>NC_024804.2:15295007-17695007 GCF_000309985.2 Brassica rapa | reverse complement strand
CTTTCCCTTCTCTGCGACCAGAACTGCTTTCTCTACAGTCAGAAGCTTCATTAGAGTTATCTTCAGTACTCCGAACCGAACCACAAGCTGAAAGACCGTTTGGTGTCAAACTATCTGCACTTCCATTTACGTCTAATTGAATTTTCAGTACAGGAGGAGTTGCTTCTTTCTTACTAGTACTACCCGCTCTGTTAAAGATGAATTTAACTGCACATGATGTAAATAAAACAATCACGATAGCTATTAATCACCAGAAGAGAATACATAAGCTAGCAAAATGAGATGAAACAAAAAGGTACCGTCAACTCCAGAGATTTTATCATCTATTGTATCCAAGACTTTACAGCTTCCAACATCAAATGCTCTGCGAAATACAAAGTCTGTTGACTTGATTTCCTCATCTGTTGGTTGTAGATTCCTTTCGTCCTTTGAAAGGCACAGAACAGAGCACTTCCCACAAATTGCTTCCTAGTGGAATAAAGTTTATCAGTACCAGTGTTCTAAAACTCGGTCTAGTAGGTTAATCGGGATTTTTTAAAATCGGTTTAGGCATTCAAAAAACCGGTTTAGGCTTCCACCTAAACATTAATCCTCTATAAAGAGCCTCACCACCGCCTAGTGATTTCTTGAACATTGATCAGTACATATGCATGTGTAATTAACTACTAGTTCACTGCACCAGCTATCAGTACATATAGCAAACTATCTAATGCAAATAAAACAATATTCATAAAAGCCAAATCATGCTCAACACTTAATAATGGAGAATGAAAAGGTAAGGACAAATCAGTTTACCAATGGGTTGACACTAGCGAGGCCTGGACCTTCACCCGAAGCCAAAAACAGTTCGTTTTCAAGCAACTCCGGGACTCCTTCAACTACACCAGGCGGCATCTCAGAAGGTTTAAAGAGCCAGAGAAGCTTGACTTGCCTTGGGTGCTTTGCACGCTTATTAGTGTGTTCCCATATTTTAATGATCTTGCCAACAAAGAGTTCATCAGAGTCCGGTTCACTGGGATCGGCGACTAAGACGCAGTCATAAAGACGGTATTCATCACCGTCAAAGGTGAAAGACTCGTAGAATCTGACGTCTTTCTTTTTCCCACCAATTCCCTTCTGTTTCCCCCACTTGAATTCTAAGCCTTCATCTACTGCTGCTGCTGCTTCCATTCTCTAAAGGAGCAGTTCTTAACCTGGGACAAGCAGCAGAATAGTGTACCTAAATCAGAATTGCAAGGAAATGATTAGAAGACAGAAAGATTATTTCATCTGATATGATGCTGTTGCTGTAAGATAGTAGCATCTAATCAACGAAAGAATGACAATTTTCACAATCCGAGAATGGTCTCAAACAAGGTGCATAACACTTGTCCCAAGCTCACTACATACTAATACCAACAGATACATAAAAAAGGTAAAAGATACCAAACCAATCATTCCAATGAATCTCACCTAAGCATAACCAACTCTCTATCAGTCAATCCACTATGTGCATTAAACAAAACCTACCATCAAATACAACTGAAACAATGCGCCAAAGGAATGAATATGCCAAAATTAAAAACGAAACACAAAAGCGGCACAATGTATAGTAACAACAATGTCATGCAAGTCCAGGAACAAAAATAAAAACGATTGATCAACAAAGTAGACTTAGATGAACAAATAAAAAAAAAAACTTTTACCTACTTCACTGGCCAAAATCAAAAGTTTGTAGCTTTCCGAAAAGACGATCGAACCCTATAAACCAATGCTCGAAAATCAGAGCAAGTTGAGTCCGATTAGAGCGAGAGGCTCCGGTTATCGCCGAGAGAGAACCAGAAGAACCCTAATTTCTCGTTCACCAGCAGTTGCGCCACTTCATCCTTCCCTCAATTTTTAGAAATATATATATAATTCAAATCGTATCTCTCCTCCTCCTCTTGGTATTCGATTTTGTAGAGGAGACACAGTTCGTGAAATCGATGAGAGCGCCTATTCTTTTTTCTGTCTGGGGATTTTTCATCTACTTATGATTTTTAAAAGAGAGCTGTGACGAAATAATTAGGTTAATCAAAATTTCCTTTTTTTGAGTGATTAATCGTAAACCTGAAACGGTTTGATCGACCGGTAAGATGTGCCTTTTTTCAGACAGAAGATACATAATACGTCTGTCTTATCTTCGTCGGGGGTTTTAATATTTTACTAGACTTTGATCCGCCCTTTAAAATGACAAATATATTTTTGGTTGATTATTTTTTAAAAATATTAGAGAAAATATGTGTTTTGTTTAGATATAAGCTCTGTTCGGTAACAAGACGCGTCGGCAGCGACAAACAACCAGAAATGGAGCATAACAGCACACCGATGAAAGAGAAATAGACGGTAGCGACTGAAAGTTGATTTCGGATTTCCAAAACAGGTGACGCTGTTAAATTCGGCGATCAAAAGCATGTCATTTCTATAACTGGACAAACATGGCTTTATCTATACAAATATACAAAAGCATCGAGGCGGATATTGACGATAACCCTAATCATTTAAGCGAGATGTTTTATAGTCTGGGCTTTTTCTTGAATTATTATTATAAAAAATGGAAAGTATTATTTACTACATACAATATATAGGAAATATTCAATTTTTATTTAATTAAACGGTAATAGCATAACATTGTAAATATCTCTAAATCTAAAAGCATAATTTTTTAGAGATTCCGGTTTAATAGTATAGAATAGATAGATAGATAGATAATAGTCGGGTTTAGAGATCTTGAGCTCTTGTTATATGGACTGTACAATGCTGTCATAGAACCAAAAGCCTAGAAGTTTAGAAGAGGTGAGTTTCTTTTAGTATGGGCTAAACGTCACCGTTTTAATGTTACGAAATTAAAAAAAAATATTTGCGGTGAGCGTGCATGGAACACGCGACCTTCAGATCTTCAGTCTGACGCTCTCCCAACTGAGCTATCTCCGCAAGTTGTTAATCTGTGCTACATTATCGTATATAAACACTATATTGTTTTTAATAAGTAAATAAGTATTGAAGAGAGCACCTGACGAATTGCAGTTTTACGTAGTACAAAAAGAAAATATTAGCATTGCATTAATAAAAAACTTGCAAAAGAACTGCTACACTGTTTTGTTGTTGTTTTTTTTAATTATATATGTCTCCTTTCTTACAAAAGATAAACTGGTACTTAGTGTTTAAGCCAGTAGTTTCTTAGCTGAGCCATATGCAACAATATCTCGTCCCGACCTTGATTAGTCACACTGCTGGTCATAATCCATGGTGGCGTTGTCTCAAAGAATCCTTGGATCAAATCTTGGAACTCCTTTATATTCTCCTCTGGTCTCTTCCCTCCGTTTTTCTTCTTCTTCCTCTTGTCGCATTTCGTGAACACCATAGTCATTGGAACCTGAGATTATTATAGATAACAATAATTCATCATTCCACAAAGACATGCCAAAACTAGTAAAATATATTCATCATGTTGAACAACTAATGGGTTTATCCTTTTCTTTTTATACCTGGTTTTGACCAAGCCAACTAGCGTAGTCCAGATCGATTTGCTTTGGAGGAATGCTGGCATCAACTAGCAAAAACACTGAGACTAATGTTGATCGGTTGAGGAAATAGTCTTTGGTGAATTTGTTCCAGTCTTGTTTGAGTTCATGCGGTGCTGATGCATACCTGCCAATATCAAATGCATCAACTTCATTTTCTATAGCTAACGTCTTGGAAACTTCTAGGACAGAAACTATAACTGTGATTAGACAAAACGAAAGTATGATTGAAGTGTGATATAAACTAAAACTTACCCGTAGCCAGGTAAATCTACCAGGTACCAATTGTCGTTGATCCGGAAATGATTAATGCATTGCGTCTTTCCTACATGAAGAATAAGCCACCAAGAGTTACTATAAAACCAAAGTCTGCTTATGTTTAGATTTGAATAACCAAGAGAAAGCTTCATTTTTAGATACTATGGAGCAAAAGAAAATAAATTCTCGCAAAAAATCTTTAAGGGAATGAGTATACGACAATATTTACTCAAAAAAAACTTTGACTCGATCTTGAAATTCTGACCATTGAAATAGATGACTATCACTTCCCCTAATAAACATAAGTCTTATCTTCACAAGTACTAGGAACCAATGTTGATCCTACACACAAACAAAACTGAACTCTCCTAATTTCTTTACCAACTCTCCGCAATCTCTTCATGAACACTACGAACTGAGTATACCACTGTGTCCTTCAACCACAACTCAATTAATCTCACATGACATTTCAACCGGAAAAGCCCACTTCTAAGCAGTACCTCAGGTTCCAAAGAAGCCCCACAAAATCAAAATCTAGAGAATACAAAACGCAGGCCAAAGGTGAAAACTTTTTTGATCGACAAATGGGATTCTATATGAGAATCAGAGACTAGCAGAATGATCATGACGAGCTCATCATACCAGGTTTCTTAGAGGTCAAGGCAAGTCGTTTCCTCCTCACCAACGAATTGAGCAGCGAAGATTTCCCAACATTGGATCTCCCGACCAGCGCAAACTCCGGCAGCCCATCGGCCGGACAGTCCTCCGTCCTCACACTGCTCTTCACGTAGTCGGCCTGAGCCACCTGCGCGTCCCTCGCGTACCTGCTGAGCACTATGTTCGAGCCCTTCAGAATCCTAGCCGTCAGACTCGACGGGTCGTCCCCGGAGATATCCGTCTCCGGCGGGATAAAAAGCTTGTCGAGCGAAATCTCCACGGGAGCTTCGTCCAGATCGGATGAATCCGAGACCACCGGGAGTGGTATGGGCTCGACGGTGGCGAGATTTGATTTGGGCGCGAAGGAGAAAATGGCTCTGGCTAGTGAAACCGGTGGGTTAGACCGGTGGTTTAGGAAATTGAAATGGGGAGAAGAGAGAGAGGAGGAAGGGGGTTTCGTGAAGATGGAGAGATGAAATCTCGGAAGCTGAGATAAAATCATATCTGATTTGCTTTCTTATATCAGCAGAGTCGTATGTGCTTCTTTTCTCTCTCTCTCTAGATTCTGAGAGCAGCCATGGATGTTCAAGGAGAGAGCTTACGGATGAAGCTGATGAGTGAGAAGAAGGAGGCGCAGGTTGAAGAAAAATATCCACAGCAAAACGCATCGTTTTGTGGTGGCTGGGCGAAAACTTTTCTTATTTACAGTTCTGCCACTCTATTTCTAAGATTGTATCAATTTAGTACTATTTTTTATGTTATAAATTCAACCGTAATAAGATTTTCTTTCCCGAGTTCCAAATCAGATATATATCAAGAGTACAAAACACCTTGGCGGACAAGCTTGCACGTGGTACAAAGAATTTTCATTTAGCTATGCTTTATGTCGATTCTTCCCTACCGATTACTTATGGAGTGGTACTTTATTATCCTTAGACGTGGAACTTTCAGCTTCAGTTGACCCTGTTATAACAAATCATCTCGAACAGAATCCAGAGACATTGCAATGTAATCCCAGTCTCTTGTGAAATTGACTCGATAAATGAAATAAAAAAAGGTTATGGGCCTCATTCGTTATACTTACAAAAATGAAGGTTACTTCTGTAAATTTAGTTTTTATACAGACGACGGAGAGAAAAGTGTTTCTTTTTTTCTTGCGGTTTTATATTATCTCGAGTGGTTACGATTCTTTCATTCTCGAATCTTGTAGGGGGAGATAAGGAAGTGAGAGAAGGGGAAACCCAAACCCTATTTTCGATCTCTAGTCGTGTCTCAATCGAAGCGATGGTGTTCTACTTCAAGGCACGACCAGATGCTGGGGACTACACCATCTTCATGGGGCTCGATAAGTTCGAGAACGAGGAGCTCATCAAGTACGGCTTCCCCGAAGACGTCTGGTAAACGATAATATTCTTTATTTTATTCCGATCATTGACTATTCTTGGTGTTAATTTAAGTTGGTTTTCGATCTTGGTTCCTTTCATGCTATATTGTAGATTGATTCATGTGGTGAAAAATGGGAATCATTGGGGAAGATTATGTTTTTTTAACCTTTTTTTATCTGATGAAGGTTTCACGTTGATAAGATGTCGTCAGCTCACGTTTACTTGAGGCTTCATAAAGGCCAAGGCTTTGATGACATTAGTGAAGGTGTGCTCGAGGACTGTGCTCAGCTTGTCAAAGCTAATTCCATTCAAGGTAAAATCTTATGCCCATTAGTACTTGTTGTGAGCTTAACGTTGATGTAACGATAAGTCTTGGAGTATCAGTTTGTTGTTCCCATTTCTCAGTTTTGTTTAGAAGGAGGGCACATATAGGCTATATACTGTTTTCTTACCCACTGGTGTGTGTCTGGGATTATGTATCAGGCAACAAGGTGAACAACGTCGATGTTGTGTACACTCCGTGGTCCAACTTGAAGAAGACTGCCTCCATGGATGTTGGTCAAGTTGGCTTCCACAATTCAAAGATGGTAAGCTTCTTCATCTCTCCGGATTTTTTTTTTTTGTTGTGCATACAAGAAAACTGCTTAAGAATGAATGGTTGCAAAGGAATGATGGTGTACCTAAAAGATATTGTGTGTTTCTTTAAGGTCCGGACTATCAGAGTGGAGAAGCGAGTTAATGACATAGTTAACAGATTGAACAAAACAAAAGTTGAAAGAACCCCTGATCTGAGAGGTAAGTCTTTGGGTTGTGGGCTCTTCCTTAAAGTTCCAATAGATAAAGATCATGCATACATCTTTCTTGTTATTACAATTTTCTTGCATATGAAGTGGCTATTAGCTTTTTCAGTCAGTTTAAATTTAAAATATATTAAATCGTATGGTTGTTTCATAATGAAGCTGAGAGGGAAGCAGTGAATGCTGCTGAAAGAGCTGAGAGGAAAGAACACCTGAGGGAGAAGGTTAGTTTCTGTTTTGGTCCTTTGTCATTTTCTTAATCTGTGGAAAGTATACTGATTAGGAATTTGACTCAAATCCTCGTTGTTTTTTTTTGTGATATTGCAGAAGAAACGTGAAGATATAGAGAGGCTGGAGAAGGAGAAGCAAGCAGACATGAGGAGTTACAAGGGATTAATGGTAACTGACAAAATGACATCCAACAAAGACATTGCTTCAAGCAACAAGTCTCTTCAAGAGCTCGAAGATGATTTCATGTAAAAGAGCCCTGAAGAAATGAGAGAAAACAAGTCGGTAACGTTCTGCTGGTGCTGTCCTTCAAAGAAGGTTTATCAAGTTCTTCTATTAGCCTTAAGAGTTATAATGATGATGAATTGCCCTTTTGTTTCAAAAAGTCTTCAGAGGATTGAATCTGAGTTGTGAGAAAAACAGAGAGCATTATGATATATATAACGCAGGTGAGCCAGTGAGCTGGTGCGACCATGGTTTACTCTACCTAACCTTGCTGTGTTTGTTGAAAATCATTTTACCACCCTAATAGTTTTTACTTTTTATTCTTTTGATCCCAAAATTAATTTACACAGGTATAAGCACCTGCTTTTCATATTAATCAACAAATTGCCAATATTTAGACGGCCATTTTATCATATATTTTTTTGAAATTTTAGTATCTTTATAAGGATTAGGCAGCTATCAGCGTTAACACATGATTTGAAATAATTACAGACAGTGGCCCCAACGTTGAAATCAACGAGATCAATCTGTACTGAAAATCATCAATGGGTATTAAATTAAATCTTGAGGGGGTAAAATTCGAAATAAAGGAAAAAGAAAGGGGGGGGGGGGTGGGGAAACAAAGAAGGAGAAACAAATAATGAGATGCCCGTTGAGAACTTTGAAAAAGATAGGAGGAGACACATGGCCGACAATATTTAAAATGAACGGCCGAGATTAACTTAGATTACTCAGATTTGATAGGAAGAAGAAGAAGAAGAAAAAAAAAACGTTTAATTGAGTGTGTGGTAGGGTTTGTGGAAGAAAATTCGAACTTCCAACTTGAAATAAGCTCTGCCGACCGTTTAGATTTTTCTCTCCTTTTAATTCAAAACATTTGTTTTTCAATCGGTGTCTGAGCAGACAGTGAAGTTTTGTATTTGTCCTAATCTGAGATTCGGGTTTAGTTTCTTACGAGATCTGATCAAATTGGAAGCTCGCGTGGGGGGGAGTGAGTTCTCTGAACTTGATGATTAGAGAGATCCTGAGCTGTTGGGTTTGACTAATCATCGTATCTACTAGGGTTTCCATATAAGGAAGGTATGGAAAGTGAGTGTACAACAACAACGAGCTCAACACCACCTCCTCCTCCTCCTCAGGGGACTACTCAAGGGAACCCCAAATCGCGTCAAGGGTATTATATGCTTCTTTTTATGAATCTTAAATTGCGACAATAGACTAGGAACAAGGTGAAGAAATCGTATTCATGTCATTTAGAATTGAGTTGCGTGAGACACTCTTGTGTTGATTTTACAGGAGGACTAGTGGCCCTGCCAGACGTTCTACTCGAGGTCAATGGACTGCCGAGGAGGTGAGCAATTTTATGTTTCTTTCAGCTTTTTTCTTTTTTTCCAAATGGTGTTCAATCCTATGGTTATGATATCATTGATCATACATGTAATGTAATCAGCTCTTCTTTATGCTTAAGTGCATTTTTCTTTAGATCATACATTAAATCAGAGATACACAAGAAGTGGTGACGTTTGGAAATCTTGCATTTCTTCAGTCTCCTCCATATCTCATGATTCCTTGACCAACCATTTATATTTTGCAGGATGAGATTTTGACAAAAGCTGTCCATAGTTTTAAAGGGAAAAACTGGAAGAAGATTGGTAAAATTTTCACTACTTTTGACATACTTCTATGGCCTTCTTGTCTGTTTGAATGTCTGATCTTTTTTTTTCCTTCTCTTCCAGCTGAATTTTTCAAGGATCGAACTGATGTCCAGTGCCTCCACAGGTGGCAGAAGGTCCTTAATCCTGAACTTGTTAAAGGTCCTTGGACCAAGGAGGTGACATATCTTTTCTTCACTACTTTTACATACGCATCTTGCGTACTTAACCCTTTTGTTTTTTTATAAAATGTCCAAAAAATCCTGACTGCTTACTGCTTTCATTTGAGATGGAATGTAGGAAGATGAAATGATCGTTCAGTTAATCCAAAAATATGGGCCCAAGAAGTGGTCCACCATTGCTCGATTTTTACCTGGCCGTATTGGAAAGCAATGTCGAGAGAGGTATGCTTAATACACTGTTATTTCTCTAGCTGCAACAGTGTCTTACTAATTAGCACTTGAAAGCATTCAACAAAGATGTCGTAACTGATACAGGTGGCACAATCACCTCAATCCTGCCATAAACAAGGAAGCTTGGACTCAAGAAGAAGAGCTGGTTCTCATTCGTGCTCATCAAATCTACGGTAATAGATGGGCAGAGCTAACTAAGTTCTTGCCTGGAAGGTACTTCTATTTACTCTCATCATCTGGAATTAATAATACATCTTATTGCTATTCCTTTATTTGTTCTTAGATCTTAGCAACATACATAGTCATCGTTGCTTATGTTATCAACAGGTCGGATAATGGAATTAAAAACCACTGGCACAGCTCAGTTAAGAAGAAACTCGATTCCTATATGTCCTCTGGCCTTTTGGATCAGTACCAAGCCATGCCTCTAGCTCCTTACGATAGAAACTCCGCGTTACAATCCCATTTTATGCAGAGTACTATGGATGGTAGTGGCTGCGTGAGTGGACAAGCAGAGCAAGAAATAGAACATGGTATAATGAACATGGGGCAACCTTTTCACCACCCTTGTGAAAACTCTCACACAAATGAGCGAGCTGCATATCATCAAGATCAGTATTATTATCCGGAACTGGAAGATATCTCAGTCTCCATCTCAGAAGCATCTTATGACATGGAGGACTGTTCACAGTTTCCTGATCATAACGTCTCGGCGTCCACGAGCCAGGATTACCAATTTGACTTCCAGGAACTGTCGGATATTTCACTGGAGATGAGTCATAATACGTCAGAGATACCGATGACATACACCAAGGAGAGGAAGGAAGCCTCTCTAGGGGCTCCAAACTCCACGTCAAATATAGATGTAGCTGCGTACACCAACACATCTGAAACGGAATGTTGCAGAGTTCTTTTCCTTGATCAAGAGAGCGAAGGGGTCAGTGTTTCTAGATCTTCAACACAAGAGCCACACGAGGTCTTGTGTGCATCAGCTTCAGACAGCCAGGTTTCAGAAGCTACAAAATCTCCTGTGAAGAGCTCTTCTTCAACGTCCATTGCAACACCCGCCTCAGGCAAAGAAACTCTTCGGCCATCTCCCTTAATCATAACACCCGACAAGTATTCCAAGAAGTCATCCGGATTGATATGTCATCCTTTTGAGGCAGAACCAAACTGCAGAACAGATGAAAATGGTAGCTTCATATGCATCAATGATCCTTCAAACTCTACTTGTGTTGATGAAGGTCCATCTTATCATTTGAATGATTCCAAAAAGCTGGTTCCAGTGAACGATTTTACTTCTCTGGCAGATGTCAAGCCACAGCCCTCTCTTCCTAAGCATGAAACAAACATGTCGAGAGAGCAGCATCGTGAGGATATGGGAGCATCATCATCAAGTCTATGTTTTCCAAGCCTGGACCTACCTGCTTTCAACGATCCGGTCCACGATTATAGCCCTCTTGGCATACGCAAGCTGCTGATGTCCACCATGACGTGCATGAGCCCGCTTAGACTGTGGGAGTCTCCCACTGGGAAAAAGACGTTGGTTGGTGCAAAGTCAATCCTGAGGAAACGCACGCGTGATCTGCTGACACCTCTATCTGAGAAGAGGAGTGATAAGAAGCTTGAAACTGATATAGCAGCTAGTCTGGCAAAAGATTTTTCACGCCTGGATGTGATGTTTGATGAGAGTGAGAATCAAGAATCTATCTCTGGAACTTCACTAGTTAGTCACAGAATGCCAGAAGAAACCACGGATGTCAGTAAATCACTTGAAAAACAACAGCAAACTTGCTTGGAGGCAAATGTTCAACATGTAAGTCTTGTCTTTCCTTTAAGCATTTGAACATGCTCCAGATTTTAAGCAGAACATATATGAAACTTAGAAGTTAGCTTAGTTGTGAATCTGATGTGTTATCTAACAGTACATGACATAATTGGGAGGCTTTCTCACTTTAACTTATATGTCATATGAATCATCATTTGTTTTGTATGTATTGTTACTTAACAGTGAACGGGTAAAAACTTGTGCAGGCTGAAAGTTTCTCCGGTGTTCTTTCTGAGAGCAATACCAACAAGCAAGTTCTGTCTCCTCCTGGTCAATCATTAACCAAAGCAGAGAAGACGCAAGTCTCAACCCCAAGAAATCATTTGCAGAGAACTCTCATGGCTACTTCTAACAAAGAACAACACTCTTCTCCAAGTCTTTGTTTGGTCATTAACTCGCCTTCTCGAGCCAGAAACACCGAGGGTCATCTTGTTGACAACCAGACAAGCAATGAGAATTTCAGCATGTACATCTTTGCCCCCAACCTTCACTATATATATTTTTATTGTATATACTTGCTACAATGAGTTTGCTTCTCCTTCAATTACAGATTCTGTGGAACTCCATTCAGAAGAGGTCTTGAGTCTCCCTCAGCCTGGAAATCTCCGTTTTATGTAAACTCTCTCTTGCCCAGCCCAAGGTTTGACACAGACATAACTATTGAGGTACTTCAATATGCAATGTCAAATTCTTTTAGCCCGTATATATATGTATAGACATAACTTTCTAAGGCAATTTGTGCGTGTTTTTTACAGGACATGGGCTACATTTTCAGTCCAGGGGAGAGAAGCTACGAGAGCATAGGAATCTTTACACAGAGACACGAGCATACAAGTGCATTCGCAGCATTCAATGCAATGGAAATTTCACTTTCCCCAAGTACTGATGATGCAAAGAAGATGAAGGACTTGGATAAAGAGAATAATGATCCTCTAATGGTACCAATTCATTCACTCTCTAAGTTGAAGATTTTGAGATTATGGTTCTAGAAACTTGACTTTGGGTTTTGTACATTTTGCATATTGATAGGCGGAGGGTCGAGTGCTGGACTTCAACGATTGCGAGTCTCCCACCAAGTAACAGAAGAAGTCTCATCCTACCTCTTGAAGGGGATGTAGGTAAAAAGGCTAGAACCTCCTTAAAATACATAATATTCAATGCACATACATGAACATGTATAAACAATGTATGGTATCTTCTATAAACAGAGCTTGTCCCTGCTTGGATCTAATTCTCTTCTTCTTTCTAGTGAATCAACTTGAATGAATTTACGTACACTCTGTGTTCAATATAGTGTATATATATACAGTGCCGGCTTAAAACTATATTGGACCCTTGGACAAATTTTGTTTATGTATTACAATTACTTAAGCATAATATTTTAGACCTAAACAAACATAAATATGGACCCTTTTTATCACTAAATTTAGTTAATTTTAAGATGGACCCATGGCATATGCCATGTTTGCCACCCCCTAGAGCCGGCACTGTATATATACATCATTCATATTGCCTGCAATGAGTATTGTACTACACGTTCTTTATAATTGGAAAAGGAACTTAGACAGTGCATCTAGGAGTAAATACCAACTTTATGTTGCACACTCTTCCATGAATTGTATTCTACATGCAGGCTTATATCTCAATTTGTGTGACTGGTAACAGAATGGAGCTCGACTTTGATAAGGCCCCCAGCTAACAAATATTTTTGGCCCATTAATTTATTAGATTAGTAAGAAAAAATATAAAAAATCTAGGAGTGTCGAACTTGTCACCAGTATAACACATAGGAAAGCTAACATGCGCGAAACATTAATTGTAGCCCCTAAATTTTTTTTAAAAAAATTATATAGAATTAGACCCCAAATTACGAAAAAATATTTTTTTTTATTAAAATTCATTAAAAAATGTGTATATCCCCGAAACCTCATCAGGCTCTTTAGACATGCATATTTTTGAAAATAATTCATCCGAAAAAAATAAAAAAAATATATATATATATATATGTTTTCAAAGTTAAAAGCACCACATACTTATATGCTTCTTGTCTGGACTTCCTGACCGGTAATCTGAAAAAATAATCAAAAACTATTTAACGTGCTAACTATTAATCAAAAATAATCTGACAAGAGAGAACTACTGTAACTGTCATGTAGGCTGATGGAGTTTAAAACTATTTAACGTGCTAACTATTAATCAAAAATAATCTTTGTATTAATCAAAAATTAATCTTTCTATTACACAAAAATATTAATCTTTGTTTTTTTCCTGATTTATCCCAGATTTATTACTTCTTTTGATGTTGTAATGTATCGGGAAATTTCTTTTCTAATTACTGCGATATCTAATTGGAATTTCCATCAATTCTACGTTGTTGTTTTTTTTTTTTTTTGTTCAACCCATCAATTCTACGTTTATATTAACATATTTGTCTGTTTTGACTTGTTTTTCTAATGATTTTACATATTTTAACATATTTGCAATTATTTTATTTGACTTAATGTTATTGTTTAAGTATTACTTAAATTCTTATGTATTGATTTTTTGAAGTCAATCATATTTATTTATTTAGATAATATGTCAATCATAATATATACTAGATTTTGATCCGCGCAGGCGCGCGGATGTATATTTTGAAAAATATGTTGATATTTGTTTTTCATGTAATTATTAGGATTTGGAAAAATGAATCCGAGGAACATAACCGATACCGATCCAAAGATATAGTACCAAACCCAAACATAAATTGATTAAATATTCTAATTATTTAAAATTTTGTTATTTAGAGAACCGAATCTGATCCGAACCGAAGTATTTGGGTATCCGAATTTATCTAAAAATAGATTTATATACTTATATTTATTAATTATTTTTAGATTTAACGTATATAAAACATCAAAAATGATACTTTTAAATTAGTTTAAATACTTGAAAATATATATAGATAGTCAAAAGTAAATATCTGAAATAGTTAAAGTATACTCAAATCACCAAAAATACTTAAAATAATTATTGATTTCGTATCCAAAATTTTAAATCAAGCCAATTGATATGTTAAGCTTAAGTATTATGACATATGTTATTCAAATTTATACGTAATATATTATTTTATTTATACATTTTGAGAAATTTAAAATATATAATGATTTAAGATTTTAAAAATAATTTAAATTAGTTATCCAAACCCAAACCAAACCCGCAAAGATCCAAATCGAACTCAAACCAAAATTTAGAAACATTCTAATAAGGCTGAAATCTTTGACCCCGAAAACCCAAAATACAAACCGATCAGAACTAAACCCGTATGGGTATCCAAAAGTCCATCCCTAGTCATTATTATATATCGTATTTTATCATCATATAATTAATCGTATTTTATATGTACCATCATATAAGTAATCATATAATTAATAGTATTTTATACATACCATCATATAAATAATTACATATATTATATTTTTAAAACTTAATATGAAATATGAAAACCATAATTTGAGTTGGTATTTCAAATTGGGCTTTGTATTATATTTTTCTTATATATATTGACAATATTTTTTTATAATGGTTATTGAAAAATAGTTTAGTAAAAATCCATTTTTGAATATATGTATATTTTTGAATCAATTTTTGATATAAATCAAATTTGAATTATTATTTTGATTTGAAATATGTATATAAAGTTTAAATTTTGTTTTATGGTTAGTTTAGAAAAAAAAATTTTAGGGAATTAGATTGACCCATTTTGGTATATTTTAAAAGTGGCCTAGATAACTTTCAATTTTTTAAAAAAACATAAGCCCATTACTTTTTTCTTAATACTACTATCCTTGTTTTCAAACAAAAATATTTTTTTTAAAAGATTGCAATCCATGTTTCCAAACACTCCAAATTTTTAAAAATCCTATTCAAGTCTCCAAACACTCCAATTTTGTACTTGAGTTTTTGAGTTTTAATAAGATAGATACGACCGTTCCTACATTACGAAGGGTATCTTTGCGTTTGTGTATGAGAAGCCAGAAAATTATTAATACTGAAACAATGTGTGTTTGGGTTACACTCACCTTAAATTACATTATATGACTCACTCTAATTAAGTCCATCAAATTCAAAACAATTCTATAAAAACATTTCCCTCAAAAATCTAATCAGATAGAGACAAAAAAAATTTCTGTAGTTTAATTTACCAATGATTGTAGGTGTTCGACTTAATATTGTCTCCAGATTTTTTTTCCCTGAAATGTTACTAAGAAAGAGTAGAAAGACCAAAATAGAAGTTTGGATAGTTTTCTGATTCGCCTGTATTGCTTTGTATTTTTTGTTCGAAGTCCAAACTTAGTCATTTATTTTAGGTCAATGCGCCTTGCATTTTAAATTGTATCGACCAATATAATTCGAACTCAAGTATGTATCGATGCTGTGCATAACGTTACAATGGTAATTTAATTCATATCATGTTACTGTTTAGTGATTATATATATCACATATAATTTAAACGACAAAACAATCTTTTTATAAAAAACAATTGTCTTGCAAATAGAGTTTACATTCAGTCATATATTGTAGTCTCTACTACAATTTTTAATCATAATTTCTATTATCCGGCTAAGTTGTTCTAGTTAGTTGTTTTTTCGTTTCTTCCTTAGACCGGTTATTCAAAACCTAAGATTCCTTCTTTCTAGTCACCCCAGACTGAGCAAACAGCTCGATTCCAGGTCGGAATTAACTCTCTCGTCCCAATTCATGGTTGGGTTTGTTATCATTTTACATGCATGGAGAACGATTGGATAATTACGAGTTATGAATAAAAATTAAACACTAGTTTGTAAATATATAAGATATATATAGAAGTTTGGACGTAAACCATATATGGAGACTTTTAATTAAATAGTGTCCTTATTTAGTACCACTGACGTTACGGTAAGAAAACAATTTTTTTTTGGTGAGAAAATAAATTAAACATTGTAGAAATGATCGAAGAAAATACATATATAAGTCGATCACTTTTTTGACTCTCGTTAATTACTAACTTTGCTATGAGTATAGTATTGAACATTTTATTTCAGTAAGTCAAAGATAAACAGACGCAGGCATTTCCATATGTTTTGGTGGAAAATTGGAGATAGCCGATATAATCGTGCCTAGGGGTTTACGTTGCCACCATGCATAACAACGACCTAGTAATATCATCATTTGTTAGTAACGGTATATACCTATTTAACGAAATCACACATACATGCATTATCATTATGCGTCTAAACAATTATCAATATATTTGTATGCGTCTGGCGTTTTACATTTTGCGGTTTAATAACAAATAATTTTGTTGTAAAATGTTATATTTAAAAACTATGGAAAATGTTTTGAAACAACGAGGCCTAGTTTAATTGATGAGATTATGGATCCAGAGCTATATATGAAAATTATATAGTTTTACAGATTTTATACTTAAATGTTTGACCATCCGGAATATAGCCAAACTAAACAAGATCTATACGTGATTTGAGTTTCGCCTAGGAACAAACACACCTCAACATAGTGAACCGTAAGTGTATATCTGCGAGCATAAACTAGTTGATTAGCTTAGCTCTAATCCAAAGAGTTAAAAGAGGAGAGAGAAGATGGTTGTGGTTGTCGAGATGCTAAGAACAACCCCAATGGAGTTTCTAGCTTAGGAATTCTAAAAGTACATAATTGTGTATGTATATATTATATATATATATAATGGTTTCTTTTTAAGTACGGTACTCCGTTACTCAGATCCACGGCTCGGGGAAGAGTAAGAATAAGAGATTAGGATCTCAATGTTGGCGATGAAGACGGTGAATGAATTCTTAATAAACTGATATTAGGTAACACATACTGGAAGCCCAAATATATGGAAGCAGTCCATTAAGCCCAAACAAAAAGATTATAAATCACTTAAATGAAACGCACAACTTTGCTAGAAAGACTAGTGTCGGTCAGGACGTTGACCAAATTGATAACGTCGATGTCGACGTGGACTGTCCACCTAAGAGAGAAAGAATCTGTACTTTATATATATACTAGATTTTGATCCGCGCTTTCAAAGCGCGGAATCGCTTCTCTTTAAAATTTCATTTATAATTAATAAATATTCGTCTAATTTAATATTTTTATAGATTTTATATTTGTTTCTAATCAATTTCAATAATATTGTCTTTTTCTTTATTATTATTATTATTATTATTATTATTATTATTATTATAAAAATAGTTGTTTGTGTACTAATTAATTTGTTAAAAGATTTTAAACTGGTAAAGTTCTATTCAATAAATTTAATCATATTAAAATGGTAAACTTCGTTTTGGTTGGGGTTTGTTTTGTCCAGACTAAAATGGGCCCGAATGGCCCAAAGAGAGCAACAAATTTGTACAAAAATATGTTTTTGGGGCCATTCACTTTTCTTAAACAAAAAACAAAAAAGGGAAAGTAAAAAAAAAAAGTTACCTGGATGGATAGGGCGTTGGTGAAGATTGAAACTGTTTCTTTGTGAATGTTTCTCATGAATCGGGTATTAAACATAAATTTCGATTTGATTTCCTTTCCTCTTGGCATAATACTTGTTTTATCCTGCAGATCCACAAATGAAGAAGATGAATCAGTCGATTTGCTTGGTCACGAAAGATTTCCGAGCAAAAACAACTTCCAACTTTTTAGATGGATAATAAACAGATTTCCGAGGTAATTGTTTTGATTGATTATGCATATAAATTTGAAATTTTTGGAAAGAGTACTGAGGTAAGTTCTGAGGTAATCGTTTGATTGATTATGCATGTCAATTTGAAATTTTTAGAAAGATTTTCGAGGTAATCGTTTTGATTGATTATGCATGTCAATTCTTTTCACCTTCGTTTAAATTCGTATGTCCAGAAGAAGTTCTTTGGTGTCTCTTTGCTCACGATTGAATAATATATGTTTATGCTTGTATAATTTATGTTCCTTAATTTTGAGCCTCTTATGATTTACACTAAATTTTCATTTCAGACAAATTAGTGTATGAAAAATTTGATTAATCTGATATAAAGCAGAAACTGACATCTGTTCTTTAACGTGCCAGTGAAGTCTAACCGGGCACATGTGGTGTGTGCATTGTAGCACAGGAGTGTTGTTTTTTCTCGGTGTGTTGAGACCTTTTTTGCTTAGAATCTTAGAATAAAGTTTATGACAGGGATTTAAGTGATTTGTGTTTTCTTTTTGCTCACTTGAAGCAGTTTTTTTTTGTTCTCGCAGCCACAAACACAAGAAGGGCAAGGAGTCGTTGTAGAAAGAAGAGAAGGAAACGCAACAACTTGGATGCTTTCTCGCTAAAAACTGTGAGTATGTGCAGGCAACATTCCATCCCACTGCGGAAGCATAAGTTTGAAATGTTGTTAGATCACTGATTCTTAAGCGTAAAATTTTATCTTCTAAGTTTACTTACTCAAAGCTTGTGTTTTCCTTCTTTTGTCAGTCATGATAAAAACTGTAGACGACACGATATTGGGAGGACCACAAGCTTAGGACCAAGCAGCTTGAAGTTCTTTGGAAGCTTAAGAGGAGTAGTTTGGAAATTCTGGATGTTGTGCCACACTCCAACCGGAAGAAGCCTTCCTTTACTCTCAATGTACTCTCAATGTAAGTCCTTTTGTATGTTGCATGAATTATATGACAATCAGATTGAAAATATTAAGAACAAAATCACAATTTTAAATAAGACATAAACGACAAAATATACATATTTCAAAAAAATAAGTAGACAGTTATGATTGCTTACATTCTCATCAGCCAAGATGAATTTCATGGTTTCCCCCTGATAGTTGAATGTTTTGTTTCCAAGAGTGTAGAACCTTCACATGAACAAACCAAATATTTTTCCAGGGCCTCACGTCTTTAATGCCGGTAACTTTTTCATTAGAAGCTTTCGATGTTTGGATTTGCATGTTAGTAGACATAGGTTTGTTTGACTGTGTGGGTTTGATTAGGAAGAGGCCTTGGCTATTTATAATATGAAGAGGTTAAAGGGAGAGGTGCTTAGGTTCTCAGGGAAACTTGGGGCATACTCTAGATCATATCTCACGAGATTTTGTACACTATATTATCGATATCATTTATTTTTAATATTAGGAAAATTTAGTTACCAATTTGAAAGCCCAAGATATTATGTGGGTGTTGCACACATTAATATGATTAGTTGATTGAATCCTTTTAACCGTGATTTTAGTTAAATCAAATAATCTTGTTTCTCTATATTCTGTTTTACATTTATTCTATGTAGCAAATAGCGAATCTTATATTTATTTGAAATAAATGCTGTGGATTAATGACCGAGTTGTTAGAATTATGAGTTAAAAATATACAATTAGTGGTTGTTTAAAAAAGAATATACTTGGAATAGATTTGGTTTTCAAGTGATGAATAAATTAGTGGTTGTTTAAAAGTTAAATACAATTAAAATTAAATATTTTATAGAATTTTATTATAAATACACAAATTGATAAATTGGATTTGCATGTTAGTAGCCATAGGTTTGTTTGACTGTGTGGGTTTGATTAGGAAGAGGCCTTGGCTATTTATAATATGAAGAGGTTAAAGGGAGAGGTGCTTAGGTTCTCAGGGAAACTTGGGGCATACTCTAGATCATATCTCACGAGATTTTGTACACTATATTATCGATATCATTTATTTTTAATATTAGGAAAATTTAGTTACCAATTTGAAAGCCCAAGATATTATGTGGGTGTTGCACACATTAATATGATTAGTTGATTGAATCCTTTTAACCGTGATTTTAGTTAAATCAAATAATCTTGTTTCTCTATATTCTGTTTTACATTTATTCTATGTAGCAAATAGCGAATCTTATATTTATTTGAAATAAATGCTGTGGATTAATGACCGAGTTGTTAGAATTATGAGTTAAAAATATACAATTAGTGGTTGTTTAAAAAAGAATATACTTGGAATAGATTTGGTTTTCAAGTGATGAATAAATTAGTGGTTGTTTAAAAGTTAAATACAATTAAAATTAAATATTTTATAGAATTTTATTATAAATACACAAATTGATAAATTGGATTTGCATGTTAGTAGCCATAGGTTTGTTTGACTGTGTGGGTTTGATTAGGAAGAGGCCTTGGCTATTTATAATATGAAGAGGTTAAAGGGAGAGGTGCTTAGGTTCTCAGGGAAACTTGGGGCATACTCTAGATCATATCTCACGAGATTTTGTACACTATATTATCGATATCATTTATTTTTAATATTAGGAAAATTTAGTTACCAATTTGAAAGCCCAAGATATTATGTGGGTGTTGCACACATTAATATGATTAGTTGATTGAATCCTTTTAACCGTGATTTTAGTTAAATCAAATAATCTTGTTTCTCTATATTCTGTTTTACATTTATTCTATGTAGCAAATAGCGAATCTTATATTTATTTGAAATAAATGCTGTGGATTAATGACCGAGTTGTTAGAATTATGAGTTAAAAATATACAATTAGTGGTTGTTTAAAAAAGAATATACTTGGAATAGATTTGGTTTTCAAGTGATGAATAAATTAGTGGTTGTTTAAAAGTTAAATACAATTAAAATTAAATATTTTATAGAATTTTATTATAAATACACAAATTGATAAATTGGGAATATACTGTAATACCTTTGGTTCAAACTCTATTTTCATATTTTAGGGTTGATTAAAGTGCTAATAATACAAATCTAATCTATATTTTGTCAACTTCATAAACAAACATTTGAAATAAGACATACATATGGAGATGAACTCAAATATAATTTGTACATTGATTTATAATTCTGTGAAGTATACGTTATATCTCAGTGGATATTGTTTTTATAGTTTAGAATGAACATGGTATTAGGTTTTGTTCTGAGTTTGATTATTAACATTATTTCATTTGGTGAAAAATAATTAATCAGCTTGGATTGATATTATAAACGAAATGGGCTTTCTCGGATTGGATTAACATTACTCCGAAATGGGCTTTATTAGTTTGTGTTTAAATGGTTCTGCAATTTAATAGGTCATAAAAACTCCTGTTTCTGATTGGCTGAATTAATATTGTCGAAAATCATTTAAAAAAAGATGGAAAGGCAGTGGCATTCTTTTGTAATTAATTTGAAAACCTAAGGGCAGAATCCTAGTAGGGATTCTGCTTTAATAGTATAGATATAGATGTCTATCGTATCTTTATACATGTTAAATAATAAAGATAAATAGTAAATAATCATGTATAAACATGTGTTTACTCATGAAATAAAAAAAAATCAAAGAAAGAAATTGTGACAATTAATCCATGATTTTTACTATTTTGTTGTTGGAATTCAACGAAAACATTTTGCAAGTTTCTCTTATAAGAGTATTGTTAACGTTTAGAAATTCAAATGAGTTTTCTGGAATATATTTTACTATTGAGAAGACAATTCTATTAAACTGATTTATGAATTAATTATTAAACACTTACAGTATGACACATGTAGAATTAGTTTCTCATATATTTGTTAAAATTTGTGCAAAAGACGACTCTCATTTTCTTAAAAAATCTTTTCATTTTCTTATCCTAAAGTACCTATTGAGAACTGTCTGATGCTAATCACTGATCTAAATGTACAATATTTTACCAAAAAAAAAAATACATCATAAGTTCACCTTATGTAGTGTTAGTTTATTTTCACTTGATTATACTCACGAGTCACTTCTATATATAAATATATATATATATAGGTTTGTAAAACATATACGTTTATGTGTAACAATAAGTGCAGATTAATATTATATCGACGAATTACGCATGCAATAGAACAACGAATCAACATCCAATTAATGCTGTTATATAGAATATGCAGAAGTATAACGAAGATCAAAGTTGATCTTAATCATCATTTTATTAAACTTCGCTTACATCATACTTATCCCATTATATAGGTTGACGTACCATGTGATGATTCTAGCACCGAAAAAAGCAGGAACCAATTAACTCTATATTACATTACATACAATACAAATACGTAATTAAGACAAAAATGCATATCCATATATAATATAGTAATGATATTGACATATACAAAAATAAAATAAAATAAAACGAGACTGTTTTATGTGAACCAAATTTTTGTGATCTTTACTGTGGTAAATTTGAGAAAATGCGAAGAAATATTTTAGGGTTTACAAAAAAAAAGAGGATTATAGGGTTTATATATTGTCACCGATATCGGCTCATTTAGGTTAAATATTATTATCGTTTTAGGGCTTTTTATTTTTCGCTCGTGTCACAATTTTTTACGCTCTCTCCTTACACGTGAAACACACCCTCCAATATCTATTTTCCACGTGTCGACGTTACATGCCCACACGTAAAGAAAATGTTTTAATCACCACGCGCCTAGGGTTTTTTTGGGCAAACAGTGGTTGTGACCAGAATCGCAGATTAGTCGACGTGGAGGTCTCTCATTGGGTTATATTTCCTATCCTATCACACAGAAACGTAGGCATATTGTCTTGCTTTTTTTCTAACGTAGGTGAGTTGGGTTTCCTTTTAAGAAAGCAATGAAATCTTATAAAATAAGTATGTTTTTATTCTTATTCAATTTTTGGATACACCCTAATAAAGCTATATGTATTAATGCTGAGATTTTTTCCAGTAAAAGGTAAGAAATATTACACAGATAGAAATGTATCTTTCCTTTTTAATATACATCTATGACAATATGAAAGAGTGCACCCAGTATATAGAATAGCACGTAGACTAATAGAAATATGAAGACCAGATGGTGAATGGCAGTGCCAAATGTTCAACAGATGAGCTGTTTTTAGTCAAGAAAATGAGAAATTTTATATTAACAATAATTACTTTTGTTGGAATAAACTTTCATTCTGACCCAGAAACCCCTCATTGCAAAGATAAGAAGAGAGCCACAGATTCTCTATCTCTTTCTCAACAGCCTCTCTATATAAGCCACAGAAGAAAAGGTCTCCCCTTCCCCCTCTCTCTCTCTCTCTCTCGTTTCGCTAGCAAACGTTTTGCTAGGGTTTTCTCGAAATCACACTCAAATTCTACTCATCTCCCAAAACAAATCAGTCCTTAAAACTTCAATCATCCAACCGTGTTTCTTCGTTTGCTGCTTAAGATCCATATATAGTTTAAATCTCGCGTAGATCTATTCCTCGCTATCCCTGGTTGGATTTACACCAGGTTCGTGTTTTCCAACATAGATCTACGATTCCTTGGATATATGTTCAGGTTTCGGATCTTGTGGGATGATATCTAGCTTGACTCGTAGCTGACTTCATGTTTTTTTTTTTCATTTAGGGGCTCCTTACTGTTTGTTTACACGTCCCTTAACTCGTTGTTCTTATTTTGTTTTGTTTTTTTCTTGTCTTTAGGTACGGACTATTCACGTGCATATAGATCTGACCCGTATTTGGTGGGTCTTTGTTTTCTTTTGTATGATCGTTTATCTTTATTAATCATATGCATGTGGTTAATCTTAAGTGTCTTATCATCTGTTACTGTGTTCTAAATAATTTGATATAAATCCTAAATTACTCAGATCTAATTATCTTGACCCGTGTTAGAGTTTGTGATTTGGATAATTATATTGAAATGGGTCCGTTATAATACTTTTCTTTTCCTGGTTATGTAGAAAATGTAAACGATTTTGGGGGTTCTCTTTTATGAAAACCCTAATTTCACTGTCTAAAATTCACACGAGTGATTTTATTTGTTTAATGACACAGAATGTTAGTGAAGAATTTCGTTCTGGATTTTATGTAGACCTTAAGGTCTTAAATTTTATTTTCTTGGAGCTGTAAAGGTGATTGGATGTTGGTTATGAATGTTATTTCATGTGGATATTCATCGAATATTGTTGAACATAGTGGTGTAAATTCATATTGCTTCTTTAACTAATTTAGAGTTATATTGGGGGTCATATATATGTGAAGTAAAGATTTTGAAGCATTGTCTCTTTTTAAGCAACAACAATTTGATCATCATGCGTAGCTATGTCATGTTGTATATATAATTCTTTTCATTTGTGATGCTAATAAATATTATCATGCATTATTTTGCAGCTCTCTGAGGAGAGATCGTATAATGGTGGAAGTTATAATCACCATTACGACAAAATCTTTTTCAAAGCAAACCAATGAGATCCTCCACTAAGGTCAGCTCAATCGTCATAAATCTCACAGGCGCTAACAACGAGATTGGTATGGTAGTATGTGATGGTTTCTCCATATGGTGAGCCTACTATATTGAACTTATATTTTCAACTTCCCTTGTTAGCGTATGATTATGTTTCCAATTACTTTGGTAATTAATGTATATATGATGTGACCACTGCAAATTATAATAGCAAGATACACGATGAGATGACATGAATATATCGAGTTTTTCTTCTTAAATTAATGCAGTGACTTAATTGCCGAAGAGAGAGAAACGGATCCCAAAAAATATTGGCCGTTTCCAGAGGAGAGTGCTAGTTTGGTAGACAAACAAAGCGATTCTCTTCCTCATTGGTGGCCGCCTAGCTTGGGCCGCACCAGAAATATCGATGCTGATGGGACAAATGGTATATTTAAAACTCCTTTGGTTTTATATATGTTCTATACTATTACTAGCTGGATGCGGTTGCTTGAACTTATGCACGTGAATGATTGCTTTTAGAATCTGGACTGCCATCAAATTCAACAAGTATAAGTAGCACGAACGGGCTCAATGGCAGCTCTTCTATTATCCCTAGTCAAAGCGAACTGAATTCACGAACTGCCATTGATCAAGAGAGACAAAGGAATATTGATGTTGCAGGTATGCATCTGTGTTGAATTGATATCAAACTAACATGTCCCTTTAGCTTTTACAAACAATCATATTTATCAAAGAAACTAGGTTGGCTAACCCTAGATACTTATCAGAAATTATCCTTAACTAAATTGGAAACTATACACACATTTCTTAATACAATAGAATATAACAATATGATATTTACGGATAAGTTATGTGTTATTTTTAATACTATAATCCGACATATGATATTTTATGGAAAAATAGAGTTGTCTGATATAGCTCCGATATCTAAAAACACATTTCCAGTTTTTAACATAAATAATGTTTTTAGTTTTTCACATCAATAATGTTTTGGGAAACAAGTATCGATGAAAATAGTAAAGATATCAATATATTTGAATTTAATATTAAAAATATGTTGCATATCCGTTTAAGCCAAGTAGTTATAAGTTATTTAAATTCGGTACTTGCAAGTTTTCAAGTATTTATGTGCATCCCTAACGGATATGTTGGGGACAGCAGTATCATCTTAAACCGCATCGGGAACTCCATCAAAATCCTTTTCCATATGCTTAGTCGGTCTTCCATGACTCACATCAATATAAATAACTACTTTACTATCAAAAGAATTTTGAAAAAGCATAAACGTTAAATAACAATTTAGATATTTAATCAGATCAATGTTATTACGATACCATGTATAATTAATATCAAGCTGACTTGTCCCTTAAGATTTTATAAGCAATCGTATTTATACAATAATAGATTGACTAACCCTAGATATTTATAGGAAAATATCCTTATCTAAATTAGCATATTATATATAGAATAGGAAATATATATAACAGCATGAATATATTCTTCCAGTAATCTGCTTGCTTTAGTTACATAACTCAACGCAGTCATAATCATTTCGTATTACCATTTTCTCTTGCAGGCAGTGCTGTTGTGGTGAATGAGGATATAAACTGCGAAAGATCCCAGGTTGATGATCAGAGAGGTATAAAGTGTTATTGGTCTAGAAAATTTAAGTATGCATGCAGATGAAAAAAAAAGATAATTATTTCGTTTAAATATTTTCGCATGCAGATAACGCTGTTGTGGAGACTGATGATGTTAACTGCGAAAGACCCCAGAATGATGGTCAAAGTGGTATAATTTTTTCTCTGGTCTACCAAATTATATTGTGAAGATAAAAAAAGGATAATCATTTCGTATTATCATTTTCTCTTGCAGACAATGCTGTTGTGGAGAATGAGAATGTAAACTGCGAAAGATCTCAGCAGGATGATCAGAGAGGTATACAAAGTGTTCTCTGGTCTAAAAATTTTAAGTATGCAGATTAAAAAAAAAAAGATAATCATTTCGTTTAAACATTTTCTCATGCAGATAATGATGTTGCGGAGAATGAAGATGTAAACTGCGAAAGATCTCAGAAGGATGATCAGAGAGGTATAAAGTTTTATCTGGTCTAGCAAATTGAAGTGTGCAGATGAAAAAAGAGAATTATTTCGTTTTATCATTTTCTCTTGCAGATAATGCTGCTGAAGAGAATGAGGATGTAAACTGTGAAAGATCTCAGCAGAATGATCAGACAGGTATAAAGATTTCTCTGGTCTAAACATATCAAAGTGTGCAGATGAAAAAGACAATCATTTTGTATTATCATTTTTTTCTTGCAGACAATAATGCTCTTGTGGTGAATGAGGATGTAAACTGCGAAAGATCTCAGAAGGATGATCAGAGAGGTATTAAGTTTTCATTATAGAATTCAAAGATCGAAATAAGAATGACTCTCTTATTATTAACTTAAGAAAATAACTCAAAACCATAGTTCTCAATATCTAACTCTTGTAAAGTGTGTCACAACTTGACATCTTCTTATATAGAGAGTAATAACTCTTAATCCTATTAGGTAACATATCTAGATAACTCCTAAACATATTATAAATCCTTAACTTCCAAATCTCAGTAGGATTAGATCTTTAACTTGCATCTCAAAATTACTTTTCCTTCAACTTTAATCTAACATTCTCTAGTCTAACAAATTAAAGTGCGCATAAAATAATAAAAAAAAAGCTAATTTTGTAAAGCTCAATACATTGCAGTTACTAGGTCTAGCAAGAAAGTTCATCCACCTCCGTTTAGAACATACGCCCTTCGGAACAAAACCACAAAGAATTACGCAGTGGTTGAACCAATAGGAAACAAGAGAGCTGAGAAACAACCAAACGTGGAGCAGCTGGCTGTGACTGAGATAGCTGCTTGTGCTGAAGACACGCAGCCTGAGGAGTCTGAGAGTAGAAGCCTTTTCATCGGTGGGGCGCCCAGTACGAGAACTCGGAACGTTCGCACGCGGAGACTCGCTGAAGTGAATGGTAAGCGTACAGTTCAAAAGAGGAAGTGCCGACCTGGGAGTAGCACTACACTGAGCAGGAATATAAGCACAGCTGGTGCAGCTTCAGGAAATGCCTCCAAAACCGTTGAATCTGCTCATGGTACTGAATCAACTGAAAGTGAGTTTGACAAAGATCCTATTAAGGGTAAGAAGAAGAACGTAAGGTTCCAGGTTGAAGACGAGCTTGATACAGAACCTGAACCTGAGGTTGATGACGAGAAGGATGAAGATTTTTATCCTTGGGCTAGGAGAACTAAGAAGGTCAAAATAGCCAAAAAGAAGAGAGCTACAACAGCAATGAATCCCAGTGACAAGGCTTCTTCGAGTGTGCAACCGTCATTGAATGAAACCGAGACGGTTCCTTCTCCACCAAGGGATCAGGGAACTGAGGAAAGAGTGGGTACTTCACTTGACGATGAGTTGGCTTCAGATGGATATGTCAGAAAAACTAACGCTCCTCCGGTTAATGAAAGGCAAGAGAATAACCGTATGAGGTCAAGCTATGTTCCAGTGTTTGGTAACCCTTCTATACCAAACACAGGTAGAGGGCTGGGAACTGGACCGGGTGCTATTCACTTCGGCAGCAGCAGCAGCAACAGGACCAATCAAAGAAACACCTCTCCTTCAACACAAGTTGCAGCTCAATCTACCGTGCCGCAAAAGGTACCAACTTTGCATCGATATTGCTTTTATAATACCGTTCTAAATCTGTTCTTTTTAATTTAAAATATTCAGTTTGTTGTATGAGTTTTCTTTCACATGTCAACTTATTCGCTACGGTTAGATGTTGATTATTTTTCATTCTCTATAATCAGTTTCTTATTGCACACGTATGGTTAATGTGATTAAGTATAAATGGACTAGGATTATAAACGTGATTGGTTTACTTGTCAGGATGCTTCTATACCAAACACAGGTAGAGGACTGGGAACTAGATCAGGTGCTACTTACTTCGGCGGCGGCAGCAGCAGTAACAATCAAACCCCTCCTTCTACAGTAGCTGCAGCTCAATCTACCGTGCCGCAAAAGGTACCAACTTTGCATCTTTTGTTTTTTTAATACCGTATAAAATCTGTTCTTTTAGCTTAAGTAATATGAGTTTTCTTTCACATTTCAACTTAGCCACAGTTATAAGTTGATTAGGTTTTCATACTCTGTAATCAGTCTCTTTATTATTGCACACGTATAGTTACTGTGATTAAGTAACTGGACCAGGATTATAACGGCATTGGTTTATTTCTCAGGATGATTCTATACCAAACACAGGTAGAGGGCTTGGAACTGGACCGGGTGCTGTTTACTTCGGCGGCGGCGGCAGCAGCAACAGCAACAATCGAAGAAGCACCCCTTCTTCTACACAAGTTGCCGTGCCGCAAAAGGTAGCAAGTTTGCATCTATTGCTTTTATAATACCGTTCTAAATCTGTTCTTTTAGCTTAAAATATTCAGTTTTTAGGATGACTTTTCTTTCCCATCTCAACTTATTCGCCACAGTTAGTTAATTAGGTTCTCATACTCTTTATCAGTTTCTTTTTCCACACGTATGGTTACTGTGATTAAGTAAATGGACTAGGATTATAAACGTGATTGGTTTACTTGTCAGGATGCTTCTATACCAAACGACAACAGTCGAAGAAGCACCCCTCCTTCTACAGTAGTTGCAGCTCAATCTTCCGTGCCGCAAAAGGTACCAACTTTGCATCTATATTGCTTTTTTAATACCGTTCTAACTCCGTTCTTTTAGTTTAAAATGTTCAGTTTGTGGGATGAGTTTTTTTTTTCTTCATATATGAGTCTAACAAACGCAGACATGTCATTTAATTCGTCATGGTTAGAAGTTGATTAGGTTTTTGTACTCTATAATCAGTTTCTTATTGCACACACGTGGTTACTGTGATTAAGTGAATGGACTAGGATTATAACGTGATTGGTTTAATTACTTGTCAGGATGCTTCTGTACCAAACACAAGTAGGCTGGGAAGTGGACCGGGTGCTATTTACTTCGGCAGCAGCAACAACAGCAGCAGTCAAAGAAGCACCCCTCCTTCTACGGTAGTTGCAGCTCAATCTTCCGTGCCGCAAAAGGTACCAACTTTGCATCTATATTGCTTTTTTAATTCCGTTCAAAATCTGTTATTTTTAATTTAGATATTCAGTTTGTGGCATGAGTTTTCTTTCACATGTCAACTTATTCGCCACAGCTAGTTGTTATGTTTTCATACTCTATAATCAGTTTTTTATTGCACACGTATGGTTACTGTGATTAAGTGAATGGACTAGGATTGTAACGTGATTGGTTTAATTACTTGTCAGGATGCTTCTGTACCAAACACAAGTAGGCTGGGAAGTGGACCGGGTGCTATTTACTTCGGCAGGAGCAACAACACCCCTCCTTCTACAGTAGTTGCAGCTCGATCTTCCGTGCCGCAGGTACCAACTTTGCATCTATATTGCTTTTTTAATTCCGTTCAAAATCTGTTATTTTTAATTTAAATATTCAGTTTGTGGGATGAGTATTTTCACATATGAGTCTAACAAACTCAAACATGTCAATTAATTCGCCACAGTTATAAGTTGATTAGGTTGTCATACTCTATAATCAGTTTCTTATTGCACACGTATGGTTACTGTGATTAAGTTATTGGACCAGGGATCCTAACGGTATTGGCGTACTTTTCAGGATGCTTCTGTTTCAGACAGAAAAGGGAAGGGAGTTATGGTCCAAAGCCATGATGAAAGGGAGAACACTCAAGAGGTACCACCAAAAACACCTTTTTTGTTCGATCTCAATGAGACGTATGAGGATGTTACCTCGCTGGAGGACAACACCAACGCAGCAAGGGAAGAAGACCGTGTCCCCATTAGATCAAACCAGAACTCTGTTGAGATATTCACACCAAGGCAGAACTCTTACATGGCTTCTTCCTCAGTTATGCCTCCTCCGGTGCAAGAAAGCCGCCGACGCAGCTCAATTCTGTTTCCTGGACACAACCCCGAATGGATGGGGAATGTCCCAATGGCTAGTCCTTATCATCATCCATCTCCATCCACCTATCAGCCAATGCGTGTACCTCCTCATCACTACGGAGCACCTTCTCCACCAGTTTGGGCATCATCCATGATACCACCACAGTATCATCAACATCATTTCAGTCCTCCTGCTCCTTTCAACATGGATTATCCGAGTATGTTTGCACAAGCACCGAGCAGTGAACCGCGGAACCTCAGCTATTATGGGGCCAACTTGCTGAACCAAGCGATGATGAGCCGCATGGATCCTCGGTTTAGATCAAACACTCCCGTTGACCACCATGGGAACTTTGGTTTCGCTCCGAGACATGTTCACCCGGTTAACCAGTTTAACCAATTTGTTGAGCTTCAATGTAGTCATGAGAGGTCGGTTTATTCTAGAACCATCAGTAACCAAGGCAGATTCCAGCGAAGGAGAAACGCAGCGAGCTTCAGCAATGCCTCTACATCGTACGCAGCAAACAGTTCTGGTTCCTCTAGCTGCGTTGTTAGCCGTTACCCTGGTGAGATCAGCGAGATAGAGCCAGGGAATATCTACTTGGTACATCAAGAAGATCTGCATGTGCCTGAGCGCATTTCGGAGTTTCAGCAGGCTGATGAGGAGCAAGCTGGTCCAATTACAGAAAGTGGCTAAAGACAGACAACGTGGAAGAGATTTGTGCAGGTAATTTTCTAATCGTTTATTAGAATTTTCTTGGTTCATCAATGACTTAGTAAAACAATTTTTATTTTGTGCTGGAAACTGACCTTACGTAGTGTTTTGTCTCATTGCAATTAGTTAGAACTGAGCTTTTATATCATGTTTAGTTAGTAGAACAGAGTTCAATCAGTCTCTTTCTCAGAATCTTTGTCTTCATTTCTAACAAAACATGTGTTTTTTCTAAATGTGAAACAGGTACTAGGAGGAAGAGAGCTATAAAGAGACGCCTAGTCCTGCAGAAACCAGTGAAGTCAATCTTCCCAGTTTCTCCGGTTCTTGAATTTTTGAACTTTCACATTTCTTATCCTTTTTTTATTATTATGTTTGGTAACGCATAAAACATTCATCTTGTGCGTATACCTTAAGTGATTGTGCTACCCTTGTTGGCTTTGTTTTTCGTATTTTGGGATTATCTTTCAGACTTATTTATTTATTCCGCTGGATTTGTCTTTTTGGGTCGACCAAAATGTTGCCGTTATAGCCGGCTTGAAGTTCTCTTTTACATTGCCAGCTTCATATACTTGCATGAAAACCTTTGAAAAAAACATTAGAAATAGTTTAGGTCTTTTGATTCTATTGTTTGGATGATGATAAAGTTGGAAGCGGCGGGTAAGAATAGATTATGGTTCTTGAATGGGAACAAGAATTTAGAAGCGAGAGTGAGGAGAGAGTAATCCCTGGTTCCATCAAATGTAACTGGACAAGGAAGATGCACACCAAACTCTGAACTTAAGCATTGATATATCTACAATTGTTTGCGTACTGTAACCTTAAGAAGGTCATTGGTGTAGATCACAAAGCTAACTTGTGAGCGGTGACAGTAAGAAGATTGAGACAATGGATTAAAGGGGAGGATAATAATACACAGTTAAGGTAAATGTTTCGAAAAGAAAAAATAAGGATTATATCAGTACAGAACCAAAGATACAACTCTCGACACCAACGACACTTCTCACCTGTGGTCAGTGAGTTCCGCAGAGGAAGGGATGACCCCAGTAGTGACAGACCCTTCTTAATAGGACCTGCGTCTAGAACTGAAAGTAGAGTCCGAATCTCTGAGAGGGCAAACAATGTACTGGGATCACACCGCATCGATGGAGATAAGCAAGAAGGAAGAACTGAGCACAGGAAAACACCAAGTCAGGACTCAGTTTCAAAGACGATCCAATCTCCGGCTTTACCTGCGAGAACCCCACACTCATCAGACTTGCGAAGAACTCTGATACGAAGAGACGAAGAAGTGGATTCAGGGGTGCGCCTCTCGACTGACAGGCGCCCAGCCAAAGAAAGACTGCTCCCACCTTCTATTCCACATTCCTCTGACCTGAGAAGATCACTATCTCTCAGAGAGGAAGGCGAGACAGTGGGAGCTCAGCGTTCGGCTGATAGAACCCCTGCAAGAGACCGACTATCCTTACCCTCTAATGGGAAATCTAAACTTGTGCATCAAGGCACCTCCACAGGCTCAAGTCGACTTCAAGATATTGAGATTCAGTATCTGGAAGAGATAATAGAACCTCCACGACTAGATAGCAATACTCGACCGTCAGCCTCTAGGCCCCCGGGAACTCTCAGCTCACCACCAGGCGGGTCTTCTCCGATAAGGACACTCAGTGAAGATAGGAGACACGTATCTCTACGCCTTGGTCCTCTCCCGGCCTCAAGCCAATCTGATATCCCCATCCAGTCTCGGTTGTCTGATGGACCGGCAATAGTCACCAGGAGTGTGGCAAGAAGAAAAGTAGGGACTTCAACGGAGAAGAAAAGATACAATGCTAGCCCCCTCCAAGGAATCAATCTGAAGAAAAGGAGAGTTACCAAAACCCAAAGCTCCCCTAAGAGAAAAACACAGAAGGAAAAACAATCAGCTCAGACTCAACAGAGAGGGGTCCCGAAGCCTAAACTTATTCCAGCGATAACAAAGAAGCAAAAGGATTTTCGGGCAACCCCAAGCGCTCTTCCTTAGCGCTACTTAGCTGGAACTGTCAAGGGATTGGGAGCACCCTGACAGGCCAGCGAATCAGGGAATTCAAAAAAAGAATTTCCCCTGAAGTTATCTTCCTTATGGAGACGATGAATCAAGACGAAGTGGTGCTCCGAATGTTCCAGCGAACGGAATATACAAACCACTTCACCGTACCCCCGAGTGGGACCAGTGGCGGGCTCTCGCTATCATGGAAAACCGATACTCAGGTCGATATTCTCTCTTCCTCTCCCAACTTTATTGATACTATTATCACCTTGCAACAGAAACCTATGTTTGTCTCCTTCATCTATGGAGCGCCTAGAACAGAAAATAGATTAGATTTCTGGAACAAGTTAACTGAGGTTGGTTTAGGAAGAGACGAAGAAGCTTGGTTAGTAGTTGGTGACTTTAATGACCTCCTGGATAACTCCGAGAAAGTAGGAGGTCCCTTGAGATGGGAAGGATCTTTTCTGGCTTTCAGGAGCTTTGTATCCCAAATGGGGTTGTGGGATCTCCAACACTCTGGCAACTCTCTCTCGTGGAGGGGAACTCGGTACAGTCACTTTATACAGTCCCGCCTAGACCGCGCAATGATCAACTGTAAATGGGCTGAGCTCTTCCCTTCCGGTTGCTGTGAATATCTGAGATTTGAAGGCTCGGATCATCGTCCAGTCTTAGTCCACCTCAATCAGACTCAGAAGAAAAAGCGGGGGCTATTTCGCTTTGATCGAAGCCTTAAAGACAAACCTGAGATAAAAGAGTTAGTTGAAGAGCACTGGACAGCAAGATCATATGAATCGGTCCTCTCCAAGATCTGTAGGATCAGGAGAAAACTAATGGAATGGACCAAACTTCAGAACCGGAACAGCAAGGAGGCAATTCTGGAAACGCAAGCAAAGCTGGAGGAGGCACTCTCGAACGCAAATCCTGACCCGATTGAGATAGCTGCACTGTCACAGAAGCTGGAAAAAGCTTACACCGAGGAGGAACTCTACTGGAGACAGAGGAGTCGGATCCTTTGGTTGCATAGTGGAGACCGGAACTCCGGGTTCTTTCATGCCATAACCAGGGAAAGACGAACTATTAACAAGTTCTCGGTGATAGAAGATGCCAATGGCCGAGCGATGTACGAGGAAGATCACATAGTCAATACTATCTCAGAGTATTATAGAGATCTCTTCTCCTCGAGACAGACGACTTCGTTGCAAGTCATCGACGAGGTCCTCTTCCCGCTCATCACCACTGATATGAACGATGCCTTAATTAGGATTCCAGATAAACACGAGATCAAGAGAGCGGTCTTTTCCATCAACCCAGATAAAGCTCCCGGGCCGGATGGGTTCTCGGCAAGCTTCTACCAAAGCTTTTGGGACATAATAGGAGATGATGTAACGGCAGAAGTTGGAAATTTTTTCACTTCGAACACACTTGATGGCCGTTACAACGAAACCCACGTCAGGTTAATACCGAAAACCAGAGGCGCTAAGGCGGTTGCGGATTACAGGCCGATTGCTTTGTGCAGTACCCACTACAAGATCATCGCAAAAGTACTCACCAGTCGGCTCCAACCAGTGCTCCAAGCCATCATATCGAGTAACCAATCCGCCTTCGTAAAGGGAAGAGCAATATCTGACAATGTGCTCATCACACATGAAGTCCTCCACTGTCTCCGAACCTCCGGGGCAAAAGTACGATGCTCCATGGCTGTGAAAACGGATATGAGCAAAGCGTATGATAGGATCAAGTGGAGTTTCCTTGAGAGAGTACTCGTTAGACTTGGTTTTCACCCCATTTGGATCTCATGGATTATGGAGTGTATTCGCTCAGTCTCATACTCCTTCTTGGTGAACGGATCAGCACAAGGAAAAGTGGTTCCGTCTCGGGGGATTAGGCAAGGAGACCCACTCTCGCCCTACTTGTTCATTTTGTGCACCGAAGTTCTCTCTGGACTGTGTTCTAGAGCAATGCAGAATGGGAACTTGGCCGGGATAAAAGTGGCGAGAAGATGCCCCCCCGTAAACCACTTGTTGTTCGCAGACGACACTATGTTTTTTACTAAAACAAGTGTAGCATGCTGTGAAGCGTTGAAGAGGGTGTTATCCTTATACGAAGGTGCTTCAGGACAGTGTATCAACCTGGGTAAATCGGCTATTACCTTCTCTGCAAAAACACCAAGCGAGGTGAAGACACGAGTAAAGGACTTCCTCAATATTCACAGTGAGGGAGGGGCCGGAAAATATTTAGGACTCCCCGAGCATTTTGGGAGAAAGAAGAGGGATATTTTCTCAAAGCTTATTGACAGGATCCGTCAAAAATCAATAAGCTGGTCCACGAGATACCTTTCGAGTGCTGGAAAGCAGGTTCTCTTACAAGCAGTTCTAGCCGCTCTCCCAACGTACACAATGACGTGTTTCAAGCTTCCACTCTCAGTATGTAAACAGATACAAAGCGTCTTAACTCGATTCTGGTGGGATGCAAAACCCGAGATTCGAAAACTGTGCTGGGTCTCTTGGACAAGGCTAACTCGGCCAAAAAGTGTTGGGGGCTTGGGATTCAGGGAGATAGAACAGTTTAATGATGCTTTGCTTGCAAAACTTGCTTGGAGAATGCTAAAGGAACCTCAGTCCCTGCTTACCCAAATCCTCATGGGAAAATACTGCAACAATTCATCTTTTTTGGATTGTGTTGCTCCGGCCTCAGCATCTCATGGCTGGCGAAGTATACTAGCGGGGCGGGAGGTGCTAAAGAAGGGCCTTGGCTGGATTGTGGGAAATGGGAAATCGATTCCGGTCTGGTCTCAACCATGGCTACAACTCGACAGACCTTCAACTCCCATAGGGCCACCAACACTAGAGAACGCTAACCTATGTGTGGCTGACCTCCTGCTACCTAACTCCTCCGAGTGGAACGTACAAGCCATAAGAGAGCACCTGCCTCAGTATGAGGAGAACATTAAGGCGATCACCCCCAGTGACTGTAATATGAGCGACGAACTGGTGTGGCTAAAGGATAAGTCAGGGACTTATACTACAAAATCGGGTTACGCAGTTGCCAAACTCAACACTGAGGCTGAGCCTTTTGACCAGTTTGACTGGAAGAAACGCATCTGGCAGGTTAATACCTCCCCAAAACTAAGACATCTACTCTGGAAAGCTACGGCAGGAGCCTTACCCGTGGGCTCAGCGATCCAAAACAGAGGAATGGCCATTGATGCAAACTGTAAGAGATGTGGGGAACTAGAAACAGAACTCCATGTTTTGTTCGAATGCCCTTTTGCTAAGAGAGTTTGGAGTCAGCTTCCATGTATGCACTCACCGTCCTCACATCCACAGCTACCAAACTCAGTCATGAACCTCATCGAAAGCTGCAGTAAAATTGTTAATCTGCCCCCAACGGGTCTAAGCGACATTCCCTTGTTCCCATGGGTGTTTTGGACCCTATGGACTAACAGGAATAAGTTACTGTTTGAAAGTAAAGATTTTTCTGTTGAAGAAACTGTTCTGAAAATACTACAGGATTCAAGAGCTTGGAAGGGAGCTCAAGAATCACAGCATATTCCCGCAGTGCCACAGTGTGTGGATCCTTCCCTGCTAGCGCCTAACAACCTTTTGCCTCCGCCTTCTTCTCTTTCAGGTACCAACACATGGAGTCTTTACTCTGATGCAGCTTGGGACTCAAAGACTGGAAGATGTGGTATGGGGTGGCACTTTCGAGACTACACAGACGCACCAGCAGGCAACTTCTCTTCATACCGCCGATCTGTCCCCTCAGCCCTTGTAGCTGAGGCCCTGGCGTTAAAGGCTGCAGTCCAATCTGCAGTTACACGTGGTGTTGACTCCCTTAGAGTGTTCTCAGACTCCAAAAGTCTCATCACCCTTCTGTCTACCAAGAAGAACCATGTGTGGATTCAAGGAATTCTCTTTGATATTCACTCTCTATCAGTCTCCTTTAGTAGTATTTCTTTTCATTTTATCCCTCGATTGGGTAATACTCTGGCTGATACAATTGCTAAGTCAGCGCTACTCTCCTTATCTAACTCTCCGGCTTGTGGATGAGTTTCGAACGCTTTGTTATTTTCTAATTCAAGTATGCTTTTGCCCAAAAAAAAAATATCAGTACAGAACAAGTGTAACATATAAGTTTACCCCAAAAAAGTATAACATATAATTCAAAAATTATATACACCAAATAATATAATAAAATTAATATAAATGTCAAATTTAAAAAAATAACAATTAATTTTTATACATTAAAATCAAATATTTTTCTTATCTTAGAATAAATATATCTTAAAATGAGAATTCTAAATAAAAAAACTTTTGTAAATTAATAAAATTTTAAAATACCAATATTATTAATTTATAGAGGTTTTACTGTATATGGATGTTGGTATAACAGATGAAATCAATAAATTTTATTATATTTTATCTTACACTAATAACGTGATTACATTGAGAGAATAACCGATACTAGAGATTATATTATATAACTTTAAGACTAGCATAATTAGATGATAAAATATAAAAAAAGACTAGCATAATTAAAATTTTGAGTGAGTGTTATGATTACAAGTCCTTAACATTGGTGATTACTTACCAAGAATATGTGTTGCAAAAAAGAATATGTGTTGCAATTTAGACCACTTCCAATGGGAGGTACTTAATGAGTATCTAACTAATTACAAAAAAAAATTTTTTATAATAATTAGAAGAGAAGAGAGAAAAATATCTAAAAAAAATACACTTTTTGATATTCTTGAGATTTTTTTTTACCATGTGTTGACATATAAATGTTTTGAATTTGTTTTATATAATAAATTTTAATCAAACAACTAATTGATATTAAGTTATATTAATATTGTGAATTTTGTATATCAAGTTGAGAAAATTTGTTGATAAGGGTGTTCTTAGACTAGTCCAATATAGTATTTTAGTTGGTTACGACTCCATAGGATCGGTACCATCATTATCATGGAGTAAAAGCCAAACAAACCATCTGAAGTTATTGTTCTACTTGGCCAACAATATTTATAACTCCATCCATTCCGGTCCAGCTTTTGTAGGACCGAATTTTAAATTTCGATGGTTTATGTAACTACTTGGCATGACACAAAGCTTGAATTTAATGGTTAGTTGCGCGAAAGCAAAAATATTTGAGACAGATCTCAACACAAGAACTTAAAGTGTATTACGTCTGTTGGCAATTAGATGTTTGGATGTTCTAGAGTTTAACGTAAGAATACATTCGTTGCTTGTCATGTTTGTATGTAGCTAGCTTTTTTAATTGAACAATACATTCGTCTATATTAATTCTGATTTCTAGGAAATACCAAATGACGTATGTTGTCGGCTTTCTTTTTGTTTTCTGGATATTTGAAGCAAAAAACGATGTTCAGTTTGTATAATAACATGTCCAACAGAGAGTTTTATCATGGGATTCTCAACTTAAATCTATATGCTTGGGTTTATAAAAAAAAATTATTTAAAGAAGTTCCTCATGAATTTGAATATATTCAACGTAATTAACTACACTATCTTTATTTCACTATATTTTAAAAATTCATATGAGATACCTATCTTAGTTGATTCTAGAATTTTCATATAAAAAACAAAATAATATTTCAATATATAAGGATATAACTTATAATATGGTTGCTAATATATGATCATGTTGAATAAATGAAGTTCCATTTTTTTTTTTGAAAACATAAATGAAGTTCCATATTTATTTGTCGAATAATGATATCAATATACATTATGTATTAGCAACCATAGCAAAAAAAAAAATTCGGTCGTTCGAAATTTACAACTCGGTTGGTTGCTAATATAATCTACCAAATAAATATGGAACTTTATATTCAGCAGTAAATTCTAGTAATTTAATTTCGTCGTTGAAAACTTATTTAGGAAAAACAATTCATATTATGCATTATTATGCACATAGAAAGGGGGAGACAGAGGCCGAGGCCCACACTTCTTTAACAAAAGAACAACAAGCCCGTGACATCAAACTAGCTTTCAGAATTATTTTATCTGACATAATCTCAGCCGTTAGATTTTATTTTTTCTCATGACCCATTCTGACTCAGATCTAACCGTCCATATTCCTCAAGGGTCTTCAACAGGTGAGCCCCTTTTCTTCTCCCTCTCGCCGTACACTCTCCTTCAAGCGCCAGAGCCACCGCCCTCGCCACTTCCTCCGCCGGCGCCACCGCAATCTCTTCGCCGTCAACTCCTCCTCTTCCGTATACAACCGCAAGTATGCTTATGGCGTTTTCCCTCCCCCTCCCGGTCAGCCTCGCCATCACCGCCACCATGGCCGGCACCGTCATCGCGTGGCCACGAACCTCCGCCGCACCTTCCGCCGTCGTGCACATGAGCTCAAGCGCAGCTAAGGCGCGTTCCACCGCAGAGATCTCTAACCCCGCCGCAGTCTCCACCACCGCTCGAGCGGCTCCCGCCTCGACCGCCACTTGTCGGTTACCTTCGGCGAGGCAGAGCGCGAGGAGGATCTTGGTGACGTATTTGGCGGTTACGATGTTGTTGCTGCGGAGGCAAGAGACGAGGCCTCGCATGAGACCCGGCGGGCAAGTCGGATTCGACGGCGGGTCGGGTACGACGACTCGCTCGAGCAGCTGGAGAGCGAGGAGCTTGTCGGACTGGGAGACGGATGCGAGGTGAAGCTCAGCGATCTGGAACGTTTCTTGGAGAGTGGTGGCGACCGGAAGAGGCGGCGGAGGGGGAGGAGTGGGAGGAAGAGTGACGGTGGATGGAGTTTGGTCAGCGTGATGCGGGAAACGCCATTGAGTGAAGCTTTGAGAGGTGGAGGTTGATGAGGATGAAGAGGAGGAAGGGGTGGTGGTTGGCTTACGGTGAGGAGAGGTTGGACTGAGGACGGACTGTGTGCAGCGGCGGAAGAAGCCGCAGGAGAAGAGAGGACGCGGTGGCGCGTGTGGTTTCGCTTTCTGGTTTGCTTTCATCATCGCTGGAATAATGATTGGAGCACTTATTAAGTGAAGTGAAGCGAAGTGTCTCTTCTTTAAATAGTACGAAAAATAATTGTTTCGCACCAAATTTGTCAGGTCGTTTACACATGGACTCTTCCTAAGATTATCACTCGTATTAAACCATATAATTATTATTATTACTACTGTCATTGGCATGTATACTATGCAAGGGATCTAGGAATATATATACGGTTAGACATGTCGAGTAGAGCCGAAGTACACGGCCCAAATCTGCTCAGTCCTAAAAACTACTGAGTTTAGATTTAGTTTTATAAGCTCAAAAAAAATATGGGTCTTTTGGGATATACCCATTTAAATTTTGGGTATTTTAGGTATAAATCCATTTGAACTAGAACCAATCCGAAAACCTCAAGTTTTATACTTTAACTTATACTAGGGTCGGCCCGCCCTACGGACGGAAAGTTATAATAAAAACAATTTTATTATGCCGAACAGTGTTTATCTTCTTGTTTAAAAACTAATTTTACGTTCGCACTTAAGAGTTTTGATCCAAAAATATTACTTATGAAAGATAATTCCATTTGTAGTAGTTTACAATGGTGTGGTGATTTTGTATTAGTCGTTTGATGATGTTGCAATTTATTTAAGATGAGAAAGTTATTATTAGAACTGTTGCAACACTTTTGAAAGAAAGTCAGATATTTAGTTACCATTAAGAATTCTATATTTAGTTACTATTAAGAATTCAAATATTATTTATTGAAAAATGCAATGTGTGTATATTTCTTGTGTAGACGAATAGCTTAAGTACTATTTGGAAATGTAAACGGACTGACTAATAAAGATATAACTAAATATAAATACTTATTGAGTGGGGTTTATATGAACTTTTTTAGCCTATCTTCTTAAATCAATCTTCAAGAAAGTGTGTATATTCACTGGTTTTTTCTAGCTTACAACTTTATGCCTTACACACTTGCACCATTTAAGTGATTTTGATGGGAAATTTTGAAAGTCATAGTTATAGAGAAAGAAATTGAGTGTTGAGAATTTTGTTTACCTATGGTGGTCCGTGCTACCCGTATGATGTGATGTATTAGTTTTTATCAGTGATATAATTTGTGTGTAAATTTTTTTTTATTTTCATTTAGTTATGAGTGTGATTATGTTAAACAATCAGTGTTGTCTACATCAAATTTTAGTTATATAACTAAAAACGATATGTGAACATATTCAGTATAATCGCTGATTTGATTCAGAGTTGAAATTTTTATAGTGTTATAATACTTTTAACACTTCTCTAAATTTAAATCTTGAGTATTATAAATTAAATTGATCAAAATCAAACACAATAGAGAAACCTTGTTAAACCCATGGATCATAAGAGAAACCTTTACGGCTATATGATTTCCGTTTGATAGAGTACCGAAGTTATTTTATTAGGCTGACTGAAGAAATCAATTCTTTTAGCTAAATTGTTGAGTGGGAAAGGTAAAAAGATTGTTTGATCAAATTGCAAGAGAAGTAAGTAAAATGAAATTGGTAAACATGATGTGTGAAGTATGTAACTATATAATTGTATTTTTTGTTTGCGTGTGTTTTATGTAAGCTTTTGTAAAAACAGTATGTAATAGCGTTTATGGTTTTACATAAAGTTAGGGTGTGTGTAAGAATTATGTATGTTAAGATTAATTATGTTTGATTTACTTGTTTGTAAGTATATTAATAGATTGCAGCGTATAACATATTACATTGGGTGAATGAGGTGTAGGTGATCGTTTTTGTTGTATGTTTTTTGATAATTAAGAATCTATGATTGGTTGGTTAGTTGTGGGTTGCTCTTATTTGAGCTCTCAAGAGTGGGGATTTGATTATGATGATTATAATGTGCAAGTTTGGTTTGGGCATTATATGATTGCATTTTGTTACAGTTCATGTTTGATATAGGATAGTTGATTCAAATTTTGATAGTCTAAATCTATTTTCTTTTCTTTTTATTATAAATGAACACTTACATGTATATTAAGTAATTTATAGTTCAAATATTCCAAATGTTTTAAGGTTGTTGCATAGCTGTAAAGAAAATACCTTCGACGTAATCTATGACTTTTAAAACGCGGTTTTGTTTATTTTTTATTAAGTAAATAGCTTTGTTTTTTTTCTATTTGTTTATTTATTTTTAACAAAAAAATTTAATTTATTTATTTTTTGTTTTTATAAATGAATTATGATATTGTTAAAAAAATCAATGTAGTTAATTTTATATTTTAAATAATTTTTTTTATTTTATGGAACTAAAAAATATTCAACTAAACAATAAAGATGATGAAGACATATAGAAATTGTTTTTTTTCTTGCATGTTGTTGAACACCGCAATTATTTTTAATTGTCTCCAGCTCTCTTGAACGCTGGTTCGGAGCCAGGCATTAAGCTTAATGTCTTCTTCAAAGATATCTCTCCATCTAGTTCTGTTTCCGATCTATACTTTTGTTTAGGACTACAATTCAACCACTTTACCATTACAACAAAAAAATTTAACCGGTGATTCAGCTTCAAGAAACGATGTAACTCTATATTTCTTGTTTGTGGGTTGCCATGAACACAATCAACATATCTGCAAAAGAAATGTAAAAAAGATAACTCAGCTTGGTCAAATATAATGTATTCCATTTAAATTAACTTAAATGGCCAAACAGAGAAGAGAAGCAAAGAGCTAACCTCATTGAGCGAGTGACAAAGAGCTTCTTCCTCTCCCAAAGATAAATAGATAGTAACCACAATGACGTTGCGCCTGAAGCAACCCTGTAACGCAATGAACCACTCTTCTCTCATATCCGCAAAAATGGCGACTCGTTCCTCCGACTTGTGTCCAATCTGAACCAAACCAGAAGCAAAACTACACACAGCTTCAAGCGGCTGCCCGAATGTCTTGCACTCATAATCACCAAATGAAGTTTCTCAAACACTTTCCCGTGTTCGCTAGTCTCGACCTCTCTAGCGAGCAGCCTCCTGGTCCCGAGGGAAAACCTGTAGCTGTGGTTCTTGCACGAGATCTCGAAGAGCTCTGGGAGAGTGGAGATGTCTTCCCAGACGGGATCTTTGAACCGGTGGTTCCTAACGGTATGACCTGGCTCTCCACCGACGTCCTCGTTTCTCGTCTTTCTTAGCGTTGCGGAACAAAAGGGTTAAAGCTAGAGGGACAATGACACCAGCAGCGTAAGGAATCATCTTACAATTCCTGAAAGCAATGGTAAACGTGTTTATTCACAAAATCAATACAGAGAGGAGTTAAAAGCAGAAGACAGTCTCTTTTTAAATATGATTTAGATTTGAGACAGATAAGAGATAACAGAACAAAAGGAATAAATAAAAACAGAGATGTGGATTAAACTTCTTTGACATCAACATTATCTCATCTTTCATCATCTATTTTCACTCTCAAACAAAAGATCCAATAACTATAAAACATTTTGTTACGTTATATGATTGACTCAGTCTATAGGTCCCACATGGGTTCCATTTTCGTAAATGGTGTTCTCTGAAAAACTCATTTGGATTTTTAGACGTATCAATCCTACAAAAAACGGAAAATTATGTGCATCTCTAACTTTTCCTATAGGGTTACACTACGGCAAACACGAATTTCTTCTGGAGAACTCTTGAATCTAAATCTGTACGTTGTTGCATATAGCTAACCAAATATATAGGGTGAAGATAATCAGTGACCACAATTTTTAAATGGAAAATAATAGGGAAGATGAGAAAGCCAACCTTTTCACATCGGATAGTGGGGTGGGAAGTAACCATTCCAGCTGTTTAAGCTTATTCTTGTCCAGGAAGCAATTGTGTGAATGATTATTTGTGGTGAAGACGCTTTTTTTTTAGCAATATGAAGGAATTGTGTGAGGCAATGAAATTTGGGGAATTTATCGTCACTATTTATAGGATTGATCACTGAAATTCATACAAGGTAGTGGTAGAGAAAATTAAATGTTACGTAGTGGGAGAGGGGACTTGAAGAAAAAGGAAGAGGAGTGTCCGACCCCAAATTTTTTTCCCCTTCATATGAGTTAGGGTTTTCCTTCATGGGTCGTCGGGCAGCATTAAACATACAAATTCATCAGCCCAAAATAACAATAAAAATAAGCCTAACCGTAAGAAGTCCAAATAAATACAACATAAATGTCACATTTTAAATTTTATTGCATTTTGTTGTTTGATAAAGAAAATATAAAAGTTGTTAATGCATTTTAAAAGAAAATATAAAAGTTGTTAATGCATTTTATTGTTTGATCATTACAAGTGTCACATTTTAAATTTTGCAAATGTATGTTTTTTTTTATGTACAACATATTTTTATTTGAAAAGACAAAATATGAAACGTTTGACCAAATTTATCATAAATTTTGTTTTTTATATATTTAGTTTTAATTTATTTTTTATTATTTAAATCTTATTAAATTTGGTTTGTTTATAATATGTTTTTAAAGCATACGAAATAAAATAAAATATTTTTGATAAAGAAAAAAAATTTAAACTCACTTTATATTTTAAAACTAAAAAATGAAACAATTTTTTTTTTTGAAAATTCACATGTATTAACGATGGAAGTAATAATCACAAATTATTTTTCGAAAAAAAACAAAAGCTTTATAGCCAATGGCCGGACTTTAAATTTTAGGCCCAAAATATTTCCAAACCGGGCTAAACCGGATTCAAATATCAACGGACTTAGATTGAATCCGGTTTAGCCCGGTTTGGAAATATTTTGGGTCTAAAATTTAAAGTCCGGCCATTAGCTATAAACTTTTGGTTTTTTCAAAAAATAATTTGTGATTGATACTTCCATCGTTAATACATGTGAATTTTCAAAAAAAAATTGTTTCATTTTTTAGTTTTAAAATATAAAGTGAGTTTAAATTTTTCATTCTTTATCAAAAATATTTTATTTTTTTCGTATGCTTTAAAAACATATTATGTTAAGTACTCAATTTCAAAATTATGAGTGAATCTATAAACTTCAAAATTTCAAAAGGTTCAACGCAAGACTAATGTGACAGAAGTCACAAACAAGAATATGTTAAGTACTCAATTTCCAAAGCCTAACATTAAGAATTTAGTTAAGCCAATATTTTTTTTTTCCATGAACATTCTCCAACCGTGAAAAGCCAAAGAGAGGGTTTAAAACTTCTGAAGGATCCAATCACCTCCATTTTTCACTTAGTTCCTTCTTCTCCGACAGGGCCCAAGTGATGTAGATGGCTGCAACGAGAGCCACAATCGTGATCAAAAGAAGTGCGTAGCTGAAATCGTCTGTCAGCGAGTCGTAGGTCTTTGAAGGAGCAAGTCTTGTGTAGAAGAGATCCACTCCATAGGCAAAGACGTGTGTTGTTGACTCTAGCTTGGCTGGAGCTGTTACTATGCCTCTTAAGCCTTCTACTTTGAGGGAGTGTGTGATGTATGACTGTGAAACATAACAAAAGCGCATAAGAATTGATACAATCGAAAAAACAAGGACTGTGAAATATAAGTGAACCTGAGGAATTATGGGTAATGAATCCGTGAGAGGGATGATTCCTTCTTCTTTCTCAGCTTGTGAGGGGTTAAGTGTCCGTCTTGGATCCACAAATCGTTTATCAAGTGCCAATATCTATTCATTCATTGGAACAGTCAGTTTGCTAATCCATAAAGTATTATATATGATGTGATATGTAATCTACAAACCTGATCACCGATGGTACCAATGAGAAGCTGCTTTGAAGTGATACCCTTTGCTGTTAATGTCACAGCGATTGTTTTCACTGACTGAGGGAAGAAGTATGACTGTGACTTTGTGAACATCTCTGGTCTTGAGTATGAAGAGATTGGTGCTGTTAGATTGTGCTTTCCAAGAACGAGTTTCCACACATTTTTATTCTCCTGCAAATAAAAAATTTACAGTGTTGAGCAAAGAACATTCAAATCAACTTATAAAATGTTTTGGATATGAAGCCATACCGCCCGGGACTGATCATATATCTCCACCACCGTAACCTCGTACTTGTGAGCTCGGAGATTGAAGTAGTGGTAAACAACCCAATTCTCACTAAACACCTGCAAACAATTTTTAAAAGGTTAAGAAAGTTGCATTGAATCTATTTACAAAAAGATATGAGATGAGAAGCTACAGCATGAACTGGCCCTTGGCAGCCTTGATGTGACAAACGGTGAAGTATACGCCCAGTGACGGTGTCAATGAGGTATACTACAAGTGCTGACTCCTCTGGTGTAACCGAACCAATCTCACCAGCTCCTTTTGGTGACACAGTAGCAACAAACAGCAAGTTTCTCGATACGTATTTATACAACACGTCTTGGTCTGTGCTGACTTTGGCTTGCGTATGAACAACCTGGAAAAATACAATCAACTCACACATTTAAATAAAATAAAGCATTTGATGACTAGAAAACCAATATTTAATACCTCGTTTGGTTTTCGTGTTAGTGTCGAAATGATCTTCTCAGATTCCGAAGGAAACACAACAGTCCAAAGCTCCCTTGTAGTAAAGCAGTACTCATCTGCTGTCTCACCAGAGCAACTGCTCTTCATACCGTGTCCTCTGACAATACCATCATCACCCTCCACATTGTACCAATACACATTCTGAAACTCGCGTTGAAAGATGCTGAGAGCCTCTGAGGTTTTCGGATACAAGTGAACATGTCCATCGGTATCAGCTATCAGATGCAGACGTTGCTCCGTTGAATCGGTAAACGGAAGAGGCATAACTTGAACAACGGAGTGGCCAATATCTGATGAGCTAATCTCCTTCCCTGTGTACACATCTACGAATGAAAGCACACCGGGGGAACTTGAATCTGATCCGCATCTGCCAACTACAAGAACTGAGGGATTCTCGTCCATGGCGTGATGATGAGGGACCTGCCATTGGTACAAGCTAATACCGCTAGGGCGTGCACAGGCTGGAGATTTTAGCAGCGTAGACCAGACAATCCTCCCGTCTCCAGTGTGCAGAGCATAAAGCTTTCCAGCTCGAGTAAGTGCTATGAATAATTTACGAAAGCCGTTATGGTCACGGGTTAGTTTGCTCCTCCCAGAGCTCTTCATCCTCATTTCTTGAATTGCTACCACATCCTCTGGGCTTGCTAGCAGCAAGGACCCCTTGAGCTTCAGGATGTGCCCCTACAAAAAAAAGATCAATTGATAAGGGTGAGAAAACAAGAAGAATGTGCTTTATCTTATAGTGCTTATAGTGCTGGGCATTTGGGGTTTCCATTCGGTTCAGGTTATTCGGGTGTTTAGGACCTGTTTAGGAACCAGACATTTTTACGATCCGTTCAGATAATGTCGGGTTCGGGTTGGGTTTCTATTTTTTATAAAACCGAAAGTGGAACTGAATTAGAAATAGTTCGGGTTTAAAGTCCAAAAATCTGAGTTAAACCCAAAAATATTCAGGTGATTAGTTTTTTTTTTGATATTTTTTATTTATAAATTATATTTTATATATATAAAAGTTAAAATAATTAGTCTTTAATTATATTTGGAATATTCATACCCGTCTCAGTTCAGTTTCAGTTTTTCGGGTTTAGAAAAATAGGAACCGTTCAGGCTTTTCTAAATTTCAGTCCGGTTTCAGGTTTTTCAGTTTGGTTCCGGTTTGGTTTTCAAGATAATATGCCCATGACTATTATTATCTTATGCGCCACAACTCCATGGTAAGTAAAGAAAATCCAAAACATAGGTTCAAGAACATTCATACCTTAAGCCAATCAACGAGAGTGTGTTCCACTTTCGCCACTGAAACACCATCCTTCTCCACAGGGAGTTCCGCCGTCGTAACATCAGTAACCGAAGCCAATCCTTCTTCCCTGCTCCAAACAATCGCCCCTTGTTGCAGCAACAAGAGCGAGTGATCTTCCATCACGATAAGCGCCCTGAACCCATTACTCCTGTCCGTCTTGATATAGTTGTTGATAAAAACTTTATCCACACGCCCTCTGTGCTGGTCCATCTGAATGCTCTCTCTAAGCAACACAGTATCCAAGTCGTCCACGAGTTTCACCGTGAGGTGAATCTTGCTCCCTTCGTGATGAACCGAGGCAAATGCCACTTGGTCGTCTGCAACTGGAAGCGAATCGCTCATTGCTGTTTCGTCGGATAACGAGTCTACCATCTCCAGCTTTCCTTGGTCACCGACACGCACGAAGATAGTGCGTTTGTTTACTTTTACAGCGAGCATGTTGCTAAGAAGAGGAGATAAAATCTCAGCCTCTCCGGAGTCCTCAACGAGATCTGAGATAAGAGTCTTCTGGAAGCTGATCTCTTCATCTACGAAGCTGATGGTGACCAAGATTGACCTTGTTGAGTCAAGAACAACGACCTTATCGTTTGAAACTGATGCAACTTCGCCAGAGAATCCACCAGGGAACGCCTTACTTTTTTCTGCCACAACCTCTCCACTTTTGGAGTCAATCTGGTAAACAATAGCCTCAGATGAGTGAAGGAATCCCAGCACGTAAATTATACTGCTCTCAAGAGGTTGAAGAACCCTTTGAACTTCAAACCTGTAAGAGTCACCATGAAGCAAATCGAAAGTAAGCATGTCTGCACTTGAAGCAATCTCGTTTAAATAAAATAAAAAAAAAGTGAATGCTATCATACCCTTCTGCTGTGAAATCCTTTTTCCAGAGAACCTCACCATCTATAGGAGAAACAGCATGAAGGTACCCACCACCGAAAACAAGAATAGGGTAGTCCTTGTCAACCTTCAAATTGACCTGCAAGACAGATCTAATTCATAAACAAGAAACCAAAGTAATATGATGACACAGATAACAGAACTACTAGGTTTATATTACTAACCGGCACCGATAAGAGTGATTTTGAATGCTGTGCGCTATGCAGAGACGTTTCCCACACCATCTGACCATCAGGAAGGTTCCATGCTCTTACCATACTTCCTTCTGATGAAAGGGTAATAACATCTGAAAAAAACAAACACAGTGGTATATTAATGTGAAAGCAAACACAGTGTTTGGTATATCAAGAAATGATTCTTTACATTTTCCCAAGGCAATGTCAACTCCATCGATGGCATCCTTTGTCCCGAGAACATGTCGCCAAACTGCAGGCAACCCAAAAAAAAGTAAGAAAAGGAGACTCCAAGATTGAACATGGTTAGTATCAAAATCATTAATCTTACATATCTCCCCATGTCTGAGATCAAGTGAGGCAACGACATTCTCCTCGGTTGAGACAATAACACGCTTTCTCCCAGTCTTCTGAGTGTGGAACACTGCGTGCTTCACTTTCCCAATGTAACGTTGGTGCCTACGCAATACAAACAAGAGTGAGATTCTCAACGAAAGTTTACTTCTTTCAATCATATCTTTACAAATCAACATCTATATGTAGCCTAAAGCAAGTAGCTTTACCCGATCCCATCTCAAATTCACTGGCGAATCGAAATCATATTATCACTTAATTAACTAACAATAAGATCTAAACTACTATAAGACAACGGTGCAGATTGGTTTAATCTAAGAAGAGTTACCAATCCATGAGGCCGACTTGATCTTCATAAAGGGAGAAAGATACAATCGCAGATGATAAGAATACGAGGAGGAGAAGATACAACCTAAGCGCCATAGCCATGGCGTTTGCTGGTTTAGTTTTCTTAACAGATCTGGTGAGAGAGAAGGGAGCTTTGGTCTGGAAAAAAGCAAATCGTGGGAGGAGCAAGCTAAAGTCTTCTCTTTTGTTTTTTTCTGTCGAATCTTAATATAAGCGAATTAACTTTTATTTTTTTATTAAGCTAAGAACAAAATATCTTAGCTTAGTTAATCAGAAAATCAAGAGTTATTATTTCGTACTTTAATTTATTTTGATACTTACAAAATTAATTTATGTAATTATCTGGGTCATTTTTACATTTACCATAAGCTTTGTTACACCAAACAAAATAAACAACATTGAGCAGAGATAATGCTGTCATGAGCCAATAGTAATAGTCCACTTGTTTATATCCTCTGTAATTTAATTAAGCTGAGAAAAATTATCTTAGTAATTACTAATTATTTCGTACTGTAATTTATTTTGATATACTTACATAATTAATCTATTGAATTATCTGTATCACTTTTACATTTACCATAAGCTTTGCTACACAAAACAAAATAAACAACATTGAGAAGAGATAATGCTGTCATGAGCCAATAGTAATAGTCCACTCGTTTATATCTGTAATTTAAAAGCTGAGAAAAATTATCTTAGTAATTATTTCGTACTGTAATTTATTTTGATTTACTTACATAACTAATTTATTGAATTATCTGTATCACTTTTACATTTACCATAAGCTTTGCTACACCAAACAAAATACACAACATTGAGAAGAGAAAATGCTGTCATGAGCCAATAGTAATAGTCCAAGTGTCCCTCGTTTATATCCTCTGTGATCCAGCTCCGGCAGGTGGCTGTATCTACTGCGGTGACGATCCAGGAGGAGACGAGGCTTGCGGCGGCCATGTTGAGGCCGGAGAGTGTGGTGGCGACGCTTGACATGGACTTGGGAAGCTCGGAGTAGAAGAACTCGTTCTGTGCTATCGAAATAAGTGCTTCCGAAATGCCTCCTAGTAGCATGTATGGTAATAGCCACATCGCAGACAACATCGTACCTCCCTCCTCTCTCTAGTGAATCAACCACACAATAAATAAACAGTCGAGTGATGTTCAATTTCAGCTTAGCTACAATGTCTCGAGACATGGCCGGATCTATAGGCACATTACATAGAAGATTGGTTGTGCTCCTCAAAAAATTTGAAGATTATTTATACAAAAACATAAGTTTTCAAATCATTTTTTAATATTCTTAAAAAAAATTATTAATAAATATTTATTATTATTTGCTCAAAAATTAATTTATTATTCCTAAAATTTCAGATCCGTCATTATCTCGAGATTAAACCGATCGGTTTGTGTTATAGAACCGCGCGAGATATAAACCATAATGAAGACTTACAGCTCTTTTTCTTCTAACATACTCCACTATCGCTAGAGTCGAGATGCATAGCACCGATATTGCAATCCCAGCTCCCATTCTCACCATAACTCCCAGTCTAGGCTTTCTTAGAGCCCAAGAGACCAACGGGACGACAACAATATCGTAAATAACAAGGAAGACCACGAAGGAGATGATCATGAAAACGCCATAACATCCCGGAGGAATCTCGAAACCCTTGATGAAAGTGCGACGATCCATGGCCTTGGCTTGAAGAACTATGAAGGAGGCTTGACAAGCTGTAACAAGTGACAAGATGATTCCCGTTGACCAGATTGGTAGAACGTTGACTAGAGATTTAAAGTCTTCTACTTGTTGTACAGTACACAGCTTCCATGGGTTCTGTGAGTTTCCTGTTAGGGTTAGGTCTTGCCTTGGGTTACTGGTGGCGCAAGCTTTGTTCAAATACCTATAATCAGAAAAAATAATTCAAAAATATGAGTTTCTTTACATAATTGTGAAAAAGTCAACAAAAAAAAAGAAAAAAAGAAGTTTAAAGAAAACTATTACTGTACCACCATCAAATTTAATAGATTTTGTATTGAATTGTCAAAATATCTTACTCTACAAAATATTTTAGAAAAAAAAGTCGGATAAATTCAACAATAAAATTTGTATTGTGTATCAAAACGATGCATTTAACAGGGGGTTGATATGTAGTCTAGACCATAACATTATTCTCTACTTATGAGTACTAAATAAAGTTCGACCGTACTTAACATTATACGCAAAGTATCAATAGTTGTCTATTTCTGAATAGTAAACTAATATACCTCAATTTCTGGCTTGGAATTGAAAATGAAGGTCCTGTTTCGTGATGGTACGATATAACATGCTCCTCCGATGCTAAATCAACATGTTGGTTCCTAAAAGCAGCAACAAGAACCTGGAAAAGTCCAGAAACGAGGCTAGGCTCACACTTAAACTTGACATAAAACGGAGAAGCCACAAAGAACAAAGCGACAGATAGAGCCATGACAGCGAGAGAGACTCCAAAACCGATTTGCCAGCCATACTTTGTCTGAACGAAGACGAGCAACGATTCGGAGAGAAAGTAAGCGAGCATGACCGAAAAGTAATACCAGTTAAACAGGGTTTCTAGTGCTGTCGTGGAGATACGTGTTGTGCTGTTGAGTTGGAGCTGATCGGCGGCGAAGGCTAAGCAGGAGGACCTAACGCCGCCGGCACCGATAGATGTGAGGGTAAAAAATGAATATAGGAGAAGAAGTTGGAATGGTGTAGTTGGTTGGCATACGTCTATTGATTTGTCGCATTTTGGTTGGATCATTGCTGCCAACCATAATGAAAGCATTCCCTACACAATAAGGAAAGTGAATAAAATTCATTAAGGGATCAGTTAGAAGTTACTTACGTATCCATTATGGAATACATATATGCAATCGTCATTCACTCCTTTGTAATATATTTTGCAAGTGATGGTTACATCATTAGGATAATTATTTATTGTTAGTAATTGAAAAGATAGGACAAAACTCTTGAAATAAAATATGGTGGTAAAATAAGAGATGACAAGATGCAATTTTATTGAATACCTTTCATTGTAGAATAGTTACGTGACAACTTTATTGAATTTTATTAGAAAACGAGGAATTTTAAACAGAATCTACATTGTCAAAAAAAAAAACAGAAGCTACATTGTTGACAAAAAGATGGAGTTACATCAAACGTTAATTCATATCATTAGTTAATTTCTTGTACAGTGACGGAAAAATGGAGGAAAAAAAACACTTACTTGCATGATTACAAAACTGAATATGTAACTCAACTATAAGTCACTGTAATACTAGTTAAATATGACTGCACGGAGTAAAAAAGAAGATAAACAAGCCGTGAATACTCTAAAACTCATTGGTCAAATATTTTTTTTTTAAATATACTTTGAGAATAAAAATTAAAGACTAAGAAAGAGGAGGAAAGAACGAATTAAATCAACTTATTGTGGTTTTCGTAATTTGTAAAATATGTACCAGAAGGCTAGTGGAGGATCCAAATCCGATAAGAGGAAAACGACCCGTGTATGAATCAGCGATGAAAGCTCCGATAAGAGGGAAGAAGTTGGTGGCGGCAGACCAGAGGAAGAGGATGTTGGCCGCTTCCGTCGTTCCCATGCCGTACTCCACCGTCAAGTAAAGTATCATGTTCGGTACTAATCCGTAATATGCAAGTTTCTCCAAAGCCTGACTTGCTATCCAAACACGTTTAACAAAATTTATGTATATATATATCCTACAAAGAAACATGTATATGTATATAGATACATATACGAGACTATACCAAGAATACACGAAATGGTCGAAACAGTGCGTTTTTCCGGGTGCTGGTCCGTAGCTTTTCCAACGAGAAGAGCTTCTTGATCCATGTTGGTTTCTATTGGGTGTTCTATGAGTCTTTATAGTATTAATATATGCCTATCTACACATTTTATTATGACAACTTTGCGAAAGGAATCTTTTTGTATAAAATTCGTCTTATATAAATACAAATCCGACGGAAAGAAGCTGATCACGTTTATCATTAAAAGAGAGAGAGAGAGAGAGAGAGAGAGAGAGAGAGAGAGAGAGCTAATCAGGCTTTTAGGAAGAAAGCGTTTCTGGTCATAGTCCAAACCTTAAATCTTCGGGCCGGATTCTACTAACGAGTCAGTTTATGCTAATGAACCTAAGTAATACAGGCCCACGTCAAGTAAGGCTACTAGCCTACTAGCCTACATCATAAGCACTGAGGCTGAACGATTTGTCGACTGCAACTTGAGCACGTACCTTATCCAGATCAATTGGCTGGAGATCAGGCTCGAATCATTGGTATCGCAGAGAAGGATTCAGGAGACTATGAAAGATTGTCTTCAATCTTTAGCCCCTAAAACACTAATTTTTTTTTTTGTTTTTTGTCGTTTACCCATCTATATATACTAGATCAAATGGTGGACAAACAAGCCGATTCTCCAAAGAACATCTCCATCTGTCCGGGTCTAATCTATATGGGAGAAAATATAGCCTTTGATCCTTGTATTTTTTTGCTAACACATCTGCCCGGCCATTCCGACTCTGAGGAATATGAGACACTCTCACATCTTCGAAGTCATCATGTAACCTCTGGAACTCTTCGATTTCTGTCACGAATGCTGGCCAGTCCATCGGGTTTGTAGTCATGTCCACTAAATCCGAGAAGTCCATTTCGAACCGTACCGAAGTGATCCTTTTGTCTCTCATACATGAGGCTGCCCCAAGTAACCCTTCCATCTCAGCATGCAAAGCTGAGAGGCCCCTGTTACACGCCCGTAATCCGAAGTATTTTAAACTCATTTGATCCTTAAGACTCCACCCTAAGCCACTGACAGTGCCATTATTGATTCATGATGCTTCAATTTGATAGGAAGGGATTCGAGGTATCCAATGGAGCACTGTCTCAAACTCTATAGTAGGAGAATTGTCATGATCCTCATTTTCTTCCTCTTTTTCGTTAGCCTTCTTCCAACATTCTGCCTCAAGAGACGCATGTTGGAGAGTGTCAATCGAGGATACGACTTTCCCATTAAAGAGTTTGTCGTTCCTCGCCTTCCAAATGTACCAGTAGATCCATGGGAAGTTATCAAATTGTGGTTTCAGTGGAAAGATCTCTTCCAAAACAAAAAGTTCATGTTTTGGTATATAGATGTACTCGGGAAGTAACCCGGAAGGGACAGATAGTTCGATAAAGCCCAAACCTGCAAAGCTGGAAGACATTCAAAAAGAAGATTATTAATCGATTCTACTGGACCAACACATCTAGGACAACTCCTATCGCTGTTCAGGTACCCCTAAAACACTAATTATATCCACCTGATTGTTGTTGTGCTAATAGCCTATATAATAATACCTTTCACTTGACCTGAAGCAGCGAACGTATGTACTTCATAAATCCTTTCAAATAATTTACTGAAAGTATGTTGATTCTTGAATGATAATTCAGCAAATTGTTCTCCAAAGATTTAAAAAAAAAAATCAAACTAAAAAGGTATTTTTGGAAGTTTTTCGTACAAAGATAATGCCTTATCCATCCTCCAGGAATACCCCCATGAAAATACTTATCTATAATCAGTCCAAAATATTTATTTAATTTCTATTTTTATAAACTGTTGGCACTGTAGTATCATATCATCCAACAACCACTGCAGGACAAGAGAAAATCATCCAACAACCATTGCAAAGTCATTTCATATATATTAAATCTTCCAATAAAATAATGTCAATTTGATCATTTCATTGACAACGCGCAATTATTGTATGTAAAAGAGAAACATATATAGATATAGAATTCGAAGTAAGATTTGGACTTTCAAAGAGAAATACTATGCGCATTTTATATATTTTTTGTTAGTATCAACGACACTTAGTCAAAAAAAAAAAATCATCTACACTTAGTCAAAAAAAAAATCATCGACACTTAGTCTCCGATTACTTATAATATTTTTTTTTTTTTTTTTTTTGCTAACCGAGTATCCTGGCCCCACCGAGGTGGTCCAGACTAGAGACCGAAGTGAGCAAGGACGCTGCCAGGGCGTCACCATGTGGCTCACCGTGTAACGGTCTTCGGTCTCGGATGCTGCAGCCCATATGTAAATTCTGCAGTGGCCAAGGCTCGAACCCAGGGGCGGACACTCCATCTGGAGTTCCTATACCACTAGACCAAAGCAACTTGGTTATTACTTATAATATTTACCCATTTATTATAGGGCCCCTTTATTATATAATGACATATGTACTCTTATGTAGTTCTCGAATTATTAAAACGATTTATTAATTTAATAAAAATATGAAAAACGCTCATGGGAGACTGAGATCAGTCTGAGGCAGATCTTCCATTCAGCTTTCAACCACGTACTGCATGAATACGCTCACGTTCAAACGTAATGACACAGACGATGTATATAGATTTGATGTATTTCTTTTTTTTTTGCCATCTTATTTTATTAAAAGGCCAAAGGCCACAACAGAACAAGGCCCACTCAAAAAACATACAACAGATACACTTAGACCATGCGCATCGCGGGGTCCTTAGAAGGATTTTCTGGCGTGGACCCCGCACAAAGGAAGAAAACCGGTAAGGAAAACTATGAGATAAGGATCGACTTCTTTTGGGTTTTTGTGATTTTCGCAGACCCCACTGACACGTAGCGGCTTGCAATTGATTCTTTCTTTGTTTTTTTTTTTTTTTAAAAACAAAAAAAATTAAAAAATTAAAAGTCTGAAATCCCAAGTGGGGTTACAGCGATGCACGTGCCCTTAATTTTGGTTTAAATATATATATCTTTTTTTGGTTTAAATATATATATCAAAATAGATAACAAGTATAGATTTCCTAAAATTAATTTTCTTTCTTTCTGACATTCATAATTCCTAACACTAATCTATGATTGTCTACCAACTATTACATTCTATATTTGGCAAAAAAAACTATTATATTATATATTCATAACCGGTTTACACTATTGTCTAGCACTTTGTTGGACATTGGGTTATGCATATAATAATACTTAGCATTACTAAATCAAGTAGCACTAACCCATGATTTTTGTACAAAACAATAATTTAAAGCATCCTTGTAATGGCAAGCGGCAAAGAAAAAGCTTTCCACCAAGAATATTGTCTTTTAAAGGAAATCAATATGCTTTAATACGGACGTATCCGAGTGCACCTGATCATTTTCATGTGTCTTTGTTGTTCTCAGAATCCTCTTCTAATTATTTTTTTTTTTTTGAACAACCAAATACTTCATTAAGAGCTAAAGCCTAAAGCGGCAAGACAGAGTACGTGTTACAAGTTGCAGACTTAGCAATAAGATCCGCAACAGAGTTTAGACGGCGAGGGATAAAGGAAAAATGCAGAAAAGAAAAGGTAGCTGATAGAGCCTCGATATCCAAATTGAGTCCATAGATCTCCACCGGATGTATCTTCGAGGAAAGTGCGTTGATAAGCACTTGATTATCTGACTTCAAGCAGATTTTGGTGAACTGGAGTGTCTTTGCGTGGAGGAGAGCTTCCCTAACCGCGATCGCTTCCGCCATGAGGGGTGATGACACGTGCTGTTCTGTCGAGGAGTCCTGTCCGAGTTTAGTTCCTGCTGTATCGGAGAACCACCACCCACATCCCGCTGCTTTGGTATGTGGGGACCATGATGCATCTGAATGACATATCACCTGTCCACATTGTTAGTGGCACTTCTAAGGGAGATAGGTTGTAGTGCATGGTGCTCTGGTTTCAGTGGTTGGGCGTTTTGCCATTCTCTTGCTAGACGCACAGCCTTGCTTCCAATTTCAATCGCTGAGAGGTTAACATTCTTGAAGATGCGCGAGTTTCTAGCTGTCCATAAGCACCAGCAGAGCCAGGGGAATAGATCAATAGTGACTCCAGATGGTGGGAAACAGGACATACCTGGGGAGCTGGAGATTACCATACTAAAGGAGTCGAATCTTGAAGGGTCTATAGGCTTTGAAAGTGGGAGTGTCTCCCAGACTCTCCTCGTAAACTGACAGTGCAGAAAGAGATGTGCAGCTGTTTCCTCCCCCCCCCCCCCCCCCCCGCACTTTGTACAAGCCACTGAGCTAGCTAGTAGCCCACCTCTTCTAATTATTATATGTTCAAAATACAATATCTATTTATATATATTCGTAATAATATATTAATCTTCACGGGCGCGTCTTTGTCTACAGAGAAGGCTTCTTCCGGGTGGTGGATCGGGCAATGAGGGATAGGCTGCTGTCTCTCTCTAGGCCTACCGTGACTGCCCGTCCCCCTTCTTTGCTTGAGCTATACTTTTGGTTCTTGTCCCCTTCTAGTTAATGATACTCTCTTGTTATTGCTTTCTCTCCTGCTCCTTTTATCTTTTCTTAAATAAGTTGTGGTTGTCACAACATTGTAAATTCTTAAAAAAGTGGTATAAATTTAACATTTACAAAAAAAAAAAAAGATTCGTAAACTTCACAGAGGAGGCTGGCTATTCATGAGGTAGAAATGATTTCTAATTAATACATGTTTCTATGTTTTTAGGTTGGTTGTGACGTTCAAAAAGATACGTTTTGTTTCCAAACGATAACTTTTTTACTTGCGTTTGTATAACAAGTTTCTTAGAAAATAAAAAACACATTTTAAGTTTTCATATAAATCCCAACTGCATTGCTGTTTGCAGTTATAATTTACAAGTTCATAATTGGATTGATATATGCCAACTTATCTGCAGCCGTCAAAACAGGTGTTTAATATGCATCCTGATAATTTGTGCAAGTTCGAGACATGGTGGCTGATTAGTTGGCCCATTAAAATTGTCTTAGTTTTAATTTTTATTTACATCCTTTAAATTACTAATCATATTTCATATTAGCTTTCAAACATATAATCTTTTTTTGTTGTTGGCAATTCAAACGTATAATCAGAAATTTTAAAAATAACTGTAAAACCTAAAGCCGTTCTCAAAAAGAGAGGATAAAAACCTAAAACCGTTCTCAAAAACTGCACCAGGACAGTTTGTAGTTGATGGTGTTGTTAATGCTCTCAGCTAACTTTTTTCCTTATTAATTTAATCAGTGTTTCAAAAAAGAAAAAAACATTGTTGTAGCAATATCTTTAATTTTTAAATTTCATTTAAATTTTATAGCTACAACAAATATATCAGCATCAAAAAAATCGTGTTGACTAAATTATACATAATTCTTGTAGTTACATTCTAACTAATCATCCTCACAGTTAATAAAAGTTAATCGACTGAACGTGAGTAATCTGCCGACTTACTTGATCCTTAGATATTTAGAACAAAGCACATTAATTAGTGGAGAATATCAAGTGGTTCAGACACCCTTTAAATATTTATATGACAGTTTAAGCATTTTGTTAAGCTTTCTTTGACAATTTTGGTGGAATTCTAAAAAAAGTTATAAAGGAGTCAATAATTCCTTTTCCGTTTTTGGAGTTATGCATAGTACCATCATTAGAAAGATAAATTCTGAATTAAGAAATTCAACACCTCACAAAAGTGCAAGAAAGTTATGTCGGATCCACTCTAGATTTGCGTGGATTGATGTCGGTTAATAAAAGCTAATGAATAAACATATACTATACTAATGAATAAATATAGTTAGTACTTAGTGGGGAATAGGTAGGCTATGTGGTCTAAAATAAAATGAAACCGATCAAATTAACCCAAACAAAAATCGTATCAAATGTAAACAAAAAGTAAGAAACTGACACCAAAATTAATTATAACAAACCACAAATATATTACCTAATTAAACCTACCAAAACTCAAATACCACATATCCAGTTGGTTGAATTCATCTTTAACCGTTAGTTTGAACTTTGTGCTTTTGTAGTTTAGGTGAAAAAATAACCAATACTATTATACGCATTTAATATGCATTCAGACAGTCGGTAAAATTGTCTGTCGGACGAATCTCTTTTGACAATTACTTTTTTTAATGAACAACAATGACCAGCTTTTACATTTGAATTCTGAGATTTAATTATAATTTTGTAAAAACGTTGTAGAATGGAGATTCAGGCTATTAGAGTTTTAATTAGAATATAAAGAGAGGAGGTGACTGGAGTACCTGAAAACTGTAAAGCTAACAAATCGTTGATTAATATTTGAAACATCGGTGTGATATTTTTACTATGACAACCCAACAATTTTGTGCAATGGTTTGCTTAACTGCTGACTTGTTTGGCGGTCTAGTTCTAAGTCGAACTAGGATGTGGTCTTGACTTACTTTGATATTTAGCGAGGTTTTATAAACTAGAAAATATAGATCGATTTGCTTATATAGTACTCTTGTGATGGGAAGTTATTACAGTCAACAAAAACATGTATTCAATCTTCAAAGGTCACTTACATTAGAAAAGAACGTTAATGATAATACTATATGGTACTCCACTTTTTGTTAATTCATGGGTTTTACAAAAATTTAGAACGAAATAGTTTAAAAATCATCACAGCTCTTTTACTGGATTGTAAATTTTTTAATGTTCTTAAAATTAACATCCTGGAATTTGAAAAGACATACATGCGACAGGACTAGACATGTCACATTCTCTATCTTCCTCATATTAGGATCATTCTATCTAAGATTCAGATGTATTAATTAAGCTTATATAATTAACTTTTGAGGTGAACAGTCATTTTTGGTTTGTAAACTGCTCCAATAGCATTCGAACTTTTTCTTAATAGAAACCATTCTCAACTCATTTTGATTTTGGTTTGATAGAAGCTTCCAATATAAAATAGAAGTTCAAATGTTTTTAGAGAAAAATATAAACCCTAACCCGAAAAATCTGAGCACAATTTAAATATCAAAATCTAAATTTTAAAATCTAAACTCTAAATTTATTTAGTTTCTTAAATTCGTAAACGTGGTAATTTTGCGTCAGCTTGGACAAGTTGCTCTCACTTTGTATTTTTCTTGTTTTACCCTAGCTCCCATTCTCCACTCATTGATTCCGACCAAACAAAAATTAATGATAGTGAGACTCCAATTTACAATTATTAGTAAAAGCTAGTACTCCTTTTTTATCGTTTTATCTGTAAGAAAAACACGCCACAATTTTTGTTGTTGTTGTTGTCTCAACAGACGCCACAGTTTTGAACTCCCAATGATTTGTATTGATTATTGCACCATCATAAAGTTAGTGGACTTTTTATTTACTTGATGTTACTTAACAAAAAATTCACTTGTTTTCCTCTTCTTTTCCGACAAACTAAACCGAAATTAATATTTGAAAGAAAAACACAAACTGAGTTTTGTACACGAATTCATTATGGAGTTCACACACGCACCAAAAAAAACAAACCCTTGCTTAACTAACACAAAAAAGGGTTCATAAACACGGTATTAAACACTACATACATCATTACTTATAATAATGATACAAAAATCAAACTGATTACCTTGACAAAAGAAAATCAAATTGATTAAAAATTTCGTTAAAGATCCCATGACGAGTCTTGGTTGAAACTAGGGCTGATTCCGTAGCTATCTTCCGACCACTGCCCCCACGGCGGAGGATACAAACAGTAGTCCACTGAGTCAGAGAACACGAACTCGTTCCCAAAGCTAGCCGCGTGGACGTCGTAATTCGCCCCGAGACTTGGCAGCTCCACGATCTCATCGAGCTCCTCCGACTCAGTGTTCGAGAGGTCCATCACCATCACTAGAGACTCGAGTGAAGAAGTGGAAGACGATGAAGAGGACGTGACCGACGTCGTTGGTTCCATGTGTGCTGCTTTGAGAGCTGCTGTCTGAATGTCTCGAGGGTTTAGCGAGACAGGTCGAGGGAATGAGTCAGCTAGTTCAGGGAAGTTCAGTATAGCTGAGGCCCCTTTAATGCTCAAAGCTGCAACGTCGTGAGCACGCGCCGCCATTTCCGGCGTAGGGAAAGTTCCGAGCCAAATACGAGACTTCTTCCTCGGCTCACGAATCTCCGACACCCATTTGCCCCAGTTCCTCATTCTTACACCGCGATAAACCGGGTAAGCGTGCTTACCGGAGTCTTTTACACGTTTCGCCTTCTTTGAGTTCTCGTTTTGCTCTGCCTTGCTTGAGTCAACGACTAAGTCAGAAGCCGAGTTGGGTAGTTGTGTCACTCTCTCTACTTGGCGGCTGTAATATTCCTCAACTGACGTACTCTCTGAAGCTGATGCAACCATTGTTTTACACGAATAGGATAATAACAATTTTGACGGTCTCTTATTCGGTTTTTGTGTTATGATTTATGCAAAGAGTTTCAGGAGAAAAATAAGTTCGAGAACTATTCAAAATAAGGAAAAAAAGCAGGGCAGTGAAGTGATGAAGAAATGAGAGAGAAACTTTGATATGAGAAGAAGAAGAAGAAAGGTTGGTAAAATGTTGCCTATCATTTTTCTCAGTCACTCAAAATATTTATATGCATTAATATTTTGGGTAAGAGTTAGAAGAGAGAGAGTTGTTCAAAAAAAATAAGTTAGAAGAGAGCGAGAGAATGGGACCAAAACAACGCAATAAGTATTGAATAAAGGAAATGGACCCAATCGCTCTATTTTTATATAAATATATTTATTAGTATAAAATTTTGTTCAGAAAAAAATATACTATTTATTAGTATAAAACAACACACTTGATGTCACTATCTGCTTTGATATCTTCCGGATTTCCAAAAAAAAAAAAAAATCTGTTATAAAACATATTACGAGACTACCACATTTAGAATGAATATTAAAGGAAAGCCTTTTAGCAAAAAAAAAGAATGAATATTGAAGTGTATAGACCAATTACTTCGTCCCAGCCGCGTACGTAAAATTTATGAAGTTTGTTTTTTCTTGTTTGTAAAACTAAAATTATGAAGTTTGTTTCTGCGAAAAACACACGGCGAGACAAGCTTTTTCACTATAGTATTGAAGTGTATATTTCGTCCCAGCCGCGTACGTAAAAATTATGAAGTTTGTTTTTTTTGTTTGTAAACATAAATTTATAAACTTTCTTTCTGCGAAAAACACACGGTGAGACAAGCTTTTTCACTATATTTATCTTATCTTTTTTTTTTTTTGGTAAAAAACGGTGAAGATGAAAAGATTATTGGATACGCGTGCGTGAATATATTTATCTTATCTTTTATTTGTGTGATAGTGAAATTGTTACCCAAGTTTTACTGTTTTTATATCTTTTACTCAGATCTCTGACTCAACCGATCATGGTGTTTTTCATGACAAGTATATAATGCATTTACATAGATATGTTTGCATATCATCATGATATCTTCATCTGAATCTAATCATACATGATTTTGGTTTTCGTTTATATGTAATTAAAGTTTTACGGAAACGAGATTCTTAAGAAGTAATTTCTTTTAACAATTAGTTTTGCTATGGCCTCATAGTCTTTAATCAATTTCTATACCCTAAGTTATGAACTTTTTTGATACCTAAAAGTAATACTTTAGCAATAAGTTAGACGTTCATCATAGTGAGATTTATTTTTGTAATTATGTACAGATAAACTAATAATACCGAAAACCTGTTTAAGCTTCTTTTTTTTTTGAACAACAAGCATTTGTTTTTTTTTTACTCAAAGATTATCAAGGGTGAAGGCCTTAATGCATGTGTCTTAACCGTATGTCTCGAAACTTAATTTCAGTTATCAAAGAAATTTTGAAAATGAATTTTGTTCTGTTGAAGGTTAAGATATACACCAAAAATTATTAAAGAAAGACACATGTCAATCACTTATCAACAATTTATTTTAATTTGAAAATGTATAGAATTTATTATGGTATCGAAACTTAAATCTATTGATCCATATAAAATCCATGACTAGTTACATTTAAAATTTAATAAAAACCATGTATCAGTCTATTTATTTTTAAAAATTAATAAGAAATTTCATATCTGGTACTGATTTCATTTGAGATAATATGTACGAATACCAATTCCTAAACATTTGAATAAGGTATCCTAATTATATAGGATTGTTAACGCTAGTAATTAAAATGATCACTAAGACACCTTTTTGTCCTGGCATTAGAAAATCTATGGGCAAACTCCTTATAAAATAATAAGAGCATGAGCATTGGTGAATCCCTCTTTGGGGTTCACCAACATTTTTTATTATTTTTTCGTGGGCCCATGAACAGTTATGAACTCGGATATGCTGTTTTCTGCATTAGCGAACCCGAAGAAGGAGTTCATAGGAATAAAATAATAATATTAATTTTTTTTAAAAAAAATTAAAATATTCAGAAAAGATGAATGAAATATTAAAACATATTATTAAAATTATGAAAACATTTTATTCAATACATTAAAAGTACATTACATAAATGAGAAATTTTTCTAACATACATAACTTATTTATTCATTTTCGTCACCGAACTTTTGCCATATATTTTCCATTAAATCAGCTTTCAAACGAGCATGCTTCTCTGGATCTCGAACTTCTCTGCGCATGCCTAACATATCACCGACATGAATACTTTCTCTCCTAGTCACCCTCGAACTTCTGCTTGATTCTCCTGACTCGAACTCAGAAGTATCAATTTGAGCGTATCCGTGTCGTTCGTTCTCTACTATCATATTATGCAATATGACACAAGTTCTCATGATCTTTCCTATATTCTCCTTGTCCCATTGTAGAGCTGGGTTTTTAACAATTGCAAACCTCGATTGCAATACTCCAAAAGCCCGTTCGACATCTTTTCTGGCGGATTCTTGCTTTTCTGCAAATTTCTCGGCTTTAGGACCTTGAGGAAGTGGGATGGATTGGATAAATGTTGACCAGTTTGGATAAATTCCGTCAGTAAGATAATAGGCCATACGATAAGTGTGGTTGTTGACCTTGAACTTAACTTTAGGTGCTCGACCATGTAAGATGTCATCAAAAACAGGTGACCGATCAAGAACATTGATATCGTTGAGGGTACCTGGTAAGCCGAAAAATGCGTGCCATATCCAAAGATCTTGTGATGCCACGGCTTCTAAGACAATTGTCGGCTTTCCTGAACCACGTGTGAACTGACCTTTCCAAGCCGTTGGGCAGTTTTTCCACTCCCAATGCATGCAGTCGATGCTGCCTATCATCCCCGGAAACCCCCGTACCTCTCCAACATCGAGTAAGCGTTGAAGATCCTCGGCTGTAGGTTTTCGTAGATACTCTTCTCCAAACAATTGTATTATTGCATCAGTGAAATTTGCCAAACACAAACGTGATGTACTGTCACCAAGTCGGAGATATTCGTCATATGTATCTCCCGATTGACCATATGCCAGCATACGTATAGCTGCCGTACACTTTTGAAGTGCAGATAGCCCGTTCCTTCCGTGAGACAAAATGGTACACTTTCCCGTGACTAAAGTCAAACTACCCGTGAAACAAACAGCCAGCAAACATCGAACACCCGTGAGCTCCAACACCCGTGACCTCCAAACCGTCACCTGCACTCCCTGTCCTGCAAAAGAAAAGCAAACAGATTCAAGCAAGTACACTAAAAGAGATTCAATAAAGCTTAACATGTTAACAAGCTCAATTATTCAATCAAGTAAAGAAAAGAGATTAAAGATATAGAACATATTCACAACCTAAGCCAATCAACCTAAACAGAATCTAGACCTCTAATATTCAAGCAAATTCAAGGCACTCACCAAATCATATCATTTCCGAGATTAGTTTTTTCTTAAGACACACTTCTTCATCAGAAAGTGTGTCTTCATTCTTGCCAAGGAGACGCTCAAGTATCTTCTGTTTGGAAATGCTATTTTTCATAGCTAGCATACTCTGAACTTGATCATAAGCGTGTTCATTCCCGTGCTTCTTGCGTTTCGCCGCTTTAACACCCGGAGGCCTAACCTCCGCATCGTCAGCCACCACCTCCGGACATGCTTCCTTCCGTTTCTCCTTCCCACCATCTTTGGAGCAGGAGAAAGATCGCCATTTCTGATCAAACCTGAGCTCCCTCCAGCAATGCTCAAGTACGAACTTGGCACCATAGTCATTTAAGAAGATGTCATGGGCAGCCTTCATGACATCATTCTCATTTTGGCCACTGGCTTGCTCCTTCAAAGCCGCTTCGTGGCATCCCACAAACTTGCACACCTGCTCATTTACCCTTCCCCACCTCTGCTTACATTGACTCCATTCTCTAGGAACGGCGCCAATGAGCTGAGGGCTTGAGTTGAAGTACTCTTCAATTCTCTTCCAAAACGCTCCTGCCTTCTGCTCATTACTGACTATCGGATCTTTGCTCGTGTTCAACCAAGCGCTGATGAGCACGAGGTCTTCTTTGCGTACCCACTTTCTCCTTTCCACTGGTTTCACTATCCCGGGAGAGATAGCAGCTGCCTCAGCAGAGTCAACGTCTATTGGTAGACTCCTCTGCGAAGCTAAAAGGTTAACAAACCCGGGAGGATTAAAGGAGAAAGGTTCCATTGTGGTTTAGGTTGGGTTTGTTGTTTATATGTTTCTGTGTTTGGAGTGGCGGATTTGCTATGTTTATAAACTAGTTTGTGAACAATTAAACAAACTCTACCTACCAAACATTCATTACAAAAGCCATTAGAAGTTGTTACAAGCAGTAACTACACATCAAATCACTCACCAAAATTAACTACAGCTTAGTACTATCGAACATTCATAACAGCAACCAACAACCAGAATATAATTAATGATACCTACTTTTAAGTTCTACTTAGACATCTAGTTATCGTTGTAGTTTAAGGTTTGGTTACGTGTTAATATGTTTGTGTGTTCAAGTTGGTTTTTTCCACGGTTAAACAAGTTAGCTTCGTATTTTAAAATTCTACTTCTAGTTCTACTTTTAAATATACATTAACAATTTTGAACAGACATAAAGCAATCAAGTTTTTCAAACAGGCAATTGCAAACAACCTCTACAGTTATGTCGACTCTTACCTTTGCTTTTCATTCGAAGCAAACCTTCTCCAGGTCAGCCACCTGTCCAGAGAAGATTTGTACCTGTTCCTGGACATGGAAACATAAAAAAAAAAGTGTTAGTCACGCTTAAAGAAGTACATAACTAAAATCAAACATGTAAGAGGAATGAAACAGCAAAGAAAGTTCACTAACCTCCAGAGTCTCAATCTGTTTAGTGACTTTCCACATCCCCCTCATGACGTCTTCAGCCTCCACCACCCGCTTAGTCAACCTCTCGATCTCCTCCTGCACACCTATCACCCAAGGCTGACGATAATGGAACCCATCAGCCTTGGTTACAACATTAAAAAATATCAGAGACTTGTACTTGATGAAACCCATAAACGATAATCAAACCGGAAAAAAGATAACCTCGTGGTTTATGCAGGTGAAGAACCGCTTCCCCGGATTAGTGTCGTACTCGTCCTTCCGTCTAACCTCATCAATAATTCTCCCACCACATGGACACTTTCTTGGAATCCCGTACTCTGAATCGGCCACGAACCCTAACATGTTGTTGTTATCGATTTGCCTCTTTGAATTTCTTTTCTCTTCACCCGGATCCATCTGTGCCACAAATCGATAGTATTAGCACATAATAATGATGGAATATGATTAAACGAACTCTCAATCGAACTCCCTTATCGATTAAGAACCCTAAGAAAAAAAACCCCAAATCGATTTTGAATCACACAATTCGCAATTCGAAAAAAACCCCCAAATCAACTCTAATCCATATTTAATCAACTATATATTCACCTTACAGCGTCGAGAACAGAGACCGTCGTCGATTTGATGGCCAAAAGCTACGGAATTCGCCGTCGCACCGAAGATCGCCGCAGGGATGAAACCCTAGCTTTTTTGAGAAAGGAGAGAAATGAATGGAATCACGCGAGATCCCGTCTTTCCACAACGTCAACGCGGAAACGACCAGCCAATCCGTGCGTGACGCGTGGCTTGACCTCGCCCCTTACGGGTTCATAACTAAGGCCCGGTTCAGCGATATATACCCATTTTACATTTTTTTTTAATTGATCGGGCCTAAGATCCCGAGCCCATGACCCCCTCTTAAACCGCTGATGCGGATGGTCTAAGACTATCAACCAATGCATATTAGGTTAAAGATGGTTCCAGACAAGCAGACAAATAAGTACATTTTGGTGAAAAAAATACAAATGAAGAAAAGAAAACTTCAAGAAAATTTCAGAGGGACATCAATTTGTTCAATCATGGGACCTTTGCGTACCTATAAGGACTGACACACAATATATTACACATACTGACATAGATAATATCAATTACGACTTCTATAATCATTTTACTGTTACGTGGGAAATCTTTTAACAAGCCTAGGCTATTTGCTTCCTTATCCCCTTCACAAGATCAATCAAGCTTCTCGTTTCTCATTTAGAAATTCTTAATTAGATGGAGGTCTCTCGATAAATAACGCAGCCCCACTTTGAAATAGAAAGCAGAAAATGATTCTTCTGAGTGCTAGTAATTTTTTGGTCAATTTTATGAGTGTTTATTTAGGTAGACAAAACCAAATATCATATCTTCCAGATTAAGCCTTTTGGAAAATGCCTTTTCTTCTACTTCTTCTTTTGATACAGGAAACTCATTTTCGTGCTCTGTGTTCTGGGATTAAAGATCCTTAAAACAATTATAGGGTCAAAGTTCAATTACGACTGCAATGATAATTTCTTAGGTATTTATGATAAATTTTGTGAACTCATCAAAATGTTTGACAATTTGTTATATATATTCGTATAGGTTTGCAATGGAACTTTATTTCATTTTATAAAAGAAATCAAGCCACATTTGTTAAACAAAATATGTGACAAAGTACATTTAATTATTATTATATGCTCTCCATATATTCTCCGAATTTAATTTTGGATCTTGGTGTAAACATATATTCTCCGAATAAGCATACACTATAATTAATTCCAGTTGATATCGTATGGTGGGTAGTTTTTATTCCTTACTCAGAGCATATATGTTCATACATATATATATATCACTATCCTGAGTATATTCATCAGAGAGACATGGCAGACGATAGGAAAAAGGACAACTCGAGGGGTAGGACATTTAGTCTTAACATGCTTTTCTTTACAGTATATGGTCAATGATTCACGCAAATGGTTGTCGTTTAGACCCAATAAAATCCTTCTATGTGTCTAATATTGTGGATTAACATGAAGAATTCTTTAAAGTAGTTGACTGAAACGTAAATTAACAATTTTAATCTACTTCAGAATACTCATCGATCCTAGCTATCTAGTTTAACTTAACAACATTATCTATGTTTATGCTGAAACAAAAACGATAGTTCTAATATTTTCTTTGTAGTAGCGCTGTTGTCATCTCCGTATTATAATGTAAATTTATATTAATATACAATAGTTTGTAAAACAGTAGCGGGGGAAACAATTTTATTTATCATGTGTTTTCTGGAAAAAATTTTGGATTAGAAAAACAAGAAAATTAAGTTACATTTTTGGGAATTTTCGGTTTTATGAAAAACAGACGATATCTAAAAAAATAATTGCAGTCTTAAAAACCGACACGTCTATGTGCATGGAAATGATAAGGAACAAGAACTCTAGCCATAACACAACCAGGTGTCAAGTACGCGTACTAGCAAACGCGGTAAAGGATTGATAACTGCAGTTGCTCGATGTAGGCTCTACGAAAGCCTAAGTGCTTAATGATCTTCATTTAAATTTTCATTTATTTATAAAGACAGTCACATTGGGATCGACAATGTATGTATCATCGATTGATTGACGTTATTAATCTTAAGATTGTTGATAGATCATTGTGACCAGTCTAGGGAATTCTTTTATATACCCGTATAAATCATTTATTAAGAGTCGACAAAAAATTATTTATTAAGATTGGACTCTAGATGTATTAGATCATTTTTCACTTACCTCTTTATATTTTCTTCTTTTCCCCAAACATACTCATTCGTTTTAAATTCATCACACACACATATGTGTACGTATATAGTTTTAAAAAGTGAAAAATGATGAAAAGTTGGAAACCATAACATGGTGTAAGAGACAGACAAAACATACAAAGAAAACATGATTCTGACTCAATAGTACATCAGACATCACTAGTCAAAAATCACCATCCCCATTTAATGACATCTTCTAGTTTTTCTTTTACTCCCAATTTTCGGCAAACAAAACATATTATTATTATTATTATTATTATTATTAATACAAAGAAGATATTAAAGCGAAAGACAACATTGACTATTTAATGTCTGCCTATCACAGCTTCAGTCCTGCTGCTTGTTTGTCACATGCGATTGCGGATTGCCTGGCTCATGATCCCTGGCTCATGATCTCACCACACAGTGTCTTTGATCAGTAACTTCCAAACGAGAAGTTTGTAGCCAAAAAGGTTCCGAAATTACAAAAAGCTTAGGTCGTCTAAGAGGAAAATAATGAAGATATGTTAAGTTGCTTAAAGAAAATGTTTAACATTATACTAAATTTTTTTTTTTTTTTTTTTTTTTTTTTTTTTGTAACTGACATTATACTAAATTTGCATGTCTTGAAATTTCATTGTGTGCGCTTTTATATGATTGGGAAATCGAACAGGAAGAAACTTTTAACCTGAGATAAACTTCATGGATTCTTAGTTTTAAGGGTTGTGCAATGGAAATTATTTTGATGGTCTAATCCTCGTGTACAGTCACAACTCACAGATGATCGGTTAAATTGCTTGTGACTTGGATATTAGTTCTTTTGAACTATAAAAATGATTGAACCAACTAACATCAAATAAATAAATCATTTTATTTCTTTCAAAAAATATCATTTTGTATAGATATTAAGGCAAGAGAATTTAAAGTTGATTTACAATTTTTTTGTTTTACCCATTTAAACTTTTTACTCTCCATGTTCCTAAATATAAGATGTTTAGGTAAAAACACACATATTAAGAAAATTATTTTGTTGTTAAAAAAAAAAAAATTAAGAAAATTATTTTTTTGTCTAAAAAATGTCAATTAAATTAGAAATTAATGGTATTCAACCAATTACAAAATAGATTATTAAATATGATTGGTTAAACAATTTTTAGTAAAGTTAAAGTTACCTAAAAAAAACATCTTATATATTGAAACATCAATTTTTTTAAAACATCCTACATTTAGGAATGGAGGGAGTATTAGTGAACTTGATGCCAACCTGGTACCGTATATACAAACTGCTCTACAATCTTTATTTAAAAAATTTTAAATTGATTATTGGTGCAATAACTCTACCCATGTGACTTGCCAAACCCTCAATTGGCTAAAACGTTTGAAAAACCCGGTTATACCAAACAGAATGAAGAATCATATGAAACATATCATACCGAACCGGTTCACCATCATGCCACATGAAATGCTTTTGAACCTTCAACACCCTTTTATGCATCTCAACGTATCTCCTCAATGGGATCGATATCAGAATCTTCCTCAGATTAGGAATCTCCTTCTCTGGCACAAACACAGCAAAAGATTCCCAATCCAAAACCTCAAGAAACGGCGGAACAAAGTTATCAGAGATGATAACCGGAACGCAACCGTACAAAACCGACTCCACCACCCTTGGGCTATTCACCTCGTACCCTTTAGCGCAAACGCAGAATCTGCTTTGTTTCATGAACCGGATGTACGATTTGTGGTTGATCCGGTTGAAGATCTTCATATCCGGTTCAGGACTTGAAGACCAATGGTTAAGCAAAATGGGTCTGACATAACCGTGCATGTTACCTGCGAAGAAAGCGAGGATTGTTCGCTTAGAAGGACGGTTACCTCCAATGTTTCCGTTTGGGTTTTGTGCAGTAGAGATTTTTGTTTCCGGCAAAGAGACGTCTTTTCCGACCACGAAGTCTAGTCCGACATCAGCGTTACAGAGTGATCTGATGCAGTTCATGTATGGTCCTCTAGTCTCAGCTGGAGCCTACAACAAATACTAACGTACCATTAGTAAACCAAATCATAATGAATGAATCATCATATCAGTTAAAAGCATTTTCAACTCACTTCTATTGACTTTAACAAAAAAATCATTCCTATTTTATATCTATTCAAATCTGAACATTTCCAACTCATTTCTATTTTACATCTATTCAAATCCACTTTTATTTCTTTTTAGAAATAAAATTTAGTATTTACTCTATATTTATGAGAAGAAATAACAATTATTTATTTTTATTCCATATTTAAAAAAAAGATATACTATTATAAAAGAATACATTAGTGGACTATTATAGAATTCCTCTAAAATAAAATAGAAAATAGAAAATGCATTGGAAATGATCTAACTCGACCGTTTTAAGCTTAAATCACATACCCAATCATGGCAAGCGGTGAAGAAATGATCGAAGCCACGAGTTCTATTCCAGAAAGGGTATCTGGAAACGATGAGATCAATGTAGTCTCGGAGATATTTAACAAGATTTCTACGGCTGTGAGAATCACGAACGTAGAGTTTCTGTTGAAGAATTCTTGAACTGAAAGCCAAGTAGAATAGATGAGCTTTGGTGGGATCTTTTGTCAAGAATCTATGGCTACTCTCCATTAGTTTCATAAACCATCCTTCTGATGCGTAAACCCCTTCCATTATTGCCTCAGGCTGATGAAAGATTGGCCTGTCCCCATCTGAGTAAACATACACTTTCAAAGTCTGCTCCATTAGCTCGTAGCTCCTGCACTAAACAATAACCATTTAGGATTCGATTGCTTCAAACGTTAATTGTAATGTTGTGTGGATAACATGTGAAAATAAATTTTATAGTACACGCAATAATTTATTAATGTATAAACATTGGAAAATAAGAAGTAAGCCTTTGCTAATTACTACCCTTATATATGTATTGTTTAGATCGGTTAATATGTTAAACCTTTTGAAGATGGATAGGTTGTGGTAGAGAGGTGCGTAAAGAGTATTATCCTTCTTGACCAAAGCCGCGTTCTTGATCTTGTTTCTTGCATCCTTAAGCTCTCTGTCCACATTTGATTCCCAACGAGGTGTCTATGAACAAGAACAAACAAAAAGTGGATCAAAGAGATGATGAGTGGCATGGTCACAAAGAATTGGAACTTAATTATGGTAAAGTCACATGCATACAAGTGAATTATTAGGATCACTATGCCGTTTCACTATCATTTGATTCATCTGGGTTATTGATATGACAACCAACGGTGGTTTTTTGGTGCTCCTCTCATGTTTCTTGTTGCTGTGAGGTATCTTGGGCTGAAGAGGATGATGAGAGCTTGCGCTTTCATTGCCACTGCTTTGTCCATAAGCTTTAGGAGAATTATTCAGAAACTTGTGCTCATAACTCTTCAGAACCTCCGTAGTGCTATTACCCGGTCTAAACTCAGAGGTTGCTTCTTGAGGTGCAAGAAACATTTCGTTTTCATCACCTTTAGTTATATTATTGGATTCTATGAATCCAGAAACGGTGCCGTTTCCAAGGGTGCCAGTAGATATTGGAGTGAGCTCGAAGTACTGAAGACCTAGAATGAAGGCGACGACCAGAGTCATGAGAAGAAGAACTCTACATGTTTCTGCTTGGCCTAGAAACCGAAAACCTCTAATTTGATCCATCGCAACCTGATAAGTAGACTAGCTTAGATTTCTATATAACTCAACTGTTATCTTCTTCCTGAAAAACAGATGAGAGGATCTGTTTTGTTCAATCAACCCATCAAATTCCAAAACTAGAGACACCAACTTTAAGTGATACGTGAACTCTAGAAGATGACTGGTTCGAAAACAGAGTTTGACAACTTACATGGAGAAACAGATACGAGCCTTAAGCGTTGGGTCAGATCTTAGCGTTTCTTTGAGGTTTCTCGGAGTGATTATCATCAAAATAATCAGACAAATAATTAAGAAGCAAAGAGACAAGACAAGGCAATCGATGGCTTTTAATTTTGTTCAATCAAAAGTCTTGACTAATTAAGTATTGGAGAAAACACTGTGTTTTGAATTGATAAGCCAACAAGGTATGATAAAGACTTCTCTAATATTTTTTAAATACACCGGTCTTTCCTACTATATTTCATGGACTTCGTAACTTACACAACCCAAGAAATACAATAATGACCGTATTATATAAAATTGAAGACGTTATTTATGATATGGCTTTCGGTGTCAGCGTTTGCGTCCCGCACTCTCCTCTGGAACGTTATCCAAGCATCGGAAGTTGCGAAATTCACGTGATCCAAACATAACAAAATCGTTTTCATTATAAAGATAAAAAAAAATACTTATGTTACTTGTGGTTTACTTATTTTTAGGGTGCAAACTTGTGGTTTACTGAAGAGCAAAATTTATGAAGAATATCACGGAACAATGGATACTTGATACTTCTAAAACATAATCAAACTGAAATAACAAGGCTAGTTGCTAAACCAGCACGATACTTTAATCAAATTAATATATACCCACAAGTTTGTTTTGTGTTCTTGTTTACATGAATTTGACAATTAACACATGAAGTAACAATTAATCTTTCAACTTCCTCAGCATGACCGTTGACTCGTGCCAACCCCATCCTCATCCTCCTCGTTAACATAAGGAGCAAGATTCAAGTAACAATTACCGTGGGAGTTGATCTCGTTACTACCACCAACATTAGGAGTCCTGCTAGAACCACTGCCTCGCCGCCACCGTGAACGGCAGACCACGCAGATCGCCGGTCTCCGTCCCCGACTCGCCCTCCACTTCAGCATGCATTCGTCATGCACTTTGTTCTTGCAAACCCTGCACTTCACCACCGCTCTCTCGCTCTCCTCGCCTCCAACATGTTCACCGTTTACGCTTTTAATGACGTTAATGTCGTCTAGACATATTGGACATGTCGCAGCTTCGTCTTCCACCTCATTTTCCTATACTCAGTCCCAATAAATAATTTATGGATGTAAATATTCTACGAGAGTATCACATATAATACAAAAAAAATCTATGATGATAAGTTTTCAAGAACAATATAACCTAATAACCATTATACATTCTCCCATTTTGTCACGTTATTCGTGAATTTTGGATGCTTTCATTTTCACAAAACAAAAGAAATAAGGAAGAAAAAGAGAGTACCGGTGCAGGGGTGGTGGAGGAGCTAGTGTTTCCGTAATGAGAATTGACGGTGGATAAAAGCTGAAGAAACCGTTGCTGGAGGTGGAAACTAGCGAGGTAGTCAGGTCGTGTCGGGGCCGAGACGAGACGGTAAAGAAGACATGGCCGGAGTCTCCGCTGCCGGAGACACTTGTCGTCGAGAGGAATACCAAGAACTCGTATCAAGACAAACAAGATGTGCTTGCACGGCTTCTTACGGTCGGGACAAGTGCAAGTCGGCGTGGCCGTTAGCGTCACGGTGTAGACGTTACACGTGGCACCGAGGACGTGGAAAGTAGCGTCATTTGGACGGCTGAGGAGACGGAGCCTGTGACGGAGAGCTCGAACTATTCGATCTTCCACCGGTTGATGAGCCAAGAGATGACGTTGGTCTCGGTTACTGACGTACGGAGATATTTGATCGGAGTCATTGGACCCGACAGATTCCATTAGGTTTGTAAGAAATCCGTTACGGCAGTTGGAGTTTTATGTGACGTTTAGGTTATAGGTACGGTTACTTATACACGTCATGTGGAGATTCTTTGTATGAAAGGATGACACACGTGTGGAATAACGGCGACGTGTAGGAGATATCAAAGACGGCGTTAGACGGAAGGCAAAGTTTTGATTTAGTTCGGTTTAACGTAGCCTGTTGTACCAAATTAATTAATCTAAGAATGCTAAATTACACGCCGTGTGGTTTTGTAGATGTAGTGTTACACAGCACGCCGTTCATTTCATTGACTTTTGGTTTAAAGCGACGTCGTTTTGGGTTAAACCTCTTGAAAACCCCTCTTCTTAACCTAGAAATCAAAATCGAACTCCTGCTCGTTATCGGCAACAATGGCTTCTCGATGTCGATCGCTATCCAAACCAGCGTTCTCTACGTTTAGATCTGCAATGAACAAGCCCTCTCTCCGACCCAAATCAGCTTCGTCATTTCTCGGCGTCCCTCCGTCGCCTGGACTTGCAAGGTTGACAATCTTATCTTAAATTTTCCGCCTTTCACTATCCTGATTGTTTAATTTTCAGAAATTTGAATTCGCGTAGTTCTGATTTGTGGGTTTTCTTCAATTTTGTATTTTGACTTTGACAGGCCGATTGCTCAGCTGGGGTCGCTTCAATCGCTGCTTCCATTGTACAGTGCGGTGGCGTCTGCTAGGCTGACTTCGTGCCTGGGTATCGATTCGATGAATTCAAGGTCGTTGTCTCAGGGTATGCTCTGCTGTGCGAATCCAGGAGTTTGATATTCTCCATAATCTTGTGTTTAGTAGTAAGCAACTTTTGTTTTTACTCTTTGACCTTTGCATATCTCAGAATTTACATCTTGTCTACTCTCAGTAGTATATTAGAGCTTTGCTACTCCTTCGATCTTCCCAATAACCCACCAGAGTCTGTAGCAATTTATAACCGAATGACATTGGAAATTGCATTAGTTGGATAGCTCTGTGCAACTTTGACACCCATATTTGTGTAACTGTTTATTGAATTTGAACTTAGAGCATTATCACAGATATCGCTTCCTGTTCCTGTATCAAGCTTGTCGTGCTCCACATTGGTTTGATCTTGCGATTTCCAGAGTTTTAGTTCTTTTGTTAGGAATTACTGGTGTTGCAAAGACATAGATTATTTGGTTTTGGCATAAGAATGAAATATGTCATTGTTGGTAATGTTCTATCTTCGTATTTCTTCTTTTGAACTTCTTGTAGCTTTTGATTGGAAACAACTGAAACAAGATTGTTTTAGATGGCCATGTGCTAATCTATTATGGTGTTTAATTTTTGCAGAGCTTGGCCTAAGCGTTCCTCGATAAAGAGACCAAGACCTCAGTCAGATTCTCCGCAGTTTTTGCTTTACTGATCTAACTAACTCAGTCACTCAGATCAGTTTCTGTTTTTCGGGAGTGATAAACAGTCTCCTTTCTTTTCATTCAATTAACAATTTCTTGTGGAATATGTACCTTCATTCATCACGATAAAATAGTATATCGTCTTGTGTCCATTGGTGCTCCTGGATTTGATATATCAAAGTACGATTACATGAAGTGTTAATGTTTGAGCCAACACATGAAAATGCCCAAAATTACGTGAGCAGTAGATGAATGCCTTGCCGTTTCTTATCTAGTAGATTATACGAAACGACGTGACGTCTGCTGTATTTTCGAACAAACCTTTACTTACCTTCCGACTCGAGAGCTAAATCTGCAGCTCCTCAACGCGAAGATTCACCGGAGCTAGTGAGCGAAGATGGAGAAGAAGCGTGAAGGAGTAATCGACGGAACGAGTCGGATCGTATCAGATCCTTACTACTTCCTCCATCTCATGACCTTCTTCTCTTACCTTCCGATTCGCAGCTCCGCATCACAGTACACTTCTCATCGACTCTTCGACAGAGAACTCCAAGCATTTCTAGCGTTCCTCATGTTCTCCGCTATCAAGGTTCGTCTTATCCTTCATATCAATCGAATTTGCATAGATGATCGTACTTGCTTCATCGGTTGCTCGAAATCCGTTGTAGATGGTTAGGAAGGAAACATGGGAGGCCTTCGTCGCGGATAGCTTACTATACGCCAAGGTGACTCTTACTAATTCCAGATTCAGATTCGAAATTGATTGTTCAATCTGCTGATACACATTATCTTGCTCCAGATCTTTCTCATAGCTGTTACGTTAATTATGGATTATCGAGTGGCGATCTGGTTTACTGTCATCTTTTCAGGTATGAATAAATCAATCTTTTGAGCTCATTTTCTTAGAATCTGATATGTATGTAGGAGATGCAGATTTGAATGTTTGATCTGAATGTTTCGTTGTGCAGTCATATATCTTTTAGCTCAACAACCAGCTTTTAGCAGATTAGGTATGTTGAATATTCAAGTTATTGCTCTCTGTTGAGGGATCAGAAGTTTCATTCTTGTAAGATGCTTAAACGTTTTGCAGGAATTGCGAAGAAGCTAACACCTATGCAGTTGGAGGATTTATTATCAGATGGGACCACAACTAAATACTGGTTGGTATGTGGCCATGGGCTTTGTCTTCTACTAGATAGTGTTGTGGCTGTTGCTACATTAGTGAAGTTGTGATTTTTAGATGCTGAGTTTGAAAATCAAAGGAGGTTACAGCTAGGTTCCAATAGCATGGTGTCTATGAAGCCAGATAATACATAGTCTACCCTTGTTAATTAACTAAAAAATCAAAATTGAACTGCAACATCTTGATCGGTAAAAATATATATATGAAAATTGAAAATTTGGCTCAGAAGGGTGTGATGATGTGCTATTTCACAAGTTTTGCAGATAGAATTCTATGCGTGTAGTTCATCCAAGTGTGTTCGTTCAAGCCGCTGCTTTCCCGAGCTCTCCATCACGTAAGCTTTGTATAAGAAAACATATCCCATTTCACTGTTCGTCGTAAGATACACACTCACACTACTTCCGTTCTTCAGGTACTCCAATAATCTTTTGTCTTTTGGGACCATTGATCTTGAACTTTTCCCTAATACTGCAGCAAAGTTTGGAATATCTCTCGCCGGTAATAGTCCTTCACGAACTCATTCATTTGCACGATCTCAGAAGCACGTTTAGTCTGTGTTGTGCTAGACACTGATGTGTTGTGTAACGTATGTAGGTGGAATGTCTCAGCTTCCTACGTACATATTGTTTGAAAAGGGTGTAGAAGTTTCTCGGTTCCCAGACTTTTATGTTGACGCTACACCGTCTTTACCCATAACCAAGGTTTGCAGAAATGGGTGTATTCCTTCTCTTAAGCTAGAAACTTCTGTGATTTTGATTCTCTTATTGTTGATATTGCAGAAACTTCTGTGTCAATATTTTGAGCTTGATCGGCTTCTGCTTGACTACATCAACGGATCATAGCCAGGGAAATATTAATATTCGATGATATGTGGATGAGTTTTCTTGGGAGAACAGTCTGAACACATCAACGCACAATCGGGCTTATAACAGGCAAACATTTCCTTCTTGCACTTTCATTTTTTCGATCTTATTATAGTAGGCATTTTAGTGAGTCTCGCCTGAGGAAACCACAGATACTACTTTTGTGTTATAGAGAGATGAGAAGATTATGTTAAAAGTGTTATGGGGCTCTAATTCCGAAGAAGAATTCTTGATGTTGATGGTGATGAAATCTCAGTAATTCTTGACTTTGTCGTGGCTTTCGTTGTCATGACTTTTAGTGGCAAGGCTTGTTGCGGGAGTCATCCGTCTCTCTTTTCTGTTGTTTTCATGTGCTTAAGTACAACCAATTATGCTTCCTATGTGGATGTGTGGTCTAAAATTAACACCAAATAAGATATAAAGGAAAAATTACAACAATAAAGTCGACAGAAAATCAAACATTTAACATTTTTAGAAGTGTAAGTATACACTTCATATATCGATTCTACTGCATTAAAATTATTAAGATATTCATATTAAATGTTATCTATCAGTTATGAAAAGTAGATTTGTAGCAATATAATGAACCATCGTCTGGAAGGAAATAAAAATAGATGATAACTATATTTGACATACTTAAATATATACTTTTGTAAACGTTACAAAATCCCGTGCGGTGTCTTATTTTGTCGTGTGTATCATATCTTTATTTTGCTAAAACATTACAAAATCCCGAAAGCAACAGCTAAGCGCAGTTCTTTGAATCAAACGTTGCTAATATATGTGAAAAGGCGTCGTGATCTTTAAAAGACGTGCGACTGTGAATTGCTGAACAAGAAAATGAAACACTTGGTAAAGATTTGATGCCTAGTGGCAGAGACTATGCAACCGTTCACATAATTCAATGCTTCCAAAATCTCAATTAAGCCATTAATTATTGATTTACATTTGGCTCGTTTGTGACTTTCTCCTCTCAATCGTTTTATTTACGTACACTATACATAACATAAGAATATGTATATAATAATCAACTAATTAATAGGTTAACTAACTTACTATGCCAGGCACACAAATTCTATTTAACGAGATAATGTGTATCATATCAAATTTAATTTTAAATATATACTTTCAGATTCTCAGAAATAATAATAAACAGCTTACCATAAAACGCGGGTAATCAATTAAATCATAAATGTTGGAAACGGACCAATCTTCCTTCCATCCAACTCATCAACCGTTACTCACCGAACCCTCCCAGAAGCACCGTATCTTCAACCGTCCAAAGCTTTGACTTATCCCCATCAAACACATCAACCCATATCTCGTTACCCCAACAACCAATACAACACAGCCACGTAGCTTCCTCCCACGATCCCGCGCCGCACCCGATTAATAAAAACTTTGTCGTCTACCGATGCATTGAAATATTCACCACTATAAATGGGAGTCCCACCATTTGTCCTGAATTTTTCTGACATTAAACTCTGTACACACGCTTTCTCCTTCTCCGTCCATCTTCCCATTTTTATTTCTCCGATTATTTGTAATTTTTTTAATTTAATTTAACCGGAGATGGCGTCAACGTCGGCTGAGATCGAGCAATTGACTTCCGGCGCGAGCAATCGGATCATCCCCATACTGAAAACGCTTCGCAAGTGCTTCATCTTCGTCCTCTCCCTCTTCCTTTCTCTCCTCCTCCTTCTCCGTCCCCGCCGCCGCGTTTTGCCTCTTCCGTCGCCGGAGGAGGAGGCGGGTCCCGCTGCTCCGTCGAGGCGATGGAGGAGGAAGATGGCGTGGAAGCTGGAGGAGGAAGACACGGCTAGGCGCCGTTCGTTGGCGGAAGGCGTTGAGATCGGCGAAATCGATTCTCGTTGGAGTAGTTTCTTGTTCTATGGACGACGTGGTAACGCTCTGTTCTCTCGGTCGTGGCTGCCTCTTTCCGGCGAGCTTAGGTATGAGCCTTTCGAGCCCCTTGCATGCTTTGCTTGCACGTTTATGTTTCAAAACTCACCTTGGGATCTTGAATTTTTGTATGTTTATGTTTCAGGGGGATTTTGATTATTATCCATGGATTGAATGAACACAGGTAAAAATGAAATTCAATTATCTTTGTTTCAGACACATGTTTTGTTCTTTGTCTGTATGTAATTGGGTTAATCTCTCGTTTTGTTTCCAGTGGGAGATATTCTCAATTCGCTAAGCAGCTAAACACGAGTAACTTTGGTGTATACGCTATGGATTGGATTGGTATGAACACGAGCTTGTCTTGTTCTTTTTTTTTTTAGTTTATATCTTTGTTCTGAAGCTGTGAGTCTGAACAGGTTTTGGTCTCATAACGTTGTAATTAGGTCACGGTGGGAGTGATGGTTTACATGGCTACGTTCCTTCTCTTGATTACGTTGTTTCTGACACTGTAAGTTCAGTTGTTTTTGCTTTTTGGAGATGAAAACTAGAGAAATGTTCAGGTGCTGTTGTGTTGATGATTTGGATTATATAGGTAGCTTTCTTGGAGAAGATTAGGTCTGAGAATCCGGGCGTGCCGTGTTTCCTCTTTGGTCACTCTACTGGTGGAGCTGTGGTCTTGAAGGTACCTAAACTTTGTACCTTTAAAGCTCTCTCTACATTATGGTTACAGTGTCTTGATTTGTTGTCTACCTTGCCTTATAGGCGGCTTTATCTCCCTCTATTGAAGATATGTTAGCTGGTATTGTCCTAACATCGCCTGCACTTCGTGTCAAACCTGCTCATCCTATTGTCGGGGTAAGTCAAGTTAGATGTTTCTTTCATTCTCGGTTGGAAAATATAGTAAGTGATCATTAAGTGATATGTGTCTTTGTAGGCGATAGCTCCAATCTTCTCGTTGGTGGCTCCAAGGTTCCAATTCAAAGGAGCAAACAAGAGAGGCATTCCGGTCTCAAGAGACCCTGAAGCTCTCTTAGCCAAGTACTCTGACCCGTTAGTCTACACCGGTCCAATAAGAGTCCGAACAGGCCATGAGATTCTCCGCATAACAGCTTACTTGACCCGCAACTTCAAATCCATTACAGTGCCGTTCTTTGTTCTCCACGGCACAGAGGACAAAGTAACTGATCCACTGGCGTCACAAGACTTGTATAACCAGGCCCCATCGGTGTTTAAAGACATCAAACTCTATGAAGGTTTCTTACACGACCTTCTCTTTGAACCTGAGCGTGAGGAAGTTGGTCGCGATATCATAGGTTGGATGATGAAGCGGCTCGATGATGTTAATGGATCAGCCGCTGGCCTTTGGTGAAAGATCAGAGGAGACATCAGATATGTCTTCTTGTTGTTTAGATAGTTGTGATACAAATGGTGTGATTGTAAAATCAGAACCAAAGTGTAGGAGATACATATATTATCTATGAATTGTTTCATTTTGTTTGTTTGCTTATTATTCGGGTCCCCTTATTATTCAGTAGCCAATTCTTGGTAGGAGGAGTTTGGGCAACGAAGTTTCTTCTGTTTCTAAAAAGTCTAGTCTGTAGTTACTAGTTAGGATCTTTTGGGCTCAGTCTGAACAGTATTTTCATCCATTGGGCCTATTGGTTATGAATATGTAAAATTGAGGTTTCTTACGTAGTTTGTTATGTAAAGTAAAATTTCTATAAATTAATATTTGATAAATTAATAAACACGCTAAATTAATGTACACACTACATTTATAAAAAAAATCAGTTATTTGGATTAGTTTAAAATATAACTCAATCGATAAAATAATAAAATAATATTTGTTTAAAAAATCTTATGTAAATATATAATCCTACTAAAATATTGTATTATTTGCATATTCACAATGAATTTTATCTCTATTTTTCTTAACATTTTAATATAGTTTGATAATTTAGTAAAATTATATCTAACACTGCATTTAAAGTTTATAAAACAATATTTCGTATACACAAATTGTATAATAAAAAAATAAAAGTCAAATTTCAAAAAATTAAACTAATGTATATACGATAATATTAACTATTTTCTTAATTTACAATAAATATTATAAAAACATAAAATTATAGAAAAAACATTTTATAAATTAATAAGTCTATAGATTAATAAAATTTCATAGTTTCAATATTATTAATTTATGGGAATTTTACTCTATCTCTATCCTCCACAAGGATTAAAACTTTTAATTAGATTGTTTCTTCAACTATTTTATTTAAATAAATGTAAAATTTTAATTGTGTTTCAAAAAATGTTATAATAAAGTATAGAAAATAATAGAAGTACAATAAGATGTAAAGCTAAATTTATAGAATATTACAATAAAATCTGAAGAAAATTCTTCTGAACCATTGTGTTGTTCATTATGCTACCTCTTGGTTATCACCTTTTTGAGGAAATTTCAAATTATTCTTCATAGTTTTCTTTGTTGTATAATATTTATCTAATGCTACAGAAGATCTATATGTATTTTTTTAAAAAAGAATCCAATTTATTGATTCTCTCAAAAAAAAATTAGTTAGTGAAACTATCAGTTTTTAACGATTTTTAAAAACATTGTAATAGAACAAAGAAATTGCATCTACCGTAAATAATCACCAATAAACATGTTAAACTGCAATTTTTGAAAACGTTAAATATCTTTATGGCCACACCACTTTTATACCTATGACAATAACACATCATATTGTTTCCAAAGCAAAACAATTAAAATGAATTTCTTACCACTTAATTCTAAAGTTAACACAATTAGATTGAATTTATTGTCATCGATCACAGTCACAGAATCTATATTGGATATTGTAATAGCGGATTGAAAAGAGAAAATTTAACCGTCAACCCACCATAAATAAATTTTCTCGACAAGAGAGAAGTATAATAGATAGAAAAAGATCGAGAGACTGATAATAGTTTGATCCGACTAGAGTTTAATTGAAGATTTCTCCTTTTCGGTCTCCATTAACATTGCAAGGAGAAAGAACGTTTGTTAATTGGATTGTTATGAAAAGTGTATTAAAAATGAACTTGAATAACTAAACCAAAGTATATTTCAGAAATTAATGTAATTCCTATTAAAACAATCTATAGATTAATATATTTTACTAAAAGAGTGAATTGGTTTTTTTTTTTTAACACAAAAGAGTGAATTGGTTTAAAACCCAAAAAGAATGACGAAATTAACTAATTATCTATGATGTGACAAGTTATGTGTTTATCAACAAAAGCACCATGATGTATGATTTAAAGTATTGACTTAATTAGAGAAAAAATTATGTATACAAGATGCAAATTCACTTACTAAAAAGGTAAAATGCAATACATAAAAGTATATATTTTGATGTTGTTGCATGTCAAAATGTAACATACACATTAAACATATACTAGACTTCGCGGATATTGGTTTTTACATTCTTATACATTGATATTTGTTTTTCATAATTAGTGTTATACATTTTAGATGGATCAAAATATAATTAATTATATTCAAAAGACCTGAACCAAATCGAGTAATATGGTTATTATTGGTACAAGTAACTGAACCGTTTCAGATACATTTGTTATTTAGATATTTTTAAGTTCATATACATCAGAACTGAATTCATCCAGACCCAAAAGGATCCAACTCATACCCATACATAAATTTATAATATTCAAGCGGAGCCTAAAATAAAAGAAAAAATATATCCAAAAAACAACTCATACCTAAATGGATAACCAATTTCCATACCTAACTGATTTTACAAATTAGTAAAAATGACTCTTTCTATGTGTTTGGCTAAATTAAATGAAACATAACGAATTTTTTATTTAGTAAAATAGTTATATGCAGTGAAAAATTAAGTGACAATAAATGTAATATATTTTAATTATTTTTATTTAAATTATTATTTTATTCATAAAACATGTCTTTGAATTGTGTTTTGACTACATAATTTTCCACCAATTGAAACTATAAATAATTTTTTTTTAGTAAAACAAACTAAACCGAACGTTTAACCATAAGCAAAACCCAATTATTGTACATTTTTTATTTTATAATTGGCACAAAATTAATGTTGATTAACTAATAAATAAAAATCTGCACTCTTATTATGGTGATATGATGTATTTTTAAGATAATATAATTAATGAAATTGTTAAACTGAGTGAAATATAGAAAAAAACATTTATTGTAGTTATATTAATGAAATCTACACTATACTTTTTGATACTATTATTCATGTTTTCAAATTATACCAAAATGTACTTTAATTTTAATAATATAGATAGATGCATCTAAAACACATTACAAAAATAAATATGTATTTCCATTTATTATAAATAAGATCTCGATGGATTAATATTGTTTTATTTAAAAAGGTAAAATAAGATAAAATATTGAAAAACAAAAAATAAAAAATAAAAATTAAAAATTAAAAATTAAAAACTAAAAATTAAAAAATTAAAATGAAAAATGAAAAATAAAAAATAAATAAAAAATAAAAAATAAAAAAAAATAATAATTTTTATGTTTTCGAAATATACTTTTTCAAATTTGAACTTTTTTATAATTTTTTTTTGAACTTTTGAATTTGTTTTTTCAAATTTCTTTTTGAAAAACGAAAATTATGTTTGAAACTATATTTTCAAAATTTTTATATATTTTTTAAGTATTTATATATTTATTAGAATCATAAATTTCACATTCCAAAAAACCTTAAGTCTAGATTAATTAACTCTAAGGGTATAATTGTATTTTATCTTTCATTAAAAGTAACGGTAAAAGTGATTAGTGTAAACATAAAAAATGATACTATGAATGTGGTATATTCGACAATTTCCATCATTTTCTTCCTGCGGTTGCTGAGCCATAAAACTGCCGCCACCAGAGCGAGGAGGAATAACATAGCAATTATAGCTGCGAGAACCACTAATCTAACGGAGTAGATGATCTCAAAATTTAAAGGCATTTTGTAAAATGAAATAGTTTGGAATATAATGAATTGTTTATTCTCATAGCGCTTGGTATTTATACATAGTAATGACCCTAAGCTGATAAGGACTCAAAAGTAAATTATAATAACCTGGCAAACAGAAATTCCTGAAATTTCTTACAAGTTAAATTTATATTATTTTAAATACTACAATTATGTTGCTAGAATTATAATTGTTCTATAATCATCCAATAATTATTTTTAAATCATCCAAACTAAAATATATGTTAAATTTAAAACTTAAAATAGTTATATATATATTTTAACTAAGTTTCAATTATATTTTGAATATGATTTTACTTATTAAATTTATAAAAATTATTAAAATAACTAATTTGAATTATGAAAAATAATTAGTAATATAAAATTGTATGTTTAAAATGATTTTCTATTGTATTTTGAATACAATGTTATATCTTTTATTTATAAAGCTAAGGCTATGTAAATCTACAATTCGACATGCGTAGATTTCGCATATGAGTAATGTTTCCATGTTTACTGATTTGTTTGTTAGTTGCTTGTGTATGTAAGTAAATACTAGATCTTGATCCGCGCCTCCGCGCGGGTGTTGGATTTAACTTGCGTTCAATGTAAATTTATAAACCATTGATTTTATAAAATGTCAATTTATATTTTTATGTTTTGTAAAATATATTTAGAGTATAATATATTATATTATAATATAAATGTTTGATAATAATTTTTTATCTCTACGTAATATTATATTTATAATTTTATAACTTGATGCAATTTGATGTAATTATAATATTCATATATTAACCTATTGTTGTTTATTTATTTAAAAATGATTTAATTTTTACAGTAGATTTTTATGAATTATTATTAATTTTATGATATTTGGTTTTCTTGAAAATTGTATTGTAGCAGATTAATATATACTATATATTATAGTTTGTGTTTTTATTTCAACAAAAAGAAATAACAATTCATTGTAATTAATTAATTAAGTTTTTTTTATTTTAAGTGAAGTGGCAGATTTGTAAATAAAAAAGAAATGCAATGGCTAAATGTGTAAATAAAAAGAAATATTGAATCTGCTATCTGTGTTTCCAAACAATTCTCATTTAATTTGCTATCCAAGTTTCCAAACGACAGAATCTGTAAATAAGAAAGAAATACAGTGACTAAATATGTAAATAAAAAAAATTAATCTGCTATCATTGTTTCCAAACAACTTTCATTTAATTTACTATCTAAGTTTCCAAACAGTACCAAAAGGTACTTCACTTTTAATAATATAGATATTAAATTGCGTGTGTATATGACAAATATGTATATATTAATTATTATGGTAATGTTTGATGTTCTCTGCACTTTCCTTTTTCATTTTTTACTTTTCGTTTTCTTCTTATTTTTAGATTGAATTTGGTGGAAATCCATAAAGGATTGTTAAATTAGAAATCTAACTTTTTGGAATGCACAGTGTTGGTCGGGATAGGCAAAACTACATTTTCATCCTTTTGTTAATTTACTGGCTGTTTAGGCAACTAGAACTATAGATATGTATGTAGTTTTTTTAGAGGTGTATCCACCACCAAAAAAAATATTAATACCTTTTCCGGAACTTTTATTTTAGTTCATGAATATATTTGTCAAACTCGTTTTAGTCGTTTTCATAGTTTCCCTAGCTCAATCTAGGGAAATTGTAAGCAATGTGAAATCATCCAAGGTATGTGAAAAGAATAATTAGAAATATATATATCTATATATATATATACTAACACCCGTTCAAAAATTAAAACTGATACTATGTGAATTACTTTCGGTATTGATTCCAAATATATTTTTCATAGCTAAACGAGAAGATTATATACGACTGTGTGGACATATATAAACAACCTTCATTAAGCCATCCACTACTAAAAAACCATAAAATCCAGGTATTCATTCACATCAAGATATATTTTTCCACATATGTTCTTGAATTTTAAGCGGTACCTTTTTATTATTATTTTGGTATATACACTAATTATTACTTGTTTAGTTGACTTAAAAATGATGACTGACTATGTGAGTACAATCAATCCAATATTTTTTTGCTAACAATCCTTTTTATTTATAGGTTTGGTTTTATTTTACCCTACTCTCTTAAATTTACATTTATAAAGTAATTAAATAAAAAATGATATTAATCGTCAAACACGTTTATTATAGCTTTATTGAATTTTAACTTTTTCAAATGGGATGTTTAAAAAATTTAATCAACAAACTAAATTATATTAATTTAAGTTTTTTTCAAGCAATATTGAATTGTTTGTTGTTTGGGAAAGTATACGGCAATATATAACACTACTTAATTTTCGCCTGATGCTATCATGTAATTTTATAATTTGGAGTAGATGGAGCCATCTTTTTCAAACTTAAAACCTAAAAAGCAAGTGAAGAATAAAACTGAAAACAGAATAAGAGTTGAGTGTCCAAATGGAACAGTACCTATATTGAAAAATACAAAAAAATATGTCGCAAATGCTCAATATTGGGCTGAGAGACACTTCAACCCGCTCACAGACGAAAGCCCTGGTAAACATGTAAGTCTTATGAATTATTTGAGCTATAAATGGAAATCTAGGGATAAAGTAAATGTGTTATTAATAATATTGATTTATTCTTTAAGTGTTTCCACCTTATCAAAAAATAATTTTTACACTTTATGCATATTCCTTATATATTGATTGAGAAACATTACAACATTGTTTTGTAGTCACGTGTCACTATGAAAATGAGAAATATGTTAGTTTATCATAACTTATATTATATTTTTTATTAAATTAACTATTAGATTGATAAATAGTGTACAAAAAAATTTTCTCGCACTTTCGTTAAATAAAAACTATAGAATTGCCTAATATGATTAACCTATATATGACAATCAATGATTATGAATATTAAATATTTTATAATAATTTTTGTTTCTTAGCTCTTTTTTGTTTAATTTTACATTCTTAAAAAATATTAAACAACCACATTAATCATATAATAAAAAAAATTAAACAAGATATAACTAGTATATATACAACAAAATTAATTATTTTCTTATTTTATAAAAGAAAGTATTCTAAAAACATAATTTATATAAAATGTGAATTTGAAAACATATAATTCTAAATATTTTTTTCTTATTTTTTTTATTTTTTCCTTTTATTTTTCTTTTATATATCTATAAAACAAGAGTTAAAAAGTATTTTGCCTCTATAATAATACCTATTTAATAGTTTTCTTTTGGTCATTTTTCTTTGAAGCTCTTTTAGTAACAAAGACTTATAATAGACTACCAGATGGTTCTGCTTAATCTTAAGCAAACCCAATCGATATTCGAAATAAATAGTGTTTAAAAAAGTTATAATAGTGTTTTGAAAAGTTATAATTAAGTAAATAAATAATAGAAATACAATAAAATGCAAGCTAAAATTAGAAAATATTACAATAAAACTTGGAGCTGGATCACCCTCGAGAGGAGGAAGATAACCGAAAGCAAAGAGGTAGCATACGTGACCCGTCTTCTGTTTCTTCCGCAAATAGCCGAACATCACCGCTCCAGCCACGATTGCCAAACCGAAAAACAGTACTGCAATTACAGCAACAACAACCAAATTTGCTGACTTAATAAGCTGGAAATTGGAATCAAAAACCATTTTTAGAAATGTGATAATCAATTTTGTCAAAAAAAAAATGTGATAATCAATTTGCTGCCTTCGATTTCGATTTCTATATATTCTTAGAGCCTCTATATATATAGTGACTAAGTAAATGTGTGTCCTTTAAGTTATATATTATAAGAATGTATTAATTGTATAAATTTTGAAGTTATACATTCGGACATTGAAATAATCAAACAGAAAATCATGTATAAAATATTTTTTTTTAAAAATCTACTGTTTACATATAATACATTTTTAAAATTTATTTATACTTTTTAGAATGTATAACTAAATTTAAAGTTTAAATATAACTTTGAAATAATCAAACAGAAAATCATATCATAAAATATTTTTTAAAAAGTTCTACTGTTTACATATAATATATTTTTAAATTTTATTTTTATATTATAGAAATGATATTTGTCGGGACTATTTGTTTGATAATATAACTCGTATCCTTTCTTCTTGTTCTTTTTTTACTTAGGAATGATTTTTTCAACTTACAGCTTTATGTCAGAGTGCAGATGTTCTATTAGAGCATGGATTAACACATGCTAAGAAAATACTACATCTCCACTAACCTTTATTATACTTTATTGTAATAGATTCTTAGAAGTTTCTCTTTCACTTCTTAAGTTGATATATATATATATATATATATATATATATATATATATTATTTTAATTTTTTTGATTAAAAATGCTACGGTTATGGAAATCTACAAGAACTTGGTATTGTTGCAGGTCTTCAAGACCGTGTTGCTCAAGTCTATGGTGGTGGTCTTGTTCACATGGTTAGATGATCTTCCCAACTCTGTTAATATAACCCCTATATTCCAACAGTTCATCTATTTCCCACATGTTTTGATCTACTTTGCTCTGCAGGATTTTAGTAAAGACCATATGGATAGAGTTGGCTATGAGATTTATACTATAATGGATATCAATCTTCTTACTCCTCTGCATCTCATCTATGCTGAGAATTCTAGTGACTCTGGGAAGGTTAGAGATAGAGCTATTTAAGACGGTTTTACTTACAGTCTCTGCTTCTGAATTTACTACTATCTTTTTGAACGTTGCTTATATTTATTGACAGGTTCATAGCACGGTTCGTAGAAAGTGGTTAGATGGTGATGAGTTTATTATATCATCAATGGCAGAAATCGCAAAATTAGCAGAAGATGGTCGAACTGCATTACTAAAAAGAGATTACACCAAAGAACTCATGAACCGTAACTTCGACCTTCGAAGGTAACCGATCAACCGAGAAAAAGACCCAACACACAGTTCAAAAACTAAACTAAACCTAACTCGATTTATCATGATTTTTTCATGCAGGAGTATGTTTGGAGATGAATGTTTGGGAGCTATGAACATAGAAATGGTGGAAGTGGCAGTGTGGCACGTAAGGTCGGCGCAGCTGCAAAGTTCACGGGAAGCGGAGGAGCTGTGGTTGCTTTCTGCCCCGATGAGCCATCTCAGATCAAACTTCTCGAAGAAGAATGTAAGAAAGCTGGATTCGTTGTTGAGCCAGTAAAGCTTGTGCCTACGCGTCTCAACAATTCTGATCTTAAGACTTTATCAAAGCCCTGAGTTCATTATTACAGCAGCAGAGATCTTAGGCTAAGAAAACACAACTTGGTTGTCTTGGATCCTGAGATCAGTGTCTGAACTTGAGCTTAGTCCATGTCATAAAAGTTACTCTTCTTTTTTTTTTTTTTGAATGAAAAAAAAAGTTACTCTTCTCTTGGTTGTGTATTCTGTTGACAGAAAAAATGACTAATATTTTCTTAAAAACTTTTATTGAAAGCCTTTAGTTCAAAAAAAAAGAAACTTTCACAATTACTTTCTGAAAAAAATATTAACAGTATGCTTATAAATATTTTAATCAACGAGTAATCTAAAAGAATAGCTTCAAATGAAAATATGAATGGAAACACACTGATGTAAAAAGATTATTTTCTTGAATTAATTTAACAATCAAATAAAAAAAATACTTAATCTCTGGTTGTAAAGATTAAAAGATCTCAAATGATATTCGAAGTTTCATATTAGATTCAGAGTTACTTCACACACAAGTCTAGTTAACTTAACGGTCACGGAACCATCGATTGGGACGGTAAAAAGTGATAGTCTAGGTTTAATGAGGGTTTTACCATGTGAGATGGTGTTTGCTTCTCTCTCTCTCTCTCTCTCTGCATCATCTCCCGTGAGTTTTATGTTTTACTTTGAACGATTCTCTGTCTGGTGGCTGGAGAAACTGATGGAGGATTTTCTTTTGGTTTCTGTTGGTCTGAGAAATAACACAAGTCTCTTTGACATTTTGATTAGAAAAAAAAACTCCAAAGTGTTGCGTTTTTACTAGAGATATCTCTCTCTCGAGTAGTCAATGCTGTCTGTCAACATGATACCAATACAAATAACAACGCTCTGCTCTGCATCATCAAGTGGAGAGAGAGTAAATTAACTTTCTTGTTTGGAACAACAACAAGAGCGAATTAAATTGATGGTCAACCATATTCCTAGCTAGCTTCAGTCAGACAAGACAGTGGCGGGACTCTCTGATCGGATCTCCCAGGTGGTAGCTAAGCCAGGTAATTATCTTTCTCTTTACTTCTTCTCTCCAGGACATAAACAGAAACAAACTGAGTTCTTCTCATTTTTTTGCAACTCTTCAATCCATTAATGATCATGTCTAGTTAACTCATCCCACAGGTTGTTTTCTTGATCCTTGTTAGGTTCGCTTTTGGTGAATCTTTTCTGTCTGTCTTCTGGTTTATTAAACGACACACATCGCAAGACATCTTCTTGGCAAACCTCTTGTTTCTTCATGCTGTCATGTGGACAAGTTCTTGGAAGTGGACCAGCCATTCTTTAATCCTCTGTTTTTTTTTTATTCTCTCCAAGCATAACTTTGTAGGAACAGCTGATCACCAGAGACCTTAATCAAGTCTTTTGATTTGGCAATTCGTTTATGAAGAAACAGTTTTTGGTTGACCAATTATCTTTCTCTAGGCTGGCCATGATGGAACTAACTATCCATGTTTTCCTTCAACTTGGTAAGAGAACTATCAAAGCATTTTCCACACTTAGACAACTCGATATTTCCCTGCTTCCAAATTGTGAAGATCTCACTTGAATATCCAAATTCATATTCCCAATCAATCATATCACCTTTTGTGAAACCAACTGCTTCATAGAATTAAATGACAAACTACACTCAGTTTCTATTAGAATGCATTAAACATCACGATGTTAAAAATATCACGAAACGACACGCAGTTCCTACTAATACATAGAAACAACATGATGTCAAAAAAAAAAAATAGTTTGGTTCTTCCTAGATCAACATTTTTTAAAATGTTCAAAACTTATAAATACAATTGGTTCTAAAATTGGTTCGAACATGAACCGGTCACGTAGCCGAATTGGATCTCAAGATTATTAAACTGATAAAAACCACTTAACCTATCAAAAATCTATAAACCATCCATTTAAACATAAAACTAGTTTATATTTATAATATTTTATGTTTGAAATTCATTTATACTTTAATTATGTATCATATTTACTAACATTATTTTTAGATTTATGTTTAAGTCATATTGAACCGTGACTTAAATATTATCTGGTTCAGTTTTCGGTCCGGTTTTAAAAACGCTGATTTAGTCTAAAATAATACGGTGGCGAGTTCAAAACCAGTTTGTTTCCTTACAAACTGGCTATCCTAAGAACAAATAGGACCAAAGCATTGAAATTTTTTTCTGATGAGATACTGGAGAAATATTTCACTGACTTTGATGAGATCTTAGACGAAAAATATGAAAAAACGTATTAATAGGTAACAGTATAATACTTTGATCTGACTAGAGTTTAATTGAAGATTTCTCCTTTTCGATGGCCATTAACATTGCAAGGAGAAAGAACGCTTTTAATTGGATTGTTATGGAAAGTGTATTAAAAATGAACTTAAATAACTAAACCAAAGTATATTTCAGAAATTAATGTGTACACTAAAATTCCTATTAAAACAATATATAGATTTATACTTCTTTTATTTCACAATGTAAATAGTTTAGACTAAAAGCACTAATATTAAAAGGTTATTATTTTTAAAAAATTAATACTTAATTAATAAGTTTAACCAATTATAAAAAAAAGTTGACATTATTAGATTGGCTAGACTATATCTAATAAATGTAAAAATTACTTAAATATATAAAAACTAAAAAAAAAAGAATTCCTAAAACTACTTACAATAAGAAACATAAAGACTATGGTGATGATTGGTTCGACTGTGGCTTAAAAAATTTAGTTGTAGTTGTTTAGCTGTAGATAAATTGTTTGTAGTTGTAAAGTTGTTACTGTAGACTTTTTCTGCAGAGACTTTTGCTGTAGTTAAATTTGTTGTAGCTATAAGTTATAGGCTGTAGATATTTTAAAATAAAATATATGAAATATGTGTTGTATATATAAAATTATTATTTTATATGAATTAAAATAATTTATATTAATATTCTTTTTATAAATTATCAAAATTTATTGTAATTTAAAAAGTAATATGTAAATAATATTTATATTATTTAAATATCTTAATAATTAAAAAACACTCAAATTCAAAATTAAAATATTTATAAATGTTTTTATTATGATTATATATAATTTATTTGATATTATAGATATTTTTGTTTACATTTTACAGATTCTACAGCCTATAAAAATATGATGTAGCATTTTGCCTAAAATACATAATAAAAATTTTTGCTTTATTTTTTTTGTTGTAGCTTTAAAAATAAAGCTAAAACATGATTGGTAAAATTAAATAAAAACTTGATGTAGACTTTAATTTTTCAATGTAAAGCTAAAGCATGATTGGTAAAATTTAGTGATTTAAAAATAAATAAAGCTTTGCTCAAAAAAAATAAAAATAAATAAAGCTAAAGTAGAGAGATAAAGCCCAACCAATCACCCCCTATATTTTACTAAAGTAGAGAGATTGGGTTTACCTCTGACGACTCAAGCAATGAGAAGACACGACTTCTTACCGCTGCTAGAAAGGATCCGAACTCGCATCTGTTCCTGGACCAGCCGGTTCCTCTCCTATGCCGGTAGATTACAGCTAATAAAGTCTGTACTGATGAGTATTATAAACTTTTGGGCTGCTGCATTTAGATTGCCAAAGTCAATGTACCAAAGAGATAGAACAGCTCTGCTCTGCGTTTCTTTGGTCAGGTCCAGACCTTAAGTCTACAGGTGCAAAGGTGGCGTGGCATGATATTTGTAAGCCGGTAAAAGAAGGAGGATTAGGCATCAGAGCGTTGAAGGAAGTAAATAAGGTTCAGGGGTTGAAGCTAATATGGAGATTGGTTGCGGGAGATTCCCTTTGGAGTAAATGGATCAGATCAAATCTTCTGCGTAAGAAGAGTTTCTGGGAAGTTAGTGTTAAGACACAAGCGGGTTCTTGGATTTGGAAAAAAATGCTAAAGCTGAGAGAAGTGGCAAGGACGTTTCACATGAAAGCTGTTGGCAATGGTCGCCACACTTCTTTCTGGTACGATAAATGGTCCAGCTTGGGTGTTATGTCGGAGATGCTAGGGGAAAGAGGTGTTATTGCAATGGGTATCAGGAGAGAAGCCACAGTAGCGGAAGCTTTGCGGCGGAGGAGGACAAGGCATAGAAGAGAGATTCTAAAACAGATAGATATGGAGCTGAGTCATATCGCAGCAAAACAAGAAGTGGAGGGTGTTGGTGCAAATGATGTTGACATGTGGAGATGGAACTCCGGCTACAAACCGAGATTTTCAACTAAAGAAACATGGAGGATGACAAGAGTCAGTGCTACTCAGTGTGACTGGGGTGGTAGTATATGGTTCTCTCAAGCCACGCCGAAGTTTGCGTTTATGGCCTGGCTGGCCATCAGAGGCAGATTAGCTACAATGGACCGGGTTGCTGTATGGAGTCAAGGGGTAGACACCACTTGTGTTCTATGCAAAAGGGCTTTAGAGTCTCGCAATCATCTCTTCTTTGAGTGCTCGTTTTCCACGCAGATTTGGGAATCACTCATGAAGGGGATTTTGCGCAACTCCTACTCAGGCAAGTGGGAGGAGCTGGTCAGTCTACTAGCCACATCGCCCATGGAAAAGAAGAAACAGTTTTGTTTCAGGTACACTCTTCAAGCTACTGTCTACATGCTGTGGAGAGAGAGAAACAGAAGACGGCATGGTGAACAGCCTATGCCTGCTACTGTCTTGACAAAACACATCGACAAAGCCATCAGAAACAAACTCAGCTTGGTACAGTCGAAGGGAATTGGAGGGCTTGAAGTAGTTTTGCAATACTGGTTTGGTACTAGGATGTAAATACAGATTTGAGGTAGAAGTTTTGGTTCTCTAGTAAAGAAAGTGTAAAGAAATAGGAGTAGTCTTCTTTTCATATAAAGTCTCACTTGATGTAAAAAGGCTTTTTGATGAATAAAATTTAGCATTCATTCAAAAAAAAAAAAAAAAAAAAAGGAAAGGTAAAGTGCAATACAGAAAAGTATATGTCGATGTTGTTGCGTGTCAACAATGTAACATACACATTAAACAAACCACATTAAACAAATAATTATGTATTTCATTTTATTATAAATAGGATCTCGATGGATTGATATTGTTTTATTAAAAGGTAATAAAAAGATAAAATATTTATCTAAGTATATAAAAATAAACACAATAAAAGTTTTGAAAATTATAATAAGTAGGAAAAAACAAATTAAGAAAACTTAAGTGTGTGTGATTTGTATCTTTTGATATCCAAGTGAACCAATGTGTAATAAATACCTTGATGGACCCATATGGAAAATAGTAATCTGAAAACAAGGATGGAACATAGATTTATCATCCTTAACTATTATAAAAATACCTAAACATTTGGGGGTGTATCCACCACCAAAAAAAATATTAAAACCTTTTCCGGAAATTTTATTTTAGTTCATGAATATCTTTGTCAAACTCGTTTTAGTCGTTTTCATAGTTTCCCTAGCTCAATCTAGAGAAATTGTAAGAAATGTAAAATCATACAAGGTAGATAAAAAGAATAATAAGAAATATATTAACACCCATTCAAAATTTAAAACTGATACTATGTAAATTACTTTCTGTATTGATTCCAAATATTTTCTTACAGCTAAACGAGAAGATTCTATACGACTGTGTGGATATATATAAACAACCTTCATTAAGTCATCCACTACTAAAAAACCATAAAATCCAGGTATCATTCATCAAGATATTTTTTTCCATAGATGTTCTTGAATCTTAAACGGTACATTTTTAATTTATTATTTTGGTATATACACTAATTATTACTTGTTTAGTTGACTTAAAAATGATGACTGACTGTGTGAGTACAATCAATCCAACAGTTTTTGCTAACAATCCTTTTTGTTTTAGGTTTGGTTTTCTTTTACCTTACTCTCTTAAATTTACATTTATAAAGTAATTAAATACAAAAACGAAATTAATCGTCAACCACGTTTATTATAGTTTTATTGAATTTTAACTTTTTCAAATGGGATGTTTAGAAAATTGAATCAACAAACCTTCTTTTTTTTTTGTAAGCAATTGAATCAACAAACTAAATATATTAATTTAAGTTTTGTCAAGCAATATTGAATTGTTGTTTGGGAAAGTATAAGGCAATATATAACACTACTTAAATCTCGCCTAATGCTATCGTGTAATTTTATAATTTGGAGTAGATGGAGCCATCTTTTTCAAGCTTAAAACCTAAAAAGCAAGTGAAGAATAAAATTGAAAACAGAATAAGAGTTGAGTGTCCAAATGGAACAGTACCTATATTGAAAAATACAAAAGAATATGTCACAAATGCTCAATATTGGGCTGAGAGACACTTCAACCCGCTCACAGACGAAAGCCATGGGAAACATGTAAGTCTTATGGATTATTTGAGTTATAAATATGTATCTTACAAACGTGTATGATTTGAGTACGGTAATTTGAAGATTGCTGGAGTTAGAGAACAAGGTCAAGGTCCCTACCATGGTGTGGCAGCTTGGATGACTGTGCATGATTTGAACATTAGTAGAGACCAAGCTTCATATGCTAACATATATGCTGGCAGTGTATTAAACAACAAAACTAATTTTATCCAAACCGGCTGGATGGTAAATTTTAATTTAATTACATTTTTATTTTAATTATATATATATACATATATTTATTTATATTTGAGTAATAGGTAAATCCAAGTTTATTTGGTGATGGACAAACGTGGCGTTATGGGTTTTGGAAGGTACATAATTAACATATAAAATACTCTCTGTTAATTTCTTAACAAAAAAACTACAAACTAAATTATAAACCATGGTTAAGAGTGTTACTAAAAATTCCATGTTTAATAAAGAAAAAGGTATTAAGGTATAGGTTTTCACATACATTGCAACAGTATTTAAGTGACTATTATGTCTTCTGTATATACTTAAATTGAAATTTATTAATAGTCATCTCCTGTTTTAAAATTTATTATATTAAAATGCTAAATGGTATTTAAAAATGAGAACTAAAACGATATGATTTGTTTCTGGTTTTTTTAATATTAAAAAATGACTGTGTTTACACATGGTTTTACCTTTTATGAATATTATTCATCTAGTTTGGCTAAACAAACCATGGGTAAATAAATTTATTCAGACATTTCTTAATACCGAATTAGTTATTCTTTCAATATGTATTTAGATTTTTGTACTTTAGATGTATACTAGTTTCAATTATTATCTAAATTATACTAATATATTAAAACTAAATATTGATAGGGTGCCGATGGAGCTGGATGTTATAATACAATATGCCCTGGTTTTATTCAAGTGTCAAAAACTGACCTTTTATCTGGCCCTATTCCTCATCCCAGAAAAGGAGATAGAGCTGTTTTTCCTAGCATTGTACAGGTGTTATTCATATTTTTCTAGTAACATTTTCTTTGGAGTATTACAAACCGTTTACAGTGTTCTATTTTCTAATGAGAATTTGTACTCCCTACACACAATATTTACCTTATTTGCACTTCATACTCTATTTTCCCTTAATTTGATTCCCCTCATCATTACCATTTTTCCTCATTCTATAGTATCCCATTTCTTTTAGTATATTGAGCTAATTTGCTATTTTCTAATTAAGGATGAAGTGTCAGGACATTGGTGGACAGCACATGTGCGAAACTTTAAGAAAGATATAGCTATTGGTTATTGGCCAAAAGAACTATTTGATGTAATAGGTCATAGTGTGAACATGGTTGGAGTTACGGGAGCAGTCCAAGCTTCTCCTTCGGGTATAAGCCCACCAATGGGTAATGGTCATCTACCATCTAAAAATGAAGATGAATCAGCGCGCGTTAGACACCTCGTAATTGTAAACTCTAAATTTAAAGGCAAAGAGCTTGACATAAGTAATTTAGATAAGTTATTAGACAGCAACAAATGTTACGGATTAAGAGATGGAAAGAAAAGATTTTTCCTCGTAGAATCTAATTTGTTCACATATGGTGGACCTGGAGGAAAATCTTGTTGAATGTGATATTATAAAATAATATAATCGGTTATTAAAATACATAATTTAGATCTCATGTTTAATAATATTTATTATGTATATTGTAAATCTTTTTTTTCTTGCCATATGTGATCTATTATTTAATGTGGTGTCTAAATAAATAGTGTATAGTTTTATTGCATTAGGTACTTAATCAGTTAGGGTATTTTGCACCATGTGCACATTTATTAGTTTTAAAATCTAAATAATTTATAAAATACTGTATGCAATTTCGATGTAGTTTAATATGAAAAAGCTGATCAAACTATACAAATGTATATAGTTGAAAAGGGCATATAATATAATGATTTGTAGATTATTATTTTTTATGAAAGGTTCAATCACTTATAATAAGTGATTTGATTGTCTAAAGATTTTATGCTTCGGTCTAATAACATTATAAATTAACTATATAACCAAAGAAAATTTAACTATGACGAGTCACGTGAACGATTAAGTTGGATACTATACATACTGAACGGGATTTGAAAGAATAGTTTAAAAAATTCAGGAATATGATAAGACCATAAACAATGGTAGTGTTGAATCTTTATTTCAAAGGTTGAACTAGATTCTAACCCGCGCTAAAACGCGTAAATTGATTTGTAAATTTTTTTTTTTTTTTTTGTATATAATATGTGTATATAATTTTTATATATATTTTTCGTAATATATATATTTGAAATCTATATCCAATTTTAATGGTGTTGTAATTTGTGTTGTACATGTTGTTAGTTTGTATTGAATCTTGTTTCATTTTTGGTATAATAGTTTGACTTGGATCACTTTAAACTTACATTTTTTACTTTAAAATATTCTATATTTTTTACTCAAATTATTATATAATTTTAACAACTTTATACGGTGTACTTATAACTAATCATAATTAGTTTTGTTAAAATTATTAAACACATTTGGCCCATAAAATTTTAATGGCTGTATTTAAGATCAAAACTTTGTGCTATTTAATAGATTAGATGGATCAGGCCTTGTAACAAATTTAATTTAACAAATGATATTATCTAAACTAAAATGTGTAACAAACTTTTTTTATGGAAGATATATGGATATTACATGTAGATTTGATTAGGAGTTTTTGCAGAATTGACATACAATTTAAAGTCAAACACAAAACTAACCTCTTTTTTTTGGAATTTGGTTTTGTCCTATTCACCCCACAAGTTCATATAATTCACGAAAATGCTATCAATTTTTTTTTTCTTTTCGAAAATGACATTTTTACTCTCTCACCCTCATCATCTTCAAATAATTACAAGATTGTCATTGTCATCAATACTCCAACCACCATGAACAACTAATTTGAAGCTCTTAATGCTTCCAAAATTGAGTTACCCTTCTTCTTTTTTCATTCTTGTGAACTAAACACAACATATCTCTCACTTTCTCTCCACAATGAGCTAAAAAAACCAAGATTTTGATTCTACAATTTTTATGGTTCATAGAGTCATAGAAGCTAACGATTCTGGGTGGGTCACTTTCGTTTGAGATTCTGTGTGTTTGGAGAAGCCTTATGTGTATTAAGAAAGTTATCTCACCAATTTAATAATATATGTAATAGTTACTAAATTTTTAATTATTCAATATATATTTATTATTTCATAATATATAAAAACATATAATACCTAAAATAATTTATATATATAATACTCATTTCGCGTAAGGCGTAGATCTTAATCTATTACTAGTGTAAAACATCTAACAATATGAAACAGAAACCCAAGGAATAGTATAAAAGAATACGTTAAAAACTACACAGTTCACACAATATTATTTTACGCAAGTACATGGAGACAGAGCTGGTCCTATACATTTGGAGGCTACAATGAGAAGGAGCAAAGAAAACCAGACAATGGGTTTGGAGACCGATATAAAAGTAGACAAGGCTATCAATGTATTGGACCTTAAAGCTCAACGATACGAGTAAGAAGCAGAGCATCCAAGAGGCAATTCTCAGTAATAATTCGATGAGATCCTTGAAGAATCATCGACACGAGATAGTTGACAGTAGAGATTAGGCAACCCAAATGATCGAACAGCGTAATTTCCAAGGAAGATCTCATCAGACAGGCAAGGAGATGAATAATGTGAAGGTTGGAGTGGAGCAGTGCAATAGAACAACTCAAAGATCAGAAGATATCCATAGTTTGCATCAGGGCAGAAGACAGAGTTGGAATGTCATCCCTGAAGCTAGCAAAACGATTCCTCAATAGGCGGTTATACGATCCCATGCAACGTGCAGGCTTGATTGGCATAAAGCATCAGAGACTAGTTTCGTGGAATATGTCTGCATTGAATTTCCACCAACATCCCATACATACTCATCATCATGATCTGTGAATGTAAAATAGTAGATAGGAATGCCTGAAACGAAACCTGTTCATCAGTTCTTGCAGCAGGTTGGTTCCATCAACTGGTATGCCATTTTCAAAACGATCTCTCTCTTGAGAAAATAATATTCTTGGCAAACAACTCTGTCTCTATTTTCAAAACCTAAACCCTATTCTGAAATTCTATAAACCGAACGAAAGCATGAGTCCAATTCTGTGTAAAAGAGCTTCAGTGAAGCACATTCATTCCTTCTCTCCGCATTTACCATTGACACGTCGTTCTTTACTTCAACACAATTCCAGAGTTAGCGGGTTCCCAGCATCAGATTTTGGAATGGTGGACTTGACGAAAGTGATTTTGTTGGGGTGCATTGGCAGGTAGCTCTGGTTCCTTAATGTCATATACTGCTCCTGAATTTGATTGAGAAGAGAGTCTATATATGGCGCAAGACGAAAGCACACCATTGTCACTCCAGAGGAAGCGTGATGAGTATATGTATGGGATGATGAGTATGCAAACTTAAGTAAAAAATTAAGTAAAATATAAGTTTTATTTTTAGAAAAAGTTAATATTAAGAAAAGAAAAAAAAATACTTTCAACTAGATAGCAAAAAAAAACTTATCTTATGAAAATATAACTAAATATAAGAAAATGGGCAGAAAAAAATTTGAGAACTCAAATTTGAGTTGAGTGGGACAATATTTAAACCAAAAGATTTGATAACTTTAATTTATATACTTTTATTAAATAGATTAATCTTACTTAGCATATGACACGTGCAGTAGATTCCTCATTTTTCATATATTGATTCAAGCAATCCAAGTACAAGTACTAAATCAAACTACTTGAACGTGCTAAGCCAAGTAGCAAATACTTGAAAATTAGCAGGTGAAACCCTGATTTGGCTTCCGGTGAAAACTCCATGGATTCCAACATCCGGAGTCTCTTGCACAGCTCACGAGATTCACACGTCTTTGAAGTGAACAATCTAGGCGATCAAAGATACCTTTTGGTCTCTGAGGATGAAATCTTAGATGACATAGAATGAGAAAGAAAATCCTTTTGATTTACTTTGTATTATAATATAATTTGAGATTGTTACAACATAGAGATTAGAGAGAGACGGCTACAGCCTACATAGATGATTAAGGGGATTGGTACAACAGCCCATTATAACTAAGCGAGGCCCAATTCAGCCCATCACAATCATCTGAGATTCAGTCACCGCTGCTCGTTGCCGCCGCAGCTGCTTCACCCGGACGACGAGGTAGGAATGCAAAACCAAAGTAGCAGCAGAGTGTCGAACCCGAGTCACTTTCCTTCTTGCTGCAGCCTTTGCAGTAGCAGCACTATACGATTCCAGGTGCAATGGCCATGATAAGTAACAAAAGAACAGTTGCAAGCACCACCACTAATTTGGTAAGAGTTTTTATTTTCTCCTTTTCTTTGTTATCTAGTTGTAAAAATGTTTTTTTTTCTTTTATTAATATTAGTTTTTTCTAAAAGTAAAACTTATATGAAAATGAGATATCCACAACATGTGTCATATGCTAAGTAAAATTAATCTCTTGAGCAAAATTATGTTATCAGTTTTTTTTTGGCTTAAAAGGTTTAATAGTGTCCCACACAACTCAAGTTTTAGTTCTTAATTTTTTTTCCTACACATATTCTTATAGTTATATTTTCATAAGATTGAGTTTTTATTTTTTTCCTTTTTTTGCTATCTAATAGATTTTTTTCTTCATAACATTATTTTTTTTCAAACAATAAAACTTATAGTTTACTTTTTTTTTTGTAAAACGCATTATTTAAGTATTACTTTAACAATTATTTTATTTTATTTATTAAATAAAAACTAAAATAAATAAAAAAAATTTATGTACAGTATAATTTTATAATATTAAAAAATGTTTAATATTATGAAACTATCTTAACTACTTAAAATAAAATGTAAAATTTTGTTAGAATAATATAATTTTAAAATTCTTAATTTTGATTTTTGGTGAGATCACCCATTGGTGGCTTATACCATAAAAGGAAATTTGGTCGGAAACATCAGTATTTACATAATTTTTAATTATTAAAAAGGTATGGTCGATGAAAACGCTGTTCAAAATAGACACAAAATATCAGATTTGCATAATAGATTTAGTCAAGTTGCCCGAAACTACTACCAAAAATTGCTATTGAATGTTTGAAGCATACGCCTTCTCTGATAAATATTCTCAAGCCTATAAAACCTTCACTTTAATCCCAAACAACTCATTTCTTAATCTATTTTGGACAACTAGTTCTAGTAACTCACAAACAACATAATCTTTTAAGCCAATGTTACTCCCAAACTTGAATTGTGACTTATCATTTTCCAGTTCTTCTATATGAAGTTTAATATGTACAAAATCATCTACAAAATAATCAAACTCCATTGTTTGAAACAGTGAGTTTGACTTTTTGACCTTCCCACATCCTCCTCCCCGATGATACATGAATTGCATGATCATGAACCATAACCTATGTTGTTAACTTGTGCCCATCCCTAGTTTATTCAGTCTTCAACTCAACGACATAGGACACGGTTTAGGATTTTGGAATTCATATATGATCAGGGATGAGGAATAGGAAAAGTCAAAACTCAAACTCAGTGTTTCAAACAATTTAAGTTGAAACACTGAGTTTGAGTTTTGACTTTTCCTATTCCTCATCCCTGATCATATATGAATTCCAAAATCCTAAACCGCGTCCTATGTCGTTGAGTTGAAGACTGAATAAACTAGGGATGGGAGTAACATTGACTTAAAAGCTTTTGTTATCAGTAAGTTACTAGAAGTAGCTGTCCTCCAAAGGTATCAAGAAACTATTTGTTGAGATTAAAATGAGAAAGTTTTATAGGTCTGATGATATTCTTCAGAGAAGGCTTATGCTTCAGACATTCAGTAGCCAATTCTCGATAACAACTTTGGACACGAAGTCTATTCTGTAAATAAGATCCTTTGGGCCTATTTTGGACAGTATTTTTATCGATTGAGATTTTTGATAATTATTAATATTATGTATATTGAAGTTTCCAACCAAACTTTCTTTTGTATAATCCCACCAATGAGTAATATCAACAAAAAGTCCATGTCAAGAGTTTTAAAATTATGTATTCTTATAAAATTTTACATTTATTTTAAATAGTTAAATCAAAGAAAATGAGAGATAGTGTTCACAATATCAAATAATTTTAATATTATAAAATATATTGTACATAAACATTTATTAATTTTAGTTATTATATAATGCAGAAAATTTAATAAAAATAATTGTTAGACTAAAATTTAAGTAAATTGTTTTACAAAAAAAAACTTAAGTAAAGTTTAAGTTTTATTTATATAAAAAGTAATATTAAGAAGATAAAAAAATGATGTTAGTTCTTTTTCTCTTATAGTGGAGATAGTCGGACGTATTAAAACCTTGTGGTAAAAATATATATATATTTTCTATTCGATAGCAAAAAGAAAAAAATAAAAACTTATCTTACGAAATTATAACTAAAATATTAAAATATGTGTACAAAAATTTAAGAACTTAAACTTGAGTTGAATGAGACTATTGAACCTAAGCCAAAAGAGCTGATAATTTTCATTTATATATACTTTTGTTCAAAAGATTAATTTGACTTACCATATGGCACATGCCGTGGATCTCTCATCTTTTACATATTGTGTTCACCTCCTGGTTGTCATCGTCCTTTTCCAGTTTGCATCAGGAGCCTCCGACAGCTGGCATGCTGCAAAATCATTTTACTATTTGAAACCGAAGAAAGGAAATTCCGTAAATTGACTGTGAAACAAGAAGCATGAACTCTTCTGCTGATGTTTGCAAGTTCTTTCTTTAGCAGATTCGATAAAAAGTTACACAAAACTAATCATGAATAAAATACTAAAATAAAGAGTCCATTTGCCTTTTGTGGTCTAGTCTTTTTAGAGATTCTGCGGAGGTTTGTTCGTGTTTTTATTATATGATGTATACTTAAACTTGTGACATATTTTTGTTGGGTGATATATTACTCTACAAAAAACAATATGATTTGGAAAAGTATATATAGGTTTAGGAAGCAATCGTTGGTTACCTGAAAAGCAAACAATGGTTGATCATCTTTAGGCAAAGATTGAAGCTGACTTGCAACCAATTTAGAAAAAAAAACCTGAATTTGGATAAACCAAATCTCCAAGTTCCTCCAGAGTGAACCCACTCTCCGCAACAAACCCAGCTCAGGCACCGTTACAGTTAACATCCAGGCGTCCAGAGCTAGGGTTCAGGCGAAGTCTCCCGGGCAAAAACTCGTAAACGTCCATTGCTCTCACCAACGCCTTTTTTCACCATCTCCGCCACAATCGCTGGAGGATAATCCTTGTTTTGTCGGAAGAAACGAACCATTTGGACATCAAAGCGTGATGATTGACCGTCACTTTGAGATCGTGAAGAAGCAATGAATCACCCATTTTTCCCGATCTCTCTCTATCTCTCTCTCTCTCATTTAGTTGTGTTTGGAGAGGAGTTTGTATTTTGGGTTTGAAGCTTAATCTCTATTATATAGACTAACACATGGTGAGAGATGATTATTTGCATGTAAATTATAGTATGAAATTATCCATGGGTAGTAATATGGATCCCATAATAAATGTGTGCTTTTAAAGTAGAAGATTTGATACCGGAGTTGCAAGCAGTTTCGCGATACGTCGACGTCCGTTTAGTCAAACCACATGAAACGTTTTTTTTTCTTTAAATGCTAAAACTGACTGTTCACTTGTTGTTATTTTTTTGATACATGTTTAAAGTTTTGGGAATAATAAATAGGCTTATTTTGGTGGGTGTAGGGTTTATGATTTAATTAAGGACTAGATTTTTCACCCGTGTAGATTTTCATTTTATAAATATATAACGGATACCATCATAAAACTTTAAAAGATATTTACATTTTAGTGTTATATATTGTGTAAATCTATAATGTTATTAGTTTTGTTTGTTTTATATATTTTACTTTATTATTAATTGTTATTATATATTAATATATTTTCGAATTTGGTAAAATAAGTTCATAGTATGAAATAAAAAAATTGAGAATCTCCTTCATTTTTTCTAATTTTTATAGACTGAATACAATTCATTTTAAAATTTTATTTAGTTATACTATAAAACTGATATTTTCTTAGGATAATTTATATTTCTATGTTATTTATTTTAGTATATTTGGGATTTTATAAGTAAATACATTATAATAATACTATAGTATTAATTATGAAATCAATATGAAATCAATCTTTGCATTAATTTAAAAATATTTTAAAATTTTATTAAGATTTTGTTAAGTTTTTTCAACATATTTTGTTATAAGTAAAAATAAAATTTAAATTTACAATTAAAATTTATTTATTAATATCTATATAATTTATAAGATTTTTTTAGAAATGTTATATATGAAATAGATTAACTTAAATAGTCAAATAGATGTAATTGATGAAATAAATCTAGTATAAATTTTTATGGTATTTCTTTTAATAAAGAAGATATAGAATATGATTATAAAATTTGAAAAATAGCATACACTTTTATTTTATTTTTTTATAATAAAATTTTATTTAAATTAATGTATAATAGTATATATTATTAATTAATTAATTAATAAATGGTATTAATTTAAATAGAATATTTTAAATTTTTAGAAAGATTTTGTTAGATTTATTTCTCAATATTTTGTTATAACTAAAAATAAAATTTAAATTTACAATTAAAATTTATTTATTATTAATATCCTTATATATTGAATAGATTATTATTAAATAAATGTATTTATTGAAATGGACCTAATAAAAATTAGTATGATTTTTTATGGTAGATAAAAATGATACTTCTCTTTTAATAAAAAAGATTTGATAGAAGTGATATGTCGGTCTTAGACTTTTAGCTACATACAATGTTTGATATAAAAAAAGCTACATATAATGCATGTGATCAGCGTTTTCCGAGTCAAAATTTCTTTATTTGGAGTTTATGTAATAACAAGACTTTTTCAACATTTAATTTGCGGCATTTTATTACAGTTAAATCGTCGATACAAATTTTATCAAGTTTTTCTTTCACAATTAGGCTCATTGTAATTTGGGAAGAGTTTGGGTCAATAAAACCAATTCTAAGTAATAAACCAATAACCCAATGCACTTTTGATAAAAATCTATTCATATAGATATTCGTTATTTTCAGATTACACAAGATTTCTCCCTCTAATTATAATCCACTATCAAATAAACTTGTTTTCTTTTCTTTCTTATACCCTTGGCAATCAGAGTTCCTTCTTTTTTTGTATCCCTAATTCTTTTCATCTATAGAGTAATATTAAAAGTCACCAAAATGAAAATCAAACGAAGAAGCAAATTTGAAGTGAGTATTAAAAATGAACTTAGATAACTAAACCAAAGGTGTCTTTAAGCAGACAATATGTATACTAAATTTCCTATGATCTATATGTTAATATATTTTACTAAAAAGGTAAAATGCATTACATACAGAAAGTACTTTTATGTTGCTGCGTGTCAACAATGCGACATATACATTTTTAAAAATTAACATGTATATTCATTTTTTTATAAATAAGATCTCAGAGTATTAATATTTTTTTATTAAAAAGGTAAAATGGACGAATAAAGAGGGATATATATTTATTTTAGGTGTATAAAAACACGGTAAATTATTGAAATTAGTATTAAATAGAAAAAAATTGAAAAATCAAATTAGAACATTTAAGTGTGTGATATTTATATCTTTTAATAAAATATCCAAGTGAACCAATGTATAATAAAAACACCAATGAAACCATATAGAAAATTGAAATGTTTATCCATTTATAATGATTATTAATAAAAACGATTAAATAACATAAAATATTTGAAGACCAAGAAGGAACATAGAATTAAAGGGGTGATTGGTAAGTGCATGGATTTTATTTTTTGTCTTTAGAATAGTAGATATAAATTTATTTGCTGTAACTATTTTTGATGTAACTTTATAAAGCATTATTTTTTTGCTCTAGAAATAAAACTTTCTACAGTCTTTTTATTTTATTTTTCAGAGATATTTTGGTTGTAACTTTTTAAAAGAAAGGAAAGCATGATTGGTTGATATGTATGACTTTAAATTAAATTTTGGACTTCTAGAGCATCTACAGCCACAACCAATCACCTCTTTATTTTTACTATTATAAATACCTAATTATTTGGAGGTGTATTCAACAAGAAGAAAATATTTTTTTAAAAATTAGGATTATTAATATGAATTTATTTTTCAAACTCGTCACATTCATATTCCTAGTTTCTGTAGTTCAATCTATAGAAAGTGACAGAAATGTGAAATCATTTAAGGTAGATGAAAAGAATAATAAGAAATATGTATTTATACACGTCCAACTTTTAAACTGATAGTATGAAAATTATTTTCTGGTATTAATCCAAATATGTTTTTATAGCTAAACGAGAAGATTATATATGATTGTGTGGATATATATAAACAACCTTCATTAAGCCATCCACTACTCAAAAACCATAAAATTCAGGTATTCATTCCCCAAGATTATATGCTTTTTAAAAAAAAATAATAAACAATACTTACTTTATTGATTTAGTGGAGTGAAAATTCATGAATGACTGTGTGATTACAATCACTTTTTTTTTTTGCTAACAATCCAATTTTTCTTTGTTACTAGTCTTAGTTTGTTTTTAACCTAACTCTCTTGAATATAAATTATAAAGTAGTTAAACATAAAACTGAAATTATTTATCAACTACACTTTTGTTAAATTTTCAACTTTCTATCTGCGTTTCAAAACATAAATCAATAAACTAAAGATGATTTTTTCAAGTAAAATTTATCTGTTGTTTGGTATAGTATAGATAATATATATATATATATATAATCTCACTTTACATTAATATGTAACCATTTAATTTGAAATAGATGGAACCATCTTTTTCAAGCTGGAAACCAAAAAGGCAAACAAAGAATAAAATTGAAAATAGAATAAGCATCAACTGTCCAAATGGAACAGTACCTATACTAAGAAATACAAAAGAATATATCGCAAATGCTAAGTACTGGGCTGAGAAACACTTCAACCCACTCACAGAAGATAGTCCAGGGACACATGTAAGTCTTTGAATGATTTGAGTCATAAATATGTATATCTTGAAAAATCATATGATGTATACTTTCGGAATTTAAAGATTGCTGGAGTTAGATCACAACATGAAGGTCCTTACCATGGTTTAGCAGCTTGGATGAGTGTGCATGATTTGAACATTAGTAGGGACCAAGCTTCATATGCTAATATATATGTTGGCAGTGGATACAACAAAAAAACTAATTTTATCCAAACCGGTTGGATGGTAAATTAACGTTGCATTTTTAATTTAGTTTTATATAGGTTTGTTTAACAAAATATAGTTTGACAAATAGGTAAATCCAAGTTTATTTGATGATGGACGCACATGGAGTTACGGGTTTTGGAAGGTACATTAGCTGAAACATAAGAAAATAATCATAAATTTCTTAGTAAAAGAAAAATTATGCTAAACCATGGCGTGTTATTAAAATATGATTATTGTATTTTATATATAGTATAAGTGAAACATATAAATAGCAATCTTCTGTTTTTAAAGTTCTTTCATTAAAATGTAAAAGGATAGTTAAAAATAAGAACTAAAATAATATGATTTTTTTTCTCTTGTTATAAATATAGTTAATTGTCCGACACAAAATCTCACATTTTTATAAATTGTTAATCTTATTTTTCTAAACAAACCATTTAAAATAATATAAATATGCATAGTAAAATTACATAAAATGTTTTATATTGTATTTTAAAATATAACAATAATTTTGTATCAGACATATTTTAATACTTATTTAGTTATTCTTTTAATCTGTATTTGTAATTTTGTCTTTTTGATATATATAAATTTTCAATTTTTATCTAGACTATACTGATATAATAAACTGAATATTGATAGGGTGCCAATGGAGCAGGATGTTACAATACAATATGTCCTGGTTTTATTCAAGTGTCAACAACTGATCCTTTATCTGTTCCTTTTCCTTATCCCCGGAAAGGAGATAGGGCTGTTAATCCTAGTATTTCACAGGTAGTATTTATACTTTTCTATTAACATTTTCTTGAGCAATATTATACAAACCTAATGTGCATAATGTTTTTATGATCTATTAAAGGATTATGCAACCGGACATTGGTGGACAATACTCGTAAGAGCCACTAAAAAGGATATAAAGATTGGTTATTGGCCAAAAGAACTATTTGATATCATAGGTCGTAGTGTGGATATGGTTGGAGTCACGGGAGTAGTCCAAGCTTCCCCTTCTGGTATTAGTCCACCAATGGGCAATGGTCATCTGCCAACTCAAAAGGAAGATGAATCCGCACGTGTTAAAAACCTCCTCATTGTAGACACTAAATATAATTTCATGCCTAGTCGCAATTATAAGCTAGAGAAGCTATTAGACAACAACAAATGTTATGGATTAAAAGATGGAAAGAAACCAATTTTCGCCAAAGAATATAATCTGTTCACATATGGTGGACCTGGAGGAGATTCTTGTGGAATATAAGCTTATAAAACAGTCTCTTGTATATTACAATAAATAATTGAGATTTTATGTTTCATGTTTAAGTATTAAAATTTTATTATATCTATTTGATCTATTATTATTGTGGTGTATTAAAGTTTATAAGGATTTTATTTCTTAGTTAGGGGCCGGATTTTTGCATCATGTGCATATATATTATATATACAGTATAAATTCTATTAATTAATACTCGATAAATTAATAAAAAATTTTGGTTTCAAGTTGGACTGGTTCAAAATATGATATGAATCGATAAAATTATAAGATAATAATATTTTAAAAAATTCTATATAATTATATGGTTCAAATCATAAATTAATACTTTTTGTATATATACATTTTACATAAGTACAAACAAACAATAGTATATTTGGTTTGTTTCACAATAGAATTATCTCTATAATTTCTTAATATTTATTATATTTTGCTAATATTTAGTAAAATTACCTCTAGATTTTTTTAACATTTCCCTATATATATATATACACAGCGACAGGTTCGCTGAGAAACCCGTAACTCCATTCGCTGAAACCCTTAACTCCTAGACGACACGGCCGTCTTAATTCCTTATGACACAGTGACACGTTCGTATAATTTTGAACAGCTTTGGGTGGGATGGATAGGCAAGTTACATATGCATTTGGTAGTGAGCTATGGACGAAATCTGCTCTCTGTCCTAACTCACGCTCAGTTCTATACACGTGACGGTTTATCACGTGAAAGGATCTTCAAATTTAATTTTCATCAAAATTACGAAATTCAATAAGACCCCTGAAACTCTTGACACAGATTTCCTTGGTGAGATCATTCTGTAGTTGGGTTGTGATAACTTGAATGACAACGAATCTTTTGCGTCTTTTTTTTTTTTTTTTTTGGTGTAAATGTTAGAATCTTTGCGTCTTTAATTAAGTTAGTTACATTCCGCAACCTCGAGCTCTTGGTGACGCCAATTTCTAAGATACGAAAAAATTATAGGAAAAGTAATCATAGAGAGGAGCCAACTTGGTTGACGACCATATATATAGATACAGCGAGCGTTCTGACTAGGTCAAGGCGGGAGAGTAATGGTTTACTTGGCTACCTACGTTCATTCTCTTCAAAAGTCAGAACCAAATAATAAAAATTAAGATCCCAAAATCCATTTCTTTGTCACTATATGCACCAAAAGAACAATAACTCAAGTGAAGAAGAGTATTGAGGCAGAAATAATAAACACAGCCCCCCAGTAGATAGATTTAATGGGGTTTCTCACTTATTTACATACAAAACCTTAAGAAGAATCTTTTACCAATAGACAATCCACTGGAAACAAAAACCAAACCCCTCTAATAATAATTCACCATCAAATAAACTTGTTTTCTTTACTTTCTTTTTCCCTTGACAATCAGAGTTCCTTCTCTTTTGTATCCCTAATTCTATTCACCTATAGCATAATAGAATTACAAAACAAACTGGGACAGTGGTCTTTTCAATTGTTCTCATAAAATTTACCTGACAAGACTTCGTCACGACTGCCAAAACAGCTCAAAATCCTTACTGTACAACGAGCGGTCTTGTATCTCCAGGTTTGCTACATGTCTATTTATGAGCTGCGACTGCATTATCTTGCACACGACCAGTCCCGCTGGAAATATCCACCATTCACTTTCACCCCTGCATCCCCACCCAAAAACCACAACACACATCACAAACCCAATAGACCGAAACATAAGATTGCCACGAAGTATTACTTTCCATTGTAGTAAAACTCACATGTTTATATTCCACGGCTGAAACGGGATTTTCTTGCTTGCTGATGATTCGCTGTGATAATGAACATATCCGCAGAGAAAAGCAACAGCCTGTCACACAACCAAAACTTGTCAGGTAACGTGAGACATGCAACATCTTCCCATAGAATCAATATGACATGAACATGCAGTTCACATTGCATTTTCAAACAAAATAAGTTTCCAACAACAGAAAAAAACAAAGAGTACTTACTACATTGACCAAGGACATGTAGTTCCACAAAGCGTAAACGCGTGCTAAGCCAGCAGAGCGTCTGGGTCCATGACTGAATAAGGCATTGATTCCAGCGGGGAATGGCAAAAGCAAGCCGAGAGGTAATATAAACAAAGCCAACAGTACATCCACCATAGAAATCGAATACAGCTGGAGCAGCGTGAGCAAGACTAGACTAAAATCTCCTAAAAGTAACATCGAAATAACTAAGCCAACCATATCCTGCAATATCATAGGAGATAACAGAGGGAAGAGTTATTGAAAAGTTGGACAGCACAATATATAAGAAGACATTCATATTATAAGAATTTGGATTGGAGAGGTACCTGGTGGCCCACAGGTTTAGTGTTGTGAACTAAGAAAGAGAGAATAAAAAACATGTCTCTCTTCTCTTTGAGACTCGGTAAGCTGTCACCGTCGATTATCCCTGCATAGTTCTTTCTGCGTGTAGCATAATCCTCAGTGTTTGTGTGGTTTTGGTTGTAGAGCATACTCTCTCTTAAATGTGCTGGGGAATTCTCTTTGTGTGCACTCACGCCATAACTAGAAGTTACAAGAACAAGAAATCATAACTCCGCATAGCTAAAAATGAAGTGCACAATGAAAACATGCTGAAGTGTGACATTACAAAAAATAAACCTTCAGTTTCTAAAGTGATCACGTTATTTATCTTATATATTACCCGGTTCATAATGCCTATTGTCACTACGAATAAACAGGACGAAAGGATGCAATTTATCATTTAGTACCGTGGCTGGATCTCAGTCCATGCTGTTTCACCGACAAACTGAGGTGACGTTGGTTCACAATCCTCAGCAGCATGAATCAAGAGACCATATTGGCAGTAACCACAAGCTGTAGTCTGGAACCAGGCCAGATCAACCCGTATGCCATGTGTTTCTAGAGCGGGATTCGCATGAGTTTCTAACCATCTCAGAACAGAATGAAACGTTGATCTCAGACGCCCACGGCGAACAAGGCGTAATTGAGCATTGACACCAGCCACCAGTCTGTACCAAGTAGTGGGAGCAACGAGCTGAGAAAATAAAACAATGACAAAGATCAATACAACCTCTAAAATGGCTGCTGAAACTGCTTCTCGTTAACTAAGGAAGAAAGGAACCAACCTGATTCATCAGACTAGTAAGAATATTGTCATTTTGAAGTGAGAAAGGAGCCATGTAACTGCCATCACCACCAAACAATATGGGCATTGGAAACCTTTGGTGAAGCCGAGGTGGAAGGTCTGTCCTTTTTTCATCCCCACCAAGGAAGAAATCCAGATATGCAAGCATCAAATCGGAGGTGGCAGCGACCTATATTTAGAAGAAGAAAAATATGCACTAAAGCTTAAAACAACAAATCCTTGTAAAACGAATCAGATACTCTGACACTATGTAGTCCATTGAGTGATTATGAGATTAAATCATCAAGAAATCACCTTCAGACCCTCGTATAAAGCCCGGGAGCGACAGGAGCGTAAACAGGAATGATCATATTCTGAACGTACAAACTCACGCAATTTTTGCAATTTTAACTTCCGCCGCCATTGCTGCCAAGACCACGCAAGCGGATATGCAACCACTGAAAGAATACTATATATTGCACCTTCCCACCACTGATATGCAGCTATAGAGTTGATTTCGTCCACAAACGTGTTAAATGCAGCCTCATATCTAAAGATTCCAAAATCATATACGAACATTTCAGAGCCCAGACAACTTGTTAAGATAACTATAGAAAAAACAATTAAACACAATTCCAATCAGCTTGGAGATAAAACAAGAAACAACTAACACTATCTCTTTTATTTCTTCCGGGGGAATATGCGAGAGATGCCATGGCTCGCTGAATGTATTAGGACCCATAAAATACATTCTATGCACATGACTCTGCGATTGCTCTGCTCTATTTGTTTCCAAGACCTAAAAAAGAAATAACATTATATACAACACAACACTGTAAAGTCTGTAATATAAGGAGAACTTGGCAGGCTATTTCACTCAATCATGTATGCTAGCCATACACTAGTTGCATTTGGAGTGACAAATCAGAAAATAAATACATCATTCTTCATTTGCTTCGCAGAAAGTAAAGACAAATAAACAGTTTTTGGATCTAATGTTACAAGACAAAGAAAATCATCTAACCTCATTTAGTGATTCAAGGAAAGGGAAGGAATGATCAATTTGAGAGCCATGATGTGTGGGAGCTGGGCCAGGTAAATCATCAACTCCAACAAATTTCATTCTTGCAACACTAAGTACAAGTGCTAAGAGGATGAGGAGACCCATCAGAAGAAGACCAAACAACCAAGGCCCACCAAATGTGTAAATTAACTCCTCCAGAGCGGTGTAACAGTGTGGCATATGATACCTTTCCGATATGCATCGATATGGACATGGTGTCTCAGAAACACCACCTGTTATTAAGCATAGAAGATTCCGAGGTTTATAGTTGATACGTGGACATAGCCAGTTTACAGGTAAATGAATAAGAAAACAAGATCATAGCCAACTTAAACAAACAGTTCTTTATGAACCACAACTATATTCATTATCGAGGGAAAATACAGATTTCGGGTTGGTAAATGAACCGGAAACAAAACTTGTCAACGAGGAAATTTATAGCACATATGTAATACACAAGAGCTCAAGATATAGGCGAATGCTATTTGTACCTCGAACTGGAACATAGACAGCACGAGTTGGAAGCTCATCAATGGGACAAGGACGGCAAAGAGACGTGTCAGATCCAGTAACATTCTTGAATGTACCAGATGGGCACTCCTGAAGAAAAGTAGGAATTGGGAATATAGTGAGCTTAGATAAACTACAGTAACAACTCAATCGTGATAAGGGAACAAAAGGCAAATAGAAAATTTTCACCCATGATATTATATAGCAGCAGGAAAATGTTGAACTAAGTTTTCCTAACCTTGCAAAATATACCGTGGAGTCCTTTTGGACAAGGCCTTCCAGTTACTGTGCCATTTTTGCCAGAAAATTCATCATCTAATGCCGCTCCCCCCCTACAATTACAAAAAGAAACAATGTTAATGGGACATGCTGGAAAATAATATCAAACAATAGCAAAGAAATGGGAAATGCACAGGTATCTAAAGGCCAGACCGTGCATGGATTATCCCTTTCACACTAGCAATAGGCTGGTATATGTCGCCAGTGGGAATGTTAGACCAATGAAAATGAATCCTCCCACCTCCGCCACCACCACCACCAACAGGACTGCCTGACCCACCGCCAGTTGAGAGAAGAGAAGACTCTCCCAGAATAAGATAACGCAGAAACAAAAGAACTGTTCCACCAGAACCACCACCAGGTGCTACAACAGAACCATTTTCATCTCTGCTCAAACGTTTGACACTTTCTCCATCAGCCCTGATTGAGCCTTCAAGTGATAATGCAGATAGAGGCTGCTCCCGTGAACCAATCACTGACCAGATTCAAACGAAAGAAAAGAACAGGTTAAACAGTATTATCTTGAAAGAAATAAGCTTTCATGGCAATCACAGCATGCACAGTAGTGTATTGGCTAAACGATGACAAGGTCCTATAATGTTAACAGGCTATAAATTATAAACTTATCATAATAAAAGAAATATAATTAGTCAAATATTTGGCACACGTACGAATAGTCAGTAGTCTACATCATACACTCTACATCAAGTCCTATGAAGACACAACCTAATCTCGTGTTAAATAGAACTCCAGAATCGTCAAAAACTCTGACATTCCATACCTACAATACCACCACCAGCAGATGAATAATCCGGGCTATAATCACCGCTTCCACTGCCAAGCTCACAAGGGAGATCTGCATCTCCATACGTAATTCCACCTTCAACACAACTGCTATTGTAGCATACACGGCCCCCTTTACCGCCATGCCCACCACCACTACCAATGCCATTTCCAAGCAATTTACCTTCACCTACACCACCTCTACAACCTGTGACACACACAAAACAATTGCATATTTATGATGCTAAGGAATACAATACAAAAACATAAGAACATCTCTTCTTTCTCCCTATGCAAAATGCGTAGTAGCGCCTTAAACTTATGATGGGGGAGAAAGCCAAGGACATGCCCATATGAAATGTAGAAGTAGAATGCGCGATCAAACCAAATCCAAAAGAGAAAATAGTTTATTGTTTACCCATTCCACTGGCACTAATCTCTCCAGAGGATTCAAGGGTTACTGTTTTTGCACGGTGGAAATGAACTACTGATCCTCTGATGAAACCTTCGACGATAATATCCTCAACTCGGCATATCTAGAAAGAAAGAAAAGTTATCAGAATTTCCATGCTGAAAGAAAGAAAAGATATCAGAATTTTCATGCGAGAGCATGCTGTTTTAAGTACGGCAGAAGTACCTGTAGAGTAAAGGACAGAGACGAATTGACATTGCAATCCTCTGGAGGATTCAGTAGTTCATAGGGACAATCTTGCCTATCACAATAGAGCTTTGGTGTACTGCAAAGGATGTGAACTCGATTATTGTTAGCTGACTTTATCTCAGAAGAATATGGATTAAAAAAAAATGTGGCATTTTCCTTCACACTTACACAGCATCTCGGGATGCATTCTGCAGAGGACCACGCAAAATAGATCCAGGCCCAACCTTCAATTTCCAGGGGAAAAAGTAAAGAAGTTGTTATCTTCTGGACGGACATATCAAGTACCTTTCTATATCTATTATTTAAAAAGCCAATATGGCCGTTAAAGGAGACCGATTGTCAAATTATGCTAGTTTTATCACATTTTCGTAGCTATAAACACCAACTATCTTTGCATCTGCACAAAATAGTTATAGAATGTAGGAATGTCACTGAAACAAACAGACGGAAACCTCTTACATAAATCCGGTAAAACAGTGACAAAACAAGCCGCTGTGCTTCAATTGAATCCCCTGGTCCAGTTAGATTCAAGAGACCTTGTCCATGGACAAAAAGATTTGCATTTGAGCGAATCACAGATGATTCCTATATTTAGAATGAGAGGTCATACAAACAAATTAGATTCAACCGCATGTCATAAAATTACTAGGAGGAGGAAAACAATGACATGAATTTGTGAGTACCCTAAGAACGAATAAATTGCTAGCCTCAAGTGTGGAGGTCGAAACAGCTGTATCTCCCCCTCCTCCATCTATATGCAATTCTGAATTCCACATTAAGAACATCTTGACAGACATACTTAATGCCCCATAAACCTGGTCGTACCAATAAACACAAAGCATGACGAACGAATTTACATGAGTACCAAAATAAAATCTAGGATATGCAGAATGGCCAAGTAAACCAAGAATGAAACACATATTACCAAAACAGAATTATACATATCTAGCTCAGACAGACACAATGCTGTTGCATCCGAATTTCGGAAAAGGTGGAGAACAAGATAAGACTGACCTTGATAATGGAATCACTCATTAAGAGTTCTTCGGCCAGTAACTCAAATACTGATGTACCATAATGAGACAATCCGAAGCTCAAAACACCACCACACAACAAACTAATTTGTCCTTGAACCTACATAATGAATTCTGCTTGAGTACTACATCTTTAAGAATTGGGTTAGCGGTAACGGCATAAGCCAAAGCAAAATAATATGCTGAGAGGTGGAAAATTCACTGAAAACCTAAATATGCATATACAGAAGCAACAAAAAAAATGTAGAGAAGAGACACTTGAGTTGCAGAAATAAAACATCATTTTTATATGAGATAACAAATAGTCCTAGCATCAAAACTGCAAAAGTTGATCAAACAGTTGGCCTACACCATGTGCTTGAAATTCATTTTCTAAATACCTGGACACGACTCCATAGCAGAGGACAAGTTGCTCGCGCTTTGTCCTGAATATAAATATTGGTCCAACGAGGCTGGAAGGGGAATTCTAGGAGAAGCGTATAAGTGTCTGTCGTCAGATTGTAGTTGCTAACGAAAAGGCTTCGGGGAACAGCATCGTATAGGGTTCCAGCAGCACCTGAGTTATCTGGACACCCGATACTGTATCCGCCTGCATGTAGGAGAATGAAATTAGTGCACATGATTGAAGATGTTAAGAAAGTACATATAAAAATAACTCGCTCAAAACATAAACAAAAACTATAAGAATATACAATATACACAGATGTTAGCAAAGTAACCAAGTAAAGATCAGGATGAAGAATTTTTCTGTGATGATTAATCATCTGAGAGAATGAAATTATATCATTGAATTTAAAGGTTCATACTTTAAAACCCAATCAATTTCGCAAGAGTTGCAAATTAACGAACAGTAGCGTAAGAGAAACTAACCATGCACAAAGATTTTTGGGTCATCATGCCTGCTAAAAATATCGACAGATACTCTTCCACCACCCCCACCACCGTAGCCACTCCCACCACATGCACTAATCTTTCCAATTCCAGTCCTGCATTTATGATAAAAGCAAAGCATAAGATGATAGCTGAGATCAATTTTACCTAGAAAGACTTAAAGATCCGTTGAAATCAAAGCAACAGATAGTGAAAGAAAGTTCATTACATCTTATATGCTATGATGAAGATGCTGCCACCAGACCCACCACCGCCTTTAGCTCCTCCATAACCTCCCTCTGCCAAAAGGCTCCCATTAACATCCAAAAACTGCGTAATATTCATCTTCACTCTCCCTCCCCCTCCTCCTCCATAATCAATCTCCCTGCTCGTCGACCCTCCTTTACTACCATAGCTCCACGGCTTACTCAGCGTCGACCACGAGTACGCATCACCTCCCCACACATCCTCCGGAAGCTTCCTAGTATCAGTCAAACAGCAAGCCCCTCTCCCACCATGCCCACCACCAGCACCATCAATCCCCTGCGGCGTCCCGCTAGTCTGCGACGGAGGACTCCCAGCTAAACCCGTCGTGTTCACAGCCGATCCACCAGCAAAGCTAGCGTTACCAGCGGAAAGCTCAAACGTCCCGGCGACAATCGTAGACGCCGCGCCTAGAGAGAAGTTCCCAGAGACATTGATAGCTATAGAGCACCCAGGGATCGCACAGTGGAACTTAACACCAGGGAGGATGATGAAATTGCCCTTCCCAGCTATATACACATCTTTAGTAAGATTCAAATCAGCTACGATCTTACAAGTAGTATCCAAAAACCCGACGCCGCCTAGATCGTCGGTGCAAGACACCGAGGGTCCGTGCGGAGGCGGCGGTGGCGGAGCTGGCGGCGAGTAATCCTGGTGGAAAAGCAGTGACTCCGACTCCGACTCCGACTCCGAATCCGGATCCAAACCCGAATCAGGCTCCACGATGGCGAATCGATAGCTTGAGCTAGGGTTTACGGCGAAAACCGCAACCGATACGAAGAAGAAGAAGACGATGAATTGAAATCGAGCCATCCTATAGTATCAAGAGTCATCACGGACGAAGTCCAACCCTAATTGGGATCATTGAGCTTAGTTGGAGTTGACGAAATTGAAAACGCAGAGACTCGATTAAACTATTCAACACGCGCCCACGCACACGCACGACTTTATGCATACATCAGCATACACATATAGGTGTGTGCATGTAGATGTATGATCGTCTTGCAGAAGAAGATTTGATAAACCCCGCAGCGAAAATTGATTCTTAGAGAGAGAGAGAAGTGTTGCTTTTTCCTTTCTCGGAAGTGAGAGAGAGAGAGCTTCCAAGGAGAAGGAAACAGGTTGGAACGGAGAGTAGTTACGATCCGGTGCGTGCGGCTTCACCGTAACCGCGAAGATTATCAGCTAAAATCTTTCTTTTGGTTATAACGAATCGTATTGCGACACGTCATTCACAGATTAGTCTGTATCGTGGTTTACATGCAAGTGGAAGTGTCAGCTGAATCTTAATTTAATTTTTGTCGAATCAGTATGTGACACATGTCATTTTACGTTTTAATTACTAGCTTTGCTGTTCCAGGGGTTAATAATGACTGGTCTTTTAAAAAAAATAATTAAACGTCAGGAGCATATACGTTCGGACATTAAACGGTGTTTAGATTGGGCTTGATGGGCCCTGTTTCCGAACACGTGCCCACTCTGAGTGTGAGTGTTCAATTTTCAGAAACAGAAAGGAAAGGCGTGTGACCTGGACTAAGTAAAAACAAACATTAACAAATCTGCCTGGCCCAATAGAAAACTAGCAGCATTATCATCATCAACTTTTTTATTTATCAAACCAATCCAAATTTTTACGTTCTCCATCATATTATATCCACTAGTTGAAATGAAAAATGATATATATATATATATATATCTTTAAATACATGATTCAGCCGAAATGATAAGTATATTGGTGTGTATGCTTAAACAATCTACAGCTTCAGAATATATGTAGGATTCAATTATATAAACTTAACCATTGTCTTGAGGATTTATATTATTGGGAGTCATGGGCCATGGCTTGTGGATTTTTTGTTCAAAGCACAAGATTGTGGTCAACAAAAAATAGTTAGAAATAATGGCATGCGTGACGTAACAATAACATGATATTATGTGGTTTATTTTATTCGTATCAGAATTTAAACAAATGCAATTTGACTTGCATATGACTTCATCACGCTGAGTTCCTCACTAACTCTTGTATTTGGTATAGTCATTGGTTAGCAATAGCCCTATCGTAGAGTGTCATTAGCTTAACCTTATGTGACCAATATCAAACCGGTTATGTACTCACCCAGGCGTTATTTGACGCCTAAAAATTGCGCGAAAAAGTAGATTTTTATTAGGTGCTACTTCTTATTTTTAATCTTTCTTTGCATTTGTCAAAAAAAAAGAAAAAAAAAAACTAGCCACCCCTTATCAGATCTACACTTCCTCTTCGAACCAGAAATTTGTTCCTTTGCTCATACCATTTGCGCGAATTCAAAAATGGATTTCATGAAGGTCTTCGATCAAACGGTTCGAGAGATGTGGGTTTAACCCTCCTTTATATCTATTCCTCATTCGATTTCGATTGAAATTAGATTGTGTTTGGATTCGAATCCGGCTAGATCATATGTTGATTTTTTCTGATTGATTTTTTTTTTTAACTTACAGAAAGAGGGAGGTGAATCTCAAAGTTCTGCAGGTTCCAGAGATGGAGCAAAAGGTGAATTCATTTGAATCCTTTCTATATGTTCAAACAGTCTCTCCATATTGCTTGGCTAATTGATATGCAAATTGATTTGAGTGCTGAATGTGTTCGTATGCTGAATAATGTGTTCTTAGTTGATATATTAGATCCATCTTAGTTGACGTTTCTATTAATAAAGTTTACAGAGTGAACGCCAATGTGTTAGTATCCGTGTAATCGTGGCTTTTTATTCAGTTTGTTCATCTCATGTTCTGTGATGATGTTTATAAACATATGGTTATGTTTAAGTACATGTATTGGATGCTACTGATAACGAGCCTTGGGGTCCACATGGTACTGCTTTGGCAGAGATTGCACAAGCCACTAAGAAATTGTAAATTCTCTTCTTTTTTTTTTAGATTTCATTAAACTTGGAAATGATTTTGATAATATGTTGCTTTCCTTGTACATTTACAATATGTAATTAGCTCGGAATGCCAGATGGTTATGGGTGTTTTGTAGACTAGACTGACTGAGAGGGGAAAGGATTGGCGATACGTGTATAAGGTGAGAATCTTCTTGATATTTCCCTGTAATGTTTGGAAGTTACAGTTTATGATTTGGTGTTTTTTTTTTCTTCTTCCAGGCGCTGGCTGTTATTGATTATCTGATTTCAAATGGGTCAGAACGAGCAGTTGATGAGATTATTGAACATATGTACCAAATATCTGTCAGTATATCTCTCTTTACATGTTGATAGGTTGTTCTTTTGTGGTGGACGTTTTGGTTTTTGTACTGACATGAGCTTTGTTTGTGATTTGTCATCGATGTAGTCACTCACGAGTTTTGAGTATGTTAAACCGAATGGAAAAGATGTGGGAATCAATGTAAGAAAGAAGGCGGAGAACATAGTTGCCCTCTTGAATAATAAGGAGAAAATCTCAGAGATCAGAGACAAAGCAACAATCAATCGTAACAAGTTAGTTTCTATACAAGTGAATATAACTGGTTTTCCTGATTTTCTTTGGTGCGTTGTCGAATTTAATCGGTTTTTCTTTTGCCTCCAATTAGGTACGTTGGCCTCTCATCAACAGGAATATCATATAAGTCTGGTTCAGCTTCGTTTGGTGGTAGTTTTCAAAGTGGTTCAAGCAATTATGATAGGGACTCCAGAGGAAAAGACAAGGACGACTACGAGTCTTTTCAAAAGTCAAGGCGCGGTGTTAAAAGTGAAGAGCAAAGCTACACTTCGAAGAAAAGCTTTTCACGGTATGGCAGGTTTTTCCCAACCCCATTGATATGCTGATGTTCTTGATTTTGGGTGTATCTTCAACTTGAGAGCAGTTGAGGATGCTCGTATGCTTTTTCTTTGTTTTGTTTTTGACTCATTATCTTGTGTGAGCAAATTAAATTGCATTCTTGCTCAGTCGGTTCAATCATTGATGTGCAGTACGGACCATGATAATCTATCCAGTGGAAAAAAGTCACCCGACTCTGGGAAACATAGTTCCATACCTTCACATGCATCTGCAGCTCCTTCAAACAACGATGATGATTTTGATGACTTTGATCCACGTGGATCTTCGAGTAATAGTATGTTACTTTCAACGATGGCTGAACTTGTTGAATGTTTTTTTTTTTAAATGAGTAAAATTTGGTTTTGTGAATTATAGCGCACAACATGTATACATTTTTTGTATGTCCATGTCTTATATGTATGGTGTTTATTTTCTGCAGAGCCTTCCACAGGCAGTGCCAACCAAGTGGACATTTTTGGAGCAGATCTGATTGGTGACTTCTTGGATTCTGGGCCAACTGAAACATCTTCCACCAACAACAATGGGAAGTTTCAAGAGTCTGATTTGTTTGCTGATGCAACTTTTGTATCAGCCTCCAGTCCAGGAACAGACTTTGGGTCGTAGACACAGGTGGGTGACTTCTTTCTTCCAAGCTAGTATACAACTTTTAACATAAAAAATCCCCCTACTAAATGTCCATTCATATGATGCAATTTCGCGCTGCTGGACAAATACGTTCAGTTTTTCTGTTGAACTCATTACAATTCACAATGACTTATCCTTCGGCATGTTTGTTTCTGCAAAAAGAAGTTGATCTTTTCTCTGTATCTGAAACTATTGGCACGGTTTCTTCAGCTCCTCCGACGGTTGATCTTTTTGCATCTCCTGAAACAGTTGCACGCCCAGAAGCCAAGATTCCTAAACCTGAGCCGATGACCACTCCAAGCATTGTTGACCCATTTGCTGCAGTTCCTATGGAAAATTTTGATGGAACTGATCCTTTTGGCGCCTTCACTTCTCACTCGGCTTCAGTCTCTACAGGTCCACAGGCTCCAGTTCTACATGGGAGTGCAACAAGAACCACAAGCCCAATGTCTTTGGCAGACTCAAAGCCACAACGGTTGCAAAAGAAGGATCCTTTTCAAGTGAAATCTGGAATCTGGGCAGATTCGCTGAGCCGTGGACTGATTGATCTCAATAACTGCTAGTAAGTCAAAACTTTCTCTTAACTTTTTCTTGTGTACTTGTGTTGTGCACTAGTATGTGATAGATAACTAAAAAAGAATGTAGTTTATTTTCTCTTGAATCGAGTCTGTTGCAGATCAAACCCAAAAATTGATGAATTACATCCCAGCTGATTAATGAATTATGAATATATATAGTCGAAATACTTAGCCCACATGAGCTCCAATAACATGTAGCTTGACTTACCATTGCGTCAGTAAATTATAGGGCTTTTTGCTTTCAGAGTACCTGCTAATTTATTCTCCTTGTAACCAGGTAAAAAGGCTTCTCTTGCGGATGTGGGCGTTGTGAGAGGCCTGAGCAATGACGAAGGGAACAAGGCATCTGCTGCTGCGTACTACTCAGGGTGGTCTATGGGTGCAGGATCCGGGCTAGGTAAAACGGGACTCTACAGTGCACAACAGCAGCAACAACAACAAACACCTGAAATCTCAGATGGTTTCTTCTCCAGCCTCAGTAACCAAAGGTACCACCAATCCGGAGGCTTTAAGCAGTGAATTGCATCAGCTGAAAAAAGCATATCATGCTTGATTCTACATTCATACTGGAAAAATACCTCTGTTTTATTATATTAGGTTTGTTGTTCTTACACCTTAATGCCATTGTTCTTTTGGGTCTAAAATGAGAGAGAGAATTATCTTAATGGTTTTTGAGAAAAGAGAGTATCATTACTGATCGTTAAGTTTTGTTTCGGTGATAGAACAAAGTATATGTATCTCATCCGGGCCTTACGGAGAATTCATTGGCATATTTGTCCATACATTTTTCTCTCCGTTTGATATGAATCTTACCGCCACAAATCTTTTTCATTCATTATTGGGATTCAATTACAGTTCGATAATAAAAAAACATTAAAACCACGCAATTATAAAAATTTATAAAATCTGATAAAATCCTTAAAAAAAATAAAGGAAGTAAATAAAAAAAAAATTGACGCATAAATTGATTCCGATGTTTCCCAAAGACTACGCGAGAACAGACAAAGCGGTCAGCCAGAAAAAGAAACCGTTCACTTTACTTTTCAAAGTTAGTGTTCTCGATTCATCATCATCACCCTCTCTCTCTCTCTCTCCATCTCCAAAGCTTCGAGATCGATTCGTAAGTTCTCGGTATTTTTCCTGCAATCTCCACACTATTCGATTCTCGTAAAGCTGGACACGTGGATCATCCTCCGCTTTCACTTAGTTTCCTCAAGTAGAAGTAGCTACTAGCTCCGGATCCACTTACGCTCTCAGATCAACTTCCCGACGGTTACAAAAGTTGATTCACTTCTCCCAGCTCCGATCTGCTCTTCCGGTGAAGAAACACCTATCGAATCAACTAGAATCTGTTTTCGCGAATGAAGTAACCAAGCTGCTTCATAGACTTTCTTGATTAGAGATGAGATCCCGAACTCTCCAAGTAAATTAGGATCTCACAAGCTAATCAACTGTTAGGCTACTTGATAGTGATTCAAAAAATCAGCAAATCGGTTACTTAGATTTGATACTAGAGTCTCTATAATAAGGATGCAGACTAGGGTTATACAGATGGAAGAAGGAAAAGATAACGGAATCTTAATTAGATCAGTGAAGTCTAAACCGTTTCCAGCGAAACTGCTTCTTATACTAGGCCTTTTCCTCGCGTTTGCTCTCACCGTCTTCGTCATTAGTGTATCTACTATCAAGTATACAGGCCTACAAAGCGTAGTAACAACCGTCACTTCTGGCTTTGTCACGTGCCGTGAGGACGAGCCAAGCAGTTTGAGTAAATGGATACAGCCTCCTGCTGTTTTGATGCATAACATGACAGATGAAGAGCTTCTTTGGCGCGCTTCTTTCTGGCCTCGGAGGAAAGAGTATCCGTTTCAGAGGGTTCCGAAGATTGCGTTTATGTTCTTGACTAAAGGTCCCTTGCCCCTTGCTTTGCTCTGGGAGAGGTTTTTGAAGGGTCATACAGGGCTTTACTCGGTTTATGTTCATCCGCATCCCTCTTTTACCGCCAAGTTTCCTGCTGGTTCTGTTTTTTACCAGAGGCAGATACCGAGTCAGGTCTGGTTCTTGTGACCCTCTCTTTGTGTTTGGTGGATACAATGAGATTCAATGTAGTCATCCTTATTAAATATTTGTTGGGGTTACTAATGACATAGAGTATCAGAAAGTGTGACTTTTGAATCAGACGTAGCCTTGTGTTCAAGCAGTTCTGTCTGGTTACTTTAAGCAGCTAGTTGGTTCTGTATATGATCTGATTTTAATTTGGATGTCTACATCATTGTGCAGGTTGCGGAATGGGGGAGAATGACCATGTGCGATGCGGAGAAGCGGCTACTCGCCAACGCGCTTCTCGATATCTCCAACGAATGGTTTGTTCTCGTCTCGGAGTCGTGCATACCGCTCTTCAACTTCACGACAATCTACAGCTACTTGAGCCGATCGAAACACAGCTTCATGGGCGCTTTTGATGACCCTGGACCGTTCGGGCGCGGCCGCTACAACGACAACATGGAACCTGAAGTACCCATCACCAAATGGCGGAAAGGGTCTCAATGGTTTGAGATTAACCGAGAGCTCGCAGCTACCATTGTCAAAGACACATTGTATTACCCCAAGTTCAAAGAGTTCTGTAGGCCTGCTTGCTATGTCGACGAGCATTATTTCCCTACGATGTTGACGATTGAGAAACCAATGGCGCTGGCTAACCGGAGCTTGACGTGGGTGGACTGGTCTAGAGGAGGCCCCCACCCGGCTACGTTTGGGCGGTCTGACATAACGGAGAAGTTCTTTGAAAAGATACTTGATGGAAAAAACTGCGTTTACAATGGTCGTAACACTTCAATGTGTTATCTCTTTGCGAGGAAGTTTGCTCCAAGTGCGCTGGAGTCTTTGCTTCACATAGCACCCAAGATTCTGGGATATTGAGATAGAGAGGAGTGTCTCTGAACCTCTTGAAACCAAATAGAGATAATGAAATGGATATGATATGGATTCTGTCCAAGAAATTACTGTGATATTATTTTATTTTGTTTGTTTTTTATATACTAGTTTGGAAGAAAATGAGATATTAGAAGAGATAACATTGCACACCAGGATCCACACATATGCTTGTAGCCTTATCTTTATACCTCAAGAAAAGCTATGTATAGAACAATGTGGGTTCCTAAGGTTCACATGCCTGATGCCTTCAACCAGATATGCGGTCATGCACAATTCTGCTGAATCATTTCGAGATTCTGAGAATAGTATATGTTTTGAACCAAACAAATTAACCGGTTGGTAGATTGGTAGGTAATTCCAACGTCTGAATTATCTCGTGAGTCGTCGTCTCTAACTCGTTTTCTTTTGATTCTTAGAAGTTACTAGTAAATTGCTTACCGACCAAGTCTTTTTGCTTTGAATGGGAACAAAAGACAGCCAGGTGTAGTCACACTTTTACGCCTATTGGAAACTTCTCGAATCCCTCAAGAGCCTGCCAACCGGCTACCATCTGTCTTTTTATAGTATAAACAATTCAATAAAGTTAACTCTTTATGGGCAATTCGTTAAAGTGGTTTAAAAGGCTGTCATAAGGCTAATGTTTATTTTAGTGTACATAAAAGAATATAATAATGACATCTTTTATTATTTACTAGTTACTGTTTACCACATACTCCACAGAATCCGCCAGATTATAACCTATGTTTACTAGAATGGAGAAAATTCCACAAAATCCACCAGATTATCAAAACAATATAATAAAAGTAGTTTTTTCTTGTTCAAGGTGATGCTTAACAATACGTATCGAGGATACGTGTTACATTACATCCCTTAATTTTCTCATTTATTCAAAGTTGAAAATCTATTATACATAAATAGCATTAAATGTTGTGTTTAATTTGGTCAAAAATGGTATTTAGAATTATTCATTATTCTCCAACTCATTTCAAATTAATCAGTGATTATCATTTTGATTTTCACGAATCCAAAAGGAAAGTAAAATATACCCATCAGTGATAACTTCCAAGTCTTGGAAACCAACATTATTTGCTTGTTTACCAAACGAAAAGTTTACCAAACAAAAAAACGGAGAAAATAAAGACGAGAATAACATTAAGAGTAATGAAAATCGACATTGTTTGGAGTAAAATTAAAATCAGTAGTTCTACACATGTCTACGTATTTTAAAAGCTCATAAGCATTAGCCGTTACACCACCACCACCATGTGGACCAAGACTGCGCATCTTGTCCGTTTCCTTCCCGGAACCCGCGTGAGCTGTAAGAAAATAGACAGCTCATCATATTCTTCACGCGCCAAACTAACCATCTCACCGACCGTTGTGCCTTCCTAGGGTTGAGAGTTAGATGCACGCGCTTCGGTGAGTATATCGGTTTTGCAGAATAAATATCTTCCAAACGGCGCCGTAACGGAGAGATAGCCTGTCGAGATCTCAGTGAACACGCGTTGGGAAACCAGCCGTCGATGAACACGATTCGCGGGACCCGCAGGTGGTCCAGCTGGATTCTAATGTTGCAAAAGCCGGTCAGCTAAACCGGGCAGCTCAGCCTCTTTATAAACACTTCATCATCGCATTGATTCTCAACACTGTGAAAAAACCTTTCTAAGCTTTTAGCATTTTCGAATCAACAAAAAAAGCTCTCCCTTCTCTGTCTAACCACAAATGGCGTTCTCAAAGTCTTCCGTCGTTGCTCTCGTCGCGGTGATCGTCTCCGTCGTAGCTACCGTCGCTTCCGCTCAAGTCGAGGCTCCAGCCCCAAGCCCTACGTCCGGATCTGCTGCTTTCTCGCCGTCGATCGTTTCAGCTGGAGTTGCAGCCGTCGCAGCTCTTGTTTTCGGGTCTGCTCTTAGGATCTAAGTCTTTGCGATGGAGATTCGTATTTTTGAAAAAAAAAGTTGATCGGGTATAGCATTATTATTATTCATGATGTTCGTGTGTATTCAGGAGCTATATAGATCTCTTTCTATTTTTCTATTATCTAATACCTTCATATCTGTATGAGGGTACTATATTTATATCTAGAGTATTGTGGTTTTGTGTGTTTCTACTATGGTTTTTGATGTGACTCTTATTCTATTTATTTATGGATCTGATGTTTCTCAGTTTATATCTTTCTCGTTCTTTACATAATCGGTTTATTAAACTTCCTCTGCTTACAATTACGATTATACGAGCTTGTTTCACAATAATCGCATTATATACTCCAAATCGAATCACTACAGCCCAAATTTAACTAAAATCTAATTCTAATTATGATTGTCACTTGAATTCGATTTATGTTTTTGGTGAAATACTGAAATCTGAATCGAGATCGTTTAGCTGTTAGGTTCGGTAGCTGCATGCGTTGTTCAATTTTTAGACCCGACAACATCTAACTTTTATTTGTCTGAAACTTTTTGAATTCCATCTCTCGTGTTTTAGCAAAACGCATTTCCAAAGAAGGTTGTGTAAACCTGGACATTGTTTTGGAAGTTGCGGTCACGTTTGCGTGTAAAAATCAATAAATGGAAGAATGAAATCGATATATGAAAAAAAGTTGAGCGTTTCGTTTGGAGTCCGTAGAAAATTGAGGTAACGACTTTACAAAGAGGTCCCTGACGGAAATTCAATTTCTTCTTTCACCAGCCCCAGACATTTACCAGTGCTATTTTTTAGTTTCATAGGCGTGTTTATTTTTCTAATCACACAAACGGCAAAGAACATTGATGTTAACGAAGTAGTTTTCGTGATGAATGCCAGTTTTGGTCGGAATTGAGAAAAATAGTTGGGAATTTATTTGGTGATAAGGAAAGTTGATGACTTCGTTCTGATTGAAATGAAAAGTTGAAGCCGTGAGAAGAATGGTCAACCGTTGATTAGTATCGAAATAGTTTGCATTTATTTACATGTAACGTGTTGTGATAATAGAATGTGTGATTCTGCAACATAGTCAATATCCTCCCTAATCAACGTTCCACACTGTCCCACCCAAACCCTCCTAACTGGCTACGCGCATCTCAACCTATCGCATTTTTACGCCATTAATCCAATTTAAATGCAAAAATTCTATGTTCACATGATTCACCGTCTGTTTTTTTAGGTTTAGTTGAATGTATTTGCCTCATGATTGGTGCCTTTATTTTGTAGGTAGGTCACCCCTGTTGTTATTTTCAATGAAAAAAGTTAGTATTCCTTGAAATAAAGATAACAACATTCCATCAACCAAAAGAAAGAAAAAAGAGTCGTTATGTTAACGGTAAGAGTAGTCGGTCTTTGATATCATCTTTGACTGCTATGATGACAAGGCGACATGCAATGATGCAGTAGAGTCACATGAACATGGGTTTTGAGTCTTCAAAAGAAACCGGATGATTAAGTTTCTGCAAACACTTTGATCTAATTAGTTAGTTTTTTGTTTGATTCAAGTAAAATTTATAGTTTTGTCTAGAACTTAGCAAGTATCAGTTCCTTTCATGGTAATACTCCAAAAGATTTTTCTTTGTTGACAAATGTTCTCTTTGGTCACACTCTCCATCAGATTGGTAAATAAAAGGATGCTTCTTCTTTCATTATTTTTGAGGACAATTTCACTAAACATTTTGTTATTAGCGTGTTTCATATGTTTATATTTGAATTTTATTTGATCACTCTATGGTTCTTTAATCACATCAAAAAAACAACTAAAGAAGATAGTAAGAAACAAAATAAAAGGGGACTTAAAACATCAGGGGTCATATGCCAATTACTAATAAAGAAAAGGAGGAAATGGAAAACGTAACCCTGGAGGAGAAAGCGAGTGTTTAGGCTCAGCTCAAACTCCGCCAAATATCTGGGCAAAACTTCCAAATCAAGCCTTCTTGTCGGAGAAATGCAATCGATTCGTAGCAGTACAAGGTCGCTTCAGAGGAACAGTGTCTATATCTCCAACACTCTTTCACGTTTCACTTCGTCTTCCCCAAGCTTGTCTGAAAATGAATCGAGGAGGCTAGGAGGGTTTGATTCAGCAGCGAAGTATCTCATTAGCTCGCTGACAAAGGCGGTTTCTTTATCTTCCCCAGTACCCGTAAGCTAGCCACTGCTATTTAGTGTTAAAAACGGAACCTTTGCTCTTGGGTTTGTCTATTTAGCTTAGATTCGTTATGTGAGAATTGTATGATGATAAATAGGTGAAGTTTCATTGTCCTAAACAGCATCAATGCTTGTTTTTATCTTCTTGAAATATTCGTTGATATATCTAGTGATGCGCCTCTCTCGTCTGGTAGTAAAGGTTGTGTAGATACAGAGAAAGGAGTGATAAAGTTTTGTGCTTTGTAGATTCTCGACATGTTTGGGGTCACAGTGATATCTTCTAGATTAGGCTTCTTTGTGTTTGAGACACTCTCTGAATTTTTATGGTGATTTGGCTATGTTTCTCAGAGACAAAACTTTACGTTTGCATCGAGATGCTTTTCCACCGTTGGAGATTCTATTCAATCTACTCCTCAAGGATTCTCTGTGTCAGCTCCTGATTTGCCTCCGAGAATCAAGTTCAAGCGGCTTGATAAAACCGCCAAACATATCATGCAGGTACAACTCCCAACTTTGACGATTGGTCATTGATAATTAAATTAAGAAAGTTGCAATCTTCTGCAGATTGTAGACAAGGAGGCGGTTGAGGCAGTTAGAAATGGTAGGGAAATACCTGAGATAAGGCCTGGTTACATTGTTCAGCTCAAAGTGGTAAAATACTCTACTGAGAATGGGATCGAAAATATATCTTCAAAAGGCTAAACCATTCATTAGAATTTGTTGAAATTGTCTTGTTTGAAACAGGAAGTGCCTGAGAACAAGAGGCGTGTTTCAATCGTAAAAGGAATTGTGATAGCAAGACGTAACGCTGGTCTTAACTCTACGTTTAGGATTAGAAGGCTTGTGGCTGGGGTGGGAGTCGAATCCATGTTCCCCTTGTAAGTACTTTTAAACCTTTTGCACCCTCCCTCTCCTTTGTGCTAATGGCAAAGATTGATTTACATTCTGTGAGCCTCATGAGCAATAGCAAAGCAAGGCTCCTTTCATGAGAAAAACTGCTGATATGTGAGAGGTGGGGGTGTTTGGTGACAGGTATTCGCCAAACCTGAGGGAGATTAAGGTGTTAGACAAGAAGAGAGTAAGAAGAGCCAAACTTTATTACCTCAGGGACAAGATGAACGCTCTCAAGAAGCATTAGAGCATCTTAATAATCACTCATTCACATAAACAGGGTAGTTTACTCCCTTAAACAGTGTCTTTGAGGGTTGTTTTTTTTTTTTGGTGACGAATTGGCCTTTACGTCACATATTGTGAACCTGTGTATTTGAATAATGATGGATCCTTTTATTCCTCTTACTTGCTCCAATAAGTCTTGGTTAGTTACTACACACAAAGCTCGAATCAACCTAAAACCATAAAGAAATGATGTGTGATTAGCACAAGCCAGGATGTGTGAAGCAACAGAGAAAAACACTAACGGGCCCGAACGATCAATAGCCTTATTAATAAGATAAAACAAAAGGGCTGCTCTATGCACATTACACATACACAGGCGATTTGACAAGAGTAGGTAGGAATCAATAGCTGTTAACTGGTAGATATAACAAAAGTAACTCATTCAGACAACATAACTTTATGTTTATTTAAGTTTCCACAAAACAAACTTAGAAACGCAATCCTTTACATGGCATCTCCACCACAAAGAAACATGCTTTTGAAACGTCCACGTTTTATTAGCCCCAAACTTTGGTAAAAGAATTGTCTGATACAAACTTCTTCAACATAGGAAGAAGGATTTGGTCACTTGTTCACTTGTTCCACCAGTGCAAGAAATCCTTGCGCCTGTTGATTTTCTTCTGAAGCTGGAGGAGTCCGTAGAGCAGAGCCTCAGCTGTTGGAGGGCACCCAGGGACGTATATGTCCACTGGCACAATTCTGTCGCACCCTCGAACGACCGAGTAGGAGTAGTGGTAGTATCCACCCCCGTTGGCACAGCTTCCCATTGAAATCACCCACCTTGGCTCGGGCATCTGGTCATACACCCTGTCATTGTTTCCAGATATTAGAAAACTAGCAACTTCTTCAAACAGTATAAACAAGAACAAAAGCTTTAAGACATTCGAACTGATCCACAGAGAAATCTTCTCTAATTCTATTAGATCCTACACTGATTTTGTGGGTAGCTTGAAGAATGGATTTGAACTTATTTCTTTTTTTTTTTTTTGGTCAAAATGCTAGTTCGCTAATACTTTACTCAGCATAATTTAGAGCCAATCTAGACAAACGACTTATAAAGCTATCAATCATCTCTCTCGAAATGCATCTAAAACTTTCTCGTCTCGGTGATTGATGTTTTGAGAACCCAGGGTTCCTTGTCGTGATATGAGTAGGGATAGCGTTTGGGGCCTAAAGACATCAAACGTATAAGCTCAGCATCATTACATTCCCATTAAAAGAAGATACGCAATGCAGTTGAATGAAGGCTTCATAACATCAAACAAGAAAAATAAGATGTATCAATTTTCCATAACAACACACCTCGCAATAAGATAGACATCAGGTCTCAAAGAGAACAAAGAAAATTCACCAAGCAAGATACTAAACAGTCAGCAGAAGGAGCTACAAAATTAAGTAAAACAAAACACTATAACAATGAATCTCCTACCTCAAATTAGTAAGACCAATTTTGCTAAATCCAACCATGATAACTAACTCTAACCCATATTCTCCCCCAAGCTAGATAATCTGATTTTTTTTTTCATCTCCCCACAAAAGACAAGCACACAGATAACATTAAAAGAGATATGACTCCTGCCTAGTATGCCTACTCAAGTTCATGACTTTGAACCAAAAACTTCAAAAAATCTGTGCTAGACAATGAATACGAACGGTATGGCTTCCCAGGCAACTCTTATTATTCATATAAAAACTCTCACTTTGACACATGAACCCCAAATCACAATCACAATCTCCTGAAATCCCTAATTTGAGGCTTCTATCAACAAGCATAACAAGGCAAACGAACAAATCAAGCGGAGATTATATATCATTTCATAGGAAAGGGAGAGAGGCGTTACTTGCGAAGAGCGGGAGCCATCTTGTTAGTAAGCGTCCCGGCGACAATCATACAATCCGATTGGCGAGGACTCGGCCTGAATATGATTCCGAATCGGTCCAGATCGTAGCGAGCCGCACCTGTATGCATCATCTCCACGGCGCAGCAGGCGAGCCCGAAGGTCATGGGCCAGATCGATCCCCTACGGGCCCAGTTCATCAGATCATCTACCTTTGAGATCACGAACTCCGCCGTCTTCGAGAGACCCGGCGGAGGAGCGGAGGTCGAAGGAGGGCCTGGTCTGGTGTAGGAAGTCGGTGTCGTCGCGGGGGAGAGAGCGGGAAGCGATGTGTGGAGGTGAGAGACCGCGGCTGCGGCGCGGTGAGATTGGAGGAGGAGAGGGAGGCGCGTGGCGGTGTTGCGCGTAATCATGGCCATTTTGATTTTCTGAGTTTTTCGTGGAGTTGTGATAACCAGGCGAGTCTTATAACATTTAACTAAAAACAGGTATACATAACTATCTTATCATATACCACAGCCTAACCTTTTGTTTCTTACCTTTTTACACTGATTAATCAATTTTTATACGATATTTTTTAACCCTATCGATGAACAGCTCCACGAATAATGATTCCACGATGAAGTTCTTCCCAAAACACTTGAAAACACAGACGGTTCTCCATATACGACATTCTCGATGGACGGGCTCTCACCACAGCAGTTGGATCACAACGAACGGTTCTGCTTTACTCTGGAAACTCTGAAAGTTTTGCATCTTATAATCTGCAAGAAATTTTATAGTCTGCGATTCGAACCCCAAACTTAGATGTATAAGTTTTTAAACCTTAATCAATAGAATAGGATGCTTCCATGTCAATTTTTATTCTATCTTTTCTACTAATCAAATATATTACTATTATGAAGATTTTATAATATATAACACACAATTTCAGTATAAACATTGACTACTTGAACTTTAATTTAGAAGTGAAGATTAACCACGTTTTTTCTACAAAAGTTTTATAGGCTAGCAAAAAAAAGTTTGTATGACCTATTATTAATCAAGAAGTTTTGGCCTTTTAGATTTGGATTAAGACAATTACACTAAATATACCAGATTTTGTCCGCAGCATAATAATTTTAAAATGCATTATAAATATAAAGATCATCATCATAATTAGTTATTTGTATGTTCTTAATCATTTTCATTTGGATTTGAATAAGACCATGTAAGCCAATCGAATAAAAATCAGATCATCCATTTCTGGTATGTATTTTGGGCTTTTGGATTCAATATATTTTTGGATTAAGACCAGTGGATCTTGGCCTAAAAAGTAGAAATCCTCTTGTTTTGGGTGATAAATATGACATACGACTATTATTATTTTTCTAAAATGTAAAACCCAAACTTATACTAATATTTTAATTAGAGAATAGTTTCCGAGGTTAAGAACTAAAATGCGAATACTTTTTGGATCGAAACTCAATTTCAGATTGTTTTAAAAAAAGATACAACATTTTCCTTCCGATTCCCTCTCTTTATTCGAAAGGGCTTTTTTCTATTTTCTTTCAACAAATTCAAACTCCTTTCTCCCTCACCGTTAACGGAAAAATGCAACCTCCGATTCGTAACCCTAACCCTCGCCTCGAGTTTCTCAAACCGCTTCTCACCGACTCGACCAAGCAGTTCTTGGCACAGCACCGTACGGGCCGAACCGATTTCTCCGATTTCGAATCCATCTTCACTCGCCTCCTCCAAGACCACCGTCCCGATCCGCCTCTCGAGCTCCTCTGGTTCTACTCCGCCGTCGTCTTCCACTCCTCGAAGCAAGATTTCGGCGAAGACTCCGTGAGGCTAACCAGGAGCCTCTTCCAGATGCTGGTCCCTCTCTCCGAGTCCTTCTCCGGCGCGAAGAGGGCGGCTACGCTGTCTCCTCTCGTTTACAATCTGATTCGGTTGGTTAAGACTAGGAAGGAAGAGGTTTCGGAGCTGTTGGATGCGATTGTGAGCTACGTTAGCGCGTATTGCGGAGATGAAGAACGAGGAGGTTGTGGTGGTGGTGAGGATGAGGATGATTTGTTGATGGTGACTGGGTTTAGTTTTGCTGATTTGAATCGAGTTTGGGTTGTGGATGAAGTGGGAGTGGGTGATTGTTTGGAGATGTTCATGCCGTTTGTTGGTGAAAGATTGCGGAGAGAGGTTGGTTCTGAGTCTTGTAGCGTTGGTTGCTTAGCTGGAATCGTAGCTTCTCAGCTTCTTTTGCTCAATTTGTGCTTGAGGTTTGATTCGGGGGAGATACGAAAAGATCTGCGAGAGTCTGTGGTTCAGATGATCAATGCCTTCCATAGTTGCTACTTCTTTGGTGAGTCTTTGCTTTCTATGGAGAGTTGTTGTAGTGTGATGTGATGGTTTCTTGATCTTTGACACAGATGGCATTCTCAAGATGCTTCTGGTGGAGCCATATCTGCATCTGACTCCACTACTGGTAGGTTCTTTAGCTAAACATTGTTTCTACTCTTCTTTAATTAATGTTCTTCATTTATAAAACTGTGTGGAGTTGCTTTGTTGAATCATACTGTGTGTAACAAAGAATTGAGTTATGTTTTCATGGGAAGCTTTTCAAATCTTACAGGGCCCAGAAGACGAAGCTGCTTTAATTGAAACCGTAACGGAAGCTGTGATTGAATCGGCGGAGAGTCTATTCCTAAACCCTGGAAGTGGAAATGATCAAAGGAGTTTACAGTTGAAGAACGTTGCTATCAACTGGTTGTTTCTTTTTGCCAAGGCTTCTATTAGGTATGCGTAGAGTTATTTGGTTACTAAAAAGTAGTTGCTTTTGGTTACTTGATTGTTTTGCTTGATACTCCAAACGATCACACAGGAAAACTGAAGATCAAGAGGAAACCAGTAGGTACATGAACATGTTCTCCAGTTCACGTATACCATATCACTTGGTCAACTGGGTGATCAGTCAAGGTGAAGTGATTAGAGATGCAGACACACTGCTAAACTCTACGCCTGTATCCTTCATCGGTAAATTGCTTCCTCTATCTTTAAGATATAGATAGGTTCCCATCTGTTTTTGGAGCTTTTATGTCGGTCTTGACTAACCCATTGTGCAAAATCTGATTTCCAGAATGGCTTTTATCGCTTGAAGAGCAAGGAGTAAGGGTTTTTGACTGTGACCACTCCAAGAATTACGCCAAAACAGTGGTTCACTGGTCAAGACCAGATGTCACTCTGAAACAACAAGTTGGGGTTGATCAAGATGCAGACATGGCTGATGATCACATTGTGTCATCTATCTCAGTTATCAGCAGCAGCACAAGAAAACGTAAAGAAGAGAGGCCTGATAAGGAGGGAGAAACGAAAACGAAGCTCTTCAAGCATAGACCCAACAACTTTCAAGAGAAGTCAAGATTGCAACCTTTTGTATTCTCGGATCGTTTGGTGAATGCTACTGAGGTTGGAGTTTCAGACATGGAGCTATGAGTGCTGAAAAATCGGCTTTGCATGAAACCCTACATATGGTCGAAATGTAAGAACGCTGCTGAAGTAATAATTGTTGTCTAGAGATCTTAACAAGTCACTTTATAAGTTTTAGGATTTACTTAACCAAAAGAAAACTACTATTGTGGATCTTTAAATCGTAAACTCTTGAAGTCCTTTTATAGACCAGCAGTGTCTTTGAATCGTCTTCCATCTCCAGCATCGAAAAGTCACATTTGACTCTTCTGTGATTTACTTCTTTCTTTGACCAAAAAAAAAAAAGGAATTATTTCCCTAAAATGTATAGAGTTGTGTGTTGGATTCAGTTCGAAGAGTACGAATGTTTTACATTTCATTTTCTTAAATTTGACGTCTGACAAAATATAACAATTACTTGATATTAGAGAGTTATATGATTACAACAAAAAAAATGGCCAGTTTCTGGTATCGTGATAAGAAATACTGATTGAATTTTTTTAATCAGATTACAATCAAGGGGCAAAAAAAAATCAAACAATACTAATTACAAGTGAGGGCAGAGCAGGAGGCAAACAATTTTTTTTTTTTTTGTTGTTGTCAAAATTGGTGGAGAAGCATGACACCACTCTTCTTCTCCACAAATCTTTCTTCTCAGGAGTTGTGGGATTGGCGTGACATCAGTATCATCCGCTGTTTACCGCTTTCTGATCTTACTATTTCTCCTTTCTGCCCTAAACCATAACCATCTCTTTTGTTATTTACCTGTCATTATTACATAAAACGATGAAAGAACTACTCTGGAGACCCAACTTACCTCTATAGAAGAGTCTGGCGAAAACCATCTTAACAGTACTCCAAGATGCACAACCGCTGGTATCACTTTGAAAACCAGAGGTGTTGTAACCTGCACATACCAAACCCAATCAGCTACTTGAAACACATATAAGTAGGGAGGACTGAGGAGGCAAGCGGAAATGATCTGATCATACCAGGCTAAGAGCGGTTGTCCCCAGGAGAAGCAAGTAGAGTTTCCCCTGATAATGTTTCAAAACTTCTTTCTTCAGATATTCTAATAATCTCAATTCATATCCTAACGAGAAGCAGTTGTATTACTTACCTCGATAAGGTGGAGATTGGAGGCACGGCTAAGTAATACAAAGGCAAACTCCCCTATCTGAGCCAGAGATAGTCCAACCTGCATCAATTTAACTTAGGTCTTGTGAAGCAGAAAGTGCACGGAAGCAAACATGGTCACGAGTATAATTTGAGACATAATGTTTTACCAGCAGAGCTGTCTTGTTGTTGTAACCAAATCCCTTGACAACTGTTGTCACTATCGTTGTCTTTATGATGATTACTAATATCACAGAGGCTAACAGTATATCCACATGGGTCCACAGAAAATGGACATTAATCAACATCCCAATGCTGGCTAGGAAAAGTGCAGCAAACAAATTACGGATGGGTTCGATCTGCACCAAAAAGAGAAAGCATTTGAGTAAGACTATAAACTGTTTAAGGGGTTAGCATCGGATACTTGTCAACTGATTACTTCCTCGCCATCAGTGACAACACTAAGTACAGTCACGGGAGAAGAAAGAGACTCAAGCAGATGAAAATATTTCGCATAAACAGGGGAAACTGCAGTCTTTTTGGAAATACATGATTAGAACTTACTTGCTCCAATGTATGTTCAGCGAGATCCGTAGTTGATATCATGACCCCTGCCGCAAAAGAACCTAGTTCAAGACTTAATCCCAGCTTATCACTACACTGAAAACGTAAAAAGACCAGTCAAATAATAGTTCTCACAGATAAAAATAAAAGAAGGTAATAAACTTTATGTAAGAAAGAAACTAAAGAAAAGGAAGGCTAAGTAGGACTCACCCAGGCTACGAGTAGACAAAACGCAACCGCGGCTAACTGATAGAGTTCATTTGTCTGATAGATGAAAAAAACTTTAGCTTAATCTACAAACTGGATTTCACTGGAACAGAAGATATGAAAAATAGTCTTGAGAGAAAAGTCATGAAACCTGTGATGATAAGCTGACCATTAACTTCAGCAACCAAGGAATACATGTCCGTGATAATATTGACAGAACAGCCAAAAACGAAAGTAACACAACCGCCCTGAATAATAAAGAGAGAAGGCATTATTAACATCTTTAGAAAACGACTTGGGAGGTAAATTCTAACAGTCTTTCCTTACACTTTTGCCATTGACAACATTCCCTCAACAATGCCAGAATTTCCACCAAGAACTGGAAGCAAAGCAAACAACAAACCCACAGCACAGTCCTAGAAAAAGATGCTAAAATCAAAACTCCAAATCATTTGAAAATTCAAGAAAGACAATGGACACAACATGTTGATGGAAAGTATAATCAGATACCTGAAGAATAAGGGTTCCAATTGTAACTTGGCCATGAAGAGAATTGGTTGAATTTTTCTCCATGAGAAACTTCAGCACCTGTAGTTCATGAACATAAAACCAAATTATCAAAAACAGAGCTATCGGAAATGGATAGATAAAAAAATATATAGTACATTAAAATTACCACTGCAGTTGATGACATTGACAAAAATGCTCCTACAAATACCCCCTCCGACCGTTTACCACCACATAACTGCAAACATGACCCATTGAAAACATATCACTCTCTGGAAACGATTCAGGGTGTATACGTCTAATACAAGTGTCTAAGACTACACTTTAATCAACATAAAAAAAATGTACAGAATAAAGTACAAATTAACGCACCGACACTGTGATTCCGCACAAGAACATAAAAAGAAGAATTTGAAGAAGGCCTCCCAGAACAGCAACTGATCGAACAACTCGAAGCTACAAAGTAAGAGGAAAGGTGCCCACGAGCTTGTTATGTTAATATGTCAATTCATTATTAAGCAATCAAAGACGTTGATCTCACCTTAGCAGTGGAGAACTCTAGACCCAATGCAAAGAGCAAGAATACCACACCAAACTGGGCGACTGTTTCAACCTGCATAAATTACCATGCGCAAAAACAACAACGAATATGAATACATCATCTCCACAGCAGTCTATTGCTAAACTTAGACACTCGTAAAACTTAATTTGCCTTGAAAACGATCTAGGGTCTCTCTTATCCATCCACTATCACATGAGAAGAACCCAATTTATATTGACCCACAGAAGAAAAGGTTCCCAGTCAAAAAACAAATCAGTATTCCTGTTTTGTATAACATCTTAGTCAAAGATCATCGGAAAAAGAAAGTTCTTGAAATAATGCTCAACTAACTAAACATTCGAGACCTTAAAAGTAACCTGTCCAACACCTAGCATACCTGGACCATCTCACTGATTAAGTTCAATCCTCCAGGCCCGATGATAGATCCTGCTAGCAAATATCCAGTTATCACCTGCATAAGCATATAATGATCCAAAACAATCAATAAATCAATACATCATACTGAAACCTAAATTCATAATGATGAAGACTACGAGTAGCAAGAAAATCAGACCGGCTGCCCAGCACAAGCAAAGGCGATACCACCACAAGTTGCAGATACAATGACAACCACCAGGTCTGATATCAGTCTACATAAACCGAAGAAGTACAGATCAGATGAATAATTCATAGCTGTTTTTTTCAAAGAATCATCCCGAACAGAAATTACTAACTCACCTCAAGTCTAGCTGCAGTACTGGATATTTCGATTTGAAATTGGATATGATGAAGACATTGTCCTGTAACAACACCAAAATTTCAACGTAAGATCGAAATAAAACTAAAACCAGTCTCTGTCTTCCTGTATGAAAACTTACTTTTCGATCAATCAGAGTAGGTGTGTCCTCAGCTCTGTTATCATTGTCCAGGTTGAAAACATCATGGAGTTGAAAATGCCTACGGAAGATTAGATAACGCTTAATAAGTATTCAACTCGGGAACATTATGGAAGATAAAGAAACTTTTAGAAAGGAACAAAAAAAACAAGAATCGAATAGTGTGTACTTGTCCTCTTTCGTCTCATTTTTCTTGGTTGTCTTTACTCTGGCTACAGTTTCCAGAACAGCCTGATCACCACAAGGTACGGTCCAGATTCAGATTACTCGAATTATGCAACGAATGAGAGATATTATACATAATAGCTATACATCAGCCACTGCATTATACCAACCTGCTGCCCAGCTACACTGTTGTTGAAGCTTCCAGGATCAGCCACTGCCATTGATATAATAACCACAAGATAAAAGATTATTTCACCTTTCTAAAAGCAAAGGCTGATACGATAAGATCCACTACAGGGAACGAATCAGAAACTAAATCTCGTTGTTGATGTATTCTCGATCTAGAAGAATCATACTATTCCACATTGTTAGATCGTGATCAATCTAAGTTCCGAATCTTCTATAGATCACGGATCCAGCTCAGGATCTATCTAATCAAACACTAGTGGAGAAGCTTTTAATACTACTAGTATCTATAGCTACTTCAGCTTCCTAGATTCTCGGATACTACCTTCAGTCTGATCGCTTTCGTTGAACTCCTTCTCGAGAGCGCGATCGATGATGTCGGCGAAGCTACCTTCCTTGGGTTTACCAAGAGAAGAAGCGTTGAGATATGCTGAGTCGGAGGAGGAGTTGCCGACGGTTTCTTCTAACAGATTCAGATCCGAATCAGGGAGAGCGCGGGGAGAGGCGATGGAGAAGCAGAGGAAGAGAGAGAGGAGAGCGAGTTCAAAGGAGAGAAAGGATCTTCTTCTTCTTCCTCCTCCTTCCACCATGGCAGAACTGAATCTGGCTTGATTGAACCGGAACCGGTTTAAACACCGTCACGGGGTGGTTAAGGGGGAAAGGTCGTTTCCGTGATGCACTGTGCGCAAGTGGGAGAGAGAGAGTAGAGCGGGGAAATAGAGAAAAAGGAGATTGCAAGTGCAATGGTCAACAACTTAGTCCATACATCTAAAGATAAAGATGGTCTTATATATATATACATCTGTATTATTTCAAATTTAATTTGGGAAGTTTGTGACTTTTTTTTTTCTGTATTATACAAACTGCACCATGTGGTAGAGGAATGATGGGGGTTAGATTGGCTACACACACATCTAATTATTGATTTCGATTAGGACAACACATCTTGCATATTTTCAACTATTTTTGGGAAATTCCACGCCATAATCAATGTCTCTTTTTGGTTTTATGTTTTCAAACGTATAAATATCTCATACTTTCAGATTTGCACATATTATTATTTTGTTTGTGGATAAATTTCACACACTACTTATTTATTTGTTTTTTTTTTACAACTAGTATTTTATTAAACAAGAGTAAAGATACAAAGGAAACCCAAATAGGCAAATATTGAATAAACTAAGACCCAACACAAGGTCCAACTAGCATAAAGCCCAAAAAACCCAACTAAACGAAACAGCTTGCGGCCATAAGTCCAGCAAGAAGAAATCCGTTGAGGAAGAGTTGATTAGTCATCCACCACATGTTCGGTCGACAAACGATGCATGAAACACGTTAAGAAATCCAACCGTCGTCTTCCACCTGAGTCAGCAAAGAGGCACGGCGACGGAGCTCCGCCAACAGAGGCGAATCACAACGAAGCCAAAAGCGTAGACTGACAGATCGAAGCTTCATCACAGAAGAGAACAAACGCCTACAATCGATCTAATCACATCGAGAATTCTGAATGAATAATCGGTCACCTTTAATGAATAGAGTAAGTTTGAAGGTGAAACAAACTCAAAACGGAGGAGAAGAAAGGATCGAAGAGCTAGATCGAGAGACAAATGAGCGATGCATAACGAGAAGCGACAATCAAATTTCAACCGGAAAAGATCAGGATTAAGTCGGCGCCGTATCTCAGAGTCGAAAGCCGGCGAAGTAAGAGCTATGAAAGCCACTACTTCCTGAAATCAAAAGCCCGACAAGCGAGAGAGAAGCCGGAAGAGAACCGGCGACCAAAAAGGTTTCATCCCTCATCTTTCTCTGTGAAAGATTTGGATAGAGAACAGAGAGAAGAGAGAGAGAGAGAGAAACTCTTTCCTCTTTGCTATTTATTACTTCATGCCCGCATTTGTTTACAGTTTCACGCATTACTTAATCAGCCTATCTGTTAAATTTCATGTTGTTTTGGTCGTCAAAGAACTTTCATCAAAGGCCCCCAATTATCATGTTAGATTACACTGGGTTATTGATACCTTATGCATATTCGTTACAATATAAAGCCCAAATTCGTTAAAATTAATGTTTTAAAACCGGACCGAAAAGGTAAACCGGGAATTAAGAAACAAGTATCCTATTCAGGGAAGACGATCATCATCGGATCAGACTACTCCCCTCTCTCTCTCCGACAATACTTTCGTGTCTACCACCTGTTGACAAGAATGGCTGACAAACCAAGCAGAGCACTTGTTTTGTACGGAGACGGCTCGGCTCGATCCGTCGACCCGTCGAATACGCACATCCATTCTCTCGCTTCCGTCGGTACTTGCGGCTTCTTGAGCCTTCCTCATGCACCTCCAGGTTTCTCACTCTCTCTCTCTCTCCCTTACCTTTGATTCTGTGAGGCACTTACGATCCATTGGATTAAAAGACCGAAACTTTCCGACAAGGGTTGCGAAAGTGCATTTGGATTTATTTCATTTCCACATGAATTTTCATTCTCTCTTGCATTGAAGTCCACATAGAATCGAATTTATTTTCTTTTGCTGTTCTGCTACTAGATATTTACTCTGCTGTGTTGTTCCGTTACAGCAGAAACTGAGGACGAAAGAATAGTTCGAGAGTTTGCTCATTTGCTTGATGCATCAGAAGCTTATACTTTAGCCGTGAGATAGATTCTTCACTCTCTCAATAACAATAACTTTACACAGATAATCAACGTTATGAGCGTGTATTATTGATACATGTGCTTAAATAGTTTTATTCAGACACTAGAGGTTAACGAAATAACGAGTGTTTTTTTTTTCGATAACAGAGTGGATTAAAAGCTAATGGAAGTGAAAATGAAGTCTCAACGTTGTCCGAAAGGTTTTGTCTTTTCTTTTCTCTGATCTGTATAGTTTTAATAGTCTTTTTCGGTAATCAATGGCCGGTAACATCCACATGATGATGCTATTTTCTTGCAATAATGTCACTGACACAAATGTATTATGGTGCAGGTTTATGGGAATCAAGGCTGCTTTAGTAACGGACAGTTCTTCTCTGACTTCTTTCGGGAAGCTGATTGGCTTAGATGTATTACAACTCAATGAAATTCACCAAAAGAGTGATGATTCCTTTCCGTCTGATGCCACAGCAACTGAATTACTGAGGCTGCTTGGGTTTGAAGAAGGAAAGTGCTTGGATGTGAGCCTATACGACTCCGTTTTTGTGCATATAGGTGGTGATAACGTGAGAACAATCAACTCTTTGATTGGTAGTATTATGAGAATGTCTCAGCCTGGTTCAGAGATTGCACCTCGCTTGCATCTCTCTCTTGTTCTCAGCTATGGTTCCGTCACAGACAAGGATGTTTCAGATTTTAATGTCAAGAAGACTCCACAAGAAGGTATTAACCCGGCATTTCAAGGACTAGTCCCGCGTCAGAGCTACACCATGCGAGGTGAAAAGACACGAGATAATGTTCGGTAAGAGACTCGATATTCTTTTTTTGGTGGTCAAACCCATAAGAATCTGATTAAAACTTTTTCTGAAGTTTATCGTTTCGTTCGTGACACACAGGGACTACTGCCCTATGTTGGTAGCTCAGTGGCAAGATGCAGTAACACGGAAAGACTTGGTTGATACATTATCTTTTGAAGCTCTGAAAAAGGTATATGATTTACTAACTTAACGCAAGTTCCTTCGTTATATAAGGCATGGCTTGTCTGAACCTTTTTTTGTCCATTGTAGCTCTCTGGAAGCCTTGTTATACCTGCTGATCGGTTCATCCACGAAGTTGCTTTCAAACTTTGGAAGGCCCCAAAATATGGAGCTTAAAAACAAAAACGGTATTTTTATTGTTGAATAACATACTCTTTCCACTTTTGGAGTTGATTGTGGATTGATCTCAACTTTTACATAAAAGGGAAAAAATGAAAAAAAAAGGTTTATTTTTCTTCTAATTTCCTCATCTTGTTATCCAGTTTCATACACAAGAAAACATGGATTTTAACCTTGTTGGTCGTTGCTATATATATATATACTAAGGATAGTTCCACGCATTGCATGTATTTGATTTTAAATAAGGTTAGGGATGCTATTTAACCGGATAGTAGTTAGTACCACCGATCCAAGACAGTCTCAATTCATCTTCATAAAGCCTTTCTCCTTTATGATCCCTTGAGATCTTCCTAAGATATAACCCTTCTCTCTTCACCACCCAAATGCACTCTTCCTCATCCGGATTATCACACTGCCAGCTGAACTTCCTCTCGCCTGCGAAAACCGTCGCGGTCTGGCCATTAGGCGAGCCAAAGGAGGTGAAGAAGGTGCACTGAAAGTATGTGTAGAGGAACGGTATTTTGATGTACACTGGCTTGAAGGACCAGCTTCTGGATTCGCCCGGTTTGAGATTTTGATTGCCTAATTTGTTAGTAGTCGACCAGCAGGTGACGGTGAGGCTTCGGTTTCGTCCCTGGTGTTTTGTGATCTCGTTTCTTACTTCGAACCGGGCTGCTGATGTTGTGGTTAGAACACATGCTGACGCGATGAGAAGGCACCACGTGACTGTTGTGGTTAATCGGATTCTGAACTCCATTGCTCTGTTCTGTCTTTTAAAAAATGTTGGTTTAGGGGCTTGTTTATATATAAACGGGTGAAGTGGTTTGTTTAAATAGCAAGCAACAGAAAACGGAAGTGGTAGTGACAAGTCTAACAAAGTAACAAACTTCTGTTAAGGCATAACTCGTTTGCTTTATTTTTAAAACATTTCTATATTTCCTTTGGAAGTTATATCCCCACATGTTTTTACATTTACCAACTCCGTAGGCTTATTGTATTCTTTTCATCTTCTTCTTTTTCTCTGGTTCATTCACCTATTTTTGTCGTTACAAGTAGCAAAAATAACATACTAGTTACAAAGAGGGGGGTTCTAAATAGGGCTTCCATCTATAACCAACTGTGGTTCTATAGTAATTTTAAAACCACTACAAGCTAGCTGAACACACAGGGTTCGGAGTACTAGTTCGGAACATTGATTGATACTATCATACAGCTACTTGCTACACAGGATTTTCTATGCGACCGTTGGATCAATATCATCTAGGATTTCAAGGCGACGATTCTGGAATCCCACCGCTCCAACGACTTGCATCGGTTTTAAACCCTGTATAGAATCATGAAAGTCTGACACATTAAGTCGAGAAGAAGAATATTAAAACAATTCACAAGAGAGAACATCATGATTAGTAAAGCATTACTTCGTGTATAAACGAGGACAAGAACTTAAACTAGCAGACAACAAGATGTCAAGATCCATTCACGAATTGTAAAAGAGCAGTATGGAGAACTCTGTCAGAATGGAGAAAAACTAGTTTACTATTCTAATCACAATTATCCACGAGGTGTGACACAACAACATTCAGATATTTTATGTCATTAGACCCTTAAACTCCTTTACAGGCTATGTAAATCAGTAAATGTAATGTGTCTTGTAGTGACTATTTATGTGTGAGGGTAATAAATAGGCCAGAAAACAATAAAATAAAAGAGAGCCAAATATAAATTATTCTGCAACTAAAAACTGTTTACAGGCTATTATTCTTTGTATACCAAGTTCTTTAAACTAATAAGAAAACAACATTTGCGATATATATATCTTCCAGCTTCTGATCCCCCTCCAGACTCAATAGGAAGAGAACCTTCCATTAAGCTTTCCAAAGCATATTCTCCCAAAGAGAAACTCGTCTCCTCTTATGCCAGCTTATAGCTTGGGAGACTTTACCTTTCGAAAGGATCTCCAGCCTCTGCAGGATACTCAGGTGCAGCTACAGCTGCATCAATCTTTTCCCTTAGATTGAATTTCTTGGCTATCATCGGCCTTACATCTTCGGCTCCTATTAAGCTTTCTAGAAACGGCAGCAAGTGAAGGAGCTCTTTATCTGAGGGGTCATCAAACCAGCTCTCTATTGGCACCCCATTCTCCACTTGGAACCCAAACGCCTACAACATTGCACAACAACAAATGTTAATTGATAACATTATACTTTGCTTTAAACTATAATAACTGATAAATAATGTTGCGTAGAGGGATGATATTTAATACCTGTGGGGAGTTATCGACGATGATAACACGAGACAAATCACGTCCGAGGACAGACAAATCCTTAAGGTAGTTACCGTCAAAGAAAACACACGAGTCACGGTACACTCTATGGCGAAAAAGCTTCCTCTTAGGGTCAAGCACGTTCAGAAGCTGCTCGGCGTAGATACTTTGGCTAGCGGTAAATATAATAACCTCAAAGAGACGAGACACTCTCTCCATAAACTCTTTGAGGTGAGGACGGCACCGCACATAAACCATATGCTCCTCTTCATTGAAATGTACAGTGAATGTGAAATCCACCTCACCACACGGTTCTAGACTAGAGTGCACAAGAGTTTCTATGCAAATAAAAAAAAGAGAAATTGTTACAAAAATAACATAAAATAAAACAAATCAAGTAAGCCTTACCATCGAGGTCTAGGACTAGGGAGATGGGAGGGCAGCTTCGGGTCTGTTTAGGAAGCAAGACGGGTCTGAAAGTAGGGACAACGGAGGACAAGTTGGGGAGGTTCTTGATGAAGAGATAAGGATCAAACTCGTCGAACTCTTCCTCCTCTTCGTCCTCCACGTTGCATACGGAGGTGATAAGGCAATCTTGGCCACGCTCTTCGACGCACTCCAGCTTCGAGCTCTTCATCGCTAGATAAACAGCGGAAACTGAATCCAAGTTACAATGTGAATCAGCGGAGCTTGGAGTTAGAGCAATCAAACGTTCGTAAGGGCTCTGTGCATCCAAATCGGGAGAAGAAGGAGAGCCATCATCGTCTTCCATTTTAAAAAAGCCTATTTAACATTAATGTAATTACACATCTAAAATTAGAGTTGTAAAGATCCAAACTTTACACCGAGAGAGAGATTGTGTTTTAGCTTTTACCTTGTGGGAGAACTCTCTTTCACTCTGTAGCTACCGAGCGGAGCCGGAGCTAGATCAGATCTCGAGCAGAAGCTATAGCTCAAGACACACACACAAGGATTATCTGGAGAAAGAAAAAAAAAACAGATCTGGGATTAGAAAGGAGCAAGTAAGCAAGCTCTAGATGAAATAACAAGCACACGAGATTTTTTTTTTTTAAAATTAAATTTTGGAGCCCAAAAGAAGCTAATTTGAAATCTTCCCGCTCGCAGAAAGTGACAGAAATCAATATTTTTATTTTATCTACAGAACCGAACCGGAATCCAAAACCAAAACCCACGAAATCGAAATTTTCAATTTTTCTAGGGATTTTTCTAACAAAACAGATGACAGTTCAAATTCTGTTGAAAAAGAAAGGTTTTGACTGAAAAGACGATTAGTTTCCGCTTTCTCCGCAAAAAATCTCGGCAACAAAGGAGAAAGACTGGTTAAATTTTCCAACGAAGCTTCCGGAACCAGACTCTATCACTGAAAACTCGAGCTGAGAGAGAAGAAGAAACGGAGAGGGAACCCCCAAAAAAATAACCCTAGAGACAGTAAAGCTGATCGGAAAAGGCTGTACCTCCGATCAAAACGATTTCAGCTCTCTTCGTCTTCTCTCTCTCTCTCTCCGGAAATATAAAGAGTACAATATTTTCTGTAGAGACGAATATAGTATACTCATAATTAATTAAAATTTGCAATTTAGTGCCCTCGTATTTTTATATGTTCTTATTAGCACCTCGACAGTTTTCGATTTTAAAACAAAACCCATGCATTCAGTGAGTAGGCCGGAAAATGATGACAACATCGCCTGTTCGAGGAGAGAGACCATGTCATATTAACTTTCTGGTTTACCTAATATAGAAGCTGCGCATACGTTATAGGTTATTGGAGTATTAATTATATCTCTGAATAAAATAATTCTTTTTATAGATTCTGTTGAGTCCTCTCTATATATATAGGAAGGTCTTTAATTTCATGGGTTCTATAATGTTGGAATATTGTTTCATGTCATTCATGATGCTGTAGATTTGTTACCAAACACGCAACACATCAACTTAAGTGTGGAGAAACTGCTACCAAGCATTGAGACATTGGTTCGGATTGATTGGTTTCACAAGTACTGAGTTGTTTATAATAACATACTAGAAACGCAAGGAGTTAGATTGCAAATTACACCGAAAAACATTTAAGACGGCGACGTTTTGATAGTCATCGTCAACTTCGAGAAACATACAATAGAAATTGATCATCGTCAAGCACGTCCGAATCAAGGAAAAAAAAAAAAGAAAGAAAGAAAGAGATTCGCCGCACGTTGTTCAAATCGAAAATTTTGAAAGAAAGAAAGCGACACTCAGCAGATCTTACCATCTTTTCTTAACCTGGAAGATTAATCAGACACCGAGAGAAAGAAAAAAAAAAGTTATATAACACTTTTCGTAAACAAACAAAAAAAAAAGGTTGGACCTTTAGAGAGAAAGAGAGAGGTTTTGATGGTGTGGTTGACGAATCAACAGATCGGGACATGGAAAAGGAAACGAATTTTGGTTGGATCGTTGTTAATATGCTGGCTAATCTTAATGTTCTTCACTCCCAAAGTTCCTCTTCATTCCTTCAGACACCATGTCTTCGCTGATAAACGCAATTTCATGGGTACTCACTCTCTCTCTCTTGTTTCTATCTCTCTATATGTGCATGTGTGTAATAAAGACAAGTGTTTTGTGTTGGTTAATGAGCAGGAGTGCCAAATACATTGAATGTCATGACCAACTTTCCTTTTCTTATTATTGGTGTTCTTGGTTTTGTTCTTTGCCTTGGAGGCAGTTTCTTTAATATCAGGTTGACTTCCCTCTCTCTCTCTTTCTATTTCTGAGTTCTTATTAATGTTTAACATCTTTGTTTTTTTGATTGCTTATGATAAGCTCAATTATGTAATTAAATGCAGTTTGAAAGGTGAGATCTGGGGATGGACACTGTTCTACGCAAGCGTTTCAAGCTTGGCCTTTGGCTCTGCTTATTACCATCTCAAACCTGATGACAACAGAATCGTCTGGGACACTTTGCCTGTTCGTCCTCTCACTAATCACTCGCTTTAGTATCTTCTTTTTAGTCTATGGAATGAGTCTTCTTTACCTTAGGCATAGCTGCTTCTTGATTAACGACTGGTAGTTGTAGATATTGATTAAGCACGGCTTAGCTCTAGCTATGCAAAGACTCTTAGATGATTGCAGATTCTATGAATAGCTTAGTTTTCTTGGTTTGTTTGTACAAGCACATTGTACAAAAAAACGACTAGAATCTTCTTATAGCTGAAGCGTAGACGAACCTTCTTAGAGATTTTTTAGCTGTAAAGTTGAATGATTAAATTAAGTCGTTCTTTTTGCTTTAATGGTTGGTTATGAAGAGCTGTTTCTTGATTAATGACGGTATATTGCAGATATTGATTGCGTATTCGTCGCTTTTCTCTAGTTTTTTGGTTGAGAGAGCGGGGGAGAGAGTAGGATTGAGTTGCCTCGTCTTGCTTCTGTTCATATCAGTTTTCAGCGTTGCTTACGCCAGGTAACATCATAACAGAAAAAAAAACATTACCTTCTTGTATATATGGGTTAATGATTTTTAGGCAGGTTCAGATTGAAGTTATTATATGTGTTTTAGTTGATGGCAGAGTGTTTAATGATCTCCGGTTATGCCTCACGTTCCAGTTGATTCCATGCCTGGTGATTCCCGTCATGACCGTTTTGTTACCTCCTAAGTACACTCACTCTAGGTTCTGGCTCTTGGCAACAGGTTTGTTACTCAAAAAAAACACTTTTGAGTTAGAGAATCCGCTCTCTTCTGATATGTGATTCGTTGTGAATGCAGCTGCTCACGCTGTTTCCAAGATCGAAGGACTTGCAGACAGCAAAATATACAATTTTAATGGATATACAATTAGTGGCCATTCGCTTGGACATTTGTGTTCAGCATTGGCTATGGTTTTACTTACCGTTATGCTTTTGTACAGAAGCATTCGGTTTCCGAGGTAGCTTCTTCTAACCGTCTCTTTAGTTCTTTCTTTGATCTTTGACTTCCTTGAGACCTGAGACATTCTTTATTCTTGTGTGTGATGACGAAACCAAAAGCAGATTAAGTGAACTCAAAGGCCATCCTTGACATCCATTGATGACTGCTCTTTCCCTCTATTTTTTTTGTAATTCAGATCCTTGACAGCAGATTTTGTTGGATTATTAGGTAAATTTTGTTGGCTTTTACTAATAAATTTGATTTAGCTTTTGAGTTTAGTTTAAATACAATGGACTCACTTTCTTTTTACTGTATTGAAATGTGTTATTTTTCTTATTCATCACCTTATTTGAAGACTTTGGGTTTAACAAGTAAAACATGAAAATCTAACACAGCAATAGCATTACAGAAGTGAATGGAGATAGCAACAAACAATGATGAATGAAAATCTATAGACCGTTGAAGAAACGCAAATGGTCTTCGAATGTCTCAGCATGCCTGATCTTAGTGATCGATCCATCATCTTCAACCTGCACAAAAAACAGCACATTCATCAATTTTCCTCCAAACAGAAAGCACTCTAATGTTTAAAATTCATATCATAAACTCTAATAGTGATTTCTCCAGAAAACAAGAAGAAAATGTGTGAATTACCCAGTATTCTGGAGGACGCATCTTGAGATTGTAAGTGGAAGCCATGCTCATACAGTATGCACCAGCATCATGAACCACTAGACCAGCTCCCTGTAACCAATAGAATTAAATCATTAGATTCCACATTATTTCTTGAGCTTTCAAACAGAATCAGATCCTTATATCTATCACCTTTGGAGGAGTGGGAAGCTCTCTGTCTTTGCCCAAGAAATCAGCAGATTCACAAACAGGACCCACTACGTCGAATTTGGAAACCTCTGCTTCAGGTGCTGGAGGAGAGACCAACTCAATGTGCTGTTGTATTATAAGAAACAAGAAGATGTTTAGCTATAACTCCCAAGGAGGTAACAAAAATATATGATTTTATTACCTGATAGGCATCATAAAGACTGGGACGGATTAGCTCAGCCATACTTCCATCGATCACAATAAAGTTTTTAGTTCCATTTGTCTTCACACCGGTTACATGGTTGACGAAACAGCACGTGTTTGCAATCAACGACCTCCCTGGCTCGATTATTAGATTCAAGTCTCGTGACAGAACAAGCTCTCTTACCTGGAACAATACATCAAAAGATTGTAAAAATTCTACCAAAATGAAAGAAAGAGTCTCTGAGATGTTGTTCTTACTGTGTTGATGAGATCCATAGGTGTAGGAAGGACAGCACCGGCATGGTAATAATCAATCCCTAAACCACCACCAATGTTCAAGTAACTAACTTCAAACCCTTGACGCCTGATCTCATCAATGTACTCCACCATGAGAACCGCAGCATCTCTGAATATATCCACCTTTGTAATGGTGGAGCCAAGATGGCAATGAGCTCCAACTAGCTTGAGCTCATTGGGATGAGCCTTCACCTCATCGAGAAACCACTGAAGCTTCTCGTTCCTGATACCAAACTTTGAGTTCTTGTTCCCCGTAGCTACATATGGATGCACCTGAAGAAAAAAAAAACTCACTCATATCCATATCTCTGTAGAAAAATCTATTATGCTAACAAAGAAACCATACCTGAGGATCCACATCAGGATTGATACGCAGCAGAACATTGACCTGCTTACCAGAGATTCTCGAAGCTTCCACAATATTCTCCAAGTCAAACTCACTATCAACATTTACAAAAACTCCTTCTTGAGCAGCTAAAACTAAATCCTCCAACAGCTTCCCATTTCCATTGAAAATACACCTATTCATTTATAAAGCAAATACATAATCAACAACTATCACAACAGCCACTAGGCCAACTCAAACAATCTATAACAATAATGTTTACTTTGTTGGATCGAAACCAGCGAGAAGAGCAAGCCTGAGCTCGTTCCCACTAACGAGGACAGCACCACATCCTTTACTCCTCAAATGCTCCAGAATCTTGAGGTTGTTATTAGCTTTAATAGCGTAGCCAATGACGGACCTCACACCTTCCAAGGCCTCTTTGTAAGCCTCGACGTTCCTCGTGATCTGAGGCTTGCTGTACAAGTAAAAAGGTCTTCTCTCGACGCTCTCCATGATATCCTCAACCTTAGTTCCCTCGCAGTAGAGGAACCCATCTGAGGATTTCTTGAAACAGTGCTTGAACGCAGCATCCTTCGTCGGGGTTTTCACCGAGTTTTGGGATGCGGCGGCGGTGGCTTTGACGGAGAGGCGGTTAAGTGGTTTCGAGGTGGACTTGAGAGACAGAATTGAGATTCTTGGGAGGGAGGATTGGTATCGGTTTAGGTTTCCGCGGAGAGATGGAGGTTGGGAGAGGAGCTGAGTAGATGACGCCATGTCTGGTGGAGAGATTGTGAGTTGTTTGGAAGTGAGACTGAAACAGTGGCGCTGAAACTAGGGTTTTGTCAAAGAGTTAAGTTACACGTGGCTTTGTCGGGTCCGGTTTTGGATAACCGCTGATATGACTTGGAGTGGTGGTGGTTAGTTGAACCGTTGGTCTGCTGTAATTTGTGACGAGTCATTTAAGTGATGAGCCCAGGAAGAAACCCCAAAGAAAAGTCAAGTCGTAAAGTTTACGTCGTAAACTCATTTATTAATGCTACGTGTAACGTGGGCAAACTTATTACATTCTTCTATTTGTTTAGGTCTCTTTGTAATACTTCTACGAGTTCCAGATTCAGAAGCCTTGTTCCGGCTGGACGGTGTCATGGGTGAATAACAGCGACTGCTGTTCTTGGGATGGTATCGCATGTGATGCCACTTTTGGGGATGTGATTGAGCTGAACCTTGGTGGCAACTGCATCCATGGCGAGCTCAATTCCAAAAACACTATTTTGAAGCTTCAAAGTCTTCCTTTTTTACAAGCTCTCGACCTTTCAGACAATTATTTCAGTGGTAACATTCCATCTTCGCTTGGAAATCTTTCTAAGCTAACCTTTCTTGATCTTTCAAAAAATGCTTTTAATGGTGAAATCCCATCTTCACTTGGAAACCTTTCTAACCTCACCATTCTCGATCTCTCCCAGAACAAACTTATTGGTAAAATCCCATCTTCTTTTGGCAGATTGAAACATCTCACCGGCTTATATGCTGCAGACAACGAGCTTAGTGGTAACTTTCCTGTTACGACGCTACTAAATCTAACAAAATTGTTATCTTTATCACTCTATGACAACCAGTTCACAGGCATGCTTCCACCTAACATAAGCTCACTCTCCAACTTGGTGGCCTTTTACATAGGTGGTAACGCTTTAACTGGAACTCTTCCTTCTTCCCTCTTTAGCATCCCTTCTTTGCTTTACGTTACTTTGGAAGGTAACCAACTAAACGGTACACTTGATTTTGGGAACGTATCTTCATCATCAAAGCTAATGCAACTACTACTCGGGAATAACAACTTCGTGGGATCGATTCCCAGATCCATCTCCAAATTAGTCAACCTTGATACACTTGACCTTTCGCATCTCAACACCCAAGGCTTAGCACTTGACCTTAGCATTCTCTGGAATCTCAAGTCACTCGTAGAACTCGACATCTCCGACTTGAACACCACCACTACGTTTGACTTGAATGCTATCTTATCATCTTTCAAGTCACTAAAATCTCTGAATCTCTCGGGAAACCACGTTACGTATGAAAAGCGAAGTTCAGTTCCAGATCCTCCGTTATTAAGCGATCTGTACTTGTCAGGATGCGGAATCACCACCGAGTTTCCAGGGTTCATACGAACTCAACACAACATGTGGAGACTAGACATTTCCAACAACAAAATCAAAGGTCAAGTCCCTGGATGGTTATGGGAGCTATCAACTCTTCAATATCTGGATCTTTCCAACAACACTTTCGTCAGTTTCGAGAGTCCGGAAAAACTCCTGCAACCATCTTCTCTGTTTTACTTTTCCGGCGCCAACAACAATTTCACGGGCGGGATCCCCAGTTTCATATGTGAGTTGCACTCTCTAATCATTCTCGATTTATCTAGCAACAGATTCAACGGTTCATTCCCACGTTGTGTCGGAAAGTTCAGTAGTAGTGTCCTTGAAGCTCTAAATCTTAGAGACAACTGTCTAAGCGGACGTCTTCCAAAGATTATATCAAGAGGTCTAAAGTCTTTGGACATCGGTCATAACAAACTGGTTGGAAAGCTTCCGAGATCTTTGATCGCTAACTCTTTTCTTGAAGTTTTGAATGTGGAAAGCAACAGATTCAACGACACGTTTCCATCCTGGTTGAGTTCTCTCCCCGAGCTACAAGTTCTTGTCCTTCGCTCCAATGCATTCCATGGACCAGTACATCAAACTCGGTTTTCTAAACTGCGGATCATCGATATATCGCATAATCGGTTCAACGGAACGTTGCCATCGGACTTCTTTGTGAATTGGACAGCAATGCACTCTATTGGAGATCAATCTAACGGAAACTATATGAGTACAGCCTATTATTTTGATTCGATGGTTTTGATGAACAAAGGTGTAGAGATGGAGCTGGTACGTATCTTATATATCTACACAGCGCTAGACTTTTCGGAGAACGAATTTGAAGGAGTGATTCCATCTTCCATCGGTTTGTTGAAAGAGCTCCTTGTGCTCAACTTATCAGGCAATGCTTTCACCGGCCACATCCCGTCGTCTGTGGGGAACCTCTCGTCTCTCGAGTCACTGGACCTTTCCAGAAACAAGCTTACGGGAGAAATTCCACAAGAGCTAGGGAACCTCTCCTACCTTGCTTACATGAACTTCTCTCATAACCAGCTTGTGGGACTAGTGCCAGGGGGCACTCAATTTCGAACGCAGCCATGCAGTTCTTTCAAGGACAACCCGGGACTTTATGGCCCTTCACTTAATCAAGCTTGTGTAGATATTCACGGGAAAACATCACAACCGTCTGAATTGTCGAAGGAAGAAGAAGAAGATGGCCAAGAGGAGGTGATAAGTTGGATAGCAGCTGCAATTGGTTTCATACCTGGTATTGCATTTGGATTCACGATGGGATACATAGTGGTTTCCTACAAACCAGAGTGGTTTATCAACCGTTTTGGCCGAACCAAACGCAGAAGAATAAGCCCCACACGTCGTTAAAGAGGTAATCTTCTCGACTGTTTTTTTTTTTTAAACTAAAACTATATACTAGATTTGTCTCAGTGAATCAATTAATTATGTATTGTTTATTCCCTATTTTGTATAGCTTTCTTAAACCTAAGGGAAAAATCTCAAAGAAGAAAATCAACCAACCAAACTAGAAGTAGAAGGCCTGCAAAGAAAGAAGGTTGGATTAAAATAATTTCAGATGATTCCAAATATTTTTTGTTTTCGCATCAGACAGATTATCACATTATAAGTTTTAGTTGTTGTTTGATCTTTTGTATTGTGCGTATCTGATTCACTATGCTCTGTATCTCTATATCTGAAGAACCATGTTTCAGTAAAACAAAAGTAGCTGAGTTTACAGTCACACATGTCTTTTCCACTTCTTCCTTTGTTCTGTCATATCATATGAGCAGTGACAAGTATCTTGAGAATCCATCATCACGGCGCAATAACATAAATATTTGACGTGAATACCCATCTTTTGTAAACTATTTGTAGGAGAGATGCTTCTTGTGACAAAAAAAAAAAAGGAGAGATGCTTCTTAGTTCTCGTTAAAGAGGAAACGAGTAGTACGGTTTACAGGGCAGGTTTTTGAAACGAGTTTTTTATTGCATGTTGTGTAAAAACGTTTGTTGAGTGCTATTTTAAAATTATACACAATTAAATACTAATATTTATTATACATACATATATAAATATGTATTTTGAAAATTTTATATTGAGAACTCCATGGGGTTACGATTGATCTGTTGCACTCAACAAACGCTTTCATCCAAGAGCCGTAGAGAACGTGAAACAAAATATAAGGCCCAAACTTTCCATAACCAACATTCTAGTATTAGTAGTATTGATCAAGAGCAGAAAACAGTATTTTGCCACTTGTTATTAATTAGAGTAAACAATACTATTTGACATTTGTTATTGGATGTATGATGTTTCCATAATCTGTTCAGACTTCAGACATTTTGAAGAACACACTCGCGGGTTGGTAAAGGATAAAATATTGGATAGAATTTAACTACTACAGTATAGTTCAAGCTATTGAATTAGTACTGTATTTAATAATCTTGGCAACTGAGAGCACGAAAATAAAGGATTAACATAATTGAAATCAGAGCAGCATTGCCGATGAGGCGTTGAAATAATAATTGACTTGGGATTTACTCTCTCTGAAGAAAAATACTTATTCTAATTAGAGTGGTTTACATGTTAATACCTAGGGCTGGGCAAATAAACCGAACCCGAAAACCCGAACCGAATCCGATCCGATAAAAATGAATCCGAACCGATCCGAACCCGACGTAAATACCGAATGAGTCTTGTTTTGTGGTATTTCGGGTTATGGGTATTATCCGAACCGAACCCGATTCTAAATGGATATCCGATAGAACCCGAAACATTCAAAACCTCGAAAAGATCTTGTACCAAACATGATCTCAATTCCTAATATGTATCTAAAATACACTAGGAAATATTGAACATCTAAAATACTTATCTATTACATGAAGGTTGGTGGTTCTATTACATGAAGGTTGATGGTTAAAGATGGCCGTTGAATCTTGAAGTATTTAATTAGATTTTGATTTTGTTTTCGTTAAACAATGTTTTTCATTTCATGAGAACTTAGTTTTCGTTTTATGCTTTTATTTATTTGGTTTTCGTTCTATCAGTAAATATGTTTACTTTTCGCTTGATTTTGAATGATCACGATTGATGTTCTTTATTTTTGAATCGATTTTACTTAAGTTTTGGTTACACAATATGTACAAATCAGGTATTTTAAAATTGAAGAACCGATTTTACTCATGTTTTGGTTATTAAATAGGTAAAAATCAGGTACTTTTAAACTGAAAAACCGATTGGGACCCGAACCCGAAAGTATATTGGATTGTACCGGTTCTTTGAAGATTTACTAACCCCGATCCGAACCCGATAGAACCCGAACCGAACTTTCATATAATCCGAATGGGGCTGATTTTGATAAACCCGAAAAACCGAAACCCGATTGGATAAAACCGAAACCCGATTGGTACCCCGAATGCCCAGACCTATTAATACCAACTTTCGGATCCCTAATCAATTACTCCAGTATCTACACACACTTATTTTTTTTAAACCCTGCACACTGACTTAAATTCAATTTGGAGAAAAAGGTGAACTGCTACCACTATCTGTCGGTGGACTATAGTTTCCATTATTTTATTTTTCACACTTTGATTTTTTTCATTTATCTACAATGTTATTACTGCCCGTCATTTCTCAAGAAAATACATTATTTTCCGAATCATAGCAATCATCCAAATTCTACTAGTATGTACTTATGTAGTCTACTTTCAGTTATTATTTACTAAACGTGAAAGAGTTAGAAATTAATACATTAACTATTTATTTACCGCCCAATGAAGATTCCACAGACTTGGCATGGAAGTCATAAACATTCAGAGCTGAAAACCAAAAACAATTAAAAAGCAAAATAATTTATAATTAATGATACAAAACCTATCAAATTTAAAGATTCCACAAAAAAAACTCAGTGTTGTCTCTCTCTATCTCTATCTCTATCTCCTTCACCCCGCTCTCTCTCTATCTTAATATCTGTTTTGCGTGCTCGCTCAGATCTGAACAGAGACATAAACTGAAGATGACTGACCGAGTCTTCCCTGCTTCAAAGCCACCAACCGCCACTAACGGAGTTCCACCCGGTGCTAACTCAGCACCTCCTCCTCCTGCTCCAACTACCGTTAACGGTAACGGAACATCCAACGGCATGTCTAACCAGAAACCTCAAGTCTACATTCCAGCTAACCGTCCGGTTTACCGCCCACAGCCTTACAGCCGCCATCACCACCACCAATCTCGTCCAAGCTGCCGGCGAGTTTGCTGCTGCTGCTGTTTCTGGTCCATCTTAATCTTCCTTCTCCTCGCTCTCATGGCCGCAATAGCCGCCACCGCCGTGTACGTGATCTACCACCCTCGTCCTCCGTCGTTCTCCGTCCCGTCGCTTCGAATCAGCCGCGTGAACCTCACCACCGCCTCGGATACTTCCGTCTCCCACCTCTCTTCCTTCTTCAACTTCACCTTACTCTCCGAGAATCCTAACCAGCACCTAACCTTCTCCTACCATCCCCTCGCCGTCACCGTCAAGTCAGCGAAATCAGGTGAGACGCTTGCGAACGGAACGGTCCCGGCCTTCTTTAGTGATAACAAGAACAAGACGACGTTTCGCGGCGTGATCGCGACGTCTACGTCGGCGCGTGAGCTGGATCCGGAAGAAGCTCGGCATCTGAAGACAGATCTGACGAGGCCGCGCGTGGGGTTGGAGATAGAGATGCGGACGAAGGTGAAAATGCAGATGGGGAAGGTGAAGAGCGAAGGAGTGGAGATCAAAGTGACGTGTCGAGGATACGAAGGGACGGTGCCTAAAGGTAAAACTCCGACCGTGGCGACATCGAAACAAAGTAAGTGTAAGTCTGATCTTAGGGCAACATTATCAATAGGTCCCCAAATGAAAGTCCCCAAATGAATAGTACAAGGACTCACAAGGACTCACCTCATTTGTCCCTTATTTAGGGGCTTTTCCTCTTTTTTTTTCCTCGGTCCTGATGTTTTGTGGCCCCTCCCCCTTCTTAGGGACCCTTAAGGGACTAACTGATAATGTTGGCCTTAGCGTCAAGGTCTGGAAGTGGAGTTTTTAAAGGAAGCAGGATTGATAATTTTATGGGTCATTTTCTAGATTTTATATAACTTGTGGAATGATCCAAGAGAAATTTTATTTCTCAGTTTTTAGTTAAAAATTTGCAGAGAAGAGTCAGAGAGAGAGTTGTTGTTAGTACTTAGTAGAGAAGGCCTGAGAATTCACCTTCTGAAAATTTTCTTTGGATTTTTGTTTGTTTTTTTTCTTTTTCTTTTGGGTGTTTCTTATTTAAGTTATGAACTAGATACGGGTATTCTATCTATTAAAATGTCAATTTTTCAATTTTAATATTATTTCTAATTAGATAAGGATATGTTTCAATATTTTATTATCTAATATGATCTTATTTTTATAAATTGTAATTGTAATTAGTGCGTGTTTGAATAGTTTATTATATAATATGGTTTTTATTTTTATAAATTGTAATTTAATTTATTTGTTATTAGTAAAATTGGGTTTACACATATAGGACTGCAAATCCGTTGTTTGTTTAATTCTTAAATATATCACATATATTAATTTGTTTATTTCTTAAATGTATAAGCTCAATAAAAATAAAATAGGCTTTTTATGATTTTAAGTATAGATATTTTACACAAATTGGAATAATGGATTAATATATTTGTTTATCTCTTAAATATATAATCCCTGTATAAAAAATAAAACAATCTTTTGAATGATTTTCACTAAATATATTTTAAACAAAATGGTCTAATGGGTTAACAATGGTTCAATTTGGACCTAACGAATGGGTTTTAAATTTCTGTAGATCATTAAAGATATTAAAAAAAGTAATGGTATGTTTTGTAATTTTTTTAAAAAATCAGGGGCATAATCCTAAGAAAGATTTTTCTTTAATAGTATAGATGGGATAGAAAGCATAAATGTAATATAAGTACTAGAGTACTAAAAAGCTGGAGATGGCAGTGACTGCATTAGTTGAGAACAAAACAAGTTATAGTGAGAATTGAATGTGAGATCGTGAAATACAACACGTAAACAGTTACCTTAAAGATGCATAAAGAAAGAGACAATGTTGAAGACACACAATGGAAAAAGATGTTGAACCATATGATCGATCTCTCACATAATATCAGCTCATTTAAGAGAACGTGCATATGAAAACTTAATTATTTCACCAACTTTACCATATTTTGAAGAAGAGCCCATAAACGAAGAAACTGAAAGAGAAAACGAAGAAAGGCCCAGGCCCAAATATAATTTGAGGAACCCAACACATGTCCTAAGCGTTTTCACTTCTGTCTTCGGTTTCCGACACCATTGTCTTGGTGGTATAATCCCGCCGTAGAAATCAGATTCTCTCCCTATATCACTAACTTCGCTTCTGGAAAGGGAAGAACATCGTAATCCATGGCAGAGAAGCTGGAGCCGGCGAAGGTTTTGTACTGCGGAGTTTGCTCTCTTCCAGCTGAATACTGCGAGTTCGGTCCCGATTTCGGAAGATGCAAGCCATGGCTCGTCGAAAACGCACCCGATCTCTATCCTGATCTCCTCAAAGGTACCCTACATCTTTTTTTTTTTTTTTTTGAACAAAGGTACCCTACATCTTATTTTATGAAAACCCTAATCCAAAAAAGCTTCGACCACTTCTCTGTGCTAGTTTGATTTAGATTGTCGGCTAGTGATTATTGATTGATTCCTGTTTTAAATATCCAAACTTTTAGATTATTATTATTATTGTCTCGATTCTTTGAGGGTCTGAGAAACTCACACTTTGTCTTAAACTTGATTGATATTCCTATCATGTCTTAATCAAATATCATGTCGGCACTTACGTATTTTGGATTATTGTCGTTCGCTTCTTTTGTATCCTTACTGGTTATGATGATAGAGTTTAATCTGATTTAGAAGACATACTAATTGATATTTGAAATGGATTATTATTAATTGTGTATTTCAGAGGCTAATGAGAAGGCAGCAGATAATGTCTCCGACAAACTCCAGTCCGTTGGAATCTCTTCCGGTGGCGCTGATGGTGCTCCCTCTTCATCTCAGTCTGGTATCTATCCCTTCGGACCATGCATGCGTCACTTTTATTTGCAAATTGCAGTTACACATATCTTTTACTGTACGTTGCTGTGAACAGTTCAAACTATATATTGCTTAGTGGCTGGAAGTATCTGTATTTTTTTTTCTTTTGCTGGGGAAATCTGTTAAACATCAATGAGCAAATGTTCTTTTTAGAGTTAACTGATTTGTGTTGATTCTTATTGTGGAAAGGATTCAGCTATTTTCTTTTTCTTCTGCTGAATTTCTCAATTTTTGTTTTCAAATTTATGTATAGGAGGGACATCAAAGAAGGAGGAAGCGAAGCGCCTTCCGGGAGGGAAACTAAAAAAGAAAGTGAGTAGTTTTGTGTAACCTTCCTAGAATGTTACCAAGTTTTCATGTAACTTTATAAAACAGACATGCTTAGCCCAAGCACATTTCAGTGGACTACATATTATCGTTTAGGTTTCCTTTCTCTTTTATGTAAACCCTTTTTGTCTAATTATCTAATGGTTACGGATCGTAATATAGGATAGACAAGAAGTTATTATTGAAAAGGTTGTGCGCAACAAGCGCAAGTCTATCACCATCGTGAAAGGACTAGAACTGTTTGGTGAGTTTTTATTTGCTTCTTTGTTGAGATATCTTTGTATTCTTATTGGCTGAAAAAAAACCTCATTCTTGTGACCCTTTAAATTTGTTCATCAGGCATAAAACTCAGTGACGCGTCTAAAAAGCTTGGGAAGAAGTTTGCCACTGGAGCATCAGTTGTCAAGGTATTTAGATTATAGATTGCAAACCAAATATGAATTATGAGTTATGTTTTGTAACTGCGCCAGCACCACTCGGTTTGTTTCCTTTTCTTCCTCTTATGCTTAGAGTTTATCTATGTTTCTGCGTTTCAGGGACCAACTGAAAAGGAGCAGATTGATGTTCAAGGGGATATAATCTATGACATCGTTGAGTTCATTACAGACACTTGGCCCGACGTAACATTACTTATCCTTCTTTGTTTGTTTTTTCGTATGAATAAATTCTGTAAATGGATTTTTTTTTCCCTAAAACCTCTTCACTGTTGCATTGACTATATCCAGGTACCTGAGAGATCCATTTTCTTCATTGAAGATGGGAAGAAGGTTCAAGCTGGTTGATGACCACCTCTGCCCTGAGTTTTTTTTTTTTGGCATGGCAGGTTCATGTGTTTGGTGGAAACGCTACGAGATAATAACTTGCAACGTAACGTATAGTTGAATTATCATATACTATTTTCTTTCTTCGGTTGTGATAATCCCTGTCAGGTTTCTCCAAGCATCTCTGTTTATGACATTTAAAATGTGCTTTGAAATGAGGACTGATTTCTTTATTCCACATCCAGATCAAAGAATCGATGGTTGGCTTATTGTATAAATTGAATTATCCCTTAAAAGACAACCTGAGTGTGCATAGTTAACTGCCATGAAAAAACTTTATCAATCAAAAGAACTTTTGATGTGCTTAAACCAGACCACCCTAAACGTTAATCTTGGCAGCCTGTATTGAACGAAGCTATTTAAATTCGCGACTTGATCATAAGCGCTGATCTTATGTGGTCTCGGTTACTTGTACTGACATCATCATCAGCTTTCTTGAGATCCAGTTTGAAGAATGATAAAACAGTAGAAGCAAGCTGATGCTGGTGAGAAGTGAACTCATGATCAGCTCCTTCAATAAGACACAGTTTATGATTCTTTATGTATTTGGCGAATTCTGATGCTTCTGTTACATGCACTATCATATCGTTTGATCCATGAACTGTTAGCACCCTGAAACATTAAGAGAATCATACGTTCAGCTATCATACTGAAACCAAAAGAGACAACTCATTCTAGTCTGATGATAATGAGGATGGTTTCAAGAGTGCACCTGCAGTTTTCATGAATTGAGAGACATGCTTCATGAGTATTGGTTGTGATACGGTCCATTAGACTCTCTTCAGTAACTCGGTATTCAAACTTTCCTGCAACGAACAAAAGGTAAGGTGTTGTCTCGACCGTGTCTTAAGAGGATGGGTTTCCACCAGAAATGGATCCAATTGATACTGCAATGCGTCACGACCGTGTCTTTCTCCTTCCTGATAAACGACGCAGCCAAAGGGAGAGTAGTCCCGGAAAGAGGGATCCGACAAGGTGATCCGTTGTCACCGTATATATTTATTCTGTGCAGCGAAGTGTTATCCGGGCTCTGTGCAAGAGCTCAAATCGATGGATCTCTACAAGGAATAAGAGTGGCAACAGAATGTCCGCGAGTTAATCATCTCCTCTTCGCGGATGACACGATGTTCTTCTGTAGGACTAATGAGCAAAGCATCAAGACACTAAACGACATACTGAGACAGTATGAGCAAGCCTCGGGACAGAAGATTAACAAAATGAAATCGGCCATTACCTTCTCACGCAAAGCACCGCAGGAGTTGAAGGATAAGGTGAAGAGGAATCTAGATATCCAAAAGGAGGGGGGAGTGGGGAAGTATTTGGGATTGCCAGAGCACTTTGGCCGGAGGAAAAAAGATCTTTTCACTTCAATCGTCGACAGGATACGGCAGAAAGCTATCGGCTGGACGACTCGGTTCTTATCTGCAGCGGGGAAATTGGTTATGCTCAAATCAGTCCTCTCAGCGATGCCGACGTACTCGATGTCTTGCTTCAAGTTGCCAATGTCTCTCATCAAAAGGATACAATCCACATTAACGCGCTTTTGGTGGGACTCGGATCATGACCACAAGAAGATGTCCTGGATATCTTGGGCAAAAATAACAAGATCCAAGCATGATGGGGGCTTAGGAATACGGGATCTCCAGTGTTTCAACGACGCTTTGCTGGGTAAGCTAAGCTGGCGTATACTGACCAATCCGAATGGCCTGTTAGCGAGAATTCTTACGGGGAAATACTGCAAAGATAGCTCGTTTTTAGATTCCCACGCACCAGCTTCCTGTTCCCATGGGTGGAGAGGCATTTTAATTGGCAGAGACCTAATTGTTAAGCATCTAGGATGGGCAGTGGGGAACGGAGAATCGATACAACTGTGGAATGACCCATGGCTAGATACTAATAAGCTGGAGAGACCTATGGGACCAGCCACTGAACAAACCAAGGATGATCTAGTCAAGTCACTGTTTCAGGAGAACTCTCGCAGCTGGGACAAAGAAAAGATTGAGGCAACCTTACCAAGCGCAGCCCCACAAATCTATGGCATCAAACCAAGCAAAGAAGGAGCACCAGACAAGAGGATATGGCTGAAGCATAGCTCGGGAGTATATAGCACAAAAACAGGATATCAGGCCGCAGTGGAAGGAAAAACAGAGGAGCCAACACCCAGGGAGGAAGGAAGCTACCAATGGATGAGGAAAATCTGGGATATTAAAAGCCCCATGAAGCTTAAGCTCCTAATTTGGAAAGCAAAGCACAGAGGTCTACCGGTGAATGAGAGCTTGGCTGTGCGGAACATTATCCCAAGCGGCGTATGTGTACGATGTGGTGAGATTGAAACAATAGAGCATGTCTTTTTCAAATGTCAATTTGCGCAGGATGTATGGAGAAAAGCGCCTTTCAAAGACAGTGTTGTGTTGGATGACGTGGGAGATTTCACAGCGGGATGGGAGAGGGTGCAACAAGCTAGTTGTCTTCCCCCAGTTGGGCTTAAAACTTGTAACATCGCGGCCTGGATTGTCTGGACTATATGGATAGCGAGGAACCACAAGATCTTTCGGGAGAAGGTTTTCTCAGAGCAGGAAGTGATTACAAAGGCATTGGTAGAGGCAAAGGAATGGGAAGCGGCCCAAATCCAACCGAAGGCAACAGAGACTGGAAGAGTTAAAAGGATGGAGGAACAAAGACTTGACATAGTCTGCAAGTCGGACGCGGCATGGAATGAAGAGAAGATGGCTGCGGGAGCAGCCTGGTTTTTCACAACTCAGAGTGGTGGTCAAGTCAGATCAGACTCAGAGATTTTCACACACGTGAAATCACCCCTCGTGGCGGAGGGTCTAGCTATGCTTACAGCAATGGAGCAGGCACTTTTATGGGATTACAAGCAAATCTCCTTTGAATCGGACTCGAAGATATTGGTGACAGCAATACAAGAGGGCTCAAACATCTCAGATTTGCATGGAATCCTCTCGGATATTAGAACTCTATCGGAATGTTTTAGTTCAGTTTCCTTTCATTGGGTAAACAGAAGCTCTGTAATGGCTGCTGATATGGTGGCAAAGCAAACCTTGAAAGCTTTTGTAACGAACCCTTAATTTAAATGAAGTAGTTTGTGCACAAAAAAAAAAAAAAAAAAAAACATGCCACAACATGTTCTAACAAGAAGATTTTACCGTTTCTGTTCCTAACATCGATGAACCCATTCTCCTTGATTCTCTTCAAGTAGTCCTTACCAAGCCGCATTTCTATTCCTCTTTCAAGATAAAACCGTCCAGAGATATTCACAACAGTCTTCACATCCTTGTACTTTGCTGCATACAGAAGTACCACACTCCCACCTGCCAACAATAACAACGCTCCAGTGTTTCATATTTTACCTTTTTTCTATTAAAAAAAATCATTAGATCCACCTTAGTTTTTAAGTTTTTATTTAGACCTTTGCTATGTCCGATGATAGCAGAAATTTCACGGTTCTCCCCACGCAAGTGTTGAAGAACGGAGCGAAGATCTTCAGCTTCACGGCGATAGTTACCATACTCAAATGATCCTTGGCTTTCCCTGAAGAAGCCCATTAACACGAGTAAAGCAAGCAACATACACTTACATTGTTGAAAGAAAGAAAAGGAAGCTGCAATTCACCCGTTGCCAGCGAAATCAAACCGGAAAGAACTGATCATGGCTCTTTCAAAGACATTGGCAATAGTCCGCATGGGAATCCGATCCTAGAAGATTATAGTATAAGAGCAAAACATTAACACAAATACAGAAGAAGACTGATGAGAATGCTATTAAATTAATAAAAGAAGATGAAAACCTTTGAGGACCGAAAGCCATGGCAAATGACAACAGTCTCCGTTGAGCCGGTATCATGCAAAACTCCCACGACTTTCTCACCATGACTGTTCTCTATTACAACTCTTCTGTGTTGCATCTCTACGGACAGAAGATAGATAAACATCATTCGATCACCAACAATGTTCAAGCAGCTATAAAAATCTCATAAAAGAAAAGCTTATACGATCAAACAAAAGTGACTCCAGATCAAACAAACATTCAAAGCTTATGACATAACCTCTATGAACAATCTAACATGAATGATCGGTCTAAACGTATGGAACAAACACACAATGGTACAGTTTAGGGATACGTTGAGGGGTCATGTATGAGATGAAACTTACCGGAGTTGTCGCTTCGTTCATTGCTAGATCGATTCCAACGTGTCTCCGACATCGGCGCGTGGAAGCGTATAACGTTTCGATGCGGGTCTCTAGGCGTGACCGTTGTCTACAACACCCTCGGCGACTACAATTAAAGTTTTACCGCTAGATTTACACTGTCAAAAATGTACAATGTAAGTTTGTATTTACATTTGTGGAAAACGTTCCATGAAGCTCTTCCAGTGGGAGAGGCTCTGCTGGCTAGACATATACAAGTAGATGGAAAATGTAAAAGGTGTAATTTACCTGAATCTATAGATCATCTGTTCCTTCATTGTGGGTTTGCTCAACAGGTATAGAACTCTGCCCCAGTGTTCCCTGCTATTGAGATCAGTGGATCTTTAGATTTGGAGCTAAAAAACCTATGGACAAGCCTCTGCTCGAGGAAATCTTTACCTCCCACGGGAGTGGTGTTGGGCTGTTTGGCTCCATGGATCGCATGGCAACTGTGGGTAGCAAGAAATCAACTCGTATTCAACAACAGGATCATCAAAGTGGAGGAAGTGATTTCTAAAGCCATTGCATCAGCTCGAGAGTGGGGTCACAGTCAAGGATGTACCACCCAGACTTCAAAGCCGGCGATCTACAGTCAGTCTGCGTCCACGCCCGGAGTCTACCTTGTCAAGTCAGATGCAGCATGGAGTGAAACACAGCAGAGTGCAGGGCTAGGATGGACAATTGCGATAAATGATAGAACCTCCTCTTATTCTATTCCTGCTCGAAATGTGGCATCACCGCTAGCTGCTGAAGGCCTCGCCCTCCGGGAGGCAATATTGAAGTGTAAAGAGTTGGGACTGTCGAAGATCAAGTGTGAGTCTCACTCAGCAATCCTTGTTAAAGCTCTCAAATCTGGATCTTCCCTCGCTGGTTTATATGGTATTTTAGCAGACTTAAAGTCTCTGGCTTCATCTTTTGATGTTATTTCTTTCAACTGGATCTCACGTGAGAGAAATACAGTTGCCGACAGCTTAGCAAAACAGAGTCTGAATGTTGAACTTGCCATTATGGCTGCACCTAACTTCGGTTAAGGTTTTTAATATAAATGTGTTTCAAAAAAAAAAAAAAGTTTGTATTTACAATGAAGAAAATATTTATGAAAATGTATTTTTGGTCTTTCTAGAATTTTGTTTTTTTTTGTCGAACTTTTTATATATTAAAATGTAAAGCAACTTTTTATTTTTTAAAAAAAACTAAAAAGATCTAACACGATACATTTGAGTTTTACCAAAACATATAAGTTAATAATAATATTAAGAGCAGGAGTATACATAGAAATGCTTTCTCCTTCTTTATATCGCAGGTTGTCTTTTTGAAAAGAGAATTCTTTTAATAAATAAACAAAGACCATCGACCAAGTTGGTTTAAAATATCTTAGCCCCGCCTGATCTGATGAAGCTTCCTCAATCATACAAAATGATTAATTACATTTACTCCAAAGACCTTTCACTTCAAATGTTTTATTAACAAAGACCAAAGACTCAACAAAAAAATAATAATCAGCCTGTAATAGTTACAACAAAATAAGTATCATAATTAATAACAATTATCTCATATCCCAGAGCGAGGAACTTGCGGAGCATACTATCTAGCAAAGGAGGCGAGAAGTGATGCCGTCCTTATTTTCCATATAGATCAGATCTAGCCAAGCGTTTTTTCAGAACGATCCAAACTCGACCATCACTTGATTTTTTAAAATGGGTGTTGATAAAAACAAAATTAGTAACGATTATCCTCAGTGTTTATCCCATTATACTTCGAGCTTAAGACAATAGAAATTTATTGTTAATATACATTAATAAAAACCATCGACCAAGTTGATTAAAAATACACTTAACTCCGCCTTGCCGAAGTTTCCTCAATACTAGAAATTACAATTTAATTTAAAAAAAAAAACAAAAGCTTAATAGAAATGACTTCATACCAAGGACTAAAACGCCTAATGATCTGAATAAATTAAATTAACATAATTAACAACTACTATCTCTTTTCTTTCCGAGAAACAATGAACAACTATTTAAGAGTTTCTTGCACGATACTTCGAGCATACGACAAAATAAGAAGAAGTTGTCAATGTCAACGCTATTGGCATTATAAATGGAACGAAATTTCATGACGACTCTATAATCATTTTCTTGGCAAGACCTCAAGATCACTTATAATCGTAAGACACATTGTTCATAATCCCCCAGGATCAGTTCCCGTCACAGAGTTAGATCTTCAATGGCTCAACACGGAAACGGCGCGCTGAACAGGACTTCCTTCCATTTCCAACCTCATAGAAACTGGATCAACGGTTACATTTCTTTTTTCTCTCTTATTTATATTCATATCTATCACACTGTCAAAGATCTCTAATGTACAGTTATTTCATAAACCAATCTGTGGCTAATTTATACACTATATACTTTGTACAACTGATCACTGAATAGGGTTATTAATTTTATACAACACGGCTAACTATTAGTGTTGATGTTCTGAAGTAACTAATAAAGATAATTGTTTGTCTTATTTTTTTTATGTCACTCTTGGTACGTTGATGCATCTTGGAATCTCTGAAGATCCAAACGGTAAATAATAATTCTACAAACTCTTAACTTGTGATTCAACGAATCTCTAAAAGTTTGAAATATTTATTCTATAAATCTTGTTTTCAGCGCCAATGTATTACAAAGGATTCTACCATATGTTCTACCAGCACAATAACTTGGCTCCCCGATTCAGTGAGATAATGATATGGGGACACTCTGTTTCACAAGACATGGTCAACTGGATCCAACTCGAACCAGCCTTTGTTCCTACTGAGTCCTTTGACAGACACAGCTGCTGGTCTGGATCCGCCACTATCCTCCCTGATGGCAAACCGGTAATTCTATACACTGGACTCGAGGAGCACGAGGAGCTTGACAGACGCCAGGTTACAGTTCTTGCCGAACCTAAGGATGCTTCCGACCCTCTGCTTCGTGAGTGGGTAAAGCCAAAGAACAATCCTGTGATGCTTCCGCCACACGACGTCCCTCACGATTGTTTCCGTGACCCTACGACCGGGTGGCAAGGACAAGATGGGATATGGAGAGTTATCGTGGGAGCTAAGGAGATAAACACTGAGAGAGGAATGGCGGTTTTGTACAGAAGTAAAGACTTTGTGGAATGGACTAAGTATCCAACTCCTTTGCTTGCGACACAAGACACAGGAATGTGGGAATGCCCTGATTTTTTTCCGGTTTCTCTGACCGGTAAAGAAGGTGTAGAGACATCGGTGAACAATGCTAGTGTAAAGCATGTCTTGAAAGTGAGTTTTGGAGGTCATGATTGCTATGTTATTGGTACATACTCTTCTGAGAGTGAAGACTTTGCAGCTGATTCTGAGTTCACTAACACAACTGCGGATTTGAGGTATGATCATGGAACGTTCTATGCTTCTAAGGCCTTCTTTGACAGTGTTAAGAATCGGAGGATCAACTGGGGATGGGTTATAGAGACTGATAGCGTTGAAGATGATCTCGAGAAAGGATGGTCTGGCCTTCTGGTAAATGTTTTCTAGGTTTAAAAGTAGTCAAACAGATAACTTGTAAAGAAAGTTATTGAACTGGTTTGTTTTTGGCTTTAGTCTCTTCCTAGGGAGATGTGGCTTGACACAAGTGGAAAGAGGCTGATACAATGGCCAATAGAAGAAATCAACTATCTTAGGACTAAACAAGTTAGCTTGGATAACACGCATCTCGCAGGCTGCTCGATTCTTGAAATATCAGGCATCACTGCAGCACAAGTAAGTTTGTGCATATTGTTTTTTTGTCAGGAATTAAGAACTTATATTTGTTTGTGTATCTTCTTATTTTTCTCTTGTTGTTGTTAAGGCTGACGTAGAAGTGACTTTTGATCTGCCTGTTCTGGAAGGCAACCCCCAAGTACTTGATTCTGATCATGTTGATGATGCGGTTTTGTTCGACCGTGACAGCTCGGTTGGATGTGTTTATGGACCTTTTGGGTTGCTAGCATTGGCTACCAGTGATTTATCTGAACAAACTGCAATTTTCTTCAAAATAATTCGTCGTGGAAATGGATATTCGGTTGTAATGGGCAGCGATGAGAATAAGTAAGATTTAAACTATAACCAAATGTTTCTTTCTCTAAGGTAAATATGATGTTTCATTTTAACAAATGGAAATGTAGGTCTTCGTTGAGAGACAACGCAAGGAAATCTGCACATGGAACAGTCCTAGACATTGATCCACTACATGAGAAGATATCATTGAGATGTTTGGTGAGTTGAATTCAGCCTTTTTGCAATAGTCCCTTCTTTTATTTTAAACAATTTAACCCTTGAATAACATTTTTTTTTGTCTTCGTATAGATTGATCACTCTATTATAGAGAGCTATGGAGCAGGAGGAAGAAATGTGATTACTTCTAGGGTGTATCCCAAAGTAGCAATTGGTGAAGCAGCTAAGCTTTACTTGTTCAATGATGGAACAAGGGGTGTGAACATATCGTCTATGGAAGCTTGGAGCATGAGAAATGCTGAAGTCAATTTAAACGCACTTTAATTTATCAGTAACAATGCTGCTAATAATAATAATAATCTTTGGACTGCCTAAAGATGATTCCAGTACTTTTATGAGTTTGTTTTAAGATTTATCCGTGTTTTGTGTTCAAGATATTGGTGTGTGTGTTTTTCTTTTCTTCTTTTAAATCTAAGTTATGTGTTTATCATAATACTGAATTTGCACGACTTCATTTTTATATATTAAAATCATGCTTATCAGCATGCCTCTTTTCGCCAATATTTTTTTGTAATCAAGTAGGACTTCGCCAGTATCACCACTATTATTAAGTAAACATTAAGTAAAACAGTTTAGAGATTAGTGATAAATCGTGAATAATTCACTTCATAACAAAAAGACCATTGACCGAACAAATTAAGAGTACATTATCCCATTATTATCTTCAAATGTTCCCACAATTTAAATTAAACAAAATGAATGCGACAAAAAACGTAAACAAAATGAATAATATATATGAGCTACCTGGTCCGATCGAGTATACATTTAACAAAGACCAATGACCACAAACCTTAATAATTGAAGCAAAAATACAATTAACAAATACCTCGAAAACTTCTTTCACTTTGCTTCAACCTTTGGACAGATCGAAGAGGTAGCAAACGGCAATGGCACTATAAATACACTGAATCTTTCTCACAACCCTATAACATTTTCTTGACAAGATCAAAACTCTAGTATATACACTGTATAAAGAGAAACTAGAAACAATGGAAGCTGTTTTTTTTTTATAATCATGGAAACTTCCAGCCTTACCGAACTTCCTTCCATATTTCAAGCTGGCTCCTAGCTCAACGGTTATTATTCAGTATGTTCTAATTTTTCTCTGATCCGATGTGCAACAATACTCTTACATATCTATTTTTCCTAAATAAAGATTATTAATTTTCGTCTATTTGTTTTCTTGTCACCTCTGGTCCTTGGATTATTAAAACCTACGTTGCATCTTTGGAACACATGTTACCTTTGTCAGTATTTCACCGTTGAATGACGATATTTTTTTGGTTTCTAGATCGATCACTTGGTTACAGAGAGCTATGGGGGAGGATGAAGAAGTGTAATAACGTCTAGGGTTTATCCGAAAATGGCAATTGGTGAAGAAGCTAGGCTTTACGTATTCAATCATAGAGCAAAGGGTGTGACTATGTCGTCTTTAGATGAGAAAAGCCCAAATCAATTCAAACGAAACTTAATTAGCCATCTTTGTAATGACTACAACATCCCTTTGGACTATCAGAATAAGTTATCATTAGATTTTTTACGTTTATGTATCTTTGACCTAAACTTTCTTCGAGATGAAAAATAAATAAGGTTTTCCACGCTTTTTAGGGCTCTTTGGTACACCAAATAAGCAACAATGTTTCATCCTATAGTTTCTGTTATCAACATGGATTTTGGAAGAATAAGAAAAAAAATTTTTTTAGTAATGCGAATTTAATCAGTGTCCCCTCTTAGAATTTGTGGTGGAGATGTCTCAAAAATTTTAGAAAAGAGAAACCACATAGATTAATTAGACACTTGTCTTTTCTGTATACTTTAAACTGTGGCCATTGTAACCTCACCTTCACTTATGTTGCCTTTAATCATTTCGATTTCTTTCGGTATCTCACTTTCTAATATTGTCATTGTCATATATAATGTTTGTGCATTACATCATTCGACTCTCATTGGATATTGCTACTCTGATTTTCAATAATAAACACATTAGACGATGGAAATCATGGGGTTGTTCAACTTGATCCGTTTATTTTAATTTTCTTCCTTCCTATAATGGTGATGTTCTGTTGCTGCCGTTGGAGCGCGGCACAGCTTCAAAGACCGTATTTCAAATGATAATAAAATATAAACTATATTATGAAAGAATATAGATGAAATAATAATAAACTCGTAACAAATTGTTCTTGTTTCAAAATAGAATAAAGAACTTGTTTTTCCTAAACCAACCCCCACCATTGAGGAGCTCCCATATCTAAGGGTAGTATTTTTCTTATTGGCTGAGATGTAAAATTTGTTGTTCAACATAAAACAAGTTATCTGTAAGTATGATTTATGACTAGGAATAACTTTATCAACTAGGTAAGCTATTTGAGTGGTTGTCTCGCTGTGAGATAATTGTTGAGAATTTTACTTTCGATTCAAAACTAATGAATGAATTAACGAATCATGTGTAAGTTGTAAATCCAATCAATCATAATCAAAATATATAGAGGAGGTTTCACGTATTAAAGAATCCAACGGCAGTGATTGTGCAATAATTGTGACTTGTGAGTGACACCTACTTTTAAGTCTATAAAGATTCTTGGGCCAAACTCTCTTATTGCACACAATATAAAATCTACTAGAAAAAGAGAGATTCCTAATACATAAACAGGTATACTCAAATACCTAAATTGTTCAAGGAAAAGATAGTAGTCAGATTCCGTGGTAATCAACTGATTCTATATAGATTTTCATAACTTCGAGGTCATTATTTAATAAAGAAGACCGATCATCATCGATAAACCATTGTACTAATGACCCCTTTTCATTTTTGCTACCCTGAATTTACCAAGAAAAATTGCTTAATCAGTACTTTTATTTTAACTAATGATTTAAGAAGACATTATTAAATTTTTATGAATGATTTTTTTTTTTGAACTTAATTTTTATGAAGGATCAATCATCACAAAATTCATTTTCTCTTCACATGAACATTACATTTGAAATAGAAATTGAAGAAACAGAAATAATTTGCAACTGATGGAGGATATCACACACGTGATAAATCTAAAGAAAAACAACCATACTAGTGAAAATAAAATTAAAATACACAACGGGAAAATAAAACAGTTTTGTGTTTCATTTCATAATCAAGAACAGAAAAAAAGTAGAGCATGAAATATACAATGGATTTTGTTACCATATTTTCATAATAGCACACTTATGCCCATAGAGCTCCAACCTCGACGAGTCTAGAAACTAGATGACCACTAAGGTGAAGTGCCACAAGAGACTCGAACCCACCGACACAAGCGCCACCGATGAAGAGCACCGGAGCGGTTTGAACAGCGAGGCAAGCTATCTCTTCTTCGTCGACCTCGATCACTGTTGGATGGACTCCAACGGTCGATAGAAGCTTTTTCATGACGTGACACATGCAACAGGAGGAGGATCGAGTGAATATGAGCACCGGATGCTCCGATATCAACCGTTCGATCTTGGACTCTGAAGTCTCCTCTTCATCGAACGATAGGCTCGTCGAGGCGGTGGAGGAGGATAACGGTGGTGGTGCTGTAGGAGGAACCGTCAGGTCTACCGAAACGTCGTCGTTAGGAAAGTTCCATAAACCTTGCATCTTCTTCATTAGAGAGAAAGTGGGAGTTTTGTTGATGTCAACGCGAAATGAGAAGGACCATAAATGGAAATATATATTGGGTGTCACTATAGCTATAATGACGTAACCATTAGGTAATTATATATTTTATTCTTTTTATTTTATAATTATTTCGTCAATTTTTGTATTTCCTTGAGGTCAGCTTGGTCGCTTCTGAAACACAACTTATGGCTTCTAAGAATGGACATCATTTAGAATAATGTTTAAGAACATTCGAAGAGAGATTAAAGATGAAAAAGATTTTAGAAAACTATTGAGCTCTGATAATTTACGCAGCTGTCGGACGTTAAAATTCACACGTAGAATCTGATTACAACAACACATGTAAGCATGTATGTGTACAATGTTTGTATATGTATCAATTGTACATCAATTTGTTAAAAAGGAATAGAAGCCAAAGAAGAAAACGAATGGTTTTGAGTTTTCCATGAAATCTGGCGTACATGTTGGATGTTCGAGAGATTCGAAATATTTGTATATAGCTTGGTATATACGTAATACGCCAGCATCATCGTCAGTCTTACGACTTCGTGCTGTTTATTGTCTGAATCCCTCACGAGTCATGACGTAAAAAAAATGTTTTTAACAAATGCCTGCTAATAGGACAAAACACAGATATTGAATATGGATCTCTGCTGGCAACAAAAAGTGGTTATATATTATATTTTTCTTGTTGAAAATTTATGTTGGCACATGTGCGAACAAAAGTTTAGAGGACCATCTATGTAATTAACTAATAACATCATTTGAATCATTGTTTGAACAAGAGAACTATTCGGTCTATATAAACAAATAGTTAACTGCCAGCGCTTAAGATTTCATTAGGTAATTAATATGTATGTCAAGAAAGAAGAAGAAGAAGAGATATGTATGGCAGATGTCATTGTCTACCTTACATGAAATAAAAGTTTTGTTAATTGTTGCATGTTGTTAACTATCTTAGCACATATCAAATAGTAAAGCTTTTATCTTTTTAATCATAATTTTTCTAGAAATTTACAGGTTTGGGTATAGTTAATTTGTACTAGCTAGTCGATAATTAAAAGAATTATTGCTCAACTATTGGCTATTTAGAGCATCTCCAATGTATTACCCCATTTTTTACTCCAAAATGGTGCAACACCAAAATAGAGTAAGGTTTTACTCCAATGTATTACTCCATTTTCTACTCCAAAAATAATATTTTTTAAATAATTTCATTTTTATTTTATTAATAATTGCAAATAAAATCTTATACTTATAAAAATTTACCAATTAACCCCAATTATTTTATGTTTACGATAATAATTAAAATATAAATTATTTGAATTAAATATTTATTATTAAAAAGTACAAGAAATCATTAAAAAAGACAACATATATATAGGTTCAACAATGAGCATTAGAATATTTTTCCCACAAATGATCAACTAATGCATTTCGTAATGAAAAATGAGCTTCTTTATTTTTGATATTCCTAAATCGAGCAAGAAAATTTTGAAATCGGACATTTTCATTTTCTGCAATTTCAATATCTGGAGGTGGAGCTTCTCTTTCAAGTTCAATTGGTGCATCAAGTTCACGCTCGTTTTCATCTTCTGCAATTTCATGTTATTGTATCATTTTAAATATTATTTAAGTAAAAAATAGAAACATTAAAGATTCAAAGGATCATTTTATAAATAAAAAAAGTTCAACTCCAAAATGGAGTAATGGGTAAGATTACTCCATAAATGGAGTAACCTTAACCATTACTCCATTTTTAACTCCAAAATGGAGTGGGGTTGGAGAAGATTTTACTCCATAATGATGTTTGGAGTTGAAAATGGAGTAGGGTTGGAGATGCCCTTATGTGTTTGCGAAAATCGCACGTTGAGTGGGGACATCAATGGTGCGTGTAGCACACGTAGAGGAGACAAAGTACAACTGAGAGAGTGAAAGAGTTACCGGAGAAGGGAAGTGGTCACATGGAGATATATGTTAAGTAATTGATGCTGACGTCTTTTACTTGTTTTAACTCGGGGTAAAACTGGAACCACTTGACGTCATCAGTATCAGATCATCAGACAATGTCTCTGCTAACATCGACAACGGTATCTTACGAAAATATATTATGTATTAGGTTTCGAATATTTACAACCGTCCCGCTTCACACCGCAGTTAACAGTAACAAAAATCTCTACATATACCATATATCTATATGTTTTTATAACTGTTAAAACCGTACCGCAGTTGAACCGATTGTTCTGCACCGTTCAAACGGCAGTCACCATTCGGAATCTTAATATATTTGATGCATAGGATTGATGTTGATACGTATCATAAATATATAACTAAGAACTTTAAAGGAAAAATTTAACTCCCAACATTTTCAAGAACAAAATTATTAGATAGATTGCAGGAACCTAAACACAGACAGCTTCGACCTTTTAATGAAAATGGAGAAGATAGAGCAAGTCGGTGGATGTTTTTCAGAATGAGGGTTGCCTCTCTTTTTTTTTTTTGTAACACCAACTTTTCATTCATTTTTAAACTCCAATGTTTGAGGGAGCTATTACAATGGATTCATTCCACAGGGCCTGCTTTGCCAAAGCATCGGCGTCCTTGTTTCTACTACGCTGAATCCAGCAAAAAGAGATAGAATCAAAAGCTAAAGCTAAACAACGAATGTCAGCGACAATGCCGTAGATTTCCGCCACCGGGGAGCCTTTGTTGATTGCAGTAATCAGTTTTGCAGAGTCTGATTCACACCGCACCTGTCGGAGGCCTTTTTCAATACCACAAGCTAGAGCTTCCCTCAGCGCTAGCCCCTCAGCCACAATGGGAGAGTTGACGAAATGACAATGAGCAAGGAAGGATGATCTGACGTCCTGGCCGCTAAAGGTCCAGCCAAGTCCCGCCAGTTGGAGATCTTCTCTCCACGCCGCGTCTGATTGTATCAGTGTTGAGCCAGAATTGTTGGTGCAGGCTGGAGTCTTTGTTCCTTGATTAGGGGTTGGGCCCTTGTTGTCTCCTTGTTCCGTCAGCCATTCCCGGGCCGCAGCTATCGCCTTTGTCATGATCGCTTCTGGGGTTGTCTCCTTATTGTTGAAAATGTAGTCATTCCTTGCAAGCCATAGAAACCAGAGGATCCAAGGGGCCAGTTGTCCGGAGCTTACTCCCGTAGGTGGAAGGCAAGTGGATTTGTAGAGGGAATCCCAACAACCAGACAAATCTATCAATCCTCTTGTATCAATGCAGTGCGTGAAAGGGGCCAATTTCCAGACCCGTTGTGCCATTCCACAGTGAAGAAAAAGATGATTCATAGATTCAAGGGTGTTACACCTCTTACAGTGTGGTGTTGTCGTGATGTTGCGAATTGCTAGGCATTCGCCAACTGGGAGAGCTCCTCGAAATAGTTTCCACAGGAATAACTTAATTTTTGGTGCTGTGTGGAGCTTCCAAATTCCAGCAGTCCAGTCAAAGTTTTCTGTTTCCGGTTCTTCAATTGTCTCCCTTGAAATACGAAGCGCCATTCTGTAGCCTGATTTAGTGCTGTACTCTCCAGACTCATTTCCTAACCAGATAAGCTTATCCGGCGCCCCCGTTTTGCTCGGTTTCAGGCTTAGGATCTTGCTCTCTTCATGCGGCAATAACCTTCTTATTTCGTTCACGTTCCACTCTGAGCCATCAGGTAGGAGGAGGCAGTCAACCGTGAGGTTTAGCTGGGTCATTGGAGGTGGGCCCATTGGCCTAGTCTGAGTCGAGCAGCTCAGCCATGGATCACTCCATAGGAGTATAGATTTCCCATTACCGACTGCCCAGCCTGCATTGCTCAGAATGAGGTCTCTGCCAATCAAGAGTCCTTGCCAGCCATGAGATTCCACTGATTTGTGTGTAGCCTGTAGGAACGAGGTCTCCGGAAAGTATTTTCCCATCAGGACTCTGCTCAGGAGACAAGTCGGGTTGTGAATTAATCTCCAACTTAGTTTTGCCAAGAACGCATCATTGAAGCTCTGGAAATCTTTGAAACCGAGGCCTCCTTCAGACTTTGGTTGTGTCATTTTCTCCCAAGAGACCCATGCCATTTTCCTCTTCCCATCTTTATCACCCCACCAAAAACCAGTTAAAGCTGATTGAATGCGCTTACATAGTGAGACAGGCAGTTTAAAGCAAGACATCGCGTGAGATGGGATGGGAGATAGGACACTTTGGAGCATCACCATCTTCCCCGCTGTCGTAAGATATTTATTCGACCACCCCTTTGCTTTCACCACAATTCTGTCAATGATTGACGAGAATAAATCTTTTTTCTTCCGTCCAAAGCTCTCGGGCAAACCAAGGTACTTTCCGACCCCTCCCTCTTTTTGAATGCTCAAGATATTCTTCATGCTTGATTTCAGTGATGCTGGTGCTTTACGGGAGAAAGTGACTGACGATTTATCAGTGTTAATGCACTGTCCTGAGGCGGTTTCATACCGCTGTAGGATCCGCTTGAGGGCTGTTGCGCTTTCCGCATTTGCTCTAGTAAAGAACATAGTGTCGTCCGCGAAGAGAAGGTGGTTCACTTGCGGACTGCCTCGTGCCACTCGGACACCCATCATCTCTCCCTCTATTTGTGCTCTGTTACACAACCCCGAGAGTACTTCCCCACACAGAATGAACAAGTATGGTGAGAGGGGATCTCCTTGACGGATACCCCGGCTCGGTTTAACTCTTCCTCTAGGCGAGCCGTTGATGAGGAAGGCGTAGGTAACTGAAGAGACACATTCCATTATCCACTCTATCCATGTCGGATGGAATCCCAATCTTTCAAGGACGAGTTGGATAAACTCCCATTCTAGCCTGTCATATGCTTTACTCATGTCTGTTTTCACAGCCATTGAGCAAATCTTCTCTGCTTTGGAAGTTTGGAGGAAGTGGAGAACTTCGTGGGTGATGAGAACATTGTCCGATATGGCTCTCCCGGGAACAAAGGCCGATTGGTTTTCCGAGATGATTGAAGAGAGGAGAGGCTGCAGTCGTTTTGTTAGGATCTTGGAGATGATCTTGTAGTACACGTTGCATAGAGCGATCGGTCTATATTCAGCGACTGTCTGCGGGCTATGTACCTTTGGGATTAATCGGACGAAGGTATCATTGATCTTCGCTGGGAGCTTCGCCGTGACAAAGAAACCTTGGATTTCCTCTATGATATCCGGTCCAATAGTGTCCCAGTTTGAGTGGAAAAAACCCGCTGAAAACCCGTCCGGGCCTGGTGCCTTATCAGCATGAATTGAGAACACTGCCGTTCTTATCTCCCCGGCGTCTGGGATCTTTATGAGTCTCTCATTCTCCTCCGTAGAAACCTTCGGTTGGAGAGCTGCGGTTACCACTTCTGCTCGTTCTCCTGCGGTGCTGGTAAACAGGTTGTTAAAATATTGCACTATGACCTTGGCAATCTGATCCTCCTTATAAACTGGATTCCCATCGAGGTCCTCTATCACCGAGAAGGAATTTGCTCGTCTCCTGTTTTTTGTTGTAGCATGAAAGAAACCCGAGTTCCGGTCGCCCAGCCTTAACCACAGCAATCTACTCCTTTGCCTCCAGTATGCTTCTTCTGATTTATAGGCCGCTTTCAGGTCGCTGGAGATTTTTTGGATAAGTTCTGTGTCGTTTAGAGGACTTGTTAGTGCCGTTTCCAGTTCCTCTCGCTTTCTCTCGATCACTATGCGGCTGTTGCTCTGTTTCGTTTTGTTCCATCTCGATATAGCTCCTCGCACCAATCCTATCCTCTCCGAAATAGACTTTGCTCTAGCAGCTTGCCAGGTCTCTCGGATCAGTAACGTTACTTCGGGGTTATCCTTTAGACGGCGATCATATCTGAATAACCCTCGGCGCCTCTTCTTGCACGGTTCAAAAACTGAAATCAGGGTTGCCTCTCTAGTTTTCTCTAATCCTATGCAGCCAACAAAAAGATATCCTTTCGGTTGATATGTCGAAGAGACCACACTAGTTCATATTTTTTGGGAATTCAGCAATTAAAAAAAAAAAGAATAATCATCTAGAATTATTTTCGAAGAGTAAATTAATTAGTCAATTGATTCCATTTAAAACTATTAAAAAGCATATATCAAAATTAGTTAGTATATCTTTCTTCTCTTCTAAAAGGTAAAAACCCATGTTAGGATTGAATTAAACAAATCTATAGATGATTTTGGGATAGATTTTCATTGTAGAAAATCATAAATGTTATTTCATCTGGTCAGAAGGACAGTAAAAAAAAAGAAAAAAAGAATGACAGTGATCATTGAATTTTAGCTTCTTCAAGAGCTGAGGTTGATACCAAGTGCAAAAAGCATGTTTATGTATGTTATTATTATACTTCCACGTCCAAAACAATTTGGATCTTTCGCTGCAGAAGCTCGTGGAATCTACTTCAACGTTTGTTCTAATCTCGGGGAGGGACTTAAGCTATGTTAACAGAACTCAAAAGCTGTATCTTGGTTCTTATTATTCTTTTATTTTTAATTTGTAAAAAAACTATGTAACAGCCCAAGCACGAACAACGATCACATTTGTGTTTGTAGGAAGAAGATAAAATAATAACAACGAGCCCAACACAATATTTGCTTCTTGAGCTTACTTTGTGTAGTTTTATTGGGCTTCCAATAGAACTGGGCTCGTTTGTCTTTAATTGAAGAACCACTTGACAGAACAGCACCGTTAGGAGGAAAGGCAGAACCTGCTCCGTCTGTGTCTGTACTTTGTAGCCTCGTGGTAATCTCCAGGGGCGTAGACAGGTCAATGGGAATGTGGGCACGTGTATAGAATTATTAAAACTTAGCTGGATGAGATGGTAAAAAATGGGTTGTGCACCCATAATCAATTAGCTCAATTCTTCATTGTGACACTTTTATAGTTTTGTAACAACAATGCACCCAATTGAATTTTGTTCTAGATTCGCCCAATCTCACTGACAAAATACATTATACCACGTTACCACCACAACAGTAAAGAACCTCCTCCGTGAGTTTCAATTGTATCAAGTAATAAGTAAGCTTATGAAGCCACCATCTCATTGACTAATCCTCTGCTCATATAATTATTTTGTGGTGCAAGTAATAAGTAAGCTTATGAAGCGACCTAAGTTAAGTAAGTCCAAACGAACACAAAACCTAATGATCCGTCCAACACTTGAACTTGGAGCTGTTCCCAAAGGAATTAAACAAGGTTTTATTTTATCTATAAGGATTACAAGATTTTCGAATGCGACTTACTTTAAACTCTTCCAATGTTCAACCATTTTTTATTTGAACTTCATGTATGAAGTCATCTTAACATTTTATTTAGTCAATTAGGTTAAAGATTTTCGATAAGACCCACTTCGTAAAACCGGATTAAAACCACCTGTCTTTTGTTAAAAAAAGAAAGGATGAAGACATCCACTAATACAAAATTTTGTTAGGTGTTAAAGAAAACATGCATCAATGCTTGCCCTGTACAGTTTTAGTTCTCATTTGCGCCGGTACAGAGAGGACAATCAATTTTGGGTAAGCCATGTTTGAAACATCATCTTTCTAATGTCTTTGAAAATAAATTAAAAAATTAAAAGTTTAATGTATTTTTCTATGTAACGTCATCATCCATATATTGCATCTTCTTCCTAGTGCAATAATGAAAAAAAAATCAAGATAAATGAATCATTCATGTTACTTTAATTTTAGTAATCACACAGAATTTTTCAATCGAATTTTAGATATCGTGAACAAAGAAAGATACGGTCATGTACGATTATAGCAAAATGAAATATAAAAAACGATGTTATAAAAAAAAAAGACGGATTCTGCGGGCCTCTTAGAAATTAGTCTTTAAATTTATAAAATCTTTGGGATCACATTATAAAAAAAGAACAAAGAAATGCATATTTATATAACGACATAGCTTTCTAGGTGCGTGCATTTGGGTGCTAGCACTGATATTATACACTCAGGTCAATGCTAACGAAAACACGTATTATAATCTATATAAAATCCTGTTAGATACCGAATAGGCTAATACTATTTATTTTGTTTAGAGAATCATAAATCTACAAAACTCTTTCTAAGAAGGCAAGAAAACTCATCAACAAAAACAAGCTAAAAAGCTGGTAGTGGTAACTGAAAACATTTACGATAAGTTTAGGCCGCCGGTGACTTAATTAGCCTTTATTAACAATGTGAATGTACTAGATGACATAGTCACGCATGACTCATCGAGTGAAAATATATTATTAACATAACAATGGAGTCAAAACTCGAAGAAAATGACCTGATACTACGTTTATGATTAACTAAGGACTTGAAAAAAAAACTCCGAAAAGTTCTAAGATCATCAGTAGATATGTTCTAAGAAACTTTATATTTCCCACATATATGTACAAATAAACATACAGCAAAGTTTCGGGGAAGAAAACATACAACTTAGTAAACGAAGACACACATACAAGATCCAAAAATCAGACTCAAAGAATAAAAATCTACTAAAAACAAAATGAAAATACAGCTTTTAGTCTTTACTTCTTTTGCTAGTGAATCTGCCCATCCATTTTTGTTACAAAGAATATGAATTAGCATGCGGTAGTCTTATTTTGTGTGGAAAGAAAGAAATAGCAGACTTCAGCTAAGCTCACCAAGACCAGTTTCGTCACTCAAGAAGGAAATCACAACATTGTTGAGAGCTAAGTTAGCTGCTCTTCATAGCTAGGCTCAAATTATCTTCTCAACAAACATCAAACAACGCTAGCACCACTCTCTCATATATTGGAACCTGGTTCACCTTTATCCAGCCGACCTAATGTCTACCTGATATTTTGGATTGCTTCATTTTATTTAGTCTCTTTTTTCTTTCTGTAATCAGTCTGCTCTTATCTTTTTCATTTTAGAACACATTGTAATTGTAAACGATACCTTCTCTAGAGAAGGAAGGGAACAAAAGAGGGGTTTTTGCCAAAACTAACCCACAACTTGATTTTAATCCCAAATCTATACCCAAACTTGAATCAAATGCAAAACTAATCTAAAAGCCTAGTGAAATTACAGCTCAGCCCCTTGTGACCAAACAAAAAAACAGAAGCCATTTTTACGAATATAGCCCCAGTAAATCGTCTGAGTCGTCTGAGATGTTGGAAGTCGTCTGGACGACTGAAGTGTAAGTCGTCTGGTACCAGTTTATTTTAAAAATAATTTATAAATCTTGTAAAAAAATATTTTGATGCGTAAAAAATAAAAATCAAGTAATTATAAACAGTTTTAACTAATATAAATTAAGATATGATAAAATTGATTTGTTTTGAAGATAGATGAGTGAAAGTAGTGAATCATGAAATACTTTGGTTTAGGAGTTTGGCAAACATATGTTGTAGTATTGTATGTATTGTTAGGGTTAGATTTTGAAAAATTAAAATATTTTTTTCAAAAATTAGTTTTCACCTATATGTGTTTATTTTTGTGTATAGTAAACACTTTTCAAGTTTGATTTGGTTTTATGAAGTGTTTAATTAGATAATTAAGTTTAGGGATTATGTTTAGGGTGTGGACGACTTATATTTCAGTCGTCTGTTGAATAATTTACCCGGACGACGTATATTTCAGTCGTCGAGACGACTTACTTGTAAGTCGTCTGGGAAGTCTTCTATTTTAGTTTCCCGCTAAAAATATTTAATTTCCCGCTAAAAATATTAAACTCTTCTGGACAACTTACATGTAAGTCGTCTGTTTTAATTTCTTCACCAGACGACTGAAATGTAAGTCGTCCAGGAAGTCGTCTGAGTCAAAAATATTTAATCTAATTGGATTTTTTGTCTCCCTATAAAAAGAAAAATTTACACATTCTCTCTCCTCCTCTCAAATGGCTACAACAAAAATGTAATGTTCATCATTCTAAAACTCTCCAACCTCTCTCTAATCTCTTTGACTTGAAAACACCAAACTTTATATGAATTTTTCAGTTTTGTCTCATGTATTTCTTACTAATCTATCTCTTTTGCAGGTTTTTAATCAAATGGTACTCATCTTCCACTAATTTAGAGGTAGATCTATTAATTTTAGATATGTATTTTTGTGTGTTCTATAAATGTAGATTTATCTAATCTTCCACTCATTTTCTTTATTTTTAAGTCATTTGAACGTTTTTGGATATGCATGTTTTTCAGATCTGGATTTGATGTGCAGGTTTTTCAGATCTGAAAGACTTCTGGGACGACTTACCTGGAAGTCGTCTGGAAGTCGTCTGGAAGTCGTCTGGACTTCTTGGAAGTCTTTTGGCAAAGTCGTCTGGACTTCCAGGAAGTCGTCTGGACTTCCATGAAGTCGTCTGGACTTCTAGGAAGTCGTCTGGACTTCTAGGAAGTCGTCTGGATTTTTCTGAGCATTTTGGTAAGTTCTTATGTCTGATTTTTCTTCATTTGGTAACTTCTTGTTGTATAAAGTTCTTACTTTTTTCCCAAACTAAAACTCTCCAAACCCACTCTAATCTCTTTGACTTGAAAACACCAAACTTTATATGAATTTTTCAATTTTGTCTCATGTCTTTGTTACTAATCTATTTTTTTTTGCAGGTTTTTAATTAGATGGTACTCATCTTCCACTAATTTAAAGGTAGATCTTTTATTTTTAGATATGTATTTTTGTTTGTTCTGTAAAGGTAGATTTATCTAATCTTCCATTCATTTTTTCTGTTTTTAAGCCATTTGAACGTTTTTGAATATGCAGGTTTTCCAGATCTGGATTTAATATGCAGGTTTTTCAGATCTGGAAGACTTCTGGGACGACTTACTTGTTAGTCGTCTGGAAGTCGTCTGGAAGTCGTCTGGACTTCCTAAAAGTCGTCTGGACTTCCTGTAAAGTCGTCTGGAAGTCGTCTGAACTTCCTAAAAGTCTTCTGGCAAAGTCGTCTGAACTTTCTGGAAGTCGTCTGGACTTCTTAGAAGTCGTCTGGACTTCTTAAAAGTTTTATGGTCTTGTCTACTCAAGTGGAATCCAAGCTTGTCTTTGTAGATGAATGATCTATAATAGTTTTGTTTGTGGTCTGTTTTGTAAATTGCATGTATACTCTTTTTTGGGCAAATTTTTTTTGTTTTTTGGGCAAATTGCATGTATACTCTTTTAGTTGTGAATTTTTTGTAAAATCAGTAATAATATTTTCCAAGATGTATTAAATGTGCTAACAATGTGTTTACACATTTACAAATCAATGAAATAATAGACTTCAGTAGCCTTTTTCTTTTCTTTGGATCTCTCATATGCAATAATAAACTCCAATGGCCTTTTTCTCATCTTAATAAACAAGAATGTTGGTAAGAGATGGAAACAAATAATAGTAACTAGTCAAAGCATTTCATATTTTTTATAAGTTTGCATTGAAAAACTTAGTCAAATTTAGTAAAACTAAGGGAGAGAACATATTTTGTAAATATGAGTTTTACATATCTTGAAGTTACTTATCACTCTTAAAAATACAAGTTATTCAAAAACTAACGTAGAAGACTTAAAAACTAGTGGAGAAGACGCGGACGACTTCAATCTAAGTTGTCTAGACGACTAAACTATATGTCGTCTGGTCAACGCAGAGGTTATTTTTGCAATTGACTTTGAAATCTGTTATTTCGGACGACTGAAAGTTAAGTCGTCTACTATTGTTTGGTTAAAAAAAAACTCCAAAAAAGCTAGACGACTTACATTTCAGTCGTCAGAGGTTAGTTTTGCATTTGACTGGATTATTTCAGAAGTTTGACTTTTTGGACGACTTACATTTCAGTCGTCTAGTGAAAATTAAAATAATAATATTTCTTTAAAAGTAGACGACTTACAGTTAAGTCGTCATAGGTTAGTTTTGCAATTGAAAAAAAAAACTTCAAGATTTAATTATATACAGACGACTTATAATTCAGTCGTCCACGAGACGACTGAAATGTAAGTCGTCTAGGATTTACGAGGTTTGACCAGAATCTCGGAAAAAAGTCCTGGACGACTTACAATTAAGTCGTCTGGTGGACGACTGAATTATAAGTCGTCTGTATATAATTAAATCTTGAAGTTTTTTTTTTAATTGCAAAACTAACCTATGACTACTTAATTGTAAGTCGTTTACTTTTTAAAAAATATTATTATTTTAATTTTCGCCAGACGACTGAAATGTAAGTCGTCTCGGGAAGTCAAACTTCTGAAATTATCCAGTCAAATGCAAAACTAACCTATGACGACTGAAAAGTAAGTCGTCTAGGTTCTTTGGAATTTTTTTTGAAACCAAACAATAGTAGACGACTTAACTTTCAGTCGTCTCAGGTTACAGATTTCAAAGTCAATTGCAAAAATAACCTCTGCGTTGACCAGACGACTTCCAGGTAAGTCGTCTACAGCCAGACGACTGAAAGGTAAGTCGTCTACAGCGAGACGACTTCCCAAGTAAGTCGTCTGACGAACAGATCTGGAAAAAAACTCGATGTCATACCTTAAATTGGTGAGATAAGTTCCTTAGCATACATAAGGCTTCTCCAAGCACACAGAATCACAAACGAAAGTCACCCACCCATAATCGTTAGCTTCTATGACTTATGAACCATAAAAATTTTAGAATCAAAATCTTGGGTTTTTTTAGCTCATTGTGGAGAGAAAGTGAGAGATATGTTGTGTTTAGTTCACAAGAATGGAAAAAGAAGAAGGGTAAATCGATTTTGGGAGCATTAAGAGCTTCAAATTGGTTGTTCATGGTGGTTGTGGTATTGATGATAATGGCAATCTTGTAATTACTTGATGATGATGAGGGTGAGAGAGTAAAAATGTCATTTTCGAAAAAAAAAAAAATTGATGGCATTTTCGTAAATTATATGAACTTGTGGGGTGAATAGGGCAAAACCAATTTTCAAAAAAAAAGGAGGTTAGTTTTGTGTTTGACTTTAAGTTGTAGGTCAATTTTGCAAAATCCCAACAAAAGATGGAACAAAGGTTATTAAAAAAATATGAATTAGGTTTACGTTCTCGAACTCTTCTCCATAACACATTAATATTTGACGCGAATGCTACCCACGGATTCTTAGTGGTTATGTCCACTAGCTCCGAGCACCCTTATGTGCACCCTTATGTGAGCCAGAACCAACATGTTCCATATAGGTATTTCACATACACAAATATAAAACCAGAAGATAGATAAGGTTAGTCCCGTTTAATCCCATTAAATACCAAGTGGATATGTTATAGACAACAAAACACGTTAATTAATTAATCAGTTATTTATATGTAAACTTTATAAAAATAGACAGATTGGCGTTGGACGAGGGAAGGAGCCTGTGGAGGCTCATGTGGGCTTCCTCTGTTCGCCATATCTATGCACGTCAAATATTTCAAAATAAAATAATCATATTTTTACATTTAAATCATAATAATAACTAGATACATACACCTTATTATTCTAATAAACTTACTAGTTTATAAGTTTTCCTTTTGAATATTCTGCTAATTCAGTAAGTAAAATGGTAGTTGTGATTTCACCAAATACTTTTCAAGATATTATACCAAACTGATCCGTTTTATATTTTCGAAAACGCTACAATCGATTATCCACCAAAACTATTTTTACATCCAATGCCAAATTTTTACCATAGCAGTTATTTTATTAGTACCATTTACCAACACAGTAAAAAAAAACAATTTAAATAGAGAGGCTTATCTTTCCGACACCTCCACTCGGGATTAGAGTTTTGTTTTGTTTTGTTTGTTCTCTCATTCGATCCCGTCCCTCCCTTCGTATATAATCTCGTCACACAAAAAGGTTTCGTCTTTCTCACTTTATCTCTCCCCCTCTCTCCTGGGTTTCTGCGTTTCGTTCAATAACAAGATATACCTTTGATTCTTCTTAGCAGATTGTATCTATTGATGGAGGAGAACCAGAGAAGCAGGTTCAAAAAAGTTTGTGTCTTTTGCGGAAGCCACTCTGGTAATAGAGAAGTCTTCAGTGATGCTGCCATCGAACTCGGCAATGAACTCGTTTGCTCTCTCCTTATCTCTCTGTTTTCTTCCTCTAATGATTGCTTATCGTATCGTTTCGTGATAAAGGCATAGACTTTTCAAAACATATAAGACAAAGAAATCAACTTTTCTGGATATACAACGATAAAAATCAGAGCTTTTTATCGGCTTTTGAATACCTAAACACCAACTTGTTCGTCCAACATGGCTTGAACACAATGGGTTTGTGATTCTGTCTGTACTGTGTCTACTAGAGATTTTAGTTGACTATTATAACCGGTCTTCATCTGTATACTGGATGTGTTATCTTTGTTTTGTTGATTGGATTTACGATATGTTTTCACCAATGTATCCTGTGCATGTTTTGGATTTGATTGTCCATCTGAAAAATTGTGTAGGTGAAGAGGAAGATAGACTTGGTTTATGGAGGAGGAAGTGTTGGGCTGATGGGTCTTATCTCCAGGAGAGTCTATGAAGGTGGTTTCCATGTACTCGGGTTAGTCAGCTCTTACAACCTCCCTTCATGTCCAAACTTCTTATAAGAGTTTCTGATTGGATTCTCTGTAACTTACTTGCAGGATCATTCCCAAAGCTTTGATGCCAATTGAGGTATGTTAGTCTTCTCCTATCTAATGATGAATGTGTTTCAATGTTGGTTCTTGTGTGCTTTATATAGTTAATATGGGGGATTGTATGGTTTAACCTTCATCAGATATCTGGTGAGACTGTTGGAGAAGTAAGGGTTGTTGCTGACATGCACGAACGCAAAGCTGCAATGGCACAAGAATCTGAGGCCTTCATTGCTCTCCCTGGTGAGATTAAAAAAAAGTCTTAATACCCCCATTCAAAGCAAACGTAATGAAGCTGAAAGTTTTTTGAATTTTTGGTTTCAGGAGGTTATGGAACAATGGAGGAGCTGCTGGAGATGATAACATGGTCACAACTCGGTATCCATAAGAAAACGGTACTATAATACTCTCTCAAGAAGAAGAAGTAGAGGCTACTGAATCTTATGTTTTGATCCCTTTGTGATTGTTTTCTGCAGGTTGGTATATTGAATACTGATGGCTACTATAACAATTTGCTTGCGTTATTTGACACTGGCGTCCAAGAAGGTTTTATCAAACCAGGGGCACGTAATATTGTGGTTTCTGCACCAACAGCCAAAGAGCTTATGGAGAAGATGGAGGTGCAGAAACTTAGCCTTCCCCTTTCTTCTTGTTCTGTGATTATGTAGTCACTTTGTATTGTATCTTCTCATAATTTGTTTTTTCATATTCTTGACAGGAATATACTCCTTCACACAAGCATGTTGCATCCCACGAAAGCTGGAATGTTGAGGAGCTTGGAGCTTACCCTGGACAACAAAGCAATCATCAATAAAGAACAAGGAAAAAAAACATTCTTATTGATTAGCATATGCTGCTACTTCCATTTCAAGTTTTAGTTTGATTTATTTGCAGATTCCACAACAATGTGTATAAGAAAACTCAAAATCTTGTTGCAATTTGAAACATCACATTGGGGTCCCAAATAGTTAAGTTTGTTTTTTTTTTGGGGATGTTTTCTCTATAATTAAGAAACTCAATCTTTATTGTTTTGATTTTGGTTTCACAACCAAAGAAAGAAAGGAGGAATCTTTATGATTGTGGGTGATGCAGAAAAGTCCCTACCCACAAGTGTCATATCATAGTGAATGAAACCATTGGAGTACGAGTGTGGTCCCTTGTTTGTGGTTTCATTCGATGGCTTCAGTAGAAAAGCACAAAAAAATGTGAATGATGTGTGACCAAGTTGGACATTGATTGATGGGTTTCTCCTTTTTGCCAAGTGCCTTTTGTGGTGGTCCTCTTTCTTCTACGTTGGATCATTTTGATTAGTCATTGACTTGTAGTTATAAAAATGATGAAGATGACGTTCATGGGTAATAAATGATTAGTATAGAACATGGTTTTAGATAGTAATACAACTATAGACTTGGTCAAAGTTTAATGTAGTCTTTCTTAACCACCGTTTTAATTAATAAAAACTATTAATATCCGTTTAAAAACGAGTTCAATGGTCTCAGCTTACCAACAACCACCACTAAGCATTTCGAAAGATAATTAAACAAAAAATTAGAAACAAAACTAGCTAGAGATGTTACCGTTTTGACCACTCTTTAGGGACATTGATCAATGTTTTGTCTATGTCACCAATAATGTACCGCAAATGAAAACACTAATACGTTTAAAAATTTGCATTGAATTTGCATAGGCTTTTTCTTTGAACTTTGCTCACATTGTCATCGCATTTTATAAAGTTGTATGTAAGTTGTCTACTTCCAATCTAGTCCAACTACAAACTACTTGATGGAGGAATATCTATAGGAATTTTCTTATAAATCTTTTGATTTATAATAGTCTTGAAACCTTAATTATTTGACAAGTGACACTTGAGTTTTCTGTCAAGGCCAAAGACAAAAGCTGAATGGGAGTGTGTGTGGGGATAAGGACCCACATAAAAGAGGAAAAATAAGAGTGTGTCACTTCGTTGTCAAACATATATTGTCTACCTCAGATTTGAAGTATGTCCTGATTTGGTACCAATATATAGGTTAAGCCCCAACCTAATTGGATGTTCGGTTTCTCTTCTATTATGCCATCTCCATCTTTTCCCCCCAATAAACGTTGGTTAACCTGTCTTTTTCACTCTTAAGTACCGACGACCTACCTGTACGTGCACATCATTTTCCAATGGGTCTACTGCTAGCTTGCAAAATGACAATAAATAGACCGATTAATCACTCAACTCTTACCTAATGGGCCTATTGGCAACCATGAGTATGGCAGACACTAATGATTATGTGTGTTTGTTAATCGTAATAATGATGAGTCTTATTTCGTTCTGGCACCAAAACTCACAAGTTCATTCAAATGTCTATGATTTGAGCAAAAACTAATAACAGTTTTACATAAAAATCACATTGGACTTCATGCTATGCGATCGTCGTGTATAATCCCAAACTGAAAGGTTGCACAATTAGAGCCACATAACAAGGGGAACTTTATATTTCACAGTTCAGATACCAAAAGGTTAAGTCATGAATTGATCACAAGCTCTGATCTTGTAAATCTTCCCACAAACTGCAAATTCAATGAGATGAACTTAATCTGACACAAATGCTTTGGTGTTTTCTTAAGCCTTAGTCTTTCTCTTTTGATGCGGATGATAAGAGATGGTGCAATGTTGCTGCTTGGATAACCGCACTTGGGTTTGTATCCTTTGGCGTGTGAGATGTCGTCCGCCTTATGTTGAAACCTCTTTCTACACTGGTCTGTCTGGAACGCCGGAATGACCTTGGAAGATGTCTGATAAGTCGTGATGAAGTCACGAGTAATACAACACCTAGCATGATAAGTAACCTGCCAAAAAAGGTTTCAAAACTCTCCCATCATTCAAAAACTATAGAGTTCTGTTTATGCACATAATGACTATATTGGTGAGTGGAACCGTTACCATCCCAAGAGAAGCAAAAGTCGACCAGATGGTGAAGTGGGCAATTTCTCACCCAGAGCAAACATTCCTGCAACCACACCTGTTACAATTGATGCCACTGCAGCGCAAGTGGATACTACAATTGCTCTCCCGTGTTTTAAGCCCCGAGTCTGATAAAGTAAGAAAAATATTAGAATCATGATGACATAAATTAACTGAATATCAACCTACAAATAAACTACAGGAAGAGAACCTTTTATGCTGCAGATAAAGAGTATGAGCAAGTGGAAAAGCAAAGACAAAGTACCTGGTAAAAAAATCCTGTTCCACTACAGCATATGCTAATGGAGATACAGATGGGAATGAACATTGCAGAAAACCCCTGCTCCACGAATACAAAACCCATCTTTGATACTACAGATGCCATCCTGTGATTTAATGAGTTACAAACTGTTGTCAGCTATGCAACAAGCTACAATTACAGTTCACCTATATTTTTATTCTCCTTATAGGAGATGACAATGGCAAACATCAGAGGCTCATCACATAGATCAAATTAAATGTTCATTGATATATATGGATAGCAAAAAAAGAAATACCCGAATAAAACCCCAGATTCCAAGCCATATATAATTTCTTCCACCACTTCATATTCCATCTGCAAACCATAACCAAAAACTAGGATTAGTGCATTTGGTAGGAGAAATACAAATAAAATAACACCAGAGGATACTATATGCCTCTTGTAGCTCAAAAAGTCTAAGCAGTTAGACAAATAAGAGGAATATATACCAGCTCCTGCTCCCTGCGCTGGCGTTTATAGATATGAAGCCACGCATTTAGTAGTACCTTGTTACAAAAAAAAAATCAACACACGAGTTATCAGAAACATTGGCAATACCAAACTAATTATCTGATAAAGATGAAAAGGAATTGGAATTGATAGATACAGGTAAAGGAAAAGCCTAAGTTAACATAAGATGGAAATGAGATGATGCCAAAAGAGGCAGAGTTTTCTTATGAAAATACCATGTAATGAAAGGTACCTACAAACAAGATGGCAACAACAAGAGCTAGCCAGAGCAACTGGAAGACAGATATCAAAGATGCTTTTTGCTCCTCACCACCAGCACCAACTCCTACAGCAAAATCCTCAAAATTATAATAGGTGAGTGAGTTTTCTCTACTGTCACATCTTCTCAAAAGTTACCTATGGTGCCAATGCCAGCAACAGTAATCCCAATCCAGTCAAAAACATTCATAACTTCCTTGAGATAAAAATGCGAAAAGACAGAAAGAATGGCTAGTCCACATCCCGAAACTGGCTGAACAACAGACACCTAACCAAACACGTTCCAAAGAGTAAACAGTCAGGGGGGTCTAAGGTTATCAAAACTAGACATCTCTCAAAAGGCAAAACAATCTTTGAACTTTAACTTACAGGAGCAAGAGAAAGAGCTCTGAGCATCAACAAAGCCCCAAAAATATCCATGATGAAACCTAACGCCCAAGGTTTGTTAACAGCATATGCTCTTATCACCTGCCAACAAATTGATGATCAAAAAAATGTTAGCTTTCCCATAGAAAAGTGATCAAGCATCCGGTTTGAATCTCTATATGGATCAAATTGAGATAGAACAAAGCAACTTGAAAAAAAAAACGAAAATTTTGACTCCGATCAAATCACCCAAAAGACTAGATTTTTATCTCGAATTCGAATTTCCCAGATGTAAAACGTAAGAGATCCGTCGAATTGAGAATCAGAGATAGCATGCAATCGAAGGCCAAAGCATCAGAGAGAGAGGACCTTAAGCTTGAGGGAGAGAGGAGGGAGGATGATGGTGCCCTTCTTCTGTAGAACCTTGCCGATGTTGTTACCGGCGGTGGCCGCAAGCGTCAGGCATATCGACTCCCACATTTATCCGATGTGGTGGTGTTCTCTCTAACGCCCGGCGAGAAAGAGAATCGATGATGGGGGAATTATTTGTTTGCCGATGTCTTACGTTATTACATGCCCCCTCTCCCTATTTTTTTTTGTAATAAAATAGTAATTACTATGTTTATAGCAATTTTTTATTATATAATGGAGTAGGAGACTAATTATGTCACACTATAATATGTCAACAACAACTTCTGATCGAGAGTATTTCTTGATAATTAAATATTTTGTTTAGTTGGTTTAAGTTATGCAAAACTGCCTAACCTCCATGGCTACTTGCGTTTCCATAACTTATTTTTACTAATTTCTTATAAGATATTTCTGTAAATACAAATGACAAGTGCAAAATATATACTGATATATCAAACAAATGTAACTTGCAACACAAACAAACAATCAAGACCTAGAAACGTGTTTTTTGGCTATATTTTGGTGTTGCATGCCAGACCAATATTTTTAATTTTTTCAAATGAATGTTTATTCAACAAAAAAAACATTTATATAACTCTAGCTGAGTGTGTTTGACAAAAGGAATCTAGATTGAAATCAAAACAAAAGCATCTTAAAAAAAAAACCATGTTTCCATGGCCTTTGTATGTTTTGGAGCATCCGCAAGACCAGTATTAAGATATGTATACGTTCTCCATTCACTCCGATGTTATTATTATTGTAAAACCAAACGAGGGAGAGATTGATTCGTCACTCACCGGATGTGACAAGGTTAAACACATAAACCCAACCATACTAAGGTCTAGTCACAAGATTATTTAAATGAAAAAAAAAAACAAGAATGGTTCATATGTCATGAACTTGCAGCAACACAAGAGACCTTTCAATAATCTTGTTTGAACCATTTTTTCACGGGTGGAAAAGATTCATCCAAAGCTTTGTGAAACTCCATAAACTATGTAAACTAATTGTAACAGCCCGATCCCCCGGAGTCCGACCGGGGTTATCGAAGGGGCGTTATGGACACGTGTCTACTCATCTAGACAACCCTACGTGTCCCGTTACTGGTCCCGAGAGACGAGCGCATAACCTTCTTTGAAATACCGTCATACCCACATCCATATACTTCTACTTACAGTCCTGCGCACAGGAAAAATGGAAATGGAGGGGTGAGCAACAAGTTACTCAGTGAAGTGGTTCTAGACCAGCCTGCCCGCATGACACTCTATACTACTCCATGCGGGAACTAGGACTGACTAGCCACTACAATCAGTTAATGCATTTTCATCATTCCTAATGTTATCTGCAATTTCCACAATCACTTCCATTCATTTCTAACAACCTAGCGATCAATCAATACAATGATCTCACTCATTGCCACACACGTCAAACCCTAGACTTAACCGACTCCTCTTGTCCGTCCGACCCGACCCTATGACACCTTTAACTCCCCGTTACCCGACCATGAGCTAAAACCCTACAATGCACATCCTTTTCAACTTTTCATCTTTTCCTCTTTTCCTCTTTTCCTCTTTTCCTCAGTGGGTAGCCCCCCACTAGGCTTCTACCCCATATTCATGTGGATTCGCCACATCTCCTATGGGTGCTTCCATATTCATGTGGATTCGCCACATCTCCTATGGATACCTAGCGTGGACTACTTACCCCACCTACAAACCTTAGACTCTCTATATGCTTTCCCACCCATGCTTAACCTTAACATCCTTCTTTCATACTTTTACTTATCATTTCACTTCCTTATCGTTTTCACTTAATCCTCCCCATTCCCAATTACTTTCCCTTTTCATTCATACTTGAACTTGGACTAAATCACTAGACGCCACCCGTTATCGGTGTCACACACAATACACATCGCATTCAAGTTCTACTTCAATAACGTTTATAATCATTGCTCATCTATCATCCTAGCATTTGTTCCTCTCTAGCATCCTAACTTCAATCACAACAACACATGGGACAACACAACCAAACATACAAGTATCAACTACCAATCAATCATTACCACGACAATTCAATTCAGTTCATCAAGTCCCATTTATCAGTATGAGGGTTCTTATGCATCATGATTCATTCATCTATCATCCTAGCAATACCATGTCCTATCAACCTAACTCCCAATCAGGGTCTAATCAAGCCTAACTCCAACATAGAGGAGTATACAGAACCATGAAAGAAGGTTGGGTTCGAAACACTCCACCTTAGTTTTAGATCTGGATCTGGATCTGGAAACGAGGATTGAGAAGGTTGAGATCTGGTCAGCACCACCCCTTCACGGCGCCGGCGAGAGGGAGAGAGAGAGAGAGAGAGCGTGCGACGGCAAGGAGAGAGAGAGGGTGACGGCGAGGAGAGAGAGAGAGAGCGACACGCGGGAGAGAGAGAGGAGAGAGAGAGAGACGGCGCAGGAGAGAGAGAGAGAGAGCTCGACGGCTAGGGTTTTCGACCTCCGGGAATTCTCTGCAGGGCTTCGCTTCAGATTTGTGATGAGGCAGAAAGGGAGACTGCATCTCTTTTTATAGTAAAGGGAAGGGGAAGCCCTAGGGTTTTGTCAAATGGGCTGTAGAGAAGCCCATAATCTTTGGGAAATTTTTATGGGCCAGGAACCGGGCCGTTACAATCCTCCCCCGTTAATCGGAATTCGTCCCCGAATTCCAAAGCCCACATCTTTCAGACCAATCGTTCGTTACCAAAATGGGTTCACACATTCACACAACAATCAAGGGAGGCATACATGACACGATATCTCTACTGGAATCTTTAAAACCAACGAAGGAATGTCATAAATAATAAAAGGAGTAGGACTACAATAGTTTGTAAAAGAAACTCAGCACATCTGCACAAATACAGAATGCCGTAAATAAGGGAAGGAACACCAACTCCAATAACCAATAAATAAAATAAAACCAATAGCGAAACACGTGTCCTACTCCTACGAATCGTCTCTAGGATCTCGTCTAGCCACATTGACATGGCGAGGGGCAGCGGGACTCGGATCCCAGGTCTTCATCGCCCTCTGCGACGCGGTCCTCCTCGGCCTCCACCTCCTTTTCCGCCAACCACTCCTCCGCGTGCAGTGCTTGGTTAGCCATCCTTCTCACCAGTGCAAATTCCAGAGGCTCCAGGACTCCCACGAGTTCTTCACGAATATCCCCACGTAGCCCGGCCCTAAACAGATGACACCACTCCTCAGCTGGCTTCGGTTGACACATCTTGGCCGTATCCAAGAACTCCTCCAGGTAATCTCTCACCTTGCGTGGCTTCTGAACCATCTGGACCAGTACGTCACAATCACATGTTACTGTAGGTGGTTTTCGCGGACGCCCCCGCTTTCCCTTAGCGGATGCCCCTACCGGCACCTCATGGCCATCGACGTCCCCACCCGGGTTTCCTCCTTCCATGCTCGAGAGTGCGGCCACATCGGCTGCAATCTTCTCTTCTGCCTCCATGGCGAAGCCTGCCATCCGCCTCACTAACGCGAACTCCAAGGGCTCCAAAACACCCCTCAACTGCGCCTGGAGCTCCTTGCGTAGCCCGTTCTTATACCATATGCACCACGTCTCTGCATTCTTCGGTTTGCACAGCTTGGCTTGGTTGATGAAGTCCTCCGTGTATCCAGCGACTGATCGGTCCTCCTGAGCATTCTTGCTCAGTACTCCACACTGGCACTTCCCGGTGAACACCCTTGGGGGTCCCCCTGCTGCACTTGGCGTCTTGCAGGGACGGCCACGCTTCCTCGGGGGTCCCTCTTCGGTTGCAAGCTGGAATCTCGCATTGCCCTGCAGTAGGCGTGTCTCCATAGCCATCCTCTGGAAATGAGGCATCAACACCTTATGCCTCACAGTCTGCTCGTGCGGGTACCTGAATGGGAACTCCCTGTACTGTTCTTCAGGATCCGGAAACATGGGTAGCACCAAGTTACCCTCCCTGTCATAGTGACGCCTTTGGGCATACTCCCTGGTGTTCCTCCGTCCGTAGTGCATACGCGGCATCCTCCACTCGTAATGGTCAAGCGAAAACATCCTGCAATAAAATTTCAATCAGAACCATAATAGAAGTATGGGTATAGTGGGATTTTCAATTAATTCTTTCACAATCCGAAAATACTTAGTAATATTGCAAATTTTTTTTTTTTTTTTTTTTTTTTTTTCCGAAAACGAAATATATAAAAATATTTTTTTTTTTTTTTTTTTTTTTTTTTTTTTTTTAAACGTCGGAAATGCCGATCCCTTAGGACAGAACTAAGGGATCTTAACCCGCTCTGATACCAATTGTAACAGCCCGATCCCCCGGAGTCCGACCGGGGTTATCGAAGGGGCGTTATGGACACGTGTCTACTCATCTAGACAACCCTACGTGTCCCGTTACTGGTCCCGAGAGACGAGCGCATAACCTTCTTTGAAATACCGTCATACCCACATCCATATACTTCTACTTACAGTCCTGCGCACAGGAAAAATGGAAATGGAGGGGTGAGCAACAAGTTACTCAGTGAAGTGGTTCTAGACCAGCCTGCCCGCATGACACTCTATACTACTCCATGCGGGAACTAGGACTGACTAGCCACTACAATCAGTTAATGCATTTTCATCATTCCTAATGTTATCTGCAATTTCCACAATCACTTCCATTCATTTCTAACAACCTAGCGATCAATCAATACAATGATCTCACTCATTGCCACACACGTCAAACCCTAGACTTAACCGACTCCTCTTGTCCGTCCGACCCGACCCTATGACACCTTTAACTCCCCGTTACCCGACCATGAGCTAAAACCCTACAATGCACATCCTTTTCAACTTTTCATCTTTTCCTCTTTTCCTCTTTTCCTCTTTTCCTCAGTGGGTAGCCCCCCACTAGGCTTCTACCCCATATTCATGTGGATTCGCCACATCTCCTATGGGTGCTTCCATATTCATGTGGATTCGCCACATCTCCTATGGATACCTAGCGTGGACTACTTACCCCACCTACAAACCTTAGACTCTCTATATGCTTTCCCACCCATGCTTAACCTTAACATCCTTCTTTCATACTTTTACTTATCATTTCACTTCCTTATCGTTTTCACTTAATCCTCCCCATTCCCAATTACTTTCCCTTTTCATTCATACTTGAACTTGGACTAAATCACTAGACGCCACCCGTTATCGGTGTCACACACAATACACATCGCATTCAAGTTCTACTTCAATAACGTTTATAATCATTGCTCATCTATCATCCTAGCATTTGTTCCTCTCTAGCATCCTAACTTCAATCACAACAACACATGGGACAACACAACCAAACATACAAGTATCAACTACCAATCAATCATTACCACGACAATTCAATTCAGTTCATCAAGTCCCATTTATCAGTATGAGGGTTCTTATGCATCATGATTCATTCATCTATCATCCTAGCAATACCATGTCCTATCAACCTAACTCCCAATCAGGGTCTAATCAAGCCTAACTCCAACATAAGGAGTATACAGAACCATGAAAGAAGGTTGGGTTCGAAACACTCCACCTTAGTTTTAGATCTGGATCTGGATCTGGAAACGAGGATTGAGAAGGTTGAGATCTGGTCAGCACCACCCTTCACGGCGCCGGCGAGAGGGAGAGAGAGAGAGAGAGAGCGTGCGACGGCAAGGAGAGAGAGAGGGTGACGGCGAGGAGAGAGAGAGAGAGCGACACGCGGGAGAGAGAGAGGAGAGAGAGAGAGACGGCGCAGGAGAGAGAGAGAGAGAGCTCGACGGCTAGGGTTTTCGACCTCCGGGAATTCTCTGCAGGGCTTCGCTTCAGATTTGTGATGAGGCAGAAAGGGAGACTGCATCTCTTTTTATAGTAAAGGGAAGGGGAAGCCCTAGGGTTTTGTCAAATGGGCTGTAGAGAAGCCCATAATCTTTGGGAAATTTTTATGGGCCAGGAACCGGGCCGTTACACTAATAATCATATATAGTTTTGTGGTAATCACACTTACATTGAAGAATGCAACACATAGAGATATACTAAGAGAACACAACATAATTAGTTACTTGAGGAAATCAAAATAAAAGAAAAACTCAAAGCGATCAGAAGAAGGAAAAAAGAAAGAAAGCAAATCACCACCAGCCATAGACGACCTGTGTGTACCTATGCTTAAGCCACCTGAAGCTTTTTCTAAAAGAGCCTTTGACTTTGCCTTCAACACTATACATCTTGTAACTCGCCACCCTTTTCTTCCTCTTCAGCTCCGGGTCCGTTATCCCCCACGACTTCGACCTCCCAACCGATTTGCCCTTCTTCACATCATACATGTTGTTCTCCGTCGCCGTCCCGTAAGAAGCGCTATAGCTCCTGAAGCCTCCGGTTCCCGGACCGCCGTTGTAAGGCTGGATCTGCATCCCTCCGTAGGGTCTTTGACTGCAGTAGTCTTCCATTGAAGCCGGCGAGAGTTCAAGAGATTCTTTTTTTCTTTCTCCTTTTCTCTTTGGTTACAGCTCAGAGAATAATAACGCGAGAGCCGTGTCTTTTGAGCTGGTCTCGATTTGACACTCGGACGTTACACAAACACAATTCATATATTTCACAATTCATTCATGTTTCTATTTATTTTTTGGTAAAAGATCTATATTTGGTTTGATTATTTTAAGGTTCTATGCTTAGTTATACTAACATCAAATGGATAAAAGTAATTTGAGGTATCTAAGCGTAGATAGCTCTTGTGGAAGGTTTAATTCTGCTCCTAAGCAGCAAGCCTGGAACTTTGTCAGGGAACTGGATTATCAGTAACTGGTTCCTGACCAAACGACTGTGCAAAAGGTCGAAATTTTTTGATTAACAAAAAGGTAAATGATATGAGAGGTTTGCAACTAGATTTGGATTTAATTATTTAACTATATAGATCAAATATTTTTGTTTCATGATTATAATATATGCAGAATTTCCATTTCTAATATAATACAGCTGGACTTGAACAAATGCCTCTGCTCGATTTATGCGGCCAATCAAGTCTGACACACACTCTCACCTGATAAAAAGAAAGAAAGAGAGGACTGTGGAAACTGTGAGAACCTTGTGTGACGATCGGGAATGTCGTGCTGCGAGTTTGTATTTCATTTTTTATAGACAATATAGATTAGTTAGCTAGTTATATTAATGGGGATAGTTTATCGCTTGTAAGTAAAGGATATTTTTATCAATTAGGGTTCGTCCCCTATTCGTTCAAAAATATACAAGATCGTGTATCTATTTGGCTAATGTCCAGTCGTTTATTTCATGTGTAATTTACACAAATTACCACTAAAATTAAAAATATTCATATGATTTTCATTAGTGGTATTTTAGTGTTTGTCACCCTTAATTAACATCAAAATTGTGACACATAAACATTTCATATACAACTTGCTTTCACATTGATTAAACAGAGTTTAATTAAAACCAGATATTGATAGATGTACATGGTCCAAAAACAGGGAGGTGAAGGAGTATGATATAGTCATCTATTTAATTGAATCGTTTGAAAGTCATTACAATATTTAGTCGTCAAGTTTCTCGGGTGAACAAAGGCAAATAAAATTACTACAAGCGAAGACACGTTTGTCCACCAACTTACATTCATGTATACATTCATGACAAAAACTAACTATTTTGCCCCTATGACTTTCAGGGGTTTTCAAACGATCGTCATATGTAAGCTGATCTTCTCTCTCAAAATCAATTTGAGGACTTTGTGCAGAATTGGAAGAAGGTGGTTTCTCTTTTGAATTAGATTTTCCCATAATATGTGATGCATCTATAAAAAAAATCATCAAAAGATATAGTGAACAACACATCATGTTTATTACTAAAGCGTATATATACTTATTTATCCTAAGTAAATGAGTATAACTTACATGATGAAAAGATAATTAGAAAAACGAAAAACAAAACTCTCGTCATTTGTCCTTTTCTTGCAGGGATGGGTTGTGGAGTCATTAAAGTTGGATAATATCATACTTATAGGTTTCCTATTTGATACAAAACAGCTTGATGTCAACAGCAAAAGAGTGATAAAAGAGTTTAATATTGGAGTTAGAAAACTATACTATTTAATGTGAATGTGTCGTAACGGTGTCTAAGCAATATGTATAAATAATGTAACGGCGTCTTGGAATACCATCCCAAACTGGATACGTAACATAGGAGGAACAGAGAGATAACGTTTGAATAAACCAATAGATTCATCTTAGTTAGGCTACGAGAAGTGGAACATTAACATATGAACCATTGCTTTTTTGTTCAATATATACTTTTAATCCGAGAGCCAGAAAGGTGGAAGTTTTATGTTACAGATACATATATAATATTGACAAATTTATATCTTAGTTTAAACCATCTCTGGATGGCACTTCACTTACCACTTTCTTTCTCGAGAAGCAAGCAATCTCTCTATTGGTTCCTCATAGAAGCCTTCAAATAATTAATAAATGTATATGATCTTCAGACCCAGCTGCTAATTCTGGCCTCCTAATGAATAATACAGCATATTCAAAGCGTAAGAAATAATGTTTTAGTAAATATAAAGATTGTGTTTAGTATTATATGTATCATAACATACCTGACTCATTGTCCAAGCCCAAGTTTCTTAACCGGACAAGCTCTGGAACTATATCTTTTCCAAGATCTGGTCTATCTCTCTTCCTTAGCTCTGAACATTTCAGACACAGCTTAGCAAAATTTATAGCTTCTTCAACCGGCCAATCAGTCACAACCGGGTCAAGCATATCCTTGAAAGTTCCTTTCTCAATAGCCCTCGACACATGATGAGCCAGACCCATAGGATTCTTGGCAGTGATGATCTGAAGCAGCATTATCCCTAGCGAATATATATCCGACTTCGTGGTTAACTTCCCCGTTTGCTGGTACTCAGGGTCTATGTAACAAAACGTTCCTGCCGCAGATGTCATGTGGTATTGCGTGACGTTATTAGCCACCGAAGCAGGGACTAACCGAGCTAGTCCAACGTCACTGATCTTGCTCACGTAGTTTCTATCTAAGAGTATGTTAGCAGGTTTTAGGTCACGGTGAACGAGAGGCTCCGGCTTGGTTTGGTGAAGGAAGGAGAGTGCGGTGGCTATCTCCGCCGCTATTTGGAACCTTTTCCTCCAAGAAAGAGGCGGCGAGTTTCCTCTACGGAAGAGTCTATCCTCTAAGCTCCCATTCTCCATAAACTCATACACCAAGCATCCGTATTCAGGACACGCACCGAGGAGAAGAACCATGTGAGGGTGTCTTATGCAACTTAGAACCTCGACTTCTTGTTGAAACTGTTTCTTTCCTTGAGCAGCATCAGGTCTCAAGACTTTGATAGCGACAGGAGTGTGATCAAGTGTGCCTTTATAGACCGGTCCGTATCCTCCTTCTCCTACTTTCATGTTGCTTGCGAATCTGTCGGTAGCTTCTTCGATCTCTTCTATAGAGTATTTTCTGTACCGGACATCGTTCTGTCCCAAAGCAGTAAGCGCACGGTCTTTCTCCTGAGACTCTCTTCTTGCTTTCATCTCTGCTTGCTTCCTTCTTTGTCCTTCTAGCTCTGCCATTCTCTGTGCTTTCTCAGCTGCTTCCATTGCAGCTTTGCACTTGGCCTTCTCCATCTCTGCAACAGCTAGGGCTGCCTCTTCAGCACTCCTAGCTTCCTCAAATCTTCTAGCTTCTTCCTTTTTCCACATATTAAGCTCATTTGCCTAGAGAAACATAAAGTATTAACAAGGCCGGATTTGGCCTTGGCCCCAAAATTTGTATAGTTTTTTTTATATGCATAAATCTCCAGATTATGGAAAAAAAATTATAATTTTTTTTTAAGAACTGTTTATGGTCCCCAAATTTTCAAATTCGGTCATGATCGTATAAGATGGAGCAAACATTCTTATCAAGACATCAACTAGATTTGCTTCACACTAATATTTCTTACCGTCTTTTTTGCATTAAGTGCTTCTTTGCAAGCTGAGCTGTACATGTCCATGGTTTGCCTGAGTTCAAGCTTTAACCTTTTCATCTCAGCTTCAATATCTCTCTGCGTATAACCATCCAACCATTTAGTGAATACTAATGTTACATCTTAAACAAAGTATTGCTTTAGTGTGTTAACATACAGTTGATTGTGAAGCTGATTCATCAGAAGAGCCAGATGCACCAATGAAATCATAATTCTGAGCACTTAGATCAACCGAACCCATCATGAGAGATCCACCATCCGATTCATCAGAAAACGAGTTACGTCCCACAGGGTTCCTTTGCCCATTTGCCTGCTTAAAATCATAATTAAAGTCCAATGATCCATTTGCAGCACTTCTACGCCTTTCCCTCATGGCATTGAAGCCATTATCATTATGATACCTCTCTGGAGTTGTGTTTCTTGAATTACGCTGTCCCCTAAAATGTATTAAAAAAAACAAGTTTTAAAGCCATACAACATATAGGAGAAGAAGTTATGTTGGTTTTGTTATAATACCTAGGTAAGGGATCTTGGTCAGGGTCAGGTAGATTTTGGAGATGAAATGCGGATGATGGTTCACGAGGTGGGACAAGTGTATTGGTGATACGTCTTTGAGCTGCTCGTGAAGACTGGACTTTGCCTTTGGAGATGACGTAGATGGAACAAAACTCTGGCGTTGATTTGAGAATGGAAGCAGCAACGTCATGAGATTTAGTGAACTTGAGAGATCTAGCGAATGGGTTCTTGGAGGATGATGCTGATCCCACCACGATGTTGTTCACAAGGTTGTTGTTAACGTAATCGAGTATTGCTCTCGCAACGTCGGAATCTTCTAGAATAACCTCCATCATTGAAATCTAATAAAACACATGCATGCAACACAAAATCAACTACGTACGAACGGATTGAATGCATGTATGGACATTTTATTTACCCCTTTTCGCGCGCAATAACCTCTGTACGGAACAAAAAGATGATTCAATTCATCGTCTCCATCTGCAACAAAGTTTGTTGATGAGTTATACAATTTTTGGAAGAAAGAGTTATGTATACTATGAGAAGAAGATACCTACGGTTAGAATTTTTAAGACGAACATGGACAAGAATCATGTTGGGGTTGTTGATCATGTTGAAGAGATGATCGGCGGCCCAACGAACAGCGTAGTGACTGTTCTTGTCTTTGTCAATGGCGACCACCGTCGAATTAGCTGGCGCGTGCCCATCTTCCGATGAGTAACGAGCCATTATTATCAATCGAACTACAGAGAATTAATCCTCGAAATTCTAATAAAATTATTAAATAGATGTAATTAATATAATATGTCACCAGACGTAGTGTCTGGGAACGCAGGCAAGAAGAGAAGACGAGAGAAAGAAAAAGGTCGCTATCTTTCTTTCTTCTCTGGTCTAACTTTCTCTTCTCTTCTTCCTTGTTTGTTTGTTTGTTTGCGGTTCTTCCTTACACGAAATTAAGAGAAAATACCGGGAGTCATGATTTATTATCAACCATTGTTTCTGAAGTTTCTTTTTTAAGGTGGTGGTTCTCTATTTCTTCTTCAGTTTTTCTGTGGTCTTTTTTTTCAAAGTTATAGAATGCAAATATTCTCTTTTTTTTTTAAATCTCTTTAGTACGTTTTTCAGTTCTTTTTGCTTTCAAAAATACACCGAACAAATAAATTTTGAAACTGTAAGAAGAAACATTTTTATTATTTAGTTAGATAATAATAATATAGATAAACTAAATAATTAAAAAAAAGCTAGATCATTTATTATAGAGAAATTTCATAGGATAGTATTTTTTAAGTTTTTGTCATAAAAATTGTTTTCAACGAAAAAATATGATCAAAAATTATTTTATTAAAAGATAAAAATATATTAAAATTTACATCTTATGGTTAACTAATTTAGACTTAAGTTTAGAGTTAAGTGATGGATTTTGGAAACAAAGTTTTAAATTTAAAAAAAAATAAAAAATTAAAATTAAATTTTTTTAAAAAAAAAAGTGGAATATTTTAGTAATTTTTAACGATATTTTGTGACAAAAACTTTAAAAATTTTCTTTGAGAAAATTGTTCTTTAATATATGATACAGAGTCTCAGCATCCTACCAAAGTTTTCTAATAATAGCATTAAGAGAGGAAATTGAGTCTTATCTCGCCGTTCGGTTTGCATCTGCTCGGTGGATCCGACAAGGAAATATGGCTATGATTGGTGAGCCGCTCGCTGAGTATGAACCACTAGACAGTTGAGTGATGCCACAAGACTAGCAACAATATGAAATGCGTATCGTTTTGCAACGAACTAGCATACATGTTTTTAAAAGCACCTTAGCACAAAAGGGTAAAAAAACAACCTAGCTTGTTGGCTCATCTCACATTACAAAATACCAGATAATGAATTCTCACTGAGCTATTATGCATTCTTGCTCATAGTATGTATATATAATATATCATATAAGTTTCCTCTATTGTTACAGTTGTGACCTAAGAGGTACAATACAATATGCATAAACCAAAGAATCAGAGTGAGTTCTGTTTAGCTTATTGGAGTAGAAACCGTAATAACATTTTCCATAATCATTCGTTATAGGAAAGAAGTACCCGCGAGTCCATGATGCAATAGATTATGTGAGATACTATCTCTCGCCTTCATCGCATTAACCGATCTCAACCCGTTTTCAGGCAAAACCTCATCATCAACCACTTCAACCATCAGCTCTGGCTCCATCCTCTCCCCTCTGATCTCACATATATTGTGTAACACACAGCACGCCCCCAAGACCGTCGGCAAATCTTGCAGCTTCACTTCAGTCCGCTTCTGCAGACACGCCCACCGTCCTTTCAACCTCCCAAACGCTTCCTTAGCCACTCTCTGCACCTCGCTCATCTTCTCGTTAAACGCGTGCTGCGTCCAAGTCAAATTCTGCTGCGTGTAAGGAACCAAGACCCAGTCTAACAACGGATGACCCGCCCCACCAGCGACCCACAAACCTTTCAAAAGACCTCCGTTGTTAGCTCTTTGATACAACAACGACTTCTCCAACACCTTATCATCAGGCATTGACCCGGGCCATCCTATACACAAGTCAGTAAAAACGCCGTTTGGGTTCACAACGGCTTGGATTGTGATCGAGTACGAAGTCTTCTGGTTCCTCTCGGTATGCCTCTTGTTGAAATAAGAAGCTACACTGATCTTAGGAGCTATAATCGGAATGTGAGTCGTGTACATAGACCCAACAACGTTCGGTATACCCGAGATCGATTCGTACGTTTCTCTAATGTTTCTTAACGACTCATCATCAGGCCACTGAAGGTACTTAGGCATTAGAACTTCTTTAATCGCTTTACATACCTCGAGGACGAGCTTGTGACACGTGGAGATTCCTAAACCGAACTTCTTGGAGACGAGACGGAGCGGCTCCCCCGTGGCTAACCTCCAAACGCAAACCGCGACTCGCTGCCGCACGGGAATCGCGTTTCGCAACGCGGTATCTTCTTTCGCCACCGCTGAGTTTAATTCCTCGCAGATTAGCTCGAACGTGGATTTGGACATCCGAAACGCTTTTTTGAAATCGTCTTCCGGATAGTCCGAGCGGTTACACTCTTCCCACCACGCTCGGCTTCGATCCTTCACCCATAACCGCCTCTGCTGACCCGTACCGTGAACCGAACCGGATCCGGTTATCTCGCTCCCCTCCGCCTCTGTCTCGGTTACAGCGGCGGAGACGGAAGCGACGGCGGCGCGTGAGGCGCGTGACTTCTTCCGACTGATATCAACGGGGTCGGCGTAGTGATCGGTGAGATCGGAGTAGTGATCGGACATGGTTCTTGCTCGTTTCCGGTAATTAGACTGGAGCTCGGACATTTCGCGGCGGGAAGCGGCGTTTTGAGCTTCGTGATTCTGCTTCTCGTGCTCCTCCATCAAGAGCAAGGAAGTGAAGAATCCCTTGAGGTTGTTTTTGGTTTCGTGGGACGACGTCGTTTGAGTCTTGCTCTCTACCTCGGCGTCGAAGACATTACAGACTTCTTCTTTTTCTTCTTCCTCGTCGTCGTCTCTGGTTTCGTTGGTTCCTTTCCGGAAAACGGCGGAGGAGGCGGCTTTCATCGACGTCGTGTAAGGCTTGTGAGTTTTGTTTCGGACAAAAGTGTCTTCGCTCTGGATTGGAAGAGAAGATATATTTTCTTTGGTTCATAAATAGATTTATCTCAGACAAGACTTTGAAACTTGTGGGATGTGTGTGTGAACACGCAAGTTTGACTTTAGTACGCCACCTCTTTTTCTTTTCCAATATTTTATTTATTATTTATTGGTATTACTCATTTTTATTCTTCTTTTGTTACGTTCTTTGGTTGTTTTAGATATTAGTTTATACAGAAAAAAGGCAGAAGCATTGTTTTTTTGGTGATTCAAATTTTAAAGCAAACTATGTGAAACCTGTTTTCAAAAAAAAAAGAAAAAATTAAAAAAAAACTGAAGCAATTACTTGTGTAGACTCGTAGTTTTAAAAATGTAAAAGATATTTAAAAACAAGCCCGTTGGAAATTTAAAACTAAAGTAATTAGTTGTCAAAATAATAGTCTAGTGAATAAATAAATAATAAATCTATATATCTATGTTCTTCCCCTTTGCTACATGAATCACTATGTCGTGCTACTAAACAATGCTTTAAAGAAGTTGATGCCATTATCAATTCATATGTTCTGCTACTTGCCAATGTGAACTAACTATTTTCGTAAGTGGTAGTTGCAATTTTCTAATCTCTACATAACAGTATTGTTTACGTTATTTCTAGATTCAGATAGTTTGTGATATCATCGTACTGTGTTCCCAACTATCCCGTTTTGATAATCTATGCTGATTGCTGAGATGAGAAACGATAAAAAGAATGAGTCTTCTCTCGTTCAGATATGTAACATTCGGTTTGGGAAAAGACGAGTCTTCTCTCCACCACTCTTTTATTAGTATTATTTTGTTTAACTTTTGTCAACAGCATTTTATAAACGTTGTTATATTGTGGAGTGGATGTTCACACACATATCTTATATACGAACCGGATAATGTTTATTTTATTTGTTTGTTCAAGTTTATAATATTAAGATCTTAAATGATTGTACCGAGAAGCTAAGAAAGCAGTGTGAACGCGTTAAGGAAGTATCGACATTGGTGTGTTATATTTGGCGGTGCGGCACGTTAGGTGGCAGATGGAGACTTTTGGGTCCCACGCCTTTGTTTCTTTTTTTCTGTTTATGTGTCTAATTCAGATTATTTTCTAGGAAAAAAAAATAACACTTAAAAAACGAACCGAAATACCCAAAATTAAAATCAGATCAAAACTTTAAAATACCCGAACGATTTTTATATTTTTATACCTAAAATAATCAAACTGAACTAAACTGGAAGCAAACTGAAACTAAACGAATACCCTAATATATAAAAATATTAGTTATATATACATATAACCTAATTAAATATATATTTTTAATTTAAAAATCTATTAAAAATATCTAAAAATATTCAAAAATAACTAAATTATTATAAAGTATCTGAATTATCCGAAAATATCCGGATAATTTTATCCGAAATATATAAAGTAATCCGAAATATCCAAAAAAAATTTATCTAAATTATTATAATTTTTAAAATTTTTATCCTAAATAACTAATATATTACCCGAACTACTCGAATCGAAACTGAAACTAAATGAAAACCAATTTTTTGGATATTTTTTTTTAAAACTAAAACATTATGGGCCTTGGAATCTTTTTGGACATTTTATAGTTTTTAGTTTTACTATCTGAACCAAACCAAATCTGAAACTATCCGTACCAAACCGAACCGTGTTCATACCGAACTATTAATAACATTTTATGGTATTACTATCTGAACCAAACCAAACTATTAATAACTCAGAATGCATAACATTATGCTTGACGAGGTAATAACCTTTTTATTTATCTTTTTGTTAATAATGATCTTAGAAACTAATACCTAAATTTGGATCTCATCAGGAACACAATGCAAAATTGTTTTACCTTGCAACAAACAAAAAATGTCTGGAAAATTGCTTGATTCTTGAGAGAGGACATATATACATGCCTCATGGATGTCTGGTGTTTTAAATCTTAGCTCTTGTTTTAGTGATCAATATTTCCATTTTCAAATGTTTGACAATTTGTATAACGTATGTAGGTGGTTTTAAAATGGATACCGATGTTTTCGCATTTGGTGTGATTTTGCTTGAGCTTTTTACTTGCTCGAAAGAAGGGGACTTGCTTGCGCATTTACTTGCTTTGAGAAACGGAGCAAAAAAGTTCAAGAAGAATAAAAGCTTAGGTGTTAGGGGGCCTAGACCTTTCTTGTTTACGGAAATAATTGATCCTCGACTTGAGCGTGATTATCCTGTGATTGCAGGATTGCGTATGGGCACGCTCATCCAAAAATGCACCGAGGACAGGCCCACACGATCGTCCATGCAACAAGTTCTGGATGTTCTGAATCATATTGCGGAGATTCACTAGAGTATCCATATGAGTTTGGTTTTACGTTGTAATAAACATTTTATAACTGGTTCGTCCTTGTCCTGCTTTTGTTTTGAATGCTTGGAGTGAAACAATAATCTAAAAGAGATTCGTAACATCGATCTTATTGACATTGATATCTCCGTCTTCACGATCTTTTGTTTGGACAGAAGTAACCTCAAAGTAGTGAATATCTACTGCTACCAAGACTAAAGCGCAACGAAACACTCGTATCGACCAAAGAGACTATATTGGTTTACCTAGAGCTTCCGTTGTTTCTCTTTGTGCCTCTTACGGTTAAGATATGCATTAGAAATACTTAAAAAGTTCACTAATCTGAGGATCCAGCAAGGAGAAAAATTTAAAACAGAACACCTTTTATTTTACTTTAGAACACATGCACGATTACATTCAAACCGAAAACTAAACAAACACACGACAGAACGAAAGAGAAACTAGCAGCTCAAGCGACTTGGACCTGAATAGTCTTCGGTTTCTTAGGCTCAGGAGGAGGAAGCTTCCCAACAGTCACTTTCAACACACCGTCATTACAAGAAGCAGATATCTTCTCCAAATCCGCATTCTCAGGCAACTGAAACTTCCTCATGAACTTCCCCATCCTCCTCTCCATCCTCACATACTTCACTCCCTCGTTCTCCTTGCTCTCCCTCTTCCTCTCTCCGCTCACCACGAGCACGTTGTCGCTCTCGACCTGGACCTTGATCTCGTCTCCTTTGATCCCAGGCATGTCCACCACGAAAGCGTACGCGTCGGGTTGCTCGATGACGTCAGCTGGCGTAGCCGCCATCGCCTTCTGGTCTCTCACGTAAGCTCTCGACGGGTTGCTGCGGCCCTTCTCGCTGTGCTCTTCGGGGACCTCGAGCATGTCTTCGAGGATTGAGATGATCGGGAACCTTCCGAAATCCATTGTTGTAAACTTTGATTCGTCTTTGTTCTGATGCTTTGTTGATTGGCTTTTAACCGATGAGAGATTGTGTGATATTTAAATAGGAGTGAAGATGGATTGTTCTAGAGAGATGTAGACAAGAGTTTATCACTTTATCACTCGGTCTGATATTTTCAGTTTGAAGTGGTTCCGTACTGTTCGAGAAGTGTCTTGATCGTTCTAGTTTTTTTTTTGACAAAATGTAATTAGTTAGTGTAGTTGTGGGCTTCTGCATCAGGATTATGAAAGCCCATCCTCAATAAGGCCCGTTATTTTTTTTGTTTCGAATTTCTGGATACATAACTGTGGAAAATTGATTGGTGAATATTGTTATCAAGAAGAATTCTGATTGGATCAAATAAAACCTAGCAAATTCCATGAAAATTTTTCAAACTCTATAGTAGCTTAAAATATATATTTTTTCATCTTTTGTTATACAAAATTGCATTGTTGATCGGGCTTATTTGCCAAATAAGTAAAAAAAGCAAAAAAAATTAAGATTGGTAGAGAGAGATAGGAAAATAAATTAGTATTTGATTCTTTGGGAAGTAACCATTATCATCTAGCAACTGACCATGAAGTCAACAGTTTCATCGTCACTCCTCAATTTGAAGTATCTGTTAAACCCAAATCTTCGTCGTCGCTTAATCTCCCTCACATCTGTTTCCATCCCTAAATTGTCACTGAGTTCGATCACCAATCACACCACACTTAATAACCTCTTCCCATCTTCGGCAACCTCAGGTCTAAGAACCATCTGCTCTTCCACGGCATCCTCTTTCAAACCCGAACAAGCTAGAGTTCCATCCGCTCTTCCCCTCCCAGCTCCTCCGTTGACCAAAGTCAGCTCCTTTCTCCTTTTTTCTTAATTGCTTTATCTTTTCGATTCTATTGAATTTAGTTTCCTTGGAAAAATGGTAGTTCAACATGGGATTGTGTCAGTTATCTGTCACAACTGACAAAAAGAGGAACATCTCTCACGCGAAGAGCGCCATCGAAGAAGCTGCTTCCAAGGGAGCTAAGCTTGTTCTCTTATCCGTTAGTTTCCCTCCTTCACCCCCAACTGTTTTTGTTTAAACTTTGAAACGTTTTAATTTGCTCATGGTTTAGATTTTTATAAATGTTTAAGGTTAGTCGGGGCCGGATTTTGGGAGCTTTAGACGATTTAATAAAGATTTATATAGTCTGGCGGACTGAATTTTTTTACAAATTTGGGAGTCTATATCTATATAATTTTTTTTCAAAAATTTTGGTAGTACCAAATAAAATGTTTTATTAAGCTTGGCCTAGGAACGGCTTAGTTGATATCTTCTCAACCAAGTTTTTTAACACTTCAAATGAACTTTGTTTCAGGAAATGTGGAACACTCCTTATACCAAAGGTAGTTTCCGAGCTTTTGCGGAAGACATTGATGCAGGTGGTGACGCTTCTCCTTCGACCGCAATGCTCTCTGAAGTTTCCAAACGTCTCAAGGTTACGATCATTGGTGGCTCTATGCCTGAAAAATCCGGGGGTCGTTTGTACAACACTTGCTGTGTCTTTGGTTCCGATGGAGAGCTAAAAGCTAAGCATCGAAAGGTTTGTGGTTTCTTTTTTTCGAGATTATGCTTTCATTTCAAACGACCATAGAAGAAATCAATGAACTTTCTTCTGCTTTAGGCGATAGAATCTCTGTTAAAGGATGCTTTTATTATCAGTTGTCTGAACATCCTGTTCTTGATTGTTTGTTCTTGGGGTTTTGTTTTGTGCCGGCAGATACATTTGTTTGACATAGACATTCCCGGGAAGATTACTTACAAGGAATCTAGAACTTTTACTGCTGGAGAGACACCAACAGTCGTTGACACAGGTTTCACTCTGGTTCGCCAATACTATTAATAAGCATTTACGAACTATTTTGACTGGAGAAATGTTTTTAACGAGTAATGGGATCATAGTAGGACCATTCACATCACATGCTCATTTTGTAGTTGTTAAGAGAAAAATGGTTTTGTTGATTGCTGCAGATGTGGGACGTATTGGAATAGGCATCTGCTATGATATCCGGTTCCAGGAGTTAGCTATGATGTATGCTGCAAGAGGTGAGTCTTTGTACTATATATGAATTATCCAAATGCACTATTTACTTTCAGGTCCATTTGCTTCTTAAAGAACCTGATCATCTACATGTTTCTTCTGCTAATTTCAGGTGCTCATTTGCTATGCTACCCAGGAGCCTTTAATATGACAACTGGACCGCTCCATTGGGAAATACTACAAAGAGCAAGGTACAATTCACAACCTGCTACTTCATTAAACTTGCTTGGCTTAGTTTATAATGAGTAAGTGACAAGGCAATATGTTTTTCTCCCATTTCAGGGCTACGGATAATCAGGTATTAAAATACTTGTATTGGTAGCTCAATGATAAATACAAGTTTTGAGAGATTTCTTAGATAAACTTGCATTTCTCTTTGAGTTAAAAATACAAGTACTATGATGTATGCTACTTTGTCCAGTTATATGTAGCGACATGTTCATCTGCCAGAGATTACGGATCTTGCTACGTTGCTTGGGGCCACTCTTCACTCGTCGGGCCTGTAAGTACTAAACCTTTTTCTTTTCCTTGTTAGTTCATTGATAATGAAGCTTTTACTAGCGCAACAAATATTTGACAGTTTGGAGAAATTATAGCGAAGACTGAGCCTGAGGAAGCAATTATCATAGCAGAGATTGATTACTCTTTCCTTGAACAACGAAGGTAATCACGAGATTAAGCCGTAATTTTCTTGCTTTTTGATCTCGTTGTGTTGATCGAGTGTAATATGCTAACTGAATATTGGTTTTTTACCATATCTCAGGTCAAATCTTCCGTTGAATAAACAGCGGCGGGGAGATCTCTACCAGCTTGTAGACATACAGCGTCTGGACAAGTAAATGAATGCAGCAGAAGTTGTTCATGTTGAGATGTAGTCTTCAGAAGTTTGGTTGCTTACAACTTATTGGCGGTTCATTTATCTGCAACTTTGCAGAGATGTAATAAATAAATAAACACGTGATCATGGCTAACATTCATTCATACAATTTATTTTCAAACAGCATCAAAGTGGAACAACGAAAAGAAGAACTTTGCGGCTCTGCTTGATTTTAGATGATCCGTTGTTGAATGATAAAAATGACCAGACGACATAATGCAGTTAGAGCTTATTAAAACATTCACAATGTGTTCTCGTCTTTAGAGGGAGTCACACGTGGTCCATCGTCCCCCTAAACCTCGCAGGGAAAGAACAAGTACCGTACGCGTGTGGTGAGGAGGCCCGCACGTGCGAGGGTCCCATATGTAGAAGAGAACACACACACAACAATGCTTCACGTGACAGTGTGGGACCTCGCACAGACACAGTTGAGAGCTTCACCGCGTGACTGAATCTTTCTTTTTTTGTGTCAGCTCTTATTGTCTCCCCCGCCCCCTGAGCAGCTGCATCTCTGACTCTCCCGTGCGATTTTCTTTCCCTTTAGTTTATGTTTTTATCGCACACATCCCTAAAACTAGATAGTTAGTTGTATCCATTGCAAGGTTTATTTACATTTCTATGTAAAATATTCTTTAGGGATCAGGACTAATAAATCTATACGGTATAGATTCTTTTGGTGCTAAGAGATAACGGCAAGAGATGTCAATATGGCTAAAGATGTATCACGCATGCATTTGCGTAGAACCATCTTTTCTCTCGATGAAGTTTTACCAACAACAACATTATGATCTTTATTTACAAAAAAAAAACATTATGATCCGTTGGAGAAAAAAATTCATATGGAGAGTTTAGATGGGATATGAATAATGTATACTGAACTTCAAATTGATTTTAAGTTGGAAATTCATGATAAACCTGAATTTCACTGAATCAAACAACAGATCATTTTTGTACTGTTATTTAAAGGGTTTTTCTACCTTTGTAAAAGTATACACGGTCAAGCTTGAAACAATATTTACGGGGGACTCTTGGAAACTGGGTATGAGAATTGAGATATAAAAGTGGAAACATCGGCCGAAGTGTGACAAAGAAGTATAATAGGAACAAGAAAACATAAGTGTTGATGAAATGAGGAACAGTGAAGGAACAAGAAAGGAAGGAAGCATGTGAGACCTGAAAAAGACACAAAACAAGCACAGATCCTTAACCTCTCCTTGTCGAGACAACCCAATGGGCAAATGTGGGTGCCAAGAGAGGCTTTGCTAAAAGTTAAACATACATATATAATATGACCTTTGATAAAAAAAAACATATATAATATGACCATTAGTTAATCAAGTGCTTGCTTGCTTGATCCTAATCACATCCTTTTCCCAAAGCCAACCAACGCTCGAGAGATCTGTCTAGACAATTTGAGACAATCCGTATGGTATTCTATATATGCTTACATTTTGAATTCATATGTTATTTTTGCGAAGTAGATGATTGTACTTTTCTATTGATCCAGTGTAACCGCAACTGAATACTTCATTGGGGAGAATATTAATACTGGTTTAAGATCCACTAATCTAATTCTGGCAACAAAAAAAGATCCACTAATCCAATAGGAAACATTGTTTTGGAGAAAATATCACATCAAAAAATATAAAAGAGAGTTAATTAATATATAGGAGAACTATACCACCAATATATTTATCACTAAATAGTTTTAAATTGATAACAAAAATCTTAACATGGTATGAGAGCTACCCAATGTTGGGTCACTCCATGTATATTGTTTTCACATTTGCTTAGGTTTGAACATGAGATAATGAATAAATAAATTTTTCACATTACTAGTTGAATAAATAATTAACTAACATATATGATATGTTAAGTCCAACTATAGTCAATTGATTTTAAGTTATAAATTTTTGATAAATCTGAACTTAGCATGCTAACATGATAAACACATGCTAGGACCAATTCAATAGAGGAGGAGATCATCAGTTGCTCTCACATTATGAGGAAAATGACATAAAACGTAGGTACATGCATACATAAAAAAAAAAAATGAAGAACGCACTTGTGTGGTCCATCTGGTTAATATACAAGTAAACAACACGCGCCGAGATCGCCAGCTTCTATATAACTCATCTATCTCCCTCCTCTTCTCTCTCATTCGTCGTCTTCCTCTACAAGTCCCGATAAAGAAACAAAGAAACAACACCAAAACAGTTTAAGACATCTAATCTCTTTCTTCTTTTGTCTCTTCTTCTTCTTCAAAAATTCCCCTTTTTTTGTCGAGTTTCTAAGAACAAAGCATGCATAGATCCAGAAACCCGTCATTCTCCTCCACCCTCCTCGACGAAATCTACAATTCCATCGATCATAAAACCCACAAAACCCAATCTTTTACCGGTTTTGTCAACACTACCAATAATAAACAGAGCATCAGCGTAACCAGACCGGTTCCTGACCGGAAAATACACAAAGATCGGTTCTTTAGCTCCGTGTCGTCTTCCTCTGATTCCAACTCCAGTTTCTTCTCATCTTCCGACACAGAACCATCTCACGCTAAGAAGAAATCTTCTTCAAGACCGTTATGTTTCGGCCCATCTAAAACAACAAAGCCAAGAAAAACAGAGGATAAAACTCTGTTTCACCAAAACAGAGCGTTTCGAGTTTCGGAAGACTACGATTACGAGAAGAATGAACACACTAGAACCAGAAGATCTAGTAGTAATCAGAAGAAGCTCAAAACTCCAGCTTCACCTGGTGTACGGATCGTTAACTTCATCAACTCTTTATTCAGCAGCAACAACAGTTCCAAAGGTCATCCGAAGAAGATGAGCTGCGACGACTCTGCGTTCGTTAGGAAACCAAATGATTACTACTATCCATCTACGACGTGTTCTTCCGCTTCTTCCTTCTCCAGGTCGTGTCTGAACAAAAGCTCCGAGAAATCATCTGACCGTGTCAAAAGAAGCGTCAGGTTTTCTCCGGTTAACGTGATCGTCCCCGAGAGCAGATCCTACGTCGAAGAAGAAGATTACCTCAGCAACAACGGTTATGTCAGAAAGTCAGTGAAGAAGAACGTGGAAGATAGAGGGAGGAGGTCAGTGGAGGAGATTGCGAGAGAGTTTCTGAGAGATTATCACAAGAAGCATGATAACGGTTTGGTCAAGATTAATGCTTTCGAGGATTACGAAGATGATGATGATGATGTAGCAAGTGATTCGAGTTCGGATTTGTTTGAGCTGGACTTAGTTGGAACTCATCATCACAATCTGTACGGAGATGAACTTCCCGTGTATGAAACCACTTTTGCTGGTTTGATCTTGTGAAGTTTTTTTTTTTAATTAGTTTTTCGTTTTTAAGTTTTAATTCCATGTGATCTCCACATCTGTGTTTGATTTTGTAATTATAGTGTCGTGTTATAAATTTTGTGTTTGTAAAAAATTTGATCCAGTCATCTTTCTCATACCTTCATTTTACATTTCAATTGTTTTATTAAGTTGGATAACTTCTAATTAAAACAAATTAGTACGTCAAAAAAATTAAACATGACTAAGATATTTTCTAACTTTAGATTTAAAATTTATCCGCTTATTAGCCAAGGATAAGGGTATGTATAGTGACCCCTTCAAGTTGAATTTAACATGATTTTATGGGTTATGGAAACTGTTTTACATTTGAAATATTTCAACAAATTACTAAAGAATAACCATTGTAAAAGTCGAGAATTTTTGCCGATGATTTTGTCGAGAGGGATCCGTTACGTGCAAAGCAAAATGATTTGTGTGATAATTGATAAAGTTGTTGGTGATCCCAAAGGGAAGAAAAAATCAGGCTTCCAACTTTCTCTTTTTCGATGTAACTATCACATGCTTTAGATCCAAATTTTCATGAAAGCAAACGCTTTTAATATGAAGCGAGTTTTTCATCTCTAATTCTCTATATAGATTTAAAATTCTTTTAAAAAAACTCATAGATTCAGATCATAAGATGTGAAGTGGACATTTAGTACATGTACAATGTGCATGTAGCAGCAGAACGGTGTCTCAAAATGATATGTTATGTTCAATAAAATCAAATAAACACGCTGCTACATTGGTTTAGCAAGTGTTTTTTTTTTTTTTGAAAAAGGCTTTAAAAATTTAGCAAGTGTTTCATGTAAAATGTACGTTTGTTTCTTTTAAGTCATTAAATTTTAAAAAATCTCAGAACACTTATGTCCCATAAAAAAACTTTAACTAAATTTTAGCTACCTAGAAAACTTCTATTTTGTTTGGGTAGATAAGTTCAGCTTCGAATACAACTTTTTTGTATACTAAAGAAACACAAGCATATACAATATATATATACACATGTGAAAGTGGTTGGTTTGGTGTGTATAAAAAGAAAAGAAAGAGGGAGAATCGAGAAATTCGATATCCAAGTGAGAAGCAAAGGGTGATTGAGCGGATCGTGAACGGACATATTAATGCTTTATAAAATTGCAAAAATAAATAAAACAAATAAAGAAAGTGTAATTTTAAAATAAAGTGAAAGGATTTGTAGCGATAGATGAACATGAAGTACTGATGCTTCCATGGGAACAGAGAAAGTAGGGGGGAGGGGGGGAGAGCTTTTGCTTTAGTTCTATTTTTTCACTTTGATCATCTTAAAGAAAGTTTCGATTACAATCTTCCCATTACTTCTCTCAACAATTTTTTTTTTTTTTACATTAACACAAATATCATACGCACGATCGCACGTATACATGGACCATTCTCAGTCCATGTCAAGTCATTTTAATTTATTTTACACCTTTTCTTGTTGAGAAACTTGATTCTATAACTTATATTACAAGAACTAAAACCATTATAGAATTATCATTGAAATTGTTATATAGGTGAGTTACCATAATAGTATAATACATATGGTTGTTTTTATAAAATTACATTCTAATTTTTTTCATATACAATACAACTAGTTGGACAAAAGAAATAGTTTGATGAGTATATAACGGCGTATTTTTATTCAATTATGCGGCGGATTAAATTATTCCGCCAAGAACGCTTATTTCTTGTTGCCAAATCAACAACTAAACATAGTTAACGAAGTAAATTATTGAAACAAAGATCGTGCAATGTATTTGCATACAACAATACTCCCTCTAACTCCTAATGATTGCACATAATACGTAATGAATTTAAGTAAATTATGTCTTTTTTTTTCACTAAAGGCTTTAAATTATGTTATATTGAGATCATTGGATCAGGGATACGTTAATTATATACAGACGCGCCTATTGCATTGATACCACATGCATGCGACACGTCGGGTTAAATTCTTGAAACTTTAGTTGACAAATTCTCTACACTTCAGTTACAGATTCTCAAAACTTCAGTTACAGATTCTCTAAAAGAAGTTTATTGCTAGTTTCTTCAATTGTGGATAAATGATTATTTAGCAAATTTCAACTATATGGTCGTTAATATATATATATATATATATATATTATGATTAGTTAGTTATGAGTTTGTAGCTTTGGATCAACCATCCTTATATTAAATAGAGTAGTTAAATGAGGAGCCCCTAAACAAACAAAAAGAAAAGTTCTAAAAGCGATCAAGTGAATAGCACGACATGCATGGTTTTGTAGGACCAAAGCGACGTGTCCCTCTTGAGTATGAATTGAAGTTCAAAAGATCACATGACTAATCCGTACTACTTGATATGTAATCAGTAATCATGCAAATAAGACTATATATGCATGTAATATTGTAATTTGAACGTATACTGAAATTAATATAACAGCTTCTTGCCATCATCTACTGAAATATCAAAACCAATCTGATCATTCGAGCCCTTATATGTAAAATTATGAGAATTGAGTTGGGTCGGCTTAGGAGTTTTGGAATATTGTTTTCATCATCTACTCTAAGAGTCTACATAAAGCAGTACCGTAACATCTGATAATAATCTCTGAAACAACGTTATAGTTAAAAAAAACCATACCGGTCTTTTCAGTTTTTGTCAAGGTTGGTGAGAAGGACTTGTTGAGGAAGGAGAGTGTAATCAATGTGAAGATCCTCCAACATTTTCTTAATCGCCAAAGACTGTTCAGTTCTTCTGATATTCCTCTCCCTGTACTCCTGAAACGTGATGGTGTGGTTGCTGTAAAGAGCCATCTTCAGCTTGTTCATGTTCTCTATCTCCTTAACCACCACCGTGTGTATCGGTGACCAATGCTGCGGATTCTGCTCCAAGTACCTGATCAGAACCAAAGCAAGAACTCTTTCAAGATTTAATGTAAAAATAATCAAAAAGAAGAGTTCCAAATGATACTTACTCAGCGATTCTTTCTTTGAGATGTGCAATCTTAGAGACTGGTGTCGAAAACGCGATAGAGAACTCCACTGTCTCTCCCATATCTGGACTTCTGAAGTAGTTGCTTATCGGTTTCGTGGCCAGAACACTGTTCGGATAATACACTTTCTCGTTGTCAAGTTTCAAGAACACCGTCGATAACAGATTCATTTCTTCAACCAACATCTGAAAAAGAAAACTTCAACTATGTGACAAGCTCTTTCTTTATAATATATGAATGTAACGGATCTCTTTGGTGGAGAGTTTTTACCGGGACACCTTCGACAACGCAACGATCACCGACATCAAAAGGATGCATAACGAAGACAAACACAATGGACTCAAATAGGTTCTTGCAAGTGCTTCCGATTATAAAGGCCAGAGCCACGAGTTGAGTGGAGAAGAACAGCAAAACCTTAGTCGTTGCTACTTCGAGTAGCAGCAGCCAAATGACGATTGTAATAACGATCAAGATCGCTGTCACGAGTTTGTTTAGCTGCTTAACCGCTGTTTTTGTGTCGTTTAAGGAATGTGCTAGAGCTTTTCGACTAGTGTACACCTTAACCTGGTAAATATAGCAACAGACCACAAGTGGTTAACATCAAGAAACACAGACACTGATTGTTAACTGAGAGCAAGAAGGTGTTGGAGGAGACTTACCACCCATTCTGTGAATGCTTTTCTGGTGATTCTCCCGGTCTCAGCAGCACCGTCAAACAAAGGGAACACAAGATCAACCTCTTCTTTAATCATGAACCTAAGCAAATCTTCTTCCTCTATGTAACTGAGACAACAACCCAAACCAAAGGTTTTCATTACAGAATGCACAAGAATTAGGCATAGGATTTATCCAAACCGAACCGAAACCAACCTAATATTAGGTTCGGTTAGGAGTCAGGTTCAATTCGGTAGGTTTTCTAAAAAAAAAGTTGGTTTTCAGTTTGGTAAGTTTAAAAATGTATTACCAAACCATTAAAAATAACCGAACTAACCAAAATTTTGAACCAAACAAAAACAAAATCAACCGAACTTATCTGAAATTTTAGCAAAATGAAACCAAAATCTAACAAAAATCAGAAACTTCGATAGGTCGAACCAAACTTTTTTTACGGGTTAATTCGATAAGATTTATTTCGAACCGACGAACCAACCGAACCAGCAGGTATAAGAGAGATAAAAGCATAGGAATATTTGCTATTCTCACCTGAAGCAAGGCTGAGCAACATTTCTAAACACATGATAAGCAGCAGCCAAAGCCTCCATCTCACTAGTAATCTCTCCCCTCTCAGCCTGCTCTTTCGCATCCCCATACGCCGTTTCATCCAACGTATCAGAGATCGTAGAGAGACCCGAAGTCCTAACCGCTTCCACCAACACCCTCATCGTCCACGCAGAGACTTTCTCACGCTTCATCTTATGAACTTTCCCCATATCAATCACTTTCTTCCCTTTCACCGTCCCTTTCTTCCCAACACTCGTGAAACTCAAATGCCCCGTGCTCGGCTCCCGCCCCACCTTCTCCGCCTCCTCCATAAGCGGAGGCCCCGAGAGCGTCTGGAGTACGTACTGGTGGAAAACAGATTCTTGAATCCTGTCGAAGAAGTTGACCACGTTGAAGTTTGCCGCCAAGATTTTCAGCAAGAGCGTTTTCACCAGCCAGAGGAAGGCTCCGGTGAGGAGGGAGATGAGGGTACGTGTGATAGCTGTTAGTATCTTCGTGGCTGTTGGGGAACGGTCCACGTCGCGGTTGAAGAGAAACACCCAAGCGATGAGGATCAGGCTTAGCCATATGAAGACTTGGACGCTCTTCTTTAACCCGTGCACGAAGTAGAGCACTTTTCTACGTAAAAGAAAGTTTGTTTCGATGAGGAAGACGACGAGATGCATGAACCAGTTCGTCACCAGCATCCCGCTGAACGTGACCATCACGAGGACGCACCATTTCCACACTTCTAGCCCCCACACGGTGTAAGTTATCAGGACGTCGATGGTTAAGCTAGCGACCAGAGAGCTTAACACCGCTATGAAGAAAGCTAGCTCTACTAATGTGAGTGGACTTACTCTTCTTCGCATCTCTTTGCTCAGCTTCACCTTTTTGTAGATTTCTTCGTCTTCGTCTTTCTCTACCTCGGTTGCTTTATTTGGAGTCGCTGAACCGACGCTCCTTGTGGATTTGTTGTTGGGAGAACCTCTACTAATAGAAATAACAGAACCGAGTGGTTCCTTAACGTCTCCCTCTAGGTTACTTGTTGTTACAGGGTAAGATGGTTCGACAAACCGGGACTTTGGTTTGGAGTAAACCGACCTTGCAAAAGATTTCCTCTGAGTTAAGCCTTCAATGCTTGGGTTTGGAGGTCTGGGAGGCTTGTTGGGGCTACTAATAAGCTTAGAGATTTCAGGAGAGGAGCTCTTGGTCTCTGGTGAATCCATCTTAAAAGAAACCCTTGATGCTTCTTCACCTGAAACATTGATAACAACTTCTCTTCCTCCATTGGTACTCTTTCTTTCTGCTATTCCATTGCTACTAGCATCCATTTGACAAACAATGGCTCTGGAAGAAAAAAAGAGTCAGAACACTGTGTGAGTGATAAAGTAGGATATAGGGTTAAAGAAACTATGGCTCTTGTTCTTAGTTTTTGAGGAAACTTATGGAATCTATACACTAAGCAGAGATGAGTAACAAAACAATGGATTTACACAACCTATCATTTAAGATCTATACTTTATATTTCCCTTAGACAAACAACACGAAACTCTTAAAGAGTTTTTTTGGTCTAAAACTCTTAAAGAGTTGGTAGTTTAAAAGGAGGTTACCTACCACTAGTGAGGTACAATGAATCTTCTTCTTATTCTTCTGTGAGTATCAATTAATCAGCTCATTCATGAGGGACGACCCTGAAAATAGCAAAAAATAAACAGAGATCTTAGGGGAAGATATAGTACACACCACGACCACGTTTAAAGAGAAGAATTCAAATATTTGGTAAAGGAGAAAGTCAGATAATAATAGTGACCCTAAAGAAAAAGAGGCAAATAATAGCAGCTGATAAGAAGAGAGGCGGTGGAAAAAGTTTGCCTGAGAAAAAAATGGCTTAAACCCTGAAGTAGCCAACAAAAACGAGAAGCCAAATATATAAAAACACAAAACATAGAAAAAGGGTTTTGAGAAGATCTTACATGAACACAACACTCAGGCGGGTCCAAAGAGTAAGAGATCTCAATACTTTTATAATGTTAATCAATAAACTTTTCCTGAAAATTGGAAACTGTATTTATATAATTGAATATGTATCGAGGTGGGGGAGTTGTTATTTTTTTTAAACACTAAAATTTCATTAACAGAGGTAAATTACATTGGTGGAGTTGTTTGTACAACATTTATTACTAAACTCTCCTACCTTTACTCGTCAACAGCAAAATGTGAAACCGAATGTATTCCGGACCACAAAACTTGGTTTTTAGTTCAAGAATCTAATAACCAAAGTCCTCTCTATTCAAGATTGTCTTTATTATAAAATTATTCTGACCCAAAAAGACAAATGCTCTGTCCTAAAATGTCAGAATATAATATGTGATTTTGTGCACGTCCACCACTATTTCACTTTCTTTTTACGGCAAAAATTCAAATTTCAAAAAATTTCACAGACTCCAAAATCTATGTGTAATGGAAATGTTGAATAAAATAATTAACAGTTGAACCATTATAATGAAACAGTTGAAAGAGAAAAAAATTTAATGATTTGAATTATTTGATGATTTGAATTATTTAATGTTGAATAAATTTAAAATGTTGAATTGATTTCAACGTGTTGAATAAAAAAACAGAGACCCACCAACAACAAATATCATTTTCTAAATATTTTTTGATATTTTTTCTTATTCTTATATTTTTTTAAACTAAAGAATTTATCTTTATTATTTAATATAAAAATTTATTATTTTAAATTCTCTATAAATATAGATTGGTTTTATTTAATTTAGAGATAAATTTTATTAATTAGTAAAATAAAATGATAAATTTTATTAAATAAAACATGGGTCACATTGTAGTATGTAAATACAGAAAATAAGATAAAATATATAAAATGATGTGAAATGTTAAAAATAAAAATGAGGGTGTTAAATCTGAAAATCATTGTACATGGTCTAAGCAAACACAAAATCGATTAACTAGAATGATAAAAAGTGAAAAACTAAAATTTGCAACTTTTATTATAATACTTTTTTTTTGATCAAAAATAATACTTTTTACTTTATTTTGCTAAGAACACTTGGAAGTTCTTTTGACGGTGACAGTGGCCATTATACATACCACTTAGAGTCTCGATCAAGTATCAATTCCATTGCGTCTTTTGCTAAAGAGCTGTTTTTAATCATTCCGGTAACTAACGCGTTTATGGCATGTTTAATTCTTGTAATTGGTGACCGCTATGTTATCTTTGTGGGATGTCAGTCTATTGTTTGATTGATAAACTTGTCATTATCATTGCCTAACGATTCTGTTAATTAAGTTGAGTAATTGTAGTTCACTCGACCATCTATATATCCGAGTTCTTTAAACCCGACAATACTTCTAACGTCGTCGTAGAAACGTTACACACAATTACTTTAACCTTTTTTTTCTTTATTCCGGACCAAAAAACTTGGTTTTAGTTCAAGTATCTACCATGTTCGAGTTATTATGTTATTCCTCTGTACTGAATTGTCCAAATAATATACGTACCTTGTGAAAATTATATCTTCGTGCATCAAATGTCGAATAATTATTGAGAAAGAAATCGGCGTTAGTGTAAAAGGTGACTGATAAAAGTTCGAACCAGTTTTCATTAACAACCATAACGTTCGATTTGAATGGGCAAGAAGAAAGGCCCATCTTAAGCCCATCAAGACACCAAATAAACCAGAATGGTCGATTTGAGTGGGCAAGAAGAAAGGCCCATCTCAAGCCCATCTCTCAATAAAATGGTTATTAAACATTTAAACCTCCAAAACATCCGAGCGTCTCCGGCGAAGATGGTGACTCGCTTTCGACTCGTTTCGAGATCTTCTCGTTACGCCACCGTGAAGTTATCCAAGTCGGCCTCGTTATGCTCATGTCGTCTCTTCTCTACCTCCTCCGACGCGACTCACCCTGAACCCGAATCAGCCCCGCCTTCGAATCCCACTACCGGAGACGGAGAACGACACGAGGAGCTTCGGAATCTCCGAGTACTTCTCCAGCAGAACCGAATCGAAACGGCGCGTGGGGCTCTCACCTCGCTCGTCCGATCAGGCTCCGCGCCTTTCACATCGCCGAAAGAGCTCTTCTCCGCCTTCTCACTATCATCTCCATCGCTGAAGAACGACTTCTCCTACCTGCTCTTCTCCGTGCTAATCCAATCGAACATGATCCCCGAAGCTACGGACTTGTTCTTCGCCGTGAGGAACGAAGGTATCACCCCCAGCTCAGACTCGTTAACCCTTTTCTTCGATCATCTCGGGAAAATGAAGCAATTCAGAGTAACGATCAATGTGTTTTTGAATCTCCTCGAATCGAATTATCGTCCGAGCAAGTTCATGTATGGTAAATCAGTTTACGCCGCCGTGAAATCGAGCGATTTAGGGAAAGGTTTAGAGCTGTTTAATCGCATGAAGCACGATAGAATCTCACCCACTGTGTTTATCTACAACGTTCTTATCGACGGGTTGTGTAAAAATGGGAGGGTGAATGATGCAGAGAAGCTGTTCGACGAAATGCTTCAGAGAAGATTGGTTCCCACTTTGATAACGTACAACACTTTGATCGATGGGTATTGCAAAAGTGGGAATCTTGATAAGACTTTTAAGGTGAGAGAACGCATGAGAGGGGATGGTGTTGATCCGAATCTTGTTACGTTCAATACGTTGCTTAAGGGGATGTTTAACGCGAGGATGGTGGAGGATGCGGAGAGTGTGTTGAAGGAGATGAAAGATCGTGGCTTTGTGCCTGATGCGTTCACGTTGAGTATTCTTTTTGATGGTTACTCGAGCAACGAGAAAGCTGAGGCTGCTTTGGGTGTTTATGAGGAAGCTGTTGATTCTGGTGTGAAGATGAATGCTTATACGTGTAGCATTTTGTTGAATGCGTTGTGTAAAGAAGGGAAGATAGAGAAGGCGGAGGAGATTTTGGGGATGGAAATGGGCAAGGGGCTTGTAATGAACGAGGTTATTTATAACACGATGGTTGATGGATGCTGTCGGAAAGGTGATTTGATTGGAGCTCGAATGAAAATCGAAGAGATGGAGAAACAAGGGATGAAGCCGAATCATTTGGCGTACAATTGTTTGGTTAAGAGGTTTTGTGAATTGGGGGAAATGGAGAATGCTGAGCAAGAGGTTAGCAAGATGAAACTAAAAGGAGTTTCTCCTAGCGTGGAGACGTATAACATCTTGATCGGGGGCTACGGGAGGAAGGGGGAGTTTGATAAGTGTTTCGACATCCTCAAAGAAATGGAAACCAACGGTACGATGCCGAATGTTGTTAGCTACGGGAATCTGATAAATTGTTTGTGCAAGGGCTCTAAGCTTCTTGAAGCTGAGATTGTGAAGAGAGATATGGAAGACAGAGGGGTTTCACCTAATGTAAGGATATACAACATGCTGATTGATGGTTGTTGCTCAAAGGGGAAGATAGAAGATGCTTTTCGGTTTTCTGAGGAGATGCTAACAAAGGGAATAGATTTGAACTTGGTGACTTATAACACCCTCATCAATGGGTTGTCCATGAACGGAAAATTAGCAGAAGCCGAAGACTTGTTTCTCGAAATCTCAAGAAAGGGGTTTGTACCAGATATATACACGTATAACTCGTTAATATCTGGATATGAACATGCTGGAAACGTGCAAAGATGTATCGCCCTGTACGAAATGATGAAAGGATCAGGAATAAAACCCAATTTGAAGACATATCATCTTTTGATCGGCTTGTGCACCAAGGAGAGTGTAGAGCTCACTGAGAAAATATTTGGAGAGATGTCGTTGGAACCAGACTTGATAGTTTACAATGGAGTTCTTCATTGCTACGCCATGCATGGAGAAATGGATAAGGCTTTGAAAATGCAGAACCACATGATGGAGAAGGGAATCGATTTGGATAAGACGAGTTATAACAGCTTGATCATGGGACAGCTGAAAAGAGGAAAGCTCAGCGAGGCTAAAAGTTTGTTTGAGGAGATGAAAGCTCGAGGACTGGATCCTGAAGCTGATACGTATAACATAATGGTGAAAGGGCATTGTGAGAAGAAGGATTATATGGGAGCATATGATTGGTACAGAGAGATGCAGGAAAAGGGTTTGCGAGTGGATGCTTGTATAGGCGGCGAGCTAGTAACTGGGCTTCGAGAAGAATGGAAGTCAAAAGAAGCACATACTGTCAGTTCTGAGATGAATGGTGACAAGCTTGATGATGTACCAGTAGAGGAGGCTCTTTCTGCAACAAAGAAGCTGTGAAAATCAAGAACGTGCTCCAAAACAAAACCAACATCATGACTTCATGAGTGACACTTTTCTCTGGGATCTTGAGCTAGGGATGAGTACTTTTATTGATGATTAGTCCATGTCGCCTTTAGATTAGCACAATCACTTTGGATGAGACTACGTTAAACTATGGAGTATTTCTAAAGTTTTTTTTTTCCTTGAACAAATTTTGTGAATGTAAATATTGAAATGCATTCATGAGTGGATATAATAAGATTAGTGAAAAATATTGTGTAATGAACACAAACGTTTAGTAGAGTTTTGAAGCGTGTGAGTCGCACGGTGGGAGGGATGCCTCTAGAAAGGGAGGAGGGTCCACTGGGTGTGGAAGCAATATTTAATAAGACTTCAGACCAGTTTATCTCCACGTGGGACTGGTCCGACTGGTTTAGGAGTTTCTAGAGTTATACACACACTGCTTTTTAAAAACGCATATTCTCTGTCTTTGTCTCTTCCACTTCAGCATAATTTGAGCATCAATGGCGATTACGTTTTCAAATCTCCACACAGAGCAAGGTCTCAAAAGCGTCGAGGAACACCTCTCTGGAAAAACTTTCATCTCCGGGTAAACTCGCATCTTCCTTCTTTCGTTTATTTTGCTGAATAAATTGTCACCTAGAGAGTCTGAAATGTTCATTAACTTTTTATTTTTCAGCGATCAGCTTTCAGTGGATGATGTGAAGGTTTACGCTGCCGTGTTGGAGAAGCCAGGTGATGGCTTCCCAAATGTTAGCAAGTGGTATGATACCGTTGCTTCCCACCTCGCTAAAAGGTTCGTATAGTATCATCACTCTCTTTTTCTTCTTTTCTTGATGTTCTGTAAGACTGTAATATTTACTTAGTATCTATAATATTTGCTCTTTCCTACAATGATTATGTTCTTCGATTGGTTATTGTATACTTTACTAGTTTTCCTGGGAAAGCTGTCGGAGTGAGAATTGGTGGTGGTGTTGCTCAGTCTGAAGCTTCGAAAGCAGAGGTACTTCCTATAAATGGAAATCTCTTGTTGGCTTTAATCACGTTTCTTAGACAGCCAAAAGGAAATTTGAATACTTATGTGCTTTTGTTTTGGAATCGTTTATGTTTTTCTCCCATTTGTATTTCCGTGAACTCATTGTGCAGGCACCTGCTGCGGCTGGAGCTGATGCTGATGACGATGATGATATAGATCTTTTCGCTGATGAGACGGAGGATGAGAAAAAGGCTGCAGAGGAGAGGGAAGCTGCTAAGAAAGATACCAAGAAACCTAAAGAGAGTAAGTATTTCTCTAATTTGGACTGGATCACTGTTCCTATAGTAAATTGTGGAAAGATTGTATGCATCACAGACATCTTCTGATCCACTGAATTGAGATGGAAATAAATCATCTGTTTCTTGAGATCCTCTTTGTTTCTTGTTTTGTTAGGTGGAAAGTCGTCTGTTCTACTTGATGTAAAGCCATGGGACGATGAAACCGATATGAAGAAGTTGGAAGAAGCTGTCCGTAGTGTTCAGATGCCTGGTCTTTATTGGGGAGCTTGTAAGTGAAGAAGACAAATCTTTTCCACACAAGAATTTTTTGTTTGTTTGTTTCTTTCTCTCATGTTAGAAAATTTTGTTGCAGCGAAATTGGTACCGGTTGGTTATGGGATAAAGAAACTCACGATTATGATGACAATTGAGGATGACCTTGTCTCTGTCGACAACCTCATTGAAGACCATCTCACCTCAGAGCCTAACAACGAGTACATCCAAAGCGTCGACATTGTCGCTTTCAACAAGATTTAGAAGACTCTAAAAACCCCCTCCACATGGAAAGATGTCGCCGAGTTCACAGTTTAAGTGTCATTCACGGTCTTCTTCTTGTCCTTCTGTCCTACAAATGGCTTTCGTGTGTTTCTCTAAATCGTTTCCTTCATGTTGCAAAGAGCAACTTTGGTGTTTAAACTCTAAGCTTCACTCAGTCTCTCTTAACTCTTGCAAGACGAAATGCTGTTAAATTAAAATGTTGTTGGCTTGGTATGTGTGGAGACTTTCAAGTTATAATATTGACTGTGTATTCGATTAAAAACCCGTTATTATCATATCCAATTTTGAGGAAACACAATTGATAAAAACTAGTAACCACATACTCATACCATCCATCCATTATCTTTCTCTCTCTCTCCCATTGCAAATTTTTCATTTATTTTAGAAGCAACTTTCACATTCAAAGAGAAGGAGGTACATACTGCCTAGACAAACTAAACAGATCTTTACCCTCAAACGGTGATGTCCATTCTCTCCCATTCCCTACTAAAGCAGCTTCCTGAGCTCCCATTGCCATGCTCATCCCATTCCCGTTCCCCATCATTCTTGTCCTTCCGTTCATGTTTGTTTCATATGGGGATGCTTCCACGTATTGGGGTCTTGGACAAGCTAGGCCTCTGTCTAAACTCCAATCAATGTTGTTGTAATCCGATTTTGCCGCTGACCCATCCGTATTCCACTCCAGCCCAGATGAAGGTGTTGATCCATACCCAGAGAAGAGACCAAGAGAAGCAGCTGGAGCCACAGTATGCGGTGCTGAACCACCAACCATTCTGTGTCCATTGTTCACTTGGCCTTGATATTGTTGATACTGAAGTTGCTGCTGGTACATCAGGTTTGGGTTAAGATCAGTAGGAGGCAGAGTTCTTGTGGGCAAGTACCCGTTATTAGATTGAGCCGCCTCAGATCTATTTGCAGGGTACCAACCGCTGCCTCCTCCTCCTGCTGCTGTAGCTGCTACGGTAAAGGATGAATTAATGGTAGAGACGGGTAACACATTTGCTTTAGCGGATTGAGAGTGTCGTTGCTGTTGATGTTGGTGCATCACCATAACTGGTTCCCTCATTTCTTGCTGCTGTACTCTCTTGAATTGATCACCATAATGAGTTTCTTCTGTTGGCCGCGGCAGAGGTGTCTGTTGATACGACATGCGTTTCCTCTCTTCCAGGGCATTATTCTGTTGCATTTTCATCCACTCCATTTTTATATTAATTTGATCCATCGGATTTACACTTTGGTTTCCAGATTCTCCACTAATATAGCTGGATCCTCTGGTGTAACCTAGAATCTTTCTCTCTACTTCGCCCCCTGCATGATAGTTAGGTTGCAACTGGGCGGCTACTGAGTTCTGACTTGTCTGCACAGAAGGGACTTTGCTAGCGGGAGCACTATTATTACTAACATCCTCTACTTTTATAGAAGCAGTAGATTGTTCTTGCTTCTGCCTCCTTAATGATTCTTCTGCCTTCTCAATATCCCCTTCTGCTGTAACCACAGATTTCTCTACATCCTGCTTGGAGCACTTATATTTCGTTTCCAACTCCAAGATTCTACTCAACTCTTGCGAGATGTCAATCTTTAAGTTCGCAGAGGGAGGATCTAGTTTCTTATCTTCTACATTTGCCCCACCCTCGAACAGCCAGTTAACAGACTCCTGTAGCTTCCCTTCATTCAACATAAGAGCGTAAGTCGCCCTCTCATGAGGAATCCCCATAGGTACGATCTGCTGAGCAAGTACCTCAAGCTTCCTCGACATGAGAAACTGACAGCACCGCTCGTGCAGCTCCTGAGCTCGCTTCTCCTTCTGACGCTGGTGCTTTCTCTCATTCTTCAGCCGCATCTTCTCCCTCTTGTCATTGTCAGCTCCGGGGATAACCTCCTGTTTCGCGGTAGTAGCTGTGGTAGGCGCTGCTTTCTCTTTGTGATCTTCTGAGTCACCAGACCAGCTACCGTTATTAGAGGCGGAGTCACAGTTAGAATCCGACTCATCAATGTTTTTGAAACGGCCGTTACTGTGAAGCGGTGAGGAACCAGTTGACTCAACGGTTTGGAATGTCCCTAAAAGAGGGTTGTAAGCACCGCCTATGGATCCAGATGCGGCTTTACTCGGTGTCTTCTGTGATTCATTCACAACCTTCTTGTCTCTAGATTTGGTGGTCTTGGCTGCTGTAGACATCTTCTCAATTACAAAAGTTATCCTGCACTTCTCACAAAAACGAGAAATAGTCAAAAAAACAAAATCTCGTTGCAATGTCAAAGGTAGAGACTTTCAATTCGAAATACACAAAATCGACAGGGACGATCGTTGATACAGAGGCACAAACGCGTAGATCCATCGCCAAGAACGAACAATATATCTATTAACATTTCTATCGAATTAGGTCAAAACGCAGAGTTTCAAGGCGGAGGATAAGCTAAGGAGGCGAATCGAAACCGTAAACAATAAGGAAGGTCATGTTTTGAGCAACGGAGGGAGCGAAATTCGATTGAATCTAGAAAAAACCTAAAGGAAATGCGATTTGAGGGAAGAATCTAAATCGGAGTATTAGATCAGTGATGAGAAGGAAGAGATAGAGAGAGAGAGGGAGGGAGAACCTGATTGAATTTGATCGGAGTCGTTGACGGAGATGCAGATCGGGAGAAAGTTTTTTTTTTTTTGGAAGGAAGGTGAGAGAGAGCTTTTGAGGGGGGATGACGATGAGAGGATGAGGAACGTGAGGAGTGCGTTGTTGTTTGTTGTGAAATTATAACCAAACGTCTCGCCGTTTCGATTCCCCCAAATGTCAACAATGCCAATTAGAAATTAGGGTTTGGTTTAGGAGAGGACATTTGGGAAGGAAAAAAAACACGATTTTTTTTTTTAACAGACAGAACCAAAAAAGAGTGGCGAAAACCAAACCAAAGTCTTTGTTGTAATAAATTTATCTTTTTTAATAATTCTGAGCCATTTGATTTATTTTCTTTTATATATTTTCAGTTATTTTTTTAAATTATATCCCAGTCTCATTTCCAGTTGTGTTTGATGGTAATAATAAAATAGATATACATAGGGACTCGGTACAGATGTATCCTAGTTTAGGTTTTCGAGCACTTTCATACAGTTAATTTTTATCTTTTTAACATATCCAAAATATCTTGAATATAAAACGCACTTTACTAAAAAAATAACACTAATAAATTATACAGTTTTTAATTAGCGGAAAAATTTCATTTCTATTCACTAATAAAATATACAAACTATTTTAGATTCATATTTAATACATGAACTAATTTTTACTGTCTATTAAATACACAATTTTTTGAGATAATTTTTAGGATAATCAAAATCACTCACTTTGATAATTTCTGAAAAATTCAAAAATATTTATTTATTTTCCAAGTGATGTTTCGTTTTCACGTTAAAATTTAAAGTGTTTAAAATATTTATTACCCGTATTAAATAGTACATTAGATTTGTTAATATAAAATTATTTGTCCATAAATTAAAAATAAATTTTATTAATTTGATAATTATCATTATCTTAAATAATTTTATATTATGTTATCCAAAAATAATTTGCATCATGTATTTTAGGAGTATAATTTTATTTATATATGAATGTAATTTTTTAATTGATAATATATATTTTTACAAATTTTTATATATAATAGTATGTATATCTTAATTATCATGATAAAAATATATATTAAAATTAAATAATATTTAACTATACTTATATATCTATACTATTATTTAAGAAATGAATTTGCCGATTGTGGTAATAGTTCTGACCGGGTTGGGTCAGAATTGTCCGGTAGTAAAATTCAAACGGCAGCGTTTTAATGGTATTATTCAGCGATTGATAGTGGTCACTCACTCGCATAATTTTTGATTTTGGATTTTACACAAACAACGCAATGAGCTTAGCTTCAGTTATCCACCACGGAGTTCTCGCTCCGGCGAAACCGGATCGAATCTTTGTTAGCGTTCCGGTGATTCCGCCGAACTTCCGAGCTCGTGGATGGACTGAGTCTCGTCTCTCTCTCGTTTCAGGTTCTCTCTTTTAGTACACATAATATAACATTGCATTTCAATGTATCTGAACGCACGGATTCATATTATCTTAATGTGCTTCTGGGCCACCATTGTTTCAGCTGCAAATCGTCGTCTTTCTCCTATTGCTTGCTCCCGAGGAACTGATCAGGAAGATGATGTTTCTTCTTCTTCTTCAGGTGAATATGCTTCTTCTCCCAAGATTACATTTTTTTTTCGATTCAGATTCGTTGATTGATTGCTATGATCTTAATTTTGCTAGCAAGGCACCTCTTAAAGAGGAAAAGACAGAGGCTTTGTGTTGTGTGAAAATAATTTAATTGTGTGTTTGTGGTGGCATGTTAGTACAGAGAAGGAGAGCAGAGATCTTCTACCACACAAAGATGACGATGGAGGTCTGAGAGAGACTTTAAAAGACGAGACGTACAAAACTTCCTTCAAGACTGTTGCCTTGTGTGTTAGTATCTTTCTTCCATCTGCTTTTTTTTTTATTTTTTTTTGAATGTAAAAACGAAACGTAAATGTTATATTTATCTATCTATCAATAGGTAAGCGCTGCAGTGGCGTTTGGAATCGGAATAGGTTTGAAGGATGGTGTTGGCAAGGCATCTGAGTTTTTTGCTGGGTGCGTAGGTGCTTTGCTTATGATATGTATAAGCTCGTTTAGCTCTGAAGGCGATTTATTTTTCCAACTGTTTCAGCTATTTATTGGAGCAAAGCTTGTCAGTGGACAACTTGTTTGTTTTTGTTCTCGTCTTCAAGTACTTCAAAGTGCCACTCATGTATCAGGTAACCAACTATATGCACACAAGTTTAGTTCTTGGCGATCACATAGTAATCTGATTCTGTTTCCTTTCTATAGAATCGGGTGCTTTCCTATGGTGTAGCTGGTGCAATTATCTTCCGCTTCACCCTCATATTAATAGGAACAGCTACTCTTCAGGTGAGTCATGTGTGCTTAAATCGAAATTTGTTTATTTAATTGTCTTTCCGCTTCATTTGATTCTAAATTATCCTTACTATCTTTCAGAAATTTGAAGCAGTCAACCTACTGCTTGCAGCAGTTCTCTTATATTCGTCTTTCAAGGTGCATATTACCTCGTGTTACCATTTATTCCTATAATTACAACGGCATCTATTGGTATGGAACGTAAAGGGTGCTTGTCACTTAACTTTTCTAGGCCTAATATCTTTATACAGTTATTTTCAAGTGAAGAAGATGATACAGATCTATCGGACAACTTCATTGTGAAGACATGCCAGAGATTTATTCCAGTCACATGTAATATACCCATTATTTTTTCTTCCTGTTCCTGCTATAGCTGTTTATTTTTGTCACTTTCAAAAGTTCATTTGACTGGATTATGTGTAGAGTTATGCGTCTCAGTGCTAATACTGTTTAGAATGTTTACCATAGCGAATATAATTTTCTTCTTTCTTATGTTTTCAACTGTGGGCAGCAACTTACGATGGGAATCGGTTCTTCACAAAGCATGATGGCATCTGGAAAGTAAGTATATGTCTGTGTGACTAAATTTTCATTGATATTTAAGATTTGTGTAGCATCTACTATTAAGTCTTCTTGTATGAGGATTCCTTGGTAAAATTATCATAGTATCTTTTGAATGGTTTCTAATTGATCTGAAAATATTTTGGGCAGGCCACACCATTGCTTCTCACAGTAGCAGTGATAGAGCTCAGTGACATAGCATTTGCTGTAATCCTCCATCACAACTTTGTGAATCTTTTTTCTGGCTCTTTAAGAAAATGAAGCAAAGTACTGATACTGGTTTCTCATTCTCTTAGGTTGACTCAATACCAGCTGTTTTTGGTGTCACAAGGGATCCTTTTATTGTCTTGACCTCTAACCTGTTTGCAATCTTAGGTATTAATTTGTTATCTATACTTGATCTTATTAGTGTCGATGCTACCTCTTAATATTTTGGAAGTTTGAATTGAAGTTTAGGGGAAGAGTTATGGTAAATTCATTTTCTTTTTGCCTGCAGGACTAAGGTCTCTCTATACCCTGATTTCTGAAGGAATGGACGATCTGGAATACTTGCAGGTATCATTTTATCACTTTGTTTTTATACATAATACAGTTCCTTAATCGGAGTCATTCGCAGTAATGTTCATTAGGTACCCCATGGGACAAGTATGATTTGTATCTGATCTTGTCTTTTGCCATAACCAGCCATCAATAGCAGTGGTTCTTGGCTTCATCGGATTTAAGATGATCCTCGATTTCTTTGGTATAAAGATTCATTCATCCACAATTTCTGCTTGAACAAAACCACCACAAAAAAAAACTAAAAACTGTCAACATTTCTTTCTCCTTGCAGGCTTCCATGTGTCAACCGAGGCATCACTTGGTATTGTGGCGCTTTCTCTTAGCACCGGAGTACTGTTGAGCCTAACAAATAAATCCGGTGACAGCTAACTAAGAACGGGGAACAGATTACAGAAGTAGTCAATCAAACTTTTATAAGAGCAAAATCGCATTGTTCATTATATGATTTCACAGATGTGTAACTGTAGATATACAACAGAGAAGGGGGCAATGCTTTGTATGGCTTATTATACGTTAAATGATTTTACTTTTCGCTTAGTCGTTCAAAGCTGCAAAGAACAAGATTTTTTTGTCTGTAAGACTTCGGTTTCACTCATAGATGTTTCTGTGTCTGAAGACGATAAGATTATATTTTGTTATAATGCATACGTAATCAATGTTCTCAGCTTGATAATGATCTTGTTCAAGACAGGATCTGAATCTACATCTTGAATGGAATTTAATTTGATGATTTTGTAATGTCATGGAGACACTCATCACCTCTAGCTTTAATCATGAGACTACCACTTTAGTTTTCATCATCAGGTCTTGCAGAATCATGGTAGATAAGATGTAACTTGCAATAATACACAAACGAGAAAGTCATAAATAGATAAACACAACACCAGTTCCATTACACAGACCCAAACACATGGAGTAGTAGAATTTCACATTCACTTATTTAACGAGAGAGTTACCCATTGGTTAAACACTAAACAAAGACTCTAATCACGTAGAATGTGATGTGCTTATCAGGTAATGAAACTAAACATCGCGAAGGTGGGTGAAGTCCTCCAGCTTCTTGAGATTCTCCCAGGCCTTCTCCAAAACCTTGGCCTCGTACACCTTCTTGGTCTCACCATCAGCCACCTCCACCGTCAGATGGTGCATCGTCCCTGCCACCACCTGCGTTTTCGCACCAATCAGCCTCCTGTACTCCAGACTCACGTTCTGCATACACACATAAGAGATTTCAATATTTTCAATTAGAGAAAAGATATTCGATTCGGATCAAACAGATCCAAGGAAGATGAGAGTAATAGAAAAGTATACCTCCTTCTTGTTATGCTCATCGACAGCGAAACGAGCGAGACTCTCGACTTGAAGATCATTAGCATTTGGATCGACATCGCGAACTCCTCCCAGAACTGTTCCTCCTTGTTGATCCGCCATTATCGCCTCTCCTTGATTATATTTTGCTTCGTAGATAAGTCTCTCATCTCACCTCTTCTCTTTATATATATACAGAGAATTTAGTAAAGCGCGTTTTTTCTTTTATCTTCAAGAATATTTCTTTTTCCATCGAATAATTAAATATTGTGACTTATTATAGCACTACAGGTCGGCAGAAAAAGAAAAAAAAACCACTACTGTAGTCAATTTTTTTTTGTTATAATTTTACAAGTAAAATAGAGATATATAAAAAAAAACTTATACAAATTCTTTAAAATCTTACATAAATCACACTAACAAAGACGTAACAGCAAACAACTTCTCATCATTTTGGTCCATAGATAGATATATAGTCGGTTTGGCATTAAACCGGTGTTTTACAAGTCTGCAAAGGCTGATGACTTTATACATTCTTTTTTTTTTTTCTGATTACATGGATAAAAGGAGGGGGAAGGAGAAGAAACTGCTTAAGGAGCTTTAGTTCCACGGTGGAGAAGACGATCTATGCACAGAAGAGGAAGAACCGTAGCTGAGGTCCAGATTATGAATCTGCTGCATAAGCTGTGACCGTCTTTCCTTGAAGAAATCCAGACGAGTTGTTAGCTCCATGAGAGCTGCAGATGCTCCAGGAGGAGGTTGGTTATTATGCTCATGTCTTGCGTACTCCATCACCTACAAAAGTCCGTAACTAAATTAGTAGAGGATTTCTGCAAGATTTTAGTTTTTTTTACAAGACAGAGAAATGAGAAACACTACTAACAGGTGAAAACTCTTCCATTGGAATGCCTAATGATGCTTCGTTTAGCCTCGGCGAGCCTGGTGCTTGTCTGTTGTTTCCTCTACCGTTTCTCCATTCTGCTCTTAAGCTGCTCTCATCCTATATGATTCCAATACAAGTTGAATGTTACTAACAAATAAATGAAAGAGGTGTCAATGGTTTAGTGAGATCTCTCTGATTAGTACCGTTCTCTGGTTTCTTTCTTGATTAACGAAAGCAAGAATGGAATCAAAATCCTGTTGAAAAGACTTCCTGCAACATTGTTTAAAGTAGAGTGTTTAGATCTTTCTAATAAGTTTACTCTTGAGTAAATATAAGATGGAGTTTACTCACAGTTGAGTATTGTGATTCTGGAGAAACTGATGATGGCTTTGAGCATCTGGGAGTGAGCTTAAGTGATGATGGCGCTGCTGACTAAGCTGATGATGTAACTCTGCTACTTTCTGCTTCAGTCTTGCCACATCAGCTTCTGCGAGAGCTATCTCCTCAAGCTCAGCCCTTGTCTTCGCATTTATTAGTGATGTTAGAACCAAGGAGAGCAAGATATATAACCGTAAACACAAGGAACAAAAGTGTATACTGACTTTAGAATCCGCAGCTTGTGAGCTAAAGTGTCCACAAGAACTGCTAAGACCGACTTCAAGAGCGGATCTGAGGTCTCTCTCAGCTTGTAGTTGCTCTTGTAATCTGCCAACCTGATTATTTCATGGCAAGCAAAATGGAAATTATGAATAAAAACTGGAGAATAGAAACACAAAATCTCAAGAGAAGGTGCCATACATCTTGTTCAAGTGCCAACCGACGTTCATGCAAAGCCTGCTTCCTTCTCTCCAAGCTAGCTTGTAATACTGCATTTCCCTTAGCCTGCAGTATCCATTCAAATCAATACAATAACATTTAAGTTATCAGCATATAGTACTTCTTCTACTGCCACAACAATTACCTCCTTAGCGATTCGTTGCCTCAGCTCATCTTTCATGAGCTCGAGCCTCTGTATAAGAAGCCTACAAGCAGTGAAGCAGCATTAACATAAGCATAAGCAAACCTTAGGAGTATTATTGAACCACAATATACGCATCCAGGATTGAATATCTTACTCGTCATTTCCTGAACCATCAAATGATCCTTTAGCAGGAGTTTTTTGGCCCTGCAAATAGTAAACAATGAAAATAATTGGAAGCTGTGACAACAGAATCATCACTATTCATGCCAGCAATGGAGAACTTACGCTGCCTCTTCCCCAGGGTGAAGAACGCTTAGAACTAACTGTTGATAAACCAGCAGTTTTGTTTACAGGTTTCTCAGCTGAAGTTGTGTATCTAGGAGCAGTGAGAGGAGTACTGGGATTGACTGAAGGCATAGCCTCTCTCCCTGATTGATAACAGTTTTCAGTAGGTGACACGCTGGCGATTTCTATATCTTTAAAGGGCTCTTCGATTTGTCTTTTCACTCTAGTGGGAAAATCGCCAGTACTCTCGACTGAACAATGGATGTCTTTAGGAGACTCAGCATCTGAATCTTCAACCCCATATTCCTGAGAGAAAGCACACTCAATGAAAGAATAGTTAGTAGCTAATGGTTAAAGGAACGAATACAAATGGAAACGAATCTGAAATGGATGTATAGGGCAGTGGGATAAGATGGAAAGAACCAAACCTTGTAGTCATACAGATCACTGCCAGCATAACCACTGCTTTCGCTAGGTTTTCTGCTCAGCATTACATCATTATCATCATCATATGTATGGCCATCTTCTATATCCACATTGTGCAAGTCAGGACGTTTAACCTCTATGTCCTCTTCATCACTTGAGTTCTCAGGCCCACTCTCGCCAATATGAGAATCAGTAGAAGTGGAGCATCTTTGAAGACCTTCATCCTGCAAAACAAATAGTTGAGCATGTAGTTTTGTGAGGCACCAGATATAAATTAAATGATCTTACATTGATCATGTTCCCATAGTCTTCCAAAAGGGATGTCACAATGGCTTGAGCATTGTTAGCAGCATTAGCGGCAGCAAGAAGCTGGGCAGAGTTGTCTTCCAGAGCGTCAAAGCCTTCGAGATCACATTCTCCAGCCAGTAGAGGACGCAGTAGCAATGGAGACATACAAGCAGCTACAGCAGATGAAGTCATCCGGTTCTCACGGGAATGAGAGGTGATAGTATGCATCATCTTCAGAATCCTACAGGATAAAACCCATGCTGAGAATAAAGCTGTTTGAAGCAACCAAAATAATAAACCCCCAAACAGGTTTCCATTAGAGCACCGCCTATTCACCAAGGCATGTGCAGCTGAGGATTAAAATCATTTCAAAAACAACAACTGAAAGCATACCGCAGTAGTAGTCGCCTGTTTGGTTCTGGAAATGTTTCAACTATGGCAGAGCGCAGTGATTTAACCCGAGCTTCTTTATGATCGATTTCTATAGAAAAGGTAAAAAAAAACGAGTTATATACACAAGTACACGAAAGTAGAAACATAGATTTCATATACAAAACAGACTTACTATAAGCTTCTAGGAAAGCAGTGCAGCACGAAGCAGGAACTGGAGAAGAAGGCAACTGCCGCAGAACATGCTGTAGATACAAATAACATTAACACAAATATTTCAACACATTGAATTTAAACTGGAAGCATAGTTAACGCACTATATAATACCTTAACACAGTCTCCAACAACATGTGGATCCTCTTCAGGACTAAAATCTGTGTTCCCTAGATAAGTAAATTTGGAAAATTAAGAGAAAGAAATTAGAAATGAATATACCAAAAAAAAGGGTCCATATGTACAATAACAATACCTTGTTCGTACTCATAAACTCTGCGTTCTACCTCCTCAACATCTGCAGACTGCCTTAGGATTCCCTCTACTTTGGTTCCTGTGTGGACAAAAAGAAGAAATCATTTATATGGATAATTAGAAGGAAAAAAACATTTCTACAATAGCCTGTGTAGCTTACAATAGATTTAATTAAACTATGAGGCAAAAAACTCACCATAAGTCTCAAGAAACTGAAGTGCTTTCTCAAGGAACGACGGACTTCCATCAATTTCTTCTAGAGCAAGCAGAATTGGTCTTCCAACAACAGAAGACTTCAATGGGCGCTGATCTCTCCCTGCATGCCAGCGTGTGATCGTTATACATAGGTAATATGAAAGGAACCATGGAAGATGATCTGATCATAGTAAAAAAAAAAGAGAACTAACATGAATTAAAGGACCCTTCAATTGTATTGGTTGCCTCTGTTCGGAATATCCCATTTTGACCAATTACCAATGCTGCATTAGGAGCCTGTGCAAGGGCTTGCTCAAGAGCTGCCTTCCACTCATACAAGTCCTCTAAGGACTCAGCCTATGTGAGCCAAACCATTAGCATTTCATTAGAAGCATAACAAAGGATTCACAGCTTCATTAAGGGGGCAAAAAATGAAGTCAACTTCCTAAATTTATAAATCACCTTGAAGGTGAAGGCTCTTCCATCACGCCCATCTGGGAATAATACAGTCAACAACTTCTTATCCTCTCTCACCACGACACTGCAAACAAAAAATGTTAATACATGCTAGAAAACTTGGAGGTGTTCTTATAAACAACAAATACAGGCAATACATACCTCCCGGAACTGTTCAAGTCAATGCCTCCAAGAGTCAAATTTACTTCACCCCCTTTTTGTGGTGATACACTCTGCAAAAACAGTTGAAACAATGAGCTAAGGGTCATTCATACTTCAAGAAAATTGTGTAAATTAAGATACTATTAAACTCCATGCACATTGTTTTAACAGACTGATAGAGGGACGATATAACAAGTGATTAGTGAACACCAAATCTAGAAAGTAAAAGAACTTCTGCAATTGGAAGGACAGTACTGACCGGATCATTTTTGAAGAAGACCAGAGAGTTTCGAGTAAGGATAAACCAACGCTTCTTCCAGGAAGTCCAACCAAGTCCTGTCAATAAGAATGAAATAGAAAAATAACTGTAAACAGCAAGATGGTGGTATCTAAGGAATCAAGACTGATACACAAACAATTAGCAGCGTAGATGACTTTGAAATTTTAGAAGGTTACCTTTTGATGAAATGAAGAGAGGACCACTCTTGTAAACCTGTCAAAGAAAGAATTCATAGTGGAATACAAGAAATGATTATCATTGGTTTGAGTTATTATATAGTTCAACTACACAAAGCTACAGATAAAAAAGAACAAACACATATCTTCCATTACCAACAAACAAGTGAGACTAATCTATGCTAGCTTATTAATACCAAGCTAGTAACAGGAGATCCACAGACGCAGCAGCCACAGCAAAAAAAATCAAACACTACAGCTAATGATGCATAGAGATATTTATTTAATCAATAATTATGCCAATATAATGGGGATATGACACTTCTTATCCACTGGCTCCAGTCTTTTGAGAAGAAAAAAAATCTAATCCTTCCAGAAAAATTCTCATACTTTACTCAATGTGTCACATATGCCTTCAAACAAAAGCACTAATCTTTGTTTATCTCATCAGTCTTCAACAATCCCACGAATCAAACAAGATGATAAGAACCAAAGAGGAAGCCAAGTAGAGACTGTAGTTACCGTATTGGAAGCTCCAACTTGTGGTCGCTGCATAGCCGCAAAAGAAGCCGCCATTGTAGAGAAGTACACTACTTAATCTAGAAAATGATTAAAAAGCTCAAAAGTCTGAATTGTTTTCTATCTATAAACCCTCTCCAGAGACGAATCAAATGGTACACATTAGCCCGAGTCGATTGCCTTGTTTACTCCCATTTTCCCCTTTGTTTATAGATCAGGACTAAAACGAAGAAGAAACTATTGGCTTTCTGACCTGCTGCAGCTACTGAGTGAAGGGGAAGAGACAGAAGAGAAAAGGGTTAAGTTCAGACACAACACGGTCTAGTCTAATTCTATGCATCGGTCCAATAAAAAGTCGCCACGACAGAGACATTTCATACCCTTTTGTCTTTTTCTTTTTTCATCGTTTCACATTATAACAATTGACTAAAAAATCAAATCTTTGTATGTTGGTTAGCTGGATTTTCATATTATTAGTTGTTAATGACAGTTTTTTAAAAATTAATTAATCCTAAATCTTAAACGTCTTTTTTTTTTACTTTAAATAACGTTACAGAGAAGCTTTGGTCCTAAACTTCCTCCTTATCAACAAACGCTTTACTCCTTTGAACCAAAGGCCAACGAAGAGAACAAAACATTCTATTCATAGCCATTCACAACCAAAACACCAAAACTTTTCTTGCTAAAGAAGAAACAAGAGAACAACACACACAGAGAAAAAAAAAAATAGAAAAACCTCTCAAATTTTCTCTTCCTCCTTGAGCTTTTACCTCCTTCCTCTCCTCTCCTCTCCTCTCACCCTTTAATGCAACAATGGGAAACTGCTGCTCTAACGGACGTGACTCAGGCGACAACGGAGACACGCGCGGCATAACCGCTTCAAACGCTGGTCCAACTGCCGAAGCCTCCGTACCACAATCCAAACACGCCCCTCCTTCTCCTCCTCCCGCAACAAAACAAGGCCCCATAGGACCCGTCTTAGGCCGTCCCATGGAAGATGTAAAATCCTCATACTCTCTAGGCAAAGAGCTAGGGAGAGGACAGTTCGGCGTCACGCACCTCTGCACGCAGAAGGCGACAGGTCAGCAGTTCGCTTGCAAGACCATTGCCAAAAGGAAGCTTGTGAACAAAGAAGACATTGAGGATGTAAGAAGGGAAGTGCAGATAATGCATCACCTTACTGGTCAGCCGAACATTGTGGAGCTTAAAGGAGCTTATGAGGATAAACACTCTGTGCATTTGGTCATGGAGCTTTGCGCTGGTGGAGAGCTGTTCGATAGGATTATTGCTAAAGGGCATTACTCGGAGAGAGCTGCTGCTTCCTTGTTGAGAACCATTGTTCAGATTGTGCATACTTGTCATTCCATGGGGGTTATTCACAGGGATTTGAAGCCTGAGAACTTTTTGTTGCTCAGCAAAGACGAGAAGGCTCCTCTCAAGGCCACTGACTTTGGGCTGTCTGTATTCTACAAGCCGGGAGAGGTGTTTAAGGATATAGTGGGTAGTGCTTATTACATTGCGCCTGAGGTTTTGAAAAGGAAGTATGGACCTGAAGCTGATATTTGGAGTATTGGTGTCATGTTGTATATCCTCTTATGTGGTGTCCCTCCCTTCTGGGCTGGTAAAGTTCTTCTTTGTCTACAAAAGAAAACGAGATTATAAATATATGTAGAGATGATTTTGTTTAAACATATTCATGTGTTGTGATTACCTGATGATTATAGAATCGGAGAATGGGATATTCAACGCCATCTTAAAGAGCCATGTTGATTTCTCAAGTGATCCATGGCCATCAATCTCACCTCAGGCGAAGGATCTTGTTAAGAAGATGCTCAACTCTGATCCTAAGCAAAGACTAACTGCTGCTCAAGTTCTCAGTAAGCTTCTACAAAACACACACACAAAAGCATAACAATCTTTCTTCATGCTAATTAATGTTTTCTCTTTGTTAAGACCATCCATGGATCAAGGAGGATGGAGAAGCACCAGATGTTCCTCTTGACAATGCGGTGATGTCCAGGCTCAAGCAATTCAAAGCAATGAACAATTTCAAGAAAGTTGCATTACGGGTGATAGCGGGTTGCTTATCAGAGGAAGAGATCATGGGGTTGAAGGAGATGTTTAAAGGTATGGACACAGACAACAGTGGAACAATTACACTCGAGGAGCTAAGACAGGGACTCGCTAAGCAAGGTACAAGGTTGTCAGAATACGAAGTCCAACAATTAATGGAAGCTGTAAGTCATTTGTGTTACCTCTGTCATATACTAAGCAACAAAGAGACTCACCACTGATTTTCTAATTTTTTGCTCCCTGTAGGCCGATGCTGATGGTAATGGAACAATAGACTATGGTGAGTTTATCGCCGCCACAATGCATATCAACAGACTTGACAGAGAAGAACATCTCTACTCAGCCTTCCAACACTTTGACAAAGACAATAGCGGGTAAGCACTCTATATAAATGATTCTTAACATACTTCAAACACCAAAGATAGAAGTATGAAGCTTGCTATGAATCCAAATGCACACCTCAAGTAATGCTTGTTGTTCCCAGATATATCACTATGGAAGAGCTGGAACAAGCCCTACGAGAGTTTGGCATGAACGACGGCAGAGACATTAAAGAGATCATTTCAGAGGTCGATGGAGACAATGTAAGAAACAACACTCCCCCTTAAAACCGAAACAAACCATCTAACAACCTCATTATTAACATAACCAAAATCTCTGATGCAGGATGGTCGGATAAACTATGACGAGTTCGTGGCAATGATGAGAAAAGGAAACCCTGATCCTATCCCAAAGAAGCGGCGTGACCTCTCATTTAAATGACACTACCAAACGTTGAAAGTAGAGAGAGGAAGAGAGAAGATATCAAAAAGAGAGCAGAACATGAGTCAATCAAAACTCATCTTCCTTTTAACAATGAGGCAATCAAAATTAAAAGCATGCTCGGATTACTAATGATTGAAACAGGAGGACATCGTTCAAGAGATGAGAAGGCTCAAGAAGGGAGAAAAAAAAAATCAGTAATTCAGGATTTGGGGAGGGGAAGGTGTGAGATTTTATTGTACATTTATTTTTTCTGGTTTCTTAATGTACTTACAAGATTCTTTTTCAATTCTATTGTATGTGTTAGTGATACATGTTCTAAACCTCTTAGCAAAAACACTAACCAATCCAGAAAAGATACAAAGCTGAATACAAGTACATCAAATGCATCAAAGCACAATACTTTGTAACATCAATAGCTACATGGACCTGAAAAGAGATATTTTTTCATTGATTGGTTCAACATACATACCAAGATTAAACAAAAAGGTTCGATTTTTCCCCCAATTGAAACCCTAAATCGCGAACACTAAACCTCTTAGCCAAACACTAACCAATCCAGATCATCAACTGCATCAAAGCACAAAACTTTGTTACATTAATAGCTACATGGAGCTGAAAAAAGGTATTTTTCATTGATTGGTTCAACATACATACCAAGATTAAGCAAAAAAGGTTCGATTTTTTTCCCCAATTGAAACCCTAAATCGCAGAATCGAATCATCGAGGACACGTGTTTACTTATCTTTGGTAGAGACACCATACTTCTCCTGCAACTTGGCAACCTCCTCTTCGTTCTTCTTCTGATCGAACTTCTTGCTCATCTTCGCGTGCTGGTAGTAGAGCACGATCAGGTACCGGTTCGCGACGTTGAACCCGGAGAGATGGTCCACGGCTTGTTTCGCGTCGTAGATGTCCTCGTAGACGACGAAGGCCGTGCCTTTCGTGTCCTTGTTGCATCCGATTCGTATCTGGCGAATCGCGCCGTACTTGCCGAAGATGTCGTACATCTCCTCGCTCGTTATGTTGAAGGGGAGGTTCCGGACGTAGAGCACGCGGTTTACTTCCGGTGGGAGCCTCGTGTTTTGCTTGCGCAGACTGACCGTCGTCATAGCTCTGCTTCTCCTGCTTCTCCTTGTCGCCGGAGATTTGTTATTACCGTCGCACAGATAAATCTTCTGTCGGGAAAATAGAATTCTAGTACTTGCGGTGATGTTTGGTATATATATAAACGGATAAAGCAAAGGGTAAAACCGTCTTTTGAATCCTATTATTGCCGGTGTTAAGTCAAGTTAGTCTAATAGTTATAAGCCCAATTAAAAGGCCCATTAGAAGTGAAGTTTGTGATTTGGATGCTTTTGAGCGTTGTGTTGACAATTTTCTCTCTTGGAGAGTGAAGAGTACATGCTACAACACAATATTATCAATTCTAGAGTATAGAACAGCTTTTATTCATAATCTTTCTTTTGATCTTGGTATCTGTTCTTGATATAGAGAACAGAGAGATCAAGGCTCGAACAAACAAACAAACAAAAAACTGGAGTAGAGGACAGATTTTATACATAATCGTTCTTCAGATCTTGTTGAAAAAAGTAATGTTATGTACAACTATTCTTACAGAATCAAATGATTAATTTGCAGATGGTGATACTTGCAACTTAAGTAGTAGCTTCAGACCTGACACGCTTAACTGGAGCTCGAAGGGAAGACAGATAGTTAGCATCAGATTTCTCAATCCCATCGAAAAGGTAGCTGAAAGGAGGCATCTCTACATACTTGCCACTCCCTGGAACTACTTTAAGCTCATCATTTTCCCATACGATTCGTCCTCCCGCTATTGTCACTTCAACTTTTCCCTGAGAACAAAAATGTTGTCATCAGAACTTTTGTTTTAATACATATCAGTCAAGAGAGGATTTGCAAAATGAATATTACCTGTCCTCTTCTGCCCTCATAGACATTAGTGTCGGATCTTGAGTGATGAGACTTTGAGCTAATCACGTAGCTTGAGTTTGGATTCAGTATAATAATGTCTGCATCCGAGCCAGGAAGGATAGCTCCTTTCCGTGGATATATGTTGAAAATTTTAGCACTGATAACAAACACATTAGTCAGTAAATTAAATAAAAAAGCATATCATCAGTATCAATAAAATTAGTGATTAATGGCAAACATACCACTCTGTGCTGGTGATTCTGACAAAATCAGTAGCAGAGATTTGGCCAGACCCCTGGATTATGATATAATAAACCGATTAAAAACCTATGCAAAGAAAGAAGATTTTAGCTGATGAGTGAGTACTTACCACCATCGTGTCCCATGTCAGGTGCATCCGTTCTTCAAGGCCTAAACATGGACAAGTCCAAAGTATTTTTATAAATGAGAATAGATTAGCACAGAAGCAGAGACACTTGAGCGCAGAGAACAAGATTATACCATTAACACCATTAGGTATTTTGCGGAAATCATCAAGTCCCAGAGCTTTTTGTGTAGAGTTGAAAGTGCAGTGATCAGTTCCTACAAGCTGCAGAGATAATGCCAAGAAAATGATTTTTTTTTTCTGTTTTCTCTAAATGATCTAAACGTTTCTGTTTATAGCTTATGTTTATCTACTTAACGCATATCAAGGAAAGAAACCTGAAGGATTCCTGTTGAAAGGGCCTCTTGTAGGGCTTTCCCATGGCCTACTGATCTAATTGGTGGACTCATGACATACCTCAAATATTGAAGAAAAAAAACTTTGAATGAAAAAACCTGGAAGAATAAATGGGAACCTCTTTGAACAGAAGACCTGAGAGAATTTTCTTACTTGGATGCAATTGTGAAGTCAGGATCCCAAAGCCAGTGGTCATCGAGGATTAATCCGGACACCACAGGCTCTCCAATAACCTTCTGCCCTGAAATACATTTATAGATAAAAGGTAACTCTTTATAACAAGCTAGATGTTAACTAAACCTTTGCACAAGGACTCGAGAAATGAACCTATATGTTACACTAATGGTTGTTCCATACAAGGAGCAGGGAAAAAAAGAAAAGGAAAAGAGAACCTGCTTTTCGAGCTTTAGCAATCTCATCCATTGCGTCAACACTCATCACATGAACAACATAGAGAGGCGTGTTAACAAAGCGAGCCAAACGAATTGCTCGTGAAGTGGCTTCTCCCTCAAGCTGCCATATGTCAAAAAGCATCTCGGTTTTTAACTTGAACCAAGTTTACAGAAGCAAGAGAAAATATGTACAGGAGAAGAGAAAAGCTTATTAGATAATACGAGGCTTAAATTACCACAGGAGGCCTTGAGAGAGCATGACCCTCAGGACCAGTAATGCCCAGTTCAATCATTCTTTTCTGTCCTTCTAAAACCGCATCTCCATTTTCAGCATGAACCATGGCCAAGGCACCGAGGGATTTACATCTTTTGAGACCTTCCAAGAGGAGGTCATCAGTGACCATAAGCGATCCTTTATACGCTAGGAAGAATTTGAAAGAGTTGATACCTACAAGTTAAAGAAATAAAAGCACTGAGTTTCTTCATAGCATGGAAACACCAAAACTATTAGGCATGAATCAATGGCACTTACCCTTTTCCTTGACCATTATCTCCATGTCCTTGGAAACACCATCATCCCACTTGGTGATGGCCATATGAAAACCGTAATCCATGCAGGAGTTTCTGGATTTGTTTTCATAGGATTCAAAACCAGCCACCAGATTCCCGTTAACCGGTATAACAAAGTCTATATGCATAGTTGTTCCACCGGCTAACGCTGCTGCTTGGCCACTGAAGAAATCATCAATAGTCTCTGTATCCATGAACTCCATGGCGAGGTGCGTGTGTGGATCAATTCCTCCTGTTTACATTGAAGAAAAGAAGAAGAAGAAGATCTGAGCAAGAGGAACATGGAAGGCCAACCATTTTAAACTACATGTAATAAAGTGCTATGAATTGATTTTAACCTGGCATAACAAACTTTCCGGTAGCATCCAGTACAGTAACTTCGTCCCCAACCTGATGATACAAAGTGACAAGAGAATCTTCAAGCAGATCAAAAATAAAAAAGGATACAGGATTAAAAGTGAGTTAGTTAATACCTTAATGTTTGGCTGCACGGCGACAATAATACCATCTTCCACATAGACGTCAGCAAGTTGTTGATGGTGTGCATTCACAACTGTACCTCCTTTGATCAAAATCCTCGTCGATGAAGAAGAAGATGGAACGCCACAAGATTCCCCACCAGGCCCTCTCTCTGCACTACAAAACTGGAAGAGAAAAAAAAACATAATTCAAATCTCATCAGACAGTTGATAATCGACTGTCAGATCGTGTGTCTGGATTAACGTCCTTTCAGAAATTACAAGTCAATGTAAAAATTTTAGCTTTTTTCAATTTCAAATTGATTGGATTAGAAAACAACTTAAACTAACTGTTACTTGCTTAAAATCAAGCTCAAGACTTTGAGAAAGATTAGATGTTTTTAAAACTGGATTGAGCTTGTTGCTTATAACTAAACAAACCCAACTGTGAACAGTTCATAAGAGAGACAGATCAAAACAACGAGAAGCTGTTAACTGCGTCATTTCAAGGTTCAAAGGCGTGAAGAAGAAAAGAACAAGAGGGAGTTATGATCAAACACACACACCTGAGTAGCTGAATCTGAGACGGACGGAGACGGAAGCAGAAGAAGTAGAGAGAGGATGAAGAAGATAGCATCATAGATAGGTCTTAGCGCCATTGATGAAGAAGCTGTTGACGAAAGATCTCTCTCCACGTCTGTGTTTATATAATTCACCTTCCTAATTATTGTTCCAGCACTTTGCTATTGGCTTGATCAAATGTTCGTCAACGCTAAGCAACATCAAATGGAATATTGAACCGCAATTAGAATAAAAACCGGTTGAATCCGGTTTGGCTTTTCTGTTGATGTATAGAAACCAAGTAAGACCGGCCGGTTCGCGGTTTCCATATAACCCTCTGATCGAGGAAGAAGGTTTGATGTTAGACCTTAGAGAAAACAGGTTAAGAAGTTTCTTTTCGATCTTCTTCAATCCCCTCCAATCGCGCGACTCGTCTTCTGTGTTCAAAGCAGATGAGCTCTTCCTCTTCTTCCTCCCAGGTAACCAAATGCGAACTTATCATTCAACGCTACTGTTCGATCTCTAGTTCAAAGTTGGTCTCGTTCTTTGTTTATCTGATGAAAATGTGCTTATTGATCAATTTCATAGGGGTTCGAATTCACTTCAATCATTATTACCTTTCATATCTCTTCGTCATATATGATTTGGGCTTAAAAACTTATACTTTGTGTTATGCATAGCTGATCAGCTTTAGCTTATACTTCTTTAGATTCTTAACTATAGATGTCTCAAGTGTTTAATGATTATGGAGATTTAACTCATACTAAGCTTGTATCGTTCCAAGTTAAAGTCTTTTATGGTGATTTCTTCAATTTGTGCAAAGTTTACTGAATCTTCTGTGAATAATTTGTGGCAGATGGGTCAGCTTGTAGCTGACAAGCATGTACGTTACATTCTCATGTCAGAAAAGGTATCAGAAGCTATATCACCACTCTCCTCATTCTCAACTGTTTTATGTCACTGTGATTGTAACTTATTATTTTTGTTTTCAATTGTTTTCGAATGATCTTAACCTGCTAGAAGAAAGAGAGTTTTGAGTCGGTGGTGATGGATCATCTAAGAATGAATGGTGCGTACTGGGGACTCACCACTCTTGACTTACTCGACAAGCTTGGCTCTGTTTCCGTAGACGAAGTCGTTTCATGGCTCATGACTTGCCAGCACGAATCTGGTGTGTACCATAGTATTATTATAGGGGTTAGGCTTTGAAAATTATATGGAGACCATTGGACTTGCTAGGATTTCACATCTTTATTACCAATCATAAGATATGGCTTCAGTAAAAAAAGTTTAAAACAAGTGGTGTTTCTCTGAGCAGGTGGCTTTGCTGGAAATACTGGACATGATCCACATGTTTTATATACACTGAGTGCTGTTCAAATCTTGGCCCTCTTTGACAAACTAGACATTCTTGACGTTGGAAAAGTATCAAGTTGTATCCTTTGGCACTTGGCTTCTTTACTACTGGTGGAAACTTCATATTACTATGCAAAGAAATTGCTGCAAATTTTTTATGATAGATATCATTATGGTTTCCTATATACGAAATTAGATGTTGCTGGTTTGCAGAATGAAGATGGATCCTTCTCAGGAGATATCTGGGGAGAAGTAGATACGAGGTAGTATGGAGATATGATATGTTTCCTGTTGGATATTTCACTTTGTTGAATCTAACTGCGTGACTGTTTTTGTAGGTTTTCTTACATTGCTATTTGCTGTCTCTCAATATTGAAATGTCTTGACAAAATCAATGTAGAGAAGGCCGTTGATTATATTGTTAGCTGCAAAAACCTTGACGGTGGCTTTGGGTGCACACCCGGAGCAGAATCACATGCAGGACAGAGTATGTTATGCTATCTGAGCCTCTCTTTTTTTTCCTGTGTCCTCCCGATTGTTACTTACAATTGGGTTCTAAATGATTTTACTGAGTTAACTAGTCATATCCCATCGCTTTGTTTTTTTTAGTGGAGGTGTTATAGCAATTGTGTAGACAGTATTGGAAAGTTTCATGGTAGCTGGACGGTTATTATTTATTTTGCTGATCTGTTCCTGCAGTTTTCTGTTGCGTGGGTGCTCTTGCTATCACCGGGAGCCTCCATCATGTTGATAAGGACTTGCTCGGTTGGTGGTTATGTGAAAGACAAGTCAAGTCCGGGGGTTTGAATGGACGACCCGAGAAGCTCCCTGATGTAGGCTTTACGCTCCCCTCCAGTTAGAGAGACATTTATATACTTTCCTAGTGCTTAACACACTTTTGATTGTTCCTATTGCCAGGTTTGTTATTCGTGGTGGGTCCTATCGAGCCTAATCATGATAGATAGAGTTCACTGGATCGACAAAGCAAAGCTTGTCAAGTTCATCTTGGACTGTCAGGTTTGTCTCCAAGATGTCAAGACAATTCTCGTTGGTAATTTGCTTTAAAGATTTTCTCATCTTTCACGAATTGGGTAGGATTTGGAGAACGGAGGCATCTCAGACAGACCGGACGATGCTGTTGATATCTTCCACACCTACTTTGGAGTTGCAGGTAATTAATAATTAACATAGATGTGTCTCTTTATGCACATCTTGTTGGTTTTAAAGCCAAACAAAGCGGTCTGATTTGATCAAAACTTGGTGCAGGGCTTTCCCTCCTCGAGTATCCTGGAGTGAAAGCAGTTGATCCAGCCTACGCTTTACCTGTTGATGTCATCAATCGAATTCTCCTAACCAAATGAAGGCATATGCTTGCAATGGTGTACGACACTAAAATGGTCAAATAACATATGGTTAGACAGTTCTTTGCTTTGTTCATTGGTTGGTCTACTTAGATGGTTTTAGAAGTTCCTTTAAATGCATGGTCAACGAGGATATTGCAATCTGGGTGGATTCAAGTGATCTACTAATGGAAGATGTGATGATTGCAATTCTTGTTCAATTCCTTGAGCACTTTGCAGGACTCAACAGTCTTAATGTTGTATCACTTGTTGGGAGATTCTTAAGGTTTCTAAATGCAATGGGAATGAAGTTGTATTGCTACATTATTATCATTATAAATCACATTACTGTTTCTTTCTCCACTTTGATTGTGCTTTACATCTTGAAAAAGTGGTTATCAGAATGTTCAAGACTAATTAACCAATACTACTTACTTACCCCATTGAATGGAGTTTCAGCCTCAACTCTTCAATATTGGGAGCATTAGGACATGAGCTGGTTTTAAGATCAGCCTTTGTGCTTGCAGAGATTGTGGGAGGGTGTTCCTTGAAGGAGAAGCTCAAAAACCTCCCTCTTGGTAGACAAGCGCGTCAGCAATTGTTCCATTGAAACAACTTTTGAGAAAATAGTCAACCCGATAGTTTGATCAACTTTTACAAGTAAGCTATATATTGTGGCATACAGATAAATTGGAACACCAATTGCACTAACAGTTCATTTTTCAACAACACTAACTGGATAACAAATTATTTTACATGAATAGAGTAAACATTGTGATTTTTATAGACAGAAAATATATGGAAAAAGAAAACACCACCAAGACCAAAATGTTACAAAGCTGCCACCAAATCAATTGCGTGATACGAATTTTGCTTCTTCTTCCCCTTTCTTCTTCTTCAAGGAATGAATTCACCAATTTGAGATTTTAACCTACAAAGTCCACTTGTTCAAAAGTCAAAACCAGCACAACTTGAAATTTAAGACACGTGTATGTTCCCTAGGAAACGATGTGTTAATTCTACTTCAGTAACGTAAAGAACACCAGAAACATGAGTACACCAAAATTTGTAACGACAAACCACTCCCTCCTAAAAAGAGATTATGGAAACAGTGTAAGGATTATGATGACAGATATATATTTCTATGAAGGATCCTGGAATACCAAAATGAGTTGTACTGAAATGAAAGAATGGATAGCCAAGAAAGCGCCAAGCTAACTAAACAAAGAGAGACAGGACGGTATAGTACAGAGATGCTTACCTAATATATAGTCTACAGTGAGTTGAAAAGTGATTTCTAAACCTCCTCCGTGACACCTACTGGATTTGCAGAATATAGAATTGAGAATGTCTGCCAATCTAGCCACCAACCCTTATTGCACCCATCTCATCCAGCTTTGAGCTCTTATGCTGCAACGAGATAAATAGAAAGCCGAATCAATTAATTTACTAACGACATAATAATACTTAGTCCCCCTGCACTAGCATTACCTTGTTTTTCTTGTGCCTATGAATGTCATTTAGATCTTCATCCCCATCGTGTTTCCTTTTCTGAAATATCAGTAACTCCATGTGATTTCCATAGGATCACGCAATCAAAAAAATATACATGAAACAAACAAGTCTTACCTTATCATGATGTTTCTTAGAGTGTTCACCCGAATCGTGGTGTCCATTTTTCTCCTTTTTTCTGTCTCGGTCCTTGTCTTTATCCTTACTTCTGTCTCTATGCCTGTGTTTGTGCTTCTTATGCTCTCTATCTTTGTCCTTACTCCTGTCCTTGTGTTTCTTATGTTTCCTGTCCTTATCCTTCGACTCACTTTTTGACTTGGGTGGTATTGTAGGAGCTCCCTTCTCTTCCTGAAAGAAAGAAAACAGGAGTCGTATCACTGATGTTCATATTCTAGTACCTAAACATCTCCATAGGACCTGAGAGCAGATTCTTACGAGAGGCAATTCAACAGGAGTCGTATCACTGAGTTGGAAAGCCTCCATAAGCTCATCCATCTCAAAAGGTTGAATGCGGGTACTATTAGTCTCCCGGGTCTGTGACATGTTCTGAACAAGCTGATCTAACTGCATCCCTTCTCCCTTTCTGATCTCTGTGTCCCCCACCACGTTATGAAGATAGTGGGAATCTGATAGAGACGCGGAAAGTGATTTTTTGCAAAAGAATTCATGATGCTGCGATAGTTTGTATTGGGATAGAAGATCCACGGCACCACACAGCTCTTTAGGACCTGCACTTATACCAACCAGCAGAACATTAACCACGAAGATGATCCAAAGAGAGGAAAATGAGCTCCAAATTTGAAACCAAGCTTACCTCCAAATTTGGTACGTTCAGGTTCCATCTTCTTTATCACGCTCTGGATTGCTTTTGCATGATCACTGGCAATACGAAACGAAAAATTACAAAGAAACTCTTAGTGCATAAACTAACAATTTGAAGCTCAAACAAATGAAAATACTAAAAAATAAAAATGATAACTCTAGCTAATCACCAGCTCTCATATTGCATAGTGATCCAAGTTGTTGGAGACTCGACAAAACTTAGAGCTAACAAAATATCTGAATTAGCTATCAAAACTCTCTTGGAAACAAAACCTTAGACATTGGAAAAGTATTGTATTGGTAAAGAGAATGAATCAAGTCCATGAATTTTTTGGTATCACCTAGTCAACAAGAAAGTTTCTTTCTATCTTTACTTCTATACGAAAGTTCTCAATAATAATAATAATAATATTAATACATTTTTTATCAAAAAAATAATATTAATACATTTAAGAGTCGATAAAAAGCAGCTCAAAAATTCCGGAACACGAGAATGATCGAGGATAGGGATTTGAAAACAGAACAAAGACAAAGCTCAGATACAATTGAGAGATGAAGCAGAAAGAGAAAGAAGGCGACATACACGTTTTAGACAAAGCCCAGATCTCGTTGGAGAAATCAAATCTAGCTACGGGGCTCTGTATCCAGAGCTCAAACGGAGAGAAAAGGTTGGTTGGTTGGTTTCTTGGGAACTAGATTTCCCGCGCAAATTTGATTAAAAAGGAAGTGATTGGAGGAGAAAGGGGACAGAGATCAAGGGAGAGAGCCGAGAAGAGTACTTTAGGGTTTGAGACCAGACAGACAACAAGAGTTTCTGTTTCTTAACCAATCGGGAAAAACAGTTCCCATGGTTCCTGTCTTTTTATTTTTTTTTTTTTCTGTTGCTGTTTTTAATGTGGGTTCCCCGTGGGCTTCACGCGACTTGTGTACGGCCCAAATATAGAAGCTTAAGCTGATAACAAAATACTGTACTACTTGTTCTACTAAAAAAACATTTTCTAATCTCGTAAAATCGAAAAAATAAAGACAATTCTCTTAAATAGACTTTTTAAAAATTTTGTCACAAAAATAATTATAAAAAATAAAATGATCAAAAATAGCACTCAAAAATAACCAATTTCCTTAATTTCTACATATATAATAAGATATATATTTTGTGGCAAGACACTCACTAATTTCTAAGATATATATTAGTAATGTTCTTAGTTTATACTAAAAAAAAAAAATTCAAGAATGAAAGATTATCATTCATTCATATATTACTATCAATTTATTTATTTTTTGATGTGGGACTTCTTAATACATCTTTCTCATGTTTAAGACTTACTACAACTAAACTTAAAGTTAGCGAGATTTGATATTTACAGGTATTTTAAAATATTTGGACTTTGATATCATATTTGTACTGATTACAACTCACACTTCAAATCTAAAATAAAATATAACTACACACTTGTATTTTACTCTCAATCACACTGAATTCTCAATGTGATATGATAAACTATATGATTTTTATAGAAATTAAAATCTTGTTTTTAAATAGAGGCAAGATAACTTTTCCAATTATTATAAGTGATAAAGATTTAACTGTAAGTCTACGAGACCTCTAACAACATGCTATCTTCAGGTATCTCCCATCAAATTAATCTACGGTATTTCCTGACAAACATTGAAGGTAGATGATACTGGAGATCTCATATCCATTTGGGATACAGTTCTTTCCTCTTAATTCCCAATAAAAACAAACTAACGAAAAGTTAATACTCTAGAAAGACAAAATGGAAACAAAAAATGATAAATAATAGGGGACATATAAGTGGAATCTGATTTTTTTCATGTGTGTGAGTGTCAATGTGGGTGAGGAATGAGGAAAAAGGTAGTGAAGACAGACAACATCATTTTCCTCAAAGAAAGCTAAGTCCTAGAATCATCACTCCAATTCCCTTTTTTGGCCCCCCTTTTCTATTTCTTGCTTCTTTGACCCTTCACTTAATTACTCTTACCTACATGCTTTTTGACACCTTCATTACTCTCTAAATTAACCACTCCAATAAGTAATAACACCACTAACTAATTAATCCAGCTAATACCTCTGGACATCATTTAACAAAAGCTTAGTCAAGAAAATATAATGATACTTACAAAACCTCTTATTTTCTTCTCTTTAATTGTTCTTATAAAGTGATATATGAAGGGGAAAAAAAGAAAGGGAGAGCAACAAACTTTCAGAGCAAGTCATAGGTTAAAAGCCCCCTAGCTTTTCTTCCATCACTTTCATTCCTCTCTTCTCATTCTAAGTGAGACTTTCACAGGGAATATAAGAGATCTAGTTCAGATCTTTCAACTATTATCCCCTCTTATATCTTCTGAAAATCAATTCTAAACCCCATCTCTTATAGCTACATAGAGAAACTCTGTATACCTTGAAATTTTCGAGAACATGGGAAGTTACTACTACAGAAGAAAATCTCGGAAACACATCACTACTGTTGCCTTCATCATCCTTCTTCTTTTGTTTCTGTTTCTTTACGCTAAAGCTTCATCGTCGTCCTCTCTTGATATTCCTCACCACTCAACTCATGCAAGCTTGAAAAAACCTCGAGTTTTGGATCCTAACCTTCATGATCGCAGTTCCAGAGATGCGTCAAGAGGATCGAGATATACTAGTGAAGGTGGTGGAATTTATTTTGAAGATAACAAGAGAAGGGTCTTCACAGGTCCAAATCCTTTGCACAATAGATAATTATTTTCTTTAATAAGTTTTGTGAAATTTTGTCTGAATAAAACATATTTGTGAAAGAAAAAAAAACATATTTATTTACTTTTATCTTACTCTGCTATACATTACATCATACGTGATCGGCCATGACTTGTAACGTATGTTCTATGTGGAAGTAAGAGATATTAAGAGTGTTGAACAAGAGTCTTTGAAAAATAGTAGATAATGCATCTTCATATGATAATTAAGATGAGTGTGTTCTTAGTTTATTAATATTAAGCATGATTGTCTTATTTTTCCTTTGGAAAGAGTATGAAGCTGGTGGAGATTTTGTGTGGTACGAATATTATGACGATGATGGTGAAATGAGCATCATTGTTGATGCCAAAGAAAAGAAAAGAAAAGAATGAACATCATTGTTCAATTGAAATTAAGATAAAGCTAGTCTTTTACAGAGTTTGATGTGAAAGATAGGCTGTGTCATGCTGCTGCAATATTAAACTACAATTGGTTTGTTCACCATATGACTTATCGAGATGCTGTATAAAAGACAACTATTTTAATATGGAAAACCCTTGTAATGCACTGATTAACATAAGGTTTAAGTCAGGTATGATTGTAAACATACAAAATGTGAACTTCATCTGCAACAGAAACTACAATGCTTAGAGATTTAACCTGAGAAAAGTTTGGTAGTATACAGTAATTTTATTTACCGCGGATGATTTTACTTGACATTGTCAATATGTAAGAAGCAGACTGAGAACTGTCGGAATAAGATAGGACCGGGAAAATAAAGACAAAGAAAAAACAAATCTGATTACATTTTCGTTGAAAATTAGAGATGAAGTAGGGACAGGAAATATATTTTCCACAGCCATAATCAGAAATCAAAAACGAGAAATTAGCAATCATAGATATATAAAACTAATGATGTTAAATATATATATACTAAATTAATAAAAGATCCTGATTAATCATGTCTCAAACATAATTTTTTCTACCATATAAGATGAGAATCATCATTACATGAACACGGGAAGAGAATGTATTGTTGACCACTCATACATAATTACTATAATCAATAAGTAAAAAGAGAGTCGAAGTATTTCCACATAATCTCAAACCTTTGGTTGCATATTATAATGAAGACATGGAGTTTTAAGAGTTTAGTAAGTATCGCTTTGCAGTCTCAGGATCCAACTCTTCATACACCTGCAATGGACCGAGACACATGAGATTAAAGAAAAATGTCACCGGCATGAGTACCGACATGCAATAAACGTCTTTAGAAGCTAAGGTGTGAGTGAGGGACACATACAAGTTTCTTGTGGAGTTTCTCGAAAGCCTTGCAAAACCTTTCTGCTTCAACCTCACCAACCTGCAACAGTGTGATGTTCATTTTGAAACTTTAACATCTCGAATGGAAAAAAAGAAACAAAAATAATTTCTTTCAGTGGAAGTATCTAAGTTCACAAGTCAAGAATGAACAAGTCTACTTTCCCATCAAATGCGATAACAATGGAAAAAACTTTTGAACAAAGTCGCTGGTGATAATTACCTTCTTGGCAGCAGCCGCTCTGAGTTTATCCCAGAATGTAAATGTATCTATCAAAAGAAGTCAAACAAATCAGGATAAAGGATCATGCACATGTATAACAATCTATTCATAAAACTGCATGCTTCTTTAAGAGAAAAATTATGTAGCATCAAGATGCCAGCTATGTGTTCGGCAAATGCAATGAATAAGTTTAGATTTCAGCTTTGGCTAAACGGAGAGCATGGATGCTTCATTTCATCGGTCATATCACATGAAAACCGTATCATAATCTACCTAAGGCAAATACATAGCACAACAAAATTACAAAAAAAAAACGAAAACTTGTATAATTGGATCCAAATGTCAGAATTCAGATTTCTGAGAAAAATTTCCCAATTGTCAACTTCATCTTGAAACACACAACAAAATCTGACAAATAGGCAACTACATTCATCATGCAATCTTCTTGATCCAAAAGATTTTTTTAGACACATGATTGTTTCTATTTAATGAAAGGAAACACAATATATCTTAGCTATCTCTCTGGAACCGATTCAGCCACATATTCCTAAGGAGCTACAAGTACACCTAGTTAGTAAAAAAAATCCCAAGGACCAAGGTAGGGGGACAAAGATGAATACCTTGATCAGTCCTGCAATCTTTCAAGTCTTTGGGCTCACCAACACTTACCTGCTTTAAGTGATTCCAAGTTTCATCACACTTCAAGCATATATAAAATATATATCATCAGCAAATAAAGAAGAAGTAAAAAAGAGCCCAAAGTGTACCTCTCGCTCAACAACTGACTGTGAAGTTGATTGATTTGAATCTGAAGAATCCAAATCAACCTGAAACCAAAACCCAAATCTCAAATGGTATCAGAAACCAACACAATCAGTAACTAATGATTAATAGAGACGTTTCTGCATAAGACCAATTTTAAGATTGGAGGTGTAGTCGCATCAATTAGAGTAGTCTATCAATTTACCAAACCATTAACAGACAGATTCATGATGAACACCGAGTTGCTAGTAATAGCCCTTTGAAAGAAAACAAAAAACGGAAACTAGGGTTTTCAGCAGATTCATATCAAATAAATCGACAGCAGCAGCAGCAGCAACAATCAACAAAGGAGAAAAAAGGGAAGAGAGAATTACGCGGTGGTCGCGAGAGCGTACGACGGGGAAGAGTTGGAGGATGCTACGAAACTCTTGCTCGTCCATTGCTTCCTCTTCTCCTCCGATTCTCTCTCTCTCTCTTAAATCTGAATCTTCTTCTTATGTACTGCCTCTCTTTCGGAGCAGGCTTTGTAAAATTTTCACTAAAAATTTAATATTAAAATATTTGCAAGACCAACCTTTTCATTTTAATCTGCTTTTAATTAGCAAATTAAATGATTGACTAGTATGTATAACAAAGTAACAATTAACACACAAATTGTTGAAGATTGCAATTGAAGTTTGCAGTAATCATACTGAACCACGAGGAGCTAATCTTTGTTTATACCAAACACTAAAAGCCAATTGGTTTCAACACATATGGAGTCTGTAAAGACAATGATCCTGAAGTCTTTTTTTCTTCTTCCTTTGGGAAATGTTCAGATACATATTCTTCTACGAACGAATTATTTTAAGCAGCAAGAGCATAAAACACACACACACACAATAGACTTCATTAATAACACCACAACAAAATAAACAATATCGAGCTCCAACCTCACTTTTACACACAAGACAATCACAACAACAAGTACATAAACAAACTCAACAACAACTAAGGGCAGGGATAAAAGAACATGATATGGTGATTTTATTTAAAAAAAACGCTAGTCTCAGCTGCATTTTCAGTCTTGATACTCCACTTCTTCCTCCTCCTCTTCTTCATACTCTCCTTCTTCATCTGCGGTTGCGTCTTGGTATTGCTGATACTCTGAGACCAGATCGTTCATGTTGCTCTCGGCTTCTGTAAACTCCATCTCGTCCATCCCTTCACCTGTGTACCAATGCAAGAAAGCTTTCCTCCTGAACATGGCTGTGAACTGCTCACTCACCCTCCTAAACATCTCTTGGATCGATGTGGAGTTCCCAATAAAGGTTGAGGCCATCGAGAGGCCTCGAGGCGCTATGTCACAGACGCTTGACTTCACGTTGTTCGGTATCCATTCCACAAAGTAGGATGAGTTCTTGTTCTGCACGTTTATCATCTGTTCGTCCACTTCTTTTGTGCTCATTTTGCCACGGAACATTGCTGAGGCAGTCAAGTATCGTCCGTGACGCGGGTCTGCGGCACACATCATGTTCTTTGAATCCCACATCTGTTGGGTGAGCTCAGGGACGGTGAGTGCGCGGTACTGCTGGGAGCCACGAGAGGTGAGAGGAGCGAAACCGACCATGAAAAAGTGGAGACGAGGGAAAGGGATGAGGTTCACTGCAAGCTTCCTCAGATCAGAGTTGAGCTGACCAGGGAACCTAAGACAGCATGTAACTCCACTCATGGTTGCAGAGATCAGATGATTCAGATCACCAACTGTTGCAGTCAAACCATCACAAGACATCAGCAAACAGATAACAAACGACAATATTCATGGTTGTAAGGATTAGTGAAAAGAACATGGAAGATACTTACAGCTAGGAGTGGTAAGCTTCAGAGTTCTAAAACAGATGTCATAAAGAGCTTCATTATCCAAAACCATACACTCATCAGCATTTTCAACCAGCTGATGAACTGAAAGTGTCGCATTGTACGGTTCAACCACCGTGTCCGAGACCTTAGGTGATGGGAAGACAGAGAAAGTAAGCATCATACGATCAGGATACTCTTCCCTTATCTTAGATATCAACAACGTTCCCATTCCAGACCCAGTGCCTCCACCAAGCGAGTGACATACTTGGAAACCTGATAAATCCAAATCACACATATCACTTCAATTAAAAAAACGTTTAAAATCACAATCCAAAAACATAAATGTAGAGTTAACATACCCTGAAGACAGTCACAATTCTCAGCCTCCTTACGCACAACATCGAGCACAGCATCAATAAGCTCGGCTCCTTCAGTGTAATGCCCTTTAGCCCAGTTGTTTCCAGCACCAGATTGCCCGAAAACAAAGTTGTCAGGCCTGAAGATCTGACCATAAGGTCCAGTTCTGACGCTGTCCATGGTACCAGGCTCAAGATCCATGAGAATAGCGCGGGGTACGTATCTTCCACACGACGCCTCGTTATAGTAAACATTGACCCGCTCCAGCTGCAGATCGGAGTTGCCAGTGTAACGACCAGTGGGATCAATCCCGTGCTCGTCACAAACAACTTCCCAGAACTTGGAACCGATCTGGTTCCCACATTGACCACCTTGAATGTGAAGGATCTCTCTCATTTTCGATTGATCTGAAAGCAAATGCACAAACAAGAATCTCGATTACAAATCAACATTACATCCGTATCAGATAGTATCGAATGTCAATCAACAACTAGATCTCGCGATCCGAGATCAATCAGATCCAAACAAATAAAACCAAGATCACTCAAACCGAATTCAAATTCTTCACGGAACTCTAACGACGATACGTTTTCAAGTGAATTGTGGGAATCAAATTGAAGTTAAGACGAAAACGCGGATACAGATCTGGAGAAAGAGGATTCGATCACAGTACTAGAGTGAGTAGGAGGTTGTTTATCCGCTCAATTTCATTAGCGTAAAGAGAGTGTGATCAATACATACAGAGACTTAAAAGAGTAAATGAGAGAGTAACTTACGGTTACGAAGATGCAGAGACTCGCGGCGAGATCGGAGACGATCACGGTGGGCTCGATCTAGTGAGTGAGAGGGGGGGGGGGGGAGTGAAGAGATGGTGGATTTATTTATCGGAAGAGTAAGAAGTGGGAAAAGGTAAGTTAATCCAACGGCTGTGATTAGATCTATCTCTGAGCGGCTGGATGCCGTCGGATGGTAAGAAATCAACGTTGCAGGTAGGGCGTCGGGTGAGATATACATATGTGTAGGGACCACTTGTTTATAATTGGATTGTGATTGTCGGTTCTCCCACTATCAGTGTCACACGTCACGAAATGTAAAAATCTCTCTAGTAATTTACGATTGGACACGTTGGTCTAACATACAAAAGAAGATTAGTCCGGTTAACAGTAAACACAATGTAAAATATTTGATTACACATTTACTAAAATGTTGATGAATTTAATTTTGGTAGATCATATATACTAAATTTTTCTTGTATCATGTAAGTTTTGGTCAAAAGAAAATGTAAAATTTTGTCGACTTTGTCCATGCTTGCATAACACTACAGTTATATTTCATATGGTTTCGCTTTTCAATAATTAAGACTTTTAAGAAGCAATCATGTTTACTCTTTATCTTTGAAAACAAGTCACGATAACCTGAAATGTTATAATCAGTTACGTAAAAAATCATTAAGTTTTTTGCATCAATAGATTTGAGTTACTAGTTTAAGAAAAGACGAATTGTTCAGATTAAGGAAAAATACTTATATGAGATTTTCAATTTCATAAGACATTCAAGATGGTGTAATCAGATATAAATCTTCACAATTCATAATTATCAGCTTTGAAATTGTCTTGTAATTTTTATAATGTGTAATAATCTAAGTAATCGATCGGCATTATAACTGTAATCTTTAAATGTAAGAAAGTACAGGACTACAAAAACAATAATGGGTTTGTCTTGTAGAGCTTGTGGATCGGACCCGGATAGCAACAAAGTGAGGTGTGTAATTAAAAAAAGAAACAAAGCACATGAATCACCATTGCGTCCCATGTGACCTAGATCCAACATCTCCTCCTTTTCTTTTATGAGTTTTGACTAGTACATAGTTTATTGTTCTATATATATGTTGAGATGAATAATTAAATCGTAATGCTACCCCTAGCTCATCGACGGAGGCTCTAGCGAGTGCTCAACAGCTATGGAGCAATGAGCTTCAGCCTAGTATCGTATCCTTTGTAAGGAATAATCCACTGCCAAAACTAAGTCAAGATTTTATTCATTTAGTGAGAGAATATTAAGAAGGTAGAGATTATGGGTATTGCAGAGAACACCAAGGCCAAAGGCGTAAACCAATGTTCGGAGATGGTCAAACCGGTGATATATAATTGGTGATATATAATTGGTCACCATCTTTGGACACGCCTGGAAGGAGTTTGTCAGTGGCTCAATTTATGAGTATCTCTCTTGCGATGTTGCATTAGAAATGTGTGCCTCGAAAAGAATATGCCAATATTCAAACAGTAGTAACTGATATCAAAGTATTCAACGTGTGTGAGAGATGATAACGTTTTCACACAAGAGTTCATTTTTCACGCCAGCATATCACATTGCTCATATGGTGTTGAATGCGCCAATGAAAAATGACTACTTAATAAGTATGTCTTACTAACTTTGTTTGATTTAACTAATGGATCTGATTAAGGGGCGACATAACTCATAACTGTAAATATCAGAAAGGGGGAATCAATGCACATTAAGTCATGACCCCGACCCCTGCGTCCCATGTGACCCAGCCAACAACTCACCTGACTTGAATCATTGCTTCTTTGTTTTCTTTTTCCTATCAGTTTCTGTCTACTGTTTTTTTCTAGTTCTAGTTTGTAATTTCCAGTTAGTTTCTTGTTCCTCTTCTATATTCTTCCAATTTAGGCTAAACGTTATTATCTTGGCGGATTAGATATTCTAATGGAGTCTACCAAACATGGTTTATAATAGGAAAGACAACCTGATTCCATTTCAATATATTTCATTTGTAAATATACATTTTATTCATATCCTTCATCTATTCCAGCACAATTTTCATACTAGGGCATCTCCAATAACTGCCTTCATTTTTCTCCTCAAAATAAGTTTATATAAAACAAAATTACATAAAATTTAAAGACTAATTTATAAATAAAAAATCTTTACACATAATGAAATAAAACATCAAAATATGAAGAAAATCTTTTCCCTCAAAATGATGCACAATTGGAAAAAAATTTCCTACATATTTTGATATTTTCCCTCAAAATGAGGGACCATTGGAAATGATTAATGTTACTATCAACACTCCACCATACGAGAGAGGGAGAGTTTAGGATTGGCGTCACTCTTCGTGCAAACACACACATTCTAAGAAAAAACAAATAACGCATTCAACAACCATTCCGTTGTGTTCAGACTTTAGAGATTTATACAACAGCCATTCCACTGATTAAACAAAAATCAAAATCTATCTCCCATATAAATCTTACAAATGATTTGTTCTAAATTCCTCCCAACATATAAATATATGAATTGCATTTCATTTTAACAGTCAGTATCTCATTAAATTAAAACTCAAAATAAAATACATTCACCTTTGCATAATGCTTTCACTTTTTTTTTTTTGCTAAAGCTTTCTTTCTTCCTTCTCTCAATTGAGAGGAAACCTAACCTGTTGTGTGTGTGATCTCTCCATGGCGACGATGGCATTCACCCAACCGAAGAAGAACCTACTCCCTCTCCTCCTCTTCCTCTTCTGCATCTCCGTAATCATCCTCCTCATCCTCCTCTCCGAGACCACACACTCCGTCTCCCAACGCGACGCCACTCTCCAGCTAAACCACAACAACGCCCTCCCGCCTTTCACTTTCCTCATCAAAGTCCTCACCTTTAACCGCCTCCACTCCCTCTCCCGCTGCCTCCTCTCCCTCTCCGCCGCCGATTACGGCCTCGCAGGCAACTCCCAACGCATTCACCTCCACGTCTACATCGATCACTTCTCACTCTCGTCGCCTGATTCTAAATCCGTTGGAGATCGCTTGAGTAACGCGAAGGAGATCTTGGATTTCGTGGATAAGTTCGAGTGGAGATTCGGGGAGAAGCTGGTTCACTATCGGACCGGGAACGCTGGATTGCAAGGGCAGTGGCTGGAGGCGTGGTGGCCGAGCTCGGATCACGAGTTTGCGTTTGTTGTTGAAGACGATGTTGAGGTTTCTCCGCTTTACTATGGGTTTCTGGAGAGCGTGATTCGTAATTACTACTATGATCGTTCTAATTACGATCCTTCTGTCTATGGAGCTTCCCTTCAGAGACCAAGGTTCGTTCCAGGTAACATATACATTGATAAAGTTCGTGTCTTTGGTATACCATTGTAGTTAAGTCAGTTGAATAGTTCAGATAGAGTAGAAAAAGAAGTTGATGGGAGTAACATGGTTCTTCTTATATGTTTCTAGGCAAGTGTGGATTATAGAGAAGTAGGATTCATGTGCTCATGGCTTAGTGTTTGTCTGTTTTGTCTGAGATGGTGACTAATTGATGTAGTGGTTAAATGCAGGTAAGCATGGGAATAAACTTCATGTGGATCCCAAAACGAATGTTTTCTTATACCAGTTGGTGGGAACTTGGGGGCAGCTTCTCTTTCCCAAACCGTGGAAAGAGTTCAGACTATGGTATGACGAGCATAAATCAAAGGACAAGAAGCCTTTCCTTGATGGCATGGTAACGACTGTCTTCCTCATGGCTTTCACTATTTATACATTCCACGTTTGGTGACATTTGTTTATCTGCGATGTTTTCTTAGGTGACGAATGGATGGTACAAGAGGCTGGGAGAAAGAATATGGACGCCTTGGTTCATAAAGTTTATTCATTCCCGTGGCTATTTTAACATCTACACCAAGTTCCCAAATGAGAGGGCGTTGAGTGTCTCTCACAGGGATGCTGGTGTTAACTACGGAAAAACCGCTGGGCCAGACTCGCAGCTACTGAATAAAAGCACCATCAGTTCTGATTTTCTGAAACTCCAGCCCTTGAGCAACCTTAAGTGGTACGATTACTGTTTCAGTGAAGTTGTTCCCGGTAGAGTTGTTAAGAGCCTGAATGAGCTTGGCACCATTCTTCCTTCTGTGCAGAGAGAGAAAACCGTCGTTCTGGTCAGTCTATTTGATGCAGACAAGATGTTCATCAGGAACTTACTATGCCATTTCGAGAAGATTGGTACTCGAAACCACGTTTTTATTGGCCCTAGCTCTGAGCTGTTCTATGATCTTTCGAGAAGAGGACACCCTGTGATTGACGCGGATATGTTTCTCGACAAGTTGGTGAAAAGCAAAAGTTCTTACTCAAACTCAGCGAAGGAGGCTATGGGGAATGCTTACGTTGTTAAGAAATGCTTAGAACTTGGTTACAGCACATGGGTGTTTTCAAGTAATGCGCTTCTGGTGGATAAAAGTCCACTCCTCGACAGAGTCAGATCAGAATACGACTTCTACATTGGGGAAAGCTCTGGGGTATTGATTGTTCAATCTTCACCGGTCTCTCAAAAGTTATGGAGTAATGAGCTTCTGAATAGTATTATATCCTCAGCAACGAAGAATCTAGATTTTATTCATCTAGTGAAAGAGCTAGTGGAGCGAAAGGGCAAGATGATTAAGACAGTAGAGACGATGAGTATTGCAGAGAATAACAATGCCAACAGCGTTAATCAATCGTTGGGAGATGGCAAACCGGTAGTCTATTGGTCACCTGAGGTTGATTCCAATGTCATTCGGACAAAGCTTGAAGAATTGAAGTTGTGGCTCATTGATGATGATCTGTCTTGCAAGGCCGTGATTTGTCATAGCTCATTACGTTAGATAAAAAAGGAAGCTATTGGCGTTTTCTGGCGATGGCATCGGAATGATTCACGGGTGAAGCACGGGGCTGTGTGAGGGATCAGCTGTATACCTGGTAAGAGAAGTGAAACTGATTGTGATTTAGATTATAAAAGCGGCAAGTACTAGTACACGTTTTAGATCAATACCAAGAATATATATTGTTTGTTTGTTACCCTACAGGCTACAGTTAGAGATTTATCCTTCTTATTTTGAGTACAATGTTCTGTTGAGATTTTTCTACTAAAATATTGGAACTCGGTTACAGGAATATCATGTGAATGTAACATAGAGAGATCGATTACCAAAGAAGCTAAAATGTCACAAAAACACTTATTTGCAAATGAGTTCTTGATTCCATTAAAAGAAGGCTCTGCTTCCGTAAAAGACACGAGAGCCTTCTTTTTTCTTCTCAGTGCCGTTATCATTATTATTATTCCGATTCTGAATCTGAGTTTCAGTGTTGTTGTTATTGTTGTTGTGATCCATGGGAAGCTTCATCTTTGCTAAAGACTCAGTGAACTGTTGCATACTTCTCATATACATCTCTGCTATCTGTTTCTGCATCGATGTTTCTTCTGTTTCCACATTCATCTTCTCTTCTCCTTCCTCTTCTTTGCTTGTTCTTAATACTTTTGCCACCTCCCGGTTCTCGTTTGAATCTGCTGTGTTCTTGTCGTCGCTTAAGCTTGTTGTTGTTGAAGAAGAAGCCATAAAACTTCCATTCCTCTGAAGCTCTTTGTCTTCCAAGCTCACCATTGTTACGTCAGTTTCAGGCAAATGTGTTGAGCCGAGACAGAGAAAAGAAGCTGTTCCAGACCTGACACCCATTCCATTGAAGTACTCTGTAACCATCTGTTTGTTCTCGTTAACAACATTGATGTCAGGGAACTCAATCCTCGTGTAATCCACAGTTTCAGAAACCTGTGGGCTAAGCAACACAACCTCGGAGGAAATCGAAGTGTTAACCTTGGGGTTGGATGAAGTAGCAACAAGAGAAGGGTTGACAATGGAAAGCGTGAGCCTCACGGTACCAGCAGGTGAATGGAAGAGATCAGTGGAAGAGAGACTATAGTCTTGAGTGACACTGTCTTGACCTATGATGTCTGAGACTGGGACGAGCGCGAATCCAAGAAGCTGATCTTCCATGTAATGTCTGGCTCTGCTCATCATCCAGATCTCACATTTGAGAACGGCAGCATCGACCTGGTTCACATTGATCATAAGCTTCTGGTTGAACTCTGGGTTCTTGCCAGCTCTGTGGACGATTCTGGTGGAGATGGTGTCGTCAGGGTTGTATGTGAGAGAGAACTTGGCGTAGACGTCTTGGTTGTCGTAGATGCAGATGTTGTGGATGTTTCTTGCGTTGTGAACAAACACTTGGAGAACTCCTGAGAAGCCTTGATGGTAGCAGAACCTAGACGAAGAAGCTTGTTTCAGAGATTCCATAGGAGAAAAAGGACAGAGATGACCAAAGAAATGGCTGGTTTGTTTCTTCACAAGATCATCAAGAAAAATCTATAGATAATGAGAGGTAACGTTTAAAGTGAGGCTGAACAGTAGCATGACCTCGAAGGAAAGTTTTGAGAAGAGATAGAGGTAGAGAGAGAAGTGTTAGTGAAGCAAGGGGAGCTTTTGCTTTGAGGAAATTCAGGAGCATTGAATAGAAGAGTAATATAGTTAGTTGGTGAAGAAAATGAAACAAAACATATCAATTTCAAGATAAAAAAGTAGATTATGATGAGACAAACATGATCATTATCAAAACATATCAATTTCAGTATTTCACTCACAGCAAGAACAAGAACAATTTATATTGGTCAACAAAGTTGACATGAACTAATCATTCCAATGGTCTTAATGGGGTTGGTAAAGGATCGAGATGTCTTTGCTTTTTTGTGAATCAGTTATATACTATAAAGAATGTAGCCTTGATATTGCTTTGGATTGCAGCCTGCACCACCTAAAAATTGGCCAAAGTCAATGCAGCCCCCACCAAAACCCACTCTTCATTATCATCATTACAATCACTACTTAAATCCTCATTCCATATTGATCAATTTTCACATCATAACCTATATAATATGTCTCACTCACCACCAATGAGGCAATGATCAAGAAAGTTTGTAAAATTCAATAAACTAACAATGTTTTGTCGCTCAAACATTATTAGATTCTACTTTGCTATACGGTCAGTTGATTTTGGGGTTGGTTGATTTAATTACAGAGATACAACAACACTCGCTCACTTCCTTCCCAACCTAACCAAAAGAGCCTCGTGCTTTGCAGCTGCTACTGCTTCCGCAGCTTTGTTTGCAGCTTCACGCTTCATTGCCCTCTTGGCACGCCTTCCCGTTGCGGCACTGCTACTAGTCTTCTTCTCCTTTGGCTCACGTGAGGAAGAAGAAGAGCTGGAGGATTCAGAGGCAGAAGAAGCTTGGCCACCACCACCTCGGTGCTTATGCTGTGCCGGCCTTGCTTCTTGGCGGCCTGATCTGACAAAACCATTGTCACCCCACCTCCTGTTTCCTAAACGAAGACTTGAACCGTGCAAAAACTCGTCAAGGTCATCATCATCATCTTCCTCCTCCTCGTACTCAGGTGGAATGTCGAAATCGTAATTGTCAATGTCATGGTATGAGACCCGCTCCACTGCTTCAAGTGGCTTAAACCAGGATGCTCTCAGAAGGAGGCATACGCTCTCCTCGAACATAAAATCTTCCACGCTGCAGTTAAATATAACAGACAGAGTAAGTTTCAAAGGAAGAAACATAGATAAAGATAGTCAAGCAAATGGAGTTAGCAATGCAAATGAAGAAGGAAGATGTTTACCTGCCGTCAAGAGCGCGGTGAACATTGAGAAAATCAAATGGATGCTTACACTGTGGGCAGGTGTGTATCTCTTTGTAACTTGCCCAGCGGAGGATGCACGTCACACTATATATACATATAGATAGACATGAATCATACCCCTCTTAAGAAACGAAAAGAGAATCTCTATGTTAGTCCTAATTCAATACTAATCAAACAACACTTTATCTGCACACAGAATCATATGAAAGAACCAAAACGTAATAAAAGGCTTTTTTTTGGGATAAAATGAAGCAAACACCAAAGCCCACTAAACTGATCTGACCACAAAGAATAACTCACTCGGTATCGTATTGTACCAATATAAGAACATCAGTGATTAATCAAATCTGGATTAACCAAAAATGGAATCAATCAAGCAAACATACCAGTAAGCATGTTCACAGCCTTTAACCATAGCAGTTTCTTGAAGAGGTATAGTATCCAAGCATATTGCACAACACCCGCCATGGTTCCCGAAACTCAGCTCACTGCTCACTAGTTCAGCCTTCTTTCCATCCTAACATACAGACAACAGCTTGAATCAACCTTCTGAACTACTAATAAGGGTGGTTCAGATCATATACATCGTCCGTAAAGATTATTCATTCAAAGCTCAAAACGAATATGAATCAATTCAAAAAAGGAAAACAGCTAAAATTCAGGAGAGATTAAGACAAAACCTGATCTCCAGGAGACAAAAATTCAGCTTGGTTCAGATCATCAACGATCTGGATCAAGGAGGAACTCATGGTTCGGACAGCTAAAAAAACAATAGAGAAGAGTGGTCGGGATCCTCCGCAGTAACCGACCAAGGAGATTGTAGATCAGAGACAAGAACCCCCCACTTTGGGCCCCACTTTAACCTAGCGGTGTTAAATTTAACGATTTTTTTATTTTGGAGATCTCGCAGGCGTTTGCAGGAGGAGGTGCAGTGACGTTAGGTTTCCGTCAACACGTCTTTATCTCCCACGTGTTGGACACGTGTATCGCTCCCATTAATCTTTATCATTATAACATCTTTATTGGGTTTAAACGAATTGGGCTTGGGTTACTGCGAGCCCATGTTCATTGGGCCTTACTGTTTGTCCAGAAAAAAACATTTTTTTTTTGTTTAAAATTCAATATCGGACAATAACCCTAAACCTCTAGACTGAAAGCCCTCGGAGTTGAAAATTAGATTGTGTCCGGTGGAGAAGATGGGAGCAGAAACGGTCGTGGAAGCTGAGAAAATTGACGACTTGCTCGAGGTCTGCTGTCCTCTGTTCCTTTAAATCCATCCCTTGAGAACATTATTCGCAAATAATTGAGTTTATTGTGTGATAGGCAGCTAGATACAATGATATAGATGATCTCAAAAGCTTGGCCTTTGATGGTGTCTCTCTTAACTCTCGCGACTCCCAAGGCCGAACAGGTTTGCCAACTTTCTAATTAAAAAAAAAAGTTCTTCACTTTACTCCAATTACTTACTAGCTCCTTCTTCTGTAAATGCCATTGCTTTGATCATTTAAACACACACAGCCTTTACATTTGTGTGATGTTATATATTTATCTTGGGACATTGGTTATGTTTCATGTTTTCGATTCTATTTTACAGCGCTTCATATGGCCGCGGCGAATGGACATATGAGTATAGTGGAGTATCTCATCAGTCAAGGAGTGGTAAGAATCATCATAACACCAAATAGTTTTTGAGATGTTCATTTATTCTAAAAATGCTTCTTTTTTGTTTTTGGTAAGCAGGATATTAACGCTCTGAACGAGGAGAACAATGCTCCTCTGCATTGGGCTTGTTTGAATGGCCATATCGAGGTATATATCAAGTACCATCACTCACTTTTGAAAGAAGTTTTGTTTCAGGCTTAACTAAACTGGAAAGCTACTTGCAGGTTGTGAAGAAAATGATCTTGGCAGGAGCCAGTCTTAGTCTTTTGAACCGGTTTGTCTCTTAGATTCTTTTTTTCTTTTAAGAGTCTATCAGGTTGAACTAAACTGAAGCTTTGATTTATTTTGTAGGTACGAGCGGACTCCCATGGATGAAGCTATTGGTGCAGGGAAGATGGAGATTATAGATGCTATCAACACTACTGTTCCACAAATGGAACTTGAAAACACCACTGTTGCCTGACTTTAAAGATGCTTGTTCTCTCTCTCTCTCTGTAGTTTACAGCGTAGTTTTTATAATGTGGAAGTTTTGCGTTGTTATGTAGACTGATGGTTAGAACTGGAATCATCTGAATTCAAAATTCTACCAAAAAGATTATTGCTATCATTGATATTTCAAATGGATACAAGCTTAAGCATTAATGTTTAAAGATTCTCCACATCATTTTGACTAACTTTGGCTTATAGTAGATCAAACACAGAACAATTGTTTCCTTCTTTACCAATAAATTCTCAGCCTCAGAACATTACTAACAATCATGTGTAAAAGTATCTGCATGTAGTTCCCTACACTCCAAGTGTTTGCTCGGTTTTTGGTATACGCACGCCCTATTGGAAGAAAATGTTCTTGTGTATCAACTCTCAAGTAGTGTAGAACAAAACACTTCTTCTCTTTACCGTCCCCAAATCTTTTAAATGGTTTCAGACCAAATCTTATTGTCCAAAGTCAAAACGTTGATTTCAAAGCTCTTACACCTGTGTTCCACTGTTTCCACATGTTTGCTTAGTATACGAATCAACTACGAGCTATTTCTCACAACAAAATGATTTAAGCAAACTCAAGTTTATGTCTCTTATCATAAATTCATCCAAAAGATTAGAATAAGACGTAAAAGTGGTCATCTTTCGGTGCACCCCATGCCTTCTTTTTTTAAACATGTGCGCAGTGCACACCATTCATTCTCTTGAATGGTAGCAATATTAAACAAAGTAAAAAGTTATAATTATCCAATTTTGGTTTAGTACGAAGGGGAATGAATCTCTCTTTAATTACCAAATTCATGCACCTCTTGATTTACTTACTCGGCATCATTTGTCCTCCCCATTGTCACGTTGTCTCTGCACATGCCTTTCACTTTTATCAAACATTTTCATAGTCTTATCTTTACATCAGAGCTATTATAATAAAAGCCATTAGCAAACGTTTTCGCAGTTGGCAAACAAAATCATTTTGTAAACCTTTCGGCATAGACTCGTTCCTGATGCTGACGACCTATCCATGTCTCTTTATGATATAGTATATACTTTTATTTTGTCGGAATGATATATAACTTGAAAAATGGTTTTTGTCGTCAACAAATTTCACTCTCATTTTCTTATTGTCACATTCAATTTGGGAAAAAAGGTATGCTATGTCTATGTATTTAATCAGTGGTGGACGTAGCTTGTTGTGAAGGGTGTCAAATGACCCATGTGGATTTTTGGGGAAAAAACTTTTATATTTTGAAGTTAATAAACTAAGCAAATGTTACAAATTTTAGCTATTGACCCATATGTTATATGCTTATTATACAATTGACCCCTCTAGAAAGTCGAGCTGGCTCGGCCACTGTATTTAATTGATTACAAACAGAATGAAAGTAAAAAAAAAATATATATATATATATATATATATAGTCTTGTGTATTTACAAGTTACAACCTTGTAATCCTTCTTTTAATCAATGGAAGTGTTTAAAAAAAGGTACTTACAACCTGGGGCTTCTGTATATCGCACGGGCTGCTTTGACGCAAGCTTGCAATCGTTTCAAGGACTGTATAGACAGTTAACGGTTTTATGATTTACGAGCCTGGTGATCTAACTGAAATAGTGTACTTCTTATGTAATAATGTTTCGTTCGTTTTCTGATGTTAATCGGTTTCATCCCCAACAAAAACATCGTGGTTGAATTAGTGACTATGTTTTGTACTATGTCTGTGTGATGATTGACTGAATTACTGCACTTTGGTCTTATGTTTGTACTTTGTTTTGTGTAGTGATTGTACTAAGTAGAAAAAGGCTTCCAAATTATCATTGTGGTAAATGCAGAATTATAAGAGTAGTTTATAGTAACTTTCTATAAATATTTATCTAGATATATAGTCGGTGACTCGGTGTCACATATTGTAGATTTGAATGATTACACTTTCATGCCACACATGCATGCTACATAATATCGTACTTTTCGTAAAATTATATATTTATAGTACTTGTCCTCCACAATCTTTAAACCTTTATAGTTATTAAGTTATGGTCCTTATGGATCGCCAATGTGTGATGTTGTACGAACAGAGATTATGTTCATCATTCACCATACTCCACAATGACCACCAACTAGAAACCATATATGTCTGCAGCATGAACACAAATATTTGGTTTTAGTTCTTATAAGATCCATCTTCCACCGGTTAACAAACATGCTCTTCACTTTTATACAAATGTAACCCAAAGACATACATATATTAAATAGAAAGATCTGCGATAGATATTATTTATTTTGCGAGGGTGGACGAATATAGCGTTCGAAAGTTCAAAAAGTCTAAACCCTATAAAGGCTACGACAACGAAGTCGAATATATTAATATTTGTTTGTATGGTGGAGTGTTTGAAGGAATATATTATTATTATTTTGGTTTTATTCGTACATAAAGCAAATCGTAAACATATATGAGCGTTGAATTAATTTAGGTTCGAAATATTCAAATTCGCATTCAGTTTAGAAATATATATTTAAATGTAGTTCTCTCAAGTACAATAATTGGTTTCACCAAGTGTCTTCATGATTAAGCGTATTTTATTTCATCAAACAACCACATTCAAGTTTTAGAATTAGAAGGTTTCTTTCCTATTACAATGACACGTGTATGACTATTGAAATGCATTTTGTATCCAAACAAGAGTAAAGATGTTTTGATCTTAACAATTTGATGGGGGTTAATCTATGGTTTAGCATAATAGGTGCATGCTCATATCAATTTTGTAGACTGCATAGTTGTTTTTGCTATAAAAAAATTTACTTACGAGATGTTTTTGTAAGATGTAAATGTGAAGTCGGTAGAACTAAGCCCTTTGTCAAAAAAAAAGTCTCTAGAACTACGTTGTAATGCTCAGATATTTCAAAATATAAATTTTGAATTCGAATAAGTATCAAAATGTCAGTGATCGAACACCTATATGCTATATATACAGTACACAGTACACAGTGCACACCAACCTGCCTAGGTTGTAGCCACAAGATTACGAAGTCTCCTGCGTAATTAAATCCAAGTCAGCGAGAAAAGTGCAGCGATAGGCTCAGTGAGTCAGTTTATAGCAAAAACAGCTTTTGAGCCCTAACAATTAGGATGGGGAATAAGTTGAATAATAAAAAGGATGTAGAATTTAATTTGGGATTGGAAGAAAATCCAAATTTTTGATAAGAAAACAAATAAAAAGTTACAGTGAAGTAAATACCAACTAGATTTTTACTTGAAATAACTAGTACAATAGCATGGAGTTGACAAATGATATTACAATAATATATGCTAAGTAGATTTAAGTTTTTCTACATATATTATTAACATGTACAATTACTTTAAAATTCGTGGAGAAATGCATTGTTTTGTATCAGAAGAAATAGAAACAAAACAATTAAAGACCGTAATAATATTTTTTTAAATAACAACTTTTCTCCACCAATTAAGGTAAAAAAAAAAGGCATCTGCCAAGAATGTTTGTCGTAGCATTAGCAGTACTTCGTCCACATGGACAATTCTTTTGTATCCAACCCCATTCGCAAAAAGAAAAAGAAAAACATCAAGATTAGGAAATTGTTAAGATAGTTTAACCGTAAAAACCCCCTGAACCACCACCACCGTAGAGATTTGGCGGCGGATCAAGATTAGGCTGTGAGGCAACAGACACACCGTTATTGTTATCAGCTCCCCCACCTAAATGCAAGTCTGACATATTAGGAAAACCTTCTTTCGGTTCAAGCCCTTGATCATACAAGAAGCCTTTAAAGACATGGCCACCTATTTTCACCACCGCCTGGTATGCGTACTCGTCGTCCCCGTCCTCCACCGCCGTGACTCTCACACACTTGAACACAGCCGCGGCCCTAACCTGCCCCGGCCAAGCTTCTCTTGGTCCTCCGTCTTGCACATATAAAACATCATTATTATTCGTTATCACCATAATTGTAACCACTGTTCACTAACATCAAACATTCACTTTTCACCAATACAACTGATTATAAACAATGTAAACTATTTATAACATTAAAATGGTTGAATTAAATCAAGTTCCTTATAACCTAAACCGAAAATTAAAAATATCTAACCGATCTACACTATGTTATGTTGTTTGTTACCTCATTCTGAAACAAAAACCTTGATCAATTGATAATCAACAAATGTTAAATGCATATATATATACAAATATGAATTTATGTAGAGATTATGTGCATACAAGTTAATGTAACGTAAACATACCTTGCCGGCTGGAGCTGGTATCGAAACTCTGAGGAGGCGTGTTAGAAGTTGAAGTATGAGAAGTGGCTTGTTGTTGTTGTTGAGACCCAACGATCCTCGGCTTCTTGGTCCCCGAGGACGTCGACGCGGTGGGCATGACCTGCCGTTCTCTCCTACGAGCCGCAGAGACCCACGTGCTCTTCACGTGAGTCGAACAATCAAAGCCGCGGCTCTTGCAGCACGTCCTGCACCGCCTCTGCTTACACTCTTTCTTCGCCTGGTTTCCACAGTCTTGACACGTGGCGGTTCCTGACGCGGCCGAGCCAGACCCCGAGTTGTTCGAGCTAGACGCCACCGCTGTCTGATGAGCACTCTTGAAGTGAAGATACTGCGTCTGGTTGTGGCTGTTGTTATTGTTCTGCCATCTCCGGCTGTCTCCGAGGAAGTTAATGTCGGTGTCCTCCACGTTTTGCTGATGCGGCGGAGCCGCCGTGAGTAGAGGAATCATTCCAACGCCGAGCGCTGCATTACTGTTGATCTGGTCGGATCCAGATACAACTCCGGCGTTCTGGTGGTGGTAAGCCGGAGCAACAAGGTAGACGTCTCTTAGACCGACCATACCCATCTCCGCAGCCGCCGGCGACGACGGGAGGCCATAACGGAGGGAGGATCCGAGAGGCCAGGATGGAACGCCGGCGGCGGCGGAAGTTGAGGCTAAACCACCGTGGACAACAGATGGACCAGCATTAAAGCCAAGAGATAGATCCTCGGTGGCGCGTGAAGATGTCGTCATCGTAGCCGCCCAGTCGGTGAAGGCACCGGAATCCGACGTCGGTAGATTATGCCTCCTCGTCGTTGCCACAGCTGATCAAATCAAAACCCTAACTCCCCACAGATTATATATTAAAAAAAACAATAACTCTCTCTTTGTTATTAACTAAACAAGCCAGCACAATAGCTTCAATGTACATAACCCATAAACCTATAAATGCTTCTTTCTTTTTCAGAAAATCTAAAATAAAATCTGTGATGTAGAAGAAGATACTGCAATCTACTGTCACTAACTGATATGTTCTTGTACTCTCTTGTGGATCTTCTTTTGCCTCTCCCTTAAAAACAAACTCTGTGATGATGTATGTTTTGTTTCCTTCTTCTAGTATTTAAATTTTTATGTTTTTCTCTGATTTATTCTTTATCAGATGACAAAGGTCACCACCAGCGCTCGTGCGCGTGGCACCACTTGCTCGTAAACCATTTTCGGATTCTGTTTCCTGACGAACCGGCTGTAACCGGTTCACTCTTTCTGGTACACCACAAATAAGCAGAAAGTCATAGTAACTTGCAAACTTTATGGTAGGTACGTAAATCGTTTATGAGGCCATCCTTCAGGCATATCTTTTCCCGCATTATCTTGGACAACAACAAAAAAAACTATTTAGGCGTTAGTTCTCAATTGGTTTATATATGCATATTTTTACGTACGTTTCAAAAAAAAAAGCCGCATTACAAAAAAATAAAAATAAAAGTTTTAAAAGGAGAAGATTTGGTTTGAGTTATGCACGTGAAAGAAGAACACTTTCAATAAAAGGTTAGTCGGCTCCTCCCCACGCTTTGCGGCCGTCGAATCATTGCTTTTTCTTTTGAGCTATTTGTGCTAAATTACATAAACCCACGGTCCTTTATTTAACACGGCCCTAAACCCATATTGTCTTGTAACATATAAGTATACTTTCTTTTTGCTAAAATGTAAATATCGTATTAATGATTTGAAAATTTTACGTGGTGTAAGATCTAAAATCTGAGCCAATCCGGCAAAAAGAAAGAAAAAAAACAGAGTGGATCAATTACAAAAAAAAATCCAAAAGAATAAGTTGATTTATCTCAGCCACAAATGCATAAGTAACTTGAATTTCTTCCGCTGCTTCCTGGCGTGAATGGTGTTTCTAACCTCCCTATCAATGCCTTGAAACACTATCATATAAGTATACTTGTGTGCTCTACTTGATAAATTTGTAGACTTATTTCCACACAGTGTTACAAAATTGTATACACAATGGATATAAGTTTCACTGAGTAACTTGTCTCTTCAAATATGTAGTATGCACAATGTGACACACTATGCGGAAATAAGTCTACAAATTTATCAAGTAGAGCACAAAAGTATACTTATATGTTTGAATGTCATTAGGGTTATTATCAAACAAAATACATTACAACATAGAGTAGAAAACAAATCGCCAGTTCAATATTTTTCCCCATCAGTCAATGGTCCTCTTTTTCTATCGTAGTCGCTTGCTCTCGTTGATTTTTAAAACCTTGGAAATTAACTCTTGAATACGAGATTATATGAGTGATTGTGAAATATATTATTTACAAGGATTTTACGGAAATAAAAGGAAGAAAGTCTATAAAAATCTCAAAATACTAAAAAATAAAAGCATGTAACAGTAATATTTATGACAAAGTAAAAGAAAAGGAGCAGAAGGCACGGGGCTCAAGAGAAGAAAATGTTTAACAAGGACCAATAATGGAGGAAGTCGAGACAAAGACGAATGCTTCTTTGCCTAATCGGCGGAAGGTGGCGTGTTGTCTCACTTCTCTCCGACATGCGTTTCCCCCACGCGCCTGGTTTCACCCCTTTTATTTTTTTTAAGAACCGGGTCCCCAAACTGGCCGCCGGTTCATGATTAAGATGACTTGACGGTTTGGGTTTTGGTTTTTGGAAGCGAGCGAACCTTGCAATCGGGTTTTGAGTTTGTTGCACTGCTCCTTGTCGTAGAGTCTATATCTTATAAGTCAATTATTCAATGAAATTTGAGTTATAATGCATTTACTGTTGTATCTTAGACATCCATATACTAAACACGAAAATCTACCACATGTAGAAATTATGAGAGAATTTTCATATATTAAAGTTGTACGTATAGATTAGGATTTGCATCTTGAAAATGCCGAAGGCCAATTTAGAGGATTGCATGATTTTTTACGTCTCTAAATAAACAAGTGCAAAACCAATTCAAATATACATCCTTCCAATATTATAAAGTCACCTGAGCTGACAATAAAAATGCATTTTATTGGCAACAGATAATATTCAAAGTTGAAACAGTAGCCATCGTCATTTGGAGGCACTGCGACGAAATAGAAGAATAAGTCGTGAATTTTTAAATTTATCCTATCATTTATTCATTTTATAAGACTATCAAATGAAGCCAAATAAAGTATATGACATAGCTCAAATTAATTGACATGCGACGCAGATTTGAATTGTCAAGGATGAACCATATATCATATCTACATGTTGGAGCACCTCGCAAATTAACTGATTAAATACTTCATTGAAATGCTACATAAACATGCAAATTGTCAACTTGTTCATGCATGACGACTAGCTTGTAACCAAACAATACAAACCAAACATCCAACTAACCACTCTAATACTTTGTTTTTTTCCTTTTTTTTTATCTTTCCAATTTTGACTAAACATATACAAAAGATATCTAAATAATAATAGTATGTTTCATGACTTGATCAATTCACTTCTTGTTGCCTCCGAACAATCCCCAAGAACCTTAGTGGAGAAACCCTAATCTCATGCTCAGAGATCGTCTGCAACTTCGGCGACCATACATGCTCTCTCGTTCCGACAAGCTGATCATAATGCTTCTTTAACTCGGGAGAATTACAAATGTCTTTGCTTTCAGCACAATCTATTATTACCTCGTCTTCGCTGACGTTTCTCCTTTTGCATATAAGACTCAGGATAAAATGAGGAGAAACTTTTATTAGAATCTTCCCGTTTAGTCCCTTTGAATACTCGAACGGTGGCGGACTCGACGGGGCGGTGAAATTCAATGGCGGTGGTTTAGTCGACGGAGCATTATCGAGACTAGAGTTGAAGATGGAGATACACGAAGTGGTTAAGATTCTATAGGCGAAACGTTCGATTGGTAAGACGAAATAGGTTTGACCTGGGATGAGATTGTAACGGCCCGGTTCCTGGCCCATAAAAATTTCCCAAAGAATATGGGCTTCTCTACGGCCCATTTAGCAAAACCCTAGGGCTTCCCCTTCCCTTTACTATAAAAAGAGATGCAGTCTCCCTTTCTGCCTCATCACAAATCTGAAGCGAAGCCCTGCAGAGAATTCCCGGAGGTCGAAAACCCTAGCCGTCGAGCTCTCTCTCTCTCTCTCCTGCGCCGTCTCTCTCTCTCTCCTCTCTCTCTCCCGCGTGTCGCTCTCTCTCTCCTCGCCGTCACCCTCTCTCTCTCCTCGCCGTCGCACGCTCTCTCTCTCTCTCCCTCTCGCCGGCGCCGTGAAGTGGTGGTGCTGACCAGATCTCAACCTTCTCAAATCCTCGTTTCCAGATCCAGATCCAGATCTAAGACTAAGGTGGAGTGTTTCGAACCCAACCTTCTTTCATGGTTCTGTATACTCCTTTATGTTGGAGTTAGGCTTGATTAGACCCTGATTGGGAGTTAGGTTGATAGGACATGGTATTGCTAGGATGATAGATGAATGAATCATGATGCATAAGAACCCTCATACTGATAAATGGGACTTGATGAACTGAATTGAATTGTCGTGGTAATGATTGATTGGTAGTTGATACTTGTATGTTTGGTTGTGTTGTCCCATGTGTTGTTGTGATTGAAGTTAGGATGCTAGAGAGGAACAAATGCTAGGATGATAGATGAGCAATGATTATAAACGTTATTGAAGTAGAACTTGAATGCGATGTGTATTGTGTGTGACACCGATAACGGGTGGCGTCTAGTGATTAGTCCAAGTTCAAGTATGAATGAAAAGGGAAAGTAATTGGGAATGGGGAGGATTAAGTGAAAACGATAAGGAAGTGAAATGATAAGTAAAAGTATGAAAGAAGGATGTTAAGGTTAAGCATGGGTGGGAAAGCATATAGAGAGTCTAAGGTTTGTAGGTGGGGTAAGTGGTCCAAGCTAGGTATCCATAGGAGATGTGGCGAATCCACATGAATATGGAAGCACCCATAGGAGATGTGGCGAATCCACATGAATATGGGGTAGAAGCCTAGTGGGGGGCTACCCACTGAGGAAAAGAGGAAAAGAGGAAAAGAGGAAAAGATGAAAAGTTGAAAAGGATGTGCATTGTAGGGTTTTAGCTCATGGTCGGGTAACGGGGAGTTAAAGGTGTCATAGGGTCGGGTCGGACGGACAAGAGGAGTCGGTTAAGTCTAGGGTTTGACGCGTGTGGCAATGAGTGAGATCATTGTATTGATTGATCGCTAGGTTGTTAGAAATGAATGGAAGTGATTGTGGAAATTGCAGATAACATTAGGAAATGATGAAAATGCATTAACTGATTGTAGTGGCTAGTCAGTCCTAGTTCCCGCATGGAGTAGTATAGAGTGTCATGCGGGCAGGCTGGTCTAGAACCACTTCACTGAGTAACTTGTTGCTCACCCCTCCATTTCCATTTTTCCTGTGCGCAGGACTGTAAGTAGAAGTATATGGATGTGGGTATGACGGTATTTCAAAGAAGGTTATGCGCTCGTCTCTCGGGACCAGTAACGGGACACGTAGGGTTGTCTAGATGAGTAGACACGTGTCCATAACGCCCCTTCGATAACCCCGGTCGGACTCCGGGGAATCGGGCTGTTACAATTGGTATCAGAGCGGGTTAAGATCCCTTAGTTCTGTCCTAAGGGATCGGCATTTCCGACGTTTAAAAAAAAAAAAAAAAAAAAAAAAAAAATATTTTTATATATTTCGTTTTCGGAAAAAAAAAAAAAAAAAAAAAAAAAAAAAAAAAAAATTTTTGCAATATTACTAAGTATTTTCGGATTGTGAAAGAATTAATTGAAAATCCCACTATACCCATACTTCTATTATGGTTCTGATTGAAATCTTATTGCAGGATGTTTCGCTTGACCATTACGAGTGGAGGATGCCGCGTATGCACTACGGACGGAGGAACACCAGGGAGTATGCCCAAAGGCGTCACTATGACAGGGAGGGTAACTTGGTGCTACCCATGTTTCCGGATCCTGAAGAACAGTACAGGGAGTTCCCATTCAGGTACCCGCACGAGCAGACTGTGAGGCATAAGGTGTTGATGCCTCATTTCCAGAGGATGGCTATGGAGACACGCCTACTGCAGGGCAATGCGAGATTCCAGCTCGCAACCGAAGAGGGACCCCCGAGGAAGCGTGGCCGTCCCTGCAAGACGCCAAGTGCAGCAGGGGGACCCCCAAGGGTGTTCACCGGGAAGTGCCAGTGTGGAGTACTGAGCAAGAATGCTCAGGAGGACCGATCAGTCGCTGGATACACGGAGGACTTCATCAACCAAGCCAAGCTGTGCAAACCGAAGAATGCAGAGACGTGGTGCATATGGTATAAGAACGGGCTACGCCAGGAGCTCCAGGCGCAGCTGAGGGGTGTTTTGGAGCCCTTGGAGTTCGCGTTAGTGAGGCGGATGGCAGGTTTCGCCATGGAGGCAGAAGAGAAGATTGCAGCCGATAAGGCCGCTCTCTCGAGCATGGAAGGAGGAAACCCGGGTGGGGACGTCGATGGCCATGAGGTGCCGGTAGGGACACCCGCTAAGGGAAAGCGGGGGCGTCCGCGAAAACCACCTGCAGTAACATGTGATTGTGACGTACTGGTCCAGATGGTTCAGAAGCCACGCAAGGTGAGAGATTACCTGGAGGAGTTCTTGGATACGGCCAAGATGTGTCAACCGAAGCCAGCTGAGGAGTGGTGTCATCTGTTTAGGGCCGGGCTACGTGGGGATATTCGTGAAGAACTCGTGGGAGTCCTGGAGCCTCTGGAATTTGCACTGGTGAGAAGGATGGCTAACCAAGCACTGCATGCGGAGGAGTGGTTGGCGGGAAAGGAGGCGGAGGCCGAGGAGGACCGCGTCGCAGAGGGCGATGAAGACCTGGGATCCGAGTCCCGCTGCCCCTCGCCATGTCAATGTGGCTAGACGAGATCCTAGAGACGATTCGTAGGAGTAGGACACGTGTTTCGCTATTGGTTTTATTTCGTTTATTGGTTATTGGAGTTGGTGTTCCTTCCCTTATTTACGGCATTCTGTATTGTGCAGATGTGCTGGGTTTTCTTTTACAAACTATTGTAGTCCTACTCTTTTTTTTTATTTATGACATTCCTTCGTTGGTTTTAAAGATCCCAGTAGAGTTATCGTGTCATGTATGCCTCCCTTGATTGTTGTGTGAATGTGTGAATCCATTTTGGTAACGAACGATTGGTCTGAAAGATGTGGGCTTTGGAATTCGGGGACGAATTCCGATTAACGGGGGAGGATTGTAACGGCCCGGTTCCTGGCCCATAAAAATTTCCCAAAGAATATGGGCTTCTCTACGGCCCATTTAGCAAAACCCTAGGGCTTCCCCTTCCCTTTACTATAAAAAGAGATGCAGTCTCCCTTTCTGCCTCATCACAAATCTGAAGCGAAGCCCTGCAGAGAATTCCCGGAGGTCGAAAACCCTAGCCGTCGAGCTCTCTCTCTCTCTCTCCTGCGCCGTCTCTCTCTCTCTCCTCTCTCTCTCCCGCGTGTCGCTCTCTCTCTCCTCGCCGTCACCCTCTCTCTCTCCTCGCCGTCGCACGCTCTCTCTCTCTCTCCCTCTCGCCGGCGCCGTGAAGTGGTGGTGCTGACCAGATCTCAACCTTCTCAAATCCTCGTTTCCAGATCCAGATCCAGATCTAAGACTAAGGTGGAGTGTTTCGAACCCAACCTTCTTTCATGGTTCTGTATACTCCTTTATGTTGGAGTTAGGCTTGATTAGACCCTGATTGGGAGTTAGGTTGATAGGACATGGTATTGCTAGGATGATAGATGAATGAATCATGATGCATAAGAACCCTCATACTGATAAATGGGACTTGATGAACTGAATTGAATTGTCGTGGTAATGATTGATTGGTAGTTGATACTTGTATGTTTGGTTGTGTTGTCCCATGTGTTGTTGTGATTGAAGTTAGGATGCTAGAGAGGAACAAATGCTAGGATGATAGATGAGCAATGATTATAAACGTTATTGAAGTAGAACTTGAATGCGATGTGTATTGTGTGTGACACCGATAACGGGTGGCGTCTAGTGACTAGTCCAAGTTCAAGTATGAATGAAAAGGGAAAGTAATTGGGAATGGGGAGGATTAAGTGAAAACGATAAGGAAGTGAAATGATAAGTAAAAGTATGAAAGAAGGATGTTAAGGATTAAGCATGGGTGGGAAAGCATATAGAGAGTCTAAGGTTTGTAGGTGGGGTAAGTGGTCCAAGCTAGGTATCCATAGGAGATGTGGCGAATCCACATGAATATGGAAGCACCCATAGGAGATGTGGCGAATCCACATGAATATGGGGTAGAAGCCTAGTGGGGGGCTACCCACTGAGGAAAAGAGGAAAAGAGGAAAAGAGGAAAAGATGAAAAGTTGAAAAGGATGTGCATTGTAGGGTTTTAGCTCATGGTCGGGTAACGGGGAGTTAAAGGTGTCATAGGGTCGGGTCGGACGGACAAGAGGAGTCGGTTAAGTCTAGGGTTTGACGCGTGTGGCAATGAGTGAGATCATTGTATTGATTGATCGCTAGGTTGTTAGAAATGAAAGGAAGTGATTGTGGAAATTGCAGATAACATTAGGAAATGATGAAAATGCATTAACTGATTGTAGTGGCTAGTCAGTCCTAGTTCCCGCATGGAGTAGTATAGAGTGTCATGCGGGCAGGCTGGTCTAGAACCACTTCACTGAGTAACTTGTTGCTCACCCCTCCATTTCCATTTTTCCTGTGCGCAGGACTGTAAGTAGAAGTATATGGATGTGGGTATGACGGTATTTCAAAGAAGGTTATGCGCTCGTCTCTCGGGACCAGTAACGGGACACGTAGGGTTGTCTAGATGAGTAGACACGTGTCCATAACGCCCCTTCGATAACCCCGGTCGGACTCCGGGGAATCGGGCTGTTACAGAGATAGTCGTCCATGGCTAGAGCTGGAACCGGACGGCCGATGAAGAATGAATCTGCATGGCACACGATTTGATCAGGAAATTCAAACATGATTTCTCCAGCAACATGTTTCTTGGAGTCGCGTAGGGTTTTGGTGGATCCGCACTCAAAGAAAACTATCGTGACAATTGCTTGGCGTCTACGGATTATTGGGAAACAAGAAATGATTAGAGATTTTTTCATATTTTTGCAGAGAGATAGAGATAGAGAGGTTTTGTTTTTGAGTTTGAAAGTTATGGATTGTCGTATTGTAAGAGAACCGATATATAGAGGGACTTGTATTCATGGTCTTTGTGTTTTGTTTATAGCCAAAAGGTAGCCACTTGAAGGAGTTGACCTTTTGATATGGTCAAACACTCCGGGATTTGCCTATGCATTTCATTTGATCAGGCCGGTTCTTTGGTCAATCCTCTCGGCTTTGATCCTGATCATCTCCTTTTTTTCTCAGCATAAAGCTACATTTTATAATGTTTTTTATTATAATTATTACACAATAGTCGTGGAAGTGGTTACACACAATCACACAAACATTAATCTTTCAAGGGGTTTTATATATTTCATTACAACACGTTGAGCTCGTGATTTTTCTCATGGCAACTGTGCCAAATGACGAATTAATATAATTAATGGTCCAGATTCTTACTCCCTGATCTCATCTGTTATCCATCATTTTCCTTGTTTACGCTGTCAATAATCATTAAACATATCCCCGGCGGCAGAAATATGGTTTAATTCAGTTCACCACTTGAACCTTTGAAAAATATGGTCTTTGTGTTTTCACATTAAGGTAACAACTTGAACTAGCGATGGTTAGGCTAAGGTTTATAATCAACAAAACATTGAACATATTGTAAATATTTTAATTATGTAATTTGTCATTAGTAGGATAATTATTTCTGTCGTTTTTATCAAAAAAACATTGAACATATTTTAACTTTTTTGTTCAATTAAAAACCAAAACCCAAAGTTGATCAAATGGAGAAAATGGTGAGAAGCTCTTATTAGTTACCCTGATTTTGAAAATCTTAGTTTAATTTAATTTGTTCTTTAGTTTCTAATTCTGAAGGAAATAGAAAACAAAATTTTAAATTACATGTGTGTTGACCAACCCAAAAAGAAAACAAACATTATAAATGGGCCTCCAGTATTTTACCCAAAAGGATGATGTATGCTGATGTTTTCAAATTCATAGTCAAGACACGGGCCTCCTGATTCAATCGCGCACTCAAATTAATACACAAAAACCCGTTATCCTAAAGCGTATGTTTTTGTTGACTAGAAGTCTATAATACGTTGCCATGCTGGTGCTTATAGTATGACAAATTCTTGATTTAACTTTCTCACTTTTCATCTTGGACTGAATAAAGCATGTTGAAGTTCTTAGCTCTGGAGAGAGTTCACCTATATCACATTTTTATGTCAAAAATCTGGGAAATATATTATCTGTACTCGTTGCATCTCTGTGTGCTTGAAGAATTTTGGGCCACCGCAAACAAAAGAAGAAGAGATAAATAAAGAGAAGAATATTATTGGCTACTCATAAATTTTCCAGAGTGACATTCATGACTAGTAGTAGTACACTTTTGATATCTACATCATTATCACTTTTATTATTTTCATTTCGTTTTGCTAACACTACACCACCATCTTATTCTATATGTAAAAAAATTGTTAATACGAGCCAAACTCCAATTTCTTGCGTTCACAATTTTTTTTCTATACACAACAACATGACATTTCAATTTGTGTGTGTAGGTCGTTGATTAAGAGACACCAAATTTAACTAAAAACTTAAAAAGTGAATAATAACACAAATGTGATAAATACTACACTATGAGTTAGTCTTAAAATTATTATATAAGTGTGATTAATACACCAATGAAAATAAAAAAATAAAGCAAAAAAGGGAAGATTTAGAATCCGGCTTTTGTGGTGTCTTCCTTCTCCTCTTGCGTAGTAGATGAGAGATCATTCATCATCCCCAATATTGCCTGAGTCTCTAGATTCTCTCTCTGCCCTTGCCTCAATTTTACAGAGCGTCCAAGCTAAAAGTCAGTCCCTTGCTTCTTCTTCTTATTCGGATCGATCTACTCTCTAGCTGAAAACACAGTTGCTCTCCGTTAGTTGTGATGGAAGTTAGAGTCTTGATTTCGAGATCGAAGACGACCATAGATACTTGATTCCGCGAATGTAGATAACATAGTCTCTCCAAAGTTTTCACATTTCAGCTGCTTGATGGAGGAGGAACTTGGCTGAAGAGTATTCGTGTAGTGTATGTCGAGAAGCGGAAGCATGGCGTCGGATCTTAGCAGAGCTGGTCCTGTGGAAAGAGATATCGAGCAGGTTTTGATTAATCCCAAAGTCTTTATCTTTTTGATTAGCCTGCGATTTTCATTTTGCTAGTAGCACTTTAACAATTCGAAAAAGTTCATTCCTTGGATACTAATTTCACCATTCAGCTTGGAGTTTTCATTAGATGCAATGCTTGCTACTTACTTATATCCTGTAATAAGATTCTTTACCTGCTTTGATATTTTTGATTTTTTCTCACTCAGGCTATCATTGCCTTGAAAAAAGGAGCTTACTTGCTCAAGTATGGAAGAAGAGGGAAGCCTAAGTTCTGCCCTTTTCGCCTTTCTAATGTAACTCATCTTTTCTTCCACTCTCTTGTCAGCTTTGATATTTTATTGTCTAGTTTTTTGTTTTCTTTCTTTCTTTCACACAACTTAGTTTTATATTTAGCTCATTGTTTTGGTTATTAAGAGGTAGTAGTTGCTTGTAACTTTCAGGATGAGACTGTTTTGATATGGTTCTCTGGGAAGGAGGAGAAACATCTCAAGCTTAGCCATGTTTCTAGGATCATATCTGGACAACGCACTGTAAGCTCACCCATGTTACCTTAATCTGAGCTTTCTGATTCTTATATATAGCAATTGTTTCTCTCTTGTAGCCTATTTTTCAGAGATATCCTCGTCCCGAGAAGGAATATCAGTCTTTCTCTCTAATATATAGCGAGAGGTCTTTGGATGTGGTGAGATTTTCTTTAAATCATTTGCTTCCGCTATAAAATAATCAAACCATGTCATTCAAAATTTCACTGTGGTTATATAAGGTTAATTAAACTGGTGGTAGGATTTTATTTGGTAGATCTGCAAGGATAAAGACGAGGCTGAGGTGTGGTTTAGTGGTCTTAAAGCTTTGATTTCACGTTACCATCAAAGAAATAGGAGGACTGAATCAAGAAGTGATGGGACACCATCTGAAGCTAACAGCCCAAGGACATATACCCGGAGAAGCTCTCCTTTGCACTCTCCATTTAGTAGCAATGACAGTTTGCACAGGGTACTAACATTTTTTTCCTTGTACACTTTGGTGCATATTAAAACTAAAAGACGTTTTATTTATCTTTCAGGATGGTTCTAACAACCTTCGTATTCACAGTCCATTTGAGAGCCCGCCTCAGCTTGACAAGGCATTATCGGAAATGGCATTATATGCAGTTCCTCCAAAAGGATTTTATCCCTCAGATTCTGGTACTATTTCTGTTCATTCCGGAGGCTCAGATAGCATGCATGGGCATATGAGGGGTATGGGCATGGACGCTTTCAGAGTTAGTATGTCAAGTGCTGTTAGTGGCTCGAGCCATGGCTCTGGTCATGATGATGGAGATGCATTGGGAGATGTTTTTATCTGGGGTGAAGGAATAGGAGAAGGTGTTTTGGGCGGTGGAAACCGTAGAGTTGGAAGTTCGTTTGACATAAAGATGGATTCCTTATTGCCAAAAGCTTTAGAATCTACAGTAGTACTTGACGTCCAGAATATTGCTTGTGGTGGACAGCATGCTGTCCTTGTGACAAAACAAGGAGAAAGTTTTTCTTGGGGAGAGGAATCTGAAGGCAGGCTTGGCCATGGGGTTGATTCCAATATTCAACATCCAAAGCTCATCGATGCACTTAACACCACAAATATTGAGCTTGTAGCATGTGGTGAATTCCATAGCTGTGCAGTTACTCTATCGGGTGATTTGTATACCTGGGGTAAAGGAGATTTTGGTGTTCTTGGACATGGAAATGAAGTCAGTCACTGGGTCCCCAAAAGGGTTAATTTTCTGTTTGAAGGGATACATGTATCATCTATCGCTTGTGGACCTTACCACACAGCAGTCGTGACATCTGCTGGGCAGTTGTTTACTTTTGGTGATGGGACCTTTGGTGTTTTGGGCCACGGGGACAGGAAAAGTGTTTTCACACCTCGGGAGGTTGACTCTTTAAAAGGTCTCCGCACTGTCCGGGCAGCCTGTGGTGTATGGCACACAGCAGCTATTGTGGAAGTCATGGTTGGTAGCTCGAGCTCGAGTAATTGCTCTTCAGGAAAGCTCTTTACATGGGGTGATGGTGATAAGTGTCGTCTTGGTCATGGTAATAAAGAACCAAAACTTGTGCCTACATGTGTTGCTGCTCTTGTTGAACCCAACTTTTGTCAAGTTGCTTGTGGGCATAGTTTAACGGTTGCACTAACGACATCAGGCCAAGTCTATACTATGGGCAGTCCTGTCTATGGTCAGCTTGGAAACTCGCATGCTGATGGAAAAGTTCCAAATCGTGTCGAAGGTAAGCTTCACAAGAATTTTGTCGAAGAGATTGCATGCGGTGCTTATCATGTTGCAGTTTTAACTGCGAGGACAGAGGTTTACACATGGGGAAAGGGATCAAACGGTAGACTTGGTCACGGGGATGTAGATGATAGAAATTCCCCGACGTTGGTAGAGTCGCTCAAGGATAAACAGGTGAAAAGTATTGCCTGTGGCACTAACTTCACAGCAGCTGTCTGCATTCACAGGTGGGCATCAGGGATGGATCAGTCCATGTGTTCAGGTTGCCGTCAGCCCTTCAATTTCAAGAGAAAGAGGCACAATTGCTATAACTGTGGACTAGTGTTTTGCCACTCGTGCAGTAACAAAAAGTCGCTGAAGGCTTGTATGGCACCGAACCCGAACAAACCGTATCGAGTGTGTGACAAGTGTTTTAACAAGTTGAAAAAGACCATGGAAACTGATGGATCTTCTCATTCGTCTCTGAGTAGAAGAGGAAGCATTAACCAGGGATCAGATCCCACTGACAAAGATGACAAGTTGGATTCTAGATCCGATGGACAGTTAGCTAGATTCTCATTGATTGACTCCAAGAGACAAGTGGACAGTGGAAATAAGAAGAACAAGAAATACGAGTTCAGTAGTAGCCGTGTGTCGCCTATACCAAGTCGTGGCTCTCAACGAGGTGCGCTTAACATAGCCAAAACCTTCAATCCAGTATTTGGAGCGTCAAAGAAGTTCTTCTCAGCTTCTGTTCCTGGTTCTCGAATCGTGTCTCGGGCAACTTCTCCAATTTCAAGACGTCCGAGTCCGCCTCGTTCAACTACACCAACTCCCACTCTTTCAGGACTAACCACACCAAGAATTGTGCTGGATGATACTAAAAGGACCAGTGATAATATAAGCCAAGAGGTTGTTAAGCTAAGATCTCAGGTATGTTTCTTCTCCATCATCTTTTGTTTCTGTTAGTTGGTGAGATTATGCTATTACTTTAATTACTGCTTCAGTTTCTCTTTATGATTATTTCTTTGCTAACAAGTAAATGATCAGGTTGAAAGTCTTACAAGGAAGGCCCAATTCCAAGAAGTTGAGCTGGAAAGAACAGCCAAGCAGCTCAAAGAAGCGTTGGCAATCGCTAGCGAAGAAACGACAAGATGCACGGCAGCAAAAGAAGTGATCAAATCACTTACCGCTCAAGTAATTTCAAATCTCTAAGAATAATAGTATGGTTTGTGGGTGATTTCTTATGACTGATTATAAGCATCAAACGAAACAATGCAGCTGAAAGACATGGCTGAAAGATTACCCGTTGGAACAGCTCGAACTGCGAAGTCTCCTTCGTCTCTTAACTCATTCGGTTCCAGCCCTGGTCGGGTTGACCATTTTAATATCTTAAACCGACAAAATGGTCAAGAACCCGAGCCAAATACCCCAATGTTTTCTAATGGGACCACTACACCTGTATTTGGAAATGGCGAAGCAAGGAATGAAGCACAGACCGAGAAGGAATGGGTTGAACAAGATGAGCCTGGTGTCTACATCACTCTTACAGCCTTAGCCGGAGGTGTTAGAGACCTCAAACGTGTCCGTTTCAGGTACAAATCATATTTTACTTCCCCTAAAAGGAAACCATCGGTTGTAATTTTTTTTGGTTTGACTGTTCTGTTCTGTTTTATAACAGCCGAAAAAGGTTTAGTGAGAAACAAGCGGAACAATGGTGGGCAGATAACAGAGGAAGAGTCTATGAACAATACAATGTACGAATGGTTGACAAAACCAGCGAGGAAATGCCTCGTTGAAACTCTTTAACACCAACTACTTCTCATATTTTTCAACACCCGAGTCAGGTGAATGCAGAATCTCGGGATATAACACAGATTTACTATATATATAGAGAGAAAATTAGATGTTTTTAAAAGTGTTTTACGTGCTTGTTGCATTTTAGTTTGGGGGCATTGTGTGGTGTTTGTTGTGAGAAGGTTGTAAATGCTTTGTGGTGCCCATACTGTAAATTCTATAAGAATACATTCTTCTTACTTTTTAGAAACAATACTCTGTGTAATGGGTTTCAATAAAAATTTGTGGATTCATTACAACAACCGGGAAGTAAAGAGTAACTACAGATTACGATCCCAACAAGAATCATAGGTACAAGTAAAACTTGAACTCAGGTTGGTGTCTTCACTCTTCACCTTCTATGAGCTTGAATTCTACAGTTTCAAAATGCCATGGCAAAGGAGATGAAGGTAAAGATGAGTGGTAATGGATGGGGGAGTCTGGTGGTGAGGGCCACTGAGTTGAGCATCCCATCAAATCTGAAAACTCCTCCATTGGTATCTCTTTGAGTTCATCCCAAGTGTTGCTGCTTCTGTCATCCACCTGAAGCGCAAAGCAAGTGAAAAGAGTCATAAAAGTTACTCAAAACCAGAGATCAATCAGGAGAGCATTGTTAATCTGGTTTTTGCTGAATCTCACCTCTTCTTTAATATCGTGTTCCTTGATGTCGTTATCTAAAAAGCAGAACAAATTAGAATATACCAAGAGAAAAAGAAACGGGTTATTTCTACACAATGACAATTCATATTATTACCAAGTGCATGAAGGAGGATGTGTTCAGATAAGTAACTGTCCCACTGGTTTTGCTGCTGCTCAATGCATTTGCGGTGATCATGCAAGTAACCTTCCTTCGCTATATCAAAGTCCACTACTTCGGGACTCTTGCTCGTCTTTAAAGAAGCTTGAGGTTGCAACTTCGACTTGTTTGTAATATCATAAAGAGCCTTACGGCTTCCAAAACCCGCCCCATATTTCTTTGGAGCTGCGAGAGAGCTCTTACCTTTTCCCGGAGCAACAGCCTCTACAATGTTAAAAGCAAAATATAACCAAGAACAGGATTTAGAGGGGCATAATTGTTTACTCAAGATGGGAACCAAGTGTTATGGTTTCAGAACTAGAAAAAAAAACAAACATTAAAGATTTGCTTCCCTCCTCAAAGCATAAATCTAAGTTTTCGCAGGATCTGTTCATCTATACTATAAATATACAAAACAATCAAGATAAACGAAAGTTTCATCCATGGTTGAGCAGATATTCTCAAGCTTGTGACTTTCAAAAACTCCAGAATATATTCTAAGAAAGTAAGAAAAATCTCTTCTTATTTCATATTTTTTTTTCAGTCCTATCTATCAAAGATTCAGTGACAATGTGACAGATATACCACAAGAAAGAAGCTGACAAAAAAAGGGAAATGTAGGAAACGTTACTCTTTCCACGGGCCACCAATGCATTCTCGTCCTGAAAAATCAACTGCCCACGAACAGTTGTGCTGGCCATACTCTTTCTCACTACATACATACACACACATCCCAATTTGGGTAGTAGATTCACCATTAACAAGAGATCAATTAGACTCAATGTATACTGATATTAACATTTTAATCAAACCAAACGTTTAAGAGCTCACCAGATTTCGATGAACGAACCCCAAAGGAGCGATTGAGAAAGAGAGAAAGTGTTGCTCTAAAAGCAAGATATAGATTTGGAATCGCGGGGAAGATTATACACAAACGGGCGGCAAAAGATTGGTTAGAATCAGATCTAGGGTTCTTTGAGGATTTTTTCAAACCAAGATAAAGAGAGCGGATTATTCTTAACGTTCAAATGTTAATAGTTTCTAAAATCGGTCCGGTTTGGTTAGGCTTGTGCACTCGGATTAAAATGTCCGGTTTAGTTCGGAAAATTCGAGTGAGCTTCTTTACTTATCTCTACTTGAAATTTGATAGCTTGGAAACTAAATTGCAGATGGTAACGTTCCGAAGCCCTTCAGTTTTGTTAATGTTATCATGCAATCAGAGCTGTTGTGTCACTCATTATGAATATTTTGAAAAAGTATAAACAAATCATGTAGGGGACGAGAATCGAACTCCATCAAATAACTTAAGCTATGCAAACCATTACCAACTCTTCAACATAACAAAGCAGTGGACGAGTTTGATGCAATCATAATAAAAAGATTCAGAATGAAAGGAGGACGGACAGAGTCAAAGGAAAATGATGAATAAAGTATATATACATAAAGATATCTCTCTGGCAGTTTACTTTAAAAACATTGGTATGATCATCAGCTCAAGCTTGGCCACAACGAGCTCAGCCTTGTTGCAAGCTTTGCACTCTTATAGTCTTCCCGCAGTTGAATAAACCTGTGATTTCATGTATGATAGTCAACAAACTATTGCTCTCTTTATTCTCTCTCATTTACTATTTTTCAAGTTATCTCAATGTTTCTTTTTCTTACCTTTGCGCGTCTTTGCGAATGCTTGGACTACCCTCGAACAAAGTCGACAGACTTTCTGGAGCAACGATGAATACGTTCGCCATTCTACACTCACACACACAAGTAGCACCAGGTTGTTAACTAAAAAAAAAAAAGAATTAGTAGCAATGAACAGGGGTCAAGAATGTTATTACATGCCCAGAAGCTCAAATTTCTCTTCCACAGATGGAACACTGAATCTCTTAACAAAATCTCCATACTCGTTTATGTCACGCTTCAGCCGCAGTCCTCCACTATTCATACCACAAAACAGAACCAAAGTTTATTCACACAGACCATTGATTTTATACCAAGAGGCGCGACTACATAAAACACTGCACTCATATCAGAAGAGAGTAGAAAATCAGATTTTATACCTGGGATTGAATGTGAACTTCTGCCAGTGAGTTAGTAGTAGTTTGTCTAACCTATTTCCCTGAAAATAACAAATAAAATTCACTTAAAATCCTCACCCTTCTTTATAATAAAGAAATCAGTCATATGAGATCAGAAAACAATTTATCCTCTCTTTTTTGACATCAAACGGCAATTTACCCTTTTTAACTATTAATTTTTGATGATAAAAATCATACCAGTTCAGTGAGGAAGGCTTGCTTATTAAGACCTTCCAAGGCAGTGAAGGCTGACTCAAGTACCCGGGAGAGATAAGCCACGACTCTGAACAAGAGAGTGGAGTTAGAGATTAAAGTAACATGTTCATTAGAAAAGATATTAAAGAAGAGCAAGTGTTGAGAGATGTCATAGTAGATGGTTCCAGCAAAGAAATTACACTAGGAATAAGATACTTTCACACAGAAAAAACGAAGTATTCTACGACCATTAGAGGAAGGTAGAGTTTGTGATCGACCAACCTTATGCAGGCATTTGTTGGGCGGTGATCGGGAGCAATTCCATCATCAGGTGATCTATAATCGGTAGCCATCTGCTCAGCTGAAAGCAGTCTTTCAACCTGGAAAAAGGCCATGTCAGCAGTTTTTAATAGAAAGGCAAGTTTAAGCATGACTCTTAGACCTGTTCCCCATTGATCCTCAAGGATATGTTTATATCTTCCACAAAAAGCAACTAACCTCAGCCATCACAGTTTCAATGCACTGTTGGAGTCCTTTATAAGCAGCAGTCTCTGCTTTTGACAGAGCAGTCGACATTTCTTCACATGAAGCAGCATGTGCGCCATCCACTGGTAGGAGAAGCCGAGAAATAGAATTTGCAAAATACTGGAGAAAATTTGTAAGATTAATAGGGGCCAAAGTTTAGAATTTCAATTGTTGAATAATTGGATGGTTGAAGCAGAAGCCTTCTAATTGAAACAAACTAATAGCCATAAAAACATGCCTGCTGAACTATAGCAACACTGCTACCGCAACGTTGCACAGCAACCATAAAGGCTTTGAAGCTACTTTCACCAGCAGCAGCAGCAGCTTCTGCCTGAAAAATAATCAAAGGTGTTATAAATAGACTCTACCTAACAATTGGAGTAATGAACACTTGAAATAGTAAAGTGAAGTAATTACAGCAGAGGCAGCTGCAGCAGCCACTCTTCTGCTAACACTTGTGCCCAAAACAAATCTCTCCCTCAATGATGCTGCTTCAGACAGGCCATCCCTTGCTCGTTCAAGTCCCTCAGTTATGTATAAGCTTACCTGCAAGAACTCATCATTGCATTAGCACAATGAATATGAACGATTCTAGAATCTTATTAAGTAGCATACCTGGTCTAGCAGGCAAGTGAATATGGCCTTAACATTGGCTGCGAGTGTGGCTGGCTGCACAAAGAAATAAATATATTGATCAAATATACAAATCTCAGATGGCACATAAGTCACTGTCAGATATTATACCAAAAGCTTATTTCTTTGTCAATATCCTAATTATTCTAATAAATGAAAGTTCGGTAACCTGAGATGAAAACATTGTGCATCTGGTTATTGCTTCTTCACTCCACCTAACAAACTCCGTCACAACGGTGACTGATATCTGCTGCTGAGAAGATGATATTGAAGCACCCTTAGAGCGTCCTATTGTCCCAGATGATTCCGAGACTTGTTGACTCTCAGCACGTAACTCTTCCATCTGTAGATAAACGCACATATCTAAGCACTTCAGACTAATGAACAAAATAAAAACTAACTTTAATGAGGAAATGAAAAAGGTCTTAGTAAACCTTTGCTTGGTATAGTTGTTTTAAGGAGGCCTGCTCGTGCTCAGGGTATTCATCCTTGTGCGAGGAAAACAAGGACTCTGTCAAATCTGCACGGTGAAAACAAAAACAGTTAGCACCGACCAAAAGTTATGCATGAAACTTCTATCACTCAAGAATAACAAGAGACACAAGAAATGACCTTCAACATCCAGGTCACCGCATCCAACAGCTCGGAGGTCTTTAGCAAGTTCTTGCGTTCTCTCATATGCAACCGCTAACATTCTAAGGTACTAAAGACAAAAATCAAGAGTTAACTTTCGTATCCCATCTATACTAGGCAGATGGACAAGAACAAAGAAAAGGAGGTATCTACACACTAGTAATAGTCCGCCTTCTTGCACAGGTGGTGGACTCATAAGAGAGGGCTTCACCAAAATTTTGTCCAGAATGCCTGTAACACGCTGCTCGAGAACTCTCTGCATAAAATAATAACAAGAGTTGGTATAGCTTATCAACATGCCAGGGTCACGCTACAGTGTCCAAACTATTGGTGCCCGTTACCTGAACTAAGATCGCCATAACTTCATTTGGAGCGGGGAAAACAGCTGTAATGGTTGCTGCTTCTTTGCGTACAGTGTCTACAGATGATAAGTGACAAAAAAATGAATCAGCATAGAAGCATGTTTCAAATATTGCATCCAGATCAATGACAGTCCTTCATACCTGTAATTTCTTTGTATAAAGAAGAAAGTCCACGGGCAACATTGCTAGGACTAGGCTGAGAACCGTGGTCACCAAGCACCAACCTAATGTCTGAATTCATGACTTCCACATCAATAAACATTGGACGTGTTGCCACATAATGTTGCATAGCACTCGTGCCCCTGTTGAACTGAAAATCAAGAAAAAAAAAACTGAACATCAAGATGCATATACAAGAGTAGAACTCGATATCCATTCCTTGTTTGACATCCTTATCTAGAATTAACCAGTATGTAACCAATATCTACGTAAGAAAGGCCTTCGTTTTGGAATCTAGAATAAAAGAACAGGTTTTCCAACTGAATTGTAAAGGTGCATGCTTCAGAATAAAGTATTCACCTGTGACAAAATCTTAGCACATTCTGACATGGAGGATAGATCTCTCCGCTGTGATGCAGCATCAAAACGAGATAAAAGCCTGTTCTCCAATTCTAAAAAAAATTGTATTCAAATGTCACAAAGGTTGAATTTGAAAATACACTACTATTCTTCAGTGAATATACAGAAAGCAAAGCATAATAAATAGTTTACCATTACAGTAATCCTGAAGATTAGCAACTGCAACTTCAAGTCCTCGGCCAGGGGTTGCATTTCCTGCAGCTGTAGTCGCACCTTGTCTTCCAATGTCTTCTTCAGCAAAGGATCCTGATATTGACAAGGAGAGCGTCGAAATCAGTTACAGCCTAATTTAACTGGAAGCAAGAGTGTTAAGGTTTAGCTATCACATCACAGATAAAGAAAACTTTCCGCTAATAATAGATAAAAGATAAAATCTAGACACATTGTAAGTATATAGCTATCATATCATACGTAATTTCTGAGCGATGGAAGCAGCCTCAGCTACGCGACTATCATCAGAAAACAAAGCGGAAAGCTCCATAAGATCCCCTGGGCTGCCGTTGAACTCCATCAGGTACTGTATTTATTCAAAAAGGAGAGTTATTTTACGCATTCATCTAAATATCATCCGACAATCATTCCAACATAGATGTGGTCTTACCTTTATCAGCTCTATGGTCTGGCTAGCAGTTTCCCGCTGAGCATCTGCACTCTGACAATGGAAGTACGGGTCAATACTGGATAGATCAACAAATAGTTGGGCGTATACAGGACAAAATTTAAACCTGCAAATGATCTCCTATTTTGGCAGCGGTCTGTCCAACACTAGAGATCCGACCGTCCAGCCTTGCAAAGCTCTCAAACAGACCATCCACACCTTTCTCTATCTAAAAGGAGACCCCAATATGTCAAACTGAAGAAAATCTAATGAAAGAAGAAGTGTTTGTTCTGCCGAACCTCAGTTAGTGTCTTCCGGTGTTTGGCATCTTGGGTTGAAACTTCTTTCTTTAGTGTGTTGAGTCTTCCATCAACCTTCAAAAACATATAACGATTAGACATCTTACCAGAAGAAAGACACAAAGGACTGTATCCGACGCAGACACACTCACCTGCTTTCTTAGATCAATCAACTCCTTGCAAGCATCTTTAAACAGAGACAAGAGACCATCTACTTCAGGGAAGAAAGGAGCAGAAGACATCTGAGACAACCTGGATGCATCAGCGTGCCCACGTAAATGCCCATTTGCGAAACCATCAATGTTGCCGCCGTGGCCATCACCGGAATCAGCTTCTTCTTCCAAGAAAGACGGCAAGAGATCGTTCACCAGGTTCCCAAATAACGCATCGAATGAGAAATCACCCTGCCAGTGACCAAAAACAAATCAGAAACTCCTAATGATTCAAAACATAAGCAAGCCACAAGGTGAAACCTTTACCTTGAAGTCTTCAATGTCAAGTATCAGAGGATTAGAGTTAACAGAGGATGATCTGGAACCTCTTGCTCCTCTCATTCCTTCTGTCATCTGATGAAAATTTAACAAGCAAAAAAAAACAAAATTCCTAAAATGAAAACTTTAAGTCTGATAGATCATATGAACCAATTCAATTAGCGAAATGCGTCTGATTCTGGATTTTTTTTCTCAATTATAATCAAAACGACTGTACAATAAATACATCCGCTGATTTTTCTCAGCTAAATGTTGCAAATTCAGACTCTAAGGTAACAATACGGAGTAGAAAAAGTAGATACAGAGCATATTACCGGCGGTGAGCAGCGAGATCTAGACGGCGGAGACCGGTTACTGTGTGCTATGGCGAAGTAAAGTTGGAGATTTGTTGGTTTCGCATCTCCGACCTCCATTATGAGCTGTTAATTTATTATTTTGTACCAATTTTTTTGTTAAACCGGCCGGTTTAAGTTTCTGTTTCAGGTTTAGATTGTTTTTGTTTTTTTGGTCTAACAGATTAGATTGTTTGTTATGAGGATTTCGGTCGCGCCAGATTTTGCACAAGATGGTTTGCCTTGCGAATACACATGAGTGATGAGTGTGCACTTGTATATAGATTCTTCTCTAATATTTTGGAGAATATGGTTTTAGAGTAGACACAAGAGTTACCATAGGTTTGTATGATTCACAGGCTTTTATTACACACTTAGAAGGAAAGTATTGAAATGTAGTAAATCTAACTGGGATGTAAATGTAGTAACCTTCGCCTTCGAAAAATAACGGCAAAGTCATACATAAACGGTCTGCATTTAAAGAAGAAAAGAGTTTCAAATTTACATATTAATGAGGATTTTGAAGTTTTTTTTATGAGCTAATAGCATTGTCACCTCAGTAACAACTCTTATATAAAGAAGCTCAAAGTGCAATGGAAGCAATATCGAAAAAGTGATAAATATATATCTTACGCAGAAGAAAAAGAATGGCCACCATTGTTTCTCCTCCACATTTCTCCCCTGTTGAAGATGCTGAAAATATCAAGAAGGCTTGCCAAGGTTCTACTCTTTCTTCTTTTTAGACTAGTAGTGCTTCAAGTTTCGGTTATTACCCCCCTTCTTTCTTGGGTTTCAGGATTTGGAACCGATGAAAAGGCCATCATCTCGATCCTAGGACACCGGAACTTGTTCCAGAGGAAACTCATCAGACAAGCTTACCAGGAGATATACCATGAGGATCTCATTCACCAGCTCAAATCTGAGCTCTCTGGCGACTTTGAGGTCTAAGATTTTATCCACATGTGTTTCGATTAATTCACAAAAACGTGATTCTCATGGAGAAATAATTGGTACCTGCAGAGAGCTATCTGTTTGTGGGTTTTGGATCCTCCAGAGAGAGATGCTCTCTTGGCCAACTTGGCTCTTCAAAAGCCTGTTCCTGACTGCAAGGTCCTCGTCGAGATTGCTTGCATGAGATCCCCTGACGATCTATTAGCTACCAGGCGTGCTTACCGTTGCCTCTACAAGCGTTCTCTCGAGGAAGACTTGGCCTCCCGTACTACCGGCGACATCAGGAAGGTGAGTAATTTTTTAATTTCAAAATGTTCTCTTCTTGCTTTAACTGGATCTTGAACGTTTGAGACGTTGTGATACAGCTCTTGGTTGCAACGGCGTCTGCTTATAAGTATGATGGGGAAGAAATTGATGAGACTCTGGCGCATTCAGAGGCTGCGATTCTTCATGATGAAATCCTCGGTAAGGCTGTTGATCACGAAGAAACGATCAGGGTGATAAGTACAAGGAGCAGCATGCAGCTCTGCGCAATCTTCAACCGCTACAAGGATCTCTATGGAAGATCGATCACTAAGGTAAACCAAAAAAACATGGACATCAAGTTATGTTATAACTGATAATTAAACTGTGACAAAACAATCAACGGGAAACGTTAAGACAACAAAGAAACGACTTTTAAGTTTTAAAATCAATTTGAGGAAACAGAGCAACTGATACCAGTTTTTCTTCATGACAACATCCGTAATGAAACGTTTGATGATTCCCAGGATATCCTCAGCCACCCTACAAATGAGTACCTGAGTGCACTGCGTGCAGCAATCAGGTGCATCAAAAACCCTAACCGGTACTACGCAAAGGTAAAGATACAACAATTGTATAGCAAATATTACACATGGTCTATAATATTTTCCTAATACGACTAACTGCTATTCATATATACTGTATTTTTTAAATCTCTTAGGTTTTGCGCAATGCAATCAACACAGCAGGGACTGATGAAGATGCTCTGACCCGTGTGATTGTCACACGAGCAGAGAAGGACCTGAAGAATATCACTGAGCTGTATCACAAGAGGAACAATGAGAGTCTCGATCAAGCCATAGCAAAAGAGACATCAAGGGACTACAAGGCTTTTCTTCTAGCCTTGCTAGGACACGGAGGAATCTAGAGTTCACCCTCAAAATCAAAACCTGACAAGAGTAGCATTTCTTTCTAATTTCTGCTTAAGTACTAATAAAAGTATCTGTTTGATGATGCTTCGTCAACTCAGTAATACTGTTTAGCTATTCACAATAAGATTGGAATTACAACTTATTTGTTTTCCATAAATAAAAACATTCTTCCAAGCCAAGCCCTTTAATAAAAACATTCTTCCAAGCTCACAAAAGAAACTAAACAAACTCACTGAAGATCAGGGAAACATGCACATGTACGGGTTTCTTTCCTTCTCAGCCTCTGCGTACCAATGCTGCAGCAATACCAGCAACAATCCCAACAGCAGTAACAGCGATTCCAACGCCAATAACACCATCTGCTTACACAAATTGAAATTAAATCAAGAGAAAATAAATAAATGAAGAAGAGAAACGGCTTTAAGTACCATCATACGGTTTACCTTTCACAATACGGTCCTCTATAGCCGTTTTTAGCGTCTGAGCCTGTCTCCACTCTGGTTCCACCTAAAACCAGAGAAAGAAAAAAAGAGCCTATTGATGAAAACATCAGCAACAATAAGATATTATGGACTAATCCATGGATAAGAGATGATCAAAACCTCCAAACACCGTTCTATATAATCCCTGCTTCTTGAAAAGTCACCGCTTCGATAGTATCCAATAGCAAGGAGATATAGCTTCTCCCTTAGTGTCACTGGACTTGTATCACTAACCACCGAACCTGCAAAGCAAAGCAGAAACACATTGCTGACGTGGATCATATCATCCACCTTCACAAGAACCATAGGCTCAGTTTACATATAAGCTTATTATATATACCTTCAAGCATAGCTATCCCACGCTGTATATCCGCAGGCATCTTCGAATGAACAAGAGCCCATGATAATCGCATGATGGATTCCTTCTTAAACCCTTCGTCTTGGCCTTTCTGAGCTTCCGCAAGCTCTTTCTCACATCCCTGATAATGAATATAAAAAAACGCCATCCGAAGAAGATGAAAGAGGTAATCGACAAAGCAACTGGAGAATCGTGTGATCTAGATGTTCCTATGCGGACGATTTGAGTAACAACGGAGGCGATTAGATTAATGGTAAAAGTTACCGAGATGATGTCGGTGTCGCACAAGGGGAACTCATCGGAGGAGCCGGAAGCAACGCCGGAGAAGAAGGTAGAGACGGAATCGAAAACCTTTCCTATCGTCGCCTCCATTTCGTGTAAGAGTTTTTGAGTTTTTTCTTTTCTCTTGTGACGTAATTAGAAGACTTGACCTTTTTTTTTTTGAAACACTTTTTTTTGAAACACAATTAGAAGTAGGTTTGGACGTTTTTAACTCAATCTGAAGTACCGATCTTAACTTAAATCCGAAAAATTGACACCAATTCCGAACTGTTTTACAAAAATATCCGAATGGAACTTATGAGCTTACTACTTTGGACTTTGGTTATAACCCGAACCGAACCGAAACCCAAATTAGGATCCGAAGATATCCGAAATTAGTTAAATATGTTAATGTTTTTATATATATTAAGGTGATTTAAATATTTTAGAGTATTCAAATTTTTTTTTGTAGTTTGTTTAATTTTTTATTTTGAATACTTTTTACTTAATTTAGATACTTTAACTAATTTTTAATTAGATTTGCAAATAATTTATATATGTTGGAATATTTTTGGTCAATTTTCGAGGTTTTTAAAAATATTTTTTTGTACGATTTTAAACATTGGTTAAATCCGGTTCGAACCGAATCCGGTAGGAACCGAACCGAATCCGATCCGATAATTAGTAAAAACCGAATGATACGTATGAGCATAATACCGAAAATCCGAATCACCCGAACGCCCAGGCCGATTAGAAGACTTGACCAGAAATGAAAGTACGTCGATTATCTATCTGTTTGGATTTGTTAAACCGGCTTAAAATCTTAAATTGGCTCTTTAGTTTTTAGTGTTTACACCACCTATATTGAGATGCATGCCCGACCCAAAATATATATAGGCCCTCTGGAGAATCAAAATATTTAGGACTTTTTTTTGCTATACAAATAAAAAATTTAGGGCTTTAAGTAATGATATAATTAAGATAGATCTATATATAGCAACAGCATATACTAACTGAATATCTAATATACAATGTTTGATGACAAAAAAAATCTAATATACAGTGTTTAGTTTAACAATTTGATAGTTTGTTTTTAATAATATCTGCCATTTTTTCAATTTCATATAATTTTTCTTGTTTATTGATTGATTGATTTATATAAATTACGAGAGTAGTAAAAATATTAATAATAATCATAAAATACTTTTTTTTTTACAAAATTAAACTATATATACTAACCTCAATATTTCATTATGATTGTGATTTTTAGAAAAACTAGTGTAATATATAAAATATCAACTTCTAATAATTTATCCTTTCTCAAAAAAACTTATAATAATTTATTTTATCGAATAACACATTAATATAACACTGTAATATTATATATATAGAGACAAAAATTAAAATTCCAGTGCTATAGTTTATCCAAAATTTTAGTAAAAATTAACAATTATAAAATTTTAACAATTATAAAAGATAAAACATATAGTTTATATAACCACTCATATAATGTCTAAATAAAACAAATATAAGTAAGATAACATTACATTATTTCATACTTAACAAAAAGTTTATATTGTTTATTGCTGATGACAAGATCCAAATATATTCTGTTGGATGCCTAAATTTAAAACTTTTGAGTTTTAGCTATAAATATATTTTTACTAAAATGAAAGATTCATAACTCGGACCATGTCTAATGAAACATTAATGTTACTCTTAACAATTATATCACAGAATATCGACTCCTAAATATATCAAATAATTTACGCTTATAGTATGGGCTTTACCATCTTTATTCCAATGTCGGTCTTACATAATCTAACAAATAAATTATATGGTCGACATGTCTATCTAAATCAAAAATAAGTAATCTATCAAAAAATCGAATCTCAGTAACCTATCATTTTAAGCCAGCGCATATATTCTACACAGAGAAATTAGGAATATAATCTATAGAAAAAAGGAAGTTATAGATTTGTTTTTGAATTAACATATCCCAGACGTGGCAGAAAATTAGTGATTAATAAGAAGATAATCATGTGTACAAGATAAAGTTGCAAGGTTATATAACCACTCATATCGTGTGAAGAAAACATTCAAAGTTTAAAATAACATAAATATTTTGTACTTTAAAAGAGATTTTGTTCCGTGTTCATTGCCGGCCTGAGATCTAGCATCTGATATTCGACATCTGACATCCGACATTGTAAGAATATAAATCTTTTCCTCTTTTGTCGATCTGGTTTTTAAACGTTTTGTTTCTTAGATCTTTGTTAATGGTGTTGGTTTCTGAGTTTAATTTAATTAACAATTACTTTTTCTTGATTTTGTTGTACGTAGAACTATGAATTGACTCGGAAAGTTGGTAATGATTTATTATTCTTTTTTTTTATTTGATAATTTTTTGTTCTTTTTATTTTGTAATTTATTGTTGATAATTTTCATAACTAAAAGTGAATTAAACTATTTTATTTGTTGTTCATATATTATCGACAATATATTTAAATTATCTCAGCGTTGACACATAAAATTTTTAAACTCTAAAGCATTATATATGTAAAACACACAAATGTAAAAAGCATAGTAGAAAGTAAAATATATATCTATGTAGATAGCTAATTAGCTGTATGTGAGACATGACAAATGAATTTGTGTTCTAAATATTTTCTTTTTGAAGGAAACAACATAGCATACAAATAAATAAATAAATATATTGTATACACATATTAACTTAATATATAATACAATATATTACTTATTCCAGTTTAAATTTTGATAGTTTTTTAATACTCAATAAATTTATAGTTGCATATAATTTTACTTTTAGTTATATATGTATTTGTAAACTACAAATAAATAAATCAATAAATAATATATAATTAATGTTTGAGACCAAACCCAAATATGTCATCTATAAAAATGTCAAATTTTAATAATATATATTTTCAAACCAAGACATCATAATTCTATGTTTAAAAAAAATACAGTATGATAATTATGATAGATTATTATTGATAATAAAATAAATATATTTTTGATCAATCTAAATATATTTTAAGAGAATTATTTTGTTAGTGACTTTAATTTAATTGATGGCTAGATCATGATGATTCACTATTTTTTTTTTGACAATTTGCTATTAAATGATTTATGATTAAAAATACATATGATTTATATTTGTTTGCTGTTCATATATGTTGTGGACTACATATGAAAAGTGCAAACCATGTTTATATATAACTCTATAAACATGACTCATGTAAAATAATAATCTAGAAGAAAGTTAGAGAAGCTATATATATATATCGCGAATTTATAAAATGTATCACACTTAGACCAGAAAAAGTTTGAGGAGTGTGGGAGGGAGAGAGATGGCCTTCTCTGGCCTTCTTCCCCGAAGAGTAGAGATAAAAAACTCTCTCCCTCTCTCTCTCCTGCAACTTGTAATCGTTTATAGGAAGATAATCCGTTTTCGCAATTCCAAACTTTGGCTAATGGCTTCTCTCTGCTTCGTTGGTTCACAGGTTCGCTCGTTTTGTTTAGCTAAAGGTAGCTCACAGCAATGGAGATGGTGGGAAAAGTCGTTAGGAAGGAGATCGACGGGGTCGGGTTCTGCTTCGGTACGGTGCAATCCTACGATCCTTCTGGATTTTACGTGATCGTGTACGAGAATGGCGTTACGGAGACTTCGAGTTTGACCGAGTTTGCTGCTCTCGTGGTGGGAGAAGACCAATTCGAGGAAGCGCAAACGCCGGTTCAAGTGAATCTTCCTAAGAAGATCAGGAAGCGGCCTCCGGATAATATCAACCGATGCAGTGATATGTTGCCGAACGAGGTCAATGTGATGAGGGATGTCGATTTGAACGAAGAGATTCCGGAGGAGGATGCTGGGGTTGGTGATGGCGGTTTGAGAGGGAATCTTGATTTGAATCGTGCACCTGTGGAGGCTCTAGATTTGGATTTGAATACGGCTGTGCCGGAAGCTGATGAAGGTTTGGGTTATGAGGAGAATCCTAGTAACAAAAGGAGGAGATTGATTGATCTGAACGTGGATGCGAGCTGTGATTTGGAGGATGCTGAGGTCCGTGATTTGAATGCTGACGAGAGGGAGGGATGGTTTGATTTGAACCTGGAGAACAGCGATGGTGACGTACTCGTTCAGATGAATGGATATGGCGAAGTTCAAGAAACCAACGTGCAGGATGAAAACGGTGTCCAAGATGATCTTGAGGCTGGAGGATTTGAAGAAGTCCACGTTGCTGACGTATCCAGCGGTCAGATTTTGGAGGAGAACAGTGTTTCACCGCAAGATCTCAATGCTCCTGATGCTAATGGAGCTGAGGGGGATCATGATCTTCCTGAGCATAACAGTGCTTCACTGCCAGATCTCAATGCTCCTGATGCTAATGGAGTTGAGAGGGATCATGATCTTCCTGAGCGTAACAACGTTTCACCGCAAGATCTCAACGCTCCTGATGCTAATGGGGCTGAGGGGGATCATGTTCTTCCTGAGCATAACAGTGTTTCACTACAAGATCTTAATTCTCCTGATGCTAATGGAGCTGAGGGGGATCATCATCTTTTTGAGCATAACAGTGCTTCGCTACCAGATCTCAATGCTTCTGATGCTAATGGAGCTGAGGGGAATCATCATCTTCCTGAGCGTAACAGTGTTTCACCGCAAGATCTCAACGCTCCTAATGCTAATGGAGCTGAAGGGGATCTTCATCTTCCTGAGCATAACAGTACGTCACTGCCAGATCTCAATGCTCATGATGCTAATGGAGCTGAGGGGGATCATCATCTTCCTGAGCGTAACATTGTTTCACTGCAAGATCTCAATGCTTCTGATGCTTATGGAGCTGAAGGGGATCATCATCTTCCTGAGCATAACAATGCTTCACTGCCAGATCTCAACGCTTCTGATGTTAATGGAGCTGAGGGGGATCATCATCTTCCTGAGCATAACAGTGCTTCACTGCCAGATCTCAACGCTCATGATGCTAATGGAGCTGAGGGGGATCATCTTCCTGAGCATAACAATGCTTCACTGCCAGATCTTAATGCTTATGATGCTAATGGAGCGGAGGGAGATCATCATCTTCCTGAGCATAACAGTGCGTCACTGCTAGATCCCAACGCTCATGATGCTAATGGGGCTGAGGGGGGTCATCATCTTCCTGAGCGTAACATTGTTTCACTGCAAGATCTCAATGCTCCTGATGCTAATGGAGCTGAGGGGGATCATCATCTTCTTGAGCCTAACAGTGCTTCACTGCCAGATGTCAACGCTCCTGATGCTAATGGGGCTGAGGGGAATCATGTTCTTCCTGAACATAACAGTGGTTCACTGCCAGATCTCAATGCTCCTGATGCTAATGGAGCTGATGGGGATTATGTTATTCCTGATCATAACAGTGTTTCACCACAAGATCTCAACGCTTCTGTTGCTAATGGTGCTGAGGGGGAGCATCATCTTCCTGACCATGTTGCTAACTCTGTTGATAAGTTTCTCTCTGATAAGGATCATGATCTTCCTGTCAGTAGCACTGTTACAGCTTGCTTAGCTGATGAAGTATCGCCTGCTCTGTCAGTTAATTGTGTGACAGCCGAGAAAAATTGGATCGTTGAGAGGATCTCTTTGCTTCCGCCAAAGCCACAGTTACCTCCATCCTCGCCTAATTTGAATTTGGATGGTCTTCCCATTCCTTATGTCTTTGCTACTTACACTTTTCTGCGATCCTTCAGTACCGTGCTGTTTTTGAGTCCCTTTGAGTTGAAGGATTTTGTGGAAGCGCTGAGGTGCACGTCTCCTAGTCTACTGTTTGACAGCATTCATGTTTCCCTCTTGCAAATACTAAGAAAAGATTTGGAAAAACTCGCTGGTGAAGATGACCAGTCTGCGACTCTTTGCCTGAGGTATGCTTATTATTTCGGTCTTGTAGTTTTATTGCTGTTTAATGGACATGAAGCTTCTCTTGTTTTGGTGCTCATGCTTTGCTTGTCGTGTATTAAATGCAGGAGTCTTGATTGGGACATGTTGGATGTGGTTAATTATCCCCTTTATGTAGTCGAGTACCTGCTATTTTCTGGTTCTAAGCACGGCCCTGGAGTGGATCTAGCTCGGTTTAACTTTTTCAGAAATGAGTACTTCAGACTGCCCATGACTCTGAAAACTGAGATACTTACCTGTTTGTGTGGTGATATGATGGATGCTGAAGTTGTGATATCAGAGCTTAATAAAAGATCTGCTGATGGTTCCTCTGACAGGAACGGTGGTGAAGACTGTTTTATTTGTAAAATGGATGGTAAGTTAGTGTGCTGTGATGGTTGTCCAGCTGCCTATCATTCTAAGTGTATTGGTGTTGCCTTGGACCTTTTGCCTGAGGGTGCCTGGTACTGCCCTGAATGTTCATTTGACCGGCGTGTGCCAGGATTGAAGCCTGCAAAGCAAATTCGAGGATCACAGCTTATAGAGATTGATCCCCATGGCCGAAAGTACTACAGCAGTTGTGGCTACTTATTGGTGTAAGTTACTTTCTTTGTTCTTGTCTTATAAGGGGATAACGCATGATCTCAATGGGATCAATTTTGTGGATTCCTCATAATAGTTTTTTTTCTTACTAGTATATAATTTTTTAAGGAATAGCATTTTTTGTTGTCTCACCTCAGTTGTACAACTTTATGATGATGTCTGGCAAAAACCTTAGACGCATACTGATCATATGCCATTGTTCGTGGGTGAAGGTTTTAGCTTTGAAAACGTTACCCCTATTTTAGCTAGCTGGAAGATTAACTTAAACTATGCAGGATGAACCAAAATACATATAAAACATTAAAACTAGGTGTCGTTCATGTAATTTTCCAGTAAGTTGAATTGCATGTTTAGACATGTGAATAGCCTCTTTTGCTTTTTGTTTAGATGCAATTGTTGACCCTTAGTCTTGATAACATTTTTTACCCGCAATGTATGCTGATGTGGAATTTTTCTTATCATCTACTTCTATGAACTTCTTTCATATGCTGATTTTAGGAGTTACGATATCTCTTCATAGGTTTGCTGATGTTTTCCACCATGAATTTGCAGGATCGATAGCGACGGTTCAGGCTCAGCGAACTACTACCATGCAAATGATGTGATGCTTGTGCTGGAGCAGCTCAAGTCATGCGGTATTTTCTATGTTGACGTAACAACTGCAATTAAAAAGCACTGGAACATCCCTGTTACCGAACCAGATATCCTTAATATGAGTTCTGAAGGATCTGCCGAAACTGCAAACAATGGTTTGGATGTCATGGAAGAGACAAATATGATGAACACAAGGGAAGAAGTTAGACCTAATGCGCAGAGTGAATCGGGCTACAGAAACCAGTACTTATTTGCTCAGTTGACTACAGCAATTTCTGAAGAGATGGCACGTAACTCACCTGACCGTGCTAATGATATGAGATCTGATGAAGAGATAGCGTCGACCCAGCTGAAGACTATATTGATGAAAGCCAACAAATTTCAGTGGCGAAGCATCCAAGGCCTCTACCTAGATGCATGGAAAGAAAAATGTGGATGGTGTCATTCTTGCAAGTTTGGGGATGCCAGGAGGGAGAAAATTTGTTTTTTTAATATGAGTCTCGGGGCTTTACGGGGTCCTTCGGAAAGTGAGATTGCCAACAGTCAACCCACTGATAACAAAAGTCATCTTATGGCTATCATATCGCAGCTATTATCCATGGAAAGTCGATTGCAAGGTCTTTTGGTTGGTCCATGGTTGAATCCACAGTACTCCAGTATTTGGCGTGAAAACATTCTGAAAGCATCAAGCATATACAGCTTGAGACATTCATTGGTTGAAGTAAGTTTTTCCTCCTTCAAAATATTCTTTTTGCAATGGCATTTTTTCTAAGTTGAATCTTCATTATGGTCTGCTGCTATTTAAAACGTTAGTTTCGGCTTGCTTTCTTCCTATGATCATTACAAAAAGCTTAATCAATTTCTATTCACTTTTATAATGTTGCTAGGGATGTTGAATGTTTTGCTTCTTCTCCATTTGATCAAACTGTCTTCAGAAGTCTTTAAATAGGATTTCATTAGCACTTGATTGTTGTGTAGTACATTATTGATTAATCTACGCGTGCATCAGTTTTTCGTTTCCTAATGAAGATTTTGTGAATTACACTTGCAGTTTGAGGCGAATTTGCATCATCTTGTTCTTTCACCTCAGTGGCTAAACCATGTCGATTCTGCCGTAGAAATGGGCTCGTCTAAACATGTTATCATTGCTTCCACACGATCATCGTCAAAGACTACCATTGGTAAAAGAAGGGGGACATCGTTGGAGTCTGGGGTTAACCCTACTACTGCAAAGAATAATGGTGGATCTCCCATGTGTTGGTGGAGAGGCGGCCAACTTTCACGGCAGTTATTCAACTGGAAGGTTTTGCCTAGCTCTTTGGTCTCGAATGCTGCTAAACAAGGTTTACATTTTTCTTTATTTTGTTCTTCTACTGTCTTTAAATATTTCCCTCACTTTCATTTAGTTGCTTCATTCTTCATGCACTCTTAACTATGCAGGTGGAAGTGTGAATATTCCAGGAATAATGTATCCTACTGAGAGTTCAGAGCCCGCTAAGAGAAGCCGACGTGTTGCCTGGGAAGCAGCTGTTGAGTCATCCACGACTTCAGAGCAGCTCGGTGTTCAGGTAATATAAACTTGACTGAATGTAATTCTTGTTTCGTTGGTATAGAAAAGAAACACCAATATTGAAGTTACAAAGGGTGTATTGGTACATCCTGACTAGATTTTCCGTTTCGATTTGACCTATGCATGAATATACAGTAGATGGTAATGAGATCCTTTTAAGTTTTTTTCTAGAGATTTATTTATTTGAATTTTTCACTCACATGGTTATTTTACTAGCATTTGCAGTTTTACATCATTTCCTGTACCGTTGTGTCCTATAACTTTGTCTACTTGTAGGATGTTTTTTAGCCTTGGATGATATCCAGCTAACAATTCAGTGATTTACAGGTGAGGACACTCCATTCTTACATAAAGTGGGATGATGTTGAGAACAGTCATCTTCTTCTTGCATCGGACAAAGAATCCAAAAAATCTGCCAGGCTGTTCAAAAAAGTGATTGTCCGTGGGAAGTGCATAGAGGAAGAGACTGTTGAGTATCTCCTTGACTTTGGTCAAAAGAGATCTATTTATATTCCGGATGTTGTATTGAAGAATGGTCGGATGATTGAAGAATCCTCGGGTGAAAGAAGAGAGTACTGGCTGAATGAATCATATGTGCCTTTACATCTGCTGAAAGGATTTGAAGAGAGAGAAGCTGTACGAAAAACTAGTAACCCAGGAGGCTCTTTTAGACACCCTGAGATAGAACAAGTACGGAAAAGGTCCTCAGAGAGAAAAGGATTGTCATACCTGTTTGAAAGGGCAGAAAGACCCGAGTCTTCTTTGTGTGAGCAATGTAAGGAACATGTGCCTTTGAGGTATGTTCTTATCACCACCATTTTTACCTTCATAATTTTCTAGTCTTGATTAGCATAACAATCATATATTGACTACGCTTATAACTGATTTTTCACTTGTCTTAATTGCATGACATTCGACCTTCAAAACATATCTTGTAGTTTTGTTTTTGTTTGTCTGTTGAGTAGTGACCTTTCTTAACTGATTTTTTTGGTATGTTTTTCTTCAATGACAGTGATGCTGCGTGCTGCCACATCTGCAAAAGTAAGTCTCTTTTAATGTTTTTTCTGTTATATAGTTTTTAGCTAAGCTTATGTAGGTACTCTAATAAGAACCTAGCTTATATATATCACAAACGGAGCTACACAAAACCTTCTTGAACTGAAAGTGATGTTTAAAATGCATATGAATGAATTAAAAAATTTCAATGAAAAGATGCCCATAGAATTGTAAGTAGTAGTTAACTTAATCCGAACCAAGAGGTGACTTCTAACATGCTCTTTCATAGAAAATATTATTTTAGCCAGAGCTTTTTATTGATATCAGCTATGATAAAAAATTTCAGAATCATTTCACAAAGAGCATATCAGGAGAGCGGACGAGGAAGGCATGTACATCTGTCTTCCATGCAAAAGAGCAGAGCTAGCAGAAGAACAACCCATCGTACAGAGAAGAAGCCGCCCCGCAGGGAGTCAACGTAATAAAACTGGAGCTCGGACACAAAAGCGTAAAACGGTCATACCTGCTCGCAACTCACTTCGGCTAAAGGCAGGGAGAATATCCTTTAGGGGTAAGAAACATAAAAAGGTTGCTGCAAGCAAACCACTGCGACGTTCAGGGAGGCAAACGAAGCAGGTTATTCGGCTGCAGGATGAAAGTCAAGTTCCTGGAGGGAGTGAGAAACGGAAGCTGGAAACTGTGGGAGACAGAGGCAGTGCTAAGAAAGCAAGACAAGAAAGGTGCTCGACCTATTGGTTGAATGGACTCCGCTTATCAAGAGAGCCTGGTGATGAACGGATCAATAAGTTCTCGAGAGATGGATTTTCTAAACCTTTGAAGAACTCGGGTGCTGTTCAAGTTCGAGGTGAGTGTCGTTTATGCGGCTCCATGGACTCTGAATCCGGATCAACTCTCATCGCCTGTGAAAATTGTGAAAGTAAACCATTTTCTAACCTTCTTTTTTTTATCATGATTAAAATTAAGCTAGTTTCCTTTTTTCAGAGTCTTGTTTATCTCTTTTTTGCTGTAATAGAATGGTACCATGGAGATGCATGTGGGATTAACGAGACGAATTCAAGTATGGTGATTGAATTCCGGTGCCATATCTGTCGACAGACGCCTTCACCCTCATGTCCACCTATGTAATCTTACTACTTCCCTTGCCCCATCCTAAGCTGTGAGTTTGTTATGATAGAATATTCTTAGGCTGGGGATCAAGCTGGGAGAATTAGGTAGGGGAAGGTGTAACTTGGAGATGTCTATTGCGTAAGTGAATCAAGGGAAAGGAGTAACAGAAGAGGAAACAGTTTGGAGATAGTATGAAGTTAGTTTTGCTTGTTGGGACTGCTAACTTGGATGAGTAGGTACTAAAGTGAAGTGTTTGACTTTAAGAGTTAAGAGTGAACAAATATGAGATTCAAGAACCAGAGATAATTTTTATCATATGATTTCTTTTTCTTTTTCTTTTTTCTTTTTATTATGGAGGAACTTGGTAAACAAGTGAAAGTATGTAATAAAGAATGTTGAATTTATTTTCTATCGAAATACTTTGGTAAATGGTGTTTGTTAGCTTTTTCAAAATTTAATTTTGCAACCTTTCTCTCTTCATCACCAATGCAATTTCATTAACGTACCAATGATCTGCATTTTGGTTCTTCTCGCAACTCTTTTGTCTTATTACTGTGTTTGAGATCATTAGGTAACTGTGGAAGTTCTCGCTCAACTTGATTTTTGTCTTCTTGAAATGGAATTTACCAAGAGCAGATGAGGTAAACAACTCAAATTTAGTTCCTTAAAAACTTATGATTTTGTTTGATTCAACAAAATCAAATCACATTTTTGATGCTAGACAGTCGGAGCAATTTCATCAAAGAAAAATGTTTATTGATCAGACAATGTAGGATCTAAACACAAACTTCAAACATTTAAAAAAGTTAAAACTAGGAAACTCTGTGACACTACAAGTAAAAACACAAAGCATCTAAGTCTTTGAGTAAACAAAACATAGCAGAAAATTAAAGTTGCATCACTTGGTCGACGTGAGCTGCCTGAGATTGTACTTAGCCAGTTCCTTGTACTTCTCCACCACCCCAATCAAGCACACCGTCTGTAAATTACAACACAAAACCCGATGTTGAGTTTATAAACCAACCAACCAGTTTGTTAGTGCAAAAACTTAGACATGTATCCTTGCTCTCTCACCTTAACAATCTCAACCACGATAGACATCTCCGGGTTGTTCAAATCAACTTTATGAGGGGCAGGAATAGACTTCGCCACCGTGTTTATTATTTTCATCCTATCAAGGCCTGTGTTCGCACGTGCTCCATACAAGACAGCAAACTGCAATAACGGTGAAGGAGAGAGGTAATAAGAATTTCAGAAGCTAAGAAGGAATAATACACAAGAGGTTGCTGATAGTATTTATTACTTTCCGGGGGTTATCAGTCTCAACGGGAAAGTACTGTTCTACAAGAGGCTTGATGGCTCTTGAAATCTCTTCCTCTGAAGGATAACACGCCACTTCAATTGGTAAAATTCTTAGGATGAACCTAAGCGTCACAAGATCTATTAGCAAAAATCCAACAAAGGCTTAACAGTTTGGTATAGGATCAAACCTTGACATATGTTTTTTGGTTGCAGCAGCAGAAGTCATTGCATGCTGTACAATATCTTTGGGACTTGGGTCACCTTCTCTCCTTTTCATCTGGATGAAGACAATACCGTTGCAACCAGGATCTAACTTCATGAATCGTCTCTGTCAGAATGAAAAAAAGTAATATGGATAATAAGATCCACAAAGAGATAAAAACATACATTGTTATGAGAGTCTCATTGAGGCATAGATAATAGCATATTACACCGATCTTTTAGACTTTTCTGCATTTCCATTTACTTTTGCTGATGCAGTTGCTTCTTCCACACATGGCTTCTTTTTTGGAGGTTCTTCGATAACATCCTTTTGTTTCTCTTCTTCTTTTTCTTCGTCCTTTTCAGTCTCAGTTTCTGCCACTTGTTTGACTTCAGATGAACCTTCGCTTGCTAATTCTTTCGCATCCACTTGTTTATCACCGCCTACACTCACTTCTTCCTTATCCCCAACCTCTTTGTTTTCCTCTTCCTTGTCATTATTAGCCTCATCATCTTCCTCTTCATCCTCATCCTCGCTATAGGAAAATGTAACCTTTTTGTTAATCGGGTTCTCAAGCACCCCAGATGAATTCATTTTCAAGCCAGTCCCATGCATTAGCTCCTCAAAAAACTGTAACATGAAGGGAGATAATTTCTCAACTAACAAACACTGTAAGGATTTAAAGAGCTAAATAAACTTTGAAAAGGAATCAACTTTATGGACTAAAGAGTGAAACTAAGCAAAAGATGAACAAACTAAACTAGCCAGAATCAATTTAAAAGGAAACAAAGAGAGAAACTTTACGGAATCTATGACGTTAATAGCTTCCTGAGAAGCTTGGTATTCGCGTCCTCCATCGCAGGAGATGAAGAAACCTTGTACACCAGGCTTCAGAGGGTAAGCTCCCTTCTTCTTAGCTGGTCTCTGCAACAACAATCAAGTACAATTAGCTGCAGATTCATAGACAAGACGTAGTGTGGGAACATAAGATAGCGAGAATGAATACATTCTGAGGGAGATAACGCTGCTTTCTCTTCTTGCCCTGGTCACCGGTAGCCATCGTCGGAGACGGAGAAAGAGATACAAAAGTCTTTTCCGAGTTTCAGTCGAAACACACTGTGACAACTGACAACACAAACACTAGTTAGGTCATGCTGGAATGGGCCTATTGGGCTTTGAGTCTTGACCCATTAGTAAACCATAATTTTTTTCAGGCTTCAATACATGAAAATAAATTTATAGAATTATTTTAAAGTATTAAAAGGGCATTTGTATATGGATTTGGCATGATTTGATCAAAAAATATATCTATCTATACTATTATTTGCAAAGTAAATTTTTGCAATGAAGTTTTCACGTTGAAAGTTAGAGTGATTAATATTGTTTATACCCTTAATGAATAAAATGTATAAATAAATTAAAAAATAAAAACGAAATTTTAATTGATTTTGATTAGATAATTGATTAGTATTAAGAATAGTAAAAATTATCCAAAATCTGAAAATATAATTTGAAAAAAAGATAACTTCTGTATATATTGTATTGTTATCAGAAAAAGTCTTTAAGTAAAAAGTTAAAACATAAATTCTATTACTAAATATTAATTAATAAAATTAATTAATTATAAATTAAAAATAGAATATTAAATTATCCAAAATCTAAAAATTATAATTAAAAAAGATAATTTATATATATATTATATTGTTATATGAAAAATTATTTTAGTAAAACGTTAAAAACATAAATTATATAATTAAATATTAATCAAATAATTTTTTTAATTATATAATTAAAAATATAATATTGAATTATTTTAAAATTTATTTTAGTAATGAATCTATATATATAAAAATATGTTTGCCTCTCTCCTAAGCTATCCACGTGGAAAATCACTCTCTGACAGATCGACATGTGTATCTGGATTTTATTTATTTGGCTAGACTTGAGTTTAACTTTGGGCTTATACTATAAACAATTGACAGAGCTTTTTACTCTTTAATATTATTGAATGTATTAATTATTTCTTAATACATAGTAGATAAAACAAAAAAAACACACATTACGATATGAACGTTATATTATCATCAAAGCAATCTTTACCATATCTACCTCATCTTGTGATAATTTATAAAGTAGCAACGAATCTATGAGTTCGGCAAATTTGCAATTACATACTTCAAAAATTTTAAGTATATAAACAGTCAACAGTAGTGTGTTGAATATTATATTCATATGATTTATAAGCCTTTATAAATTTTTATTTTTAAACATACAGCAAAAACTTTATGAAAGTAAATATCCATTCAGGTTCTCAATCACTTCAAATATCACCAACGCCAAAAAAGTTTAATCAAGTGCACGAAAACTATAATATATTTAAAACTACAATAAATACATTAGTTAATAAAAAATCTTTTTTAAAAAGTATTATGGATGCATACATAAATATTAAGAGAATTTTATAAAAGGAAATAAAAGTAACAATAACTTGAAGAACAAAATGTATAACAGTGAGAATATTTATGATTTGTGGTCTAATATATATTTAACTTATTGTCACAAAAAACTTAATAAAAAAATAGATACTTTGTTTTAAGAACATTAAAAATCACGTTTAAATTTTTAACATTTTAAGAAAAATTACGAATCAATAATATTAATATAAAATTTTATCCGAAAAACGGAGCACTAAATGCATAAACAAAAAAAACAAACAAACCCCAAACCCTATAATTCTAATCATTATTCTAAACCAAACCTTAAACCCAACCTAAACGAAACGCTAAACCTTTCCTACTACCTAAACCCTAAACCCTACCTATACCTAGACCTTAACCCTATCTAACCCTAAACCCTACATAAACCTAACCCCTAATCCCTAAACCCTTCATACTACCTAAACCCAAAACCTATCTAACCATAAACCTACCTAACCCTAAACGTAAACCCTACCTAACCCTAACCCTAAACCCTACCTACCTTAAACCCTACCTAACCCTAAACCCTACTAACCCTAAATCCTACCTAACCCTAACCCTACATAACCCTAAACCCTACTAACCCTACCTAACCTAAAACCTTTCTAACCCTAAACCCTTTCTAACCCTAAACCCTACCTAACCCTTAACCCTACTAACCCTAAACCTACTAACCCTAAACCCTACCTAACCTAAACCCTACCTAACTTTAAACCCTACCTAACCCTACCTAACCCTAAACCTTACCTACCCTAAACTCTTTCTAACCCTAAACCCTACCTAATCCTAAACCCTTTCTAACCCTAAACCCTGCCTAACCTTAAACCCTGCCTAACCCTAAACCCTACCTAACCTTAAACCCTTTCTAACCCTAAATCCTACTAACCCTAAACCATACTCACCCTAAATCCTTTCTAACCCTTAACCATGCTAACCCTAAACCCTACCTAATTCTATACCCTACCTAACCCTAACCCTACATAATCCTAAACTCTACCTAACCTAAACCCTACCTAACCCTAAAACCTTTCTAACCCTAAACCTTTTTTAGCCCTAAACCCTTTCTAGCCCTTGAACCTACCTAACCCTAAACCCTACTAACCCTAAACCCTATATAACCGTAAACCCTACCTAACACTAAACCCTACCTAAACCTAAATCCTACGTAACTCTAAACCCTACCTAACCCTAAACCCTACCTAGCCCTAAACCCTACCTAACCCTAAACCCTACCTAGCCCTAAACCCTACTAACCATAAACCCTACCTAGCCCCAAACTCTACCTAACCCTAAATCTTACTAACCCTATCTAACCCTAAACCTTACCTAACCCTAAACCTTACCTAACCCTAAACTCTACCTAACCCTAAATCCTACTAACCCTATCTAACCCTAAACCTTGCCTAACCCTAAAAACCCTACCTAACCCTAAACCCTTTCTAACCCTAAACCCTAACTAAACCCTGCTAACCCTAAACTCTGCCTAAACCTAACCCTAAAACCCTATCTAAACCTAACCATAAATCCCATCTAACGCTAAAACTCTACCAACCCTAAACACTAAAAAATAATCTCAAAACTTAAAGTTAAAAAAACCTAAACTCTACTGCTATGTAATTTGTTGTTGTGATATTCAAATAACAAATTACATAACGGATTTGAAATCTTATATCCATTATTTTAGTTGCCAAAATATTTTAAAAGTTGTATCTTATGAAAAAAAAAGGTAAATTATATTTTAATAACGTTAAATTTTGTTAAAATAGAATGAAAAACTATTATCATAAATAAATAAAGAATTTTGATGAAATTTGAAAATCTTTGAATCAATAACAATTAATTAGTAATATTTCTAAAACCCTTGAACTATTATAGCAGTAGAATCTCAAAAAAAAAAAATTAAAGTTCTCAAACACTTATTTGCCAATAACCATTCTTAAATCTTTGCTCATTCACAAAAAATAATATTCTTTACATAAATTGGAAACAAGTTTTGTTTTTTGATTAGAGACCCAAAGTTAAATTATACCACTAAAATATTTTAATATTTAATTGTTCAGAAATAACAAGTTAATGTTCTTAAAACAATAACCATCCTTAAATCTTGCTCATTCAAAAAATAATATTATTTACATAAATTGGAAACAAATTTTATTTTTTTACTAGAGACCCAAGTTTAAAATATACCACTAAAATATTTTAATATTTAATTGTTTTGAAATATATATATTTATATATTCGAGAGTAGACAATGCATAGATGATACTAAATTGATCGCAAGAATTCTTTTTGGAAAACACAATATAACTAATATAGTATACAATACAAAAAATTATGAAAATGTTTAAGTCCGCGCGCATCGCGGACAAAACACCTAGTATATATATATATATATGGATTTGGCATGTAGTTGGTCGACAAAAATAAACCTGATAACTAACAAAAAAATAATTCTTTTCGTCAAGCAAGTTTGACAATGTTGTCGAGAACATAATCTTCAGAACTTCAAAAACGTTTTGTTATATAAACACGAGACAGAAACCCCAATGCAATTTGGAGGTTATATCAAATGTTATCTTTAACATGTATATGATTCAATTCAACTTAGTCACACTATCTGCACAAGTAAATATGAAAAATCCTCGACTGAGATCTCTCAACGCAAAATCAAATCTGTTTTTTTTTTCCATAAGTCAATGAATTAAGAGAATCTACAATCCAAAGGATTAAACAAGAGACCTTGTCTATCTCTAGACTCTATGACACACCATTTTATCACCACCAAAGAAGAATAAAAGAAAATATAACATGAAATCTGTTATATGCAAGTCTCCTTCAATCACTCACTTCACGTTTTCCCGTGATCTGTACAACGTTGCTCACAACAAAACCGTTTATACAAATAGAGAGAGAAAGTTTTGCCTTTTCTCCATTACCTGGGTACATTCTCTGCATCTCAAGTCTTTCCATGTTTATCGTGTGATGTGTATTCTCTTTTCTCCATGAATCTGAGCATCTGCTAATTTTATCCACACCGTATCAGGCTGAGTATCTGCCTAGGAGGCCACAAAAACTTTTGCTGGTGATGATTTTGGTCAAGAGATATCTTGGAGATGCTCTACAGTTACAAGGGGTATCTGTTTGATCGGTTTTGTTCAGACCATCTCGGAGCTGATGGGTCCCTACGTGAAGAACTCCATCCTTCTCTCCAGTTTCTTCTACTGTTACTGAAAGGATAATTAACATCTGGCTCTGCTCCAGATGTGCTGGCTCCATCACGTCTCCTTTGTGAATTTTGCATCTCTTCTTCAAGATCATACTGAGAACGCTGCAATAAGTAGCACAAGAACATGAATACTAGATATAAATGTCAAATTTAATTCAAAAACTCAAATCACATTTTTTTTTAATTCCCAGACGAGAAAATGAAAAGAGAGCTGCAACGTGTTTATTTGTTGAGATGTTTTTACCTTTGCAGGGTCTGAAAGTACAGCATACGCTTCTCCAATCATTTTAAATAATTTATCAGTATCTCTGCGTACTTCTTCTCCTATCTCCTTCCATAACCTCTCATCTTTACTCTCGTTTCTTGTCAATGACTGACCAGCCTTCAATAAGTTATAAAAAAAAATTAAGCACTTATAATAATAGCTTGCAGCTGTTTGCTTTCCGCAATAGAGCTGAATTCACAAGCTCTCGAAAGTAAACAGTTTCAGCATATGAAATACCTTGTCGGGATGATGTTTGAGTGCGGCCTTCCTATATGCCTTTCTGATATCTGAAGCAGAGCATGATGGCACTACACCCCTGCCACAAAGTAGGTCCCATTCTAATTAGCAAAGCATTGACATTCAACTCATATACGAACTAGAGCATGTAACTCAGACATTGGCGAAATAAAATCAAATAAGCAGGATAGTCTACTTACAAGACGAGGTACATATCCAACGAAGTTTCTTTCCTTGATTTCTCTTCCAGTTCAGAAAGTCGCATACGAGCTTGTCTAGTGTCGTTCGCCAAATTAGTGACTCTGTCGTGAATCCCAGAGGTTTTCTCTTCCATTTGCTTGGTTAGAATATTCACATATCTATGCATGTCACTCGCAGCCTGTCCATAATCCCTCAGCATCTCGAACAACGTGGCCCGTCTAGAAATAGCCTGAGAAAAAATAGAAAAGGATACACAAATTAACTGACACAACACAATGGAGTACTTTTCAGACAATAGGATTAATTCATAAGAAACTCGCTGCCAAATCTTTCTGTATAAAAGTGTTCTACAATGACACTGAGACCTTCCAACTACATGTTGTGGGCAGCAGGAACGTAACAGAACAAACCAAATAAGGAAATTTGCTAAGGAAGAAACCTTTGAGTAATTTTGGTCGAGAGCAATGGCAAGACTGCAGTCTGCAATGGCGTCAGAGAGTTGACCAAGAGCTTTATATGCCGCAGAACGATTACAGAAACACACAGCTGTAAAAGAACGTGATTCCACGTTGCACGACAAGGCTGCGGTGTAATGTTCAACTGCTTCAGCGTGTCGTCCAGACTTAAATGCTTCATTCCCTGCCGACTGCGATTTGGTAGGAATATCAAAACGGTAACAAAAGTGAGAAAAATGCAGACCTAATGCGATGCCTTTATATATACAACTAGTTCACAGGTCAAGGTGAAAAGGAGGGGCTTGCTCAGAGGAGGTAGAAAATACCTTAAGGCGCAACAACTCACGTATGGTAGCAGCAAACGGGATGAAGGATTCAAGAGGTTTGTGTCCATCTCTGTATCGGAGTGCAAAGACGAGACCTGTCAGATTTCATCTCATCTAACAAAAATAAACGTAAAAGGAGTGCATCTGACTCACCTTTTTGTAGCAGATAGTAGTTGTTCTTGCTTCTCTAGAGAATTAATCGCCTCCTCAAGCTTTCCCATATGGAAATACGATTTAAGCATGAGACGGCACCGCCAGATTCCAAAGTTTAAATCCTTGGGAGTGTCATCAGAATCTGGGTATTTATTAGCATCTACGGGAAGAGAATTCTTTCCAGCCAAATCAATTGTCTGCTCACAAAGCTTTATTGATGCTTCATACTTCTCAAGCTGTAACAAAATATAAAGAACACAGATTTCTTAATCTTTTCCTGTATGAATTTTCATAGGTTCCTACTCAGATTTATCTGACGGTTTTAAATTAACATTTTCAAGTGATATTCTGACAATGAGTGAAACATACCATCAAAAGAGCCTCTCCCTTCATGGTGAGTAAGTTTTCAGAGTATGGACTTATCAGCAGAGATTCTTCCAATATTTCCAAAGCTTTCTCAGCATCAGTTGATGTTCTGAGCTGCAAACGACAGCCAGCTTCATGCATGCATTCCGAAACTCTCTGCAAGACAAAAAGAATATTGACTATTCAGAAAGAAGAATGTGTAAATGCCAGTCTTCTATTTGAGAATATGTAGAAAATATTTAACTGGATACAGTACAATACTAAAGAAAGAGATTCTGAGACAGATATCAAAATCTGCACAGCAATTAGAAGGATGATCAATCTCCATCATGTAATAAGAAACAACTAAACACCATAGCATAACGTAATTCTATAGCCACGCATCTCAATGAAAAACATCAGCCATACAATTAGTATGGTTCAGTCCAGATCCTAAATCAACTAATACAAATTATAAGATCCAATCTACAAATAAGACCTTTGGAAAAATAAGTGTCCGACAAGTGTCCTGCAATCATATGCTATTTCATAAACAAGAAAAGTTTACAAATAACATTGGGTCCCTTCAAAAGAAGAGAGAACTCTACCTGTGCCTTTTGTAGACCTTCAGAAGCCTCTACACTGATTTTGCGGTCCACGCAGATGTCACTTCCAGTTTGCAAGCATTTTTTAAAGTACCTGGATGCGTCTTCAATCTCCCCAAGTGAAAGATAACAACTACGAAGAAAAATCCCAAATCAGCCAATAAGACATTGTAAGAAAAGTTATAATCGCTAACTGAGGACGAGCATGACTAGCAAGGTAGCCCAGGCAGCTTAAGTTTAATGCATACAAGGGAAAAGATCACATCACTCATTTCCAAGTTCAAGCTCTCGTATCAAAATCTAAAAGTTGCTAATAATGTTTATCTTGGCTCGTTATGAAATATAAGAAGGTTTAAGGAAGGTCGATTCTTACTTTCCAGCTCGGACTTGAACTTTAAGGAAATTGGAGTCTATTGAAGAAGCCATCGTACAATCTGATATTGCTTCTCTCATTCTCCCAAGGGCCATGCGTGTTGCAGCACGGTTGCTGTAGCAAAGCATCAGCGCCCTGAGACAGTTTCTAGACGTCTCGATTTTAGGCACTGAATCTATCCCTTGAGTGTAAGATTCCTCAGCTCTGGAAAGATCCCCATTTTTGTAAGCATTGTTTCCTCTGGAGAAAAGGCATTCAAGAAAAGGTCATTTAAACATAAAGATGCCAAGCCAAAGCAAGCAACGATAACTAGTAGACAATCAGAATACTTCAGGAACAATGAGTAGAAGAATAAATTGGGCATTTGAAATCGTGACATGTAAACAACCTTAATCGCCATTTTTCACATGCTTCTTGCGCTGCATTAGACACATCTTTTTCGTCTCGTGCTTTGTCCATCACAGGATTATTAATAGGCTTGTGTAGACGAGTAACCGGATCCCTTTCACTGGGTTTCCCCATGGACAGGTGTGACTGAACACCAGTTACCGGCGAGTGTTGTGAAGATTTGAATGATGAAGCATTTGGAATCAAAATATATGGATCCTGCCCAAGTGGAACTGGATACTTCTTCCTGCTGATACGCTTAGATGTTGATTGTGGCCCTTGCACTCCGGAAAACGATGAAGCAGAAAAGGTAAAGCTGGAGCTAGCAGCATTTGAATTAAACAGGGAATGGTTGTCATTTTCTTGCCTATCAGGCCTATAGCTTGAAGTAACCTCACTTTCTGAAGCTGAGGCGAAAGTATCACTACTAGTTTCCATCTCTTCCGCTGCTGTTTTAAAACTTTCCGTTTCAGCCCCAGATATAGAATCTTCAGCAAGGTCATCACCCTCAGCACATTCGCCAGTGTTAAGTCCCTCAGCTTGATAATTATTAACTTCATCCTCCTCGTTTATGTCCATACGTTCGGTTGCAGCAGCTAGCTCTGCATCAAACGCATCATTTAAAGCAGCAGGAGGTATGTTGTCAGGATTCGCAAACTGATCTGATCCAGCGTTAAAGTCTCTAGAATCCGCAGTCTCTTCATACGGAGATACATCCATCGGTGAATAAGAATCAGAAGCCTCGCTAGTTCCTTGTGGAAACGCACTTTCTGCAAAAGCAAATTCATTTCCAATATTAAGCTGAACTTTCACAGGCTGCTTAACCCCTTTCCTTCTCCCTCTTGAGGCACCAACACTGTCCTTCTTTGCATTAAACCCCAGTTTCTGATCCAAGCTAGAAAAAGGGTTTGGCTTCAAATTAGGGGTCTTGAACTCCATAAAACTCGTCCCACCACTCTTTCCATTACTCGAGAAACTGAACGCGGAAGTATTAACTGTAGAGGCCGCATCATGAGCATTTCGATGTTCACTTGGCTCTGTACCTACAAAACTATAGTTCATCGGACATGAACTGCTAAAGCCATGAACTTTCTTCTCACTCACACCTCCCTGGAGTGATTCTGCTGCTGATGAACGCCCTATGTTGATCCCATCAGTAGCTAAACCTCCTCCAACGTTCAACTTTCGAGACAAATCATCAGAGAGTATCTTCTCCCCAACATAATCCATCGATGCTTTGGCTTTGGCATTATCATTCATAACCTTCTCTGAGATATTCAACTTCTCCAAACCTTCATGGATCACACGCCCACCTGTACTCCACGAAGAAGAAGAAGAACCAAAGCTAGGATCAAGATTGAGTTTATTCTTCAAGAGAGATTGAAGCTCATCATCATCCACGTTTCTACCCGCATTGGAACGAGAATCCTTGATATTGAGATTCTGCATATCACCAGGAAGCCTAGAAGCAAAACGCACATCATCAACCCCAATCTTCAGCTTCCCCAAATCCTCCAAAACTTGGTCACCAGAGCTCGATCCTCCAAACACGAAACCTTCGTGAACGCCGCGGCCAAATCCGGCGTCGTCGGGAGATCCGCGGTGGAGAAAGGGGTTGAATCCCTGATGAGGAGCAGGAGGCAAGAAATCGGAGGTGACGGAGGGAGGCTTGACTTGCCTTCTGACCTTGGAGAATCTCGGCTTCGAGAGACGCGAATTGAAAGCCGGGTCCGGGTTGTTGGTGCTTCGACCCGATGCTGAGAAAACCGGATTCAAGTCCCCGAAGTTGCTCATTCTCTATAGACTCTCTCTTCGATTACAATTTAGAAAGAAAAAATCGTGAAGGGTGGAGGAGAAGAGGTCAGGTCTCTACCGGCGACATGGGAGATCCATCTGATGATGATGAAGAAAGACGATGAAGTTATTTTCAAAATTAAATTTTCTGAATTAAGAAAAAGAAATTTTATTATTTTAAAAAAATGATTGCTTTGATGTCGCCGTCCTCCCTTGTTACCATTTTTTCTCACCACCTTCCAAAGAGTTTCTTTCATGACCTAAACCAATATTTGATTACCCTCTACCCATACCATAACACATGGTTTTCAATCTAACCACACACCTTTTTTTGTCTAAACTCAACCAACAAGGCAACCTTTTTCAATTTGAATCTACCACTTTACACACGAGACATCTATTTCCTACTAGGTTTCTATCAATGTAGTTGCAAAGCTGTGATGTGTATATAGATCTTGAATCCAGTGTCCCAAGACGTCTCCAACCAAAAATTGTCATTTATTTGCACTTTGACATTTTTTTCTCAAATGCGTAGAGCATTAATTGTCTTTTTTTGACTTCATTTGCTGCATTTCAATCACATACTACTTGGTCCGTTTCAGTTTAATTGAAAATAAGTGTAATTTTATAATTTATATACAAAAATTTATTAATTTTATATTTTAATATATATTTTTTTATTAATTGAAATATAGTTAAATGTATTAGTAATAATATATTTATTTAGTAAATATACAAAATTAAATATTTTTTTAATCTGTGTTTAATTCTAAAACGACAATTAAAATAAAAACAAATGTGCTTACTGAGTGAAATATGAAGATCACTAAGAGCTTTGAACACTACCACTAAAGATGGAAGATATGATTCAACTTAGTATATGGTAAACAAGGGTCCAAAAGTGAATTGAAATTTCTAAAGGCTAAACACTCTTATAATTTAGCTGCACATAAGGAACTGTGGTAAATTATATAATAGTCTAAGAAACGGCTTAATGATAATATATATATAATGTTGCAGAACCTTATATTCTTCTTTGGTACAATCAGAGACTCATGTGGTCTATTACCCCTCCCCCAACACAAACCGGAACAACCACATGAGAAACCAAAGCAAAGTGAAATTAAAGCACAAAATAAAGTTATCCATATAGATATTTGTCCTTTTAAAAGTATGTCTCACGCAACCGCTTGTTAGTAGTATAGTATCATCTGATTGCGATCTTCATGCGATATTATCATCATCTCTCCTACCTTCTTTCTGTTTCTCCATTTATATATATATATATATATAGCTTACATATACATTATCCTACTTCCTTGTGTATGCCTTTTTTACTGTCTGCACAAAACCAAAACAAAGAAAAAGTTATCAACATCAAACATTAAACAATGTATATGAACTCATTCCCAACATTCTAGATCAAAGAATGCTTACCTTTATTACATACACTTCTTGTAGCCTCATCTTATCCATCAGAAGAAAAAGACCTGAGTCCAAAACAAAAAGGTTTGTTATCCTATATATAAACCGTGAAAGAAAGAGGTTTGAGAGTACACTGACCCTTGGCATTTATGAGGTGAAGAAGCCTACTGCATCAGGTTACTGGTAGTGGCTGGTGGCTCATCTCCATTAGTAGAGGAGACGGAGACTCCAGCATTTGCATTAGTTTCAGCAGAATCATCAGTAGCTGTTGCAGAAGGGAAGAGATTACTAGGAAGAACAAGCTCTATAGGGCTTCCAGTGTCGGTTTCACTCTCGTTGGTCCCTTCTTTTGCACCGTTTGAGTAGTTATTGCTGTTAATACTCTTTGAGTTGGTCTCATCAACTACTGCCACAACACAAAAGCAACAACAATGACGAGATTTCAAATCATAGTTAAAACTTTTTCACATTCAAAAGTAAAGAGTGTTCACTTAACCAACCTTTGAAAGCATCTGCACTAGTGAGTTCAGATTGAATATCAGGGCTTTGGTTGATGGCAGATGGAAAATAACCAGGAGACCCCACGGAGAAGCTACGGTGATGATTAGACACTCCTCCACTATTCTTGAACTCAGGAAGCTGCAAATTAATGACGCGTCTTCTTTCAAGTTCAATAGCTCTGTGCAGCTCAGCTTCCTCCATTTTCCTTCTCATCATCTCCCTCCTCTCATAGAACATCTTCGAACCTACCATATAGAAAACCAAACCAAGTTAAGTTAGTTAACAACAAACGCAGAAAGTAAACGAAACAAGGATGATACTAACCAAGTTGGGGATCAGGATCAATCCCAGATGGACTGGAACATGGGGAGTAATTCCCACGCTCCATCTGCTGCTGTAGCAGATACTGATGCTTCCTGCTATCACTTCATTTAACAAATGACACATTGAAACACACACACAAAAAAAAAAAGACTACAAGGAAACTTCAAGGGAATAAAACAAAGGCAACATACTTGTCAAAGGCTTTGCCTTTTTCTTTGTACGGTTTGACAAGAACACGTGAGTCGCAAATGAAATGAGGATTCCCTCTAGCTAGTACAACCTTCACAGTCTCAGGCTGAGCAAATGAAACAAAGCCAAACATACGCTTCTGTTGGTATGGTATCCGCACATCTTGCACTGTTCCAAAAAGGCTTCACAGACAAAAACAAATCATTAATACTCCGCTGTATCTTCAATATAAATCTATGGTTGTCAAGACATTACCTGAAGTAAGTAGCAACGTCCTCATCCTTAAACGTGCTCTCAGCAGGGAATGTCAAATAAATCTGTCTAGCTGCCGAGTTAGACAGATCACCAAACTGCATTGCCATTAGCTCCATCCTCTCAAGCCTTCCCGGGCTGCTGCTCCAGTATCTCTCATCACCAAAAGGCAATGCACCATCTCTACATCAAGAAGAAACCACAAAGCTCAAAACTTCAAAACAAAAGCTGCATCCACACAAATGTTACCTGTGAGCATGCTGATGCAAGAGAAACTCCATTCTCTTCTCATAAGACATCTGAGGAACCCTACCAAGGAGCTGAGAAGCCAGCCTCTGCTGCTGATAAGCCATCTTCAACCTCATCATCTCCTCATGCTGCCTACCAAAGCTCTCAACTTTCCTGGACGAATCAGCCACAATGCCATTACCATCAACGTTATCCGGAAACCCTCCATGGACAAACTTGCAGCTCTCTCCGTTCTTACACAACCCTCTACTGAAATACACACAAGGTTTGAATCCAGCGCCAAACCCATCTTCTCCAGACCCAAAAGACGCATCTGCCGAGAAACTCCTCCTGTGAAGCAGATGGGTCTCTCCATTGTCAACAGAGTAGTCTGTAAGATCTACAGCTTCCTCGGTTTTCGAATCATCTAGAAACGAAAGGTAATCATTGAGCTGCTGATCTTCCAGCAAATCAGATTCAGCACTAGCAGCATCTCCGTTGCTTTGGTGAGAGCTCAAGGGCTTCAAGATGCTTCCATTAGCAAGGCCCACACTGTTGACTGACCATGGAGAGGTGGGGGAAGGAGAAGAAGACGGAGAGTTTCTTCTGAAATCCATAAACCCATTAGAGAGAGGGCTCCCTCCTCCTCCTCGGCCGTTGATGGGTGGACGAGAGATGGGGTTAAACGGAGAAGGAGACGTCGGAGTAGAAGGCGAGGTGAAGAGACCTAACTGACCCTTCACTTTTAAGATAATGGACTGAAGAACTGTCTCAGGTCCAAGAGCGAGACGCATCAAGTCCTTCTCGCTAAAGTCTTGTAAGAGAAGATACCCTATGATCTTCGGAGCGTAATCTGGCTCCAAGATCCTTATTTTCGTTAAAAGCAAAGTTGTCGGGTCGCCGGAATCCATTGTCTGTCTGCTTCACTCCAAAGGAACTAACTTTAGGGTTTCGAAAACAGAGGAGGAAGAAGAAGAAGAAGAACAGAGCAAGCAAGAGAGAGAGAAAGATCAGAGCTTTAAGTAGATAAGAAGAAGGGAGATCCTCCTCTTCCTCTTTACTCGCTTCTTGTTTTGATTTTTTTGATTTTTTTTTTTTTTTAATTTGAATCTCACTCTTCAGTCACTCCTATCTTTATCGCTCCAGTTGGTGCTCTCTCCTTACTGGTAAGACCACTTGGGGAAATGTTCTTCTTTTTTTATTTTTATTACAACTTTCTAGGAAACTGTATTTTCCTTTATTTTTTTAAAAAATATTACGGAAAAAATGGTTGATGCTCTTGCTTTTTTTTTTTTTTTTTTCAAAGCTCTTGCTTATTTTATAATCTGTTTAGTAATATACGGATTGTTTTTCTTATACGAAGATCTCTCTCTATATTATACAAGGTTTGACGAAAAACAAAACCATAAGTTAAAACGCAATTAAGGAAGTTAAGATTTCACAAGATTTTTCGGTACTTTGTATTCAGTATTTTCATAAATTAATTTTATAATAGCCAGCGCTTTATAAGGAAAATTATGTAACCTTTTCTAAACGATGGGAATATATAGTTTTTTAGGAAAAAAGGGAAAGAATTAAGAAAAGAAACATATTTTTTTAGATTTATGTAAAAAAAATCTACAAGTACTGTTAAATCAGTGTCAGAGAATGGCGCGTGTGGATGCCAACTTTTTATTAGACAGGCCTTTTTTTCTTTCTACCGGCTGTGTTTGCTACGCGCGCGTGGGGTCAATCTCTCTTTTAAGGAATCACGAGGGAGTTTTTTTTTTTTTCACTGTGCGTCGTAACGTTTTTTTGTTTGTTGGTATGCATTATTGGTTTTGATCATAATAAAAGTCTTTTGTGATGTGAAATAATTAGACGGTCGTGATTAACGGAACAAGAAAATAATTTCGGTGCGTTTTGTCTCAACGATTGTTCCCATGTGGTGCGGTGTGTGTCCTTTCTTTCTGAGTCAACTCGGTCCTGTTTTAGGTTTATATAGGTTCTTCCCGCGGGGACCTTTTAAATGGTTTGGCAATAACAATCGTGTCGGAGATTTTTCAACCTTGTCATTGTGTGTTTGAGGACCTCCCTATAACTATAGTTTGGATGATAAAAAAAAGGAGAAGATGTAATAAACATAAAGAGTTTTATTGATCTGTTGAAGAATGTTTAAGCTGATAAAATGTGATTAGCTCAACTGATTTGTTGAAATGAAAATCGAGATTCAACAATCACAATGATTAAATCTGCAAACTAGTTAGATTTGTTTAACTATATATTGATCACATATTAAAGATTTACATATGGGTTCGGACTATAATCAAAACCTACTAATGAGACTTCAAATGGCAACAAATAGCAAATTAGTAACAAAAAATTCTAACTATACGTATCTAAACATTTATGTTATTATTAGAACTCCATTGCAGTTGTAATCGCATTGCAGTTGTTTTACATGTTACCATTCAAAAGTTTTCTTCTTGTAATAAAACTCTTCATCACATTTAAGACCCAAAGACTTTTACATGATTTAATTAATTGAACTAAGCTAACTAACCATCTTTTGATTGTTTTTACCTATATCAAATTGTTAATACATAAATGCCAACAAACGCATTTGCTTCTAATACGAAGGGGATTAGTTCCCAACACAGTTAAACTGTTTTCTAGAATGGCATTAGAATCATTATCTTATCGCATTGAACCACAAAATAAAAAGTAGATAATTATACTAAATTATACGTATATAAAATAAATAAGTTAGACATACGCACTCACATGGATCCAGGAAGGACATATGCACTAGCATACGACTTCATGGATTAACCAACCACTCACCAATAAAATAATGAAGCCACAAAATATGAGACAAAAGAGTCCTTCAAAAGTTTAACCTTTATGCACATGACCTTGAACCAGCTTTTTTAACTCTCTTTTCTTTTATATTTACCATTTCCTTCTAACGATAATTTTCAGAAACAAGAATATTCTGTGACTCTTGTCTGTTCTCGAATGAAATTTGTAACCAAGTAAAAATGATCCCTTAACCAGACAGTTTTCCTACCCTTAGAATACATGATGATTCCAACCTTTAAGAGATATGTTTTCCAAATTACTACAAATTTTAAAATATGTCACTACGAGCTAGTTTTCTGCCACTATAAACTAATATTAAATTAAAAAAAAAACAATTAGTTTGTAATTTGCCCAGAAAATCAACATAATTTCCCCACTTTGCGTTAACTAATGCCACAACTAGATTCAGAATATGAAGGGAAACCAAAATCATACCATGATAAATCTCATGCGTGTTTGAACAGCTTCATGGTAAGCCAATGAAAGTAGACAGAAACAAGTAATGCTGGTAGAGTCAGTGGGGCTAAGAAGCAGTAGTACCTGGAGATTGGTGTTTTATAATGAAAATCTGATATTACAACTAGAGAAACCAACCTGATATTACATCTAGAGATCAGACAAACCTTACACTAATAACAAGAATGATACACCTGATATATATATTGAACAACAAGAGTGTGTGCGTACCTGTCATTCTGGATAGCTTGGATTATAGGATTGTCAGAGAGCGAAAACAGTTTGGACACTAGAGCTGCAAACACAAACCCAACGAAGGAAATGGAACCAATGATCACTAAGAAGCATCCCCACAGCTTCATCAGTGTAAAGTGATGACTGAGAGGAATATGAGGAATAAGATTAAATCAAATCTAGATATGAGAGTCTAGGGTAAAGATATTTGATCATCATAATTTTCCATTAAAACCTAAAAATATGGAATCTAATAACAAACATTATTTTTCATATTGGCAAGGGTAAGGAATATGCAATTGAGGATAATTCAATCGAAACAGAATCTTAAAATGTTGTTGTATGCAAAAGAAAAAAAAAAGATCAACAGAGACTGATCAATTGCATGGTATTGATACGAAATCCCTAAAACTACGAGAGAGAAACAAGATGATGGAACACCAACTTACATCGAGTGATTGTTTCCCTTGTGTAGAGTTTGGGCTTCGCAGAAGAGTCTAATGGGCCAGCAGAAGCATACCTCCTTGGGCCAAGTCAGCGCAGGCCCACTCCAAGCTTGTACCACCTGATCACATACGAAGCATATATAAGGTAATGTTAGTATGGTGATTAGGTTACGACAGATACAAGCAACAACATAGGGTTACAAGCAACAGGAGATCTAGCATACAGAGCAAGGGAAAGGAGACTTCAACAAGGAGAAATAGCTTAGGCTTAAGTCTATCTTCTTACGCTAAGTTGTTGTATTCTCTAGCTATAAGCTGAGGTGATCTTATTGTAACCAACCTAATCCACACTGAGTTGGTGTGATTAGTAACTCTTTGATCTAGTGGAATTTGGGAGCAGGAGTTCTCCCACGAGACGTACCGTGCCGAGGGCCGGGAACTCGTTAAATTGATTGTGTCATTACTTTCAGTATTAGTCCTAGGTCTAAAGTAAACTTGGAACCTAAGTAAACCTATAGAATAATCTCTACAAGTGGTATCAGAGCTCAAGGTTTTCCAAAGGTTGCTTAGGAAGAGAAAAACATATATCCAGTACCTGTTCAATGGTGTCGTCTAAGGAACGCGTGGATATAGATCGATTCGAGGGTGATGGAGATTTTGCCCTTTGGAAGGTGAGAATGCTTGCTCACTTTGGAGTGCTTGGATTGAAAACTATCCTCACAGATGAGAAGCTTCTAAAGGATGAGTCTGATCCAAAGGATGAACCCGAGTCAGCAATTAAGGACACGGGAAAGGGGCTAGCTGGACTTGTTGCTCCCACACCTGCAATTGACCCTGTAAAATTCGAAAAATCAGAGAAAGCCAAGGACCTGATTGTGCTGAACGTTGGGAACAAAGTCTTGAGGAAAATCCAACATTGTGAAACTGCTGCTGCAATGTGGAGTACACTAAACAACTTGTACACAGAGACTTCTCTACCCAACAGGATTTATCTACAGCTCAGGTTCTATACTTTCAAGATGGCAGATTCAAAATCCATTGATGAGAATGTGGATGACTTCCTAAAGTTAGTGGCAGACTTAAACAACCTGCAAGTTGAAGTATCTGAGGAAGTTCAAGCTATCCTACTGCTAAGTTCTCTACCTAACAAGTATGATCAACTCAAGGAGACTCTCAAGTATGGGAGAGACACTCTGAGTCTAGCGGAGGTCACAGGGGCCGCCAGGTCCAAAGAGAGAGAACTAATTGAGAGCGGTAAGTATACCAGGTCAGGTGGAGAAGGTCTGATGGTGGCTGATAGAGGAAGATCAGACCAGCGATCTGGAAAGGGCAATGGCAAATCCTACAAAGGAAGATCCAAAAGCCGGAATGGAAGATCTAAATCACGCCCTAGGAACAACAAAAACAACAAAGGATGTTTCATATGTGGCAAAGAGGGCCATTGGAAGAGAGAGTGCCCTGAGAAGAGATCTTTCAAACCGCAGGACTCAGCCAACGTAGTAGCAGAGTCCACAGAGCCTCTAATCCTCAGCGTTAGCACTCAGGATACAAAAGATGAGTGGGTGATGGATTCAGGCTGCTCTTTTCATATCACTCCTGACAAGAGCTTCCTATTTGACTTGGAAGAATTCAAAGGAGGAAAAGTGTTAATGGCAAATAACACTCACAGCAACGTTAAAGGAATTGGAAAGATTAAAATTCTTAACCCAGATGGTTCTCTGGTTATCTTAACAGGAGTCAGATACATGCCAGATATGAGCAGAAATCTGATTTCATATGGAATGTTGGAAACAGCAGGCTGTTGGTATGAAGGCAAGGACCTAAGTGTTAACTTTTACAAGGACGATAAAAGGATTCTCTCAGGGAGATATCATTTAGGACTATATTATCTTCAAGGAACAGTTTTGAGAGGAGAGGCAAATTTATCCAGACCTGAAAGGAATATGACTAATGTTTGGCATTCACGCCTCGGTCATATGAGTCTCAAGAATATGTCTACACTTGTCAAGAATGGATTTATAACTGACAAGGATGTTAAGGAGTTGGATTTCTGCGAGCATTGCATAATTGGTAAGTCACATAAGCTGAGCTTTCCTAAGGCTAAGCACGTGACTAAAGGAATTCTAGAGTATATTCATTCTGATCTTTGGGGTTCTCCGTCTACACCAGATAGTCTTGCTGGAAATAAGTACTTTGTTACTTTTATTGATGATTTTTCAAAGAAAGTCTGGATCTATTTTTTGAAGACTAAGGATGAGGTATTTTCTAAGTTCAGAGAATGGAAGGCTGAGGTTGAGACTAAGACAGAGAAGAAGATTAAATGTTTAAGAACAGACAATGGTTTGGAGTTCTGCAACAAGCAGTTTGATGAGTACTGCAAGAAAGCCGGGATTAAGAGGCACAGAACCTGCACCTACACTCCACAGCAGAATGGGGTTTCAAAGAGGATGAACAGAACTATTATGGATAAGGTGAGATGTATGTTAGCCGAATCTGGCTTGAACCAAAGCTTCTGGGCAGAAGCGGCAGCGACTGCAATCTATTTGATTAACAGGTCACCTAACTCCACGCTGGAGTTTAAGCTACCTGAGGAAGTTTGGTCGGGATTCAAACCTGATTTGGGACATCTCAGAACGTTTGGATGTTCCGCATATGTTCATGTGACAGAAGAGAAAACTGGACCTAGAGCCATCAAGGGAGTGTTTGTAGGCTACCCTATGGGCTCTAAAGGATATCGAGTATGGATAGAGGAAGAAGGGAGATGCAGAACAAGCAGAAACGTTGTCTTTAATGAGGATGAGCTCTACAAGCACACGCTTGCCACAGAAAAGAAAAACATAGAAGTGGCAAAAGAGAAAGACAATAAACGTGAGAAAAGAGCTAAAAAGAGAGTATCATTCAGTGATGAATTGATCAGGGGTCCTTCACTTTCTCCCGAAATCGAAGCTACACCTGATCAAGGTGGAGAAGATTCATCATCTGAGTCATCGTCTGACAGTTCTACAAGTTCTAGTAACCAGGGACATGTTGAGGAAGGGGAGAGTGAGAATGCAGGCACTGACTCCCTAGACACCTATGTTTTGGCTCGAGATAGAGAAAGGAGGCAGAACGTGAGGCCTCCATCACGTTACGAGGATGGAAATTTTGTTGCCTACGCCCTCAATGTCATCGCAGATCTGGAAGTTCAGGAACCTAAGTCCTATGCTGAGGCAATGAGAAGCCCACAAAGGAAGCTGTGGAAGAATGCGGCTGAAGAAGAGATGGAGTCACATAGAAAGAATAGAACCTGGGATCTCATTGACAGGCCTGCAAATTCGAAGCTTGTTGGATGCAGGTGGCTATTCAAGATAAAGCCAGGAATCCCAGGTGTTGAGGATAAACGACACAAAGGCAGACTAGTTGCTAAAGGTTATTCTCAGACTGAAGGAGTTGACTACAACGAAATTTTCTCACCAGTTGTGAAACATGTTTCCATCAGGCTTATGCTCAGCATTGTAGTGAACCTAAACCTAGAACTAGAGCAGATGGATGTTAAAACTGCCTTTCTACATGGAAGCCTAGAGGAGAGGATCCTAATGGAACAGCCAGAGGGGTTTATAAAGCCAGGAACAGAGAACAAAGTTTGCTTGTTGAGAAAGTCTTTGTACGGCTTAAAACAATCCCCAAGAAGATGGAACCATCGGTTCAACAGTTTCATGAAGGATCAGTTGTTTGAGCGCTGCAGCAAAGACCTGTGTGTCTACATGAGAGATGTTCAAACGGAGAAGGCTATCTATCTACTTCTCTATGTCGATGACATGTTAATCGCATCAGGAAACAAAAAGGTAATAAAAGATCTTAAGGAAAAACTGAGTGGAGAATTCGAGATGAAGGATATGGGAAAAGCCTCAAGAATTTTGGGCATGGATATTACAAGAGACCGAGAGAAAGGAACCCTGATCCTATCTCAGAGTAACTACATTGAAAAGGTCCTAAGAACGTTTGGAATGCAGGACGCTAAGCCAGTGATTACTCCTACTGCGTCACACTTCAGACTCAGGAGTCTGACGGAGGATGAGTGGAAAGTAGAAGCTTCACATATGGAGAGAGTTCCATATGCTAGTGCTGTGGGGAGTCTTATGTACGCTATGGTAGGCTCCAGACCTGATCTAGGTTTTGCAGTGGGCTATGTATGTCGATTCATGAGTAAACCAGGGAGAGAACACTGGAAAGCAGTTCAGTGGGTTCTCAGGTACTTAAAAGGAGCGACTGAGTCTAACCTAACATTTAAGAAACATTCTACTTTGCACGTGGAAGGATATTCAGACTCAGATTATGCTACAGACATAGACAGGAGACGCTCAGTTACAGGCTATGTATTCAAGTTTGGAGGCAACACTATTTCTTGGAAATCTTGCCTACAATCAGTTGTGGCTCTATCTACCACAGAAGCAGAGTACATGGCTATGAATGAAGCAGCTAAAGAAGCAATGTGGCTAAAAGAAATATGCTCAGAGTTGGGGTTCAAACAACAAAGTATTAACCTACACTGCGACTCTCAGAGTGCACTAGCTCTAGCAAGAAACCCAGTCAATCACGAAAAGACAAAGCACATAGCTACCAAATTCAACTTCATTCGAGACCTAGTGGAATCAGGGGACATCATCCTAAACAAGATTCATACTAACGTTAACCCAGCTGATTTCCTAACGAAGACAGTACCTGGTCAGAAGTTCCAGCTTTGCTGTGAGCTTTTGAACGTCCACTAATAAGGTGGAGAAGGCTCCAGGTGATCCTATTCGAATTGACTCCACCCTCGCATAACACAAGCAGTTATGTATGTAAGTATGTGTAATGGGAGTCAAACCGTAATAAGGAACACCGTGATAAGGGTAATAGGAGATACCTGGAGCCCAGACAGGGTCGAGAAGAGTTCTCGACTCAGGTGGAGGAACATGGAAAGGTCAAGCAGTCACGGGCTTGACAGCAAGGAGCACTCAACAATCATGATGTGCTAATCTGAGTTCTACGGAATCAGTAAGCGTCACCAACCACCTACCACTAGCTACAAACCATATGTGTCAGGGACCTACCCCAGTGTGATACAAGACAAGGTCTGTGAGAAAGGAAAGCGTGTCAAAAGCTCACCGAGCTGAGGCGAGATACTCAAATCGAGTTCCGTCAAGATCGCGAGGAAGGAACTCAGCATTGAGTTGAAATCTGATCCCTGAAATGAAGAAACAAGGGTTAGATCGGAGCAGATAAAAGACATGCATAGTAGGACGAAGGTGTATAAGTACCTACCTCGTTTCACAAGCGGGGTGGAGCGTGAAGACAGAGTTGTTTGAGTCAGAGCGTGACTCATGTCGGAGCAGGCGTAGAATCGCCGGAGAAGACATACTCTAAACGCAAGAAGTGAAGCGTCAGTGAAAGATCCAAGAAAGTTCTCAACTTTCTTTACAGATGATCCTAATCTCAAAAGTAAACAACGAGATTAGATGTACCTGGAGATAAAGGAGAGCCGAAGTGAAGTCGTCACGACTGAGCTGAAGGAGATCTCTCACGGAACGGAGCCGAGATCATTTCGATGATGGAGGTTCGCAAGGAAGAGAGACGCGGAGAGGAGAGAGAGTCAAGATCGATTCTTTCCCGACCACACAAGACAAAGAGAGGAGGCTGTCGGCACAAGGGTTCACCGAGATGGGCCAGTGTTGGGCTCAAGCCAAACTGGTGGAGATTTGTAGAGTTTGGGCTTCGCAGAAGAGTCTAATGGGCCAGCAGAAGCATACCTCCTTGGGCCAAGTCAGCGCAGGCCCACTCCAAGCTTGTACCACCTGATCACATACGAAGCATATATAAGGTAATGTTAGTATGGTGATTAGGTTACGACAGATACAAGCAACAACATAGGGTTACAAGCAACAGGAGATCTAGCATACAGAGCAAGGGAAAGGAGACTTCAACAAGGAGAAATAGCTTAGGCTTAAGTCTATCTTCTTACGCTAAGTTGTTGTATTCTCTAGCTATAAGCTGAGGTGATCTTATTGTAACCAACCTAATCCACACTGAGTTGGTGTGATTAGTAACTCTTTGATCTAGTGGAATTTGGGAGCAGGAGTTCTCCCACGAGACGTACCGTGCCGAGGGCCGGGAACTCGTTAAATTGATTGTGTCATTACTTTCAGTATTAGTCCTAGGTCTAAAGTAAACTTGGAACCTAAGTAAACCTATAGAATAATCTCTACACCTTGGGTCGAAGAAGAGAAGCGTCATTGACGACGTAGCAGAAAACTGACTAAACTAGAAAATTTGGGGATCACCCGAAACATTATTTATTTAGTTCATTGGGTAACAAGACAAGGCCCAATAATTATGTTTTTGAATCTTAAATTTAGGTCTTTATATAACTTCCGAAAATATTATACTCCCTCTTTGCTTTGATATTTTAGATTTTGTTTTTATATTTAAAATATTGAATTTATAATATAATTAATATTTTTTACCAAAAATTAAATAACTAATGCATTTGGCTTTGTTTGCGAATAAAATTATGAACAGTCCTTCTAGCCAAGAACTTACAAATCATTTTTTTACATAGTCATCTAGTCGACTTCGAAAGGAAACCATTAAGTGATAATATAATATATAATCCAAATTTGAAATGATTTCCAACTGTTGTTGCGGATAGCCAATACAAATCACTCATATGAAAATCCATAAGTGAGAAATAAATTATCATAGTAGAGCAGTAGAACCAGTCTCCTATTCATAATTTATTGATAAGTTACCTGTCACAATGAAGACCGTTGCGGAATGGCAGAGTTATTTAACGGGATCCTATAAGTGGTATATATATATACCAGTGTCATGATCAACTACAATTCATTTTAAGGCTGTAAAATTTATTATGACAGAGATTCACATACAGTTTCATTTTTAATGATTGACAAGATTGTTATAGTGGTTGACAAGTAAAGAAGAAAAATTAAAAGTTTCCAGTTAAATCACGTCTCTAATTAACTTAATAAACTTTCTCTTATTTAGATCACCAAGTTTTTTTTTTTTGTTCAATCTCGATCTTACTATCTCTGTATCATGCAATGTCGTCTCCAAGTTACTACGCAAGCATCTTATGCAAATATCTCCTGATCATAGGTGTGGTCGCAACCTTCTTCATCGTCGTCTTCTTCAACTTAACCTACATCAGTTCACAATATGTCGATAGTAACATATTCACCATAAAATGTGAAGAGACCGGGCCTAAGGAGACAACTACGAACTTGAGCCACTTGATGTTTGTGTTGGTGGGGAGCTCAAGTGCGTGGAAGCATCGAAGAACTTACATAGAATCATGGTGGAGACCAAACGTGACACGTGGCAATATCTTCATGGACGTGGAGCCGTCGGAAGAGTTCAGGCCTTGGTCTCCGACCTTCCCGCCGTTTAAAGTCAACGAAGACCTCAGGAAACTCAGTATTTACCCAAAGCTAGCAAACCAAGTTCACATTCGTATCTATAGATCTATTCTCGAGACTTACAGGCTCCAACAAGACGATGGTGTGAGATGGTATGTCAGTTAATCTATCTACATCTGTTAATTATTGTCTTATTAAAACGTGATATATTTCTCTTTTTAATAAGTATTTCTGAGTTTAATAACTACTTTTTAGTTTAATATAGATAAATATTTTTTTTGTCACTGATTTAATTCATTAGAAAATATAAATTATTGTGGTACAAGGAGTGGGCCGTGGTCTACAAAGAATATACAAAGAAATAATTTTTACTGAATTTAAATTAAATGTTACAAAAACTTGTGTTTCCAAACACTCCTGGTCTAACATCAATCTTATTTAATATAACAAAAATAAAAGAGTAAAATTCAAATTTTTTTTTATAGAATTAAAATTCAACCTTGTGCAAAAATAAACAGGTACGTAATGGGTGATGATGATAGTCTTTTCTTCGTAGACAACATAGTGGATGTGTTGTCAAAATACGACCACACGGAAAAACGTTACATCGGAATGTTTTCGGAGTCGACAAAATCAAATTTCCGCTTAGCATTTGAAATGGCATACGGAGGAGGAGGATATGCTCTAAGTTATCCTCTGGTCGAGGCTTTGGTGGCAAAACTAGATGAATGTATTGAAAAGTATCATTTCATTTGGGCAGGCGATAAGTTACAGAGTTATTGCTTGGCTGATCTTGGTGCCGATCTTATCCCGGAGAAAGGGTTTCATCAGGTTTGTCAACAATATCAATTGAGTATCACAAGATTAATTAGCTTTCTTATTTGCCTAAAAGAATATGAAGTTCTTTATGGAACGTGACAAAGAAGAATAATATGGTTTGGACAAGAAAATGTATCTCATAAATAATATGTGATTAATATGCGATAGATGGATCTACGAGGTGACTTGTCGGGTTTGCTCTCGTCACATCCAACGGCTCCTCTTCTCAGCCTCCACCACTTCGACGCCGTAGCACCACTTTTCCCTGGCATGAACCGTCACGGCTCAGTCCTTCAAATTATGAAAGCGGCCAACGTAGACCAATCACGGATGCTACAACAGTCGATATGTTACGTCAGAGCTAGTAACTGGACCTTCTCGGTCTCGTGGGGATACTCTGCTCATGTCTATGAGAATATATTCCCACGAAGCTACTTGAAGCTTCCCATCGAGACATTCCGTCCTTGGCTCCGAGGATGGTTTCCGTTTTACATGTTTAACACGAGACGGGTGTCTAGAAATCCATGTGAAGCTCCTCATTGGTTCTTCTTTGATTCGATTGAACAAGTGGACGGAGGAGTTGTTACTTCCTACACAAGGAAGTTTATTAGAAACATGACTTCTTGTTCTTTCTCTTGTGATATTTCTGCGGATCCTCTTGCTTCGATCCGAGTCTTCTCTCCCATAACTCCCAAAGAGGTTAGTTCATCCCATGAGTAATTTAGTTTTACTAAATAACATTTACAAGTAAGAGTTATATATCTATACACTACAAGAAAATACAAGATTAACGAGGAAAACTGGTCCTCGTAAATTTACGTTGACTTTACGAGAATCTTACAAGGAAATTTACAATCAACGTTAGTTCGTCGTAAAATAACGAGGAAACGATTTCCTCGTAAAAACCACGCAAGGTAACTTCGTTTTTACGAGGAAAAACTGTTTCCTCGTAAGCTCGACGTAAAAGTAGCATCTTCTTTACGAGGAAATAGTTTACGTTTACTTAACGAAGAATTTTCGAGTCCACCCACTTTGTAATTGTAACACGTTTTTTGTTTCGGCTACCTTACTAAATTCCACATAATCACGAGTAATGAAAATGATGATGTTTCTGGTGATGACGAAAATGTCGATGTATCTGACTGATGTATTTGTGTTTTAATATGACTGATTTTCAGACTTAATCCATGTGATTTGATGGATTTAATCATGAAAATCTATTTATATAATTTAATTTTATGTAATGGGGTTTGAATTAGAAAGAAGAGATTGAGATTATTAGTTAAGGAATTGTGGTTTTAGAATTTGGGGTTTAGAATGGATAGAAGAGATTGAGGTTAAAGGGAAGATGGGGTTGGGGTTGGGGTTTCGGATTTTAGGGATTTAAACGTAAACATAGTTATTTCCTCGTAAATTAACGAGGAACTTACGACGATTCTTAAAAATAAAGAACGCGGCACTCGTTAATTCCACGTAAGCAGAAATCGTCGTAAAGACCTCATAATAAAAAAAACGCTGGCCTCGTTCATTCCTCGTAAAAATAAAAGCGGGCCTCGCTAATTCCTCGTAAATTAACGACGATGTAACGAGGAAACGAAACGGGAATAAATTGGTTTGCCGTGATCAAAGTTACACCTCGTGGACAAATCATCAGTGGAGAAGAACCACCATTGCAAGAAGAACAGATAGATGAAGTTGAGGTACCTGAACAACAAATTGATGACATCCTTCTCATTGATCCGCATAATCATGAGTACGAAGATATTACCGACGATGCGGCGGACGAAGCTGTTGAAGACGAGTTTAATGAAAATGATGATGTTTCTAGTAATGACGAGAATGTCGATGTATCTGATTGATGTATTTGTGTTTTAATATGATTGATTTTCAGATTTAATGCATGTGATTTGATGGATTTAATCATGGAAATCTATTTATATAATTTAATTTTTGTAATGGGGTTTGAATTAGAAAGAAGAGATTGAGATTATTAGTTAAGGAATTGTGGTTTCAGAATTTGGGGTTTGGAATGGATAGAAGAGATTGAGGTTAAAGGGAGGATGGGGTTGGGGTTTGGAATATATGAAGTAGAAGATAAGGAAGATAAGGAAGAAGGGGTTTGGGGTTTTGGATTTTAGGGATTTAAACATAAACGTAGTTATTTCCTCGTAAATTAACGAGGAACTTACGACGATTCTTAAAATTAAAGAACGTGGCACTCGTTAATTCCACGTAAGCAGAAATCGTCGTAAAGACCTCGTAATAAAAAAACGCGGGCCTCGTTCATTCCTCGTAAAAATAAAAGCGGGCCTCGCTAATTCCTCGTAAATTAACGACGATGTTACGAGGAAACGAAACACGGGCCTCGCGAGTTCCTCGTAAATAAAAACACGGGCCTCACGAGTTCCTCGTAACTTTACGAGGAATTTACGACATTTCATAATTTCCTATATATACACGCGAGTTCTCACTTCCCATTTCGTCTCAACTTCCTCTCCTTTTGTAGCTATGGTACGCTCTCTATTTCCTCTCTAATTTGATTAGTCTAGGTAGATTAGGTGGTTAGTGTAGGAAATTTAGATAGTTTTACGGATTTTATGTTAATTAGTGTTGATTAGGTGGTTAATGTAGAGAACTTAGTTAGATTTATAGAATTTGTTAATTATTGTTGATGTTAATTTTAGGCGAATCATCATCCGTCACACATGCCGACGCGGATGTAGAGAGGAGGAGTGAGGAATTCTACCGGGGATGAACGACCCTTAGTTTTTTTTTTCGTTGGTTGTATTATAAATTCAAAAATTATTTATGTATAAATTATTTTCGTATTTAATATTCTTTTTAAATTAGATTTTTATTAAATAATTAAATACATTGTTTTTTTTAATCTGGAAAATATAAACTCAAAGTAAATTCGTAGCTAAATTACGACAACCTTACGTGGAAATTTTACGAGGAATTAACGAGTAAAATATTTACGTCAACACTACGAGGAAAGATTAACGAGTATTTGACGTGGAAACATTTACGTGTTATTTACGAGGAAATGTTTTCAAGGTATTTACGAGGAAATGTAGCGTCCCCCTTACGTGGTTTTTACGACGAATACTTTGCTTCGTCTTTACGAGGAAATGTTTTCTCGTTAGTTTACGACGAATCAGGGAGGAAATATGCGTTACGACGAACAAATAACGACGAAACGTGTTTCCTCGCTAGTTCCTCGTAAAACTGATTTTACGACGAACTTACTACGAATTTCGCCGTCGTTAATGTTTTGTTTTCTTGTAGTGATACTAACTAGGGTTTTGTATCGATCTAGGAACTAAAAAATTGTAACAAACTATCAATGGATGCATTCTTTAGACAAAAAAAAATCTGATGGCGGGTTATATATATCTGAGAACGTATTTATTGTATTGTGAAATACCACGATCTTTTTAAACTAGAAACGCTGTTTTAATTCCATCTCGATTGATTTTGTTTTATTGTTGGTGCTTAGGGAAGAAAAGTGGAATGTTGTGACGTGGAATATGAAGGTGCCGATGTTGCAAACATAAGACTTCGAGATTGTAGGAGTGACGAAATCATCAGCTAAGATAAATGGAGAAGAGAAAAGAATAGTTATATTGTAATTTCAATTTTGTTTTTAATTAAGTTATACGTCGCTTAAAAATCATGCCTACAATTACTCTGATATCTTAACAAGAGAAGTTTACTGATGTACATATTTTTTAGTCATATATGTGGTAGAATACAGTTGCCGTACCCACCTAGGTTTGTTACTTAGTCCACGAGTTTTTTTTTTTGGAACTTTTACCCATACAGTTCAGGGATGTACATTAGTGTGAGTTTATTTTACATATTATTGTTAGGACTTAGTGATCATACATGTAATGGATTTTTATTACATAATATATTATTTTTCAAGTTTCTGATTTCATTGTCACTATTTTTTTTTTGCTAACATTTGGTAATTGTCACTCTTACAAAATCTGAATTATGGATTAAATTATATGCGTCCAGATGTCTAACTAAGTGTAGAATTTGATTACTTGCTTCAACGTGAATTTTATATCATGGATTCATGGCATATGTGGTTTTTTTGTCTATGTCATGGTTAAGCATTTTTTTAACATCATAACTTTATTGATCTCAAATCAATGTAACATATTACATGGAACATAAATTACATTTTACATATTGTTAAGAAGAACTTTTAACAGATGCATCAGTAACACGATGCTTCCTAACACATTCGTAGAATAAGCTGATTCGCTAGCTTTCTTCCACTTCGTTCTTGGTCTTTTAAGATCTTTTTTGTGGCTCTCAATTTTTCTGAGTAAATACCGTTTTACTTTAAAAAGATCATTGGATGCGATCCATCTGTTACATCGCGATCCCTTCCAAACACTCCCGCTGCAGGAGATAACATGGTTAAGCATTTAAAAATAGAAAAGTGAAACTGTTAATTAATATGTGATATTATAATAAATAAGATTATTATATAGGAGATATTATAATAAATAAGATTATATATATCATGCATGCATTAACTATTTAACTGTCCATATATATTTTACGTTTGGAATGTACCCACAGACCATAATTGATGTATGAGTTAGTCGTTTTCTTAACCATATTATTATTTTTGTTACTTCAAGAATTCTTATACTGTATAGTAATAAGTTCCTCTAATATCCCTTTTACAATCAAGATTTTTTTTAAATGATTGGCAAATAAAGAAGACCGATTAGTTACATCTCTAAGATCACTTTCAATAAGGATTTTATCCATTGAAGTTCTAAATATAAATATGTATGTATGTATATATTATATATATGTATGTAGTTGTGGAATCCACTAAATAGTATAGAACTCCTAGTCTCTTATCCGAAAATTCTAAAAACTTTCATAACTACGTATACATATACAATATATACATACACACATATTTATATTTAGAACTCTAATGGATAGAACCCATGTTGGAAATGCTCTAATACATCATCATGCTGTCTCGTGACTGAAGCCTACTAGTCTACGTTGGCCAAAAACCGGTAATTTACCAATAAAAATGTAAGTATTAGATGTAACTAAAGGATTATGGTCTAGTAGTAATATTTCTATAATATTTATTGTAGATGTTTGAAGGACAAAAATCAGAAATTTTGATGAAATATTATTATTGAGATATATTTCCATATTTTTGATAAAAAAAAGATATATTTCCATATATCTCGATCTATTGAAATAAGAAAAATAAGCTAATAAATAAACATGATCAAAATATATGGAAATAAATCTTAAATAGTTGTGGACTTGGACTGGTGTTTATTGGGTTAAGAAAAGTATGATATCATTTCTATGGTTTTCAAACTAAATACTCCAAAACCTCCCTTGTTAACCTTCAAATATCATTCATCATCTTTCTCCATGCTACTATCTCTGTATAATGTAATGTCGTCGCCTCCAAGTTACCACACAAAAGTCTTATGCAAATATCGCGTGATCATAGGCGTGGCCGTGATCTTCTTCGTACTCTTCTTCTTCAACCAAACATACCTCAAATCACAATATTTCGACAGTAACATTTTCACCATAAAATATCAAGAGAGGCTCTTGCAGCCTAAAGAGGCGGCAACAAACTTGAGCCATTTGATGTTCGTTCTGGTCGGGAGCTCACGTACGTGGAGGGATCGAAAAGTTTACTTAGGATCATGGTGGAGACCAAACGTGACACGTGGTAATATCTTCTTTGACGTGGAACCGTCGGAAGAGTTCCAGCCTTGGTCTCCGGCCTTACCGCCGTTAAAAGTCAACGAAGACCTCAAGAAACTGAAGATTTACCCGAAGCTTACAAACCGAAACCACACTCGGATCTATAGGTCCATTCTTGAGAATTACAGGCTCAAACAAGACGAGGATGTGAGATGGTATGATATTACTAAGTTTATTAATCATCTTATCAAATCGATACATATATATGTCTCTGTACTTACAATAATTGATTTATATTTCTATAGAATTAAATATTTATATTTACATAAAATATTACGTTTTTTAAAATATTAAATAGAACTTATAAAATAAAAGTTGTTTTATGATTTACACAATTATTTAATGTTACTAAAATAATATAAAAAATTCCAGCAAGTAGTCAAGAAATTTTAAACTTTAACTTTTACATTTCAATTTTATCAATTTTCTCTTCTCGTTATACCTAAATTTTTTGTAAAAAGATTGGTGCATGATTTTATTGGATGACATTTTGGAAAATTTATTTGTCTCTAATATTTTGTTTGAAGGAATAAAAATACAGGTTTGTGTATAATTTATACTATTAAAGCAGGATCCTATTGTCATAATTACCTTAGTCTGCCCTTTCCTTTACTAACATTGCATGTTTCATTAAGGGCAATTAAGTAATATTAATAACACATCTATATTAGGTCATTATTTTTGGATCCAGCCCACATCAAATCTCTCTTGGGCCATTTGGGCCTATTAAAAATCAGATTCAATTCTCACTTTTTTTCCTTTGGGCCATTGAGTCTAAGTTCAAATAATTTTTTTTCAACTAATCTTAATTATTACTTTTTTTATATTCTTAAATAATTTAAGCATTCATAAAAATAATTGAATTTTTTTATTGAAAAGTATAAATCTTTACTAAAAGTATATAATTTTTTAATTAAAATATTAACCACATAATAAAATTAATTTATCAGAGTTATACCAACTTAATTCATTAAAAAAATAAAGTTTAATTTTTTAAACATAAATAGTCATTTAAAATGAAATACGATAAATAAAGATAAAATTTTTAAGTCTTTTATAAAATAAAACACAAATATATGAAAATGTGACATTTACTAAATATTTGTCAATTGAAAAAAAAAACAAAAATAAACCCGCGCTTTGAAAGCGCGGGTCAAAATCTAGTATTACCTTAATTTGAGATCTAACATAAATCTTGTCCAATATAAATAGGTATGTGACGGGTGATGATGACAGTGTTTTCTTCGTAGACAACATGGTGGATGTGTTATCAAAATACGATCACACGGAAAAACATTACATCGGAATGTTTTCGGAGACCATAAAATCAAATTTTCACTTCTCATTTGACATGGCATTCGGAGGAGGAGGTTATGCTCTAAGTTATCCTCTAGTGAAGGCTTTAGTGGAAGAATTGGATAATTGTATTGAGAGGTACCATTACATTTGGGCAGTGGATCATTTACAGAGTTTGTGTTTGGCTGATTTGGGCGTTGATCTTAGCCTTGAAAAAGGATTTCACCAGGTATGTATATATAATAGTTCATTCTACAAAATATAAGGTGAGTTATTTATTTATTGTATTCATTCTGAAAATTACCTAACCGGCCATAACGAAATTACTAACCACAATTGGATGGTTTACTCAAATTAAAGATCGGTTGCAGTTTAGGATTAGGGATTAGAAGGGAAAAAACTTTGTACCATGCAGGTATCTTGATAAATATTGAATCTTAGTGTATCACACAAAAAAGTTTCCGTACGCATGGGTCCAATAAATTTGGAATGATATAAAGAAGATTAGCACGCGCCAGAAAATCACGGTCCATATGTTATTTTAATCATGCATAGTATCAAGTTTTATGGGTCCAACATGAGTTTTATATGAAGAATTCCAGGGATTAGAAGAAACGAGTTTTCTTATACCATGCTATTATCTTGATAAGTATTGAAGCATCGAAATGTATCACACAATAAAGTTTCCGAATGAATCCAATAAATTTTGAATGATAGAAATTGTACACATTAAGTATTTGGTTGACATGCAACAGCTGGATCTGCGCCGTGACTTATCGGCCACATGTTCATGGAACTTAACAATAAGTATTTTGTTTACATGCAACAGATGGATCTATACGGTGACATATCAGGCTTCCTCTCGTCCCAACCAACGGCTCCTCTTGTCAGCCTCCACCACTTCGAAACTGTCACACCACTTTTCCCTGGCATGGACCGTCCAGGTTCGGTCAATCATATCATGAAAGCAGCCAACGTGGACCAATCACGGATGCTACAACAGTCGATATGCCACGTCAGAGCATGTAACTGGACCTTTTCGGTCTCGTGGGGATACTCTGTTCATATCTATGAGAAGATATTCCCACGGAGCTACTTGAAGCTTCCAATCGAGACATTCCGTCCTTGGTGGCACGGAGGACGGCCTCCTTTTTACATGTTTAACACGAGACCAGTTTCTCGAGATCCATGTGAAGCTCCTCACTGGTTCTTCTTTGTTTCGATTGAACAAGAGAAGGAAGGAGTTGTTACTTCTTACAAAAGGAAGTTTCCTAGAAACATGGCTTCTTGCTTCTTCTCTGGTAATACTTCTGCGGATCCTCTTACTACAATCCGTGTCTTCTCTCCCAAAACTCCCAAACCGGTTCGTTTATTTTGCTGTTAATTAACATATATTTTTTTCACCATAAGCGGTTTTTAATATTATAAGGATGTTTTCAATGTTCTGTTTACAGGGGAGAAAAGTAGAATGTTGCGACGTGGAATATGAAGGTGCAAATGTTGCATACATGAGACTTCGAGATTGTAGGAGACACGAAATCATCGCCTAATGACAAACGAAGGGCACAATCTTTTATCTGATCAAATAATAAGTCGGTTTGCACATTTAGCAACTAAGTTTTTTTAAAAAAGATACAAATTTAAAAAGTAAAAAAGTAAACATTGTAATAATATTGTATTTTATATTGGAAGATAATTTTTTTACACTGGACTATTTATCCACCTTTAAAAACTTGTCTACTTATTTTAAAGACTTCTTTGTGGCATATGTAGTAAAACATGTAGTTTTTCTGTATGATCGTTTGTTTGAATTTAGGTAAAGAAGAGAAAAGCAAATAAATGAAAAAGAGAAAGAAAAAAACTTATCTTGCTTATTATGTCAAGACTCAAGAGCTAACGAATTTTGAAACCCTCTCTACTTCTCATGTGCTACTAATTCATCAGAGGTGTGTAAAGCTCTGACAAGAGGTCTTATCAACCAAGATATTCGACAAAATGGACAAGATAGTATGTTCATAATCTCGGAAAAGAACTGCGAGATATTGAGTTTCAAAAAAAAAAAAAAAAAACTGCGAGATAATTAAGTTATACTTAATCCTCTATGTGTTTCAAATAACCATCTATACATTGTATACTAGACTTGTCTGATTTCTTGCATTATACAGTTACTGTCAAAAACATCAAAATCCAAATTACATAAATTGTTATTTATCAAGTTATTGATTTCAATGTCACTCTTACAAAATCTGAATTACGGATTCCTTGTTTCATCGTGAATTTTATACTGTCACATATGTGAGTTTTTCATATGTCATGGTTAAACGTTTTTAAAAAATAGCCAAGTGGATTTTTTTTTAAATTAATATGTGAATAATGAAGATAAAAATTTAAAATGTGATCATTTTTTTTTGTAGAAGATATTATAAAGTATACCAGGCCTACATAATTCATATATATGTGTGTGTGTGTTTGGATTGTACCTAGGGACCACAATTTATGTATAAATAAGTCATTTTCTTAACCAATCAATTTTGTTTGGCACTTCAAGAGTTCTTATATATTTTATCAAAAAAAAGAGTTCTTATATTTTTATAGTAAGTTCCTCTAATATCTCTTTTACAGTTAATCAATATAGTTTTAAATGATTGACAAATAAAGAAGACTAATTAATTGCTGTCAAAAAAAGAGAAGACTAATTAACTACGTCTCTAATACATCGTTACATTGACTTGTGACGGAAACCTGCTAGTCAGAACATATGGCCAAAAAAACTGTAAATTACAGTATCATTCTAAAGTTACCGGTCTAAATATATAACTAAATGATTGTGGTCTAGTAGTGACATTCCATAATATTGTAGATGTTTTAACGGCAAAAATGTCTGAAAATTTTGTGAAACATAGGAATTAGTTAGTATGGATTTGGACCAGTGTTTATTGGGTTAAAAAGTATAAATGTCATTTCTATGGTTTTCAAACTAAAGACTTCTAAGCCTCACTTGTTAACCTTCAAATATCCTTTATCATCTTTCTCCATCTGCACTCTCGATGCTACTATCTCTGTATAATGTAATGTCGTCGCCTCCAAGTTACCACACAAAAGTCTTATGCAAATATCGTGTGATCGTAGGCGTGGCCGTGATCTTCTTCGTGCTCGTCTTCTTCAACCAAACATACCTCAATTCACAATCTTTCGATAGTAACATTTTCACCATAAAGTATCAACAGAGACTCGTGGAGCCTAAAGAGACGGCCACAAACTTGAGCCATTTGATGTTCGTTCTGGTTGGGGGCTCAAGTACGTGGAGGGATCGAAAAGTGTACGTAGAATCATGGTGGAGACCAAACAAGACACGCGGTTATATCTTCTTTGACGTGGAGCCGTCGGAAGAGTTCCAGCCTTGGTCTCGGGCCTTGCCGCCGTTAAAAGTCAACGAAGACCTCAAGAAACTGAAGATTTACCCGAGGCTTAGAAACCGAATCCACACTCGGATCTATAGGTCCATTCTTGAGAATTACAGGCTTAAACAAGACGAGGATGTGAGATGGTATAATATATATATAGTTAATTAATCATCTTTTTTCTTGAGAAATTATGATATATGTTTCTATTTTTACAGTAATTGATTTATAATCTATAGAACTAAATATATGTATATACATAGTTATATTATATATATATATATATGATACTTATAGCAGTTATAAATTTGTGATCTAACATAAAATCTTGTCCAATACAAATAGGTATGTGACAGGTGATGATGACAGTGTTTTCTTCGTAGACAACATGGTGGATGTGTTGTCAAAATATGATCACAGGGAAAAACATTACATTGGAATGTTCTCGGAGACGATAAAGTCAAATTTTTACTTCTCGTTTGACATGGCGTTTGGAGGAGGAGGATATGCTCTAAGTTATCCCCTAGTGGAGGCTTTAGTGGAAGAATTGGATAATTGTATTGAGAGGTACTATTACATTTGGGGAGTGGATCATTTACAAAGTATGTGTTTGGCTGATTTGGGCGTTGATCTTAGCCTCGATAAAGGATTTCACCAGGTATGTCTTTCAACTACATATATTATCTTCTCTTTTTATAAATATTATTTTTAACGTCCATATATATTCTATGTAATAGTTCATTCTACAAAATATTGGATGAATTATTTAATTAATTGTATTCATTCAGAAAATTACCAACCCATAACGAAATACTATTAGCACGATTAGATGGTTACTCAAATTAAAGCCATTGTAATTTGGGATTAGGGTTTAGAAGAAAAGTGCTTTTTTTTCTACCATGCAATTATCTTAATAAATATTGAAGTTTCGCAAATGTATGGATCCAATAAATTTGGATGATATAAAGAAGATTACCATGCATTACAAAATTTTATCACATATTGTTTGGTTAACATGCCACAGCTGGATCTACGCGGTGACTTATCAGGCTTCCTCTCGTCTCATCCAACGGCTCCTCTTGTCAGCTTCCACCACTTCGGATCCCTCGAACCAATTTTCCCGAGCATGGACCATCCTGGCTCAGTACGTCACATCATGAAAGCGGCCAACGTTGACCAAACACGGATCGTCCAACAGTCGATCTGCCACGTCAGAGCCACTAGCTGGACCTTCTCGGTCTCGTGGGGATACTCTGTGCATATCTATGAGAAGATATTCGCACGCAGCTACTTGAAGCGTCCTATAGAGACATTCCGTCCTTGGCTTCGAGGACGGCCTCCTTTATACATGTTTAACACGAGACGGGTGTCTAGAAATCCATGTGAAGCTCCGCACTGGTTCTTCTTCGATTCGATTGAACAAGAGAACGATGGAGTTGTTACTTCCTACACAAGGAAGTTTCCTAGAAACATGACTTCTTGCTCCTTCTTTGGTAATACTTCTGCGGATCCTCTTGCTTCTATCCGTGTCTTCTCTCCCAAAACTCCCAAACCGGTTTGTTCATAATTTTGCTGTTAATCACAATAATTTTTCACTATAAGCGGTGTGTTTTAATATTATTACGATGTTTTCGTTGTTCTGTTTACAGGGGAGAAAAGTGGAATGTTGCGACGTGGGATATGAAGGTGCAGATGTTGCAAACATAAGGCTTCGAGATTGTAGGAGACACGAAATCATCGCCTAATGAAAAACGGAAAGCACGAATTAATATTTGGTTATATTTGTAGTTTTCAATCTTTTATCTGATTACATTTAGTTCCTAAGCTTTTTTAATATTATTGAAAAGGACACCAATTTAAAAGGTCAAAAAGTAATAGTATGTATGTGCCAACATGTAATGATATATTCTCTAAAAAAAACATTTTAATGATATTACTAGATTTTGACCAGCGCTTCGAAAGCGCGGATATTTTTTTGTTGATCCTTTTGACAAATTTTTTTTGAATTTAATTCTTATTAAATAAATAATTTTTAAGTTGTTTTATCATAATGTTTGAGTTTGAAGCACCATTTTTATATCCAATCCCGACTCATGGTCGCAACTCGACGACCCAGAATATAATCCAGTTCACATTTATAAAAAATATGATAAATCTAATAACAATCTAAAAATTTGCTATTAACCTGTAATACGATACCGATTGATCTCATATAAACTCAAAAAAACATGATAAAACTTTTTGATTAAATTTTTCATATATTTAGAAAGCTAAAATTGAATAAAATTTTATTATATCATTCGAAAAAATGTTAACAGAAAAAAAAATTATTGATATAACAGTATTAGTTTATTTTTGTTATAAATAACTTAGTACAAGTTTATGTTTTCATTTTAGGTTTAAAAGTTAATTTTATAATATTTTTTCTTTAATTATTTATTATGTTAATTTTTAGGTAAAATTTTAATTTGGTTTTACGGAATATTAAAAAAAAATGTTAATTTTAGGTAAATTTTTTAGGTTTAAAAGTTAATTTTATAATATTTTTTTCTTTAATAATTTATTATGTTAATTTTTAGGTAAATTTTTTATTTGGTTTTACGGAATATTCAAAAAAAAAATTTATGATGGATTAAAATTAAAATAAATGATATTAAAATATGTATATGATATATGGTTTACAGTATAGTATTTTAGTTTATATTAGAATTTTTTTGTTATTTTGAATATATGCATAATATTTGAATGATTTATTTTGAATATTGATACATAGGTTTTTAAAAAATAATTAGATGTCATTTTGTTTGTTAATCTATAACCTTTTATTTCTTTTCGTTCTGAATGATTTTGAATTACAGAAAAAACATAGATAAGTTGTTAATTAGTATAAAAATCTTAGTGCATTTTTAGTATGTTTACTTAGTCCACGTTTAGAATAAATATTTATTCTATGTGATTTGATTCAATATTCGAAATGAATAAATATTAAATAACCGCTCTTGTATTTGGTAAAATATCATACTAACCTATTATTGTGGGGTAAAATATAATTAATTTGGTCGATTTTATTGTTAGCTTAAATGTAGTTAAATCCCAAAAATTAAAAGAATATTCTGCTATTAATGAATGTCTTATTCTCTGTTAATATTATTGATACTATATAAAAGAAGACATGTTAAATTTCTAACAAATAAGTCCAACAACCTTTTATAAGTAGATTTTTCAAGACTGATTCCCTTTTAATAGAATAGATATTTTGTATAGGAAGATACATTTTTACACAGAATTATTTATCCACCTTTTAAAAATGTGTCTACGTACTTTAAAATGTTTTTTCGGCATATGTAGCTTTTCTATAGGATTATTTGTTTGAATTTTGCTTAAAAAAAACAAATGCAAATAAATGAAAGGGAAAAAACTTCTCTTGCTTAAAAAAGACCTAACGGAACTTTGATACGATCTCTACTTCTCCTGTACAAACTCATCAGTGTACAGCTCTGACAAGAGGTCTTATCAACCAAGATATTTGACAAAAAGGGACAAGATATTATCTTCATAATCTCGGAAGTGAACTGCGTGATAATTAAGTTATATTTAATCCTCTATGTGTTTCAAACAACCATCGATAGATTCTATACTAGCCTTGGCTGATTTCTTGCATCATACCGTTCATTGACAAACACATCAAAAACCCACCAATCTCAATCCGAGCCTTAGAGAGTTAGAGGACACCAAATATGAGGAAAGCTTTGAGCCCTGGCTTGCAAGTGAGTCGAACTGATTAGTTTAATTCTTTAAGTTCTTCTTCTTTGATCCGACTATTAGTACCTACAAAATCTCAAACTTGAAGTAGCATTTGATGTAATTTTTTTTGGAACAATTTTACATTTGTTTCTTTATTTTAAAGGAAAAAAGTAAAGAGATAAAAAGAAAGAGGAGAAGATATAGACGTTAGATGTTATTGATATTTTTCTTAATGTCTGAGCAATGGTAGAGTCAGTATTAATACAGATTACACATAGAATACTTATATTCCACATACCTGTTGATTATAAATTAATTGATACAGCTACGTAGTTCATGTCTGGATGAAATCACCTACCAGTTGATGTATAAATTGACTGTCTGCGCTAACTAATTTTTTGGTTAATTCACAAATCATAATAAAGTTAAAGCTATAACTTATACGGCTATACATCGTTAAATTGACTAGTGACCGAACACTGATAGTACTCTACACGACAATGCAAACGAAACCGGTTAAGAAAAGTAACATCCACTTTACTGATCAAAGTTATAAATATTGAAAGCATTAGCTAAGTCGTATATATATACCAGTATGTGTTACTATCAATTACAATTTCAATTTTAGTTTTGTAACACTAGATCTACAAACACTTCATTTTAATGGCTGACAATATTGTTTTAGTGTTTGACAAGTAAAGAAGTAAAATTAAAAGTACGTACCAATTAATCACGTCTCTAATAAAGTTATAGCTATACTTACTTCTACGGCTTGCTTTACATGGATCGTCACACTGACTCGTGAGCAATGTCGTCTCCAAGTTACCACACCAACAGCTTATGCAAATATCTCGTAATCCTAGGCGCTGTCGCAGTCTCCTCCATCTTCGTCTTCTTCAACCAAACCTACACAATTTCAGAATCTTTCTACGGTAACATATTCACCATAAAATGTCAAAAGAGGCTCTTGCAGCCTAAGGAGACTGCCACGAACTTGAGCCATTTGATGTTTGTGGTGGTGGGGAGCCCACGTACATGGAAGAAGCGAAGAAATTACGTAGAATCATGGTGGAGACCAAACGTCACACGTGGCAATATCTTCTTTGACGTGGAACCGTCTAAAGAGTTACTGCCTTGGTCTCCGACCTTCCCGCCGTTTAGAGTCAGTGAAAACGTCAAGAAACTAAGATTTTACCCGAAGCTCCGAAAACCAAGTCACACTCGGTTCTATAGAGCCATTCTAGAGACTTACAGGCTCATGGACGAGGGTGTGAGATGGTATATATATATGCTATACATATAAATAGTTAGAGGACACTTAAGTGTTACAGGGTGGGTTTCTCCCCGAAGGACCACCACACTTTCTGAGCCGAGTTAGAGTAGTAATAAAAAAATATGTTTGTGTATGATATTAGAAAAGTTCATTTGTGATCTAACTTTTTCCAAAATGATTAGGTATGTGACGGGTGATGATGATTCTCTTTTCTTCGTAGACAACTTAGTGGATGTGTTGTCAAAATACGACCACACGAGACAACATTACATCGGAACGAACTCGGAGACTATAAAATCAAACGCTTACTTCGGTTTTAATATGGGATTTGGAGGAGCAGGATATGCTTTAAGTTATGCTCTGGTGGAGGCCTTGGTGGTAAAACTAGATGAATGTGTTGAGAAGTATCATTTCATTTGGGCAGTAGATATGATACAAAGTCTTTGTTTGGCTGATTTGGGTGTTGATCTTACCCTCGAGAAAGGATTTCATCAGGTATGTCAACATATTTTCTCACAAGGCCTGATCTGAGAATTATAAGATAATCATAAATATTTTTTAATTGATTTTAATATAAAAGTTTCCGATAATTTAAGGGCAATGCTACTTTTGTATAATAACTTGTTAACATTTAGAAGTCAATACGAATATTTCATCAAGAACCGAGTATGATTTCTCATTTGTTATATCCAAGGATTCATATGTCTATGGAAGTTAACAGTAAGTATTGTGTTTACATGCAACAGATGGATCTATTCGGTGACATATCAGGCTTACTCTCGTCCCACACAACGGCTCCTCTTCTCAGCCTCCACCACTTCGCTACCGTATCACCACTTTTCCCTGGCATGGACCGTCCCGGCTCAGTCCTTCATATCATGAAACCGGCCAATGTGGACCAATCACGGATGCTACAACAGTCGATATGCCACGTCAGAGCAAGTAACTGGACCTTTTCGGTCTCGTGGGGATACTCTGTTCATATCTATGAGAAGATATTCCCACGGAGCTACTTGAAGCTTCCAATCGAGACATTCCGTCCTTGGTACAGAGGACGGCCTCCAGTTTTCATGTTTAACACGAGACCGGTTTCTCGGGATCCATGTGAAGCTCCTCACTGGTTCTTCTTTGATTCGATTGAAAAAGAGAACGATGGAGTTGTTACTTCTTACACAAGGAAGTTTATTAGAAACATGACTTCTTGTTCCTTCTCTGGTAATATTTCTGCTGATCCTATTGCTTCGATCCGAGTCTTCTCTCCCAAAACTCCAAGACAGGTTCGTAACTTCCCCATGTGAATATGCATCTTATATATTATAAATAATGGTATCTACGACTATGTATTAATACAGCTATATTTGAGAATTCATCTATTGTATTGTTAGTTATGATAGCAATTTTGTTTATATTTAGTTGCATTAATATTAAACCTAAATTAATATGGTTTGATTGTTCTGTTTCTAGGGAAGAAAAGTGGAATGTTGCGACGTGGAGTATGAGGGTGATGTTGCAACTATGAGACTTCGAGACTGCAGGAGAGACGAAATCATCGCCTAATGAAAAAAGAGGCTTGCCAAAGATTCATATGTTTACGCAAATTAACTACTTTTGATTGTTCTTTTTATTTTTTGTCCCATTTCTTGAGAATCAGTCGATAGTTCCATGTAAAATCAAAAGGCCATTTTCTTAAAACACATAATACATAAAAACTAGCCTTAGGATTCTTCCGGCTATGATGAAAATATAAAAAAAACCTCATCAATAAATATGTATATTTAGTGTTTGCTTTTTTCTTTCAAAGTGATATAGAAACAAGAAAGTGTCATAGTGATAGAAAGTCCAAGATTGGTTCAAAAAGTTTAATTACAACTGTATGGTAATGTAAATGATATGGTTACATGCAATTATGCATATAGAAAAGCAGCGTGAAGATTGTTTCATCACCCTTTGTGGCTTCTTTTGTATCCTTTTTTTTCTTAAAACGTGAAAGTTTCAGTACTTTTTAATATTAACCACCTGCTACAACATCTAAACACATGATTTATGCACATCAGCTCTCATGATCAACATTCCCCTTTTACTTTATCAACTAACTATTCCTATACGTATATAATGGAAGCAATCCTCTATGTTCAGATCTACCAAATTGATCTTTTATTTTGCTTATTGGTCTCTCTATGGCATTTGAGAACAACAACAACAACACCAAAGTAACTAAACTGACTCATATCTCTCAGAACTTATCTTTATCTACCTTATGGAAGTCCATAGCCATTTCCGGTGCTCTACTTTTCTTGTTACACACATTTGCATTTAACCATCCTCATAAAATGATAACCCATAAACTCTTTGCGCCTCTTGAATTCACTTTCTCCTCTTCAGAAATATCCACATCTTCGTCCTCACAAACATCAAGAGAGCCTCCTACAAACATCAGCCATCTCCTCTTTGTCATCGTTGGTAGCACAAAGACTTGGAGGTATAGGAGAGGCTACATAGAGCCTTGGTGGAGACCAAACATCACAAGAGGACATGTCTTTCTAGAAAAACCACCTGGTCGTGACCTCTTGCCTTGGCCTCAACAGTCACCTCCTTTCATTGTTAACAAAGACTCATCCGTCACAAACGCAAAATTCAAGACTCAGATCCGCCTTTTCCAATCCCTCCATGAGTCGTTTAACAATGCCAACAAAGACACGAGATGGTTTGTGATAGCTGATGATGATACTCTCTTCTTCTTGGATAATCTAGTCAAAGCTCTGGAGCAGTACGACCACAAGAAACACTATTACATAGGGATGAACTCAGAAAACGTTTGGTCAAACGCTATTTTCGGTTTTGACATGGGATATGGAGGTGGAGGATATGCATTGAGCTATCCAACTGTAGAAACACTTCTCAAAAGAATGGAAGATTGTATTGCAAGGTACCTTGGAGTTTATAGCGATCTTCTCTCGTTTCGTTGCTTGGCTGACTTGGGAATCGATCTTACTATGAACAAAGGTATCCACCAGGTAGGATGTTCAATTCAAATTTCGGTTTATAATTACTTTTTTAGATTTTCAAATGTTTCAATAATATATACCAAACTTAAACATAACGAATAAGTTAAATCCATACTTTATCATACGCTTCATTTTAAAATAATTAACCCAAATCCTTTATATATTAGTGTCAGTCCCTTTGATGGCTCTTTCTGCTCTTATTCACATATACTAACTCCATCTTACTTGTTATATTATGATCAGATTGATCTGCATGGTGACATATCAGGTCTCTTATCAGCTCATCCTCAGTCACCTCTTATCAGTCTCCACCATTTCGATGTCATAAACCCCATATTCCCAGCCATGAGCCGCCAGGAATCAGTGAACCACCTCATGAAAACCGCGAAAACCGACCAGTCCCGCATCCTCCAACAGACAATATGTTACCAAAGAGGAAACAACTGGTCAGTGTCTGTATCATGGGGCTACTCAGTCCATGTTTACCAATCTGTATTACCAAGAAACTACCTGAAACGCCCTCTAGAAACGTTCCGGCCGTGGAAGAACGTTAGAATACCCGTGTATACGTTTAACACGAGACGGGTGACGAATGATCCGTGTGAGATGCCTCTTCAGTTTTTCTTTGACTCTGTTGCAGAGGACAAGAACCAAAGCTTGGTGACTACTATGTATAAGGTGAAAACGCTAGGTAGTTTACCTCCTTGTTTGCCAAATGTCAATCAATCTGCTGGTAACATTTCACAAGTCTCCGTCATTGCTGCTACTATGCACAAGGTGGTAACCAATACTAATCTTTTCACCAAATTATATATATGCGTGTGATCTAAAGCTTAATAATTAATAGGGTGAGGGAATCGAGTGCTGCGATGTGGAAAAGGCTAGCAGTTCAGACACTTTGGAAGTGAAGATAAGAGCTTGTCACAAAGATGAAGTTCTTGCTTAGGCCATATGTCTAGTGATCGGTGATTTATTGTGGAACTGTATTGAATCTGTTATTTATTGATATGCTGTGTTACTTCTAGTTGCAGTGAAAATAGACAGAGAATGTTTCAAATCAAAGAGGTTTCAAAACCCAAATGCATGTCTTTTATGTGCTTTGTGAAAATAGCCTTGGTTTGTTGGAGACATCGACTAGTTTTGTAGAAAATGGACCAAATAATCAAAATCAGCAACAATTGTGAATGAAGACAATAGTAGTTTGGAAATCAGATCATGTCTGAATCGAACTCATCATGTTCTTCTGATTCTTCAGTGAGATTTCTGGATACCTATGAGACGTGCATAATCCACCCATCTGAGACAAAAAAAAAAAGAAAAAAAAGAGAACATGTGAATAAAGGTGCTGGGAGCAGAGAGTCACAAAGAGGTTTGTGCGTTTAAGACAACTTACAATAAGGAACCCAAGAAGGTGTTGCCAGTTCTAACAGCGAAACACATGGCACTGAGTGCAAGTTTGTGTTGGTGTAGCAATGGCTCCAAGAGACGTTGTTCTACCACACCAGCCAATACTTGGTACCTGTTATATTTCAAAACCATACCTCATTACTTTATCCAATCTCTAAAATGCTAAAAATTGCAGTATATCTACGCCTTTGTTTGTTAGTTAAAAAGAAACTCATTACCTTAGGTTGCTGGAAACTGCCATGTACACACCATAAGCAACACTTGTGGAGACTATTGGAACAGTCTCGACTTCACCTTCAGAAGTCTTGTCCACAGCTCCTTTTGCTTTTATAAACGCATTTGTAACAGCAGTACCAACCTTAACCAATTGAAAACAGATATATTCCAGTCAAAAGAATGTAAAACACAAACTGTGAAGCAACAGTCTTTTGACTTGTGTTTCTCTTGTAAGGTAGATATATGTTTTGACTCACCAGCGATGATGTGGTGCCAACGGCAAACAGCTTTGCCCCATTGCGCTATACAAAACGATATATAGAAACGATCAGCCCTTAAAACAAACTATTGCGTGTAACTGAGAACACATAGAAAGAAAGTACAAAAAGAACACCACATACCGCTATAGCACCAAACCTTTGCAAGAGAGAATATGAGGTTCCAGAGATAGCAATCTGCAGCATACAAACACATTGGATGATTAGACGAGAAGGAGATTTTTCGAAACTTAACCAACATGTGCCAAACAATACCTGGAAGGCATTATCAGGGCAGTTGTGGAAGAACTTGGATAAACCACCAGCAGAAAGTGCGAGAGGTGGTCTAAGAGACACAGTAGGAGCAGGTAGATAAACTAACATGAAATCAGCAATGATAGCCATCACCTAACAAATTAAAAAAAGAAGCAAAAATGAGAGTAAGCCCATTTTGTATTCATAATAAACAAAGGCTGAAATATAAAAAAAATTGAAAACAAATGAGACTAGTGGGTGGGGGGTATACTAGTTAGTGTACAGTTTAAAATTTGGTTCTTACCACAGAGACAAAGCAAATGTCAACTACTTTCTCATAGTCTCACATACAAAAACAAATGGTGAGAAATTGAAGACCCCATCACACAAGTCACAACCACAAACTACCCAACCCAACCTTTCATCTATCTGATTGGGTCATCTAAAAGACTACACCCATCCCTACCCTCTAACAATTTCAGATAACTCCTAATAGTAAGTTTTAGATCATTCCTGCGATCAGACAAGAACACTAAAGAAAAAAAAGGAGGAAGAGAAGAATGAATGATTACCACATCGGCAAAAACAACTTCAAGTTCATTGAAGAAGTTTTCTCTACGCCTTTCATACTCAGCAGCAGTCTGTAAACACAAAAGAATCAAACACATATATTAGCTAAGAAACTGAAACACTTTCTCAATGAAATTCTCAAGAAACACTTAAGAGATCAATATAAAAATCCAAACTTTCTAATGAAAAAAAGCACAAACCTTGGTGAAGACACCAACACCACACTCCATGGCGAGTTTAGCCAAGAAGAGATCATCAGCCAAAAGCCTTTCCCTAAACCCAGCGAACTGCATCAGCCACCTCATCACAGCCGATCTCTGGAGCTCAAGGAACCGGGTGATAACCGATCCAGGAATCCGACCCGACTCGATAGCAGCAGCTAGATCCTTGGGAAGACTCTCCAACTCGGTCCCAGACTCAGCCAACAACATCATCGCCTCGCTCCTGTTCCTGTCCCTATCCTCACCGCCACCGTCTCCGTCTCCACCGCCGCCGCCGCTTCCTCCGTTGTTATTGTTGTTGTTGTCGGAGCCGCCGGTGGAGAAAACAGGGGAAATAGTGAGGCGGCGGTGGAAAGAGATGGACTTTGAGGAGATAACGCCGGTAAATGAGGAGGAGGAAGAGAGTCTAGGAGGAGAGAAGGAGAGGTGAGATGGCCGCGAGAGGTTCGATTCGGAGATGGATGATGTGTTCGGTGTCGGAACACAGAAGAAGGACGACGTGATTGCCATGGATGCGAGAGAAAGTCGTCTCCTTTGGCTCTTCAGTCTCTTGTTGAGAGCAGTGGAGAGAATCAGAGAGAGCGAAAAGGTAGATTCTTTCTTTCTTTCCTTCTTATTTATTTGGATGCTCTGTTTTTTATTTTTATTCTCTTTAAGGGTTTTTGCTTCTTTTAGATTTTGTGTTTGGTGGGTGGGCCTCACGATGGATTGCAACCGGCGCGTGCTTCTCACGTGTCTCTTACACATCTCAGATTCATTACATTGCAAGTACTATGTTTTTCAAGTTGATGTCTTTGACAGATATTGAGATTTGAAACAGTACCTACCACATCTTTAATAAACTCATCTTGGAAACTCAGAAACTTGTCGATATCACATGGCCTATCAATCGTCCAATGAACAACTTCAAACAATTGAAACTCTAAATCTAAGACACGTGAGGATGAAAACAAAAAAGAAAAACCAATACCAATACTTCTTCTTCTTCTTCTTCTACACCGTGGCAATTCAAAAGATCCAAACTTTGCATTACTGGTTAAGCCTCACCTGCTAGTTGCAAAGAACCATCTCTCATTAACTTGAGGCTCAAACTGTTGAATCTTTCCCTTGAATACTGCCGTGACGCTTTTCTCCAGTCTGTTCCAGCTTTCATCATCGCTGCAAACTCTTCATAGCTTATTCGCCCGTCCTGATCATATGAAACGAAAGATATAATGTAAAGATTTTTCATAAGAATTTACCAACAAATATATATATATATATATATGTTTACCTTGTCAGTATCAACATCTTGCATGATGGCAGCGATAACTTCCTCACTGCTAGTTTCATCCAATTCATCATTCAAAGCCTCACGAAGCTCTTCAGGCTCTATGTAACCACTCTGGTTCTTATCAAAGAAGTTGAACGCTTTATGCAAGTGTTCATCGTTCGCCATCTTCTTCAAGTGCACTGATACAGCCACGAACTCTCCATAGTTCAGTGTCCCGTCCCCATCAACATCAGTCTGTTGGTAAAATAAAAGAAAGCAAAGGGTTTCAATTCTCAGACGTGACACATAGCACTTGAGAAGTAAGAGATTTCATACAGCTTCCATAAGAATCTGAAGATCAGCATCAGCAATCTGCTGTCCAGCTTTTTGAAGTCCGTACTTAAGCTCCTCGAGGTTTATCTTGCCTCTCTTGTTAACGTCCATCATTTCAAATGCTTCCTTTATCCCAGCTGCTTCTTCCACTGACAAGTGTTCAGCTATCACCTACAAGAGTAAAAACAAGTGTATGTTGTTATCATCTTTTTGGAAGCAGATCAAAGAATCAGTAGCATGGCTTTAACAGAATCAATACTCGTAAAGCTCGTTTCTTGAGCTTGTTCATAACAGAAAACTGCTTTAGCCTTGCTTTCACAGTCTCCCCAAGAGACACATTCGGAGCCTTCTTTGCATTCAGTATCCAAGTATGTTCTGCAAATACAATCAATCTCTCTTTATAAGTATATATATCAATCAGAAAGCTTATGCACTGCTAAAAAACCAGAAGCCTACCGAGTACTTCTGCAGCAGAAAGCCGTTTCTTGGGATCAGGTTCAAGCATCTTTCTCACAAGGTCCTTGGCGCTTTCGGAAACTCTTGGCCATGGATCTCTCTTAAAGTCAATTACTGACCTAATGATCGCTTGAGCCACCCCTTGCTCAGTCTCTGTGCCAAAAGATAAGCAAAATGATTCATCTGAGTGAGGTCTTATGTGAATAATCCAAGGGAGAACATAGACAAACCTGCCCAAAAAGGAGGGACACCACAAAGAAGGATATAGAGGATGACTCCTGCGCTCCAGACATCGATCTCAGGTCCATAGTTTCGTCTTAGCACCTCTGGTGCCATGTAATAAGGACTTCCCACAATCTCATTAAACTGCTCACCTGTTAAAGTTTAGCAAAAGTTAAAAGTAAAGATACACATAATCTTCCCATTGATACTCATCAAATGTACCTGGTTTAAAGAAGACAGATAATCCAAAATCAATAGCCTTAAGAGCTGATGTCTCTTTCTTATTAGCAAAAAGAAAGTTCTCTGGTTTAAGATCCCTATGCATCACTCCCTGCTTATGACATATCTGTAAAAGACAGACACACAAAAGGATGTGAGTGTGAACATAAAACACAGACAAATGTAAAGCTGTTATTAACAGAACCTGAACAACTTCAACAATAGTCTTCATAACCGCAGCAGCAGCCCTCTCAGTGTAATGCCCTCTCGCTACAATCCGATCAAACAGCTCCCCTCCTTCACACAACTCCATAACTATATGAACGGCGTCATCATCCTCAAACGAATCCTTCAAAGAGACAATGTTTGGGTGTTTAGGCATATGTCTCATTATCTCAACCTCCCTCCTCACATCCCCTATATCCACCGCTGTCCTCAGCTTCTTCTTCGATATGGACTTGCAAGCGTACTTGTCACCCGTTTGGATGTCAGTACACAAGTAAGTCACACCAAACTCCCCTCGACCAACCTCGCGTCCAAGATCATACTGAGAAGATATGTCGTGTCCTGTTGGATCTTTCAGCACAGAGAGCTTGAAGCCAGCTCCAGATCCGTTTGCTTCGTTGCTGTGAAAGGGATTGTTTTTGTTCTTGGGTTTGCCGTGTCCACTCTCGATGGTGGCTGAACTTGGACTGCCGCAACAGTTCCCCATCTTAATCAAATCTCAGGACTCCTGAAAATTTTATCAAACCCAGAAAGAAAGTTTACAACTTTGAGCTATATTATTGGCTCCAAAGCTGCCATTAGTTTCTTAAGCCTTACAAACTAGTACCAATCAACAAAGCAGCAAATTAGGTTTAAATTGGATAAGTAAACCCTAGCTAAGAGTAGCAAAAGAAAGATTCTAAAAAAGAAGCAAGGGGAAACACACACACAGACCTCGAGAGGAATACTTAATGGCTATAATCAGTAGAAGCAAAAGGGATATGTATAACAATGATAATATAAATCAAAGGGAAAAGTCATATCATACAGATGCAATGATGGAGAGAGGGGTAAGCGTAAGAAGACGAGTCAAAGTCTTCTTCTTTCTCTCTCTCTCTTCTCCTAATGAGAAACACACAAATTGACTCTCTTCTTCTTCTTCTCTCTTACAGATTCAAAGAATGACAACGCCTAACTTAAGTTTTTGTGTTTCCTGTTCCTTTCATGTGGTATTCGTGTCTATATAATAAATTAATAATCAATCTTACCGTTGCAGACAGAAGTAGATCATAGAAACTAATTGTTTTGCTTTATTGTCCTTTTTTTTTAATATGTATTTTTATACTTACCCGTGATCAGTTACATATATAGATTCACAATCTTGATCAAAGCATTAAGGAAGAAAAAACAAAAACGAACAACAATGTCAGCTCTGTAACACTTTCAGATGTGAAAAGCAAAACGATTAAACAAACGTATATTCCAATTTTCCACAAGAAAAAAAAAGGAATAAAAACAAGACCTACTGACTATTCCCCCATCTCTTGTCTCAGAATCTAACACCTAACATAACTCGGTTTACTCTTTGTACATTGTAACTTCCAAAACCCACACAGATAAGAACAAGTAAGCAAAACACAAAACCCAAAAGCCAAGAATGATTTGCCGGTTTGAGGCAATGGATATATATATATATATATATAAGCCAAAGCGTGTCTCTTTTTTTTCTCAGAGCTTTGGCTTGATTATGGTGCACCTGAAGAGTTCAGGGTCTCATTAGAGTCTGTTTCAACTGGTTCAGAGCCTGATGAGTTGGTTGCTGAACCTTTTTCTCTCTCTCTCCCAGCTGCTGCCGCATCCTCTGCTGCTGCTTCTGCCTCAGTCTTCTTAGCAAACCGGCCTCCACTAGCTCTTGCCCTTCTCATTGCGTGCTTGTGTCTTGACTCATGAAGATATGGCTGCAACAGAAGACGCCACAAGTTATAACCGAGATACATAATAATCTTGTAAAGTCTACATACAGTGACCTTCACTTTTAAATGACTATACAGTATACACCATGCTTAGAAACATGTGCTGCCACATTTTCATTTTTATTGTAATGAAAGTTACCTTTCTGTTGATCACTTTCCTTTCTAGCTCGGCCTTGGCACGAGCTTTTCTTCGCCTTAAAATTCCCTCGTACTGTTTCGCATTCACATAAACAGGTTGTGTGATGTCAAGTGGGAGTGCTGTTCTCTCACGAGGCATTCCAAGATATGGACGAAAACCCTGCGCAAACCAAATAGCAAAAAATGCAATAAACAGACTTAGACGATCGAAATCACTCAACGCATAAGACCCTGAGACTCACCAAGATTTGTTTAAGGTCATTAAGGTATGAACTTCAAATTATCACTACTTCTAACAAACAGAACTAACGAATCTAGAACCATTCCAGAGAGTAAACAACATTATCACAAAGGGTAATTAGTGGCAAGAGCACTCATACGTAAAACAAACACTACACCATACGAAACTAACTATTGTAGAGACTGAGAGAGGTTTCGAAAAGATACCAATGGCTGATGTCCATATGCCCCCATCATTCCCGCATAATATGGATCCTGGTACGGATTAGGTGGTACACAAGCCTGTAAACGTAGATTACGTTTATCACACACATTAAGTGCGCAGTACTAGCTAAATCATATTCAATTTAACCGTTCAAGAACTGAAACATCATATATAATAAAAGACTGAGCGAAAACCACATACCATGTAGTGTCCAACAAGCTCTGGTGGTTGTACAGGTTGCTGATTATGCATGCCGTGCATAGAAGCCGCCACATGTGCCGGATCACTCCCTTCCATTCCATGTTGATCAACTGAAAATGATTAAAGACCCATTATACATACATGAAAGGAAAAAAAGAACGCCACGCTTCGACAATAGATAAACAATCTCCTTAGAAATGTACCAAAGCAACAAACACATATATGTCCTATAATGCTTGAGGAACGAGTTCATAACCAAATTGCAAAATAATCATTTAAGGCCAAGAAAAAACAAAGACAAAACCTGAAGGGGAGGAAGTTACAGCTTGTGAATCCTTCCAAGCGGCATCGTTTTCGCCATTACCCGCACCACCACCGTCTTCAGAAGCTGAATGAACATCGTTTGATTCAGAACCATTGGGACAATCCAAAGACGAGGAGTTTGACGGAATCCCAGAAGAAGGTCGCTCTTGTGGAATAACGCCAAAAGCGTTGGTCTTCCACCAGGGCTCCGGATACATAATCGGCTGCTGCTGCTGCTGATCAGCATGGTGATGATTGGCTTCCTCTTCGTTCCCTCTCCCCGATTTCGATTGCATCTCTTCAAAAACATAGGTCAAACACTTTGTTACTAACCAATCCAAAAACCGAATCAAATAAGAAAATTCATCATCATCACTAAAAACGGTCTCCAGCTACAAAAAGGAGCAGCCTTTGGGGCTATAAAACAATGCAAGAGACATGCAAAAAACATAAAGGTGAGAACTTGATAACTCCCTCAAGGCCTCAAGTCTCGATTTTTTACAATTCAAATATATATACTGATAAAGAGAGAGAAGCATACCAGAGGAAATTTCAGTTTTTTAGCAATCGTGATGAAAGATTAGAAGAAGGGTGAAGCTATGTAATCGATCACGAATAAGAAATTAAGAAAAGAAGAGAACAAGGTTGGTGAAGAGACAAGTGATTCGGGACACCCGACAGCCGGCAGTGATTGTTAATCCGAGGAAGAAGAAGAAGGAGGATTAGGATTGGGCAGAAGAAAACCCTAGTTTTTCTTTTTTTTTTTAATTTTGTGAATTTTCTTTCCTTTTCCAGAATTGTAATTTTCTTATATGTATTTTTATGATTTGATTTTAAATTCGCATAGTTTGATAAGATCACCCCCACGAAAGTAATGAACTTTTCTTACACGTGTCGAGTTCTGGAAGATGCCAGCGCGCGCAGATCTCGGTTCTTCTCTGGCTGACGTTGAATTTTCTTTTATTTTCTTTTCGGCAAATAAATTAATTTTACAAGAGAAATTTGGATCCTAAGTGACACGCAAGTGATCGGCTGGGACGGGTGACACGTGGAATTTTTAGGGACCAATATACAATGACAAATTTTCATTTTTGGTATATACTAAAATCTTTTCACAGTGAGGAATTGAATAAAGGGCTTATTGGCGTAATAGCCATATTTCATGTGGAAATCAAGAGACTAGACATGATTTTGACAGAATATAATGATTGTCTTTTTGCCATCATTCCAGCCGGTTTTACCTTTCTTAGTAACAGGTACCCGGTTCCTTCACATAAAGAAAACGACGTGGTGATTTTGTAACCTATAGTAACAATGAGAAAATTTTGGAAGCGCGTGAAATGAAACGGCGAAATAGAAAATAAAGAAACATATATTCTATACCGATTGCAAGCGTTTCATACTAATTGAGGTAGAATAGTATCACTGTAAATCCAATTTCAACTGAGAGAACAGCAACACTGAAAATTTAGAAATAAACTAATGAACTAAATCACTAAACCCAACTTAGAAATAGAAACCATTGACACAATCAATGTTTAAGCTAAAGAAAGTGAAAGTAGACTGTTTTATGTTTCTAAAGACTACAAAGAAGGTTAATTCCCATTTAACAACTACTAATAAAAAAAATCGAAGTATACTATTTTATTTAGCGGCAAACTATACCATATGCTAAAGTATAAATGAGTAAGTTAATAATTATAAATATGTTTTATAGGGTTACGTATACAATTGCACAATCTATTACGAGAATACATCTTTTCCAATTAAACATGTACTATTTAAAATGGTACTATGTACACAGTCGATCCATGTTTGACCAACATGAAATAAAAAACTAATGGGATGGTAATAGAATACTTGACAGTAAACACTAAACCCAAGTTAGGGAAATATAAACCCCAATCCACCTTCCATAATAGTGGAGACATGTATTTATAGTCCTTGTGAACAACATGGAATACAAAGTTAATGGGGACAGTAAACACTAAACCCAAGGTAATGTATATTCTATACCGATTGCAAGCATTCCATACTAGTTTGACTAGAATCGTATCATTGTAAATCTAATTTCATATGCTAAAGTATATATGTGTAAGTTAATAATTATAAATGTGTCTTATAGGATTACGTACACAGTCGCACAGTCCATTACGAGAAGACTTATATTCTATCTGACCCGTACTATTTAAAATGGTACTGTGTACACAGTCGATCCAGGCTTGACCAACATGAAATACAAAGCTAATAGGATGATAATAGAATACTTGACAGTAAACACTAAACCCAAGTTAGAGAAATATAAACCCAATCCACCTTCCATAATACTGGATACATGTATTTACAGTCCTCATGAGCAACATGAAATACAAAGCTAATGGAGATGGTAATAGAACACTTGACATTAAACACTAAACCCAAGTTAGGTAAATATAAACCCCAAAACATAGGCAAACCAAACCTTCGGAAAAATAAATCCACCTCTTATAATACTAGAGGTATGTATTTACATGCCTTATGGGTAACATGAAATACGAAGCTAATGGAGATGGTAATAGAACACTTCTCACTACACACTAAACCCAAATTAGGAAAATATAAAACACAATACATAGGCAACCCAAATCTACAATAAATTAAATCCACCTGCCATAATACATGAGTCATCTATTTACATTCCTCAAGAGACATGGAATATGCAATGGGTTAAGACATAGTATAATACATAGTATAGTATATAAATAGTATGGTATATAAATAGCAACGCCTACACATCAGATATGAACCCTTCGCCCCAAATTGGTTTTCCCACGAAAGCTAAGCTTGTGTAGCATAACAAATTGGTTTTCCCACGAAAAGCCACCAGAGTTCGAAGTTCTTCTCAAGAACCAACTGTCGTGCAAGAAAATAATGAAGAAGCATAACAGAGAAGGTATAGGACCCCATCTGCAAGACTTGTCCAAACTGTGACGCATTCAACATCGCCAGGTCCTCATCCTCTAATGCATTTTTTATCACTTCAGTCCAACGAAGATTGAATTAGTTGTTAATTCTTTTCTTGCCAGTGGGTTCAAAGCATGTCTCTAACAATCTACTTAGAAGGCCTAACTCGTTCATACCAAACCTGTAGAATGAAATAAGAGGTGGGAATTATAATATTAAATATAGAATTGAGGTAGCACTCAAAATGGAATAAGTATAGTTAACAGATGGAAATGAATAAGATATAAAACTATGATTCCATATAAGATAGAATAACGTGAAACTATAACTTTCTTATATTCCATGTGACAGATATTATTCCACAAAATAATCATTATTCCACAATAAGTGTGCTATATACATATAAACATAATAAGTGCGCTATTTACATATGTGGACTCAGCTCGTGCAGATACTATTCTACAAAATAATCACTATTTTTACACTATGTACTATCCATCGGTGATACAAAATCCCAATTCAAGCATAAGAAAGAAGAAGAGCATCAGAAGGAAACACAACCGACTTCAAATTGTAGAAGCCAATTTACCTACCAGATCTGACATTCACCATAGAAAAGATTGTATATTTATCAGTGACAGAGACAAACAAGTGTAATGCTAGAAAAACAATGATATTCTGTGTAATTCAAAAGGTTGACAGACTAAACAAAACGAGCAAACGCACAAAGCATAAATCAAAATGACAATACAATAAATACGTTACAAACAAGGAAATACCAGACGAAAAAAGCAGAATAGCAAGTGATACTATCTTAAGTGAAATAGTTCAATTCGATACGGATACTATTTCATTTCAAATGGACTCGAGTTTATAAATATCATACTATGTCTACTTAGTGAGCATTTGTAAGCTGTGATATTCTACACATCTTCCCCTAAATTACTACACTACTTATTTTGCAGCACTGACACAAAGATAATTCAAGGAATTAAAGGAACTCCCACACAACTCGGAAAAATCCAAACCCTCAATCAAATTGGAAAAGGCCGATGAGAGGGATTAATTCTGTAAACGGTACCGATGGTATGCAACAGGAACGATGATACTATTCTAAATGGAATATATGAATTAGATAAGTATACTATTACATCCCAAATGGAATGGAAGTTTTAAATTAGATAAGTATACTATGAGACGAGCCCAAATAAAAGAAAATAAACACAGAGGAAGCAAAGACGAAGAGAATCAACGGAAACGAGGGAGAATTTACAAAAATTTCAGAGATCTAAGAAGAATCGAGTTTGTGAAGTTGGATAGGAAAGGTGTGTTACTAACCGCCGCTGAAACTCTAACGCCAAACCAAACGCCGAACACGATTGAAAGGAAGCACGAAGAAGATGGAAAAGATGTCGATTGAAGGTAGAGGGGGGGGGGGGATTTGGAGCAAATCGGTTCCGGAAAGCACTCGACCTCGAAAAAATTATCAACAAAAGTGAAAAGGGAATTGTGAATAGAGGTAAGACACGAGATACTTTTTATGCAGTTAATAATTTATTTTTTAATTAATTTTGGTAGTAGGTTGGCCGGTTGAGTTTAAAGGGTATTACGGTATTAATATGTATATATAACTCCGTGTATAGAAACGTTAGGGAAAATAGCTATTATGTGTATTATGGTTTTTTTCATGTCCATATGCCCCAATTCCCCTTGAATAAATGTTTTAAAAACATTGTTTGTTGTTACTTCTGCCACAAATTATTTCGTTGAAACACGTGAACAAATGTTTCGATGGTTAAGATGGTTATTAGTTATTTACCCTCATGCTTATGTTCGTGATGAATTCACAAATCACACAAGCTCGTATGATAAACACATGTTGGTTAATAACTTTGTTCTTTTTCTTTTTTGTCGGGGATTTATTTAGATATTACAATTATGAGAAAGATTACAAAGACAATTCGATTACCGACAATACTACCTGTCTTATGAGGATCTACGTCTAACTGCCTCATTTGAGCCGTCATATGAAGATCACGCCTGGCCGGATTTACTTGCACCATGTTGAGAAACTCTTGTAAGCCTTTCTTCCGTAATCGCATAATTGTTGAATAAATCGCTTGTTCCGGGAGTTGAAACCTAGATTTCCTGTGCAATCTGCAAGAAATTGCATAGTCTGGGATTTGAACCCCAGACCTGGGTGTAAAAGCCTTTAAACCATAACCACTAGGATACGGTGCTTCCACTGATAACCTTGTTCTTGTAAGTCAGTTTTTTTTTGGCACATATGTTTCAGTTACCTGTTTCATGATTATCTTTTATTTTAATTGGGTCGAAACAGACAATCAAAGCCTCATGAGCCAAGCTAATGGGTATTAAGAATATATTCATCTTAATTTAACATGTTAAAATGGGCCGAAACACCTGCAAGCTTGACCACCGTCCAAAAGTCAGTCCCAGTCCCCGCTCCTTCACATCCAACGGCTCTGATTATAAAGTATCAGATTCTTTTCATACGTGGATTTCAAACCTGTATTCCAATCCCCTTAAATTTTCCCCCACGCGCCCGCCACCTTCTACCGCTTTATCCCGTCACATACGCTGCTGACCTCTTTAAACTCCCTGCTCTACCTCTCACCAGCTCTTCCGGTCACACCAGTTAACTCTCTCATCCGTTTTTTTTTCTGTTCTTTCAAAAAAAAAAAACGCTCTCTCTGTCTTCTCTCAGCTGAGGTGATCGATCTTCTCCTTCTTAATTCTCCATCTAAGATTTGTTCTTTTTTATTGCATTTTATCTAGAAATGTGCTTCTGTCTTTCGGACATTATTAAGGTTTAGATTCAGCTGTGTTGTGGTCCGGATCGTACGATTTGGCCTGTGATCTTCCCACAGCTGTAAAAAAAAATAGGCTGATTAGATTTGGTGACATGCTCTGTTTCTCTTCACCTAGTTAACTTCGCAGAGTGATTGAGATTTAAGTCAAATAGTTTGGTTTCGTGGAGCTTTAAAGATTTGGATTGTGGTTTGACTGTTCATTGAGTCTTCTTCTTCTTCTTCAGAAAAATAATTAAATTTAATTAGATCCGATTGTGAAAGAATTGATCTTTGAGTCTTATTTTTGGTAAATCTTCTGACTTTTTTTTTAATTGTTGTTTCCATGTCAAATCGTATCCTTTTTCCTCGGTCAATTTTATTTATTTATTATCAATTCAATATCAGCCAATTTTTTGTTGACCAATTCTTTCTTCTACATTTGCAGGCATATACACTTATTGGTTCCATTCACTGGGTCCTCCCTTCGTTGATCCTTTTCAGATTAAGCAATGTGTGGTCTCTCTAAGAATGATTCTGAGTTGGAACATTCGTTTTCCGCCTTACTTGAGTTTGCTGCTGACAACAACGTGGAAGGCTTTAAGCAGCAACTCTCTCTTGTGCCTTGTATCAACCAGATGGGTCTCTGGTACAGACGCCAGAGGTTCGTTAGGAGAATGGTTGTTGAGCAAAGAACACCCTTGATGGTTGCTTCCATATACGGAAGTGTTGACGTCGTGAAGCTCATTCTTTCCTTCCCGGAAGCCGAGTTGAATCTGGCGTCCGGTTCGGATAAAAGCACTGCTCTTCATTGCGCTGCGTCTGGTGCTTCTGTGAACTCCTTGGGTGTTGTCAAGCTTCTTCTGAGCGCAGGAGCTGATCCTAACATCCATGATGCTCATGGGAACCGTGCTGTTGATGTTCTCGTTGCGTCTCCCCACGCTCCTGGTTTGAGAACCGTTCTTGAAGAGATCTTGAAGAAAGATGAAGATCCGTCGTCTAGCTTGGGGTCAAGTTTACGTTCTCTCTCGTCATCGCCGGAGAACGGTTCCTCTTTGCTCTCTTTAGGTTCAGTCTCCTCTCCAACTAAGGTGGATGCATCAGAGAAAAAAGAGTACCCGCTTGATCCATCATTGCCTGACATCAAAAGCGGGATTTACTCAACGGATGAGTTCCGTATGTTCTCGTTTAAGATCCGTCCCTGTTCTCGAGCTTACTCCCACGACTGGACCGAGTGTCCATTCGCACACCCGGGTGAGAATGCGAGAAGAAGAGACCCGAGGAAGTTTCACTACACATGTGTCCCATGTCCTGATTTCAAGAAGGGTTCTTGTAAGCAAGGTGACGCGTGTGAATACGCTCACGGGGTGTTTGAGTGCTGGCTACACCCTGCTCAATACAGGACACGTCTGTGCAAAGATGGGACGAGCTGCAACCGAAGGGTTTGCTTCTTTGCTCACTTAAAGGAAGAGTTGCGTCCTTTGTACGCTTCCACAGGCTCTGGATTGCCGTCTCCTTCTTCTGCTGCCTCCACTATGGACATGGCTTCGGTTCTGAACATGTTACCAGGCTCACCATCTGCCGCTCCAATCTCTCCTTCTGCATCAATGGGTTGGCCTCAACAGAACAACATACCTGCGTTGCATCTCCCTGGTAGCAATGTGCAGTTGAGTCGTCTGAGATCTTCTCTGAACGCTAGAGATATTATTCCTTCTGAGCAACTTAGCATGATGCAAGAGTTTGAAATGCAGTGTATGTCAAGTCCACGCTTTATGAATCATCATCACTCCGCTCGTCCCAAGACGCTTCTGACACCTTCGAATCTAGAGGAGCTTTTCTCAGCCGAGGTTGCATCATCCCCACGCTTCTCTGATCAACTTGGCGTCTCGTCTGTTCTATCGCCTTCCCATAAATCAGCTCTTCTTAACCAACTTCAGAGTAACAAGCAGCAGAGCATGCTTTCTCCTATCAAGACGAATCTAATGTCTTCTCCAAAGAATGTGGAGCATCATTCTCCACGAGCCATGGAGCCTATTTCTCCAATGAACTCTCGGATGAAACAGCAGCTGCATCCACGTAGCCTTAGCTCCCGTGATTTTGGATCCAGTCTGCCCCGTGATATGATGCCGACAGACTCCGGTTCGCCGCTAAGTCCTTGGTCAAGCTGGGACCAGAACCATGGAAACAAGGTGGATTGGTCGGTACAGTCGGATGAGTTAGGCAGGTTAAGAAAATCTCATTCTTTGGCTAATAATAATAACTCAAACAGGGAAGCAGATGTTACATGGGTTCAGCAGCTGGTAAAAGACTCTGCTGCATCACCTAGGAACAATAACGGAGCCATGAACATGAATGGTTCGAGGCCGCTGGTTCAAGGTGGTTCTAGTGTGAACCCTCCTCACAGTGAGAGCGACATTCTTGATGCGTGGCTTGAGCAGCTGCAGCTAGATCGCTAAGCTGTGAAACTGATGATGATTTGTTGTATCTTTTACTTTCATTAAATTGATTCTTGTCTCTCTGTTGTAGCAAAAGGCCAAGTGTTCCTCTTTCCCTCTTGCTATTTTTTTTTTGTATTCTCGTTTCTTTAATATCTCCATTCATATTGTATGAGAAATAATAGCATATTGTTTCAGCTAATAAGATTCATTCATGGTTTATTCTGTTCTCCTGTCTTCCGGTTTAAATTCTAAAGTAGACTTCTCATCAATATCAATATTCTTTGGGTTGGTGAGGAGATTCACGTTTTACATGTGCAAAGTAACTATCAAGTAAAGGTGTGGTTGTCTCACTTAAAAACAAAATTGATGCAAGTTAAGATCTGCTTACACCTCAAAATGAGTGCGATAGAATAAACTATCGCAGAAAATCACGAGCTCAAACTCTTAAAAAAGCCTGATATCAAATCCTTAATCCTTATCAATCTAACCTCGAAGCCATTCTAAGAGATTACACATCAGTAAGGAAAAGAATGGTAACAATGGTGTACAGTTGTCCTCACCACAAGCCAATGAACTTCCACCAAGCCCCACCTACACCAAGCCAGATAAGAATGTTGACTATTGAGATCAAGAATCCATATCCCCACCATTTGGACAGCGGCACGTAGTTAGCCCCGTAGAAGATGGGCGCAGACCCGATACCGTAGTGGGTCAGTCCTCCCATCAGGTTCGAGAGGAATGCAAGAACCAAGGCTGCAAAGTAAGGTGGAGTGCCTAGAGCTGTTGAGACAGACAAAAAGGCGGTGAACATAGCCCCGATGTGAGCAGCTCCACTCGCAAAGAAGTAGTGAGTGTAGAAGTACAAGAGGACGAGGATTCCAAACGATAGTTGCCACGACAAACCCAATCCTCCCACAAACTGCAATCAAACCCAAAATAAAGTGTCAAAAACTCCTTAAAGCATTCACTAACATGCAACAATCATTAACAAACCTTGACTACGGTCTGGCTGAACCATTCAATGAGACCGTATTTGTTAAGATAACCCGCCATTGCAATGAGAGCAGCGAACCAAGTGAGTGTGTCCCATGCGACTGACTCAGCTAAGCACTCTTTCCATGTGACAACACCTGTCACAAGAAGCACCGATAATCCAAGAATAGCTGCAGTCACAGCATCTACACTCAGCTTAGCTCCAAAAATCCAAAGACCAACCTGCATCAACGAAACAACTTGTCATCTGGAAGATCTTGCGTCTAATAAAACACCAAAACACACAACTTTTTCACTCAAAGCAACAAATCAAACTTTAAACAGAAGCAGAGCACTTGCATCATCGAAACGGCTACAATCTATTGAGCCACAACAGCTAATATAATCTACTATGCTCAAACGGCTATAATCTATTGAACCAACCTGTGTCAAGGAGACAAAGGAAGATCTTGCGTCTAATAAACACCAAAACCAGAACTTTTTCAGTCAAAGCAACTTTAAAGTTAAAACAGAAGCAGAGACCTTGCTTCATCTAAACTAAGATGAACTAGCTATAATCTAATGAACCACGAACAGCATCTAAAGAGAGCTCACGAAGCAGAAAAGAGCAGACTTACAGTGAGAAACAAAGTGGCGGCCATAATCAACTCGTTCTTGGACATAGGCCCCATCTTATCAAGCTTCTCCTGAGCCAGCTTGGGAGCATCAGGGCTGCTCTTCACCGTCGGCGGATAGATAAGATACAAAAGAAACGGAACAACAATCAACGACACAATCCCCGGCACAATCGCAGCTTTCGCCCAATCAGTCCACCCAATCGTCTGCTTAATCGTGTTAAACGCCAAGTTCGCGCTCAACGGATTCGCCGCCATCGCCGTCAAGAACATAGACGAAGAGATCACCGACGTCTGGAAACAAGTGAGCATCAGCCACGCCCCAAGCCTGTGCTCGGTCCCGTCCCCGACGTTGCTACCGCACGCCACGCAGAGAGACTTCACCAAAGGGAGGAAGATCCCTCCGGCGCGAGCCGAGACGGAGGGGATCGCGGGAGCTAGGAGAGCCTCGCTGAAGACGAGGCTGTAGCCGAGTCCTAGCGAGGAGCTCCCGAAGAGCCTGACGAACTGGTAAGCGACGCGGTTGCCGAGGCCGGTCTTGATGAAGCCGCGGGCGAAGAAGAAGGCGAGGGCGATGAGCCAGGGGATGGGGTCTCCGAAGGCGGAGAAGGCGGCGGCGAACGTTAGGGTTTTGGTGAGGACGGAAGCTCCGAGTCCTAGTAGCGCCACGGCGCCGAGCGGGAGCGGCTGCGTGATGATGCCGACGATGGTGGCGAGGAAGATCGCGAGTAGCTGCCACGCGCTGCGCGTGACTCCCTCGGGGACGGGGAGGAACCATATGATCACGCCGGTGGCGATCGACGCGAGGAGAGGCTTAATCGCTGCTCCTTGCCACGGCGCCGGAGCTACGGGAGCCGGAGAGGAGGCGGAAGAGGCTTTGACGAGAGTCGATCTCTTGGTGAGAGCGATGTGAAGTGGAGATTTCACTGAGGAGAAGCGTGAATCGGTAGATCGGAGAGGTTTTTTCAGCAGATTGAGAGAGGAGGGAGGACGAGGGAGGAGGAGGGAGCGAGATTTGAGGGGGAAGGCGAGGGAGCAGGAGCCGGAGAGAGCGAGAGAAGCCATTGTTGTGAGCGTCGGCGAGAGAGAGTGAGGACGAGTGAAGAACATAAAGTAAGGAGAGAGTTGAATGATGACCGTTGGATGATGATCGGACGGCTGGTGTGGAAAAAGGAATCTACGGACAGAGATGAGTGATCTGATGATGAGAGTATAGTCGTGAGGTGGAAAATAGAGATCTCCGTCTTTGGTGGGTCATCCTCATCATCTATTGGCCAAATCTTTTTTTGTCAACTCGATTGGCCAAATTTACAAACGAAAAGCCATTTGGTCTTTTCTCTCAACTTAACTCTTATAAAATTTTTTTAATCTCTAATGTAAAAAGTCTTTGATGTTAACCAAACGACAGTAAACATATGTAGTTTATATTTTTCAATTTCTTTTGTTTATTGTGCTTTGGACCATCTATTGTTTGTTAATTCGCTGTTGATACAAATTTTATTTTATGACTTCTTGAGATATTTTTAAAATATATTGGCTGAGAAACTAGAGATAGCAATTTTAAGAACATTGATTTTGAAAACATCCTTTATTTGCTTAGTTAAAATTATGTTTAAAATAAGCTTTAACTGGTAAACTATTTACACTACTTTTTTCACTAAAACCGATATGATAACAAATATTTTCAAAGCATGGTAATAAATCATGTGTGCAATGGTCGCATATGTTTCATATTTTTCTTTTTTTCTTGTATAAAATCGGTTTCATCTGACATATTTTTTGTAACTTTTGTTTTTTTTTGAAAAATCTATATTTTTTGTAACTATTCATCTAACATATTTCCAGAAGTGATTTGAAAGCTTTTCTTCTAACTTGTTTTGCACCAGGAGATAAAGACTTTGAAGGTTATAGCGACTTAATCTATAATGCCTTTGACATGGTGGTTATACAGCCTCTTCGTAAGTATTTTGTGCAAGATTGACCAGACCATATGCGCAAACGACAATAATTTTTAATACTAATTAATCTTGTATGTGTTTATTGCTTATTTTATTAAGAGATGTATCATATGTATTACATTAATCATTACAAAAGACTTTCTAACTTTTCATCTATCTACAACATGTATATATATATTTGCATTTATGTGTGGCTAAGAATCTTGAGTATATATAATTCCGCAGCAGAAAAAGAATAAGATGGCGTAGAAATTCATATGTTCTGTTTGAAGTTGAAGTTGAAGTAAAAAGAAGGAACCTCAGTGTTCATCAACTGGTCAAGGTCCCAACATTCTTCCATTCTCATACTCTCTGGCACGTTTCCGGCTCCATTAGTGTTCACATCGTCTAAATGGTTGTTAATTTCTGCCTTGTACCAATCACCTTCTTCACATTCCAAAGGTGGGTAGAGTTCCCCTTGTAGCCCTGTGTTAACTCCATATAAACCATCTACACAAGGGGTGAAATCTTCATTAAACGAGTGGCTGAACATGTGTGGCGTTGTGAATAGATTGTTGGTTGTTGGTATGTTGGTCAAAGAGGGGTTGATGAATCCCTGTTCTTGAAAGGACATGAAGCTTCCTATAATGTCTTTAAACTCCAAAGAAGAGGACGAATTTGAAGACGAATCGCTTGCGTTGGGTGATGAGGATGAGTTGTTGACGAGGTTGGATGTATCAGACATCTTCTTTAGCCTTTTCTTTATTGTTGAGTTCCAAAAATTCTTGATCTCATTGTCGGTCCGACCAGGCAATCGTGCTGCAATCTGAGACCACCTATGAAAAAAATAAGAAAGTGAGAAGAGTAGTTCAATGAGACGATCGATGTTATGTAAAATTTATAAAATTGCATGGTTTGCATGGGAACTAGATCGACCTAATTACTAAGTGAAAACAAAGCACTACAACTACTATAAAATTACGCTATAACAATAGTTTTTGACTTTCTTATTTTTCAAACAAAATTTTTCGCTGCATGATTTCACATAAGTTTTGACAAGAAAGTATGTAATTATCTCTGTGTAAAACTAACTAATAAATATACAACATATCTTTTTAAGTCTACGAGTCAATTAGTTTATTTAGGCATGATAAAAACTTGGTTTTAGCTCGCATAAAATGTGTAGAAACAACATTTAACGAAAGAAATGATACAGTGGTAAAGATACAATTTTTTTTCTAGGAAGTCATGCCAACGTAAAGTATAAACTAAAAAAAAAACTATTTTTCTTGAGAAGGTGACAGAAAAAAACTTATAAATATATAATTAGAAAATGAAAGTTGAAGTAAAACCCTAAAGAAGAGAAGAAAAGGTGCTAAAGATATAAATTAAGAGTTGATTTCACTTAAATAAGTGTTTTTTATTAGACGCACCCTAAAGTCTTAACATCCACGATTAACGAACTTTGACCACATAGTGACATAATTACATGTGAATGTACTCATTTCTAGTTTGGTTCTTTGCCTCTACTTTCTTATGTTACTATTATTATATATTTCAGTTTTCAATTGGGTCAGTTTTTCTTCACAAACAATCATGCAACCCTCTGATTTTTAACAGTTATCGTGCCAGTAAATATTCGAACCAAACTCTATCCTGCAACAAGAACTTTGATTGTACATTTTACAATGTATATCATGTATCTTATATAGTTATATATATTCAGAATTGAGAAATAAACACAGATTCTTTACGATCCTTTGCTCTGGTAAGATAGCTCACTTCTTATATACTCATACCGGTAGAAGACTAAAATAAAACAAAACGTAATTTAAGATCTAATTCTACAATTTGGTCGTTTATTAGACAAAAAAGACAATTTGGTTGTTTTAAGGTGGACTTTTGTTCTTGATCAGTTGGTTTGGCATTTTATAAATGCGTTTAACTTTATATTATATACCGATTAACCAAGAAAATAAAAGCTATAAGGTTTTTAAAATAATAGATTCACCTGAAAAATGCTGGTTTTCTAAAAGGAAGTTTATGCAATATTCTTTCATTAGTTGTCTTTTATTAACTGTCAACATGTAAAATAACCAAAATGATTGCAAAATTGTCAACCTGTTGCCGAGAATGGAATGAAAACGAATGATGAGATCCTCTTCATGAGGAGAGAAAGCGCCACGCTTAAGGTCAGGGCGAAGATAGTTGATCCAACGAAGACGGCAGCTTTTGCCGCATCGCTGAAGGCCTGCGTTTTTAGCGACATCGCTCCAACATCCTTGCCCATTGCTTATCATATATTGCATCAGCTTTGAGTCTTCCTCTGGAGACCAAAGTCCCTTCTTCGTCTTCTGTACTTGATGAGTGGCTGCAACTGCTGCTACCTCTGGTTTCCTCATTTTGTTTTTGTTGAGTTTTCTCTTAATCTTTCTCGAGGCTCGATTAATTGATGTGAACGAGTGAAGTTTGTTTTTATAATAGAGAGAGAAAAGAGAGAAGACTTGATGAAGGGATAATGATGATGGTGATGAAAGGGAAGGTTGTATAGTTTGCTTACAATTCTGGTAAGAAAACCATTCCTCCTTTTTAATCTCTATGATATAATATATGATGTGTTGCTTTGTTTTAAACATACAAAAAAAAACACTCGTCCAGGCTCTTTAATTATACATATATATGCATGTTTAATCGACCAATATTATATTGTTTGTGGTAAACAAAATACACCAACAACAAATGTATCTTTGTATATAACTAACTTAACCAAGTGAAGAAACGTTAGTTGAACGGTCATGGACTAAAACGGTTCTGAGAGAGACCCAAAATGCAAACATCAAGACAAAGGAGAAGTGCTCTTCACTTGTTCTTTTTCTTTCTATCCTTTTCGAATATATAAACCGTTTATATTAGTTTCTTCATTCACAAGGTATATATTACAGACATGTCTAATTCGTTAACCTTACGTATATATAGTATATGACATTAATGTATATTCATGAGCATGTCTATTTTCTATTCAAAGATATCTTCATTTTCAAGGTAAGCAAATGTTGTATTATTTCATTAATTTACGTATATATATAAGCATAGTTCGATTGTATATTTAATAAGTGAACGAATGTCATAACCCTTTTTGTTGGTTTTATTATATTACGCTTAGCCGAGCAAGAAGTTTTGCTTCGGCTTCACACAACCACCTCTCGCGCACCAACACGTATACTTGAAGAAATCAAATTATTGTCATGGAGAATATATAAAACTACTTTTATACATTATTTTATATTATTACTGATATAAACGTGAGTCATGATTTTTAACTTCTCGGTTAACACTCATGATTTATAGTATTAATATATTTAGCCCACCATTCAGAAATAAGCATAACTTTTTTATACAATCATAAGTAAAATATCCGCGGATAAAGTACAAAAGAAGTTTGAATATTGAATCTTGTAAATGATTTGTAATGGAGAAGGCCAAAGATCTTAGGGTAGATTTTCATTTTGTTTAAATCTTTCTGAACTTCAAGGACCTTTGTTTATATACATAAACAAAATAGTTTTTTTTTTTTTGTTAACCGAGTATTCTGGCTCCACCGTGGTAGTCCAGACTAGAGACCGAAGTGAGCATGGACCCGAAAGTCACCAGGTGGCTTACCGTGTAACGATCTTCGATTTCGGATACTGCAGCCCATATGTAAATTCCGCAGTGGCCAAGACTCGAACCCAGAGACAGACACCCTAGCTGTAGTTCCTATACCACTAGACCAAAGCAATTTTGTAAATAGCTTTATTTTTAGAATAGCAGTTTGCGACAAGTAAATTAACATGTTAATTCTGATTTTTGAAAATTTAATATGTCAACTATAATTAATATATTTTCGGTTAAATAAGTCATTCTTAAAATCTATGAATTTAACTAAACCCTAAACCGAAGGTTAGTGCAACTCTGAACGCAGAAAAGCAAACACGAAATAATACTTAAAAATAACAATATACAGTAGTGTGAGGTTAATCACTGTGTAGAAGTGTAGGGTAATGTGTATTAAACTCTATCGAGACTGTAACGGAAATCTCAAGTTTATTTATTTGAAAGGTTAATCATGCATATACAATATACACACTACCATTTTATTGAATGAAGACAAAAGTGGTTACTAACTAGGAACGCAATTATCACCCATGAGAACAGAGCCTCAAATAAAGGAAATTAACAAACAACCATTGAATCAAAGCATTAGCTTAAACTTCAATCTTACTTTACAGGGAGATGTATCTTAACCGATAATTTTATATTTGTATTATAATCTGTTTTTTCTTTATTAATATCAAAAAGACTACTATAAAGTATTACTCACTTCATGGGCTATCTTTTTGGTGACAAAATCTAGTTGGTTAATCATTATACATTTACATAAAATTGGTGATTAGATTGTCTTGAAGAAAGAAACCCGACTTCATACTCGTTCAGTTATTTCACAATCGGACAGTTCCACTACATCATCGCCAATTGTAATCTTTAACCTAACCATCCCGTTCCGTTGGATCGTTATTAGCTGTAACTGGTACTAGTTCTTAACCTAACCCCTGCCGTCCCGCTGGATTGCGACATTGTTGATTAAACTCACATAAATAAATAAAAAGACGTCAGTGCAACAAAGAAGAAAACTTTTTAGCTGCTAATAATTTCATACATTTATTAGCTGTTAACAGCTAATAACTTAAAATTATGAAGCTGTTGTTTTGGTTTTATTGGACCTTTTATTGTATTTGCTTTGACTTGACGCGGTGTTATATTCTTTCTTGTACCTTCTAATATAATTAAAAAAATAAAATTTGCATTCTTCATCACCCACAGCTTACAGCTAAACCGCGTCGGCCACGACGGATTCAAATCAATACAGCCACCGAGTTTATTTTATTTGTTAATGGGACACCACTAAGTACTTTGTTAACGAGGCGCTACTGATCGAGTGCTAGACTAATTCTGATACTTGTAAAAAAATGGGTACTTTTGTTATATTGTCACATTAGTCAATGGTAACTTAAAACTAGAAAGATTGAATGAACCCAATCTATATACTCACGCTTAGCCAATTCTCAACCTATGTGATAATTTATAAGACCTTCTTGGGTTTATTATTAGCTGATTTTTCAGAAGTAAAAATCAAGTTGGAATCATGGTATTATTACTTCAGTTTTCCTAAGTTAAATGTTCTATTATTTGTATTTTCAATAAAATAAAAGGACTACAAATCATATGTAGAACTCTTTCTATAAAGTCAATTACCTTTAAATCACTTTTTAGTAAGTTATTCTACATTCTCAAACATCAAACATGGCTCCAAAAACAGGCATTACAAAGTTGTAATCAAATAATTACTTCATTAGTTTCGCATCTACCTAGACTAGTAGACACTGCTGCAGTAATTCTGATAGTTACCAATCTCACATAAGTTAACAATCGATTTCGTACATACACCTTTCTCACCACTTTATACAACTAGCCATTAATTAATTTTGTTACACATCAAATCAAAATTAAATAAAAATAGAATAGCAAACATATGAGGAAGAAGAAAAACCCCAAGAATTGACGTACTACGCTGCGATCATTGAGCATAAGCTGCAGAATCTGAATCTGTAACCGGAGGAGGTGGAGGCGGGGAGAAGTAACGGTAAGGAGAATAAGTCGTTGGAGGAAGTGGGGCTTTGTACTTGTAATGAGGAAACTTATGGTTTGATGAAGAAACAGATGAATATCCATAAGCCACGGCAATCATGGCGATGACGACTGTGAGGACCATCAAGAAGGTGAAGCGTGTCGGCCATGAACATCTCATCTTCAAATCTCGAAAGGAGAACTTAAAAACTTTTTTGGTTTGGAGAAGGTTTTGGTCTCGTGGGTTAGCCTTTAATTATATAGATGGAGGAATAGTTGTTAACAAAGTCAAAGGTTTGGTTTTATCATATTTTAACAGCACCGGCAACATCTCTTACTATATTTGTTTAATTTTAATTCTAGTCTTATTTTTTATGGGAGAAAGAGATATGAAAAGGTGAAATTCGTTAAGATGGGTACGGTAAAAAGGCCAACGTAATTTTCAGAATTAAATTTCCAGATCTAATCACAAAAGAATGTATACAAATATACGGTAAAATCTAAGTTGTGATTTATTTGTTTGTTAGATTAAACCTTATCGGAATTATTCTATAGAATATGCCATTATTTGGACTTTTTTTTCTTTAATTCTTTACTTTTTTATAGACTATAGGTTTGCAATTATTTTCAAGGTAAATTTAAGTTTTTATATTGTTTAGATAGACTACGATAATCGTGCAAGAATTTTATATTTTATTTAAAAAATTACTGTTTACAAAATATAAATGTTTTTAATCCTTTAACATAGTTAGTTTTCTCGTAAGTGCCGTATGGACTATGGAGTATGGACTATTGTGGATATGGAGGAGGACATTAAAGACATTCTTTGCCTTATTGAAGAAAGAAAAACATAGCATAAAAATAGAGGATACTATAATTGTGAAACAGCATCTTTACAACGACATTGTTGCTGTTTTAGCAAAACTTGCGCAAACGGCTCTTACCTTTTTTCCTTCTTCTACTATCTAGTCGTCCTACTCCTATGTACTTCATAACAACACACCTTACTTCTTCAGACATATTATTCGATGTGAAAGATACAGATATAAACTCTTGGGCCCATGTGTGTCCAACTCAACAAACAAAAGAGTATCTAACACTTTATGAAAAGAGTAGTTCTTCTATCACAACACTTGTGTGGTATAACCACCGGTCATATTATTCATTTTTTCTAATAATGTGATTCCCAATAAAATCCTTATACAAACCATGCATCTATTAACTAGTGTCTTAACTCTTCTCGTTCTTGACCGTTGCATGGCTAATAAACTCTCCCAGACCAATAACAGAAGAGCCATTAACTCCATCATCCATCGCTCTCCTTACTAACTCCTTCACCTCTTTAGCCTTCTTCCTAACCTCTCTCCCTACCTCACTCTCCTCCTCCATCACCAGCTTGATCTTAGAAACAATCTCATCACATTTGATATCACACCTCTTACCACGCGCCACCTCAACCGATACCCCAACATGTTTCTCCATCAATATCGAATTAAAGAACTGCTCCCCCGCCATAGGCCATCCGAGCAATGGCACACCGTAGCTAAGCGACTCGAGTATCGAGTTCCAACCACAATGACTCAAAAACACACATGTTGCCTTGTGTGACAATATATCAACCTGTGGCGCCCATTTCTTCACAATCACTCCTCTTCTTGATTTCTTGATTCTTTCTTCAAACCCTTCCGGTAAATACTCTTTCACATCAAAGTCTTTATTCGCCTCCACGCCCATTGGTGGCCGCACCACCCATATGAAGTTCTTCTCGCTACTCTCTAACGCCATAGCCAGCTCCAACATGTGAGTTTGAGAAATAGAGTTCATCGAACCAAAACACACGTAGACCACCGAATGATCCGGTTTTGAGTCAAGCCATGCCTTCACATCTTCATCTGTCGACCTCGAGCCAGCATCGGGTAAAACCGGTCCGACCGGCCAAACCGGTTTACCACCGGTTATTTTACGAAAGTAAGACAAACCGATGTGATCTATTTCCTCAACCGTATTGAACAAGAATCCATCGAAATCAGACCATCCTGGCAGATTTTTCTTCATGAAAACCGACCATTCATCGCTTCCGTCAGCTTCTAACATGAAGTAGTTCAACTGAGTCTTCTCAATCTCCCCTGCTTCTTGAAAATCATGTAATAGAAACTGATCTTGTTCGGTTTCTTTGTGCGGCAAGTGAAGCCAAATGGATCTATAACAACCTAACCCAAAAGCACCAGAAGCGCTAAAGATAAACGAAGAAACACCAACCTCTTTGCAAACCTCACCGATCCAGCCCAAGAAGAAATCTCCAACCACCACAACATCATCTCCTTCTCTCAAGATCTTAGTGATCAAGTCTCGAAAGGGCTCACGGAGGGATCTTGAAGCTTCGAGGAGGCTGATGACGAGAGAGTAAGGGAGAGAGTCGAAATTCTCGGCGTCGTGAGGGAGGCCGTGGTCGGAGCTGTTGAAAGGCAACTCGATGAGTGTTATCGAGGAGTCAGGAGGAAGTTTGGAACGTAGTTTGGGCATGTTCAAAGGAGTGTTGACAAGAGAGAGGATGAGGTTGTCTTCTCTGTTCTTGTTCTTCTTGATCATCTTCTCTAAACGAAGGGCTAAAGAAACAAAAGGGATGATATGGCCTTGTGCCATGAAAGGAAACATGACAATATTCAGACTTTTAGGTTTAACGTCTGCCATCTCCGTGTTGAGGAAAAGCTTTTGAGATTCAGACAAGAAGATGGGCGTTACGGTCTGAACTCTATGAATAGAAAGAGAGAAGAGTCTTAAAGACTTGGGGATGTTTGGTATTAACTTTGGTTCTCTTCTCCCATTAGTCTATTTAATTTTTCTCACGTATTAATGGTGTAAAAGTGACGTTGGCTTTTTTAGATTTTCCACTAACTTTTTCAGTTATATTTTCCACATTTCAAGGTCAGGATTTTTGTCTTATTTTATTGGAAACGTAATAAATTTTTCAATCACAGTCATGCAATTGCCGATGTTAGTGCATTAGATACGGAAAAAAATCACAGACAGTTTTATTCTGATTTGCCATTAGTTTTTTTTTTCTTTGAGTAAGACTTTTGGTAATTGTTAGTTTGTTACAGAATGTTTTATGGGCTTATTTGCTAAATAGCTAAAAAAAAAAGGAAATTAGATTTTTAGAGAAAGAGTAGAGAGAGATAGGAAGAGAAAGTAGGAGAGAGAGGATGTTTTTAGTTAGGTAGTAAATTTTGTTTTTTTTTTGTGCTTACTGGGTGCAATTTCCCATGTTTTATTGATAGATTCATTTAGAGTTGAAGAACATTTGTCTTGACCAAAAAGAGTTGAACAACATTGTTGACTTAGACCACCCTCGGCCCCAAGATACTGATAATGCGTTTTTTAACCATAAAATAATATTAAGTTGAGAAGTTTTTATGAAATAACTATAACCACTTAGAAACTGACAAAAGGCAAGTGGAGTTTTAATGGGTATTGCGTGATCTTGTTTGATAATATGTCTTTTGGTCTCTTTCCACTTTTAACTTCTATTGATTTTGATTATATTGTCAGATACTTAGTAAGAACTGTGCATGGAGGTGCTCTTCTTCCCCAATAACAAGATGCCAACTCATAATGTTTATGGACTTGTACTAGTATATAGATCACAACAGCTTCCTAATCATAAATCTAATGGGCCAACACACAAAAAGATGATGTCAACAAAAAGGTTATGGGCCTTTCTAACGATCTATTAACAATTTCCTCTTTGCCTGTTTGTTACCCATAAGACCATAATTAAACTTTTGAAAGATAAGACTCCTAAAGATTAAGAAGAAACGCAATAGATAAAGCTACATAAAAATTACATAGTGTTGTGACACTCTTCACCCTAATGACTTGTACCTGCAAAGAACCTTACATCTTAAAACCCTATCTTGAATATAAAACCCTGGCATCACCATAACCTTAACCCGCCCTTGTCCACGTGACGCTGATGATCTCTGCATCCTCTCTCGATCTCCTCCACCCATATCTTCCATATAACTCGACTCAAACACTCTGTTCTCTTCCACCCTCAAGATCCCTAACGCTGGCCTAAACGAGAAGGCAAGCAAATGAAGCAGCCATACACATTTCGCAGCTACAAAGAACGCTTGAAGCATTTGTTCAGACCAAGGCCTAGTCCACTTCAACGTTGTAATGATCAAACTCATCTTCTCGTCGCAGAAGCTACTGAACTCCTCGCTGTAGTATTTTGTTCCCTTCTTCAAAACCTCGTTCCAGCTCAAGTTTCTCAAGGAAGCAAACGATGAGAAGTTAGCTTGACGTTCTTGTTCTGGATCGAGTAGTTTGGGCTTACCGTTCTTTTGGAAGACGCAGTTCTCGAAGTCTTGGTATATTGTTTGGCTTATGATGGATTCTAAGTGGTACTGAATGATCTTGGAGTACTTTGAGGTGAATGATAAGTTGTATGGTTGAAGGAGAGCGTTGAGGTTACTCATTAGAGTCGTGTCTTCTTCGTCTATCTCTGTGACTAATGTTTTCAAGAACTGCTTTATCGATAATCTTGATTCGGATACGATCTGCAAGAACCCTTCAACCATCACCTCTTCACTCACTGGCATCTCTGAGTTCGTCTTCTTCACTGCTTTGTTACTATTCTCTTGTGACACTACTTCAGTTGCTTGTCTCAAAGCTTTCTTTAAACTGTCACAGTAACTTTCCAAGTACTGAAGCTTCTCGTTGAACTCTCCTAAAGAAGATTTCATCTCTTCAACTTGCGTTAACGCAGCGTCTCTGCTTCTGTTTGCTTCCATCAACTCTCTCTTTAGCTTCTCGACACCAGAAGAACCAGAGTCTTTCAACACCTCATGAGAAACCTCTTCTGATCTCTCGGTTCTACTAGGAGAGTTAAAGATTGAGTTACTACTCTTTTGCTTCCTCTTTAACTTGGGGAACAACCAAGACATCACTCTACCTCCACGGTTCCTTGTCTGAGAAGCAACAACAACGGAGTGAGAATCCGTCAAGGGCACAACAAGATTAGAGCTCTTCAAGCTCTTGGTATCAAAACCTCTTTGTTTGTACTCGTTGCAAGAAGAGACCGATCTAAAATCAACCGAGCCACCACAGTTACTTCTACCGGTTGTGTAGAAATGTAACGGTGGTGGGGATCTGAGAGCGTCTGACATGGTGTAGACATGGGAATCTTGCTGAGGGGTTAAAGTCTTTCTTGAAGTTGAGGTTTTGTAAGAATCAGAGTGATACGTGTGTTTCAAGTCTTGTTCTTCATCTCCTTCTACTAAACCAACACCAGATTCATCCCAAGTTTCAGATAATGTGAGATTCTTGTGATGAAATGCAGATACAGGCTCATCTTCATAGCTCTGTGTCAAAACCAAGGAGATAAGTTAGAAGAGAAAAATGTGTAAAGTGGAAAAAACACAGTAACTTGTGTCCAAACTCAATACAGTGTGACAGCTAAAGGACAAAACAAGAAAAACAATGGTTCTACTTCTACCAAATCCAAGTCTTTTACTGTTTGTCTTTTTATACTTTCACAGTAATTTAAAACTATTAAGGCTATTAACCAAATCGTATAGTAATGGATTGTATATTGAGAAAATGGATTCCAAAACGCATAGTCATGTACAATATATGAATAAATTAAGAAAGATATCATCTAATTATCTCCTAATTCTTAAAATAAAACCAAAATTAGTGAGTCTAAACCGGATTAAACCAATAAATCTCGGGCTCGATGATAATTTACAAAAAAATGTGTTTAAAATGCTAACAAACTCAAATTCCCATACATAATGTCGAAAGCAATCAAGTAAAGAGATGCGAAAAAGTGAAGCAAAAACACATGGAACCCGACAAGAAAGATGATGAGAAAAAGATAAGGAGAGAGAGAGAGAAGTTACAGGAGTGAAAACAGGATAGTCATGAGCAGAGAGGTTGGGGAGAGGACGAGAAGCTGGAGAAGATGAAGAAGGGATTCTGATACTGTTGTAAGTAGAGGAAGGGCTTGACTTCTGCATAAGACCAGCTTGAAGTGCCCTCATCTTCACACCGTTTGCTATGGCTTCTTCTTTTTCTCTTCCCTTGTTCATTTTTGTTTCAGAAGAAGCCATGGAAGAAGAAGATTAGAGAGAGAAAGAAGAAAGAAAGAAGAGAGGCTGTGAATGCGATAGTGCGAGAGGAAAGGGTGTGTGTGATGAGGATGATGTCTGCGTGTGAGAGAGAGAGAGAGAGAGTTAAAATCCAAAGAATGTTCTGTCTCCCTTCTCTAAAAAGGACTTGATAAAAAGAGCGCATGTGAAGGGCAGAGTTCAAATTTTACGAAAATACCCTTTGTTTTCTTTTAAGTTTTTTTTTTAAAATCAAAATATTTTTTTCTTTCTTTAGAAACAACTAATTCAAATTTTATTTGGTACTAGATTTTTTAACCGCGCTACGCGCAGATAAGATATTATATGTATTTATCAATTCTAAAAAAATAATGTATAATATTATATTACATTATTTAAAGAATATAAAATAAGACTACATAACATAAATATATTTTTAAAATTTTCTTTGTGGAAATCATTTTTTTATTTGATTGTTGTACTTGATTCACATATTTGCATAGATATTTGTGATAGATAAATAACTATATTTTTATTATCAGTAAATAAAATATTTATTATATAATATAAAAAAATGAAATTATTTATTTTTTAAACAAACTTGTCTCATGTTGGGGACTCAGTTATAGATATATCATATTCGAAGGATACATTTTTACAGTTATCAATCTTCTTAACAGTCAAGAAACAAATCTGAATATCAAAACAATATCTCATACGATCTCTTTGTGGAATAAATGCTCTGAAGAAATTAAATTTGGGCATAAAAAAGACTGGAAATAGATGTGCAAATGTGTTATCCAAGTCAGCTTTACAAAATATTATTCATAGTTTATATATCATTTATGTCCATCCTATTTTTTTGTCCATCATTTCTTAAACATCTTGAAATAACAAATGCTAATTAATAATAAACTTTTGGCTGGCAAAAATAAAAATCAAATTTGTCTAATTATCGCTTAAATATTTTATTAATATTGTCTTAGAAGCTTTCAAGTGATATTATAGTTTAATTTTTATTTATTTTTAGTTAATTTTTAAATTTCTATGTATTTAAGATTTTTCTCCATATTAAGCTACTATTTCTTTCACAGAATTGATATATATATATATATATATATATATATATATATATATATATCATAAAAATTACCATCAAATCAGTTTTACTTATTTATTATTTTATTTTTAATGAAAATACACTTTTTAAATAATTTAATTTAAAATAAAATTATATATCAATTTGTTGTTTCTAACAATTTGATTGATTTAATTAATTTGTTTTGGTGGATAACTTAAAACGTTTTCATATAAATCGGGGAAAGCAAGCTTATGTTGTTATATATTTATTTGTGTAAATAGAATCTATATATAATGCTAGTGTAATAAAGAAAGAACATTATTTTTTGTAACTCCAAAAAGATACATTATTACAATTTGAAATTAATCAAAATTGAATAAAATGGTAATTAAATATTTGTAACTCTAATTGTTTTTTATCTTATTTAGTTGGATTCTCATGAAAAGAACTCTATGATTTTTCATATTTGTCAATGTTCTCACACATTCAAAGAATATATTAGCTTAGTCACTTACTTTTTTTTTTTTACAAAACAGAGTATCGTAGTCTTGAAAGTTTAATTCATATTATTGTAATTGTACGTAAGAGTTTGTGATTACATACTTAGTGATTCTTGTATATGTGTTCAAGAAAGTCTCAATTGCTTAGTGGTAACTGTCCTATATTTATGTCATACTAACCCGGGTTCGATCCTTTCCTTCGCATTGTTTTTTCATTTTTTTCGAAAAAATAAATGAGATGACGTGGCAACTTCGGGTTCTCTGATTGGTTGATTTTTCTATCCTACGTGGACATCCTCTCTACTCCTCATATAACCCTTTTAATATAGTATAGATATGCTACTAGATTTAATTCCTCTCAAACTTCTAATTTTATTGACAAAACTAGAGAACACTATGAATTTTCCTACACTTAAACTAATAAAAATGAAGAAGAATTTAAAACTTGCAAATAAAAGATTTTTAATAAATATGTATATTTTACTAGTGAACATTTAGCTTATTATATTGAAACATAAATATAAACAAAATGCTATAATATTGAAATTCTCAATACGGCTAGGAATTTTAAATTCTTGACACATTAAAGAATCATAGTTTAAAATTAAATTTACTGAATGAATCTCAATTTAAATAATTAGAATATGTTTAAAAACAAACATACTATAGAAGCTGTATGCTGCAGAAGTTGTATATTTTTGCTAAACTGTTTAATAGAATGATTGGTAGAGCAATATGAATATGTTATTTAAAATTATTATAAAAATTATTATATAATATTAATATATTTGTTTTAATGAATATATTTCTAATATATATATTATTATATTTCTAATATATATATATTATTATATAAAATTATATATATATAATTTATTTATTTTATTTAATAATTATGCTTACATAAAAAAGTTATTTAAAAAATAATTAAATAATTAAATTATATTTTAAATGTGAAATACTATTTAAAAACATGTTTTTATTGTAAATTTATTTTAGAAATCAAAATTTTATTTTCTGAATAAAAATAATTTTATGATATCATTGAATAAACATAAATGAATTAGTTATATATTTTTTCTTAATTTTATAAATTACAAATGCAAATATTCTTCTAAAAGCTTTATATGAAAACATTGACTAGATAACATTTGGAGAGCATTAGTATTTTGTAAATGTTTTTCTAAATGTTTTTACAACAAATGTTGATTGGATAATGTAAAACATAATGCTAATGATAATGTTCTACCAATCAAGGTCTAAGTATTGCAGTCAGAACTTTGATAATATAATAAATATTGAAACCGAATTGTTTCCTAACCTAAGTTCGAACTTGGGAGCGCGTATGTTAGTGACTAATAATTGTCTATGTATCAAATGCGTATGACCAATTAAGATGCTCACAGAAACATCTACGCTAATAGATGGGTAGTTTGGTACGTACGTTAATGCTTAGCAACAAGTAACAACAACAACAAAAGGTCTCTTCAAGTCAGTCAACAAACCAAAAGGTCGTAGATACCAAAAAGATATGGATGCTTTCAAGTCTTTGCCGTGGAGAAGAAAATACTCGCAAAAAACATTTACTCGTTTTGATCCCCAGTCTCAGAAGAATAGGTATCTTAGAAAACATATGAGTCATATACCTTAGTTAAAAGCTAAAGAAAACTTTCTGACAAAACCAGATTTGTTCGTAGAAGATAGATTTTCGTGTGGGATTCATCATTCGCCAGAGTTGTTTTGCAGTAGTGTTGGAAAGTCGAGTTGTTTACATCAGCAAGTAATAATATAATGATGATAAAATCATTGTTAAGTGTGTTTAACTTTCAAAACCAAATCCACCAAACCCATGTATAAAGTACAAAAGAGCCTAACCTAATAAAGCATTTTGTCAAAACCTTCCACGTGCGTAAAAGTATGTCTTGTAGCCTTTTTGCATTTTTCTTGCCAATGAACTGGGCATGCTTCACACTTCTTTGCTACAATTTATTTAAGATTTGTTTGTAAACGTATTTCTTACAACAGTTACAAAATATTATAAAACTGGGACTAATTTCTTATCCATAATAATTCTTTTTTGGGCCAACGTATCCATAATAATCTATCTTATTAAAACTCAAGTACAAATTAGATTTGTTTGGAAACATGAATAACATTTAAAAAAAAAATTGTTTAGAAACATAGATTACAGTTTAAAAAAAAAAGTTTGTCTAGAAACATGGATTGCAGATTAAAAAAAGTTTGTTTGGAAACATATATTGAGTTAAAAACAAAAGATTTATTTGGAAACATAGATTGCAGTTTTAAAAAAAAAGTTTGTTTGAGAGGAGAGAGATTGTAGCATGGGCTCCTCCTATTGGTCGAGAGACAAAAGTGTGGGTCATGACTTTTTTTTAATTGGTTGTGTTAAACTTTTTTTCTCCTTCTATATTTATTTGATTCAATTATTATATATTAAATTATGCATTTAAGAAAATTATATCAAAATTTATCACTTTTCATACTCTATAAATAGAGACTTGTTTCATTAGATTTGGACAGAGAAAAAAAATCATCTTTAACCTCTCATAACTCTGTTTTTATATTTTTTTTATCTTCTTTGAAAAAATGGATCCCAACCAAAACCTTTCTAATATTCCGTGGTTAGAAATATTTCTAAGTTTGCGAGTTGAATTTATTATATTAATTATGCTATATGTTTTATTATTTGTGTTGTATGCTTATTAATGTATTGTATTGAATTTTAAATTTTTTGTAATTCTATTTTTTTTATTAACAGCTCTTTATATTTTTTTTATTTAATAATTGATATTTTTTATTGAAATTATAAAATTAAACATAAATTAATTAGTCATTTATACAACTTTTAAATATTTTAATTTAGTTTAAACTAATAGTTATTATTTATATGTAATTACAAAATAAAAGATGTAAAACAAAACAAAAATATGGAAAATAAAAATGGTAGGGTAAGATGTTGAATTTTATTAAACAAACCATTGTAAAGTATAAAAAATGAGTGGGTGTTGAATTATTAAGTGGAAGTAAGATAAACTGATGTGGAAGAAAGAGAAGATGATGTGGAGGGTGTTGTGTGTTGAATCTATTGTACATAGTCTTAGACCATGTGAAATGAGGGTGTGGAAACTCTCTGTCAACTGTTTAATCCCATACAATGAGAGTGTTGTAAACCTGTGTACAATGATGTGGCATCAACAAGCGTTGTATAGTTTCAACAGCTAAAAGAAAATTTTTTGTGGGCCACCGTGCCACGTGTTGCGATGTGGTTGGCTGAGCAGATTGCTTTTATTTTTAGGGAAATTGCACCCTATACACTAGACTTTTACCCTAATTAACCAAATACCCTAAATCCTACAATGTTATATCTTTCTCCATAGATACAAACTTGTCACATCATAGGTATTTTCATTTTTTTAGGGTTTTAAACCAATTCACCCTTATTTTTATCCCCACCCAATAATTCAAACACATTTATTATATAATAATTTTTTATTTAAAAATATGAAAATTATATCAAATTCAAGATTTTTTAAATCTATAAATAGAGACTACTCTCATTTCGTTTGGATACAGAAAAAAACATCATTTTTACTATAAGCAACTATTTAAGTGTTTTAAACCTTTCTTTTTTGTTAAATAGATGCTAATAATAATCATTTTACTCTTAACAATGTGTGTTTGTATCATGTGTATTTAAAGTTTCTTAATTTTAGTTGTTTTAATAATATTAATTTTCGTATTTTTAAAAATAAAATTAGGTAAAAATCTAACTTAAAAATGAATATATTCTTAATTTTAATTGTTTTATTAATATTTATTTTTGTATTATTTAAAAAGTAAGCTAATTATAATAATTGAAAATAATTATTATTAAAAGTTATGTTATTTTATTTTTAAGTTAATTATTAATATGTAATTATTATATTGTAAGAAAAACAAATAATATGAAATAAAAGTTGTGGGGTAGGATGTTGAATTTTTTAAAACAAACCATTGTAGAGGTTTAAAATGAAGTGGGTATTGAATAAATGAGGAAGGTATTCTTAGGAAATTCATGAGTGATCATGTTTTAGTAAGATAGATATTAACATGTAGATAAGAAAACTAATTAGAATGTAGTCGTGGACATATTATCCAATATCTGAAAAACAAACTAAAACCGAACCAAAAAGTCCGGAACTAAAACTGGATAAAAATATACAAAAATCTGAATGATTTCTACTTTTCTAAACCCAAAGAGCTAAAACCAAACGGAAAATCAACATAATATTATTAATTTATATATCTAATATAAACTTTTAATAAAAAATATCCAAAATCCAAATTACATGAATTATCTGGTTTTTCAGTTTTTTGAGGTTTAACTCAGGTTTTTTTGGTGATTTTGGAATTTTTGGCTTTAGACCCAAATAAATACCCAAATAAACCCAAACTATTTCTAATTTGGTTCACTTCGGGTTTTTTGAAAAAATAAAAACCCGACACGAACTCAACATCATCCGAATTGATCTGATTCGAAAAGTTATGGTTCATAAATGGGTCTTAACATCCCAAACCCAATTACTTGAAAACTGAATTAACCTAATTGACATGACCTAAAATTCGGATGTCCATCACTATGAGATGTTAAAATGAATTATTCTCAGTTAAATATCTTAAACTCAAATATTAAAATTCAGATCAGAAAAATTAGTAACTTTTAAATCGAAAATTTAACTAAAATGTTATTCCGCACTTTCAAAGCGCGGGTCAAAATCTAGTATATTTTAATACCACATCGATGATTTGTTATTTGAGATTTATATAACATAAAGAGTCTCAGTATTTAATGTGAGTATTGTATTTTGTTGAACAGATGTTCTAAGTCAAGATGATTTTAACATATAAACATTATAAATAGCCCATAAAATTTGTTTGTGCTATGAAGATATGGTCAAAACATATTACAAACAAATCATATGTTTCCATATAAACATTGGTGAATTGCTCAAAAATAAATTAAATTGCTCGTAAAGTAAATCTTAACTTCCAAATCAGTTTAAAATTATTAAACTCTCTTCACGCGGACATGTAATTCAGTTTAGAAAAAAAGTAATCCCTCCGCTTTTTTCACTTGACGCTTTATAGTTGTACACACCGATTAAGAAAAAAATTAATTTTCTACATTTGATTGTACTTTATAAATTCTCATTAACAAGGACATGAAATTCAGTTTAGAAAAGTACTCTTTTCGTTTTTTCCATTTGACGCTTTGTAGTTGTACACACCGATTAAGAAAACATTTAATTTTCTACATTTGATTATACTTTATACATTCTCATTAATACGGACATGGAATTCAGTTTAGAAAAAGTACTCTTTTCGTTTTTTTTTTTCATTTGACGATTTGTAGTTGTATACACCGATTAAGAAAACATTTAATTTTCTACATTTGATTGTATTTTATACATTCTCATTAACACGGACATGGAATTCAGTTTAGAAAAAAGCACTATTTTCGTTTTTTCCATTTGACGCTTTATAGTTGTACACACCGATTAAGAAAATATTTATTTTGTTACATTTTATTGTATTTTATACATTCTCATTAATGCGGATACAGAATTCAGTTTAGAAAAAAAAATACTTCTTTCGTTTTTTTTTTCATTTGACGCTTTGTAGTTGTACAACCGTTTAGGAAACCATTTAATTTTATACATTTTCTGAACAAAAACTTCATTAATTATCTTTCTAACCATAATCAACAATAGAAAAATAATATGCAGAATAGAAAAAATAAAATCATAATAATTTTACATTGAAATTGAAAATCATGTAATTTGGAACAAACAATATTCAAAACGTCATTTATTAAAAAAAACAAAGGGAATATCATTTTGTTGGTTATTTGTCTTTTTTTTTGCATATTGAAACAAGAACATGGGCAATATTGAATTTTTAACAATCCAAAATATGGTCAAAATTTATTAAAAATGATTTCTTTGTAGCGTGGATTAAACCCCATAGTTCTCACTAACATGGATATGAAATTCAGTGTAGAAATGATTATCATTTCTTGGTTCTTTATCTATTTTTTTTTTGATTTTGTATTTTGAAGCAAAACCATGGTCTTTATTTTTTAAATCATTTTAACGTTATGAACACTAATTTCATATTTTCCCTTGACAGTTATTATTTATACTAATATATATTTTCTCAAAACTAATTTAGAAGAAAATTTGATAATTTTCCTATGTTATAAAATGGGGATAAGCTTTTCTTAAATTTCAGTTTATGTATTTTGATTCTTATTAATCATCGCAAATCACCACCTATCACAATCTGAAAAGAAAAATATATTGAACGTTGGTTTTAGAGGAAATAAACAATTATTTTTTCTTAAAAAGTAAAAAAATTTCATGGTTTTTGTTGGTCAAATATTTTCAATGGAGATAAGAACCATCTTAAACTTCCTTGAACAAAGATATTTTTCCTAATTTCCATAAATCCTCTGTAAATAAATATATGTCTTCAACCACACACAAATTCTCAAGAAGCATCTTTCACAATCAAATCTAAGTTTTCACATTTCAAATTTTTTTTGTTCATAATGGTTCGTTCCAAACAGAAAGCTTGGATGATGCCCCCAGGAACTAGTCGCCCTCCGCGGATTACCAATATGATGAGAGTAACACCCGGTAACCGTAGCATTAAGAAGCCGTATAGGTACAGGCCAGGAACTGTGGCGCTAAGAGAGATCAGAATGTATCAGAAGAACACATATCCACTGATCCCAAAACTTCCATTCGAAAGATTGGTGAAAGAAATAGGCCAGAGTTTAAAGGCAGAGTTACGTTTCCAGGGCATCGCTATTGATGCTCTCCAAGAAGCAGCTGAAGCTTTTCTCGTTGAGTTCTTTCATGACGCCAATTTGTTTGCCATACATGCCAAGCGAGTGACTATCATGTGTAATGATATCATGCTTGCTAAAAGGCTTCGAGGTGATAAACTTTGAAGTCATGATATGTATTATTTAAGATTTGGGGATTAATATTCCCCTTTGAATGTACCTTTCTTCTTATTTGAAATAAATAAACTTTGCTTTGGTTGCCAATTTTTTTTTCTTGATTAGATTTGTCTGTTGAATATCTAAAAACTAAAAAGTAATAATTATTATCATATACATATAAATGCAAGAGTCGTAAACAGAGTTGTTTAGAAACGTGCTATGTCCAAGTCCTTGGGAAATTTCTTCTTTCCTCCCCTGGATACGACCTTCATTTTGAGTCCTAATTTATGTATATATTTCCCACAAATTTCTCATTTTCACGTCAACAAAATATGAAAGTACATTATAACCGGCAAAAGGTAATGATTTTAGATCATTTGATAAACTTGAATAATGATTGTTATCATAAGCCATGTTAGTATTTCAATCAATCGAACTATGCATCATTTTTATGCAATAAAATACTTTTAGACGGCGAACGAACGTCTACTCCTACATGTGGGCATCTAGAGGGGTAAGATTGTTTTCGAGTTAACATTATATATATTTTACGTAAATGTAAATGTTGTAAACGTAAGAAGTAGGTGCATGTCTTAATACTACCAGGCGCCAGATATTATTTGCTAGCTATCGCATAACGTTACAACCCCGACTGTGATGCATTTTTCGAACATATAAATCCTCTTGAAGAGGTATACTGAATTTGAATTTACAATCAGATGATAAACGCATGACTGGTCTAAAAAGTGTTTGTGCGCTGAGCTTTGATCTTAAAAGTATAGAATGTTACTATCATGCTATTTAAATCAATATTTTGTTTTTAGGTTATTGCACAAGAATTTATTTTGTAAAAAATATGTCCATTTTCAAACCCGTTTAAATCAATATTTTGTTTTTAGGTTAGTTGTAATAATATTACAAATATGTCAATAAACAAATAAGATATACGTCTTATTATCTGTTTAGCTAAGTAATTTAGAAACTTTGAAAACAACTTATCATTTGAAACTAATTAAAAACTAAACACATTCCAATCTTATCAGTTAACAAATTAATAAGGTAAATTATAACGATAACTCGAAAATTCATGATTTCCGTAAATCATGTAAGACGTGTGTGGTCAAAAATATGATATATGGTAATTTAAGAGATATTATTCCTTGATAAAAAAAAGAGGAAGAAATCTTATTCCTTAACAGATTTTTTTCTTTACATATCAGACATATTCTTATTTTCTTCTTCCTTATATGTATTTTCTATAAAGAAAAGTATTTTCAAAGAATTACATATTTACAAATTAAGAAGGAGATTTTGGTATAACAATACACAAATTGAAAGAAATTTACGGGGGTTATTGGCTTAAGAATTCTAGAGGAATTATTAAATTTTAAGAATCTATTGTTATTGGTTTATAAACTTCTGAAATCTTTCCAAAATCTATTGTTATTGGTTTGAGGACTTTTAAATTTTATTCAAATCTTTTGTTATTCAAAAAGTTTAGTTATTATTGATTTTTCTATTCTTTTAAAATCTATGTTTATTGGGAGGTAAATTCTTTATATTTTTACTCATAATCTAGATTTTGAAAATATCAAGTGTACTTATAAGATTTTAGAAATCTGTGTAACAGTAAGAACATACATATATAGCATGATATATCTTCTGTTTGGCCTATGATATAATCTTTCTTTTGTTAGAATGGTGTCTCGAAAAACAAAAAGTCAATGAAAACTAAACAGAAAAATCTTTCATGTATAGTCATAACGAAACAAAGAACAAACCATAGCACAAAGAAGCAGTACCATAAAAAGTATCTGTCTACGTGAACATACCAAACCATAATACCAATAAAAACAATCTGTCTCATTAACACTAATGACTTCCATTTCCTATTGCATGTGTCCACATTAGAAGCTATCATGTTTCTCTAATTATTAGCGTATTCAATGATTTTAGAACCTTATGAAAGTTCTCACTAGTGTCAAATAGTGATCTCTTGAACATGTCTATTGTGTAACAATATTTTGAACTCAGACCAATAGTTAGGAGAAATGTAGCCACCAACTCTTCAACACATATATTGCTGGTATCTCAAAGATATATTATGCTGAAACGAGAAACCAATAACAGCGAGAACTGATTTATCAAGATGTCTATCATTGTGTCAATTACGTGATGTTTATATATATAGTTTACATTAAGATTTTGTTTTGGAAAAATTCTAGAAAGATTGTTATACATTCCTTATAAGGAGAAACCTTGAAAAAAAAAATATTGTGCAAATCTATAATAATCAATAAAAATATATTGAAATCAATACATATTTGATGGAAATTTACACAATATTTGTAACTCTACTTAACTTCTAAAAGTCTGTCAACCTTTAAAATCACTAAACTCCTTCCGAATTCTGATTCCAATAACACCCCCCCCCCCCCCTCCCCCTTATGTTGTTTGTCCCTCCCAAGTATCATCACGAAATACATCATGGGCAGTGATAGTTTTATGATTTGTTTAAGGTGAATATTAATCGGATCAATTATTTCAAAAATAATAAGAATAAGATTTTTTAAAATTGTATTTAATGCTCCTACTCCAGTTTTTTAATCACGTAGAAAGTAATAAAAATCCATTTTTGTCTATGAATTCATTTTTCCAATAATTAATTTTTTTTAACTTTGAATCTAAATGACTTTATTAATGCATTATAGCGGAAATATTGTAGAACTTCAAAATTATAAAAATTGTTCTATCACCATGATCATATAAAGGCTCGTTAATGCTTAGACCATATTTAACAAACCATTTAACAATCTAAGTGTTTATTGTTAAATGCAACAATAATAAACACTAGATTTTGATCCACGCTTAGAAAGCGCCGGTTTGTTTTTCATTTATTAATAAAAATAGTTTAACAATTGTTCTATAATAATGTTTGGGTTTAAAAAATATTTGATTCAGACCCATGGTTGAATCCATAGATTCAATATTTTGTATATAATGCGGTTCAGATTTTATGAAAAATCATTAATTAAAAATAAGATAAACTCCGATAAAAACTCAAAAATTCACTATTAACCCGCGATCTAATACCATTGATCCAATAAAAACATATAATATCTGATAATATTTTTAATTTTTAGTTGCATTGCTCATATAATTTTTAATGTTGTATAAACTTGTGATTCCTTAGATTTTGATGAAATTTTTATCATGGCATTCAACTAAAATGATAATATAAAAAATTTATTGATATGATACTATTAGTTTATTTTTATTATTGATAACATATCATAAGTTTGTACTTTATTTTACATTTAAAATTTAATTTTTATGATACTTTTTAAAATAATCTTAAACACTCATAATTGTCATATAAATTTTATGTATAAAATAACAAAATAAATAATATTTTTAATTTTTGTATATGTATTAATTTTTGATTGATGAATAATATTATAGGCGAAAAATAATATTCAAATATGTAAATGATGTATATGGTTTAGGATATAGAGTTTTGGTTTGTATTGAAAATATGCATGATATTTGAATGATCTATTTTGAATATTGATACATAGGTTTAATAAATTAATATTTTGGTGTCATTATGTTAGTTTTCATAAATATTTATTTTCCAATTCTTTTACTCCAGATTATGTTGCAAATGAACAACAAATGATCGATTGTGCTGATTAAATAGTAGTATGAGACTAATATTAGGTGTATGTTAAAAATGATTAGTTGTATATTATATACATGCAGTGTAGTCCCAGCTGTGAATAGCCGTTTGTGCATGAATTAATTATTGTTTTGACCAATGTATATAATACAAACCGGCTTGAATTCACGGTTAAGGAAAGTATTATAAACATTATTTTAGAAAGTATAAACAATGGTCGTAGATAATGGTTTAAGTTAATAACTAATTGATCCAACAACTTTTTATAAGTAGATTTTTTATATTTTCTTCAGTTTTAATAGTATAGATGTAATTTAACAAGTAGCATTTACGCTAGAACGGAGTGGCTAACATTAATTATTAGTCATTATCTTACAATACTTCTCATTTACGTGTTTTCATCTCCCATTTACGTGTAAACAGTGATTCATTACATTAATTCTCGAAGTCTATTAAATTTTTATGCGTTTTTTAGGATTAGGAAAATTATTTTTATATGATAAGCATGTTTTCAAATAGAAAATATAGTTTTTGAATCTGATATATATACATACGGATCTACAAAATTATATATTTATTCATTCACAAAATCAATATACAAACCCTAAACGGATTTGCTTCAGTACATTTTTGCTTTAAAACAGATATTTGCTTTAAAATAGATATTTTCTTTAATAAAATAATTTAATTTTTAAGATAGAAAGACATATTATTAGGATAAGAAATTACAAACATTTTTGTAAATTGCATAAGAAGTTACAAACATTTACTTGGATTTCTATTATTAATAGATAAGATATACGGAAATTGAAATGAAGAGGAGGCTGGGTGATGAGGAAGAAGAACTCAAGCACATGCGTGCACATGAGTTAAGTTTCGAAAACGTCAATTCCATTAATGTCGCTCTTCTGGCTTATCTCACTTCCTTCTAAATCACCATTAACACAACTGCCAAATCTCTGTATCACGTTTGCTATCCTTTTTTCAGGGCCGACCATGAATTTTGATAAACCGTGATTTACTACAAGACCATGTTATTAGTATCTATATTATTAACTAGGGTGTTTTCGTACACCGTGGTGCAGTAATAAAAAAATTAAATTATATATAAAATAAAAGTTTATTATTAATTTAGATTTTATTATTTTTACATATATTTTAATCTAAATTTTGATTTAATTGAACATAAAATGAAGATAAAATGAACATTTTTGTTTATTTTAAATTATATTTAAGAATAAATATGTATATATTTAAAATTAGTAACTTAGATAGATTTTTTATCTATTTCTTTTGGATAATATATTAAATCAACTTGTATAAATTAACAAAAAAAAAATTGATACAAAGTTGTATAATGATCAAAAATTAAAACTAAACAATATTTTAAAATTTGCAGATATATAAAATAAATAATTATATTACGATTAAAAATATATATTTTTAAAAATTGTAAAAATAATTGAAATCCTTTTTAGTAATAAAATTGTATAATTATAAAAAATAGAAATAAATAATATTTCAAAATTTGTAAAATATTATTATATTATTCAGTGTCATATTTGAATAGATTTACTTTAATGATATTGTATAATTTACTCCCATATTCTAAAAGAATTACCAAAAATATAAATAACCATTAAATGTAATTGTCCATGTCACATTTAACCATAAGCCATGTTTTTATTTTTAGTATGTTATATCATATTTATTTAGTGAAACTGAATATAGAGAGCACATGAGTCAAAATTACTTTGCAAATAATGTATTGGGGACTAGGTGTTTTCTAGATCATGTGCAGTAATAGATTTTTAAATTTAAATTATATTTTTAAATATTTTTTTATTACTTTTACTAATATTTTAATAGAAATTTGATTTAATTAAACATAAAATTAAGATAAAAACATAATTTTCTTAAATTATATTTAAGAATATATCTGTATAATTCAAAATTATAATACCAGATATTTTTAATCTATTTATTTTGATTAAATATATTAAATCAACTTGTAAAAATTAATAAAAAAATTGATATATAAATCATATGATTATCAAAAATTAAAACTAAATAGTATTTATAAAATTTGTAGATATATAAAAGAAACTAATAATATTACAATTAAAATATATAATTTTAAAAAAAAATTGTTGAAAACTTTGAAAGTTTTAGTGATAAAATTTGTATAATTATAAAAATAGAATTAAATAATATTTCAAAATTTGTAACGTTACATTTGAATATATATATATTTAATGATAATGTAAGAGTTATTACTATATTGTAGAAGTTTACCAAAAATATAGATTAACAGTAAATATAATGTATGAATATTACTATATTTATTATAAAATTTAACAAAAATATAAATCAACATTAAATGTAATTATTCATATCATATTTAGCTATAGACCATGTCATCAATTTTAGTAGTCATGTCACATTTTTTTTATAAAATTGATTATAGAGAAGTTCTAGCAAATCACTTATCAAATAATGTATATAGGATTTATCTAATCTATATCTTGGAACTATTAGTACAGCCAAGCAACAGAAACAAGAACATAACCATGTTATTAATTAGTATCATTTGATTATATTGACAATTAAATAAAACTGATCATACTATGATCAAAGTGTATTATTAATTAATATAAACGAGAAGGTTCAACGAAGCAATATGCACTAACAAAAAGTATTGTTTCGTCGTGTTGCACCTATAAATACAACACCATACTCGTTAAGTCGTCTCCATGTCAAACCTGTGTAAGCTCATAAACACATCACACCAAGATTCTTCGATATTATATTTACTTTTATAGTCAGTCTTGTAAACGGGAGCCATGGATGCTAAGAATGCGTTAGTGATTGTATTAACCAGCATCGCCGTACTGCTTCTCGCCGGTGCCCCCACGGTGGTCCAAGCTTGTCTCCCTTCCGAACGAGCGGCGCTTCTCGAGTTCCGAGCAAAGCTCAACGAGCCTTACATTGGCGTATTCAAAACATGGAAAGGCCAAGACTGCTGCAACGGGTGGTACGGCGTGAGCTGCGACCCCAAAAGCCGCCGAGTCTCCGGCATCACCCTCCGCGGAGTATCGGAGGAGCCGATTTTCCAAAGGGCGAAACGGAAGGGGTTCATGACCGGCACCATCTCGCCGGCGTTGTGTAAACTCACTCACCTCTCCGGCGTTACAATCACCGACTGGGAAGGAATCTCCGGCGTGATTCCGAACTGCATCACGAATCTTCTTGCAATGAGACATTTGGATCTCGCCGGAAATAAAATCTCCGGCGTGATTCCGGCGAATATCGGGAAGCTCACGAAGCTAAGAGTGCTGAATCTCGCCGATAATAAAATCTCCGGTGTGATTCCTCCGTCGATCACGAGGTTGACGAGCTTATCGCATCTTGATTTGAGGAACAATTATATCTCCGGAGTCATACCGGGAGATATCGGCCGGTTAAAGATGCTGAGCCGTGTGCTCTTAACCGGTAACAGAATCTCGGGTCAAATACCCGAATCTTTGACCCGGATCTACCGGCTCGCGGATCTTGAGCTCGGGATGAACCGAATCACCGGTACGATCCCGGTTTCGTTAGGCAAAATGTCTGTTCTCGCGACGCTCGATCTCCACGGGAACTTGATCTCCGGTGCGATTCCGGGGAGTTTGATGACTTCGTCGATCTCGAATTTGAATTTGCGCGGGAACCGTCTTGCGGGAAGGATACCGAACACGTTTGGACCGAGGTCGTACTTCACGGTGCTGGATCTTTCGAACAACCGTTTACTGGGAGCGATTCCCGCGAGTATTACGACGGCGTCGTTTATAGGACACATCGACGTGAGTCATAACCAACTGTGTGGGAAGATTCCGACGGGATCTCATTTTGGTCATCTTGAAGCGGCGTCGTTTGCTTACAATAGATGCCTCTGTGGAAAGCCTCTTGGGAACTGTCCGAAATAATTAATGAATCATTAAGAAATGATTTGGGAGGGGAATCAAAAGCTTTGATTTTTGTTATGTTTATTCTATAGTACTACTATTTACATTATTATCATTTCATACGTAATTCCCATTTGGAGCTTTCTTCTTTATTACTTCCTCGTTTCATATTAAATGTCGTTTTAGAAAAAAAAATTCGTTAAAAAATAAGTGTCATTTTCGATTTTCAATACAAAATTTATTAATTTTATGCAAAATTTTTTTTTATTGGTTAAAATATAATTAGGTGTATAGGTAATAGTGTTTTTTTATAGAAAATGTATAAAATTAATTATTTTTTTAATCCGTGTGCCGAAACCTAAAACGATTTTTATAATGAAACAGAAGGAGTATTGTTAATCTTTTCTCTGTCTGCCATTATTCTCGAACGCTCATTGATGAGAGGGAACAAGTAGACAAATAAATATTTCCCGGTTCTAGATTGTAACTTGGCTTGCATATATCTCCTGACAGACGAGCCATTACCATGTGTATGTGAGACATGTGACGAAACAAAAATGTTGATCTCCATTAATCCTGCTAATGGTGGGTTTATTGTGGTTAATAATGGGCTTCAAATTACGAATTTTGTATCGATAGGCGCGGTCCAATTATAAATTAAAACATACAAAAAGTAGTCTAGTGGCCCTTGAGCCCAAAGTCGGTGGTGCATGGGTCGTGACCTGGGAGAATGTCTGGGTGCACGTGAATAATATACGCCAAAACAACATATAGAATTGTCGGATTAATCCATTATACATATAGCAGTCAAGTTCTTACAAAACGAAATACAAAACAACATATATGCGCTGATCAATCTCATGTTATATACCATTCATCTTGACGTAATATATTGACCCATAAATATATTCGTTATACCGTATGTGAGGAACTCTTGCCCGATAAAGATATATCATAATTAATAAGTAGAGATGAACATGATGACTTTTGTAGAAGAAAAACAAGATACGACATAAAGAACATGTCAATACCGTGCGGGAGAAAATTGTACAACACGTATTTTTGATGCTTTCAGGTTACTCTCTTATTAACAAGTATTCGGTATACTGTTATACCCATACATGAGAGAATCCAACAACAAGCATGTTTGAGATTTGAGACCTACATATTATTTGAGATTTGAGAAGTTAGAAAAAAATGTTCAGTCTATGTCTATATATTAATAGGACGTTTATAAAAAGTTATTTTAAAACAAATAATTTAGTTAATTACTTGTAGCATATATTTCACTTCTGTTTTCAACACCTCGTATTAATTGGGATGAGTTTCTTATGCTGCACAGCTAGTAGATACGAAGTGTACAAGTGGGACGACAAAATAAGTCGTGTATCCTTTGCAGTTTATGTGGTAACGTGATATGTCCTAGTCCTTCGGAAATTTTATCTTTCCTCCCCTGGATACTACCTCCACTTTGAGTACTAATTTATGTATATATTTCCTACAAGTTTCCCATCTTCACGTCAACAAAAAATGAAAGTACGTTATAACCGGCAAAAAGTAATTATTTTTAGATCATTTCATAAACTTGAATAATGATTGTTATCATAAGCCATGTTAGTATTTCAATCAATCGAACTATAAATCTTTTTTTTGTTATAAAATACATTAGACGGCGAACGAACGTCAACTCCTCCTACAGGTGGGCGTCTAGAGCGGTAAGATTGTTTTCGAATAAAGATTATATAGTTTACGTAAACGTAATAACTAGGTGCATCTCTTAGTAGACGCCGGAGATTTGTTTTGCCTTTGCCTAACGTTACAACGCCGACTGCATTTCGAACATATAAAACTTCATAGATTTACAATCAGATGATAGAAGTAGGAAGAGTATTTACATGCGTTGAGCTTTGATCTAAATTGTATCGAATGTTACTGTGAGTCTGTGAGCTATATAAGTAAATGGAAATGAAGAAGAACTCAAGCATATAAAGCGCACATGAGTTATATTTCGAATAACATCAATTCCATTAATGTCGCTCTTCTGACTGATCTCACTTCCTTTTAAATATCACCATTAAATAATTGCCAAATCTCTGTATCACGTTTACTCTGTCTCCAAACCTCTCCCCTTTTTAGGGCCGACGATGAATTTTGAGAAACCTAGCTCAAACTATACCTGGATTTACAACAAAACCATGTTGTTAGTATCCAATCTATATCTTGGAACTATTTTTGATTATTTAGTACAACCAGGTGACAGAAAGAACATAACCATTAGTATATACTTGTTAATAATTAGTGATCTACTAATGACCCAACATTAATTAGATTAGAAAGCATGCAAAAGATGTGACGTGGCAATATATGAGAAGGTTCGACGAAGCAAGCAAAAATAAATTTTCCTCGTCCATATGAAGACTGTATGACTATAAATACAACACCATCGTAGTTAAGTCCCTTCCATGTCAAAACCTATGTAAGCTCGTAAACACATCACACCAAGATTCTTGGAGATATATCTTTCTTTTTATAGTCACTCTTGTAAACGGGAGCCATGGTGGATGCCAAGAAGGCGTTAGTGATTGTACTGATCAGCGTCGTCGTATTACTCCTCGCCGGTTCCCCCACGGTGGTCCAAGCTTGTCTACCCTCCGATCGCGCTGCGCTTCTCGAGTTCCGATCAAAGCTCAACGAGCCATACATTGGCGTGTTCAATACGTGGAAAGGCCAAGACTGCTGCAAAGGCTGGTACGGTGTGAGCTGCGATCCCAAAAGCCGCCGAGTCTCCGGCATCACCCTCCGTGGAGTATCGGAGGAGCCGATTTTCCAGCGGGCGAAACGGAAGGGGTTCATGACCGGCACCATCTCGCCGGCGATATGCAAACTCACTCACCTCTCCGGGATCATCATCGCCGACTGGGAAGGAATCTCCGGCGTGATTCCGAGCTGCGTCACGAATCTCCTTGCCATGCGACATTTAGATCTCGTCGGGAATAAAATCTCCGGCGTGATTCCGGCGAGTATCGGGAAGCTGATGAAGCTGAGAGTGCTGAATCTCGCCGATAATAAATTATCCGGTGGGATTCCTCCGTCGATCACGAGACTGACGATGTTAGCGCATCTGGATCTTATGAACAACAATCTCTACGGAGTCATACCGGGAGACATCGGCCGGTTAAAGATGCTGAGTCGCGTGCTGTTAACCGGTAACAAACTCTCGGGTCAAATACCCGAATCTTTGACCCGGATCTACCGGCTCGCGGATCTTGAGCTCGGGATGAACCGAATCACCGGCCCTATACCGGCTTCGATGGGGAAAATGTCGGTGCTCGCGACGCTTAATCTCGACGGGAATTTAATCTCCGGGGCCATTCCGGGGACACTAATGAACTCGTCGATCTCGAATTTGAATTTGAGCGGGAACCTTCTCGCGGGAAAGATACCGAACACGTTCGGACCGAGGTCGTACTTCACGGTGCTGGATCTTTCGAACAACCGTCTGCAGGGAGCGATTCCGGGGAGTATCACGACGGCGTCGTTTATAGGCCACCTTGACGTGAGCCATAACCATCTTTGTGGGAAGATTCCGACAGGATCTCCTTTCGATCATCTGGAAGCGACGTCGTTTGCTTACAATAGCTGTCTCTGTGGAAAGCCTCTCGGGAAGTGTCGGAAATAATTTAATCAAATCATTAAGAAGTGATTCGGGGTAATCAAAAGCTTGATTTGGGATATGTTTATTACACACTGTTACGTTAATACATTATGTTCATGTTGTAACTAGCCTTTTGAAAGAGGCAAAGCTATATATATAATTCAAGCGTTTTGTTTGATGTTTTAAGTTTATAAAGAGCATAAAAGTAATAAATTATTTATAATAGTTTTAAATTTTTTTTTTTAAATGTTAAATTTACTGATCATCATTAAAAAGAATGTTAGCTAAAAATAATCCAAACCAAAAAAAATCTATTGAGATCTAATTATGACTCGCATATGTGCACATGTTTGTTATCTTGTTCTTTGCCATAATCCAAAGAAACAATGAATTCAAAAGATTATTTAACTGTAGACCAGTTAAAAAAATCTCAACAAGTTTGTATATTTCCTTGCCAACCAATTTACTCTCAACAAATCTCCACGTGATTAAGATCTTTAAACAAAAATTAATTAAAATGAAAGAAAATAAACACATGCATCTTTTCAATATTCTTTGTAATGCAACATCTAAATAAAAAAGTTCCAAAAAAAAAAACATCTAAATCAACACCCGAAAATCAATATGGGCTCCAATGTAGCAAAGTTGCAATTTCATTAAAACAAAATCTAAAACAAAAGCAAAAGCAAACTGCAATCCGGTCTTAAGCGGAAGAAGTTTCGGTAGGATCAAAGATTTGACCAACGAACATAATGGTTCTAGTTATGTCTTCTTTGATCAAAAAAAGAAACGGATGATCAGCCACAAAATCTATCAACCTCACACTGCTGTAGCCTTTGCTACCTCTGCGGCCTCCTTTAATAGTAACAGCCGCAGCTTCTGCACCATCTTCATCGATCTCGACCAAAGCTTTATGGTGCAGTTCAACCGATTCCAGCTCCAATTCATTGAAAGCCTTGGAAGCCTCAAAACCGAATTCGATCTTAAACTTTGGGATTCTGAATTCACCAACACGAACTTTTTCACTGGGAATGTGACTATCCAAGAATCCAGGAGTAGATGCCATTCTCTTCACCAGATTCTCTAGTCCATCCTTCTCGTCCGGGAGATAGAAATACATTGAGAATAGGCGGTTGGTATCACGGCCTTGTTGAAACGAGAGTTTAAGAACCTTGAAATCATCGTATTCCCTTACGTATTGCATCCTAAAGGTTGTGGTCATGAACGGCACAGAGACTGATGTGCCATCGAGATGGTAAAACTCTTCCTCACTTGTCTCAGACTTGGGGAATTTGTTTTTCCAGGCTCCTTTGAAGTAGATTGCGTTTCCATAAATCCAGTCGGTGTCACTTCTAACAGAAGTAGGAGGAAGCATGCTTTGGATGAGAGCATTGGTGTGACGTGAAGCCCACTCATTCACCTCCATACGCACTTGTTCACTCTGTTTCAAATCACACAAATATAAAGGCTAGCTAACTTATCAGAAAATTGTATGGCAAAGCAAGAAAAGCTAATCAGCTCTTGTCCTAGAAGTAGGATCACACATCGGGAATTCTAAAGGATATTAAGTAATATATAAAGGGATAGCTAGAGAAATCGTTGAAACTAGAAACAAACCTTGAATCTAAAATCAACTTGAGCAAAAGCAGCTTTGAAGAAATTCTGAAAGACATCTTTCTTCGAGGGGCTAACAGATAGGGACTGCTCCATCCACACTCCATTAACAGCCGAGATCTTAGGGCCACCGTTCCCACTTCCATCGACGAGGACGGTGTTTGTTACTTCATGGAAGACAGCGTTGAGCTCATCGATAGAGGATGAGCTAAGGATGGAGAAGATGAATGATCTGAGTGTTTCTGTTTCGGAGGTAACGGCCACCATGGTTAGAACGGCGCTGATTGATGCAGGAGAGAAGACGAAGTTAGAGTTTCTGGCTAGGGCAGAGATTACTTTCTCTGCAAGGAACATAGCGACGTCGTTTTGCTTCTTCATCGCTTCTCCCACATCAACCTCTGAGTTTAAAGAGGCACTTGTGATTGTCACATCCTTCTTTGAGAGAGATTGGCTTTCGAGTTCTGGTGTGCTAAGCTTTTGTCTCTTCTCTTTTGGGTCCATCTTTTAGGTTTTCTGTTTTCTTAATTTCTTCTCACGATATACACATATATATATATATATATATATATATATATATATATATATATAATATATGATCAGGTAAAAAAATGTCATATTTCCTTAATTAATAGTAATTAAAAAATTATTTAATAGTAATTTTTTCTACAAAATGTCTTTTTTCAAATCCTAAAGACAAAAAGATCTGTAAACTAATTTATTTAATACTAATTTTCTGTTTATAAAATCCTGAAGAAAAGATAAATGTAAAAGATTATTTAATAGTATTTTCTCTACTTTTTCAAAAAAAAAAGATTTATCAAATAGTTAATTTATACTTATTTCCTTTTCTAAAAAAAATATAATTGTAAAAAAAAATTGATAGTAATTGTCCTTTTCTAAAATCTCAAACATAAGAAAATTGTAAAAGAGTATTCAATAGAAGTTAGGGAGCGTTTCTTTAAGGCTAGAGAGGAAAAAGGTTGTTTTGTTTACAGCGATAAAACCTAAAGGCCGGAATGAAACTGAAGCTCAAATGTGATTCGGATGCAACTGGTGAGAAGTTTAAACAGGCAGCAAGCTTTAGGTTGAGGAAAGGAATGAGTCATCAATACAACCCCATGAGTTTCGTGATGAGCGGTACACAGAGGAACTTTGCGTTGTCACCATTGTTCAGCTTTAGAGATGAAACATACAATCTGTACTTCATTGTACGAACTTGAAGAAATCAACTCCTCGTGTACATTGGGAGAAAGAAAATAAGAAAAAAAGTTTTATGAAAATAGCTAGAAGGATTGTGTTTAGATGCTTAGAAGGATTGTGTTTAGGTGGTTTATGTTATGCAATTATAATCTACACATGTATGTTGCACGTTATAATAGATATAGACAAGGGTTTTTTAAAATTTAGTGAAAAATTATTGCACATCTGTAGTTGAAGTTTACCAAACCTAGTCCCTTTCTCTCTCGAAGCAAAAGGCGCCGTCGTCGTTCATCTTTGTTGCTCCGGCGGTTGGCGTCTCTTGCCACCGTCGGAAGCGGTTCTAATTTTTTTCTTCTTAGCTTGGCGGATCTCCACTTTGGACTTGCGACGTTGAAGGTTTGGGTTGCGATCTGGCTTCAAAGAGATGTTTTGTGTGGTTATTTGGTCAGATCTTTGTTCGCTCTCGCTGGATTGGAGAATCGGCGGTCTGAGGTAGCGATTGGCTTCGGTGAGGTGGTCGTTGGCCTGTTGGTAGTGGTCCGACACCGGTGAAGTTCATGGGTCTCGTCTTGTCTTGATTTTTTCCTGTTTGCAACCTTTTCTTTGACGTTTATAGTATGGTGAAGTTATCTTTATTTAGACTAGTTTGAGGCTGTGGTTGCTTGTGAAAGGCTTTGTTGTGAGAGCGTGTGTCTGTGTTTCTACCGGATTGCTTGGGGGGGTCTGCTAGTTTCGAAATTATTTTCTGGTGCGCGGTGGCAGGTTTAGCCGGCTCTGATGTGGGGTTATAATTCTTCCATCGATCCTGGTGTCTCGTTTTCAGGTGGTCAATGGTGGTGCGTTGTGCTAGTTTCTCCAGCTCTGCCCTTTCGTTAGTGCATCAAAGGTTCTCTTTTGTTCTGTTTTATGCCTTAGTGGTCTTAGTTCTAATAAGAGAATCAGATTCTTAAGCGCTTGGGAGTTTGTGTGGTCTGCGGCAAGTGTGGATGGTGTCTTCTCTCGGGTCTGCGGTTAGGTTCTTCTCTGTGGTCTCCGGATAGAAGCTATCATCCTTGGAGCGTATGATGACTTTCTTGTGGTTATCTTTCGTTTCGCCGTTTTCACTCGGTCGTTCATTTAGATTTCAGTGGGTGAAGTGCAAGTGTTATGAAGTTGTGCTGTCCCTTGGTCTGCAACCTACGGGTTCTTCCGGATTACTTGGTAAGGGGCTGTGGAGCTTATGCTCAATTGCGTGAGGTCTTGGAGTAGTCGATTGCCAAACATGCATCTTCATTGGCTGCTCGGGTTGGAATTTGATGTTTCTTTGGCTTCTTTGAGGTGAAGCAATGGTAAGTGTGGTGTTTGTTCGTGGTTTCTCCTTCAACCCCAATAATATAGGCCTGCTACGCTTTCTCGATCAATCCTGCTTCTAACGCTGGTTGCTTCGCCTTCCTTGATTGTATGGTTATTCTCCTTTGGCGCTTAGTTATCTTGTTCTCCTTAGTTTAAGTTAGTTTCTTGGGGGTAAGTGTTTGCTTCAGTCCTTGTTTCTGGGTAGTATCTTGTTTCTACGCCGGCTTATGATTTCAGAAAGGTTGTATACCTTTGCTGACTTTGTGTGTAAAACTCTGTTTGAACCATTTATTAATCTAATAGATGACAAAAAAAAAAGTAGTTGAAGTTTACTGTTCTTCAATGTGAAACAATAAAAAAAAAAATAGAGCCAGACTAGGCTGCAGTTGATTGATCCGTTCTGTGGGCCCTCCACCATCCGAAAGTAAAGAATCTGTGATGTAAATTTGGTGCACATAAATAAAAATTAAAATAATAGTCAGCTGGTACCATTTAATCAAAATTTAATACTTCTTTCGTTTCCGAAAGTAAGATTTTTTAGATTTTTTTTTTGTTCTACAAAAATAGATTTTCTATATTATTAAGGTATTTTTTTATACTTTTGAAGAATATTAATTGAGAATATTTGAATTGATTAAATTTAATTGATAGAAAGTTATTGAAAAGTGTATAATAAAGTAAAAAATAAATAAAATTATAAACATTTATTAAATTCTTAATAATCGTGCATACTTTAGAAAATCTTATTTTCGAGAACAGAAGAAAAATCTTACTTTCGAGAACAGAAAGAATAGTACTAAATAAATTACAGAAATAAAATGTTTGAAAACTCTGTAAAAGTAAAACGTTGAATTTTAAAATAATGTTCGTAGACAGAAAGCATATTTCCGTGCAACGAAACAAGCCGTGGGCAAGAAAACAAACAAGTTAGACAAACATTGATTTCATATAAGTTATAACACTCAAATATTAAATGCATTAATAAGAAATAAACTAATAAAGTGAAAAACAAAACTTAAAAATTAAGAAAATTTAAAAGGTGAAAGAAGAGGTCAAAAGAGCAGAGTAGGTCCACTAAAAGCAGCAGATCTTAGCAACCCACATGTCCCCCATATATTCTATTTCCCCACTGTACACTGTCTTCTTCATTCACCACCTCTCTAGGAAAGCTCACTCTCAATCTCTGCTTTGCCATCTCATTTTCAACATCTTTTTCTTTTAAACTTTTCATTACAAAAAAATGTATTTCAAAGTTAATCTCTCTATTCTTCATTAGATCCCTTGAGGTACATTACCTGAACCATGTCTTGACCTTTTTTTTTCTTGTAACTAGTTATTATTTGGCTATTTAATATATGTGTAGTCGTAGTGTTTGGTTTGATAAATTGCTCAGGTAACAGTGAAAGTGAAGAGTAAAAGACATGAAAACAAAACATTTCTTGTGGGGTTTACTTGTCTCTCAAAGACTAGATTCTTTTCTTGACTTACATAATGGATCTTCATGTTTACTCTTCCTTGTTTTTAAAAGTAATCGGAATTTTTTTTCTTTCTAGTTTTTATACTTTTAAGCTTTGTTTAGATCAGATTTGGAGAAAACTAACACAAAAAGTTAAACACATTTGTTTAGGAATATTTTATTTACAGGGAAATGTATGTCAACATTTTTGGTGTTGGTAGCTGCTTGTTTGGTGAGAAAACTTCAACAAGAGTCCCTAAATAACATTTTAATTTTTAAATATGTAAAAAATACTATATCTCCTTTTTTAATTTCAAGAGTATAGATCTCAACTTAGCCATTGTAGGTAAACTGTTAAAATCTCTCTGATTGATTCTTCATATTTTATGTTGTTTTTTAGCAGAAGGCTGTCTTAAGATAACAGAACAAATCAGCTTCCCCTGAAACTGCTTCTTATTACAAAGTACCACGATCTCAAAAGAACAGAAAGTTCAAGATTCAGACAAAATGCAGAAACCGGGACAAAACATAGATTTTGCACTGAAGGAGACATCACCAAAGATTGGTGCAGGGGCTGTGACAGGTGACAAACTCTCATGCACTTATGACTTGGTCGAGCAGATGCACTACCTCTACGTTCAGGTCGTGAAGGCCAAAGAACTCCCAGGGAAAGACGTTACCGGTAGCTGCGATCCTTACGTGGAAGTGAAGCTAGGGAACTACAAAGGCATGACCAAACATTTCGAGAAAAAGTCAAACCCCGAGTGGAAGCAAGTGTTCGCTTTCTCAAAAGAGAGGATCCAAGCATCAATCTTAGAGGTCGTAGTGAAAGACAAAGACGTCATGATGGACGACTTGATCGGTCGGATCATGTTCGATCTCAACGAGATTCCAAAGCGAGTTCCGCCTGATAGTTCGTTAGCTCCTCAGTGGTATCGGCTTGAGGATCGACACGGACGCAAGGTTAAAGGAGAGCTCATGTTAGCCGTTTGGATGGGGACACAAGCTGATGAAGCGTTTTGTGACGCTTGGCACTCTGATGCAGCCACGGTTGGACCTGAAGGTGTTGCTAACATCCGTTCAAAGGTTTATCTCTCGCCAAAGCTATGGTACGTGAGAGTCAACGTCATCGAGGCTCAAGATTTAATACCTTACGATAAAACAAAGTTCCCTGAGGTCTACGTGAAGGCAATGATAGGGAACCAGACGCTAAGAACTCGAATCTCTCAGAACAAAACATTGAATCCAATGTGGAATGAAGATTTAATGTTCGTTGTCTCTGAGCCTTTCGAAGAGCCGTTGATTCTCGCTGTTGAAGATAGGGTAGCACCGAACAAAGATGAGACACTAGGCAAGTGTGCAGTCCCGTTGCAGCATGTACAGAGGAGGTTAGACCACAGGCCGCTGAACTCCAGGTGGTTCAATCTAGAGAAACATATAATGGTGGACGGAGAGAAGAAGGAGATCAAATTCGCGAGCAGGATTCATCTTAGAATCTTTCTCGAAGGGGGATACCATGTTCTCGACGAATCAACTCACTACAGCAGCGACCTGAGACCAACGGCGAAACAGCTCTGGAAACCGAGTATCGGTTTGCTAGAAGTCGGGATCATCAGCGCGCACGGACTGATGCCTATGAAGAGCAAAGAAGGTAAAGGTACAACGGACGCGTATTGTGTAGCCAAGTACGGTCAGAAATGGATCAGAACGAGAACTATCGTTGACAGCTTCGCTCCCAAGTGGAACGAGCAGTACACATGGGAAGTGTTTGACACCTGCACGGTCATAACGTTTGGAGCGTTCGACAACGGACACATACCGGGAGGAAGCGGGAAGGACATGAGGATAGGGAAAGTGAGGATCCGTCTCTCCACGCTCGAAGCCGACCGTATCTACACGCATTCGTATCCTCTTCTCGTCTTTCACCCTTCGGGGATCAAGAAAACTGGCGAGATACAGTTAGCGGTGAGGTTCACTTGCTTATCCGTCATCAACATGCTCCACATGTACTCTCAGCCGCTCCTCCCTAAAATGCATTACATTCATCCGCTATCGGTTCTCCAGCTGGATAGTTTGAGACACCAGGCGATGAATATTGTCTCCGCGAGGCTGAACCGAGCGGAGCCGCCGCTTAGGAAAGAGGTTGTTGAGTACATGCTGGATGTTGACTCGCATATGTGGAGCATGAGGAGGAGTAAGGCCAACTTCTTCAGGATCATGAATGTTCTGAGCGGTCTTGTAGCTGTTGGGAAGTGGTTTGAGCAGATATGCCACTGGAGAAACCCAATCACCACGATTCTGATTCATGTTCTATTCATAATCTTGGTTCTTTACCCGGAACTCATCTTACCGACGGTGTTCTTGTACCTTTTCTTGATCGGGGTATGGAACTTCCGGTGGAGACCGAGGCACCCGCCGCACATGGACACGCGCTTGTCACACGCTGACGCTGTCCACCCTGACGAGCTTGACGAAGAGTTCGACACTTTCCCTACTTCCCGTTCCCCTGAGATAGTGCGGATGAGATACGACCGGCTCAGGAGCATAGGAGGACGAGTTCAGACAGTGGTGGGCGATCTAGCTACGCAGGGAGAAAGGTTTTCATCCCTGCTGAGCTGGAGAGACCCGAGGGCAACCACACTGTTTGTGTTCTTCTCTCTCATTGCTGCTGTTGTGTTGTATGTTACACCGTTTCAGGTTGTGGCGCTGCTCGCTGGGATCTATGTTCTGAGGCATCCAAGGTTCAGGTACAGGCTCCCTTCTGTGCCTCTCAATCTCTTCAGGAGGCTACCTGCAAGATCTGACAGTCTCTTATAGACACATCCCTATTATCTACTACATCTGCACTTTGTTTAAAACTTTCAAAAACTTGTTTGATTCAGTCTTTAAATAATTATTAATTGCAACATTCATAAGGCAGTTTGGTAATCCAAATACATATAAAATATCCAAAATATTTTGGTTATGAGTTTATAATCCTCATTTGTAAATTCTTAACCCCCTTCCCCTTTAAATTTTGGTCCAATGAATAGAAGTTTTTGCCAAGAAAATAAAAATCAGGGGTCCGATTTGATTTACAAACAAATTCTAGAGCCCTGGCGGTGGTTTAACCCTGATGTTGTGGTGCATTTGCTGCAGCCACTGCACTGCAGCTGGTTCATCCTGTTTCAAAATAAGCAACCAGATTAGCTAAAACAGTCAAAATCACAACTTTGTTTAATAAAAGAAGACAGAGTACTTACATAGAGACAGCTGGTGAAGGTGGTATCGCTTAGAAGATCCGGGAGGTAGACTCTGAGTGCAAGGCAGGCCCTGAGTTTGATAAAAAAAAAAAAACCGGATAGTGTAAGGACAAGTGTGTATATAGATTTTGTTTTTTTTTTTTGAATGAATGTGTAAAGGGATTAATTATTAGCACCTGGTGTTATCTGTCAAGCGAAGGTAACAGCGGACAATGTGCTTTAGAAGCCTAGGAGAAGGTGCTTCTGCAAGTGAAGTCACCATATTCTCCAAAACTCGACTCAGAGCAAAGAATCTATCCACACAGACGCATATGTAGCGAAGCCCTTCGTTGTCCAGCAAAATTTTCTGAATAATGAAGGTTGCAACCTGACATAAGAAAATAACAAAAACAAATCAAATCTAATAAGCTGTTGCATTGCCGAAATCAAATCATAAGAAGCATATGAAAGTAGAGAAAACTCACAGTTTTTGATAACTCGCTGCCACTTTCCATTGTCTGGAGGCACAATGGGATGATTTCAGTTTCAAGAAGGAACTTGATCACTTCCGTGTCCTCAACCTATCAAAACAAAATGTTTGTTGCTAACACCAATATCACAAAAAATAACAATGATTCTGTGATGTCTTAACAGTCTTCACTCAAAGGTTTTAGCATGTTAAAATGGTTGATTAATTCTCAGATTATATACTTGCCAGGAGAATGTGGTTTTAATAGCTAGACATACCTTGACAAGTGCACCAATCACCCCCAAGCTAGTCAAACGCAGGTACTCAAAGGGTCTCTCCTTGCTTGACGTCTTCAAGAAAGCATACAGGTACAATGGCATCTGAGCTGTAATTTTGAAAAAGCAATTTCCTTAAGCTTTAAAAGCATATATTATAACCAAAAAAAAAGTTCAATTAAAAAGAGAGAAAAAAAGGTGGCTATTAAAAACCAGTTTTGGTTTAGATTGAAAACATAAGATTTCCAGCAATAAATAAACAAATAAATACTAACGTCAGCCATGAAAATCTTGTGATTATTCAAAAAAAAAAGTAATACCTCTAAGGAACGGCATTTTCGTTTCAGGATGAGCAGCAATACACTGGATGTCAAAAATGGAGGGTTAGAGACTTTTAAATTGCACATAGAATAAACGCTTTGTCATTCAACCAAAAAAAAAACAAAAGACACACCTGACAAAGCGCAAGGGCATTGCAGACCCTGTTGGACTGAGCAGCAGTCAGGGTTGGAGGAGACAGGAAAGGGTAAACTGCGATGATCTCCTGAAAAAAAAAAGGAAAGAGATTGAAAATGATTAGATCTCTTAACCAATACAGAGAAAACCAGAATGAATCATTTCGACTGAAGATAAGATGAAACAAGATCTACCTGAAGGAAAGCAGCGGTAGTACCAACAGAGTGCCACAACAGCGGAGCCAACTCATCAAAGATCTCTCTTTTCTGAAAAAAAAAAATGAAAGACAAAGCAAAAACACAGGACACATATGTTATCTTATTACATAAGTAATCAGTTCATCAAACATCAAAAACGCGCAAAAACACAGGACACATATGTTTTCTTATTACAAAAGTAATCGGTTCATCAAAACATCAAAAACATGCAGCTTTGTTTAATTGCAATAAGAGTATTCGACGATCTATCCGACAAAAATCTGAAAGCATGTCCTAGATTCAACGACCAAAACAAACCTTATCTTGTAATAAAAAAAAAGTCGATTGTAAAAAACGAAAACCTAAGACGATCAGAACTCATAATCAACACCAAGCAAAAGCAAGTTCAATTACGTGGAGAGAAAACAATAAACGAGACCTTGGCAAGCTGGTGAAGAGCATTCTCCCTGAGTTCAGGGTCACAGATGTCGAGCACCAACTGCTCCACGGGAGAGAGCTTGGGATCGTTGCTGGAAGAAGAAGCCTTGGAGGAAGCGAAAGAAGGAGGAAGATTAGCCATAGCTTTCACCCGTTTCCCACGCGCCGCAAGAGAATCACTATTGAGTTGAAAGTGAAATGAGGGGGGACCACCCTTTATTTATATAACTCCAGGGGCGTGTTTCTCACGTGCCTCTCTTTCCCCGTTACGGTTTTATGTTGTTTGTCTGTTTTGTTCTATTTGGCGTTACGGCTTTTGTTTTAAATCTAAAAGCTTTCACCAACTTGGTTGAGTAACTCTTTGGTTTATATGGTTCAAATGATCACTAGCTACTGGTGAGAGAGAGAGAAAAAAATCATGCATTTGATTTAAGCAACAGAAAGAAGGTTTATTTATGTTTTCGCTCCAAAATAAACTAAATCAACGGTCATTTATAGCGCGGCAAAATAAACTACTTCAACGGTTTCTAACGGGTTTTAACGGTTTTTCAAAATATTTTTAACTGTGCATTCAATTAAAATCTTATGCATTTGATTTAAGCAAAAGAAGAAGGTTTATTTATGTTTTCGCTCCAAAATAAACTAAATCAATTGTCACTTATAACGCGATAAGATAAACTACTTCAACGGTTTCTAAAGGGTTTTAACGGTTTTTCAAAATCTTTTCAACTGTGCATTCAATTAAAATCTTATGCATTTGATTTAAGCAAAAGAAGAAGGTTTATTTATGTTTTCGCTCCAAAATAAACTAAATCAACGGTCACTTATAGCGCGGCAAGATAAACTACTTCAACGGATTTTAACGGTTTTTCAAAATCTTTTTAACTGTGCATTCAATTAAAATCTTATGTATTTGCTTTAAGCAAAAGAAGAAGGTTTATTTATGTTTTCGCTCCAAAATAAACTAAATCAACGGTCACTTATTGAGCGACAAGATAAACTACTTCAACGGTTTTTAACGGTTTCTAACGGTTTTTCAAATTCTTTTTAACTGTGCATTCAATTAAAATCCATAATTTAATTCAATCATCTTTATTTATAGCGCGACAAGATAAATTACTTCAATAGTTTCTAATAAAACTACTTTTACGGATTTTAACGGTTTTTCAAAATCTTTTTAACAGTGCATTCAGTTAAAATTTACAAATTAATTCAGTCATCTTTATAAATATCATATTGAAGTATAAAATAATGTTTCAGTTTATTTTATGGTCTCATGCCAAAATAAACTAATTCAACGATTACTTTTAACGCACTAAAATAAACTACTTCAGCGGTTTCTAATAAACTACTCTTAACAGTTTTTCAAAAAAGGTATAATATTGAAAATTTTCAACTGTACATTCAATTAAGATCTACAATATAATTAGATCTTGCTATATATCATACTTAAATACACAAGATAATGTTTTAATTTTTTGGAGATTTAAATCTATAAACTCTATAATCAGGATTATTTTTGACCAACATACAAGGTAAGCAATTCTAAGAAAAATAAATTGACCAGGATTTTAGATAAAGTATTTTATCATTTCCTACCACAAATTCCTTATCTTCTTGACTCTTGTATTTACTTCATAAATAAGAAGATAAGAGACTAATTAATGTTTGTAAATATCAAAATTAAAATTACAAAATATGGTTTGTTTAAATTAAAGTGATTTATTAATCTCATAAAGAGTTATCATTCTTATAAGTGTTTTTATCAATTGAAAAATATTATCTAAACATCCACAAATATATATATTTTTTTGGAAAGATAACATCCACAAATATTTTGGCGACAATATTTCTGAGAAGATGACAAAAACGTTTGCTACGTTCGTCATTGGATGTTACAGACTAACAAATAATCATTTTATAACAGGAAACTTAATTAACATTCGGAAAAACAAAGCCAAAAACTGGATTGTAAAACGTGTTACAGACTAATATGAATTATGGGAAACAAAAGATGTAAAAGCAACTAATCTATGGAGAAGCAAAGGGAATGTTGTGATGATGGAGAGGGTCGGCTCCAGTCGGAACTTTTCTTCCTTCAGCTTCACTGGCTGATCCAACATCAATCTCATGCTCCTGTTGTCACAAATTTTAACTTAATGATTATATATATATATATATATATATATATATATTCATCAAAATAGAAAAGAAAATACAAAACGAATAACATATCGCTAAGTTGAATACAAATGAATATATGAAATGCAAAGCTAGCCAAAAAACAAAAGTTCATTCTTTTTTGGGTGAAAAATAAGAAAGCTTATATTCATTCCCTACACAAAAAGACGTTTATCATTTATGTTTACCACAACTTGTAGACTACAAGAAAAATGATATCATAAGGTATAGAATGGCTTACCTTTTTCATGGCATTCATATCTTCTGTTTCTGCTAACCAGAACACTAAAAAAAAAGAAATAGATGAGTCATTGAGAAGCAAGGATCGAGAAAAGATTTGAAAGATTCTTGAGACCGACTTACATTTTGTAGAAGAAGAGTGAGCAAGTGGACACTGAAGAAGGAAGACGGAGAGGAAGATGAATGTGATAAAAACGCTTCCTTTGTATCTCATCGTCATCATTTTCAAAAAATGAAAAACTTCACTTGTGGAAGCAAGGAGTGACGAGTGACGATGACGAGAGGTGTCGTCTAATAAGGTTAAAGTTACGATTTTAACCCTCCTTTTACAGCTTGGAAGCCTTGGATATGGATTGGATGGGCAAATCCGTCATTTCGCTTATTTTAATTTCGTATAGGCCGAGCTTTATAATCTGTACGGACACACATTACCGTTTACAGGCTGGAACGAATCAGACAAATATCATCCTCGTACAGATGCGCGGAGCTACTAATAAAGTGCCACCTCGCTGTCTACGTGGAGCTATTTTAATAATTTAAATAGAAAACCGCATACAGTTATAAGGCTAATGGGCTTTATTTGGGCCCATTTCTGAGAGAGTTGGGCTTACAATAAAAAACAAATAAACAAAGGGCGTGAAACGACGTAGTATCTATCCTTAGGGAAAAGAGACTGACTATCAAACTATTTTAGAACATTGATCAAACACAAGGATGGGTTTATAAAGCACGTGGATCATCTGATAATATGATGGATGCCATGTCTATTCGCAAAAGTCTATCACTTTTACATGTCGAATGTGAAGCGTTGATATGGGCGATGGAGTGTATGAAGACCCTACGAATCTCAGAAGTGGTGTTTGCAACTGACTGCTCTCAACTGGTGAAGATGATGTCTACACCAACAGAATGACCGACATTCACTACACATATGGAAGAGTTTCTGCGATGTAAGAAATTTTTTCATCCCTTTACTATTCACCATATTCCGAGGACACAGAACACAATGACGGACAAACTAGCACGAGGTGTTAGAAATCAACCTGCAGCTATGGTTTATGTTGATTCGATTCTCCCGAAATGGCTCTTAGATCAGGAATTTACTTAGTTTCTCTCTAGCCTTTTGTTGTGAAAAAAAAAAAAAAAAAAAAAACAAAATGGTCTTGGTAGACAAACTAATGAGTCGTTGAAGAGTAGATTTTTCCTTGGTTAAAAGTTAAAACATACTACATTGCTTTTACGGTACGATTCTCTACTTGTACCGACAACAACAACAACAACTAAAGATAAACTAGACATCCCTGCATTACAGTGAAGTGGAGAACAAATGCTTCACTCCTTGTTTCGAGAAGAACGATCCTTCCTATGCCCTCCAAGGATACGAGAGATCTGAAGACCTCTACTAAACGCTTGATTGAAGAGCATACGCGTCTGAAACTCGGACACAAAAGGAAACCAAGCCAAGAACGCCACCGGCGTGAACAGCAGCAGCCCCATCACTATCTCATATCCACGAGCTAGTGTCCTCACTGATCCCCAGAACCCTGCTCTATGCACCACTGGCTTACATGCTTGCGCTATCTGCAAACACAACACAAACACAACACACAACATTTCATTTCATTTCATCATCATAAGACTCCAAACAAGAATGTTTTCTTTTTCCTTTTCTCCTTTTGTTTTACTTACCAAGAGCATTCCCCAGCCTGTAGGCATAAACGCAAGGATGCACACAATAATATCTTGAATCGTCATGTGAGCAAGTGTGATTAATATCACAATGATTGCGATAAATGTCATGAATATTAGCCCCTTTATTAACCGGAACATCAGCTGGAAACTCGCACTGAACTTCCTCCTTCCAACCGATATAGTCTGAGAAACAAACCAAGCAACATAAGACTAGTGAATTAAAACAAAAGAAGTATTGTATCAAGTAAACAAACCTTCATCACAAACAATATCAAGAAAATCACCAGCCACGACACTCCATAAACCTGAATCAAGAAGATAATAAGTGACTGAACCAAACAAACCAACATTGAGAGAGCTTTAAAGAACGTTACATACCAGAAAGTTTTTAGTCCTCTCAGTGATTGTGAGATGATAAACAAGACCGTACTGATAGATAAAGAACCGCAGAGACAACAGAATCTCAACAACTATGCCACGCTTTCCCGAATGTCTAAGATGCTCTTGCTCTTCCTCCCACCAAGACTCCCAACTCTTCTCCGCCGGTACACCAATCCCACCGATGTTGTTTATCCACTTGTTCCAATCAGTCCAATCATCAACAATCTTCTGCCACTCAAAACCAGACGGATTGAACAGGAACGGAGCAAAGAGCCAAGTCCCGACCATGAACCACATAGATATGGTGATCAGAAGATACGCAAGCACGCCTCTGTAAGCGCTTCCGAAGATTTGGTACACAACGAGTAGCAGCATCATCTCAAGCCCTTTTACAAAATGGCTTCTGGAATAGAGTCTGTAGTTATCAGCGAACTTGGCGTGGAAGACGACGAACCCTCTGCCTGTGGACCTGTACTTGGCACCTCCGTGAAGTAAGGTTCTTCCGTAGTAGTGAGTCTTAGTGCCAAGAGAGAATGTGAAGAACACTGGCGCTAACTGAAGCTGCATCAGCACAAACTCACTCAAGGCAGTCCTGAAACCCCTCTCTAGTCCAATCTCCATAAGCATGGGTAAAGCCATGAGGAAACCAATCTGAACAAAGGACAGTGAAGCGAGAGCTATCTGCAAAGGCGTATTGTCTCGGATGCCTTTCTGTGTGCTTAGTCCTTGTTCGAGCCCACTCAGAACAAGGTAGAGACGTCCATAAAGGAAGATGTAGACGGTGAGAACGGTAATCTGTGAAAATAATAGGAAAAATGAATCAGAAACCGAACTAGTTGTGTGATAACCAAAAACAGAAGTTAAAAACAGTACCAGGGTGCTGAAGTAAAAGCCAACGGTAGTGAAGTAACACGACATCATTCGGAAAAAGTCGAAACGGTGTCCAAGCCTATAAATGTCTCGACTTAATGTTTGCTCTCCGTTTCCGTTAGCAATCTTGGCCTCAAACATGGAGATCTGATTTAGTCCGACATCTCTTCCTTTGCCAACTTGTATGTATTCATGATGAGTAACGTTTCCTTCACGTAGCGTAGAGTTGAACCCTGCTCAAATACCAAAACACTAGCACTTCATCAGCAAAGGACAACACGAAAGCAGCCAGTGGAAGAAAGAGATAGTTCGTCATCTGCAAGAATTAGAATATGACCTGCAAATATATCTTCACTGAGGTTGATTACTTTGGATGCTTTGCTAACACCACCTCTTGTTAGATGAAACAGTCTATCAAACACATCTGGGTGACCATAATGGAAACGGACCCTATAAAATACCAACGTTTTTGATTAAAATCACGTGTAATAATCACTACAGTAGACATCAGTAAGTACATTTACCTCAAAGGATTTGCGAGTAATCTCTGACCAATGGTGACAAAACTAGTCTCTTGATTTGACATGAACCAAGCAAGGGAGGAAACGCTGCAAAGTGTTAACACCAAATGTTGTTAACAATAGCTAAATTTCAGAGCTAACGTAAATTTTTTTTAATTAAATAAATGGAAATGCAAAAAGTACTCACGATCCAGTAAATATATGTTCCCTGAGACCAAGAATGGATGGATGCCTCACACCATCATGCTTTGTAAGAAATTCTTGAAGCAAATTCCTCATCTTTAATGCTTCTTCCATGTAATTATCCTGGCATCATAGGGAACTTAGTATCAACTTGAAGCGTTGAGATAAGTATAAGGCTGAGAATAAAAGAAAAAGTGCATGCATACCTGATTCATATCGATTGTCTGTAAACCTTCTCCACGAGAGAAAATAATAGCATGGTTTTGGTTTTCTGGCTTTCCCTCTCCAAGAATGGCAGGTCCAGGGAGCTTAATCCTATAGATAACCTATAAGGCAAAGATGTTTTTAATACACACATCCATGAAAGAATCAAGACAACATCAGATAGCATATCTAAGTAAAAGGAAGAGATGTTTTTAATACACAAATGTTGGGACTGCATTGCATTACCTGGTCCAGATTTTGAGCTAGGCTGGAATGATCAGTTGACTTAGGCACCTTTACCAACACAGAATAATACACTTTCTGGTTCCCTTTCTTTGACGTGTCTTTCACTGTTTCTTCGACCTCATCAATATATGCAACACGGAGTGAAGGGTATCTGCCAATTGTAAGGGAAACCCATAAGTTTCAAACAAGTTTTTTTTTAAAAGAAAAAAAGACAACAAAATAGGATAATTCTGCTTACCTTGTCATAAGCCTCAATATATCCTGTGCACGCTGATCACCGGATCGTTTATGAATACCATACTGTTGACATGAAACAACATATGTAAACTTCATGTCAGCAACAGCTTGGCACTGTGCCCACAATGATCTTTCCCCTCTTGAAGTGTCCTCTGAGTTTAGTTCTACAGCCTTGTAGCCTTCCATCAAATCTGGAGAAGCAAATTTCAACAAGCAGTTGTGAGAATCTACTTATGCCACTTTGTCGAATAATATAAAGATTAAGGAAAGAACACCTTCGTGCATAGCCATGTCAAGGAATGCCTGGAGCTCCAATGCTTTTCGATAGTACATCATTCCTCTAACTGCAAAAATATCAAAAGATTTAACAAAAATGTAATGTATCTATCTAATATTTTCACTAGAGAATAGTATACCAGTTCTAGTCAAAGTCTGCCCCCTATAAGAAGCCCATAAACGAAGTTCCTCCTCTAAGTCAACAGACTCTTTAATTTCCTCTTCACTGTAGCACTTCACCCGCTCAAGAAAATTGTTCCATTCATCTAGAGATATCAAAGGTCAGGTCCAAGACGTGATTCAGGGAAACTTGTTCCATTCATCTAATAAAGCTATAACTTTAACAGAATATCAACAAAATTTACCTGGAAATATCTTTTGTAGGTAAAAGAGGATCGAGACACCATCTTCATTTGGTGTGTCCAGGTCATGCATGGAAAAGAGGACCTCTTCAGTATAATATGGAGTCAAAACACTACAATAAGAATAACCCGGAGAAAAAACTCAGCCAGTTCGGTAACAAAAGACCTCAATAAAAGCAAAGAAATATAAATAACAAACCAATCCAACAGTTCAGTTATGAAACAACAGCAATATATATACATCATGGTACAAAGTTTTTGATTTCAGTTTTTTTTGCGACAATTTTGAGTAAACTGTCCGCTTTCTCCCAAGATGGTGGATTCAAACATAAAAATGATATATAAAAGGACCAGAAAAGGCTTACGAAAATGATAGCATGTTGCGAACTTTGGGTGCTGCAGGCATGTCCATGAACAAGGAATTTGAGAAGAAAGAGATACGCCTTCTTGCTTCCAAATTAGAAGGGACATCCATAGCAGACTCTTTAGTAGTCAGCAAGAGATGCAGCCGTTTGATCTGTACATACATACATTATAGTTTTGAGCACAAATAATAAGAAGACTAAAGGAATATAACTTATATGTAACCCAATCTGGTATAACCTTTTCTTTCCAAGCTTCTGTTACTGGTTCAATTGGAAATCTAATGGCACCTGAAGATGCAAACAGCTGGTATTGTTGTTCGAGAGGGACCATTCCCCCATGCCAAGCGCCACCCTGACTCGAATCTACCAAGCTACAGAGGCAACTTGATATAAGATTTTGATGTTCATATAGCAAATATAATTGCACAAGAAATTTGCCAACCTCGATATATTGTAATCCTCCATCATAATGTCTCTTGTTACAACTTCCAGCATGTCTTGGAAGAGAATTACAACATGATCTCTATCCTCCACATTATTGTCTAGCTGCATGGGATAAGAAAACAAGGGTGTTGAATCAAATGTAAGATAAGTGAATATAAAGTACAAACTAAGAAAAACAGTACCACAGGAAGAAAATTACCAAATATTTGATCAGCTTGACAAAGTGGTCATAGAGGCTAGGAAGAGCACTCATCCTGTACTCTTGAATCAAAGCACCTGTGTCTATATGTTTGTCAACCTCGGAAAAGATAATCTCTATCACCCTGAAACACACAGATACATGTTGGCGATAAGACAGTACGGTTGTTGCAATTATCAAAATCAAATGCACAACTTACTCTTTTTCACGGTTTCCCTGAACCAAAAAATTTATGATATTCTTGAATGAAGCATAGCACTCACGGACGGCACATTTCATATAAGAGTCACTCTCAATCCTCTTCATGAGCTCTCTATCCTTCCCATTACTGTCTTTTGCCATATCCAATGCTATTGGAATCTACAGCCAACAAATAAATAAATCAGAGAATCCTAAAGGTAAACCCCAATGTGTTTATGAAGAACAAACCTTGCTAGCCAATAAGAACGGAGGCCACTGTATGAGATCCAAATCACGGTCCGCCCAATATGGAACAAGCAACAGATCCATCTCCCTAAGAAAAGTCCAAAAATGTTGAGTTCCACATAGTTTCTTTAAGAGAGGTATATGTGGCATACAAATTTACCTATCACTTATAAGATCTTCCTCTCTAAAACTACTGATTATTGTGTTCCACAACTGTGCAAATCTTGCAGCCTCTTTCTCTTTGTTAACAGGTACCTAAAGTGAACATTCAGTACACACAATTAATGAGAATAAACGTTCATGTTAGCAGTTCACTCAGTTTAAGTTCAACTAACCTTATCCTCTGTAAAGTTATGAGATAAGGTTGCCCTTAATCCCTTCTTCCTTTGCTGGTTTCCATCAGGGATTAAGCGGTCATTGAAAGCTCCAGGCAGTGATTCAAACCGTGATCTAAGCATTCCCAGTGTCCGAATCTGTAACAATTAAACAAGGTAAGGATAAATGGATCATCAATGACAATGAAAAGGGAAACCTCAAGTTCAAATACCTCTCCAAGGCGGCGGAATGCACCGTATATACCTCCAAATATTGTGGAATATATAGCATACCAAATCTGGCTATCCATAAAGTACACCTACAGCACAACAGACCCAGGATCAAAATTAGCAACAGCTCAGAGTATGGTGGAAACATGCTTGACATGACCAGGTTTACCAGAATAATAGGGGCCCAGAGGGCAATGACGACACCGATATTGTTTTTGGCTGCACAAATAAAAAACGAAATGTGAGAATAAGTAATATATATTTATACTAGTAGCCATGTAGTGTATGTGAAAAGTGCATTACCACGAGGAAAGAACTCATGCCACTGAAAGTTAGTCACACGCGCCCTCATAATGGCTTGTGTTGGAGCAACTAAAGGCTTGATCTATGAGCGATTCCAGTTTATCAGACTCCAATAATTGTCTCAGATTATGCAGTTAATGGTTGAACTAGATATGAGAAACATGTACCTCAATGTAGTAACTGAACGCCAGTTTCGTTGCAATAAGCGACACCCAGAACATGGTATATCTACGAAAGGAAAAGATAGAGAGAGACATAAGTAAACTGAGGACTAAGGCTTGATTTAGCAACTAAAATGGGTCACAAACATAGTCCTTACTTCAAGAGGGCAAATGCACCCTCATGCATTCCTCTGCCAACATAGAGTCTAGGCTGCAAGGTGAAATAAAATACAGTTATGTACGGTTACATCAGCTATAATACAAAATTATATTTCATTACTTATACAAAAGCACACAATCTGAGTGAAAAGAGGAAATACCTGAGACCACCACATCATTAGCATAACAATTCTGAAGTTGGCCCTCTCAAGAAACCGACGTAGCATAGGGAACATAAACAGTACGGCTGCAAGCATATTAGGCGCCAGATAGAAAACCACAGCTATTATAAACAGTGAAGGCGAGTGCATGGCACTCCCAAACCAGCTCTTGATAGTTCTGGCAAACGCTGGAGGGTCTTTCCAGCTGTAAGCGTAAGTAACAGGCAGAATAATAACCCATGCTGCAGCAGATATCACCTTCAGGATGTATCTTAGCTTAACATGCAGCGACATGCTTCGATGAGCTTTGAAATTAAGGATCACATCAAGGGTAGCTGCACAAATGGTTTCAGTAGATTAGGTTTATTCACTTAAAGAAAGACTTATGAAAGTATTGAACACTGACATAGACCAACCTTGTCCAAGCTTCATTATTGCAGCTGTGATAAACACACTCAGAACTTTCTTGAATACACCAGCGTCAAAGACCGAACTTGGTTCTCCGCCATCCCAAGCCATAATAATCATCGCCTTCCGAATTTTATCATTGTGAGAATATGCATAAAGAGGGGGCAGTGACAATTAAGGGAGAGTAATAATACCTGAAGGCACAGAATATAGAAGCTCCACATTCGATCGAAACTTCTGAAGACATGCCAGAAGGAACGAATCTCAACAAAATTAACTTTCCCCACCCATCTATCCCTAGCAACAGCAGGCTTGCTGTTATCCTGAGATATATAGTAACAAACACAAGAAATTAGAGTTCCCAGAATCGAACAAGAGGTTTAATATGTGGTAGTCATTATCTGATAGACCAACTTCAGCATCAAAAGTTACACTAATTGGAAACTAAAACTGTGTAGCAAACTCCAGGGGGGAAAAAGGTATAGAAGAACAGAGAAGATGTGTAGTTATTTTTTACCCCATCTTTTTCTATATTGGTCTCCTCAACAGGCGGATAAAAGAAATCAGCATCAGCTCGCATTGGCCAACCTAATCGGAAACAATCAACTGACCTGCAATGTAGAAAACCATATGTAACTTATCACTAAAACCCACTAATGAGGACTGCTACAATTGCGTGAAATCAGATAGATAGATAAATCACCAAAAGTATTCATTCAAATCATCATAGTTCCTCCACTGTGAGTGCTTGGACTTCCCTTTCTTGCTCCTTTGAGCCTCCTGTGAATGGTTTGAGTAAAAGTGAAAATGTTGACAAGCAAGAAAAATCTGAGAGCAAATGAAAAATTTAAGCCATACCATGGCAATCACTTCATAAATAGGAGTGACAACTTTCCTCAAGAATGCATCTTCCTCGCCACCATAAGCTGGCTTCACATTTTCCCCAGTCATGGGACTAACATTCCCAGCCAGCATACCATAGAGTTCAAATGCCATCTGCAAAACCATGGTATAGCACGATGTATTAAAATTAGCAAGCATCCTACCCATCAGTGTATTGTGTTGCCACTTTATTATCAGAAATACATCAGTGACGGCAAAAAAAGAAGATAAAACTTCCAAGAATAAAAGAATAATAATAAAGGATAATATAACCACTCACGGACAAGTACAAGAAGATAGGAAGCATAGAAACATACATGATGATAAATGTAGCAGAGACACTCTGGCATGAATCTCAAGTTCGCTGCTTCACCCCAGATTAGAAGATATAGGGCCATATACAATAGCTTGCGCTGTTGCATTTCCTGCTGTATAGTTGGCAACCTACATGCAGATAATACAATGAAACATGTTTTTTTCAAAGATTCTCAACACCAGATTTTGCATAAACATTTAGCCACAAACAAGAAACTTGATTCCCTGCCCACTTCTGAATATACAGAAACCTTTTGTTGCTTCTGAATATATAATTTCCTTCCACCAGTACCATACCATTTGCACTTTTCTTTTCATTTTCAATTTTTTAGCTACTCCTACCTAACCATAGAGAATCAAGTATAGATGTCTAAGATTGACTTACCAAAGACTACTCTTTCGACCAAGGTATTTGCACCATTTCTTGTAGTTCTTGAAGAGCTTCTTCATCACATCTGTCAGCGCTTGATCATCTAACTGTGGGACGAACAATGGGTTGTCATTACGAGAAGGATAATTTGCAAGTACATTTACAAAATATTATAACAATTGTAAAATTAAGACACAAACCTTTGGCTGCTGATCAGGCTTAGGAAATTGTCTTATATGCACATTAGCAAGTAACAAGATCAGGTGCTCCCTTTGATTAGCCACATTGTCTTTCTGCATAACCATAAAATACAGATGAAATACGCATGCTAGCAAGTAACAAATTTCTCTGAAGTTTAGCCGCATTTTCTATATGACAAACCATTCACAAATTTATAAATTAATCTCGACTAAAGCTGGTTGAGAACTAGCAAAATTACCTGAAAGCCAAACATTTCTTGAAGCCAATCAAGCATGTCTTCATCTTTCTTTTTCTTGTGACCTTCAGGCCAAGGAAGACCTCTAGTGTTGCGAAGGCCAAGAACAGCAGCTTGGATCTGCAATAAGGATTAACATTACCCACCGATAACATGTTACAAATGTAAAACAACAAGACGACTAACCTCAGGATATCTCATAATCGCTTGATTTGCACTGTCAGGATCGAGAGGTAGGATGTTATAGTGGACATACAACTGTGTCTTTTCTGCAACCTTATCTTGAGCTTCCAAAATCTGGAAACAACAACAAACATCATTGTAGCGTTGCACAGGAGATGGGAAAAAAAGATAAATGTATCAAAGAGAAAACATTACCTCTCGGTCAACCTCAATAGACTGTGTGAGATTAACAGCCTTCAACACCTCAAACAAAACATTAGCAGTTTGGTATGCCTTCGTCAGCTGAGCACTGAGAATTAACACCAAGTAAACCCATCAGTTAATGAATTTGATGCTCTCAAAACAGTGAGAGAACACTAATTGACATTTTGAAGTAAGCTTAGACAAACCGGTCGGCCTTATCAGCAGCATTTTGCAAAGCTTGAATATACTTCTTATAGTAATGTTGATAAAAGCTCTGCATCTCACGGGCATCACTTTTCTTAACCCTCCCCATCAGTGTAGGATCATGCTCCTGCCCAAAAAAATTAAAGAAAAAGGTAAGAGCACATTGAGTTTAAAACAAAGAGATCTTCCTAAATCTGACACAAGCACAAGCTAAGCAGGGCTATTTTGAAGTAAAGTCTCACTCTTTCAAGACGCTGTAAGAGTGCAGTTTTAAACTGCCGAACACCTCTTCCACTGGAGGTGGGATCCAGCCTGTGAGCTTTCTCGAACGCATAGAACCGACCTAAGAAGAGAGAGCAAGATATAAATCCACAAACCACAAGCCAAAATAACATGAAGGGCAAGTGCTTACAGAGATAAGCAACTCTAGGGTTGCTAGATTCAACCTCATTAGCAACACGGAGAATAGGGGCAATCTCAACAAGGGATGAGGGAACGACTTCACTATCGAATGATTCACCGAGGTTACCAACGGTCTGAGTCCGCATGATCCGTCGCTGCTGAGGCTGGGACGGTCCTTGGTCAGGACCACCACCTCTCGAAGCCGACATTGCTCCTAACCCTTAAACCTCCAGGATAAAGCGGTAATAAATGTTCCTATTTGAAACAAAAACACCACATTAGAGACGAGAGTAAGAAAGAGCAGGGATGAGACATTGAAAGAAACATACAGAGATAGAGATCCAGAAGAAACCCTAACAATGGAGGAGGAGCAGAGAGGAAGAAAGAGAAGAAGCGCAACTTTCTAAGCTACTTAGCTGCTAAGTACGCAAAGTGAGTGAGAGAGACTATGAATAAATGTGTTTTGTTTTGTTTTTTCATTTTATTTAGCACCGCTTAAATGCAATTTTTTTTTAAAATAAAAATTAGAAAGGAAACTTTGGAAGTTCGTGTCTTAAAGAGGCTCTTTTTGTCATTTAATTACAGTAGAACCACATGTTTGAACCTCGGTCGTGGGGGTATTTTTGTAAGATTACTTGAAATTTCAAAAAAAAAATTCAGAGATTCCGATTAAAAGTATCTATATCACATTGGGATTGTTTGGCAATATGAATAGTAGTTAAAAAATAGTACTGTTTGGAAACATGGATAGCAATAAATTGGAAAAAACAATAATGGGCTTATGCTATTAAAAAAAATTGAAAGTCCATTACATTATATTAAAAAGTAATGGATCTATGTTACTTGATATATATATTCAAATCAAAATAATAATTTAAAATTAATTTATATCAAAAATTCATTCAAAAATATACATATATTCAAAATTTGATTTTTACTAACATATTTTCCAATAACTATTATAATTTTTTTAAATATATATAATAAAAATACAATACAAAATCCAATTTCAAACACCAACTTAAATTATGGTTTTATATTTCACATTAAGTTTTAAAATATAATATGTGATTATTTATATGATTGTACGTATAAAATATTATTAATTATAAGAAAACTTATTTGATGGTACGTATAAAATACGATTAGTTATATGATAACACATATTTTGTAACCTATGATAACACATATAGGATATATATAATAGTGATTAGGGGTGGACGTTCGGATTCGTTTTCGGGTCTTTTTGGGATTTCGTGTTCAGTTCAGATCTTTGAAGATTTGGTTCTGATTTGGATAACCAATTTAAATAGGTTTGGTTTAAATATTTGGATAGAGAATTAAAAATTATTTAAGTATTTTTAGAGTTTTGAGTATTTTTTTAACTATTTAAGATATTTACGTTTAATTATTTGTATATATTTTCAAGCATTTATGCGAACTTAAAAGTATCATATATATAAGTATATAAATCTATTTTGGATACCCAAAATAATTCGGTTCGGATCGGATTAGGTTTCAATTATTCAAATACCAAAATTTTGAATAATTCAGATATTTAATCAATTCTGGTTCGGATTTAGTACTACTTATTCGGATTAAGATCGGTTTGAATCTTCGAATTCAAGTTTTTTACTCAACCCTAAATAGTGACATAAGAAGCAAATATCATCATATTTTTTTTAAAAAAAATAGACCCGCACGGGCGTGCGGGTCAAAATCTAGTTATTATTATAATAACCGTTTTCAAAAAACTTGAATGGCTTCTTTGACCTCGTCAAATTGCATTTCAATCTTCTTTTACCGTTTCGCCATTTTCTTAACGTTAACAATATCTTCTTTGTTTTCGTCGACAAATATCTTTACCGTCTGGTTAAAAAAATGCTGGAACTGATTTTTAGATAAAAACTTTGGTTCTTGTCGGAAAATGAAATAAAAAATAATGGTGAAAGGCCCATAAGTAAGATAATGGGCTTATAAAAAAGTTATTGGCCCATATGCTGAAAGAGGTGTAATTGCAGATACAAAGCTTCCTTTCTTTTGTTTCCAAAAAAAAAACAAAAAAAACTTCCTTTCTTTGATGGAAGAGTTGTTTTCATATACCATCTCTGAAACATTCTACATTTATATGAAAGTCTAATGAATTTTACAATGCTTAAGACCCTAATTTCCAAATCCAGTAATGTGGTAACACAAAGATCATTTATAAATCCTCTCCCTAAACAAAATACAGTTTCCTTATCCATACAAGTTTCTAAATCCCCCTCAATCGATTCACATTGCCATCACCATCTACACCTTTTAGCAAGTCCAGTGTCCTGACTCCAACATCTGCCTTCAAGACAAAAAATTTTGCAGCCACGTTATTACTTCAGTTCCCAACAGACAGCATGAATTTTAGAGCAGTAAGAAAGATGTGAAACCTGAGGAGACTTAGAACGGGCCCCTTATCAAATATTACCACTTTCCCCGTCTGACATTTCTTCAAGCCTTGCAATTGCATCCACAAGAGCTTGCTCATGATCCTACCATTTTTCCAAGTTAAGACTATATAGTCAGCTTTGCTTTCCATGATACTGTGACCACAATAACACATGAATGAATATGGTTTCTTACTCTTAGCACTCTCTTTGCCTTCTCTACCTCTGCTGGATTGGGGTTAACTGATCCAAAAACTTTTTCTACCTGTGACAAATATTTATCAGATTGATAACAATTGTCAACATTCATTCCCATTGTTTAGAACTTGGATTATACCTCTTTTATTAGTGTATCCGTGTGGAGTAATTCGATATCCCCTAAAGCTTTATTCCCTATGCCATTCTGTGCTTTGTGTTGCTGTGTCTTCATGCTTCCCCTACCTCTACCAACGGTGTTGCCTGTAGGACCACCACGAGGCATGGCCTTTGCACTTCCACGGCCTTGCCCAGGATGTCCTCCTTTACGAGATACCCCAGCATCCTCACCTTCCCATCTGATATCTCCCGGAGATATCTATGATATTATATAGAAAGAACAATAAGAATCCAAGAACCATCAAGATCATAAACAAATAGAATAAGACAACATTCCATGGTAACTCCCAGTTTTATGATGCAAAAGCCAACTAGAAAAACTGAAATTGTTATTACCTCTTTAAGATTTACCCATTCCCAAGTTTCATTCCCAGTGTTCATGTCATACACTAGAGCATGCCGCCCCTTATCAATGTTGAACAAAGGAAAAAATATATAATATCAGAAAATGGAGATTTGGGACTATAAAACACACTATAAATATATATGAACGAAAGATAAGATACCGTTGCGAAAGATAAGATACCTCAACGGCGTTGTAGTCAGTTATAACAGCTTCATAGAAATTATTGTCCTCAGGCCACTTTGTCCATACCTTCTTTCCAATCAACGGGTCAAGTGATCCTGTTTCACCTGGTTCATGTCCTAATGCCCCAGACTGGGGCCTTCCAGCAATGCTTGTAGCTGGGAACTGCATCGACTTCATCAAGTACCAATAATTAAAAAAAATTGAGATCAGTAGTCATCATAGTAACAAAAAATGACTTACTGTCTTTGGCTTCTTGGTCTTTGGACCTGGTGGAGGACCTCCCCTTCTTAGCGCAGACGAAGATGGTTGCATCGATGGGTGCAGAGCAGGTGCTAACGAGGCGAATGGTTGTGATGTCTTTTGCTTCTTGCGTGATCCTGAAACAGCTGGACTCGGAGCTGAATCATGAACCATCTGAGGACCACCGGGCTGAAGGCTGTTCCCCTTTCTCCATTCCCTGGCATGATTCAAATTGACTTCATTAGCTAGAAAGTTGCTTTTGGAGACTTATTTCAGCAATTCATCACATATTAAAAAAAAAAAACAGACCTTATTCTTCTGATCATTTCATCAGCATTAACTCTAGATAACAGCTCTCTGTGCTCCTCATCAGACACCCGAAGTTCTTTTCTGAGTTCAGTGATCAAACTTTCTTTCTCCTGAATAATTTTTTAAAATCTTAGATGGTTAAAGCATGGAGTTAGTAATGAAGAAGACAAGTAAAAACAAGTACCCAGGTAATAGCATCAGATTGGGCTTTAAAAGCACGGAGGATAGAGCTATACGCTTCTTGCTCAATGAGATGAATTTGAGTTTCCATGTCATTGTGCATCCTTGATAACGGCGCAGAATTGAGAACTGAAGGTCTGCCATTACCGGCAGGTCTCCCGCTTCTTTGATATCTACTTTGATGTGATGGAGGTAGGTCATCATCCGTGCCTGAGTTCCCACAGGAAAACAAATATACAAAAAAAAAAAAAAACATAGTAAAAACCAGTTTTGAAGATCAAGGATGAATTATTCTAACTGAACAAAGCATGGAAAAATTACAGTAAAAAGAACATCCCATTGTTAACAGCAGAAAGAGAGGCTTAAGACGCTGCTACACTGAACATCTACTCACCACTACTATCAGAAGGTCGGTAATCCATTTGTGACTTTTCCAGATGGTGCTTCACAGGGGAAGCTAAGAAATCAAAACGTGGTACGAGGCCTGTTTAGTTGCACCAAAGACCTGTCTAGCTGCAAAACCAAGAAAAAAGGAAACTTTTAACGGAGGAAGAAGCGAAAACACTCACTCTTAGAAAATTTTCTCTTTTCAGTTCAAAGCTGAGAAAAAGTTAACCTCGCAAAAACGCAGTAACTCGTAGAAAAAACAATCTCACAGTACTAAAACTCGAGGTCAATAAACCGTTCCTCGGCACCTCCCAAAAATCAAAAAAAAAAAAAAGTTGTTTCTAGCAAATCCTAATCATTAAAGAAAACGACTTTCAAGTTAAATCTTTTGAAAAGGATTAAACTTTAGTAAACCCCAATTGCCTACGCTAACTAGCTCTCTCTCAAGATGAACTCGAATTTCGTAGGAAAAAAAATGCAAATTCAAAGAGAAAATACCTTTTTTCGTGACTGTTCTTTTGGATCTACTCCCGAAAAATCATAAAAATTTGAGCAAAAGCAAACGACACATCTGTAAAATCAGAAGATCGGAACAAAGGGCGGTTCCTGTAAGAAGCTTCCTCACGCCGAATTCAATTTCGTCAAACGATAGATCTCCCGGAAGCTGAAACTACGCCGCGAAACTCAGAATCAGTATACAAATCGTGAACGATTTTCCGAGAAATCTACGAGCCGCGGACGTGAAACTACAAATATTTTGCCCTAATTTTTCCCCAGTTGATAGGTTGGTTTGAGTTACGCAAACGACATCGTTCCACTTTCACTTCGTATCTCTTTTGGTTCTGTCTGAACCCCGGTTTACGTTGGTACGCTTTCATCATACCAACAGGCAACATGGATTATTTTGGTTACATAACACAGCAAAACAAACGACAAACAAAAGCAAGTGAACCGACATTGTGAAGCCGGTCGGAACCAGACAAAGCAAGAAAGGCGGTTCGGTCCCAAAAATTAAATTCAACGAAACCTGTAATAAAAAATGTAAACAGGAAGAAGAAATGTTGTTGCGTGTGTGTAGTAGTCCGTCGTCTTTCTTCAACCTCCGACCGCTTCATCTCCTCACTTCCTCTCCGAAGCTCCCCTTTGGTCGTCCCTCTCTCCGCCGAGAGTTTCGATTAATCCCTTCCCGATCCTCTTCTTCTTCTTCTTCCTTCCATCGGATGGAATCTCCTCCAGCTTCGTCTTCGTCTCAGACGCCGGTAACCGCTTCGGAAACCGATTCCTTAGCGAAGGATCTGCAGAATCAAAATCTGGGAGCTTCTGTTGATGAAGGCGGTGCTAAGATCAAACGGAAGCTCGAAGATTTTAACTGGGACCACTCCTTTGTTAAAGAGTTGCCTGGTGATCCCAGAAGCGATGTTACCTCGCGTGAGGTAAATCAAAGGATGAATCTTTTGTTATGTGGTTTAATCTGTAATCATCAAGTTCGTGTTTTTATCTAGTTTGTTGTTGAATGCTGAAGATTTAACTTTTATAGAATTTTCTTTGCATTTGTGTTGTTAGAGCATACTTGTTTACACGAAAATTGAATAATAACTCTCTTAGTATGTGATATTGGATTTTAATTGTTTATTTGTAATTATTGCGTGAGGTTGTGTTTTGATGTGGTTATGTGGTTTTATCTGTTGATGAGGAATCTTTTTATCATGTGGTTTGATCTGGAATCATCAAGTTGATATTTTTATCTGTTGGTTGAGTTCTAAAGATTATATTTTTGTAGATTTTTTTCTTGTGCTTATAAAGCTCATTTGAAGACTACTGAACTGATCATTGTTACATCTTGTTAAGTTAACTAACTTGGTCTTCTGGATTTTGATTGTTTATTGTAAAACTGGCAGGTGTTGCATGCTTGCTATTCAAAAGTTTCCCCATCAGTACCAGTAGACGATCCTCAGCTTGTAGCATGGTCTGACTCTGTTGCTGAGCTCTTGGAGCTAGATCCTAAAGAGTGAGTTTGATTCTCCACGTGTCACATTAGATCATTTCACGGTTTTAATATTCTGTTGAACTTTCAGATTTGAAAGGCCAGACTTCCCTCTCCTACTCTCTGGTGCTAAACCTTTACCAGGATCGTACGTAATCCCTGCCCTAACCTGATTCTAGGTTCAACCTTAAAGTTTCTAATCGAAGTTTATTGGTATTATTTTGTCTACAGAATGCCTTATGCACAGTGCTATGGAGGACACCAGTTTGGCATGTGGGCAGGACAGCTAGGCGATGGTCGTGCCATTACCCTCGGAGAAGTTTTGAACTCCAAAGGTGAAAGATGGGAGCTTCAGCTTAAAGGTGCGGGCAAGACTCCTTATAGCCGTTTTGCCGACGGGCTCGCAGTGCTGCGTAGTAGCATCAGGGAGTTCCTTTGCAGCGAGGCTATGCATTTTCTTGGTATCCCTACCACTCGTGCCCTTTGTCTTCTCACTACAGGTCAAGATGTCACTCGCGACATGTTCTATGAGTATGTCTAAAACCTTCCATACCCTGTCTAGCTTCTTGTTATGTTCCTAGGTGGTTTGACTTCTCCTTTTTTGTGCGTTTGTAGTGGCAATCCAAAGGAAGAGCCTGGCGCAATCGTTTGCAGGGTGTCTCAGTCGTTTCTCCGCTTCGGCTCATACCAAATACATGCTTCTAGAGGCGAAGAGGATCTTGAGATTGTTCGGAAGCTTGCAGACTACGCCATCAAACATCACTTCCCTCATATAGAGAGCATGAACAGAAGCGACGACAGCTTATCTTTCATAACCGGCAAAGAAGATGATTCCGTTGTGGATCTAACCTCAAACAAGTATGCAGGTAAAAATCTCCTAACGAAGTATTCATCAAAATTGCTGCATGAGACACCATTTCAAACCACTGATGCTTTTAAAAATTATATTAGCATGGGTTGTTGAGATTGCGGAGCGTACAGCGACCTTAGTTGCAAGATGGCAAGGTGTAGGTTTCACACATGGTGTGCTCAACACTGACAATATGAGCATTTTGGGTCAAACCATAGACTATGGTCCGTTTGGGTTCTTGGATGCTTTTGATCCGAGTTTCACCCCAAACACCACAGACCTCCCTGGGAGAAGATACTGTTTTGCAAATCAGCCTGACATCGGCTTGTGGAATATTGCTCAGTTTGCTAAGTCTCTTGCTGTTGCTGAGCTGATAAATCAAAAGGAAGCAAATTACGCCATGGAAAGGTAATTTCGTTTTCACTAGAGCGCTGTTCTTGATTCTGTTAAGTGGTTAATGAACTCGTGATTTTCAGGTACGGTGAGAAATTCATGGATGAGTATCAAGCCATAATGTCAAAGAAGCTTGGTCTTTCCAAGTATAACAAGGAGATCATCAGTAAACTTCTGAACAATATGGCTGTTGATAAAGTCGATTACACAAACTTCTTCCGGCTTCTTTCAAATGTCAAAGCAGACCCCAACACGCCTGAAAATGAGTTGTTGAAGCCCTTGAAAGCTGCTCTCTTGGACATTGGAAAGGAGAGAAAAGAAGCTTGGATCAAATGGGTCCAAGCGTATATACAGGAGGTATTAAATTGTGTATATCTAAATCTTTCTAGCTGATGCAACTCTTTGTTTATGTGTTTGGATTTGAAATTGCAGGTGAGTGGTAGTGACACATCAGATGAAGAAAGAAAAGCAAGGATGGATTCAGTGAACCCAAAGTACATTCTAAGGAACTATCTCTGCCAAAGCGCAATAGATGCAGCTGAACAAGGGGACTTTTCAGAGGTCAACAACTTGATCCGTCTCATGAAAAATCCTTATGAGGATCAGCCAGGGATGGAGAAGTATGCTCGGTTGCCTCCAGCTTGGGCTTATAGGCCAGGCGTCTGCATGCTTTCTTGCTCCTCTTAGTTCTCCTTCCTACGTTTGTTTTGCCATTATATAGTAAGGAAGAGGAAAACAAAAACACTCTTATATATGTATTGTTTTTATAATGCATTAAATTGACAAGAAAACTTTGGTATTTTCAGTATTTTTGTTTTACGTTGAATAAAGATTTGAGTACATATCAGTATCCATGACACAGAGCTCAGAAAGAGGACCTGATCCATGTGACAAACAAGAACTAGCCTCATCTTTTCTTAGTTAGTTTTGACTCTGACATGTTAAATCCATCTAGCATTGGCTATAGCTTCTAGTGTGCTTCTATATAGGCGTGTTTGTTTTTGTTGTTCGATGAAGATATGAGATCGCTTTGTGAATTATAAAAGCTTATTCTTATATGAAATGAACGGGTGACATTAAACAATCTTGGTTTAAACGTCTTTCATATCTCATCATTCAAGAACATTCGAAACGAGTTTAGTAAAAAAACCATCAACTGGCAGTGCCAGATGCAGATGCTAAATTGGCTTAATCCAAAATGCAACCTTCAAGCGCCAACAAACAGAGTGATCTGAGCCTCATCTCCAAACACAAGCTCCTGAACTCACATACTAGAAACAGAGAAAATCACACACTATAGTCAAAACACAAATAAAAGATCTCGGGGAAAGGGAAAAGCATTACGTGGCATACCTCTCGATAGCACGAGGACTAATGGGAACCACACCAGAAGGTGTCACAAGGGCATCGATCAGAACATCATTAGGTGTTACAGGAATACTACCGTCCTCGAGAATCTGAGGAGAATATGACAACGCAACTGCAATAGGAAAAGAACAACAACCACTGGTGATTTATTAGCTTATCTCTCTATTGAAAAACATTCTGTGATATCAATTTGATTTATATACCCTTGAGTGGATTGCTCCAGCCCTTCTCCTTTGCACGGTCCTGGTATCTCTTCAAGAAAGTGTCGTAGTAGCTTTTTTTCCCAGATTCATTATCCATATAAAATAAGTTATGTTAGATCATGAAAAACAAACAAAAGCATTCCTAACTGATGAAAAGATTTTGTGTTTGAGAAAAGGTAAGAGAAGAACTGAAAACTCAGACGTATCTCTTCAGAGTCTTAACATTTTCATGTTATTAGCTTTGAGAAATGGAAATGTGATAAGTCTTATATAAGAATCTATAGCACTATGATGAAAAGACAACTTGAAGTCGATGCAAACTTACCCACCCCCACGGCCTAAACGTCGCCCACATCTATCAAACGCAAGTCCTGACCACGAGGATTCGGAATAAATTTGATTAGATACAGAGATTAAGGGGAACAAAAACATGGAAACTCTATACCTGGCAAGATGAATAGATCGACCGGTTCCTCTGCTTGTAACACTATCCATAGAAAAAAAACAAAGTGTCATTTCTAGCCGGTGATATAATACTTATAATGTGAAGCTTATATGGGTTATTATTACCATCTTCGCGCTCATTCCCTTGAGCATCAACAGGAGCTGGTTCCAAAATGTTCATAGAGTTTGCAATGAGGTCATCCATATGAGATATGTGCAGCATACGCATGTTACTGTTCTTATCCTCTACCCAAGGGACATATAGCTTTTTCTCTGCCATTGTATTTGGATCTAAATAAGGATGAAGAAATGCAGAGGAAAAAGAAAAACTAAGAGCACATACAAAACCAAACTTTGAGAAAGAAAAGTGCCTAGATTAATACAGAGAGAAATCAATGTGTTGGTAAAGATGACAGTACAACAAGTCTTGACAGATTGCATCCCTAAGGTTACTTTTAACGTTTACTGATCTTCCTGTGATAGGGATACGATCAAAATGTATTGAGGAGACTAAGATACTTGCAGTGAGAGTCGTAACCAATAACACAAAGAAATGCAATTTCATTTGTCCTAGTAGTAAGGCACATGCCATTAAACCAAACACTAGTCGCAAATGGTCACTGAAGTGTAAAGGGTTTTCCTTTTTTTTTTTCAAATGTGACCGGTACAAATGAGAGCTCAAAGTACTTGTTAATGTCACGACAATGATGTTCTAAATAGCCCTAACAAAAAGGGAGGAACGAGAGGTAGTAGTAGTAGTAGTACCAGGTTGTTGCAGAATCTTCGACAGGATTTTCGAAGTGTCAACTTCATTGAGAGACTTGCAGCTAATGTAAGCACACAATCCCCGGCATGATTTGAACCAAGGAGCTTCGAGAACAGTGTTTTGAATGGCATCATCTAAAAAACCAATCAAGATAACCGGAGATTACTACATATATGTTTCCAATATTAAAAAGGAGACGAGAGAGAGAGAGAGAAAAAAGATCGAACCTTGTTGGAGTCGGAGAGAAGGGTCCATGCCTTTTAGGGATTTGCGGACAGTGGAACGCACAATCTTTTTCTGCTTGAAAATGGAATCGAGCTCCTCTTGACTTTTGCTGGTGGTGGTGCTCATGGCGACGACGGATCTAGTGGTTGCCGGTTGTAATCTGGACACGGGTCGGGTCAAGATCCTAGGGAAGAAGAAGATTGATGTCGTGATACAAAAGACGCGAGCTCCAATCATTACAATACGTTTTTTCTATTCAAAAGAAATGACACTCATAAAATCTACTATACGCATCATCTTGCTTATTGTCTGTCCATTTCCTAAGGTTTATTGATGTCACACAACATACATACTTTACAACCTGTTCAGTAAAATTCAAAAATCATCTTCCTGCACTCTCAGTAACACATGAGTGTAAATAGGTATTACTAATTCCCAGTTCAGTCTTAGAGATGCATGCATGTGCAATCTCAACATGAGCATTTTGGTTAGAAAGATCCTAAAATACATTGGAAATAACAAGAGTGATCAGTGTGAATTCTTTGTTAAAGCTCTCTCTCTAGTGTTGTTCCTACAATCATACGTTGTGAGAATTAAGGCAAGTTAATGATTTATAATCTAATTTTGTCTAGAGAATAATTTTAAGAAGTTTAAACTACATACAATAAAAATGATAACTAAAAAATTTCTTCTTTTTGTTTTAAAGTATAAAATAATATACATAAATTTTTATTCTCAACAGCCCCATATAAAAACTTCTTATATGGACACTATGAAATTATGGTTTGGTGTTACTGTGGTTGGTTATGGATACAAATTATGCACTTGTTGTAAGTGAACCATTCAATCTTGTTTAATGCTTTGATGAGAATTGTCGGCCTAATTTGCAGCACTCGGTTTGTTTTCATAATATTTACATGGGTGTAAGAGTTTTCTTTTTGGGATAAATTCTAGATTGACTCTTGACAATAGCATTCCATTCGAGACTGATGGAGATCTCACCTCGTTTTGTCTTGTGTAACATGATTGTGAATAACATTAATGATTACATAACTCATGCATATTTCGATCATGCTATTCTCCATGATCAAATTCACAATGCTGCTATTGATTAAGCAAATAATTATAATTGGTTTAATCTCAAACGAAAAACTATTATACAAGAGAAAAATTCCAATAATATAATTATTTCTCTCTTTTATGTAATTGTGTGTATGATGGGCTGGAATACCATGACATGTTGTGTCAACTTCAAAAAATGTACAAAATAGACACTTTTGACAATATACACAAAATGAAACATTTGAATTATTATTTAACTTTCTTTACATACAACACATGTTGTTTCGCCTTGAAACAACAAAAAAACATGATCGAGAACACTATCAGCCATCCAATCCAACCAGTTTGATATTAAGCTATGAATACGAAGATCCCCGTACAAAGACATTTGTGCCTATGAAGGATGAACCAAGTTGTTTTGTGTTGAATTCGTCACCATCCTGAATTCAACAAGCGTCCACTGCTTATGAGGTATCATGTCTCTCATCATCTATGTAGTTGGGTTGGCCAAGACAAAAGAGATCTGCTTTGTAGCTAAAGGAAAAATCAGTCTCATCATGGGTGACCATGTAGCTAAGGCGACATTTCGGAAACTTTCGATTCTTAAATTGTCAACAAGATTGGAAGTTGGAGGGATTGTCGGTTACTCGTTGGTTTCGAGTTGTGTCCTCAGCTTTGAAGGAGACGAGGAGTTGCTCGCGGAGCTTCTTCGGCATGGGTGATAATGATGAGAGTCTTAGTATTGTGTTTGTTTGTGGGAACTTAGATTTTTGTGTTTATGACTGTTAAACTCTGTCTGATATGTATGCACTTGTTTGCTTGTGAAAATGATAGTAAAAAAAACTTAAAACAAAAACAAATATCATGAAAAAATGTTAGAAAACAGATATAGTTATACCTGATAATTGTTGATTCCTTCAACTTCAATCTGTAATTTTCAAAGAAATATGTCGTCGCAGAGAGGGATGAATATTACCAGTCAAACCAGCGTTTAAGATAACTGTCGTATATGAAAATATGTGAAAATCAGTCTCTCAAAAATATAGATGCGTTTGTTTTGCAAAGAAGCTTTTCTATTTTTATTTACACTTTCTCTCTTATTTTTTTGTTCATTAATTTATTGGTTGAAAAACTGTCGAGAGATCGGTTTTTAGTCTCCTTATAAAGATGATTACACTTTTATAGTTCACATGAATAAAGTATTTTACCTTAAAAAACCGAGTCAAACTAAATTTAAAATAGTTAATATACAATTTATCTATATACATAATTGATTTTTTTTTTGTTCCCACTCCATCAAATTATTTATAAAAACTTAACACATTAATACAATTATTCTATAAAAATTAGATTTTCTTACACCTCTCTTAATTTTACAATCTGGACCACTTATATCAGCACAGTATTCAATATCTCATAAATATATATATATATATATATATATATATAATTAATAATACATCTAAACTAACTAATTTTTAACTTAAATTTTCCATAAAAACAATTTAGTAAAAAAATAATAATATAGCATATAAAAGTTAAAGAATCAATTAAAATTAAAAGATATTTACTATTTGATTTCATATTTTATCAAATCAAATCAAGGCCACATAAAGTAAATTCACTCAGTCATCAAAATTAGAGAAATTATTAAATTTTCTTTTTTGAAAATTACGTTCAAAGATTAATATATAATTAAAACATATATTTTAGAATAATTAAACGGAGTCAATGTATAAAATAAAAAAATGAATAAAGTATAAAAATAAACTATAAATCCATAGAAGAAAAATCTACTAAATAATATTTTTGAATCTAAATTACTCAATAAAAATGGCCAAAGTCCAAAAAAACTCATTTCCCTCTCGCGGGAGTATTTTTGGCTCCAATCACTTTTTTTTCACAAAAGACCGCCTCCTCCAACTTCTCGGTGCTAATAAACCCAAACGGATCTCCAAAATGAAAATCCTTCAAACTCCACAGCTCAAATCCACCGTCCAATCTTCTACCCATTCGTCTTCCCCCACAGCGATGGAGAGTCAACAGAAGCGCCAGCGAAAAACACGCCTCGCCGGAAGAAACTTGAGGCGAAAGCTGTCCCGGGAGACAGACGCGGCGTCGTCGATAGTCATGCAGATTACGGAGGTCGAAGAAGACGAAGAAGCAGATCTCGTCGCCTCGATCCGCCGCCACGTTGAGGTTTTGAACTCCAGCTTCTCAGATCGCGAAGCTGTCAAAGAAGCTGCTGCTGCTATCTCCTCTCTCGCTAAAATCGGTACACTAGTCTCCGCGATTATGTTGAAATGGCTAGTCCTTAGTTTCCGAACGGCTTTGAATTGCTTAGATCTGATTGAATCGATACAGATTTTGAATTCCACTTGTCAATCGATTTGTGATTCTTTGGGATCAGTTTTATATTCTGTATCTGTTTGTATAGATGAAAACGTGGAGATGATGGTGGAGAATGGAGTCATCCCTGCTTTGGTTAGATATCTAGAATCGCCGTGGTCTTTGGCGATCAATCCAAACGTTCCCAAGTCTTGTGATCATAAGCTGGAGAAAGACTGTGCTGTTTCCCTTGGACTTATTGCTGCTATTCAGGTAACTCAATCTTTCAGCCGTGGATGAGGAGTTGTGAATCTCTCAGTTTCTGTTTACTAATGTTAGTTTTATTTTTTAAATAGCCTGGTTACCAGCAGCTCATTGTGGATGCTGGGGCTATAGTTCCCACTGTGAAGTTGTTGAAGAGACGAGGGGTTTGTCTTGGGTGCATGGAAGCTAACGCTGTTATTAGGAGAGCTGCTGATATCATCACTAATATTGCTCATGACAATCCAAGGATTAAAACAAATATAAGGTATTGTTTGTTGTTTGATGATCATTATAGGTTTTGGTCATGCCTATGCTTACACCTTTTGTAAAACTTTTTTTTTTCAGGGTTGAAGGTGGCATTCCACCGCTTGTTGAGCTTTTAAATTTTCCGGATGTCAAAGTACAGAGGGCTGCTGCAGGGGCCTTGCGTACAGTTTCATTTAGAAATGATGATAACAAGAACCAAGTATGTTTTGATGTGATGATGCTTTCTTTTGTTTGATATGAGAGGCTTGATTCTTACATTAAAAGCAAAATTGTGTAGATTGTGGAGTTGAATGCTTTGCCCACGCTTGTATTGATGCTTCAGTCAGAAGATCCTTCTATGCATGGCGAAGCGGTAGGTTCTTACCTTGCTTTAGATGGCTGCAGTTGGTTCGCTTTGTTTCTACTAATATAGACTATGGATTTTTTTTTCAGATTGGGGCAATTGGAAATCTTGTCCACTCATCTCCTGACATCAAGAAAGACGTTATCCGTGCTGGTGCCTTACAACCAGTGATCAGTTTACTTAGGTATGCTTTTTATTGTTTTTCTACTTAGACATTTGCTTCTGAAATTTTTGTAATATGTTTAGTAACTTTTTGCTATCTGCTACAGCTCCACTTGTTTAGAGACACAGAGAGAAGCAGCATTACTAATAGGTCAATTTGCTTCGCCTGATTCAGATTGCAAGGTATGAGCTAGTCTCTTTCATCGCATGCTGTAGTAATAATCTTAACATATGCATGCTGTAGTAATAATCTTAACATATGCTCAATCAAACTCAGGAGAGAACTTATTAAACATAGCTGGCAAAATGATAATGCAGGTGCACATTGCCCAGAGAGGTGCCATTACACCATTGATTAAGATGCTTGAGTCATCAGATGAGCAGGTCATGGAAATGTCAGCTTTTGCTCTTGGTCGTTTGGCTCAGGTACTTATCTTTTTGAATTAGCATGTGAATGTTTTCGTTGCTTCTGGAATCTGGTTCGTTATCAATGATTGTTAAATCATACCTTTTATGTGATAAAAATAGTAATCCTAAATTTGCTTGGTACATATCTTAATACGCCGGTATATTCTCAATGCAATGTTGCAGGACACACACAATCAAGCTGGCATTGGACAAAGAGGAGGCATCATCTCACTACTAAATCTTCTTGATGTGAATACTGGATCTGTGCAACACAACGCTGCATTTGCTTTGTATGGCCTTGCAGATAACGAGGTAAACTAAGTTCACAGTGAATAATTTTGAAACAGCTATGTCTTTTAGTAACTATACATACCATTGAGTACCTAAACAAGATTTTTGTAAACAGGAAAATCTAGCAGACTTCATTAAGGCTGGAGGTATTCAAAGGCTTCAAGATGACAACTTCACTGTTCAAGTATGCTTTTGACTGCTTATGTTGCAAAACCAATCTATAACATTTCCAAATTCTGATTTATATTCTTCTGTCTGCAGCCGACTAGGGATTGTGTTGTGAGGACACTGAAGAGGCTAGAGAACAAGGTTCATGGACCTGTGAGTATCTATTTCTGTTAGACCTACTGGTTCTTATTTAAGTATGGCTTTGGTTTTAGACCCCTGATGTCAAACCCTTCTTTCAGGTACTGAACCAATTATTATATCTGATGAGAACCACTGAGAAGCCTATACAAATGCGAATTGCTTTGGCTCTTGCACATCTTTGTGACCCTAAAGATGGAAAATTAATTTTCATTGATAACAACGGTGAGAATCTCATTTTTCAGAATTTATATATTTCTGTTGGGTTTTACTGTTTCTGATCAATATACGTATTACTAATGTAGGAGTAGAGTTTCTGTTGGAGCTTCTATACTTGTCAGGCATGAAACAGCAGAAATATAGTTCAAGGGCTTTATTTGAATTAGCTAGAAAAGCTACTTCCTTTGCGCCAGAGGACTCAGCTCCTTCCTCACCCACCCAACGGGTAAGAAAACTTCATTTTTTTTTTCAAGTTTAAAAACTACTTGTGATTTGTGGTCTTGACTTGTGATTGATTGTATTACTGAAGGTTTTTTTGGGTGCGGAGTTCGTGAACAACCCTACTTTGTCCGATGTCACATTCCTAGTCGATGGTACAACATTTAATCCCATTCTATGTTTCTGTTAATTCTACCTGCGGATAACACTTTCTAATTGAATGTTTCCATGGCGTATTATCAGGTAAACAATTCTATGCTCACAAGATTTGCTTGGTAGCTTCCTCTGATATATTCCGTGCAATGTTTGACGGCCTTTACAAGGTAAGCCTCTGAATAAATGATTTGCATCATATATATAGAAATCACTCAACTAACTTGAGAATTGGTTTTAGGAACGGAACGCCCAAAACGTGGAGATTCCAAATATAACATGGGAAGTGTTTGAGCTTATGATGAGGTAAAGTTCTATAAAATCAAACATTTGAATATTACCAAACTTGAGATAAAGAATCTTAGCATGAAACACAAAATGTGCAGATTCATATACACAGGAAGAATTGACATCACCAAACATTTGGCTCAAGAGCTGCTTGTTGCAGCTGATCAGTATCTTATCGAAGGCCTCAAGCGCCTTTGTGAGTACACAATCGCACAGGTATATATATAAGCAAAACCCTAAGGTCTTATTCTTTTGCAAGTTAGAGCGACTACTAAATGGAGTTTACCAAATGTTGGTGCAGGACATCTGTGTGGATAACATACCGTTAATGTATGACTTAGCTGATACATTCAATGCTTCAGCCTTAAGACGAGCATGCACTCTCTACGTTCTTGAGCATTACACTAAGCTCAGCTCTGAAACATGGTACGACATCAAATTCATTATAATTTTGTTTTGGAAATTCTAGCTTTGGTCCCTTTTTGTAACTCAAATCATGTTTTATTTTATTCTTTCTGTTACGATGCAGGTTTCCCATGTTTATCAAGAAAATTATACCTGAAATCCGGACATACATCACAGATATTCTCACACGGCCAGTCCAAGCTAGCTCAACCGTTGTATAAAACATTTATAACTAGATTACTTTTATTTTGGTTAGATAACCAGATTGTATCCTTGTTACTGCTCTTTTGCTCAACTCAGTAATATCAAGAGGCCCTGGAAGTTAGATTTTCTGTAATTGTTTAGTATAAGTTACTTCCACAAATGGCACAGAAAATTAGACCAACTCAACAATTGTAGTGTCAACTGATCAGTTCTAGCAAGAGTATTGTAAGCTTCTGAATGTCTTTGTAAGCATCGTTTTTGAGAATCTTTTTGTTACTAAAGAAAGGTATTCTAGTCTTGTGAAATAATTTGTTCCGAAAACAAAACACTAACACACATTAGACATCCATGCTTTGCATAATCTTTCTCTTGCTCAACAGTCAACACTATCAAAAGTCAAAGCCCATCATCGGAGTTTTTGGACAGGCTTTTTTAAAGGCCCATTACCGCTGACGAGAGAACCATTGTGGTTTGTAAAACATACATAAGCACGTCACGTTTTCCATTTTTGGGAATTATTTCTTCTATCTAGCTCACCAAGATCTTCAATTGCCTACCTTTCTAGGTAATTCTTCTCTTCCCAATTTCACAGTCTCATTATCACCAATCGATTAGCATCGAGTCAAAACTGTAAGTACGTTTCTTTCTTCATCTGTTTCCTGGAAATTTTTAGATTTCTTTCGCCGATGTTGAAGATCATAGCGGAATTTTGAACTGGAGTTTCTGTGATTCGATCGTCGTATCTGCGAAATCAATGTTTTAAAAATTCTCCAATTCCTTCATCTTTGCTCGCTGAAAGCTTATTTAAGCTAAAAAAATCAATCTTTCATGAACCAAACTGTGTTTGGTTTGATCTAGGTGTAAGCTACTATAATAAAGTGAAAACCTTTTTATTTCTTTTAATATAAAAGAATCTCTCGCCCACGATTCGTTGTATTTAGATTCGGATCTTCGTTCTGTTATATCAGCTAGATCATCTTGTTTATGTTACATCTCTTGTTTAAAACTTGTATGTTGTATCCAAAAACATTCATGATCTCCGGTTTGATTTGGTTTTAGTTAATCATGTCACGTTCCTCTGCGTATTCATACTTTTAACTTATGTACTGTTTTTTTTTTTTTGTAGATTCTTGATGGTGAAAGCATATAGACAAGAGCATGTCTACAAGCACCCGTGGGAGCGGGTGAGTGCCGCCTCGTGGAGGAAGTTTGCAGACCCTGAGAACAAACGCATCCTTTCTCATATCCTCGAAGTCGACACCTTGAACCGCAAGCTTGACACTGACACTGGGAAACTCCACACCACTCGTGCCCTCACCATCCACGCTCCTGGACCTTGGTTCCTTCACCGGATCGTGGGCCAGGACATCTGCCACTGCGTTGAATCAACCGTTGTGGATGGCAAATCACGTTCTATGCAGGTAACCATCAGCTTCTTCCACAAAGTTTTGTAATTTTTTGTAGATGAGAAGGAAAGCTTGATTGAGATGAAGCATTTATTAAGTAGTTTACAACCATAGAGGAGTGTTTTAGGTTAGCTTATCATAGCATTTGACATGGTAAACGTCTAACTAACGAATTTTAATTCAGCTCATAACAAAGAATATTAGTCTCCAGAAGTTCATTGAAGTGGAGGAGAGGATAAGGTATGATCCTCATCCAGAGAATCCATCGGCATGGACGGTTTGTAGCCAGGAGACAAGCATTCGGATCAAACCCTTGTCGGCTCTGGCCTCAATGGCTGAGAAAGTTGAGCAGAAGTGCGCAGAGAAATTCATGCAGAATAGCGCGAAAGGGCGAGAGGTTATGGAGAGGATTTGTAGGTATATGGAAGCAGAATCAGCTCGAGTCTAAAAGATCCAAACAAGAAGGAAACACTCAACAGATTTACTACAGTATCTTGTTTTTTGAATGTTTTGTGGTAATTCAAGACTGTGTGTTGGTGTCATGGTAATAATAAATCCATGAGACAGTTAAGATCAAGCTTCTGTGTTTTTTTCTCCAGCTACTTCTCTTGTTTGTGGTAGCAACTCGATGTTTAGCTGAGAAGCTTTTTGACCAATTTTGAATTCATTTCCAAACCGATGCATTAGAATTCTAGTGGTTGTACCTGATCCGGTCCGGTCTGACCGGATATGATGTTACAAACAAAAACATGTATCCTGAGAAGAAGGGAATTGGGGTAAGGCTAGCTAAATTGCATGTCTGACTAGGGTTTATCACATTTTCACTCTCCAACAAACTCAAATTTTCATATCTTGCTTACAAGGTATTTAGAGACTATGAAATGTCTAGGGACTAAGTATTATTTATAAGTCAATAAGTTTGTTAAAATTATTGGGATACAATCTCCAAATTGACCATTGTTTTTTTTTCCAACATAGATAAAATTGTAATGTTATACTTTTTATTTGTATAATTCACAACATGGGCTCTCAGAAGGATACGCTCCAAAGTTATAAAAGGTATTAAAAAGAAGAGTAGATTTGCATTTGGGTGAGAATATGCTCGAAATTTTCTGTAGATTTTTCGATGGGATGCGAGTGGACTCCTTCGTAGGTCGTGACTACAACTTCTTGGTCCGATGTTAATCTTTGCACTTGCTTCTTTACATTGCATCCTCCATGTGTGCACCTATAGTAACTCCTGCACATTTATATTTAAGCCATTATTAAAAAGAAAAAAATATTGTTCTCATTTCCACTTTTAAGATCATTTTCACCAACACTTACATTGGCATGGTTTTTAGATGGACTAGAACATAACGATTTAATCTATATGCAGATTAGTTAGCATCAATCTAGACTCGATGTGAATGATATGTACATATATTGATCACCGAGTTATTTACAAGTGCAAGTGGTCATCAAACTTGTTTCCAAATGCACATTTTAGTTATATGATTTTCACCAAAATACATCTTAATCATTGATTTTCACAGGAAATATAAAAGAAAAAACAGATCATTGATCTAGCTCTAGAACTAAGCAAATCATATGTGCAAACTTGTTACAATCAATCTAGACTCGATCTTGGTTCGAGATTGGCCTAAGCATATGCTGTACAGTATTAGAGACAAGGTCCCATCTAACTTAACAAACAGCACTACAGTGTAACTCTTGTCTCTTTCTATATCTAATAATAATATAAGAAAAAGAGAGGAATAACAAAGCTAGTAAATTAAGGGCGGAATGAATACGAACCTAGGGAACTTGTTGTTCTTGACAGCTTTTTGGCCATATTTTCTCCAACGATAGCCATCATCAAGAATATCAACTTGGCTCCTTGTCTGAAACGCAAACTTTTGTTTCTTTCCCTTCTTCTTTTTCAACTCCTTGCTTCTGGAGGAACCTTCTCTAACTTTTGAGGCTTCTTCTCTGCCTTGTTCTAACTCCGACTTAGAAAGGCTTTGATGTGGTTTCAGCGACAGAAACGGAGCATACAACGATCCATCATCATATCCTTCCATGTTCCCAATTAACTCTGGAATCTTATAAAAATACAAAGAGCGATCGACCTGACTTTTTTTTTAAGAAGAAGATTCTTTTGATTTGTTTGTTTGTTTGTAATTATAGGTTGCGAGATATTTTGTGAAGGAAAATATTATACTTTAGTCTATATTTTATAGACATTTATTCCTCGTGTTGGAGCAGACTGCGAAGTCAAAGACGAAGAGGCGGCCCGATGATAATAGTAAAAGCAGAACTATAAGGGGCAGTGTCGTAGACGACACGTAAGAACTAAGCATTTACATAAATTTATTAATCATTAACCCATTAATCCAAAGATATTCTTATACATCTAAAGACAATTAAATCAAGAAATAAGAAGACTATTATTTCCAAGGATTGTAGTTAACTGAATATAGCTCAAGAGTATATATGCATGCATAACCTAAATACAAGAACATTTATGGTATTTGAGAGTGCCTTTAATAAAAATATATCTCACTAGTTATTGCATAAGGTAGGAAAGGCTTGTTAGTAGTATCCGACGTAAGAATCAATCAAATGCTTTTCAATATTTTGTAAAGTAGATATTAAAAACGATGCATGCACGTACGAACATGGAATTGTCACTAATGTGTTGTGCAAGATCATTACTAACGAACGAGACTCGTCGATTTTATCTCTAATGACGTGATATTTCAAGTTTTTTCTTTTGTTAAACGTCATATGGGTTTAAGTTTTTCTATATCTCGAAAGTAAATAAGTCATGTTACTTATTATCCGTATATATAATAACAATATACTGTGATCAATGAATTGATTAGTCTCCTATGTTTGAATTCATATATAAACCTTGCCAATAATAATTGATAAACTGGTCTTTTTCGGATTTTTGAATATAGGAAACCAATGGACAATGGATATAATATAACTTGTGACGTGTGTTATTACGTTTCTTGGTTTAGTTGTCAAGATGAAGAAAGTCAATAATAATCCATGGTTTGTTTTTTCGACATCGGTATTCAGACTTGAATTATTTTTTTGGTAGGAGAAGAGCATTTTTACTTTGGCGCAGACGTGGTTGATAATCCTTATCCGAGGTTGAACTTTGAGACCATTTTACCAGCTAATTATGAATTCATCTCACATAAGAAAAAGCTAAAGTAGCTCACCGTTTGCTGTTGCTAGTCCATGCTTGCTTGACCATTCAAAGTGCATAGGAAAAAGAAAAAGAGGGATAATTATTAACTATTAAGAGTGGTCGATGTTTGAATATTATAGAAGTAACAAGAAAATTCTTTGAAGACGCACGTGTTCCTTTTACAGTTCCATTTTCGTATAAAGATTATCCCCTAGCAGCCTCCATGTATTTTTGGAAAGTAGTACAATATCATATATTTTTTAATATTAAAAACAACAGAATAGGCCTGTTATGTGGGCTAGCAGATGCTGTTGGGGTTAAGAAGTAGAAGAATAAAGATTAGGCCTAAAGGAACAAGGGCTTGGCTAGTGGGTTGTATTCTAAAGCAGTGGCCAGTGGGTGATAATCAATAAGAGAGGAGAAGGGAAGTGGTGTTAGAAAGAAAGATGTCAAGGTTTGTGACAACTGACAAATAACATATTAAAATTGGTAAAATAGTATGGTATGGTGTGGGAGCTAGGCTACATGGACTTCGCTGGAGCAGAATGTATGTTTGTTCAAGTATTTGTTTCCTACTTCAACGAAATCAAAATATTTTTTATTGCAACAGAGTAGCGGAAACATACCTCTGATCTAATCTTCTTAGTTTATGAAGACATGTTAGAGTTTATAATATGATGTGATCTAATGAGTTGTTATAAGACGATTTATAACAACCATTAATGATCTACACTCGAACTCCATTAATAGTAAGCTACAAAGACAATCAAGGATGCTACTAAGACGCTTACTTTTTAAACTTTCGCTTTTTCTCTTGACTGATGTTTATTGGTTGGTGAAAGACCCAAATGAGCAAGCGCATTAGATAGCTTTGGTAATACCTTTCCAGCACATTGGTTGCATTTCTCAAAATAGTAATTTTACAGAAAAGTAAACCAAACCATGGTACCTAACTAGATTGAAGTAAACATATTTAGTTTATGAATCTTTGTTCCTGAGTAGATCACAGCACTAAATGAAGTACTTCTAGGGTTATTTACACGCATTGATGATGTCAGGCATTAAAGACTGCAAACCTAAGCCAACTTATTATAATAAGGATAAGGGTAAGTAAGAACATAAACATCGACAATGCTACCTAAATATTTTTCATGTAAAAGAATGAGACACACTCTCACAATATGAGGATGTCTTCAGATATTTGTTGGCCCACCCTCAGAAACAGTCTACCTAATCCACAAACTTTGTTCCTAAGCAAATACAGTGACTAGAGAGACTAGAGTCTCACCACCAACCCAAAGAAAAAAACTAAAGACCTTGCTTGAAATTGACCACATTTGCCCAAACATTTAATGTATTTTCAAATTTTGACTATAATCACAAGACTTCGAAGCTATTTTTTGAAATATTCTTGAGAACTTCATGAACAAAAAGAGAGAGCTAAAGACTGCATTTTTATCAAACCAATTACACATAGCCAAGTAGTGATTGATAGAACAAAAGCATGAAGATTTGATTATTTATCAGAAAACAGCAACAGAGAAAAACAAAAAAGCATAAAACTTTTTGATCGATGATGCTTTTTTTACGCGTTCGGATTCCAAAGCCTCCAAAAACTGGAATTGAACAGACCCAACACGTCCGGTAGTACCTTCCTCGCTAATCCCTTGTGTCCACTCCCCGCCGCCGCCGGCAAAACCACCGTCGCTTCTTCTTCTTCTTCTCTAACAACCTCCTCCTCCTCCACTCGCTCCGCCACCTCAGCTTCACTCAATCTCCCCGGCGACTCATCAGGAGACGACACGTGGCTCTCCAAAACAGCAGCTTCAATCACCGGCTCAGGCTCCACGACCCGACGACCCGGTTTCTCTTTCTTCTTACCTCTCTTGGATTTGTTCCTCGAAGCCGCCGAATCTTCGCCGCCGGTAGCGAGATGGTGATTCTCGAACGCCTCGATGATGTCGTGGATGAGCTCGCGGTTCGGAGAGGAGTCCCATCGGAGCCAGTAGCTAGTGTAGCAGTCGAAACACTCGCAGTCGAAGACAGGAGGCTTGTGGTTTCTGCTAGATTTGTTCTTCTTCTTCTTCGTCGCGGCCTTCTTCTTGTTGGAGTCGGCGGAGATGGTGGCGGTTCCTCTTGTGATCAAGTAAGCGAGGACTTCTCTGTCTTCAGCTGAGAGAACCGTGACTAGCACCAAAATCGTCGCTGGGAGAAGCCTCAGGACGGAGAGAGAGTGGTCTTCGTTGAGGTATTGAGATGAAGAGGAAGACGATGGTGTTGGTGGTGGTGGTTGAGTAGAAGGAGGAGGAGAGGGGTAAACTTTACCTTTCTTCTTCATTTTCATTTGTTCTTCTTGGGGGAGACGACGATGAACAGTCTTTTCTAATGTCAGTGGAGAGAGTTTTTTTTCTTTCTTTTTTTACTTTTAAAGATAAGGAGGAGACGGGAAAAAAGGTGTTGTAGCGTTTTAACTTTGTTTTTTGAGGTTTATTTTAGTAAAATTATAAGGCCCACGCGCGGCCCACCTTACCTATCTTTTTTCCAATAACCATGCAAGTTTTGTTTTTGTTGCTTTTTTATTTCTTTCGATACTTTTTTTTGTGTTTTGTCGTATTGTTTGTTTGGGATTCAGTTGAGAAAAGAAAAACTTTACTTGGATTGGTGTTTGTTTTCTGTAATATGCTACTGTTCTAATGGTTTAAATGGTTGTAAATTTGCCACTTTTATAGTTTTATTCTTCGTACTACGGTTTTTCATCATTTGCAGAAAACTTATACAATTGAAGGTTTAACTTTCTAATATATTTGAATTGTTAAAAAATATTTCAGCTTTATGTTTCCTATACAATTTAATGCAAATATGAATGTATACAAAAACAAATTGTCCACAACAGTCCAACCTCATTTTTTAATCATTTTATTGAAAAATGCCTTACATTCTTTGTCAAAAAATGCCTTAAAAGGATGAGGATCATGTTTATCGTTAACATAAGTTATTCCAGTTGCTAAAGGCAGTTAATTATTACTTTTAAGAGATTTCTGAAGAAAAACGTGTTAAATAATTAAACAGTTGGGTAGTTGATTAATAATTGAATTCTATTTGATAAATTAAATAGAATGTCCGCTGTTTAATAAACAGGTTAATCATTGAGTAATGTATATATGTGATGGTATGAACATTGAACAAATGAGTTGAATAAGTTGATATGGTAGTTATAAGTTATTTGTTTCTTACTAAGAAATCGATCTGTAAAATATCTTTGCTTTACTTTACTAGTATTCTGAATAATTCATAGCTACTTACTCCTAATGATTAGCTTTTCTCAAAGATGCTCTTTGATCTTCAGATGCACTTTACACTTTAAGTTTCCGGCAGATTTGAGTTTCACTGCATCTATCTACCTGGGCAATCCAGGCATGAAGGCCCATTTATATTTGGGCTTTCAAACACGAACCCATCATATTGTAATTTCTAAACAATGTTCCAACATTCAGGTCAATAGGTCCATTAAAATCGATGGACTAATCACTGATGATATGATGTGTTTGTGCCAAAATGTGGCACAACATTCATTTTGTTCGTGGGATATTGGATAAAGGAGCTTACACACGGCACAAAATGCCAAAATTTATTTTTATTAAATAAATATCATAACATTTGATTAATTACACGTTCTTAGACTTGAATGTTATTGTTGGTTTTAATATGAAACAGTGACATGTTGAAAAACAGTATAAATACTCTACCTAAAAGGAGACAGGCGGAAAATCTAAATATAATCCTATTACATTAAATCAAGGTTGGTTAATGGTTAGTACACAAATTAACGTGGTATTTCATTTGACGTTAATCACGCCGCTCAAGGCGAGTCCGCACGTGTGGTGCAGTGCAGTCATTTGATATAGCCTGATCACTGACACATTTCATACGTGTGAAAAAGCTCCTTAATTGGTTTAAACCCCTAAACAAGATGACGTGGCTGACTGAGTGACTGTAAATGAATGGTAACCTACCAAAAAGAATCACCATGTGGCTATGTGCACGTTAGGATGCGCCAGCTATTAACGACAGCTGTATGAGGACAAAAATGGAAAATAGATATTTTATTTCCGTAGCGCGGTACAGCGTCGTCGTATGGTCAAAGCCTCGTTTAGTCGTCAAAGAGATCTTAACGAAACCATTAGGATAACGACACGTGTATTACTTTCCTCTCCCGCGTTATAGTCTTCACAGATCTGACCGTTAGTTCCAACAGTCGTGTTTCTTCTCTCTCTCACATCCCATATAGCCGTTGAGCCAAAACACTGTTTCTCTCTCTCTCTCTCTCTCTCTCTCTCTCTCTCTCTCTCTCTCTCTCTCCTTTCTTTATTTCTCTCTCTTCTTGAAGTTTCGTTTGAAGGAGAAAGAAAGAAAGAAATAATAAATCTTTAATAATAATGGGAAAGCTTCTTCTGTGCGATTCAACGGCGACGATTCAATCCCCTTCACCAACCGTTCCTTGGAGGGAGCCCTCCACAGCCGCCGCCGCCATCGATGGCGTGGATCTCGTCAACCAATCCTCTGCCGCCGCTGCCGTCGAAGCGGCTGAGATGGCGATGGCTGCAACAACCGCGTGGGACGACGTCTCCGGTCTCGAGGAGCAGCAAAGGCGCCACCTTCGGCGTCTTCACGCGAAGGGCGTCCTCTGGAAGCACCCGGGGAAGGAAGAATCCTCCTCTCCCCCCGTCGTTTACCGCCTCTCGCACGGCGGAGAGGTCTCCTCCGACGGGAACTGCCTCTTCACCGCGTCCCAGAAGGCAATGGAGGCGCGTGGGGTCGACGCTCGCGATCTACGGCGGAGGGCGGTGAGGAGGTTCCTCGAGGACTTCGGATCTGCGGGGGAGGAGGAGAAGGAGGTTGTTAGGGAGGCGATAAGGCACATGTACTCGCCGGATCTGAGGGCAGGGTGGGGGATTCATATCGTTCAGGAGGAGAAGCTGCTCGCCAAGAAGGAGGAGCGTGAGAGTCTTGATGCCGCCATTGATGAGCTTGTGCTAATCGGAATGCAAAGGTGCTTCCTTTTTTTTTTTTTTTTCAAATTCAGATCTGGTCTCTTGTTTCAGAACATGGAAGCTAATGTTTGTTCCTCAATTGCAGAGAAACGGCTGCGGAGTCGATTTATAGAGAGAGGTGTGTTCCGGTGAACGATGGGCCTAGCTGGGCTAAGTACATGTCTGTTTCAGGGTCAGCAGAAGATGAGCATGACATCATCAGCTTGCAGTATACGGAGGATGGTTTGTTGTCTGTGGATGAGAACAGACAAGGGCATGCGGCTGCTTTTGGTGATGACATTGCGATCGAGTGTCTTGCCACAGAGTTCAAACGAGAGATCTATGTGGTGAGTTTAATGTATATACTTGTCTTATCAAGATTTGTGTTCTTTAAAATCATTATCTAAAGTGAAGTTATTGTCATATATAAAGGTGCAAGCGCATGGGTCTGATGGGATGGTGGAGGAAGAGAACTGTGTGTTCTTCCTTCCACACAAGCCGAGAAGCGAGGTCATTGAGTCTCCAGTGTTTCTGTTCATGAAAGGCACGGGTTGGTGCGGTGGTGGAGCTGATCATTACGAGCCCTTGATAGCGAGTCCATCTCAGATTATATCGCAAGAGAAAGTCGCTTTCGTTTTGTGATTTTTTGGGGATGCTTCTTCAAACAGTTTTGTTGAGTGTTGTTGGTAGAAGAGTTATCACATTTGTTAGGGAGAGAAGAGTTGAGTTTTGTGCAGGTTATTGGCCTGCGAGTTATACAACCATTTTGTATTAGTGTCTGAGAGAGAGCATTTGATTGTTTTGTTTCGTTATTGAGAGAAGAAGAAGCTGCAAGCGATGTAAACTTCCACAAGTTTTCTTAAAGAAAGCAATTTTGTTTTGAATTCTTTGTGCTTAAATCTTCAGCTTTCCAACTGTATTTGGGCGTACCAACCACATGAGTGTTGATAATTGTCACGTGAACAAACTCGTGTCAGAAAGCATCTTTTTAAGAGAAACGTATATTCGGACATCTCTTGATCTGAAACAAACAAAAAGTAATAAAAAGGGAAGAAGACAGCAAAAGTCCACTTTGGTTGAATTGAATATTAGTTTCAGTCTGCAGAGACGACGCCCTTCACGTAGCCACCAGCCGTACCATTACAGTAGTTGGTGTGAGAACCTCAAAAGTTTCTTATTTGCAAAAAATGCCCATTTAACTTCCTTTTCGATGTTTCTTATGTTCTGTGTTTTAAAACAAAACCTCTCTTGTCTAGCCTAACTTTTCCTTCGCCTCTCTGTAGTAGAGTACGTTTGATGATGGCGTCTCTGTCTTCCTCCGTCACTTCACGTCCATATCGTTCTGGTTATTCGGGTTCTTTCTCACCGGTTAACGGTAGTAACAGACATCGATCACTCTCGTTCCTGTCTGCTTCTCCTCGAGGATTGAGTTCTCATGAGCTCTGTATTAGATTCCAGAGGAACTCCACTCGTAGTTCTGTCTTTATGCAAGATGGTCAGTTTCGATTGTCGAAAGGTTGAATTTTTCAATACTCATGGGACTTGGTCTTGACATTACCCATTGGTTTCTAGGTGCAGTAGTCACTAATTCAAGTTCAACAGAGAGTACATCTTCTCTTAAGGGATTGAAAGAGGTGTTATCAGTTATAGCTCAAGAAGCAGCCAAGGTTGGAGAAGGTTCTGATGGTCAGAATCAGTCAACAGTTAGTATCACGGTGGTTGGAGCCTCTGGTGATCTCGCCAAGAAGAAGATTTTCCCTGCCCTTTTCGCACTTTACTATGAAGACTGTCTTCCCGAGGTATATTGTTACCTTCTTATGTTTGAGTTCTGTGTGTTTGTTTTGGACACCAAACGCCTAATGTTTTGTTGTTTTCTCAGCATTTTACGATATATGGTTATTCTAGGAGTAAGATGACTGATGTTGAACTTAGAAACATGGTCAGCAAAACTCTGACCTGCAGGATTGATAAGAGGTGAGCAGTTGTTTGTAGTTCCTGAAGTTTCTGCCTTTATGCTAATTACTTTGGTGGTGATGATTATTGACTCTGATCATTGTGCCATTGTTCCATCTGGATTTCAGGGCAAACTGTGGTGAGAAGATGGAAGAGTTTCTCAAGAGATGTTTTTACCATTCTGGTCAGTATGATTCTCAGGAACATTTTACTGAACTGGACAAGAAGCTCAAGGAACATGAGGTATTGATGTGTCTCCCACTCCAACTGTTTTCTTTATATATGTTCTCTTACAAGTTAGTAACACTAGAGGATAAGAGCTTTGTTTACTTCTGTAGGCTGGAAGAATCTCGAACCGCCTCTTCTATTTGTCTATCCCTCCAAACATATTTGTAGACGCTGTGAAATGTGCAAGCTCTTCCGCTTCATCTGTCAATGGATGGACTAGAGTCATTGTTGAGAAGCCTTTTGGCCGAGATTCTGAGACCTCCGCTGCTTTAACCAAATCCCTCAAGCAGTACTTGGAGGAAGATCAAATTTTCAGGTGAGAGTTATTACACTTACAGCTTTGTTCTTGTAATGTTTGATGTTGATGCTTCTGGATGCTTGGCTTAGATATGATATATTTTAATTGTGTACTTCTTACAGGATAGACCATTACCTAGGAAAGGAGCTAGTAGAGAACTTATCCGTTCTTAGATTCTCAAACCTTATATTCGAACCTCTATGGTCAAGACAGTACATAAGGAACGTCCAATTCATATTCTCTGAGGACTTTGGCACTGAAGGACGTGGAGGGTAATAAAACTCATCTGATCTATTTTAACATCTCTTCTGTATTGAACTGAAAAGCTTTATGTTTTCTTTCTCTTTTTGTTATTTGATTCCAGGTACTTTGACCACTACGGAATCATAAGAGATATAATGCAGAATCATCTCCTTCAAATCTTAGCCCTCTTTGCCATGGAAACACCTGTTAGTCTAGATGCAGAGGATATCAGAAACGAAAAGGTCAAGGTTTTGCGTTCAATGAGGCCAATCCAAGTTGAAGATGTGGTGATAGGACAGTACAAGAGCCACACAAAGGGAGGAGTCACATATCCAGGCTACACCGATGATAAAACTGTACCGAAAGATAGTCTGACTCCAACGTTTGCAGCTGCTGCTCTTTTCATCGACAATGCAAGATGGGATGGTGTGCCTTTTCTGATGAAAGCTGGCAAAGCACTACACACCAGGAGGTTGGTGTATTATAACTTCAAATTTTAACGGTTATCGGTAAGTAAGTCTGATTACAAGTGTTTTAATTGATTACAGGGCGGAGATAAGGTTGCAGTTCAGGCATGTTCCAGGGAACTTGTATAACAGGAATAATACTGGTTGTGATCTTGATAAAGCTACAAACGAGCTTGTGATCCGTGTCCAGCCTGATGAAGCAATCTATTTGAAGATAAACAACAAGGTCCCTGGTTTAGGAATGAGACTAGATCGAAGTAACTTGAATCTTTTATATTCAGCAAGGTAAGTAAGTGAGCTGAGTTAATGAAAACTTGCTCAAGCAACAAGTGATGTTAAACTGTTGGAACTCTCAGGTATTCGAAAGAGATACCAGATGCGTATGAGAGGCTTCTGCTGGATGCAATAGAAGGAGAAAGAAGGTTGTTCATAAGAAGTGACGAGCTTGATGCAGCTTGGTCACTGTTCACTCCATTGCTTAAAGAGATTGAAGAGAAGAAGAGAATCCCTGAGTACTATCCTTATGGGAGTCGTGGTCCAGTTGGTGCTCATTATCTAGCTGCTAAGCATAAGGTCCAATGGGGTGACATCAGCCTTGACCAGTGAAAGAGTCGGATCAAATGATTTGTTTGTGTTGTCATTATACCCTTGATATAGATTTTATGTTGTAGGGTCAAGTTTTTCTACGTTTCTTTAGTTTTCAACAGCTATTCCTTTGAATAATTGTGCATTTGGTTGTGCAATTAATAAATATATAAAAACCAATGTCAAACTTGGACTCTTGCTTAAAGAAAAAATCACAAAGAAGAAACTTGTTAGATCAAGAACTAGACAAATATAGATCAAAAGGGTGATATGTCTAATCAAAATAACATAATAAATCATAAAGATATGATTATAGAAGAATAATATAAAAAGTTGTTTAAGTCCATTGATATAATAGTTTGATTTAAGATTTATCAATGTTTTTACACTAGAAGGTCTGAGTTTAAAGTTTCATAACAAAATTATTCAAATTAATAAAAAAGGTGTATAAGAAATTTTTAGCATGTCAAAGTAGTATCGTAAAGCAGCAGCTCATCGTTTATGGGTGGTGCAGTATCAGCTATGGAATCGTATATAATATTTATCATAGCACGTTGTCCAACATTAAAAATAATAATATAAAATGGTTTATATATATAAAATAATTTTTCCAAAATTAATAATATCAATCTTGATTGAGTTATATATATATATTTTTTTGGTATTCACATTCATATTCTATATTTTTATCTTTTTCCTTGGTTAATAATATGTAATTATAGATTTATTATTTGAGCCTTAAATTAATTTATTTTAATTCATAATTTTTCATATTTGTCTTTACTTTTTACAAACTGATATTTTTTAATAAAATTATATAGTTTTTAGTTTTAAGAAACTTTAAAAGCAAAGTTAAAAGTTTTTGGATCCCTTGTTTTGAGAATCGTGTCATTAGTTCTAAATTAACCTTAAAAGGCTTTAACTGTAAACTTAAATGGGCCCATGAGTCAATGACGGCGCGGAAATAAGTCCGGGAAGGTGGACGGTTATTTAAAGTCGCACTACTCCGTTATCCCCTATTAATATTCGGTCGCTCCCCCATAACGAATCGTGTCCACGTCTCGTCTCTCCATCTTCCACTTCAAACTTGCTTCCAAACCCTAGTCTAGCTTTGATTCTCGTAACCATGGATTCTTCTCCTAAAATCAATCCTAAGAAACCAATGCTAGTTGTCGGAAGCACGACCAACCCTAAACCCTACGGTGTCATCGGTCCGCCTCCCGGTTTCTCCTCCAAGCCGGGACTCAAGAGATATTCAGATGACCGTGATTCTAATAACTTGGCTATAAAGAAATCTAGGACAGTGGTTAGCGCTCAGGATGGTAAAAAGATTGTTGCTTTGGATGTTAAACCGTTGGCGATCGTGGAAGCGGACACTCCGAGGCTTTCTAGACAGTTTTGGAAAGCAGGAGATGATAATGAGGATGAGCCTGTGCCTCGCTATTGTAATTTTACACTTCTTATGTCAATATATAGATTTGTGATCTTGCATGCAATTTGAAACCCTAATTTTGTGTTTGTTTTTTTTGTTCTGTTTCGATAGGTAGCAATGATGCTGCGGTTAGGGTCCATCCTCAGTTTCTTCATGCTAATGCTACTAGTCACAAGTGGGCACTTGGAGCTTTGGCTGAACTTCTAGACAATTCTCTAGACGAGGTATTGTATATGTCTTTTTATGTTTTTAGCATAGATGCTTCATCATTAGGGTGCATAAGTCACGGATGGTGTCTTATTTGTATATATATGATATTAATGTAAACTCGGATGTCGAGATGTATTGAATTAGGTTGCTTATGCGTCTGGTTATTATGTATAACACAACTTATGTTTGATAAATCTGTTTTGTAATAGGTATGTAATGGGGCTACATATGTTCATGTTAACTCAGCAACAAACGAAAAAGATGGGAAGAGCAGCATTCTCATAGTTGAAGGTTAACTTCTGCTAAGTATCTTTTCTCCTCTCTTTAGAACTTGATTATGAGAAACCCTCTTATTGATCCGGCGGGTTTAACATTGCAGACAATGGAGGTGGGATGGATCCGGGTAGGTTTAGAGAGTGTCTTTCTTTGGGGTATTCAAGAAAACGCAATATGGCTAATAAAGTTGGTCAATGTAAGCCTTCTCAAAATCATTTTTTTTTAAAATTTATATATAGTTTTGGATTCTGCTCTTGGCATTGATTAATGTTGATTACAATATTTAAATATGTAAAACAAACAATGAAGATGGGAATGGATTCAAGACTAGTACAATGAGGCTTGGTGCTGATGCAATTGTCTTCTCACGCTGTAGAGGAACCAATGGAAACAAGTAAGTCACTTCACACCATCATTAGGTACTTTGCTTTCTTTGTTTCACATCTAATAACTGTTTCTTTATCACTGTTTCAGAACAACACAGAGCATTGGTATGTTATCATATACGTTTCTTTACGAGACAAGGAAGTGTGAAGCCATTGTCCCCACGGTACATTAAATATCATTCAAATTGCTGTCTTATGTTTAGATTACTCTTCTTCTCAAAACATTTAAACCTGTCTTTCTTGGTGTTAGGTTGATTTTGAGCTGGTAGATAACACCTGGAAGGAGATAACATACAACTCCACAGATGAGTGGTTTGATAATCTAGAGACTATAGTGAAGTGGTCTCCTTATTCAACCCAAGACCAATTATTCGAGCAGGTTATTTTAGTTATATTATTTTCTTTCTTCATAAACCAATTTTTTTTTTATTGTATCTCATTCTTTTCAAATGATGCAGTTTGATCACCTAGAAGAGCAAGGTACTAGGATCGTGATTTATAATCTATGGGATGATGATGAAGGGAAGCTGGAACTTGATTTTGATACAGATCCTCATGTAATATATCACTAGCAACATTTTGGACTACATAAGTATATATATGTAATAACTGATGTGAAATTTTATCTACAGGATATTCAACTAAGAGGTGTAAACAGAGATGAGAAGAACATAGAAATGGCGAAAACGTATCCTAACTCGAGGCACTTCCTAACGTATCGCCACTCTCTACGTGTACGTGGTTTCATGTTTATTAACACCGTTCCAATATGTGAATCATTCTTCAAGTGTTCATTGACTAGTTTCTTGTTTTTGCTTATATGCAGAGTTATGTATCGATTCTGTATCTCAGACTTCCGCCAAATTTCAAGATCATTCTTCGTGGCAAAGAAGTGGAACATCACAGCTTATTAGACGACATGATGATGACCGAAGACAAAACATACAGACCTGTGCGTTCTGCAGAATGTTCATCAAATGAAGAAGTAAGTCTTAGTTAATTTTCATAGTATTATTGTCTCTCTTGAACAGTCATTAATTTTTTCTTTTAAAATATTTTTTTTCAGATGGTTGCTGATCTGAAGCTTGGTTTTGTGAAAGATGCTCATCATCACATTGACATACAAGGGTTCAATGTTTACCACAAGAACCGGCTTATCAAGGTGATCATAATCAACAACTTAATAGTCATATAGTATTTGCTTGATCATCTATCTTCACTGCATTGTGTAACGTTTATGCTTTATTTTCTTTCAGCCATTTTGGAGGGTTTGGAATGCTGCTGGAAGTGATGGACGTGGTGTTATTGGTTTAGTGGAAGCTAATTTCATACAACCAGCTCATAATAAGCAAGGGTTTGAGCGAACTGCTGTTCTTGCTAAACTTGAAAACCGATTGCTCTCATATCAAAAGACCTATTGGTAATAATATTAAATAATATTATTCGCATACTAGTATTAGACCTATCTGAGTTTTAAGACTTTCTTCTTACGTTATCTTTTTTGTTGGATAGGACTTCAAGGTGCCACGAGATTGGTTATGCGCCAAGGCGGAAGCAAGCTAATCATGTAACTTCCTCCATAGAGACTACTCGACAGGGGGACAAGAAATCAGAAGTACCTTTCAACAACGTCAAGCATGATAAGGGACCTTCTTCTAATGCAGCACCGGCTCGATTCATGCAAAATGGCCAATCATCTGGTGGAAACCAGCTAAACTCTCAGGTAATTTTTTTTGTAACTAAGTAGTATTCATCATTTGTTCTAGTATTAGATCTTCTGATAAATCTCTCTACAACATAGGGTGTTACACAACCAAGAGTTGTTGGTGACAGAATGATACCTGACAACAGGATCAAGATCGAGAAACATGGGCATGGGACAAGGTTTACTATGTTTCCTTTGAATTTAATATAATATTAAAGTAGAATGTTTTATCCATATTTTGAATTTCTCTTCGACCGTAGCTTCAATGAAGCAAGGTCAGTTAATCAAGCAGCCGAGTTGCAGAAGGTGAAAGACGAATCAGCAAAACATGTGGCTGAGTTGCAGAGACAGAGAGGACAGCTTGAGTCGCAAGTAGTATTCTTTTCCATTTTTTTCTCTTCTTTTGTTATTGGTGTTTGTTTTGGATAAATATATATATTGTTTGATATGAACCAGAACAAACAGCTAAAGGCTAAGATTCAAGATTTGGAGAAGTCAAAAGATGACTCGCAAAAACTGGTGTCTAAGCTATTGAACCAGCTAAAACAGTCTGCAGCTAAGATTCAAGACATGGAGAAGACGCAGAAGGTAACAGATAACAACTCAGGAAAACTTGTGGTTGAGTTGTCTAACCAGCTCAAGCAGTCAAATTCCAAGATTCAAGACTTGGAGAAGACACAGAAGTTTAAAGATGATGAATCAGCAAAATTGGTTAATGAGTTGAAGATACAGAAAGCACTGCTTGAAGAGGGCTTGAAGAAGGTGAGAGATGGATCAACAAAACTGGTAGATGAGCTGCAGAGAGAGAAAGCAATGCTTGAGGAAGAATCACATAAGGTAAAAGATGAATCAACAAAAAATGTGGCTGAGCTAGAGTCAGAAAACTCTTTAAAGCTCTTTTATTCTTAGAAAGCTTGTCTTTCTTTAATGAAGTTACATTGTTTGACATAAAGCAGCTCAAACAGTCAGAAGCTAAGATTCAAGACTTGGAGAAGTCGCAGATTGAAGTGACTGCGATCTTTCAAGAAGAAAGAGCACGTAGAGATGTGATTGAACATGACTTGAGGAAGATGCTACGGGTTAGTCCTTTACCTAAACAAATATATGGTATTTTTAATTATCTCCATTCATACTCATTTCATTTTGGTAAACGTTATAGGAATCTTCTGATACCATCCGTGCGCTAACCATGAAAGTGAATAGCCTCGAAGCTCAAAAAGCTAAACCATAAGAAGATACACATGCATATGCATTAAGCGTAGCTCTTCTAAAACTCGGTATAGGTTTTAAGTAGTGTACCACAGTTTCTACGGTTTAGCACTCATGTAAGTACATTAGGCTTTCTCTTTCAACCAAATCTTTTTTTTTTTTGTAAGACAATTTTCATTAAATCTTTAAGCATTTGGAAGACAGAAGGAGAGTGATAGATTTAGAGCAAGTTTATAACAAAACCACAGACTTGAGAAAGTAGGCCCGAGCGTTCGGGGACCCCAATGGTCACATTCGGATATTACAAAAAATCGCATCGGGTGTGAGTTGGGTCTTCTTGGGTTCGGGTTTTAACCGAAGTAAGCAAACTATTGATTGAGTTGGGTCTTCTTGGGTTCGGGTTTTAACCGAAGTAAGTAAACTATTGATTTGAATCAGATAATTTATATCTAAACTACTCAAACTTATCTAAAAAATAACTAAACCAAAAAATACTCAATATATATGGTTTGAATTAATTATTCTTTTGTCCAAAAGTAACCATGGATACAATAATATTTAGGTATTTTGTATCTAAAACATCCATTTCTATCTATAAATATCCAAAATAATTAACAAACTAGGTGGTAACTCGCGCTCTACGCAGAGTGAATGGACTAAAAGATTTATAACTTTTAATCTATAGTTACTAAAAAGATAAAATCTTAGTCACAAATTTTAAATGTTATATAATGAAAGATTGAAAGAAATTGTGCATTTTGAATAAGCAAAGACTTATATGAAATTAATTATGAATTTAAGATAAAATAAAGCATAGACAATAGAATTATTGTTTTCACAATATAAATTATGAATATAAAATAAAACGAAACATAGACTATAGAATAATATAATATGAAAAAAAAAACAAATTATAAGGAAACAAATTATAAGCCACAAGGATTGAGTCAATCCAATATAATCCATCGCAAGATTAATGGCAAAAAAAAATTCTAAAATTCCGTGTACAATTTTTAGTTAGTCGTACAAGTTGTGTATAAATTAGTAGTAACTTTTCTATATTAACTAAAGCCAGATTGCGTTATGTTGATTGCTTATATGAGTTTCTTATATTTTGTTTATTGCATAAACTACGGTCGTAAAATTAGCAAAAAAATCAAATAAATATAGGAAACCAATATTATTGGATTTGATATTAAAAGACACCATCAAATCTCTCATTTATTTAAATTTTAGGGTTGATTCTCCATTTATTTACATGAATCATATATGTTTAATGTGAAAAACATATAGTATAATCACTATCTAGTTTTAGTGTTCAATGACATTACATGTAATTTATCTAGTCAATAGATGCCTTTTTTTAAAAAAAGTGTGAGGAGAACTCTCATATGATGACAAATTCAATAAATAATGACAATTGTGTTAATCACACATGAATATAAGTTTAATAAATAAAAATGTTCTTCAAATAATAAAAGGGGATATGATTTATAATTTTAACTTTAGGTATTAAATTAATATAAGTATAATTATAAATAATATTATATATATAGTTCGAATACTAATTTAGTTCTCGGTACGGATAGGATTTAGTTTCGGTTTTTCGGGTTTTGAAAAAGAACCCTTTCAGGCAAGATCTGACCGGGTTCGGTACCGTAATTTTGAGTTGGTTCCGGATCAATACTTTGGGTATGGGTATTATGCCCAGCTAATTGAGAAATAGTCACTTTGGATCGTTAACACTCAATCTGCACTTCAAAGTATTGTCTAGACAAAATTTGTTGCATCTTAGGACTTAGACAAACTCCTTTACTTAGGTAGGCGTTTCTCGTAGAGGAGGGCCACTATGATACAATTCGCTCCTCAAAAGAGAAAAATGATTACAATAATCATAAAATTCATGATGAAGAACTTGATGAGTCCACCGGTAACTGAAGGATTACTGAACTTTAAATAAAAAGAGGAATACGATATTGTGTAGCTGTGTGCTCACCTGTTTTAGTAAAAAAGTTGAGTTGGTGAACCCACCAATAATGTTTACCAGGCAAGTCAAAATACTTCCACATAAAAATAGGTTATGAAACTGTTGTTGAAAGATGAACTCTTTAAAGTGTCCCTCCAAGGGACCACGAACAGCCACCCATTGCTTCAACTGAAAGAAGCAAATAGATAACCCACCTTTTCTTTTCCCTCTCAAACCAAATACTTATTTTGTGTATTTGAACAATAATTAATTACACATTAATAAGTAAATCAATCACACATAAAAAAAACACACAAACAAAAAAAAAACAGAGGAAACAGAGAAGGTAAAGGGAAGAGAATCTGAACCCTAAGGATTGTTATCACTTGGAGGAAAACGTGGGAGATAAGGTATCCAAGTTGTAGGATCTCTCCAATCAAACGCCGGCAATGCTGGATTAGGGTTTCCTAAAGGAAGAAAAGGGAAAGGGAAAGACGGTAGCGGAGGCAGAGTAGGCAACGGTGGCAGAGTTGAGTACGGCCAAGGGAACCAGTACGGTGGCATGTAAGGCCAGAAGAGCTTCGAATCTCTCAACTTATTCTCCATCTTCTCATCCTCCTCTCGCTGGCGACTTCTCTTTTCGCAGAGTGTGGTGTTTTTGTGAGAAGGTTTGTAGCTGAGTGCGCTTAAGCTGTAGATACAGACACGATCTTGCTTTGATTTGATTGATACTTCGTTGGCTGCTGTCTGAAAAACGGGGATGTTGCAGCCTACGTTGTTGTCGGATGGTTTGAGTAGCTTGGCGCTGCATTGAGACGCTATGGCGATTCCGTCGACGCAATCGATCCCGTCGACGTGAGGGATCTCGAGCTTGTAAACGCCGTTTGTGTTTGTTGTTCTGTTCACTGATATGTTCACTTCCTCTGTTGTTTTTGGTGAACTCGCTTTGAATCTACAGCTCACATGAACTTCCACTCCTGAGAGAGACAGAGAGAGATAGACTGGTTTTAACGGTCGGAATTAAACCGGAACTGTACGAAGAAAACCAATTCAAGATCGGATCAAAGAGGAAATTAAACCGAACAAATTTTAAAATTGGCAAACCGAAATTTATTTAAACAGATTGACAAGTTCTAAATGATAAAGTCTAAGGCAATTCAAATAATGAGAAAGTGTTGATAGAAAGCGAATCAAGAACTCGAAAATGTATAAAGAAAACCGAATAAACCAGACTGACCAATCCTAAGTTAGCAGCTAAGTTCATGTAATATTAAATCATGATCCCTGACCTTGTAAGAAATAGCTCTGTCTTGAAAAAGTGTTGATTGAACAAGTGTCACAGTAGACAACTCCGACGACTGTGATGCGAGAAGAAGGGTCCGAGCTTCCTCCCGGTGGTGAACGGCCACGACCACGGCCTAAAGCTTGATGTGACAAGCTAGAAGATAGAAGGAGAAGAAAGAGAAGAGGAAGATACATTGTGGCTAATCACTTTTCACTGTCTCCCTTTTCTCCTTCTTGATGATAATGTATGCAAGTGTGTGTGTGTGTGATTGCAATATATTCAGTCCGTGATCTATAATTTTTTTATACCAACCACTGTTTAACTAAAATTCTTGTTTCTTTTCCACTACCAAACAAAGACATGTGAAGAGAGGCCTTTTTGGCTCATTCTGGTGTTACAATGTGAAAGCACCAATGAAGAAGAGATTTACTTTGTGTCCTTTACCTAAAAAACTCTCAAGAATTTGTAATTCTTTTTACTTATACAGATCTAAACCAAGAGATTAAGATCCAAAACCTCAATTATTTCTTTACATGTGGTTTGTTTTCTGTACTTCTTTGAAATAAGGCCATCTATCAATAATACATCCTTGTCTTCACTGATAAAAGGGTTGTATTGCTTTCTTGTGATCATGCATTAGGTTACTGATAAAGCTAGGTTTGCATACATATTTTGCTTCTATTAATGTCTGAAGCTTGTGGGTTGTGTATGGCGTCAATAAAGCCAAGTTTGTATAACATCAATAAAAAAATCGTTATATATAATTGCTATAAAGAAACCTCTTAACACATCTTCAAATTAGTATTACCACAAGATCAACTTATCACAAACCAAATCATCTTTTAAACACACAAATATTCAAATGTATTTTGAAGACAGTTTCGTGTCTTAACACCTGTAACTCGAGTTAAATAACTCTCAAATATTTTAACAGAGAATTCTTAAGTACTCTTTTTATTGAGTTCTAAACAAGTTTCAGTCACAACCTATTAGGACAGGAAGTTGAAACATAACAACTTATAAAAGAAAAAAAGAAAGCAAAAAAATTTCATGGTAGTCTCAGATCGAGAATGGTTCTATAAACATGAACTTAAGGAAAAATAATCATAGAAGGATTGATGAAAAAAAAAGAGTAAGAAGCAGAAGTAACCATATCATTTGTCATACTCTCATAGTTTTTTAAGTCCTCTTCCGTCCCATAGAAGCTGGATTCCCATCAAACAAGTCATCAATAACAGACTCTATATCTTCAGGCTGATACTTAACATACTTATCCGTATGCCTCCCCGAATCAATATGCTGCTTATACCTCCCAAAGAAAGACCTATAAGCCGGAATCACCAACGCCGCGATCGAAACCCTTAGCTCCGATTGCATCTGCTCATCATTCACAATCCACGTGCTCTGCGTCTTGTGAATCTCATCGAACATATTATTAAAAACCTTGAACCTCTCTTTCAAAGCCGTCTTCGATATTTTCCCGTTCACCTGCAGCCCTTCTTGATTCATACATTGCAATACCTTCCCCCAAGTCTCTCTCTGGTAGCTCTTATGGTACTGTCTGAGCTCCGTCGATCTTTTCCTCGTCCACGCTTGTCCCATCAAGTCTCTTATCTCTATAGAGCCTTTGATCTTCTGAAGAATGTATCTCCCGTTGTTCATAAGGAAGATAGATCGTAGCGACGGGTCTCTGTACAGTCCTGACTTAACTTCTAGATTAGCGTCGAGCAGTTCCATCACCCTGATCATCTGTCTAGCGAAAGCTGACGTTCTGTACTCCTCGTCGTCTTCTCGTTGGTTTCTCTCTGGTTCAGGTTCTGTTTCGTCTGTCTCAGCCTTCTCGTAGTGTTGGAACACTTGGTTTAGAGTGTCTTTGTACTCGCATGCGTACTTGAGATAGTTCATCGTGTAACGTGTTAGTGGATGAACAGCTCCGCTTGGAACTGGTGTTCTTCCTATATCGGTTTTGATAGAGTTCTCTAGCTCTCCGAATATAGTCACTGCCGCTTCTCCTAGCCTCGTCTGAGAAAGTTTAATCTCTTGGATCAGATCTGAATCAGATTCTTCAACGGCTGGGATCAACTCTCTTAACGTTTCGTACATGTCAAGGAACTTGAAAAGCTTCTCTGAGGATCGTTTCGTGAGGACCACGGCACCTGAGAAATCTAGGAACCGGATTGTTACTGCGGACACAAGGCCTGTGAAGAGTCCTCTGCGGAGCGAAGCGTGGTCTTGTTCCGGGAAGACGGTTCTGCAGAGAGAAAGCTCTCCGGGGAAAAGCACGGAGGAGCAGCGGCGGACGATCGAGATCCACGAAGCGATTTCTCCCTGGAGAGACTCCCAGGGGATTCTCTGCACGTCTTCCACGCTGATCCCTTCGAATCCGATCTCGCTCAGCTCCTCCTTGAACGCGTGGCGTCTCGACGTTTCGTACGACATGCAGCACTCTGTTTCGTACCCCGCGGAGATCATGGCTCCGGCGATTTTCTTCAGCGTGGGTATTGATTCCGGTGGAATATCCGGGAACGTTTCTTCCTCTTGTGGTGGATTATTATCATCCGATTCATCGTGGTTGTTGTGTCCGTCTCCGTTCTTCTTCTTGTTATCTTTGGAACGATCTAGAAGGTGACGAAACTCTTCGTCGAGAAGAGAAACGGCACGGTGTTGAACCGAACTCGCCCGGTTTAGCCACGAAGAAACCGGGGTTGAATCTAGATTAAGCTCTCTCAGTCTGATAACCGAAATCGAAATACGGTTAACGGCGTTGATGAAAGCAGAGTCCTCTGATTCGTCCCGTCCAAGGCCTGAAGATTCCATCTTCGAGACCAATGAATCGACCGTCTCCGGGAAAGGCTCCACGGCTGGAGGAATCTCTTGTAACGGATCGGTGGAGGAGGAAAGTGATTGGATGAAATCGTCGACCGCTTCCATCACCTGGGGAAGGCTGAGCTGGGAAGATTCTGATTCAGGCGTTGTCGCCGTTTCGGTTGGATCGTTGTTTTGCGATTGGTGTTCCGATTCATCGGGATGATTTGTGTTCTCGAGATCGTTGGATTTGTGAGGAATAGTTTCCGATGATTCTGTTGCGTGATCTTCACGTTTCTCCATTTCGCCGGGAAAAAATTTAAACCCTATCTAACTGAATTTTTCCTTTTTTCTGTTTTTTTTTTATTTTGTCTTTTTGGGGGAAATTAAGAGGGAGGAAAATGGGAAGAGTGTGAGGATTAGCCTTTGTTAATCCATTATTAGAGTTTTTCTTTTAATTTCTCTTCTCTTAGATGATACTAATTATATTTTTTCTTTCTTTTCCATTATTTTTGAGGTTCTTTTGTGGGAATCCATTGTCTGTTGACCGAGATGTGGAAAGGTTATGTGTCTCACGATCTCTTTCTAGTTTCTTTCATGTTTGTACTTAAAATAATTGTATTAATCAAACTCGACCTGATTACACTGAACATGATGATTAATGTTGGCAAATTAGTGTACATTTTGGGCCTTGTCTTCACTGATTAACATATTGCAATTCAGGGCATTACTCCTGGAAAGCCTAAAACTAGAAAATGAGGCACTTGTTCTGCAATTTAGCCAATATTTTTGAACTTCCAACTCCGCCCATTGCACCATGATTATCATCTATCAGACAATAGTACAGTTTCACAAAAGTGGACCCAAACACTTTATGAGGCTTTAAAAGCCCATACTTATCATCGATATATTAACTTTTGTATTGCCAAAGATAACAAAAAGACTCCTAGTCAATAACTAGTCAGCTCTTATGCAATGGTTATAAACTTTTTGCAATTTGGCCATTTGACCATTTGATGACAATCGTGCATATAAAATTTAAGCCAGATTAATTGTGCATTTGGCATTTGACGGACATGAGACGGTCACTGATTGTGACAGAGGTTACAGATCAACAAACATCAATTCAGTCATGGACGTATCGTGTGAGGTGTGACACCAAGTTTTTTATATCGCAGCTAAAAGGTTGTTTTCCTGCTTTTTATCACCTTTGGTTAAGAAGAAACAACTCTGAGAGTGAAAGCAATATTTCAATTGACCCAAACAAATCATTTGTAATTAGAAACAATTCTGAGAGTGAAAGCAATATTTAAATATACTTTGTTGGACTAAAAAAAGAAAGTTTTATTTGATTGAATAATAAACAAATGGAAAAGAGGTTTACTTGCTTAAATGGAAGATAATCTCCGTCAACGAGAAGAAAAAAAAAGATGAGCAAGGAGAAGGATTTTACTGAGTTCAGACAACGCGTCAACGTTAATTTTACAAATGGTAAAACAGTGTGTGAACACTCGTGGACGAGACAAAAACAAACTGCTTCATCTTCTCTCTCCTATCTCTCTCTGTAAACACACATTCGTTTTTTTGTTTTTAATTTTACAGTTCGAATCTGAACAAAAGTTCGATACTTTGGAATCTCAATTCCCCTCCTTTCTTTCCGGGTACAGCTAAAGTTTCTCGATTTTTCGGTTTCTCTCAATAGGATTCAAAAGGGTATTTTTTTGCAAGTTTTTGATTACTATTCCTTTCCTAAATTGAGTGGAGGAGGGAGATGGGTTGTTTCTCGTGTTTCGATTCGAGTGATGACGAGAAGCTGAATCCAGTGGACGAATCCAAGTCTCAGAAACAATCACAACCGACACTCTCCAATAATAACATCTCTGGACTACCTTCAGGTCTTTTTTTCATTAAATCTCTCTTATGGTTACATGCTCTCAAGATCTGTTCATATGTTCCTGTTTAGGCTAACCTCACTTGATCTCATCACCTGTGTATTATTATAACAACTTGGCCAGAGATGAAGGAGAATAATGATCCTTTGCTTCAGTTTCACTTAGTTTTGATCTGATATTGATTAGTCCTCAATGAAAATTTTATGCCTTGGCGATGAATAGGATTAATGATCATATGATCTTTACTGAATCAAGATCAGGATCTTACATTTGGTTTTTGTTCTTGGGATTAGTAGATTTGATTTGGTGTTGGTGATGTTGCAGGTGGGGAGAAGCTTAGCTCAAAGAGCAATGGAGGGTCAAGAAGGGAGCTGCTTCTTCCAAGGGATGGGCTTAGTCAAATTTCTGCTCATACGTTTTCTTTCCACGAGGTCGCTGCTGCAACTATGAACTTTCATCCTGATACTTTCTTAGGCGAAGGTGGGTTCGGACGTGTCTACAAAGGAAGGCTTGACAGCACCGGTCAGGTAGCTATATATACTTGAGTGTGAAAAGATGTGTGACTTGTTATATATGTTGTTATGAATCTTGCATACTTGGTCAACACTTCTATATTTATGTTTAGTTTTACTAATCATTTGGTTAGCTTGATGATTTTTTGCATACATTAATCGTGTTGTACCTCTGATTCATCTTGGTCAGGTTGTTGCTGTTAAACAACTGGACAGGAATGGTCTACAAGGTAACAGAGAGTTTCTGGTAGAGGTTCTCATGCTCAGCCTTCTTCATCATCCCAACTTAGTCAACCTTATTGGCTACTGTGCTGATGGTGATCAACGCCTCTTGGTCTACGAGTTTATGCCCTTAGGCTCATTAGAAGATCACCTCCACGGTAAATCTCCAGAAACTCTTTGTGATCTTAGTCAAGTATCAACTCAATGACTCCTCATGATCCCAGTCAATGTCAACTCTATATTTAGCAGTTTTTTTCATTCATTTGTTTATTTATAATTACCTATAAACAATACATGTAAACTCAAGTTGAGAAGTAGTAGTTGCTGGTCTTTTGGCAGCCTCTAACAAATAAACTTAATTATATTCTAACCTTTCTATTTTTTGTCCTCTGCTTCAGATCTTCCACCGGATAAGGAAGCCTTAGATTGGAACATGAGAATGAAGATAGCCGCTGGTGCCGCAAAAGGTCTGGAGTTTCTACACGACAAGGCAAACCCTCCGGTTATCTATAGAGATTTCAAGTCATCAAACATTTTACTAGACGAGGGTTTCCACCCAAAGCTTTCTGATTTTGGACTTGCTAAACTCGGACCAACAGGAGACAAATCTCATGTCTCCACCAGAGTCATGGGCACTTATGGATACTGTGCTCCCGAGTACGCGATGACCGGACAGTTAACAGTCAAATCAGATGTCTACAGCTTTGGTGTGGTGTTCCTCGAGCTCATTACCGGTCGAAAGGCGATAGATACTGACATGCCTCATGGAGAGCAGAATCTAGTAGCTTGGGTAAATAAACTCATCTTCCACTTATTTGTTACATTCACTTTCTCATTGAGAGCTTTTTGGTGTTAACAGGCTCGCCCATTGTTCAACGACAGGAGGAAGTTTATAAAACTGGCTGATCCTAGGTTAAAAGGGAGGTTTCCAACTCGTGCACTGTACCAAGCATTAGCTGTGGCTTCAATGTGTATCCAAGAGCAGGCGGCTACACGTCCGCTTATAGCAGATGTGGTGACTGCGCTCTCGTATCTTGCGAACCAAGCTTATGATCCAAACAAGGATGATAGTAGGAGAAACCGAGATGAAAAGGGAGGGAGGTTGATAACAAGGAATGATGAAGGAGGTGGGTCTGGAAGTAAATTTGATCTAGAAGGTTCGGAGAAGGAAGATTCTCCTAGAGAGACGACTAGGATCTTGAACAGAGACATTAACAGGGAGCGTGCGGTTGCAGAGGCTAAAATGTGGGGAGAGAGTTTGAGGGAGAAACGAAGACAGAGTGAGCAAGGGACTTCAGAGAGCAACAGTACCGGTTAGAACCGGTTTTGGGTCTGACTTGACCCCTTTTTGTTTCTTATATTTACTCATTTATTCTGAAAACATAGAAAGAAAAAAAAAGACATTGTGACAAAGAGTTGATGTACATTATATATGTGATGTTACAATATTGGCCAAACTGGGACTTTTTTTTTTAATAAACCAAACTCTAATTGAAGATTCTGGAGAGTTTGATGATGATGTTCATGTAAGTTTCTGTTAGTCTTTTCTTATTCTTGATTTTTGACAGATTGTCTTGTGATGTGTCACATGTGGCGGGTTTTGACATTTGATGGGTGATTGAATTGCAAAGATCCAAGAATCAAGATTAGTGTGTTTCTATAGACTCTCTTCTTCTGTGGTCTGGGCAATGTCCACACTAGCGTAGTTTCGGACAACGTGGGTCACATGCCCTCGCAATCTGACAATTATTTTAAGGATAGTTATCGTGATTGTAAGAGTATGGTTGGTCTTAAGTTTCTGCCGGGGACATTTTTTAACTTTTTGACAGTGAACCATTCTTGAAATAGATTTCTTGTTTTCCAAATTGTGTTTTTCTTTTTCTCTGAATCTATGATCTCTAAATATTCGGAGGATCTATCCTTGACTCCAAAATTCTTGCGTTCAGATTCTTTAAGCAATACCATAAATAAAGGAAAAAACCAGTCAGCTAAGTATTAATCAAATGAAATTACTTAAAATAATTTAATCATATAATACTAAATTAGTTGTACGTTACAACAAAAGAATATTGCATACGCATCCTACTTTAAGTGAGAGTACAGAGACTGATCGTCACTTGTTGAGTTATTGATGATGTAATTCAGCTTGCCATTCTACAAAACGTTACATAAATTACATTTCTTTTTGGAACACTATTACATGATTTAGCTAGCAGACAACATTTATTGAAATACTGGAACGTATAAATAAATATTAATATAAATAGTTAAACATTAGAGCTTCTTAAATCTATTTGATTATTTTCAAAATAGTTATACATAAAGTGCTAAAACCAACTGAGGCTCATATTTAAACTTGAAATAATCTTAATATTTAGTTGGATTGTTTATATATATATATATACTGAACTGAGCTTAGCTTAGCTAATAAATATGCAGTTCATGTAAGAGCACTATACTGTAGTTTTTATTTCTTTTTTCTGGAACACATAAGAGCACTATAGTTATAAATTACAAAGATAATATATTCACTTTAAAAGATAAAACTTTATAACATAGAACTTAATGCAAGTACATTGATAATACTAAATAAGGTAGGAAACAAAAATGGAACCAAACCACCGATCGATACAGTTTCTTCCTTCGGCCGGCCGAGAGCCAAGGCCCACGAGAAAGAGAAAGGGTGAGAGAGAAATATTTTGCTTCTTGTTGAAATACATTTGACACATCAGACAGATTCATGACGGGCAGTTTCCACGTGGCACTTTCCGTCATCAGTTGCCGGCTCCTTCTCTTTAGTAACTTTGGATGGATCTTTATGTTGAACCGCGTCAGAGAATGGGTCCACTGGTTCAGTCACATTGACGTCAATTGGGTGTACTTCTGACACACCTAACGGACTCATCACGACAACACTCTTAAGTTGCTGGTCTGATGGATTCATCTTTTTCTCAGTATCTAATTTCTCCCCCGGATTTCTGTAAATTCCGTACAAAAGCATTTGTACCATCCCTAGTATGAATCCCACCACGTTTGGAATCTACAATATCAGTAAAAAACAAATCTCGGTAACTTATTCTACCTTTTATTTTACCAAAATATGAAAATATTGGAATATAGACGCTTACAGCTATGCATATGTCATGAAGGAATAAGCCATAAGCAAACCACATAACGGCGCTTATGGTGAGGAAGAAAGAAAGCGTGAAGGGCATGAATTCAACACTCTTTGTCTTTATCACACGCGCCTTTTACAACAGAAAAAAGGTTTAAACATTACTTTAGCTCAAAATTTACTGAAGTATATATGTGTATTTAATAAAGCAAAACGTTTAGTTACCACGATCATTAGAGGGGCCGCGAAAACAGAAACAGAAATAGCAACGCAAATCCAGCCGAGGACAGAGACTTGGAGGCTAGGTCTTTTAACCGCGAAATGTGTAACCATTAGAATCAACGAGAAGAAAGCAACGTTTATCGTTAAGAACAACTTCATGGCCGCGATCTACAATGCATAAGAGAGAGAACTTTTAGAACCACCATTTTAAAATTTAAAAGAGAGGATCGGGAAGATTAAGTAAGTTACCCTTTTGTCCTTGGTAGCGTAAGTGAAGAACATGGCGATGTAGATAGTCTCCACAACGCAGCCAAAAGAGTTGATGGTAATTAAGAGAAAAGCGTCTTGCTTAATCAATGCGTAACAGAGCCATAGCATGCAGCTAAATAGCGACACTTGGTACGGTAGAGACTGGAAACTTTCCGTCGATTTTTTCTTGTAAATTCTATAAAAAGTTGGCCTGCAAATTTTTCACAAATAATTTTATTAGCTAATCATCATCAAATATTTATTTTCTATGGATAACCATCTAAATCCTCATTGAATAATAAAAAAAAATGGTATGTACTTACACTGGAGCGAGGAATACGAGGAAGGATATTGCGTTTCCTGAAATTTCGTGAAAAAATAAACAATAAAAAATGAGTTGATTGTAGAATTAAAAGGCATCTAGTTCTGCGGAGACACAAGTAAATGAATCAACCCGACATCTTTAACCAAACTCAACGAGGAATAAATTGCTGCATCAACCGCACTACACGTACATAGTGTCTGGACAACAATACGTGAAGATTTGAATTTGCAAAGCTTTCGTACTGGTTTGTTTTTTGGTAGTTTGGGATTCTAGTTTTTATAAATGAAGAAAATTCTAGAAACAAAGTGAGAATATATATTGCAATGGAATTTATTTGTCTAGTTTACGTCTTATACTAATACAATGGAAAATATAGTTTTTTCTTTTTTGAGCAATGAAAAATATAGTTTACAATATATATTTGATAATAGAACTTTAGATACGGAGCTGGAACAAATATGATTTGATTGTTGTTGCAAAATCGTTATTATATATAAATATAGCCGTTCTTATAACTGATACAACTAGTTAAAAGTTAAAACATATATTAACAAGTTGAAAACATAAGAGAACGACAAGAGAACAGCTAGCTGCGGAACAACCTAGCTAGGATTGAGCTTTGTGGATATATTAATAAAGCATTACCTAAGATGCCAAAGACGATAGCGAGCAAATGGTGGTTGATCATGACGCCCATTTCTGAAGATATCGAGAAGAAGCTTTTCCTGTACAGAGACTTTCTAGAGGGCTCAGTTTTTTTGAAACCCTAAAGCTTTCAATCTCTCTCGCTCTATTCTCTTTCTCTAAGATGCTTCTTTTTATTTCATGGAGGAAACTGATGAGCCTCAGGTGGTTTATATATAGCTCCAAAATAACCATTATAGTCAAAATGAGTTATGTGAAGTGTGTAACGTGTTGGTGTAATAAAAAACAAAAGAAAAATAACAATCGAAAGGGGGAAACGAACTCAGCCTGGTTACATGACAAGTGGAGAAACTAGTAGGTAGCGTTCCATTTTTTTCATTCACTAAACTCGACTTTGTTTTGCCCACTCGCATCTCCCACGAGCGTGGCTTACGTTACATTCCACAATTTCATTTTCTTTTCTTCACGCCTTCTTCTTAAACTAGCTTTCAAAAATCAGATTAATACCATAGCAAGCTTCTACTTTATAGACTAGATGAATCACATGGTGACCAAAAGTCTACCCAACATCAACCTACATAGTGGAGAACATCACTTGATTTCAATGCGATTTGCATATATTCTTTTCATATTATTGTTTTTCTTCACATATATATGATTTGGACGATCCAGAATATCCCACCTATCTATTTGATGACCGCAATAAATATATAGACTTAGTTCACAATAATATCCTCCATGATAAATCATAGGATAATTAATGTCAATTTTGCTTACAATGACATTAACTGTTTTGTTTGTACTATCTTTATCTAAATAGATGACGCATATAGGTTTAGTGTGAATTGGTATTTGTAAAGGAGACTAGGTGAAAATAAACATTAAGGATATGTAACAGCTTGAAATTTGTAGGTGAAGACTAGGTTTAGACCAAGGCAAATTAAAGTTAAAAAGCATCGATACGAAAAAACTGGACGCCGTTTTTTTCAACTTATAATGTTTTCAATGATTAATGAAAGTAGAAAGAAAAAAGCAAAAACAAAAAAAATCATTCACATATTTTTTTTTTGTAACTGAGGCTCAATCATTCACATCTCCTGATCAGATTCCTCTTCGTTTAGAAGTACACGTTTATTTGCCTTGCGGTAAAAGAAAAAGATAAATCATGCATGTTTTAGGCAAAACTCCACGCGTCAAAAGGGAACGTTGCGCGTGAGAATAATTAGTTGATTAAGGTAATGACAGAGATCGATGCGTTACTAGAGAGGCGTAACTAACAATATAGCATGGTAAGAAAAATCTTGTGCAAATCACGTGACCTATGGAAACTCTTCTACTGATAGCTGTTTCTTTAGAGTTTGTAGAGACACACAAGAGCTATATACCACGTTAATGAATGCTGAGTAGGCACACTCTTTCTCTTCTCTATGCCTTCGTGTCTTTGGTATATTTTCTGTTTCTGCTGTTCTTCTCCTGTTTTAATCCCCATTTTCAGGAACCCCATCGTTTTTATATTTAATTTATTTCAGTTTAAGGTAAAAATTATTCTTTTTGTTGATTTCTATTTTTGTATAAATTCCCTAACGTTTTTATATTATTTAATACTGGTTAATGTCTACTGTAGTAGTATCCACAAGTAGAGACTGGTTGAGTACATATTTTATTCGTTCGTTTGTTTCAATATCGATGATGAAAGGAATCAGAATAATTTGGAAAAGTTTGAGAAAATACGAAAGAATTCTCCATTTTTCGAGGGCAAGTTAAAACAGATACTATTAAAAGTAGGAAGAAATGGACAAAAGAGTTGTGACGTGGTAGGCGAATGATAACAATGATCATGGTTTGTTAAATCCTTCTTGTTTTTATGCGTTACTTGTTTCTATTTTCTCTCTATTTATTTTTATTTGGCACCAATTTTTTTTTTAAAGATGAGAGGTGCCACTTTTATGGTTCTCCTCGACCTTGAATTTTGCATCTCTAGTATTAAATTTCTTTCTTTTAAAGAAATTCTTTTATTTTTTGGTGCCTAATATGTTCTTGGTTCACGTATGTGTTCATATGCTGCTCTTTTCATATTAAGAAAACACAATTCTTGCTATCTCATTCCCCTAACTTCTTAGTTCTTTGTACTGTTTATTTTTTAAAATATACGACACACAAACTTGAAGGTTAAATGACATATAAAGAATATTTATCATTCCAATAAAATAGGTTTCTCCAAATGCGATTATGATTGTTTTCCTTATTATATACGTGAATTTTCTTGGTATAGTATCTTACTATAGAAAACTATACGTGTTCGACCACAGAATAACACATGACATCAATACAAATAACATTATTTGCATTTAGTGCCGGTCCAACATTTTTAGATGTCATAAACAAACTTTTCACAATTTATTTTTATATTTTTTTCCTAATATCATATATATATATATATAATATAAAATATCACATTTTTCTTAAAATAATTCTACTCTATTTAATAATATTAAATATAATTTTATAAAGTTAATTGTATAGCAATATTTTTTAATATTATCACCAACATTTTGATTATAATCAATCATAATTTACTAAATCCTTTTGCTAATACAAAATTTCACATTTAAAAATAATATTTTACTTATATTTTATAAAAGTTTTACTTATAATTTTTAATTTTTACTTATTTTATATAACTCTATTAAAATTTATATGTAAACATAATTTGTGTTTATTTGATTATAATAATAATATTATTCGTGAAAACATCAGTATTGTTTATATAACTTTTATTATAAATATATTGTGCCTTTTAATACTATATGCCATAAGCAATTACTTGTGTAGCTTGTTCTCTGGGACGACTCTGAATTTGTATGTGTCAAGTAACAAACAAAATTCATCCATATAAAAGCTCCAGTTTTTAAATTTGCATTTCATTGCTATATCCATAGATTTATTAATCGAAAATCAGAAATAGAAACAAACCAATAGAAATTTCTAGAATGAATTTTTGCTCACTTGGCAGAACTAACCCAAAAATAACAAAAAGCAGTACAATAGAAATGATCGACTGATCAAACCTCAATAATTCAAGAACATAGGTGACCCACAGATTGATAAATGATATATGCAAATTAATCTGTATATGTTGCTACCACATAAAGGAAAAATGACAAACATGTGGGTGGAATTAGACCTCCTCCCCTATCCAATCGTTATCTGATTTCAATCGGTTCCTACGAATCTAGCTTTATTCACACATACATTTATATAGCTTTTAACGACCGATACCTATTTTTGATTAATTTGTTAGTGAACCAAATGTTTACCAAATATATATTACTATGTTACTTTGATCGCTCTATTGAACATATATTAATCAGAATAACAGAAGTTTGTTGTACTAGTATTAATCAGGAATATATGCTTCACGGAGATAAGCCAATAGTATTCATTGCTTCACTGAGTACTATGTAAAAGCCACATGAGTACTAAAGTACTATGTATACGTCGGGTGGATATAGTCTAACAGAGTACTATTATCTACCGAGGCATTAACTAGTTGCATACGCGGGAGTCTAAATCGCACTTTTATCATACGTTTTTTAATGAAATTTCAAATTTATCATCTTTTAGATAAGGTAACATTTACAGAAGAATGATATGATTAATTTGCTATGCTTTCCTAAGTATAAAGAAATTTAGGGAACTAAGGGGAAAAAATCAAGTCTCGTGGTATGATGAAACCATCGCTGAAGAAAGCCTGAAAACTTGTGTCTGGCCTTGTTCTTAAGAGAGAATATTCAGTTTCGCATCGCCTTGTCGATGGTTGCATGCATAGCATTTGTTATCATCCAACTCGTGATGTTGTCTAGCATTCGTTCACGCCATATATGGTAGATAGTTGTCTGGAAGAGCATCTTGATGAGGATGAACCAAGGCTGCTGAAGCGATAGCTTTGTATGTAATTCAGTGTTAGGCTCCAGTCCGGGTCGATTTGAGAACCGAGAAGCCGATTAGCCAGATTATGCCGCACTGTGAAGGAGTAAGGACAAACAAAAAGAAAATGGTCCCTTGTCTTATCCCTATTTTTCACTGATAGCCATGTGATGAATGAATATTGAGGAACTCCCTGAGTGAACCACACAACCTTACTCCACAATACTTTTATCATACGTTAACTAAAGTAAAAAACAAAGACAATGCATCTATAGAACTTTTTTTCTTTTTAAAGAATGGGGTTATATCAACTATTATTCAAACGTATATATATGAAGCCAGTTAGGACTATAAACAAAGTTTTTAAGCGTCAAATTTCATAATAATTTTAAGAACGTTAACTCCAAAAAAAGCTAAATTGGTACAGTGGGGTTTTTACCTTATATATATATGTGTGTGTGTGTGTTTAGAATTGAGGGATTTAAATAATTTTTTTTTTGTGCTTTACTCGCGAAGCATACATGGAAGCTACTAAAAGACCCATCTTCCCTGTTGGGACAGACTCTACTGAATAAGTACTGTCGTGAAGGAAATCTCTTAGACTGTTATGCTCCAAATTCTGCTTCACATGGCTGGAGAGGGATTTTGGCTGGACGGGACATCATCAAGAAGGGAATGGGTTGGGTTGTGGGCAATGGAGATTGTATCTCCGTCTGGCGAGATAACTGGCTCTCAATCGAACAACAGATGGGCCCCATTGGACCGGCCGCATGTGAGGAAGCAGACTTGAAAGTCAAAGAGCTTCTCCTCCCTGATGGCTCAGACTGGAATGTCGATCAGATTCGCAAATATCTACCCCAATATGAGGGTCATATCAGGAAGATCATTCCATGTCCAACGATGCAAGACGAGAGAGTTTGGCTAGGAGAGAAATCAGGAACCTACTCTACTAGATCAGGTTACGCATTAGCTAAGCTAAATGTGGGAGATTCAAATTCTGAGTTTAACTGGAAGAAATGCATCTGGAATGTGAAGTGCTCCCCCAAACTCCGTCTTTTCCTCTGGAAGCTGAAGAATAATGCTCTAGCAGTTGGAGAAACGCTTGTAAAAAGGGGAATTACAGCGGAAGGAAAATGCAAGAGATGTGGGGCCATAGAATCAGCTTTTCATGTGATGTTTACATGCCCGATCGCAAAACGAGTGTGGAAACTCGCCCCTGCTTTGTTTGTTCCAGTCCCGGAGGTATGTAGTTCAATGGACCAGCTACTCAAAGGATGCACAAGAATGATCAATCTTCCTCCAACTGGACAAACTTCGCCCTTATACCCGTGGATTTTATGGGTTTTGTGGACAAGTAGGAATCAGTTCATGTTCGAAGATAAGTCTTTTTCCGAATCAGAGATGATATGTAAGGCGCTTAAGCTGGCAAAGGAATGGCAGTCAGCCCAACCTCAGCACAAAGTAAACTCTGTTTCGCCCAAAGACTGTCAACCACCGAACCAGTACCCACGACCCCTGCAGGTACCTCAAACCGCTATCCTCATCTATTCAGATGCGGCCTGGAATAGCACTACCTGTGACAGCGGTCTGGGATGGGTTGCCACGGACAAAAGGGGAGCTGTTATGTTCCAAGGATCATCATCTCGCCGCTATGCTGCATCAGTCTTGGTGGCTGAAGCACTGGCTCTAAAATCAGGCCTACAGCAGGCCGTTTCATTGGGGTACAAGGACGCAGTTTGTTTATCAGACTCTCGCTGTCTAGTTGGCCTCCTCACGGAAAATGTTTCTGTGATCTCAATCCAGGGACTGCTCCATGACATATGCGTGTTGAGCAAGTCCCTAAATTCTATCTCCTTTAATTTTATCTCTAGAGATTTAAACTCGGCTGCTGATAGTAGTGCGAAAAATGCTCTGTTTGTGCTTTCTAAATCATCCTGTGGGATGGGAACTCTGTAGTCTGAAATCTTTAAAGTTTAATGAAGTTTGGTTTAAACAAAAAAAAAAGAGGGATTTAAATAATATTTTATAAATTTGCTAAAAGATTTAAATTACTTTGGGCCGACACTTTACATATATAACCAAAGTACTATATACTGTTTACGACAGAAAAAAAGGAATCCACATATTACTTACGTGTATTAAGAAAGGTGTTTTCTAGTGAAATTCCAAATTTCCAATCATTCATATACGTAAACAAACACGTTCGAGAAAGAGAATTCTGAAATGTTAAAAAACTTGTGAAGTGTGAGTCACATAATTTTTAGTACGCGTTGTAAGACAAATTTGCATGTAAGAAGCATGTACAGTTGCCGTTTACGATATTAGTTTCTCAGTCACCAAACAATATATGTTGATGAAAATTTACAAACTTGGCCGATGATGTTACTGGAACGTATGTCTATGGTCCAGTGAATTAATTAAGGGGGAATGAAAGTAAATGACCCGGAAAGTTTTGAAAAGGGAGTAAATCTAACGGAAAGTTTTTATACTCGATCCGTTTCATTCAACTAGATGTTTTAGAAAAAAAAATATTTCACAAAAATAGACCTTTTGTATTTTTTTATGAAAAATTTTGATTTTCAAAAAAGTAATTGACTTTATTGAATTACTATTTGTTAAAAATTATTAAAAACTAAAAATAACATAAAACGATACATTTATTATAATAATTTAATATGTTTTTTTAATATTTGTGAAAATACTAAAAAGTTTATTTTTGTAAAATAGAGGAAATATTATTTTTGAAACTAAATCTAATGGAAAGTTGGTAATGACTAAGATCGGTTCGATCTCCCAAACCTCCTTTTTGTAGTTTTCAACGTTTTCATCAATTATAATCATCACATCTCACTAATTGACCCAATGGGCATTTTATTTCCCAAGTATTTGAAATCCAAAATTTTAATATTCAAGTATTGCTCGTACAGAATTATTCCCCAACTAATAATTGACTGCACAAAAATTGGAAATAAAATAGTCAACCGTTAACTGATAGACGAAAAATAACGGTTTCCTTCAACTTTTTAACGATTGAATATTTGAATCATAATTTTGCGCACTCAAAAGATTAGTTGAAAAATAAATATGCGCATATAGTATTTGAGTAGTTAATTTGCCGATTGAAAATACTTGATGAATTAAAAACTCACTTTTTATATTCTTTATAAGATTGAAAGTAACGAACCTTAATTTTCTTTAAGAAAAACATAATTAAAAATATTTTCAAGTTAAATAAAATTATTATACTAGATATTTACTTTTCTGAAAGTGATTGTTGAGTTTATACAATGACATATAAACAATACAAAATAATTATAGTTACATCGGATTGTTGATGTATTTCATGTTTATAAAGTCATTTTAGATCATTTATAAAATAATTCCTAGTTAAAAAATCGCAATTTGAAACAATTTATAAGATACTTAATACTAGAAAAATATATTCTTAGTTTTTAAAAGCATATAAAATGATATAAGATACATTTGCACTGTATTTTTAATTTACAATATATAATTGTCTATAGTAGTTTATATAATTGTCTAAAGTATAGATTCAATGTACAAAATATGAATGTATAAGCCATACGAAATCATCCATAAGTGATTTTATAAACATGAAGTACATCAACACTGTGATGCAATCATGCAACTATTGTTATTTGTATTATTTTATTTGTCATTGTAAAAATTAAAATAAAATAAAAATAAAAAGGTAAAAATTTAATATATTAGCTATATCTTACTTGAGAATATTTTAAATTATGACTTAAAAAGATTTTTCCTTTTAATTGCTCTATTTTCAATCAGAAAATTAAATACTTAAATATTATATGCGCATATTTATTCTTCAACTAATCACTGAATGCGCATAATTATGATTCAAATATTCAACCGTTAAAAAATTAACAAAACGTTATTTGTCCATCCATCAGTTAATGGTTAACTATTTAGTTCCCAATTTTGCGCAATCAACTACTAATTAGAGAATAATTCTGCGCGAACAATACTTGAGTATTAAAACTGCCGATTTCAAATACTTGGGGGAATAAAATACCTATTTTCCCCATTCTCATCTGGTATTTGATAACGACCTTTAATGGAAATCATCCTTTTTATAGATTTATTATATATATAAGAAAATAACCACAAATTATAGTTACCAAACTTGAATTGATGAAAATATGTGATTGCAAACATTTGGTTGTCGAAAACAAGTAAACAAATACGTGATAATTATAACCGGATTGAACCTTAAGTAAAATAATGAGAAATTGTTTAATAGGTAGTATACTAATGAGAAATTATAACTGAATTAATTGGCCGGATATAATTTTTCAAAAATATTTTATTCAAAAATACTGTAATATTTGAGTTTACAATTTAACGATTATTTTTTAGAGTTTAGTATTATGATAGAATTAAGTTTATAAACTTTAATAAATAATTTAAATAATTATAAATGATGTAGAAGGGTTCTAGTCGTTTCACAAATTTAGAATATTTATGAAAATAATCATTCTTTCAAAGTAAATTTGAAAGTTACTATCCGATTTTTGGTGAAAGATTTTTGGTAAAATTAGAATTTCCCAATATTAATCATATATACTCTCTGGTTTATTAAAGAATCGATGTTTTGGAGAAGTAAATCCAATGGTAAAAATCCAAGTTACACTGCAAAACAATTTGGGTTTATATAATAGTAGCTTATTTCTAACTAAGAATGTTTTGTGTAAATCTTAATATATACCGATCGATCTACATTGAACATATTTGAGGTATCTAGCTAGAGTTATTCTTTTCACAGATAATGATGACTTGAAACCGTTTTCTCTTAGTAATTTGCATGAAAAAACTGAATTTTCTGAAAGTATGAATTCCTAGTCCAATCATATGGCATTGCTTTTGACGTATTCATTCAGCCTTTGGCACGTCTCTTTTATGTTGTATATTGGGTTTCGGCGATATTGTCCACGCCTGCATGCATGCACCAGATCTTTTGATTCCCATTGGATATATCCGCTACTTTTAGAGAGTGTATCGGCAAACACTTGAGGATTTTTTGTATGCAGCTATTAATTTTGGGGACAGTGGAGAGTGGAGACAGTGGAGTTTCTAGTAATCATTTTGTAAGATCCCATTTTGAATGGAAATCATATCGACCAAGTAAAAAATATATATATACTCCTAAAACTAGAAACATCTCATTCCAGTTACCCCATCTCTATGCTTGATGTACTCCGTATTTACCTATATATGGAGATGGCGGTGTTTCATGCTCGAGTTAAATATTGATTTGACTATACAGAAACAAAAATAATGACTCATCGTTTGAAGGGCTCAATAAACGTGGGGTTCTTGGAATTTCATTAGAACTTGATACATATGTTTCATACACAACGAAATGTTGTCAAGTGGTCAGAAGCTTCCACACGTACCCATATAATTATTGATTTATTGTCTTCTGGATACACCTCAAACTAGAAACATCTCATTCCAGTTACCCCATCTCTATGCAATATCTTTGCTGTTACAATAAATTTCACTTCTTCGCTTTGTATATATTTAAATTATGGAAGAAAAACGTGTTTACTTTCTGTAAACGGTACTTCTTGTTAAGTATTACAAATTTCCATGAACAAAATTATGAATTAGTGAAAACTATTGTATTACAAAAAGGTTACGTTGCTTGTTGATATTAAAGGATTTGTAGTTGTGAACGGTCATATGCTTAAGGAATACGTATGGTATGGTGGAGATATGGAAGAAAGCACCCGAAAATACAATTTGAAGATTGATGCATTGAACGTGTTTACACATTTCATGTATTCCTTTTCAAGTAAAGGCAAAGTGAGATTTGGCATTTTATACTTTTATATATGTGACGTGGCGATATTTATTCTTATTTTGTTTGTTTTTATTGGACAACATGTTTGTTTTCTTCGCTTTCATACTAATTAATTGCTGTGTTCAATTCAATCCCGCATACGAACTAATGAGCTGCATCATCATATATTTTTGTAATCATCAGTTACTAATGCGTACTGAATTAGTCAATATCTTTATAATCATAGAAACTTCCTAGCTAATCCTTTTCCACTTAATATCCTAATTTCTGCAACGAAAGATTGGTTCCATTTTCTACAATTTTATAATTGTCATTAATATTGACTTTCCTGTCAGAATTAATCGATCTCTTATTCAACTAATGAGAACTAGTCTTAACGTGTGATTTTCCATCAGCTTATACATTCACATGTTTTTTCTTTATTCCAAAGTGTCATTAATTAACTTTAACGTATCACAAAACAAATTTTAGTTAGCCATGCAAGAATGATACTATCATCTTCGACGTGCTCAATCACAAAATTCTGAGCGTACAATTAAATGAATGATTGGCGTGTCGATAAGGCAAAGATTATGGGACAAAACCTAACCCCGGATGATATGGACCACATAAAACTTTATATTTATCAATTCAAATTGTTAAGAAATGATGAGGTGGCTGATGCCTGCTGTGTTTTGCGCAATCAGGTGTTATCTGATTTTATTTTTGAGATAGAATGTGTTTACGATCGAACTGAGAAAAAAAATTTCGCCCAAACACCTCAAAAGCAAGAAAGATTTGTTCTTAACATTATAGTTATTGTCTGGAAAAATGTACTAATAACTTAGGAGTTAGGACCACTACCCTATATACTGGATTAGGGACACGGCATCGTGATTAATTAATACTACATCTGTTCCTGAAACTAAGATTTTCTATTTTTATTCTGTGTTCCAAAATTATAGATTTTCTAAAGTTTTAAGGTACTTTTAGTAGTTAATGTTGAAAAGTTGTATAATTTTAATAAACATTAATTAAAAATATTTGAATTGATTGAATACTATTGGTTAATATTTATTAAAAATGTATAGTAAAATAAATAATAAATTCAATTGTAAATATTTATTATATTTTTAATATGCGTGAATATTCTAGAAAATCTTTGTTTTAGAAACATAGAAAGTAGTTAGTTACACACAAACAGAATTGTATTAATTAAATACAGCTTGGGCAAGTCGCACTTAATGGACATAAATATAATTAAAGCTTCTGCGCGTTTGTAACCTAGGTTAAAAAGCTAAAAAGAAATCAGAAGATATCAAACTGCCAAACAAATAAGTCATAGCTAAGGTTATGTGTTATCTGTTTTACTCTCTGTTCCAGAAAGTAGAATTTTCTAGATTTATTTTTTGTTCCAAAATAATAGATTTTCTAAAATTTTAAGATATTTTTATTTTTTAATGTTAAAAAGTTGTATACTTTTAAGAAACATTAATTGAAAATATTTGAATTAGTTGAATATTATTGGTTGATATTTATTAGAAAATATATAGTAAAATAAATAATAAATTCAATTATAAAAAAATTAATCGTCTCCTTAATATGCGTGAATACTATAAAAATTATTCTTTTGAGAACACAGAGAGTAAAATATACTAGATCTTGATCCGCGCCACCGCGCGGATGTTGGATTTAACTGCGTTCAATGTAAATTTATAAACCAAATTGATTTTTATAAAATGTCCAATTATATTTTTATGTTTTGCAAAATATATTTAGAGCAGAATATATTATATTATAATATAAATGTTTGATAATAATTTTTTTTGTACGTAATATTATATCTATAATTTTATAACTTGATGCAATCTGAGTTCATTGTAATATTCATATGTTAACCTATTAATTTTTTTGGTTATTTATTAAAAAATGATTTATTTTTTTACAATAGGTTTTTATGAATTATTATTAATTTTATGATATTTGGTTTTCTTGAAAATTATATTGTAGCAAATTAATATATACTATATATTACAGTTTGTGTTTTTATTTTCAACAAAAAGAAATAACAATTTATTGTAATTAGTTTAATTTTTTGATTTCAAGTGAAGTGACAGATTTGTAAATAAGAAAAAAATACAATGGCTAAATGTGTAAATAAAAAAAAAATATTTAATCTGCTATCCGTGTTTCCAAACAATTTTCATTTAATCTCTTATCCAAGTTTTCACGACAGAATCTGTAAATGAAAAAGAAATACATTGACTAAATATGTAAGTTAAAAAATATTTAATATGCTATCCTTGTTTCCAAACAACTTTCGTTTAATCTACTATATAAGTTTCCAAACAGTATTAAAAAGTATTAAAAGTACTTCACTTTTAATAATATAGATATTGTTCTTTCACACAAAATAAAAAATAGTTAAATTATATTAGGTTATAGTGTTTATTGTTTTATCTAATTTGTTTATGAGTAAAATAAATTAATAAAATTGCATTAAAATTATAAAACACCACTTACTTTGTAAATTAAATTTTATTCAATAACGATACTTAAATTGAAATGGATGGAATAATGTTTTTATATAAAACTGCTGACATATCTCCATACGAATTAAATCTAAATTTTGGGGAAATCATATATATGATCAATCTTTGAATCAATATTCACGTGACATTTAGGGGGGGTTATTGGAACAAGAATTTGAATAGAATTTAATAATTTTAAGAGTTGAGAGATTCTTAAAATTTAAGTAGAGTTAACAAATATCTTCTAAACTTTTAGCAAAAGTTTTGTAAGTACTTATATTGAATGCAATGGATTTGCATAATATATTTTTCAAAAAGTTTCTTTTTATAAGGTGATATAAATGAAAATCTCTTTCTAGAAACTTTTCAATTTTAGTAGCTTGATTTTGAATTGCATCACTACAAATTGAAGATTGATTTATGTCTACGGTGTTTCTGGTATGCATTAGCTTGCTTTTGATAATAGCAGTGAACTCTCTTTATATGATATTACAGATATATGATGAAAGTATGAGTGAATAACATCATCAATGAAAGCAAAAACACTTTGAATAGCATCATCACCACTTTAACATCTTCTTTTACAATTTTGTTCAAGATTTTTATCAGCTTTGCTTTCATTGTTTTTTTTTTCTTGACGCACCCTTCTAGACTGTGAGTTAATACGTGTGAGATTAATAACATATATTTTAGAAATCTTATGGGTGTAGAAGATATTCTCAAAGTTGATTCTTATGAGTAAAAATAAAAAGAATTTACATCCCAATAACAAAAGATTTTAATAGAATTGTTAAATCCATCATAAATAAACTTTTCCAATAACAAAAGATTTTGAATGGAATTTAAAAATCTGCATCCCAATAAAAATGGATTTTACTTAAATTTTAAAAATTCTTGTTCCAATAACAATGGATTCTCAAAATTTTGTAATTCCTCTAAAAATTTTCTACCAATAACCCCCCTTTAGTTTCCATTTTTCTTCATAAAGCATAAATAAAATATCAAACCTACCTAACAATACGCGATGTATAATTCGTAAATAGAATATCAAACCTACCCAAAATACGTGAGGAGTTATTTTCTTCATCCGTTTCGTCTATTTCATATTTCCAATGTCTTTTCTTGAAATCAAGTATATACGATTGCGTGTTTTTTTCAATGCATAGCCGAATAAATATACATCAATATTTCCTAATATGATAAAGATAGCATCTAATCAGCATCTTAGAGATATCATCAACATATATATATTAAACCCAATATTTCTAGTTGTTCTTCGGTTTGGACTGCTGAATTTGCTATTGAATTTCTTTGCTTGTAGTATAGTACAAAAATTCTCTAAAATCAATAATACGCATACAGGAAAGAGCTGTAATAATTTGCAGTCTCATAGAGAGCCCAACAAGTCATAATTGGCCTACATCACTTGACCTAATGTGTTTTCTATTCCATCAATAACATTATAACCTCGCCTCAACAACAACCCTCAAATATTGAATCATAGACTTCACAGAAGTCCTCACACAGGCCCAGGCTAAACCATACTTGCACAATTTTATTTTCTCGTTAAAGTTTACACATTGTTACGGCCTACGAACTTAGAAAAAAACATAATTTAAAACCCAAACTATATGGGCCAAACAGAGATGAAGTTTGATTTTTTAGTACAGAGTTAATCAAATATAAATATAACAAACTAAATAAGTAATCCAAAATGAGAAAACGCATACCAAACCAAACGAAATAATATTTATGTAGGTTTTCATTAATTTGAACTAGACCAAACCGAAACAAAATCATATCAAACTCGATTTTAAACTATAATGTTAAATCTCTAATGAGAACAAAATTCATCTCTAGTGTAATTTTTCTTTCTGCTTTTTGAGATTTGAGCTAAAAAAAAAAAAAGAGGGGAAGATGAAAGAATAACCTTTCATAGGTGGAATTTGTGTATTTCAAGTTTGGAATAAGCATCAACGAAACAACTTCTTTTTCTTCTCAAAAGCACAACTATTTTTCTCTTTCCCAAGAAAAAGAAGAGAAAGTTGGCACACGGATTGGTAGCAACACACGTGAGAGAATAAATAAAACATCTTTTGATAAGTTTTGAAGTTGTTCAGTCACATGCCATAAAAAGCCATACAATGTTCAAGTCCACACCTAAAGTTATGAAAGTAATCAACTAAAACATATTTCAAAAGTAGTTTCATTCTTCAGGTTGCTTCACCTAAAAGGATTGTATTTCTTTTAGTGGGTTTTTCTTCAACTTCCAAGATCACTTATATGACGTACGCAGCTGCAGTACCTTGCTGTGTATACTTAGGTTTCGTATTGAGATTAATATACGTTAAGTAATTTGATTTTTTTGTTTAGTGCCCAAGTCTCTTAGCAAAAAGAACAGTAATAGTAATATTTTGTGTAAGCATATAGTGACATTATCCTAAATAGTATTTATGCTGAAGTCCATTATCATAGATTTGTACTAGTACAAACAAAGTCAAATAAAACTCAGAAAATTAAAATATTTCGGTCTAGAAGCGTATGTGTTACAATTATAATATGTAGTAGTCACACGTTCTCAAATTATGATATACTTATATGAACACATTTATACTATAATTTTGGTCTATCAAAATTTGTTTGAAGGCATCAAATCCAGAGTAATTAAAGAGAGATTTGGAATCATTTAAAGACTTTTCCTTCCTTTTTTTGCTATAAAGCATTTGACAACTTATGTATATATTACATGTATAAGAAATACAAAAATACTAATGAAAGTTTCTTTATGAAAAGAGGAATGCAACTTTGAGGTTGACAAAGTGTAGCTTCAAAATGAAGAAACTGAGATCATTGAGATAGAATAAAAGCAAAACCTATCTCCGTTAAATATATTAATTACTATAGAAAAAATATATATAGTCAACTTCGATATCGATTGTAAGTAATGACTTAAAAAATTTAGTATAGTTATCCGATTCCGGAGAAATCAAATATATGTACTTCATTTGATTCTAGAAGCTAAAATGTTTTAATCCAAACAGTTTTTTTTAAAACAGTGTATATTATGTATTTATTCAATTAATTTATTTTCAAACTAAGGGGTATCAATATATATGTGTGTGTTTTTTCAACAGGGACATAAAATAATAATATCAGAATACACACATTTCATAAACATTTCTAAATATTTGAATCAAAAGAACGAGTTCTTTTAGTTTACAAAAAAAAAAAAAAAAAGAACGAGTTCTTTTCTTAATCTTGTGAATAAATATTTTCGAGAAAAGAATATATCAAATTTCCTTTTATAATTCACGTAAAAAGGTGCACTGATTCAAACATTTACTTAAGGCATCTCTAATTCATTCCTATTTTTTTTTATAATTCACACAAAAATATAGTAACTCTATCATAAATAAGTTTTGCTCAAATAGTTTACTATATTATAAAGTAACTCTATTATAGAAGAGAAAATAAAATAACTCTATTATAAAATAAACTATTAGAATAAAACTTATCCTATAATAGAATTATTTTATTTTTGTAGAAATTATAAAAGAAAAAATAGGCGTGGAATGAATTGGAGATGATCTTACACAAACTTTGTAACTATATTGGATCGGTCATAGATGCCATATGGTTGATTGTACGTGCATTGTATGCAGGATTAAGAAATCATTGCATAATTATTATTGTTTGTTGGTTTTTTGAACCAGACAAAAAACCATTCATCGCGGGTATGAAAAGTACTAATATTAATTAATGTTATAATATGTGTTCTACGTTAGCCGGGCAGTTGATTAATGTATAGCGCTTAGATATATACACAGAAGTATATACGGTTGATATATTCTAAATAAATATTACAGTAATAAATAAAATAACTATATAAATTATATGTAAATAATAAAATATATAGCAAACATAATTAAATTGATAAACTGATATGAATAAAGTCACATGAAATCAAAAGAATCAAACAAGTACATTATAATTGTTTACATAAATTTCTTTAAAAATATATCTTATAAACTGTGAGCATAGAAAACCCGTATAAACACCGTATGAACACCGTATTACACTGTATAAACGAAGTATTTGCGCTCGTCCAAACCATCATTGTATTATTCTACCGTATAGTAAAAAAACAGTATAATGCACTACTGAATATTGTATATACACCGTATATGTGGTCATATCAACTAAATTTTAGAACATTGATATTAATATAGCTTTGCGATACAATTGTTTTTCCTTGAGACATATTTCTTATAACTATGGAAGGTCTAGTGGGTCGATACCAGTTGATAATAGTTTATATAAACGTATATTTTAAATTCAACTATTATAAAAAAGAGAGATCGAACCCTCAACTATTAGAAAATTGAGTCTAGGACGAAACCACTAGAACATGGAACCTTAAAAAAACGTAACCATTAAGCATATAGGGTTTCAAAATCATTTGGTTATAGTTGCACCCTTTGACGTTTCTCACTTGCATTCCAACATCTTCACGCAAACTCCGTTGACGCTCTCACACACATTTTTCATATAACACATTCATAAATCATACGGTACGCCTGAGCTACAGATGGAAATTTGAATATTACAAAGAAAAAAAAAATCGGAGCCGCAAAATTACTTACGAAATCATAATTTGATATTTCTCAATGTAGACCATTGATGACCAAGTCGCAAGTGGGGTGCGTGTGCGTGCTTCTTTTTTTCCTTTTGCTTGTGGGGATCTCTTATCTATATTTCCTAATTTCCAACTTTTTTACTATAAATAAATAAAAGTAATAATACAGAGGGGCAAGAAATTAATGTTTACTTATTTCATATTTTGTAGACTCCTTGTTTTTGTTCTTCCAAAACTAACCATAGATTCCATGCAAGTTTTTTTTTTTTTTTTTTTTTTTGAAAAATGATTCCATGCAAGTTAATAAACCCTTTATAAGATCATCTCCAATGTAATTTTCTATTTTTTCCTCTATAATAGAAGAACTCTATAATAGAAGCGGATTTGTCTCCAATGTATTCCTCTATTTTCTCCTCTAAAAAAATATTCTTAAAAGGTTCTTTTTTAATTTTACAATTAACACTCTTTAACTTACAAAAATTGAAAATTAACCCATTCATTATATGATTATATCTTTTGGGAAATTTTCATAAAAGTGAAAGATTATTTAATTTAAAGATTTTATTAAAGAAAACATTAAACAAAAATAATGAAACAAAGTAGACATTATCTAACCATCATTATACTTTTCTCATAAATAATCAATTAATGCATTATGAAATGAGAAATAAGATTTTTTTTTTTATCTTTGATATTTTTGAATCGACTAAAAAACTCTTGGAATCGGTTATCTTCACCATCTGATATTTGAAGCAAAAAAATCAACAAGTTCCATGTCCATCCATTTCCTTTGAAGAATATTCTAACGATCTTTGTAGATCCGGAAGTAATTTACGAGGATATTATATTTTTTTTAATATGTTATATTAATTAATATTTAAATTCAACTTAAATATGTTATCAATATGTAAATCTATGTGGAATTTTTAATAAGTAAACTATAATTAATAATTTTAGTTTCAAATATAAAATTTAAGTATTATTTGTTAAAAATTTGACTTTCAAATAAAATAATATTATTATTTATTTATATTATTTATAACTGTAATAATTAAGAATATGATGTACACAAAAAATAATTGGGTTTTATATGTAAAATAATGTATTTCTACATAAATATGTATTTTAGTTATAATCATAGAAAGGTTAAAGGACTATTGTTTAAATAAAAAAGTATGTTTCTATTATAGATGAATGATATTTTTTCCCCTAAATATAGAGAAGAAAATAACAATCTTTATTTTAGGGAAAAAAATTAAATAGAGGTGGGATGGAGTATATTTTACTCTATTATAGCATATAGAGGCAAATATATGGGTGGGTTGGAGATACTCTAAAAAGCATGTAACTCTATAAATTTAGGATATCTCCAACCCCACTCTATTTTTCTCTCTAAAATAGAGTTAAGAGTAAAAATGTTCCAATAGGAAAAAATTAAATAGTACTATATTTTCTACTCTATAAGTGTAAACTATTTTTTATTCTATATATAGCGTAGTTTTTTTTATTTTTTGTTCATCATTCTATTTTTTACTCTAAAATAAAGTATTATTGGAGCAACATCTAACTTTATTATAGAGTTAATCTATTTTAGAGAGAAAAATAGAGTAAACTATTAGATGATTTTTGTGGGAAAACGAAAATGGTTCAATTATTATACTTTCTCTCTTCAAGTTAAATTTCTAATTTTTGTTTGTTTGTATTTTCTTCTAAATTTATGTATTATTTTAATATATTAAAGTACTATTGGTGTATGTGTTATGAGATAAAGTAATATGATATTTTCGTATAAATTGTCTTCTTGGAATATAAAAGCAATAGCAATCAGGTTGAGTCCTAGATTCAATCACCCTTTTTAGACATTATTTATAAAAAAAACTAGATTTTGACCCGCGCAGGCGCGCGGGTGTATATTTTGAAAAATATGTTGATATTTGTTTTTCATGTAATTATTAGGATTTGGAAAATAAATCCGAGGAACATAACCGATACCGATCCAAAGATATAGTACCAAACCCAAACATAAATTGATTAAATATTCTAATTATTCAAAATTTTGTTATTTAGAGAACCGAATCTGATCCGAACCGAAGTATTTGGGTATCCGAATTTATCTAAAAATAGATTTATATACTTATATATATTAATTATTTTTTAGATTTAACGTATATAAAACATCAAAAATGATACTTTTAAATTGGTTTAAATACTTGAAAATATATATAGATAGTCAAAAGTAAATATCTGAAATAATTAAAGTATACTCAAATCACCAAAAATACTTAAAATAATTATTGATTTCGTATCCAAAATTTTAAATCAAGCCAATTGATATGTTAAGCTTAAGTATTATGACATATGTTATTCAAATTTATACGTAATATATTATTTTATTTATACATTTTGAGAAATTTAAAATATATAATGATTTAAGACTTTAAAAATAATTTAAATTAGTTATCCAAACCCAAACCAAACCCGCAAAGATCCAAATCGAACTCAAACCAAAATTTAGAAACATTCTAATAAGGCTGAAATCTTTGACCCCGAAAACCCAAAATGCAAACCGATCAGAACTAAACCCGTATGGGTATCCAAAAGCCCATCCCTAGTCATTATTATATATCGTATTTTATCATCATATAATTAATCGTATTTTATATGTACCATCATATAAGTAATCATATAATTAATAGTATTTTATACATACCATCATATAAATAATTACATATATTATATTTTTAAAACTTAATATGAAATATGAAAACCATAATTTGAGTTGGTATTTCAAATTGGGCTTTGTATTATATTTTTCTTATATATATTGACAATATTTTTTTATAATGGTTATTGAAAAATAGTTTAGTAAAAATCCATTTTTGAATATATGTATATTTTTGAATCAATTTTTGATATAAATCAAATTTGAATTATTATTTTGATTTGAAATATGTATATAAAGTTTAAATTTTGTTTTATGGTTAGTTTAGAAAAAAAAATTTTAGGGAATTAGATTGACCCATTTTGGTATATTTTAAAAGTGGCCTAGATAACTTTCAATTTTCTTAAAAAACATAAGCCCATTACTTTTTTTCTTAATACTACTATCCTTGTTTTCAAACAAAAATATTTTTTTTTAAAAGACTGCAATCCATGTTTCCAAACACTCCAAATTTTTAAAAGTTCTATTCAAGTCTCCAAACACTCCAATTTTGTACTTGAGTTTTAATAAGATAGATTCTAAATCAATCATTTCGAAAAAAATAAAGAAAATTGAGAATAAAATATGACGTTGAAAATACTAGAGGGCATTTTTGACAATTTTGAAAGGGACCATTCATTGAATGTTATTAGAAAATTTGAGACAAAGAAGATCTGGGAAATCGGGAGAGAGAGAGTGATGAGAGATTGTTTGGTTGCATTGCATTTTCACATTTTTCATCTCCGGGACTTCAATCCGTTGTGTGAGGCTGTCGTTTTGGAATCACGTAGGACCCTTCCATCTTTTATTCCCCTTCATCTACCTTATTTCTATGTACTACAGTGCCCTCAATGTTTCTTCGCTTCCGAGGACTTCAATCCGTTGTGTGAGTATTAATATTTTTTTTTTCCAACTGGATGATTTTAATTAAAAAAACGGGCCAAGCCCAGTACAAAGAAAAACACTAAAGCCCAAGACAATTAAACGGGCACACCCAATCCCCAATTGGGCCCAGACCTTCGGCCCAACTTGGAAAACCCTAGTGACCTAAGGCAGATTGCTTCGGCCGCTTTGCTTGGACACGTGTTAACATCCTCGCCGACGAGGGTACACGTGTCCCGAAGCCAACGCGTCACCACCGCTTCCATCGACACCGGAGATCCAAACCAACGGATCCCCCGGCCAACCGGAGCTTCATCGCTCCGACTCTCTTACACCTCAAACCGTCTTTGGGATCTAGTATCGGGAAGGATCAATCGCCGCGGCGAGATCACATCCACCACCATTAACCACATAACACCCAAAGCAAAGTCGTCACATGCATCATCGCCCTTTCCAACGGGGCACTTCACTGTCCTCCGACGAAAACACAAACCGCCGAAACAAAAAAACCAACCCAGAAAGAAAGAAAACACTAGATCTTAAACTAAACCCTACATACTAGGGGACGAAGCCGGCGACGCAAGGCTGAAGAAGCCTTCACCCCCCGGAGACTAAAACCGATGACGTCGGAACTGAGAAAGCTTCCCCGCCACGGAGACAAAACCGGCGGCGACGGATCTGTGAGAGCCTCCGCCTCCCGGAGATATTACACGACACACTGAGCTTTTTAACTGAAGGAACAAGAGCTCCGGCGGCGGCACGGACGCTCACGCGCCGGCCGACCACCGAGCCCGGTTTGAGATTTACTTTTCTCTCTTTTCTCTCTCTTTTTTCTTCACCCTTTCTTGAACATAGGGGGAAAATAATTTACATCGTGTGAGTATTAATATTGGTTAAGTACTTTAAGTTAATGCATTAAATATATGTATGTACAAATAGGGTTGTCACTAGATTACTGACTACCACACATCTTTAAATCTATATTCCTATGTTACTAAAAGTATGATGTTTTACAGAATTTTGATGTTTCAATATATAAGATGTTTTTATTTTTTTAGGTAATTTTTACTTTATTAAAAACTTTGTACTCAGTCATATTTTAATAATCTATTTTGTAACTGGTTAAATACTATTAGTTTTAATGATATTTTCTAATATGTATGTTTTTAGTTAAACATTTTATATTTAGAAACATAAGGAGTATAATGCATGTTATTTGCAAAATACAAAAATACCAAAAAAAAAACTAATTTATTTCATTACTGATAAACTCGGTCACGTCCATTATGAAAAATTCTAAATGGTGGGTAATGAGATCTACATCCTTCTAACATGTATAAATTAAATTTATATTGGTAACTCTTAAAACAATGGTGATAACTGGTTGGATTGTAGATGTAGAAGTTCTGTTGTAGGATTTAGTTTGTAGTTTTTATTATTGTAGTTAGCTGTATGTTTTTTCGGTATAAAAATAATACAACTTTTAAAATAATTTAATAAATACTTTAAAAATAAAATATAACATGAATAAAAAGGATATAGATGTTGTCGCTTTTGTAGACTAACTAAATCATTTAAAGACTGGTTAAAAAACAAATGATGTAAAAAGGTTAACTGTAGATTTAAAATTTTAAAATAAAGCTAAATCGTGATTTGTTAAGATTAGTGATTTTAAAAATACATAAATCTAAAGAACTAATTTTAGTCTAACCAATCATCACCAATATTTAACATATTTAATAAAAAATTAGCTATTAACACTAAAACCAAATATAATAACTAATTTCCGAGTTATTTGATAATGTACTTTGTATGATAAAATAACCTAAAAAGTAAGCACATATATAATTAGGCATATTAACATTTCTTTTACAAGAACTGCTTTCGTAAATGTATACCATTATTAAGAATTGTCTGTATCGATCGTAATATTAACTAGATCTTGACCCGCGCAGGCTCGCGGATGTATATTTTGAAAAATATGTTGATATTTGTTTTTCACGTAATTATTAGGATTTGGAAAAATGAATCCGAGGAACATAACCGATACCGATCCAAAGATATAGTACCAAACCCAAACATAAATTGATTAAATATTTTAATTATTCAAAATTTTGTTATTTAGAGAACCGAATCTGATCCGAACCGAAGTATTTAAGTATCTGAATTTATCTAAAAATAGATTTATATACTTATATATATTAATTATTTTTAGATTTAACGTATATAAAACATCAAAAATGATACTTTTAAATTGGTTTAAATACTTGAAAATATATATAGATAGTCAAAAGTAAATATCTGAAATAGTTAAAATATACTCAAATCACCAAAAATACTTAAAATAATTATTGATTTCGTATCCAAAATTTTAAATCAAGCCAATTGATATGTTAAGTTTAAGTATTATGACATATGTTATTCAAATTTATACGTAATATATTATTTTATTTATACATTTTGAGAAATTTAAAATATATAATGATTTAAGACTTTAAAAATAATTTAAATTAGTTATCCAAACCCAAACCAAACCCGCAAAGATCCAAATCGAACTCAAACTAAAATTTAGAAACATTCTAATAAGGCTGAAATCTTTGACCCCGAAAACCCAAAATACAAACCGATCAGAACTAAACCCGTATGGGTATCCAAAAGCCCATCCCTAGTCATTATTATATATCGTATTTTATCATCATATAATTAATCGTATTTTATATGTACCATCATATAAGTAATCATATAATTAATAGTATTTTATACATACCATCATATAAATAATTACATATATTATATTTTTAAAACTTAATATGAAATATGAAAACCATAATTTGAGTTGGTATTTCAAATTGGGCTTTGTATTATATTTTTCTTATATATATTGATAATATTTTTTTATAATGGTTATTGAAAAATAGTTTAGTAAAAATTCATTTTTGAATATATGTATATTTTTGAATCAATTTTTGATATAAATCAAATTTGAATTATTATTTTGATTTGAAATATGTATATAAAGTTTAAATTTTGTTTTATGGTTAGTTTAGAAAAAATTTTTTTTAGGGAATTAGATTGACCCATTTTGGTATATTTTAAAAGTGGCCTAGATAACTTTCAATTTTTTAAAAAAACATAAGCCCATTACTTTTTTTTTTTAATACTACTATCCTTGTTTTCAAACAAAAATATTTTTTTTTTAAAAGACTGCAATCCATGTTTCCAAACACTCTAAATTTTTAAAAGTCCTATCCAAGTCTCCAAACACTCCAATTTTATACTTGAATTTTAATAAGATAGATATGAATTGCTAACCAAACCGCACTATCGCCTCAGATCAACTTATTAAGAGATCAGCTGTAAAATTAAAATATGATGAAAACCAATCGTAAAATGAGGCAGTAGCAATATATGTTGATGAATAAGGAAATAAAGTTAAAAAAAACAAGGAAAAAATAACAATAACATATAAATACAAGTAGAACTTGTTTGCGTAAACCAAGTTGCTTTGGTCTAGTGGTATAGGAGCTCCAGCTGGAGTGCCCGCCCCTGGGTTCGAGCCTTGGCCACTGCGGAATTTACATATGGGCTGCAGCATCCGAGACCGAAGACTGTTACACGGTGAGCCACATGGTGACGCCCTGGCAGCGTCCTTGCTCACTTCGGTCTCTAGTCTGGACCACCTCGGTGGGGCCAGGATACTCGGTTAGCAAAAAAAAAAAAGAACTTGTTTGCGTATATATAAATACGTTATTCTCGTGAATCTCATATTGTATTGAATCATCGAGAACGACGGGTTGTAGAAGACTATACATGTTATTCTATTCAAGTAAAACTAAAAGTGTGGAACTTATCGTTTTAACTTTTAATAAAAAGCGACGAACATGTCCTTGATAACCATGATTTTTTTTCCCCACTGAATTTTTAATATTAAGGGTCAAAACCCATCCTTGATAACCATGATATATATAATATTTTTATTGTACATATTTTGTTAATCCCTTGTCTCAATAGAGAGGTAACTTGTAGTGTCGATAGTGAATATTATTATACCGACAATAACGTCACGCCTTTGTTATATTTTAAAGATAACATATATCTGGACGAAATCGATACATTTATCTTATACAAACAGGAAGGTTGACACCGGGATTGGAGGAACTTACAGCACACTGTCAGTTTCACGGACCCCTTGACATCGATTTCATTGTAGTTTATCTATATATCTACGTGAATTAGTTTTAATCATTAAACTGAAAATTTATAAGTAATTTTGTAGTCTGTCCTTGATTTATATCTCATATACCATGTGCATATATGTTACACACGGATATTGTTGTCTCGCTGGTCTGTATATAGACAGTGCCTACTATTCATTATCAAGTTGGTGTTCGAATTTATATACATATGTATATATTTTGTTCTTTCACTTTGTTAGAATCATCGACTTTCCTGAGATATTTCAGATGTTTATATCAAATACTAGGAGTTCCATAATTTCTTCTTTTGTAGTGGTCTGAGTTGTCAATGTTTGTTTAATAAGATTCGTATGTCTATCATTTAGCCAAGGGGCATTTGCTATATTAGTATTCAATTATGTAAAACTCTTTAAGACTAGAAACTATAGTTCATTCATTTCCGTGTATTGATAAATAAGCGCACCCACAACATAAATGGAATACCGGAATATATCAAGTAATTCATAATAATTTGTTATATATTTATAAAGATAACTGTATATAATATTTCGATAGATAGATTATATAACGAAAAGGAGAAATAGTTGCATTAGTGACGAACTCTAACCACCAATTTCAATCCCCACAACACGAGGGAAGTCACTTAGAGGGATAATGGAGAAAATATATATGATAGACGACTACTCATCAGTATCCATGGTCTGTTATTTAAGGTTTCTTTTTCAACATCAGACTATACACAAAAAGCATATCCTTCATAAAATCCTTACTTGGATTATTATTTTCCAATGAATATGGCATGTTATTTTTTTTTGTAGGTCAAGATATAAGGCATGTTATCGGATATATTATATATGATTGTAGTTAAATATGTGGATGGATAATGAGCTTGCATGTATTAACGTGTTGAACATTGTAAAAACATTAATTATCGAGAAGCCTTGCCCAAAGTACTTCAAAACTAGAGGCTTGCGATTTTGTCCCCCTCTCATAACCACCAGACGAGTCCCCACATTTTCCCTCCCTCCTCTCATTTTACACAAATTTATACACATAATCGTCATAAAATATCGGTGGAGTTTGTCTTTGTTTTGTTTAAAATTTTGAATCTCAAAACGGGTATGCATACGTGCGGCTGTCAGCATGACATAAGATGACCTCATCATCACCGCTTTAGCCGCGACGGGCCTGAATGGACCCGCCCTCGCAATTAAGAACCCTGCTCGGACTCCTTAAAGCCGAAAGCATGTAAATAACGATAGTGCTCTTTGATCGCTATATAAAAAGAAAATTTCGTTTAAACCCAACAAGCAAATTAAAGAATGGACATCTTATTAATTAGGTTGGTTAATGTGTGTAGTAAAAAACAGAATATTATCACCTCTCACGTTAATTTGTTGGAGTGTATGATTACGCTATAATTTTAGAACAAATTAAAAAAGGAGTCCTTTTCAGATTACATGTACAATTATTTATAGTAAAAAAAGTTAGTGTTTGAAGAGTTTACACTTTACTGAGGAAAGATACAAAAAAGAGAGGAGGTAGATACCGACTAGAAATAATAATAATTGAGAAGACAAAAAATATAGTATGAATATTAGAAAAATGAAAAAGATAGATTTATGCAAATGGCGTCAAAAGGAAGAAGATTGAGTATGGTTTACGCAAAACAATTGTTTTTTTAATAAGAAAATTAATAAAGAAAAGGAGTTGTTCATATCGTCTACTACCTTATATAAACATACCATCCATGTTTCCCTCTTCCTACACCGCACTCTGTCTTCTTCCTCCATCTCCTTCTGTGATTTATCTCTCCACTTTGTTTGGAACTATGGATAAGGTTAAACTTGTAAAGAATGGTGTTATGAGATTACCACCTGGATTCAGATTTCATCCCACTGATGAGGAACTTGTGGTTCAGTATCTCAAGAGAAAAGTCTTGTCTTCTCCATTACCAGCTTCCATCATTCCTGACTTTGATGTTTGCAGAGCTGATCCTTGGGACTTGCCTGGTTGGTTTTTGTTCTTGCTATTTTGTACTATTTAGGTTTCGAACCAGCGACCTTTCATGCTTGTTAAACTCTCTCTATTTCTGCCAGGCAATTTGGAGAAGGAGAGGTACTTCTTCAGCACAAGGGAAGCCAAGTACCCAAATGGGAACCGGTCTAACCGAGCAACCGGTTCGGGTTATTGGAAAGCTACCGGTATTGATAAACGGGTTGTGACCTCTCGAGGAAATCAAATCGTTGGTTTGAAGAAAACACTCGTTTTCTACAAAGGCAAACCACCTCATGGCTCAAGAACCGATTGGATCATGCACGAATATCGTCTCTCTTCCTCTCCTCCGGTACAACTTTCTCTCTTTCTCAATTTCCGGTTCAGTCTTCGGTTTTCTCCACCATTCAATTTCACTAAAATTTAGATTCCATGTTCTCTCTGCAGAGTTCAATGGGTCCTACTCAGAACTGGGTTCTTTGTCGTATCTTCCTTAAAAAGAGAGCTGGCAGCAAGAGCGACGGCGACGAGGGAGATAACCGGAATATAAGATATGATAATGACCATACTGAAATAATTACAACAAACCAAACTGAAGATAAAACTAAACCAATCTTCTTCGATTTCATGAGAAAAGAAAGGACCACAGACTTGAACCTTTTGCCAAGCTCTTCTTCTTCCGACCACGCTTCAAGTGGACTCACGACGGAGATATTCTCTTCTGATGAAGAGACCAGTAGTTGCAATAGTTTCAGACGAAATCTTTAATTTAATTTTAATGTTGACTATCTTTAATAACTCTTTTAATAATTTCCAATTTTATATTAATACCATTCTGCTTTTTTTTTTTTCCATTTTACTTGGAAACGAGTCTTTGTTCTTTGTTTCAAATCTTTTTTTTCAAAAAAAAAAAAAAAAAATCTTTTTTTTTAAAACATATATTTCATGAACTAGTTGAATTTCATGAAAAAATGTATCAACTTTATTACAATTCTTGTCACAGACGATCTACCAATTGCAATAAATATGCGTTTATAAGTCATTGTACGTTTTTTCACGTGTATGTTCTTTACTTGGAGATACTATACCACAAACCGAAAATACACATTTGAAATAAAGATGAAGAAGCAATAGCTTACTATACGTTGTTTAGGTTTATGACATGACAATCCCATGCCGAAAATTAAAAGCATTCATAATTTTAATAAAAACTTATAATGTCTCGTTATTATTAATCACATAAATTTGTATTATGATTATGAAAGTGGAAACTATTACGGTTGGAAAAATTCCCACTCTGCACGTGACCGTGAAATTATTAATATGTTTGTGTCTCTGTGTGTATACCCTATTTTGGTGTACTTTTTTAATTGTTTGATGGCATTTAAGTGTATTATGTAAGTATGATTAGATATATGCATGGAGGATTACAACTAAAAAGGGTAATAATAGCACGGAGAGGCTGTCAAAGAGAGCCTTTTTGTCAAAAGTGCAGAAAATGTAATAAGAGTGAGATGAGTAGTTATCTCTTTTAATGTCAAAAAGGTCATAATTATTCGGTGGAAACTACACAATTATAAAATTACTCATTTCAAACTGAGATCCTAAGAAAAAAAAACTATTGGTTGTTTACAATGATGTGAACTGATTTCACATAAGAAAGAAGAAAGCCAAACACAAAAAAGTTGATTTAGAGAGAGAAAGGAGAGAGAAAGGAGATCTGAGATCGGATCCGGCGTAAGGCCGGCGCGTGAGCGTCCGTGCCGCCGCCGGATCCTTCCTCTTTCCGTCAAAATGTTTCTTTTTGCTTCTTCTCCGTCGCCTTTCACTGAGTGCCTTGTCGGAGCTCTGGATTGGAGCCATCATCCGAAGGTGGTTTCCTCGTTTGGAGGGACGACGCGCTCGCGTGGAGGCCATGGCGTGAGAAGATCGGCTTGCATGTTCGAGTGGTGGTTCCGGGAGATGGAGGCTACCACAGATCCGTCGACGCCGGCTTTTCTCCGGGAGGTGGAGGCTCCTTCAGCTTCGCCGACGCCGGTTCAAGTTCCCGGGAAGATGAGGTAATATATGCTCCTTCTTCGTCGGTTTTGGCTCCGAAGGGTAGAGGCTCACACAGCTCTACGCTGTCGGTTTTGGTTCCGGAGGGTAGAGGCTCACGTTTGCTCTACGCGGTCGGGTTAGGACCTGTTGTCTTTGGGTTTGGGTACTAGTTGGGTTCTGGTGGAAACGGTGTTATGGATCTTGTCGTCAAGGTGTATGCTCGGAAAAAGGATGAGCTCTTGGTCGAAGATGACGCTCTCCACCATCGGTTACGACGACAAGAGAAGGAGAGTTGAGGTTTCGAGTCTCGGTTTTAATGGTCGTGAGATGGCGTCTGATGTTGGGGATGAGCTTTCGGTTAGTCCGATGAAGCCCCCCGTGACAAGTTCGACGGTTCTGAACCGGTCGGCTGAACCGCCGGTAAGAGACAAGAAGAAGTTAAGCCGACATGTGTCGTGGGATTTGGGCAGTGTCGGTTTTGGGCTGTTGGGCTTAAGGCCCGTTTTTTTTTACCTTGGTGTTTGTTTAGCTAATCGGGCCGTGGGCTTGCTATTTTGTAAGGTTATTGGGCTAGGCCCGTTTCTATTTAATAAAAAAAACTTGACGGAAAAAAAAAAAAACTGATTTCACATAAGGTCCCCACTTATAAAAATGCTTTAGGTTAGGTTTTATATTTCCCTAACTTGTAAGTGGTAAGTTAATTTTCTTTTAAAAAAGAATGTGGTAAGTTAATTTTTCTTTTTTTTGGTGGGGGGGGGGGGGGGGGGTGTAATTTCTGTTATTTTTATTATGTGCTATGTTTAAATTTGAACTAAATTATATGTATATAGCTCACTGAATTTAAAGGATAGTGAGGCAAGTAGCTTAGTACTAAACAACTACGTACTACGGTACATAACCTTTTATAATAATCCAATTAAAAAATAACATTGTCTTGTGGGATCAAATGTTTTTAGCTATGATGTTCATGAGTTCACCGTGTAACAATTTGGCAATTTCAGTCATGTGGTAATTTAACATATAGACAAGAAACATGTTATAATGCTTCACTGTGAACATAAAAGCTACCCCACCTTCTACCGAATGCTATTTTACTATGATTGAAAAAAACAAACTGAGAGTTGAAAATTTTCACTTTTTGTTGTTCTATAGCGACAGTCCGATTATGTCTTGTAGTCCGATTATTTGTATTGCTAGGAGAAAATAGAACAAAGATAGAAACTCACAGATTTTATCACCTTTGACGATTCTTTCTTACGAATATGGAGAAACAATCTCTGTCGTCATAGGATTCTTTACATGGAAGGACTAGAAAGAAAGATTTATGCAAGAATCGATTCAAATATTAAAGTAGATGGAAATTTATAACATATTTTATGAGAGCATAATTAAGAGCTTCAAAAATCCCTATTAAGAACCAAGTTCCGTAAGGATAATATATTCGAGGAGGATCAAATCTCTCTCTCTCTCTCTCTCTCTATCTATAGATTCCATTCCAATCTTCAAACCTACTCCAGTTGAAAAAAAACATTCTATGTGAGTTACTGAGTTATGTTTCAACAGCATCTGTTACTTGGGTCTCCATCGAATTACTATGCCTTACGTAACTGAATTGAAAAGTTAGGTGACGGTCTGATGAATGTTCGACCTAGCGAGACACAAAACCTACCAAAGAAAAATACGCAAATAGATATTCGAATTAATGGAACAACTCTGTTAAAAACAAGATAATATTAATAACTCTTTTTTTTTGCTGAAAAATAATATTAATAACTCGCTCGTTCATCTCCACTAATGTTTATATGCCTTGGAAAAAAGCCTAACCTATAAATATAGGCAATTTTCCACAAAAAGTGAGATACTCATATTATAATTACAAAATTATTCTGTTTTGTATATAATTCGTATAAATCAATATTATTTTTTAAGAAAAAAATCTTTGAAAGAATGCATTTAGAAAAAAACCCGTCGGTGTAGGCATTTTTATTAGTTGAAGTCAATAGCAAAGACTAAGTTACCTGATACGTAACCTATATATGCTAATTCTTACTAGTCCACACATATTCGATAGTAGTGGTGCTCAGCATATAGTTGCGATTTATTGTACTTGCAAGCAATCCCAATCATCTTAGTGCTTATCAACCGAGTCAAATTGATTAACAACTTGGTTTCCAATTTTTAATATATGTATAAGGATTGTGTTTTCATGTTCCGTATGCCACAAGGAAGGGTGAACAATATATTTCCGACGCAAAGAAGAAAATTTTATTCTTGGATGCTCTGTACGGGATTATTGCTATAAATAGTGGAAAGTGGATTTGTTCAAATGTTTTGTTCTGTTTTGCCCACAAGTTACTTCTTTGACTCCGATTATACGTTTAGGGACAATATGTTAGAATATGGCCCGCGTAGTACACCGATTTTTGCATAGATATAATAGTATAATACTCTTCCATAACAACTGATTCAATGTATTGTAAACAAAAACATAATAATTTCTATAAAAAACTAAAAAAAATAACAAGAGAATTAATAAACATGGTGTGGTGTATATATATAAGTGATTTGAAACATATCCAACGTTACTTTTAAATTTAAATCATAGGGTATACATAGTAACGTCAAAATATGGCAAAACATAATTGAAATTCTATTAAACTAAAACGTTTTGTTAATAAATTTATTAGCAGATACATGTGCATATCACGAAATTTTTATTAAAGAAAAGAGTAGAAATAAAGAAGAAGAGAAGGTGGGAAGAGTCGTATAAGGCTGACTTGTTTTATGAAATTCAAATTTGTATAAAATTCCAAGTGGGTTGCGACTTGAGAGTTGAGACTAAGACCCACACATCTTCACAAATCAGCCATTACCCACACGCCTTTTTCTTACTCACATTGCATGGTTATGTGTCACTTCCACCAACCACATTCAATATGTATGTATAATTCGCCTTAGATTTACTTAACTTTTGTCTTAATGTTTAAACTATAAAAAGGGAAACATCTCTACTCTGGTAGTGAATTGTAAAACTAATAACAAACCAAAGCTACACGCAAACAAAAACTACAAATGCAAACGTAGAAAGTAAATGTTAAATTGCTAATCCAGAATATTATAGCAACTGAAGTTGAGAGACACCTAAAGACAAGATGTACTAATAAGCTGAGATTTATTATTAATTTCACAAGAAACACTACGAAGGTGGGGAAAATGCATCATCATTCATCAGAAAAAGATATATAGATCTCTTGTACCCAAATCCTTTTCCTTTCGTATTTTGTTCACTCCCAACTACCACACCATAATTAAACTACATAAAACAAGATGGAACATAGTTGGGTAAGCAAACTCGAATAAACCCAAGAGTTGTTATAATTTATTTCATCATTTTTTTTCCTTTATTTGGGTTTAGTGCCAGAATCTCTTTACGGCTCTTGCCTGATCCCATAAGCCCTATTACAAAGCATTTACAGAAGAGAATGAGGTCAGCTCCCAAAGACATGTTGCCTAGACTTTAAGCAAAACTAAGAGATGTGACTCTTCCCATATTCATTTCTTGATGACAACACAAACCTAATCAATACCCTAATGAATTACTTAAGGTTTATATCATCATCAACCGCACCGCATCGTGATGTTTATTTATCACCCTGTCGGATACTATAGTTCAAGAAATAAACAAACTCCATTTAACCAACTGAATCTAGCATGGGAGCTCGACCAGGCCCTGACTTCCACGCTGATTAATGAAGAGGGAAGTAAACTACATGATCCATAGTCCGAAATAATCTGGATCTTTTGGTCTATATATTAAAATACAGGTAAAAATACCCAAACAGATAGTGTTTGATATTTTGTGTAGAGGTAGCGTGTGAAGAAGCAAAACCCCTTGTGAGGGAGTGACTTGAGGATCAGCTTCAGCTTTCTGAGACATAATGACAAATAACAAATGGGTATGATATAGGAGCAGTTTTACTTACATCACATGTTTAACTTTCTTCCATGTGGTCCTCTTTTTTTTCCAATCTTCAAGAAATTTCTACAAATATCTTGAGAAAATTGTAAACCATGGACCCCATTAAAGATTCAGTTGTATCTTCCTTAATAGACCCTTTTCTGAGGCATGATTAGACATTTATAGCTAAGAACTAATCCCAGAACTTCGTCAAAACATTAAAATTCCTGTTATAGATAGACATCTAAAATGGTCCCAAAGAACCTAACAAGTTAAGCCACTTCAAACGCCGAAGAGGCAACTCTTTATAGTTCCCAGATTCCAACAAAATAGAAGAGATATATAAGAGCATCTCCAACCCATAACACTATTATAGTGTCAAAACCACACTATTTTAGTGTAATTTTAGCACTAAAAAAAAGTTTTTCTCCAACCATAACACCAAATTTCACACTAAAAGCTATTTTATAATATTATATGTATTTATAGTTTTATTTTTCATTTATTTAATTGTCTATTTTATTAATAAATTAAGTGAATAGTGTTTTAGTGGGGTGAATAGTGTTTTAGTGTGGTGAATAGTGTCACACCAAATTTGGTGTAAAATTATAGTGTTGCACTAAAATGGTGTGATTTTTAGTGTTGGGTTGGAGAAGGTTTTTGTGTCAAAATCACACTAAAATAGTGTTTTGGAGTTGGGTTGGAGATGGCCTAAGCTTTAAACGCTATAACCAGCAGACAATGCATATGCGTGGTGACAACTACAATTGCACATCTGTACTGCACTAAAAATCCATCTGCCTTTTCACCTTTGCACGCAACTCCCTATTTATTAGTCTATCAAAATCCATTTACAAAAAGAAAATTCAAACTTTATTCAAGTTGCTAAAGGATTCTTTGCATGACTTGATGTTGCCCTTATCAAAGACTCATATAAGAAGGGTAATACTTTTGTAAAACCCAAAATGAACAGATAAAGAGTAAACTTTATGCCAACAGGGAATGGAGGAAAGAAAACAAAAAACAGTAAAATATCTTGTAGTTGATAAGTAGTCTTCATGCGTCAATAGTTTGTACTATGCTTCATCCTAACATAAGAGAAGTTGCTATTATCTATATGACCTCTATTGACAGGGAAGTATAACAAGAATACTTATTGTCTAGGGCTTTAAACACAACCAATAATACAGTTTTGACATGAGAAGTTGCTATCATCTAAACTTTGATTGGACTCAATTTTGTTTAGCTGGTCTATCTTTAGATAAAAAAATCTACAAACTTCAAACAGATTCAAAAAAGATGTAGGAAAAGAGAAGATTTAGGTTTTGTCAGTTTTTTTTTTTTTTTTTTTTGTTCACAAGGTTTTGTCAGTTATAATTTGAACTTGTATACCCAAAACCAGAATAAGCTTGAAAAAACATTAAACAGAGCAATAACAAGCGTGGTTCGAAAAGACTTAAAAGGGATCGGACCGGCCCAGCCCATCACACTATCCTTACCTGTGGGTTTCTCGAGAGGAAAAGAATCAATCTGCCAAGTGTTTGATATCCAAAGAAGGGACAAGAGTCAAAACACTAGACGGTTCAATTCACGAATCACTGGACGATACAGACAATTGTATATAATGTATTCCTTTTCTCACACATTTTACAGGGTTTATTCTGAATATTCAATTTTTTGTAGGTACATGCAACACAAGGTCTCAACTTCACATGTAATATTAACAAGAAGAAGAAAAGAATGCAATCTTGTCAAGCAGGGAGTGCAAAGCTCGATTGCGTCCACTGCGGCGGATCCATCACCAGGCAGGGATCTGATTTCTCAAAGTCAGCAACCTGCAGACACATCAATCATTTGAATCAGAACATTTCTTTAATCACGAGAGCTAAAGGGAAGAAGAAGACGTATTAAAATAACAACCTTATTCCCACACTGAGGGCAATGATGCTGTTTGTTCCAAAGGCAATCCATCGAAGGGCAGAGAAAACAGAATCCAAGCATAAACGGAGTCATGCAAGCCACAACAGCAGCTACACCCGGTTTTGATCTGTTTCAAATCCAAATATATATATAAGCATGTATCACAAAGATCAACTGCATGAGTTGCTTATAGCGTAAATCAATAACCCATTCACCTAGGTGTTATAAAAAATAGAAGAGATCCTCAAGTAAATAAACTCGATTAATGTAACAATAAACGCACGCACAACAAGAAGTGGTGTGGATCAATCTCAATCAAACATTATTGTGTAGCTAATGAAGGACGCAGCCAAGTTCAAACAATCGAAATTCAACATCTCCTACTCAAAAATCACTGGCAAAGTTATTGTTATTGCAGATTCACATAGACGATCGCATGCTCAAGTCGTAGAACGATTACAAACCGTAAAATCTAAGAATCGTGTAAGGGGTTTGTATATAGATAATGTTTACCTGATATGGGTGAGACCAGTATTGCCGCAATAGAGGCAATTGAAAGGAGCAGGAGTATCCCGATAAAACGTTTGCTGGATCGGAGCTCCCATCGGATCTCCATAGATAGCGTTCGGCGGCACGATCCCCGCCTGGTACGGGTTCTGCCCCGCGTAATACGGTACTCCGATCACCGGTTCTCCTTCTTTCGACATTTTCAACGATTGAGATGAAGCAAATGCACACAGCAGCGAGAGGATAATAAGTATAAAAGAAAGGATGAAGCTGATTCCACGAAAATTTGATTTTTCCTGGGAAATTACGCGGAAGGGAAAAGTCCGAATTGCGATTTTTATTTGAAGGATTCTCCTCTGACTTTTCTCTTTGAGATATGGACCTATTACTTCTAGAAGATGACTCACTCTTAATGGGCCTTAACAACCCAAGACATATTGGGCTCAAAATTGTTTTAAGGTTGAAGTCTTTTCATAAATGTCGGTTTAAAGTATGTTCATTGCAGTAACCCCTAAGTGGGTTCTTAGGCAATATTTTAGTATTAAAATTACGTTAAAAGATTATGTTAAGAAACACCTAAAATTAGTCCTCCATTGATAGTTTTCTTAAGTTAAGAATTCTTAAAAACAAAAATGCCAAGAGTGAATTTGTATCAAAAGAATACCAAGTTTCAAACTGCAAAACAGATCCAAGCATATCAGACTATTGATTCCATTTTTAGAACAGATGATACACTGAAAATTAATGGGCCTTAACAACCCAAGACATCCCTTCTAGAAGATGATTCACACTTAATGGGCCTTATATTGGGCTCAAAAATAGTTTTTAAGTTTTGAGACTTTTAAACGTCGGTTTATATGCGCCTCCACTCCACGGAAAATACGGATCAAGAACTTGATCTCCAAGTCTTTGAATTTTATAAATAAAACCAACAAGACTCACGACTTTCATCATCATCACCTTCTCTTCTAACAAAATCATTTTTTTCTCTCTCTAAAGTAACCATGGCTTCACCTTTGCTTGGTCCCCCGGAGCTTAAAGACTCCAACTCTCCCCTCCCGACCTCTAGTCCCAGAGATCCATTCATGGACCTAATGGTTTCAAACTTCAACAAGTCAACCAAAGTCAACGTCTCCCCTTCTCCTCCCATGGGCCTAACCGAGAACGGAGCCGCGACCTACCTATCCGCAGGTAACCCTTGCCTCGACTTCTTCTTCCACGTCGTTCCCAGCACTCCCAAGGAATCAATAGAGCAGAGACTCTCCACGGCTTGGAGCCACGACGCTTTGACCACCCTCAAGCTTATCTGTAACCTTCGCGGAGTCCGCGGCACAGGAAAGTCAGACAAGGAAGGGTTTTACACGGCGGCGCTGTGGCTACACGGTTGCCACCCCAAAACCCTGGCGTGTAACCTCGACTCTTTATCCAAGTTTGGATACTTTAAAGACTTTCCGGAGATTCTTTATAGGATACTGAAAGGGTTTGAGATCCGTAGGGTTCAGAAGTCTGAATGGCTACAGAGGAAAGGTCGTCGTTCCGCGCCTCGATCTGGAGGTGGTAGAGGTAGAGGTAGAGGTAGAGCAAGAGCTCCTTTCTTTATTGATTTGTCGAGATCCTCTCATAAGGGTCGTGGACGTAAGAAGCCGGCGGCTACGAGGGAGATGAGGATAGCTAATGCTGAGAAGAGGAACCAAGAAGAGAAGGCGAAAGCTAGATTGGACCGCAAGCTTGAGAAGATTACAATGGGGAAGAAAGCTTTCACTAGATACTCTCAAGATCCGGACTACCGTTTCCTCCACGAACGCGTCTCCGATCTATTCGCAGACTACTTAAAGAAAGATCTCGAGTTCTTGGCGTCTGGAGAAACGAACAAGATCTCTTTAGCTGCTAAGTGGTGTCCGTCGTTGGACTCTTCCTTCGACAAAGCGACTCTTCTCTGCGAGAGCATCGCTAGAAGAATATTCCCTCGCGAATCTTTCCCGGAGTACGAAGGCGTGGAGGAAGCTCACTACGCGTACAGAGTGCGTGACCGCTTAAGGAAACAAGTTCTTGTTCCGTTACGAAAGACTCTGCAGCTACCAGAGGTTTACATGGGAGCTAAAGAATGGGGCTCTCTCCCTTACAACAGAGTAGCTTCCGTGGCGATGAAGTCTTACAAGGAGATATTCTTAAACCACGACGCGGAGAGGTTTCAGAAGTATCTAGCCGACGCGAGAGAAGGGAATACCAAGATCGCCGCCGGCGCTGTCTTACCTCACGAGATCATCGGCGAGCTGGAAGGAGGCGACGGCGGACAAGTCGTCGAGCTGCAGTGGAAACGAATGGTGGACGATTTAAAGAAGAAAGGCTCCTTAACGAGCTGCATCGCGATCTCCGACGTCTCGGGGTCCATGACCGGGGATCCGATGGAGGTCTCCGTCGCCTTGGGGCTTCTCATCTCGGAGCTGACGGAGGAGCCGTGGAGAGGGAAGATGATAACGTTCAGCGGCGATCCCGAGCTTCAGGTGGTGGAGGGAGATGATCTGAGGACGAAGACGAGGTTCGTGAGGAGGATGAAGTGGGGGATGAACACTGATTTTCAGAAGGTGTTTGATCTGATTCTCAAAGTTGCCGTCGATGGGAGGTTGAAGCCGGAGGAGATGATCAAGAGAGTGTTCGTGTTCAGCGACATGGAGTTTGATCAAGCCGCGACCTCGTCTTCGGTGTCTTATTATGGTGGTACTAGACAGGTCGCGAATACATGGGAAACGGACTACGAGGCGATTGCTATAAAGTATAGGGAGGCAGGGTACGGTGACGTGGTGCCGGAGATAGTGTTTTGGAACTTGAGGGACTCGAGTTCGACCCCGGTGAGTGGGAGCAAGAAGGGAGTAGCGTTGGTGAGTGGGTTTTCGAAGAATCTGATCAAGATGTTTTTGGATAATGATGGAGAGATTAATCCCATGGCTATTATGGAGGCTGCTATATCAAAGGAAGAGTATAGCAAGCTTGTCGTTGTTGACTGAAAGATTCATGCTTTTGGTTTTTTTTTTTGACGTTTGCTGAATAAATTTTTTAACGTCATAAATAAAGGTATATAACGTTTGGCGGTACAATCCCGGCGCGAAATTAAAACTCCGACTATACTCTTTCGATGTAACTTGGTTGTGAGGTCAATGCGAAACGGAATACGACTCTTTAATGGCAAGTCTAATTCTATCTTTGACGATTACGCGTGTACTTTAAATGAGATTTTTAACTGCAGTTGAATGCATCTCCTTGCGAATTTTCTCGAAACAGGCTCAAAATATAAATCCCATTTTACGAGCTTTCCTGCCCCACCCAATATTGGGCTTGAAAGGCCTGATAGTTTGATCATTCCTCGAGAATTTTGATAGAACCTGTCCCTTTAGACTTTTTAAGCAAACCGAAGGGTAAACACTTGGGCCATAGCCTAAGAGGCTAAATTGCCTAGAGAGAAAAGTCATTTAATTCCTATAAGAAACTGAACTCAGGCGAATTTTAAACATTTAGTTCCTTACATTTTTTGTAACTATGAACACGCAAAATGAAAGGTTAATATGAATTTAGTTAATATAGATTGTATTAGAAAATATAGGTTGTAACACGTTTGAGGGCGTGGATTTTGACACCCAAAACCAAAAAATCAGTATATAGTTACTTAGATTTTACATCAACCTTATTCAACTTTTAAAAGTGGTAGTATACAACTATACATTATGAGCTGAGATAAACAAAGTAAAAAGGTCTTTTTATACAGTAGTTAAATAATTTGTGTAGATGAGATTAAAGACAAAATGAATGGCAAGTTGGTATATGGAAGGTAGATAAGAGGGGCAAGTTGGTCGGCTTGAAAAATATATCGTCATCAAACCGCCAGCACAGAGAAAACGTGAGGTGAATGAAATAACTAATCCAAATCAAGAAGGCGTTTTAACTGACTCAAGAGAGAGAGAGAGAGAGAGAGAGAGAGAGAGAGAGAGAGAGAGAGAGAGAGAGAGAGAGAAGAGAGAGAGAGAGAGAGAGAGAGAGAGGGGCTGAGTCAAATCAGAGAGAGAGAAGAGGCTGAGTCAAATCAGAATGTGAGGAAAAGAGAGAAAGCGACGAAAGCACTAAAGACTTATGGAGAAGAGTGCACCTTGCCTAGTGGTGTCTTAACATTAACTACATCTCTCTAACACGTGAAAGACATGCATCTGACTCTTTCTCTTTCGTTTTTCTTACTGTATTCATTTATACTTATTCGCACGACTCTCCAGAGTAAACACGACTAGTCACGAGATTATACCTTTTTTTTAAAAAAACAAACGACATTAACGAAGTTTTTTTTTCACAGGAAAATACATTTTATTTGAAAGAAACATACATGAGGGTATCTTTATCCCCACTCCATAATTTACTTCAAATATAGAGTGAAAAATAGAGTATGAACAAACAATAAAAAATAATTTAGTAATCATTTTTTTTGTTTTTTCATTACTCTATTTTACAATAAATTATGAAATGGGGATGAAGATGATCTAAACAATCTCCAGACGCAAGAGCCCAGATAAAGGCAGTAGCTAAAATCGACTCTAAGGTAACTTAAGGCAACAAACAAATATACCAACTTAAAACTAAACGATTTATCAAGTTAAATGAGCAAATTTATATCCAAGTAGTGCCCAATGATTGAGAATTCATTGCTACCCTTGCCCGCCAAACGTCATTAACAAAGTTATACATTATTTCTAACACAACTCCGAAACTTTATTTTATTGTGATTTCACACAGAATCTCGTTAGCTTTTATTGTTGGATTTAAAAAGTTTTGTGATTTTGATATTAAAATAATATTATAAATTAGAGATATCCTAAACAGTCTTTGAAGCCGAAATGGAAAGGGAAGCACACAGAATCAGTAATAATGTTCTTAAAACAGATTTTTTTTATCAACGTTAAAGTAGAAATTTATAACGCGGAATTACAGTCTAAAGGGATGCATGTGTAGCATCCTTCCCCCATCTTTCTACTGTCTAATCTTTGTAATCCTTTAAAATAACGAAATTATTTTATTAAATAAAATAATGAATAACTTTTTGGAAATGTATTTCGATTAGCTGAGTCAACTAATCTAATCTGTATCTTTAATAACGATGAAAGATCATTTTGAAATCTCAGTAAGACTGACTTTTAATATCTGTCGTGGAATACTATTTTCCGATGGACACTTTTAATTGAAGTACATGCAAGACATTTAATTACCGCATGGACAACTTCACAGAAAAAGCTAAAGAAGATTTCGAATGTTACGAACCGCCCCGTCCTGCACCGCAGTTAACAGTAACAAAAATCTCTACATATACCATATATTTATACACTTTTATAACTGTTAAAACCGCACTGCAATTAAACCGTTTGTCCCACACCGGTCAAACTGCAGTTACCATTCGGAGCCTTCTTTAGCTTTTTCTGGTTAATAAATATAAAACTCATCAAATAAGCAAAAGTATAGTATTGCAGCAGATCACGTACAGTGACAGCGGAGGAACACAAAGCCAACATTGCAAGAAAATACATTTTCGGATCCTCACAAAGCTGTATTGTTCTATTTGCTGGCCTTTTTGTAATGAAAATTCTAAATAGTACATGCAAATGCAATACATTACAAATTCGGAAAAACACTGCAACAAAATTTTCTTTCTGTTCGATAAATATGTCATAAGAAAAAGAAAAGGAAGTTAATAAATTTTATCATGCCTGGAAATTGATATAGATCTCCAAATTACATAACGTCAAAACGTACGATGTCAGAACAACCCAAGGTGACAATGTTTATATAACACACAAATTATTTGGATCCAATAGGAGGATTTGAAGATATTTTATGAGATACGATCACAATGAGTACAATTGGACATCCGTTATTTCCGGGAAAATCATATAAATATCTTATTTATGAATAGTAGTATTAGGTTCTCATTAACATGTGTGTTAATCATTAAAATATTAGTTAGGAAGAGACTAGGAGCCTAACCAAGAAAATTTCGAATAAAGAAAAAGAAAACAAACAGAAACTAAAAAGAAAGTGGATGAGTTAGAGTTGCCCATCTGTGCCATAAATAATGACACGGCATGAACCTCGTGCGTTATATTAGACAGGTACACTTTATTAAATTCTTTTTAAACTCACATGAAAAATCATTTTTTATCATTACTTCTTCTCGCGCGTCTTCATCTTAAAAAAACATCATCTCCTTCATATCTCTCTCCTCTCTCTCTCTTTCTTTATCTCTCTGCTTCAACGTGAAATAAGAACCAAACATGTCTAAGGTTACCACAGAGCTTGACTTCTTCGGTCTTGAGAAGAAGCAGACCAACAACGGTCCTAAGCCTAAGTTCAAGAAACTTCTTGACCGCGGTCGTAGTTTCCGAGGTTCGGCCGTTGTACTTTTTTCTTTCTTTCTTTTCTCTTCTTTAACTTTTTTTTGTGTGGTCCTAAACGATCTTTATCTGGGAATATTTTTCATGCAGAAATTCAAGGTGCGATTTCTAAGATGGATCCGGAGATTATCAAATCGCTGTTAGCTACTGGTGCTAACCCTTCCGATACCTCGACCAGATCTCTATCGGTTCCGTCTACTCCAAAGGAAGATCATCAACGGATCCTGATTTCTCCGGTCCATGCCCCTCTCACCAGGTTATTTTCTTGTTTTCTTTGTTAAGTATTATTTTAACTTTTTTGCCATTTTGGGCAACAAGAAGCAAACTAAATATATTTGAATTTTTGTTATAAAACATCTCCTCAGGCCCAGTACAGAACTTGTCTCTGGAACTGTACCTATGACAATTTTCTACAATGGGACCGTCTCAGTTTTCCAAGTGTCTCCTAACAAAGCTGAGGACATTATGAAGGTGGCCATGGAAACATCACCAAAGAAAGACAAATCTATGGAGAAAGATCTCTCGGTAATTCCTCCGACCACCTTAAGAACAAAGCTCTTTGGCCAGAATATAGATGGAGGTTAGTAGAAACATTAACAATGATCAGTCACCCAGTGCTTTGACTCTTGTAGAATATTACTAGATATTAGTTGCATGTAGAAGTGTAACCGTGTGATATGAAAAGAGTTTGTGGTTACCCTTACCAACATTTAACCAAGTTAGTAAGAATCGACAGAAATCATGGACCGGACCGATTCACCATTTGTTAACTGTATTTATTTTTGACACCTAACTTAAAATGGGTTTGTGTGTGTGTTCAGATCTTCCCATCGCAAGGAGGAAGTCACTGCAAAGGTTTCTTGAGAAGCGCAAGGAGAGGTAATTGTTCTCCTACCATCCGAGATATTAAACCCAAAAACAAAATAAAAGTTTTTTTTTCGTTCTCTGCGTCGACCTTTTACATTTATTTTAAAAATATTTCATTTAAACCCATGAAAAGAAATTAGGTCTCATTTGGCAAAAAATAAAGTCGTTAGGTCTCGTGCCTAATGCAACTTTTAGACATGCTTCTCGTAGTTCAACAAACCACATGCTTCTGATAGTTCAACAAAGCACATGCTTCTGGTAGTTCACAAAGCACATGCTTCTGGTTCTACGTATACGTAGATACTACGTAAATTAAAATGAAAGCGTAGATTATTATGAAGCTGCAAAAACGTGTTGACTTCCGACAAGGTGATCTCTGACAAAATGATTCGATTTATCATCAGTGATGATAAAAAGTCGAAAGAAAATTAAAACTTTTGTTTGACGTGTTCTCTGTAACTTACTGTAACTGTTACTATGAAACGCGTTTTCACTTTTTTTTTTTCCTTTTTTCTTTTGTGTGTTTGCAGAGTAGTATCAACATCTCCTTACTTTCCGACATCGGCCTAAACAAAGCCCTTATCTCCTTTTTTGATTGGGACACGAAACCAAATGGTCATGTAACCATCCAAGACATCGATGTTCGTTTCGCATTTGGCTTCTCCTCAATCTTTTGGAATCCCCTATCTTTCGCAGATTAGTATGTAATATAAGAGCATATGTTGCTATTTTGTTAAATGTTTATTGTTTTTAATGTTCATTGACGCTATGCGCTATGGTATAAGTATATTTCTTATATATTTCCCCCTACTTTTGTTGGAATTTAAGTATTTGGAAAAGAAAATGACCACGTCTCTTGGCTTCTCATGAAGCTTCGTTTACGTATTAAAAAGAAATGTGACCATCGCCCATTTTAAACTTAACGTATCTGAATATATATTGTTAGTTTTGTCGTGTATTCTAATGGAAATTAGTTCAAGAAACACGTGAGAATTAGTTCATTTTAGTATTATGGCCGTGTCTTGCCGACTAACGTGACTTTTTAATGTTTTAAAAGTCGTAGTCTTAGCACGAGTTTGGTGGAACTGTTTAACTGGAAAGAAAAATAAATAGACGGATAAAGTTAGCGTACTTTGCGTGCCATTTTAACTAATACCACTTCCATTGAATAGTATCCATCACTAGCATTAACAAAGCATGGCGTGTCCGGATTAAAGAAACAATAGCGATTAGTATACGGCGCACCACCAACTTAATGTTGGCATGTTACAATTGAAACTAAAAAATCTTACGTCTAGGTTATTTATGATTAGACAGATTCATCGCTATAACCCTAATTAAATATTTGAAACTTAAAATCATGATCATCTATTGTCATTACATGTATGGTAGTTTGCATATTCGAAATAATGGGTTTCACAAGAACACATTAATTGGCATAGCTGTTAAAGAGGAGGATGGGTTTATAGGTTTCAGCCCTACGACGTTAATAAGTGTTGACATCTTCCAAACACCAGCTTAAAAGCCAAACTAATTAGTCTAATATGCAGCTACCGATTATGGTTTTGATTTGTTTGTCATTTGAATACAGAAAATCAACGTAATCTCTCCCTTACACTGAAAAGAAAATACATCTTAATTATAATTCGAATCTGACTGATAATTTACAATTTTACTTATATTGATACAATCAGCTGAACGTACAACAACACTAAAATTGGTTTATTGCTTAACAATTTAGAAGGCTATTACTATTGATTTAGGTGAACACTATTTAAAAATAGATTATGACATCTCTTGGCAAATTAAGCTAGTAAACTTATTAGGGAAAATTGTTTTTTTAGACCAAAAAATGATAACTATGTCTTTTTAGATTAATATATATTTTGTGCAAGTTTTGTCTATAATACCCTTTAATATCTTTGAAAATAAATTTAATAAATAGTTTTACAAACATTTTTTTTTGGAAAAATGATAACTATTGATAAAATATCTATATGAACTTAGTGGTATTTTTTTAGTTCTAAAAATGTTTAAATTATAAATTTCAGATTATGTTCTAATTAAAGTAGAAATGACATTCTACGAAATAAAAAACGAAATCAACTTTTTTCATTGAATCTACAATGTTTAGAATATTTGATCTACATAAATAAAAGTATTCTAAAAATATTTAGAATACACATTTCACGCTTAACCTACCGATCTAAAATCTTTAGAATTCAAAATCTACACATTAGTATAAATCTAAAACACGTAGAAACCGACTTCTACAGATTTACTGTAAATCTAAAACATGTAGAAATCAAAATCTACACATTACTATTATTCAAAAAACCTGTATAAACCGATTTCTTCAGATTAGATGTATTATACGGATAAGAAATCAGTTACTAAAAATATAGAAACAAAATATTTGGGAATATTCACTTTCATATTTTTTTTTAAAAAAATCGAATTTTTTAAAAAAAAAACAAGAAAAAAACGAATTCATTATTTATTATATTTAAAAATTATAAATTTAAGGGTATTATTGTTATTTTGAAAATAATTAGTCTAATAGGACATAAAGTATACAAGATTAGTGTAAATAGACATAGTTATCATTTTTTTGCTCTTAAAAAACAAATTTTCCAACTTTTTTTTTTTTTTTGGAACAAACAAATTTTCCAACTTATTAATAGTTCCATCGTTAATATCAGAACAAGTCTTTGAAGCTAAAATAGAAGATTCAATTATTAATATTTATTTTGCCTATACACCAAAGTCAGTCCACAACATCCGCTTTTTAGTTACAAAAAAAAACATCCATAAAGACGTATTTATTCCAAATCAAATGTCATTACCACCAATACAAAGATTATCGAGTAACCAATCAGAATCTTCATTAAATCACACAGTAACAGCTGGGAAAACATGTCATTTATTGCAGAACCGTACTTTTGATTCACATCAGTTTCAGACAAAGATTTAAAACAGAGAAAGATTCTTAGTAGTACTATGACAACTGCGAATTTTTTTTATTTTTTTGAACAAGTCTAGAAAATCAGAACATGTTGATAAAAACCGTTCATTCTATACTGACATCGCTAAAAATACAAAATCAACCTACTAAACCGCGTGATAAAATCTCCACAACAAACAGATTGAAGAATGGGAGAATCAGTTTTAAAAAGCTCGATTTATATAATCCGCATGGTTAATCGGAAGCACCGTTGTAGTGCAAATAAAATCATCATCTGCTCCCATTCCTTCAATAGATTTTCAAATCAAAATAAAAAGTATTACATTCTGAAAATCAGAAGTTAACCAAATCAAAAAATATGTAGCCTACAACAAAGCACATGGAGATCGCTGTCTGCAAAGCTAAACCAGCTAAATCTTTATTTTATAGGCAACGACTCCCTGAAGCCCTAGTTTGAATCTGGTTATCGAATAACTCGGTTCACATGGGCCGCCCTAAGATATTAATTGGGCCGGGCCATTTTTTCATGGGCTATAATGTTTATCCTCTTTACGAAAACGTGTTAACATGAGAACTCATGTCTTGTCTCTAACATGTAAACCTTTTTCACCTGCGGTTCGATTCAATTAGCCGGTGATCGGAATCAAAGATCCGGTCGGAAGTTCGAAGCTCGAAATCCACATGATCGGGTTCCTTAGAGCAATTACTTTGTCGGAGATTCGCAGGTTTAAACGCTTTGGACAATGTTACTTTTCCGTTCGAACCGCTGCGTCTGCATTGGAATGGTCGGAATCGATAGCCCCATGCTTAGACTCTCACACTTACGGCGAATACTCCGTCGCTGCATTGATCAAAACGACCCAATCTCAACGAAGGCTATCCACTGCGACGTCGTCAAGCGAGGCATCCGCTTAGACCTCTTCGCTTCAAACATTCTCCTCGACGCCTACGTCAAAACAGGCTTCCCGAAAGATGCGTCGAACCTGTTCGACGAAATGCCTGAGAGAAACCACGTCTCGTACGTCACTCTCAGTCGAGCCAACGCGTGCGAAGATCCCGTTGGTCTTTACACCAGGCTGCATCGAGAAGGTCATAAGCTTAATCCGCACGTGTTCACTTCCTTCTTGAAGTGGTTCGTCAGAGCAGACAAAGCTGAGATCGGTTGGTGGTTGCATTCTTTTATAGTTAAGCTCGGTTTCACCTCCAATGCTTTCGTCGGAGCTGCGCTTATCAATGCTTACGCCGTCTGTGGGGTTGTTGATAGTGCGAGAAGTGTTTTTGAGGGGATTTTGAGAAAGGACGTTGTTGCTTGGGCTGGGATTGTATCTTGCTATGTGGAGAATGGGTTCTTGGAGGATTCTCTTGAGCTTCTTTCTCGTATGGGGATGGAGGGTTTCATGCCTAACAACTACACTTTTGCTTGTGCTTTAAAGGCTAGCATTGGGCTAGGCGCGTTTGGTTATGCCAAGAGTGTTCATGGGAGAATCTTGAAAACGTGTTACGAGTTGGATCCTCGTGTAGGTATTGGTTTGCTTCAGTTGTATACGCAGCTTGGAGACATGTCTGATGCTCTCAAAGTATTCAGCGAGGTGCCGAAGAGTGATGTGGTGCCTTGGAGTCTTATGATTGCTCGTTTTGGCCAGAACGGGTTTTGTGACGAGGCGGTTGATCTGTTTATCCGAATGAGGAAAGCTTTCGTTGTTCCCAACGAGTTTACTTTCACCAGTATCTTGAATGCGTGTGCCATCGGGAAGTATCATGGCTTAGGAAAGCAGCTTCATGGTCTTGTGGTGAAAGGTGGGTTCGATTTGGATGTCTATGTCTCAAATGCTCTTATCGATGTATACGCCAAATGTGAGAAAATGGATACCGCTGTGAAGTTATTTGCTGAGTTATCAAATAGGAACGAGGTGAGCTGGAACACGATCATTGTCGGGTATGCGAATCTAGATGAGGCAGAAGAAGCTTTAAGCTTGTTTCGTGAAGCCCTCAGGAACCAGGTGTCTGTAACTGAAGTAACTTGCTCAAGTGCTATTGGAGTTTGTGCTTCTTTGGCAAGCATGGAGCTAGGCGCCCAAGTTCATGGCCTGGCGATAAAAACTAACAATGCCGAGAAAGTAGCAGTGAGCAACTCATTGATAGATATGTATGCAAAATGTGGTGATATCAAAGACGCACAATCCGTGTTCGACGAGATAGAAACCAAAGTCGTGCCTTCTTGGAACGCGTTGATCTCAGGGTACTCAACGCATGGGCTGAGCAGAGAGGCATTGAGAATCTTCGACGTTATGAAGGAGAGTGATTGTAAGCCAAACGCGTTGACGTTTCTTGGTGTTCTTTCCGGATGCAGCAATGCAAGATTAATCGATGAAGGTGTGGAATGTTTTGAGTCGATGATTCGAGATCATGGTATTGAACCACGTTTGGAACATTACACGTGCATGGTCAGGCTTTTGGGAAGATCAGGGCAGCTCGAGAGGGCTATGAAGCTGATCGAAGGGATCCCATATGAGCCTAGCGTTATGATCTGGCGGGCAATGCTCAGCGCCTCGATCGATCAGAACAATGTGGATTTTGCAAGGAGAGCAGCAGAGGAAATACTAAAGATCGATCCAATGGATGAGGCGACGTATGTTCTGTTATCAAACATGTACGCAGGTGCAAAGGAATGGGCAAATGTTGCCTCCGTTAGGAGAAGCATGAAGGAGAGAGGTGTAAAGAAGGAACCTGGCTTAAGTTGGATAGAACATCAAGGAGACGTGCATTACTTCAGTGTGGGAAGGTTATCGCATCATCCGGATATGAAGCTCGTAAATGGGATGCTGGAGTGGCTTAACAGGAAAGCAAAACGAGCTGGCTATGTTCCTGATAGGAATGCCGTCCTGCACGATATGGATGATGAAGAGAAGGATAAGAGATTGTGGTTTCACAGCGAGAGGTTGGCTCTGGCGTTTGGGCTCGTTCGAATGCCGTTATCAAGAAACCGCATATTGATCATCAAGAATCTACGGATATGCTCTGATTGCCACAGTGCTATGAAAGTGATATCGAGTATCGTGAAGCGAGATCTTGTCATCCGAGATATGAACCGGTTCCATCATTTTCATGATGGAGTTTGCTCTTGCGGTGACTACTGGTGAATGGAAGGAGACAGAACATAAACACAAATCAAAACAAATTTCAACATTTTTTGTCTCATTATTTAGGGGATATTACAACAAAGTCTGATAAGCTTATTGGACATGACAAGGTACAGAGTATACTTAATAGGTTAACTACACGGATAAAGGAAAGCGAAGGGCTTAACCTTGGGACTTGGATTCACAAGCCTAGAGACTAGAGAGCATAACATCTAACAACGATGATATACAGAATTTCTACAGACTGTGCAGCTCAACTTGAAGATAGAGAGAGATCACATATCCATGTCGGCAAAGATGTCTTCATCCTCTCCATATGGAGGTGTGTCGGCCAGAAACGCATCACTTGCCAGGTTACTGCAACAATCATTTTTAGAATTGGTAAGACTTTTTAAGGAGAGTAAAAGAGACAGACAACTATATAATTACTCTCACCTTATGCAGCAGAAACGAAACCCTGCAACACGCTTCAGTTTCCGGTTGTAGAATAAGAAACAGAAAGACCATCTGGATTTGACCCACCAGGAGAAAAAGGATAAGGAAACAGCCTTTTAGTTAGAGAAAAAAAAGGAAAGTTGTTGTAACTTACATTGCTCCTTCTTCGAGGAAAGGATCAGCATTAGGATTCGGGTTGTAAACATATATCTCACATTCAGCTAGTTTCACAACCTGTAGCACATTTGCATGATTACAGTTCTTTTCATTACTCTTGCCTAGCTTCTACTACGTTTCTTATTACAACAGTGTACTTACCTCATCAAGAGCCTCGTAGATTGCCTCAAGTAGGGAACCATCCTCATTCCTCGCAGTCCATTCCTAATAAAACAGATTAGAGAATCCATATGATACAATTGATAAAAAAAATCTCCATCTAACAGACTTAGAATACCTTAGAAGCTTCAAACATATAGTTGTTGAAAATCTGAGTAAACGTGTCCCAGCTCTCCTCCGAGAAAAACTGATGTGCTTTCACAGCGCTGAAAACAAAATATAAAAACAACAATGCAGTAGTGATAGAGTTATACACATAGATGGACTCTTCCATGTTCAGTCAGACACTTGATCGAACTTTTTTCACACAACCGGTTTTAGTTTAGCATTTTTGGGGAAATGGAGAGAATTGAACTCTCAACTAGCAACAGTTCAATGAACCGTTGGTCAAACCTTCTGACAACACTCCCAGACTGATTTTAAAAGGGGGGATTATATATAGCGGGTTGCCATGTCGCTCAAGAAGCTGACAATGAACATTACCCATATAATCCCCCCTCCCTTAAAAGATTTACAAACATGTAGTTACCTGAAATCGTAGTCCGGATACATCTGATACAGTGTAAGAACCAAGTAGATCAAAGCTTTTCGACTGTGGAATAAGCAATACAATATAATATGTAAAGAAGATATACATTTTATATATATATAAAAGAAAGGTAAAAAAAAAGCTGTGTAACATTGATTCCTAACCTTGATCTGCTTAACAAGAGATCAACAGGTGAAGATGAGTCAGTGTCAGAAGATTTCCCAAGATAATCCAGCATCTGATTTCAAGAAACAATTAAAAAATTAAGGTCAACAAGCAGCAGCTGTACACATTCAATGATTAAGACCAAATCACATGGTTGATTGTAATAATACCTCATTCTCCAAACTAAGAGACAATCTTTTATCAGTTCCAGCATGTTTACCTATCAAAAAAAAAAAATTATATTATTTTCTTTGTAAGATTACAAGATATATCTTTTGACACAGAAGAACAAGAACATGTCCTTACAAGAATAAGCTTCAAGGCAACCTTTGATAGTTCTTTCTCCAAGATTTAGATGGCCCATAAACACATTCAATCTGCAATCAAAACCCTTTTAGAGGAACAGCTAAAATTCTCATAATTCACCAAAAAAAAAAACTCAAATGAACCTGTCAAGGTTGGTGTACTCCAGAAACTTCATGGTGAAGATACGATAAACAAAAGACAACCTAACAATTTTTAAGAGAGCAGGTTAGATTAATCAAATTTCATCACGCAATTCTCAGATCTAAGGGTTTGAAAATGAAACATTTATACTATCCGAAAATAGAATCACAATTCATATAATCAGACCGTAGAACCTGAAAAAAATGAGCGGCAAGGATAATTGAATTATCGCAAAAAAAAAAAAAATTGACAAGAGAAACGAACCTGAACCGAACCTCTTTCAACGGTTTTTGCGGAAATGAAGACGAACTTGTGTGTATTGTATTCTATAGGTATCTATATATCTCGCTAGGAATCCTCGCACGTGCAGATGCGGATATGCTTTGGTCTGTGATTGGACAACGTAGCGTCTGAGTTTCAAAGAACTGGACTGCATGCCGTTTTATGATGTTTCATGGGCCGTTCAACTTTGGTTTTTTTATTATATTGTTAAATAGCCTTTTTGGTTGTAATATTAAAATTAAATAGGTGCCACGATATCATGTTTACTTTGCGTCTAAATGATTTTTAATTGTTTTTTGTTTGTTGGTAATTGGTATCCAACCAAGGACAACTTTCTTGATAACGATGGCCTTAATTGAGGTCGACAAGTTTAACTTATTGATTAACCTCAATTATATTTTTTAACGTGCGTGAAAGGAGCAAATTCGTACCAAACTGCAAGCTAAACCATGAGTATTACATTACATGTATTAAGGCTGATGACTTGAATGATGACATACAGTAGGAGGCTTTAATTGTGGTGGTCCTTCTTAGAAGCAAGAAAACAACATAAAGGCTAGCATTTATAACCTCGTGTTCCGGTTTAAAATGGGCTTATAATTTCAGTTGAGCCCATGTTGCAGCCCAAACCCATTTACCAACACCAAGGCTTACTACATACACATGCCTTTTAACATTTTTTTGGGAGGAGAGTGTAAAATAATGTGGACCGTTAAAGCAAGAGAATGTAGCACATTTTAAAATAGGATGGCTGTGGCAGATGATCATGATTGCAATCCTGGAAGGACAGTGTCTGTGATAGGCTCAATGCGATACAGCAATCCACGAATTGTAAATTTAGCTTATGGTTTTGTGTTTTTAGTTCGTTTCTTGTCTTTTTATGTCTTCCAAATATTCTCTCGACTTGTATATATACACACTATTTGTATGTAAAAGTGATGTATGTACGAAAGACAATTCAATTTAGAAAGAAACAAAGCTATATATGTCGCATGCCCCCAAAACATTTGGAAGACATGACAGTGTGTATATATATTATATCAATGTTGTTATTATTAAGTGTGCCATCTTATTAGCACAACATATGTATGCATGCTTTCAGTTTTTATTTCATTTTAATATCGTGTCAGTGTTTTTTTAATCCATTTTCATGACTTAGCCACCTTTGTAATTACATCTTTTTTTTTAATCTAATTTGATTCTTAGCTTATTTAGGCTAATAGTCACCATTCATAATATATATATATATATATATATATATATATATATATATATATATATATATATATATATGTCAGGCTCAGCATATGTAATAACAAGATAGAAATAGAAAATATTGCAATTAGCTATAGTTTATGCCAGAAATTGAATACTTGGTTTAGTGGAGTTTGTTTATGTCTACATGAATAGAAAAACGAGAATCCCGCGTGGGCCGCAACTCAAAAGAACAAGAAAATACTTGGAATCAAGAAAGAGAAGTTGATGCAGAAATTTGATTTGACCATTGAACGAGAGAGATGATGATAATATTCTATATATATGCACATGAATCAGTGTATCAATGTATAAAAATTGTAAAGGAGAATATTCGTTAAGACGTGAAGAGGAAGAGGTGGTTGTAGATAAAGGGGACATGCAATGCAGAAAGAGAGAGAAAGTTATGTTTCTTTTACAACATCGGAATGATAACTCTTCCCACTCACTTCACTATATGCCTCAGTATTTACTTGTCCCGATAGGCCTGCCTAAAGGCACCTTTCTTCCAATATGCATGCCCATATTTATACATTAAACAACAAAATATTCGCATTCGAAAAAAATAGAGCAATATCTTTTACGTTCGAAAGTTACTGTTTATGAACTCACCCAAGCAATTTATAAACAAACCATACAAAAGTTAGATTGAAGCAAGTGTTATTGTTTATGTACTCACCCTAGCTCAAACAAATTTACATAATTCTACTTTTTGGTATTGTAAGAAAAAAAATTGGTATCAGTATAAGTTTTTTTCTGAAAGACAAAAGGGATATAAACTTTTTGCGGTTGATTCAAAGCCTAAGTCATTTCATGCCCTATGCAATGTCACTAGCCAGAGGCCACGCCTCTGAATCTTTTCACTTCCTCTTTTCCACCCAAAGCTGACTATCTCCCCCTGTGCATGTATGTATGTGTTCTTGATGTAGTACGCTTTTGTTTATTGACCATGCACAAATTACTGTTGACATTTAAATGTATCTTTAAGAAAAAACTATCCGTAAGTCTCATGGTTGAACGTAACTGTGTGACATGACTTCAGCAAAATAGAATGATTGAACGTGCAAACTTGCAAGAACGGAAATATTCAAAGTAAACTGAGGTGTAAAAGACTGTTAAGTCTTTATGTGAAAATATAAACTCCACATTGGGAATTAAACTAAGATATAAATAATATATAAGACCATCTCCAATGGTTTTTTATATTTTTATTCTAAAATAAAGTCACTCTGTAATAAAGTTTGAGTTTGCTTCAATGGTACTCTATATTTAGAGTAGAAAATAAAGTGATAAAAAATTACTTTATATTTGGAGTAATTTATTTTTCACTCTATTATAGAGTGAAAAATATAGTATTATTGGAGCATTTTTACTCTAAACTATATTTTAGAGTGAAAAATATATTGGAGAACCAGCACGAAACATAGCTAAATTTAAACCTAACCCATATAAATACGGTAATTACTCATGGCTCGTAATAAAAACAAATGAAAATGTTTACAAGAGAAGAAAGCATGAAGCTACGAAAATGAAAACAAAATTGATTGAAAATGTATCGTTGTCACACTGACTAACTAAGACAATTGGTCCAGCCGGAGGACCATATATTTCAGATGGGTACGGGTAATGGATCGTAACTGGACTCTGATATGATACTCTGATACGATGTTAAGTTCGAATTTATCATGGATTTCCAATTTATGAATAGTAAAAAAACATAATCCATCTTCAGAATAACCTGAAGTCTTTCTTCGCTTTTGTACTGACATCGATATATTAGTGACTTCTCTTCTGAAACAATATCCCGAACACTGAGCATTTTCTAACCACTTAAGTTCAACAATTGCAGTATATATCAACAAGAAATAACTTTCAGTAGATTGTGATCAACTAATTTTTCCTATTCTAATAAAAACGTACTAACATAAAATTGTTGGGTAGCACATGGTTCTTAGTAGAAGTACAATTTGATGAGAAACAAGCATCACAGGGTCTGTGGGTTTTGCTGTATGATCTGGGGAAATGAGCTTTTAACCGAAACATCATCATTTTCGGTGCATGCCAAATTTCCTTCAAGCGTTTTTGGAGTATTTTTTAATCTCTGACTTAAATATTCCTAGTTTCATTTAGGAATAATTAACTACCATCCTTGGGATTATTAAAACACTTCATATCTTAATAATTGAACTTTGACAGGTCTAATGTCATCATGCCTCGCACTCCACTCTTCTCGTTTTCTGGCTTTACTGAAAATCCCAGCTTTTATTTAACCCCATATATATATACCAAAAACATTTTTTAAAAGGCCAACTTTCTTTGTCTATTTAAAGAGTAAAGACAACACACATAAACAAAAACAAAAACAAATTTTACGTATAATATGCTAATTATAACTTTACTCGGTCAACTCGTAGAATATTTTCCTAGTTAGAATATTTGTCACACCACCTTTTATATATATTCCTAAGGTACAATAGACAATATTGATTGGCATTTCTTTAGTTTTTTTTGATAAAGGATTGGTATTTCTTTAGTTATACGTTGTGAATTGTGATTGTGAATGTTCAAGCTGTAGTTTTGTAACTTGTGTAGTAGTTGTACTTCTTATTTTAATGTTTAAGAAATATTTTAGAATAGAACTACAGATGTAAATATGGATCTTTTAGAAACGGATGAAATATTATATACTAATAATTTTGGTAAAAAAAATGTAATAAGAGGTATTTGATACGGGTTGTTTAATCTGAATATGCGACGATAGAACTACTGAATTAGTGTGAGTACATACTATCATGCGAGATCGAGAAAGGTTTTGCATCTGCTGAATCATGTACGACGAATACGACAAGTTTGGACTAATAATAAATTTTCTTTTTCTTTTGGGACAGCCAATAATATGTAAGAAATTCGAAGTTATAAAATGGTGTCGAGTAAGTATATGCATGAGTAAACATGTGAAGTCTGTTGAATATACGTGATATAATCTGTATTTGTGTCTCGCATGATATATGCTCGTTAAAAGGTTATTAGTTGTAATGATAATATACATTAATTGAGGAATATACCACTATAATTCTTCTCTTGTAGTATTAATATCTTTTGTACGTTGAATAGGTGTGAGAAATATCTCAAAACGTTGGTTGGCCTGATGACGCAGGTAATATGCTGGTTTTATTTGATTATATTGTTTTATATCATCGTGGATTGAGTCCTCCATGCAGCTAGCTAGGTTCAATATTACCAATATCCCCATTTTTCTATGTGTATGTTTGTAATTTGTGAAGAAGTAATATGGAAAACTGTGAACCAATCTATCATTTTTTTTAAAAAAGGCTTGTGAACCAATCTATCGTGTTCTTGGAATAATTATAAGCAATTGGGAGCGACTGTAAATAGAAATATCTTAAAAAAATATTCGTATTATGAATTGACAAAGTTATGGGTAAAAGAGTTAGAAAATATCTTCATAAAATTCTTGTCTATATAACTTAATTATTTTAATATTACCTTTAAAATAAGACAAATAGTTTATATAAATTTTTAATCTATTCTTAACTCACTAAAAACTTTATAAATATTAACCAAAAGAGTTATTGAAAATTCGAAGGCATTATTCAAATCGTAATTCTCTAAGTATTCCGTACTTTATACGTTTGAAAAGACAAAAAGAAACTGAATTCTGATAATCATCGTTCATTTTTTTTGTTGTTTAATGCTTATGTATATGTGGTGAAGGAAAAAAGAAAATACGTGTGTATTAGAGTAGATGACACCAAAATAATGTATATGTACTGAGATTGACCGCATAAGAAGCTTTCCATATAACTAGTGCCCATTACTCTGTATAATTACAAGATTAGCATCTCTCTCTCTCTCTCTCTCTCTCTCTTACTCTATTCTCTGCATCAATTTCATTCACACAAGATTCCAAACAACGAGAATTGATAGAAAGTGAGATTTTCAGAATTTATTGTTTCTCTAGTCCTCTCTCATCATTAAAACACATATAGTCTCTCTCTCTCTTTCTCTCTCTCTCTCTCTCTCCAGAGAGCTCCATGACTTCTCCGGTCTCTGACCATTCCTCGAGTTCTTGATCTTTCGTCTCCATCTAAGAACCCTAATTTATTATATATTCTCTCCTCCATCTCCCCTCATGTTGAGATCATCAGTAACGCTTCGTCTCGCTCCTCTCCGACTCACAGGACTCTGCCATGGTTGTTGATGCTGAATCCTCCTCCTCAACAAGGCTTCTTCATTCATGTGGGGTTTCCAATAGTTTTGCTTTTATGAGGTTATTACAAAAAGCTCATCACTTCTCTTCTTTCTCCGAGGACAACAACAACAACAACAGCAAGAAAGACATTCGCTTAGGATCTGATCATTACCAAGTTTGTAGGAAAGATTGTAGTTTCATGGCCGATCAAGAAGAACCGAGAAGTACTACTTCTAGGTTAAGTTCCAAGGATGACCACGACAACAACAACAATAACAATAATAATGATAATAATACCAAGAATGAAGCCGAAGATCATGAGATGAGACAAGAAGGATGGCTCCGGTTAAGCACAGGCCACGAGGATGATGTTAAACCGGATCTTGACAATAAACATCAAACCAATCAAACGGCTGGGAGAGACTCTTTTCTAGAGCTTAACCTTTACTCTGGCGGTTCAAATAGAGAAGAAAGAGTTGATGTTCCATTAATGTCATCTATCTTTCATCATCAGCATGAACCAGGAGGGATGATGATTAATCCATTAATGTTCCCTACCAGGCCTGATCAGGAGACGATTGGTTCTTGGGCGGCTGCTGCGTTTAGAACGCCTTTTGTCCCACAAAACCTAGTGCAACCATCATCGTCATCTACCTCTTTGATGATGCCATTCATAGGACCTTACTTTGGTCGCTCCAATTTTCAGCACCAGTTAATAGGGAACAATAATAATAATAATCCGGATGTGGTGGCTGGTCCAAGCTCGAGTTTTCGAGTCATCGATCCTCCCAGGCGATCCTATTCGGGCATTTGGTTCCTCCTTCAAGCTTCTCAAAACCAGTAAGTGCTAAATGTTAACTTCCTAGAGACTTTGTTCTATAATTTATTTTATTAGAATTATTTGTTAAAGTACTAATTAGCGGCTTTGTTTTGGTGAACATCTTAGGACAAGAGAACCATTCTTGCCTCAGATACCCAAGAGCTACTTGAGAATCAAGTTAGTGTATATTAAGATTCTACCATTCTCTGAGTATATACTATAAGAATGACAGATAAACCGACGTCAATTTTATCAAATGCTTTTGGCTAATTAATATTGGTGTTCTTGGATTTTGTAGGGACGGGAAGATGACTGTTCGAGTATTGATGAAATATTTGGTGAGCAAGTTGAGATTGGAGCACGAATCCCAGGTTTTTTACATATCTCATTAACTCTTTAATTTCACTTTCTTTAACTTTATTGTTCTAGATTCCATGTCCACGTTGCTTGCCGTAATTACAAACTCCTTAGTTGCTTTCAAAAAACAAAACAAAAAATCTAAAACTTTACATAAATACTTTTAAAGCATATAAGATGTTGAGAAATAGTACGATAAAACAGAAACATATTAGTAAAAGAAAAAAAGAAAACGTGGAGAGGGTACATTCATGGGGGTTGGTGTGAGAAACATGACAACAACGTCGGAACTAAATTGCCACAAAAGTGTCTCCATGTTAATTAGGTCACAGGTAGATGTCGTTGCTAGGTATAAGCCGTTTTGTTATTTCTTTGTTTTTATATGCTTATTATCCATAAATTGATTTTCAACCTTTTCGAGTTTGTCTTACTTGCTCCTTTTTATAGTTTAGGGGCAATTGATTAACGGAGTTACGGAGCCATTAGTTAATTAGTGCCTACTGTGTTCGACGTACAAAATTATCATTAGAGATGAGTGCACCCTTTATTTCTTTATACATTGTATGACAATCCATCCATCTACTAACCTACTTAATTATTCAAAAAATATATTTAGAAACCGATTCCTTTGTAAAAATATTCTGTGTTAAGTGTTTTGAGTACATTTCAAAACTATGTACAGTAGAATATCTATAAATTAATAATATTGGAACTTTGAAATTTTATTAATTTATAAAGATATTAATTTACAAAAATTTCTTTATTTAGATTTCTTATTTTAAGATATATTCATTCTAAGATAAGACAAATATTTGATTTTAGTGTATAGACATTAATTGTTATTTTTTGAAATTTGACATTTATATTAATTTTATTATATTATTTGGTGTATATAGTATAAATTGCATAGAACTTAAATGTGATTTTAGATATAATATCACTAAACCTCATCAAAAATATATCAAGTGTTAAAAAAATATAAAGATAATTCCATTGTGAATATAATACAAACCATATAATAATAGGTTTTTACTTATATAAAATACGTATACATATAATTTATTAATTTATAATTTTAATTGGACCATATATTTATATAGAATTTTCTAAAAAATTATTATCTTATTATTTTATCGATTTGTGTCAAATTTTAAAACGGTCCAAGTTGAGACCGATGGAATTTATTAATTTATAAAAATTATTAATTTATCGAGTATTAATTTATAGATGTTCTGCTGTATCAAGCTTTTCTAATCTTTTGGAAACTAGAAACCCAAACATCCGAAAACAAAACGTGTTATCGGTATAAAGTGTGAAAGAAATAAAAAAATACGTTTCTCCTTTTACTATATATGAATTACTTTTCTATAGCTAATTGTATGGTTCCTAAAAACTCTAGGATAGTGTAGTCTTAAATCAAATCTACAAAACATTTATATAAGTTCTGGTTTACGTTTTTAAATGCAGCGGAAAACATTTATTGACGTATGTTAGTTTGAGAGATAGTAACCAAAACATTTAGTTTAGTTTTATCTAGTTTGGATAGGTACTGATATGACATCATACCGCATCGTTTAGAAATACTCGGTTCATGAAACTAATCGAATTATATATGTCACATACGTACATATATACATACATACATATACTTGGCAAAAAAATACACGTATAACTGTGACTATATCTATATCGCACGCTTCTTCCATAGCTAGTTATTATCTCGAATGATGGATACAGTAAAGTAAGTTCCTATCATATGCATGCTGACTTTGAAACCTTACGAGTCGAATTCATGAAACAAAAAGTGTCCTTTCCGTTTATTTTTTGGTGAAAAAATAGAATTCAATCCCTAATAGTATTACGTACGATGCTTCTCGTGCAAATTTAATCATTGATTTGTGTGCATTGATGCGCTCGCTTACCCATGATTCGCTATAACTTTTATGATTCCTGATTAATAATTACATTTTTCTTGTCAACGAATAAAAGTTACAAAGATGGATACTTCTAATTCCGTGCGAGGGGATAATTCAATGTTTTTTTTTGCTATATGATAATTCAATGTTTAAAAACTTAATGTGCATGAAACGTCATTAATGGTCTTTTGATAATTAGCAGACGATGATTATTGCTTTTGATACGTGAGCCCTTTTTCTCTTTTTATCGATTACAACAAATTTGAAAGTCACACACACAGATGAATGGAGTATTTTGGACGCCGTACGAGTCCACGAGATTGCATGAGACGTTTAGATAAACCGACACAAATCCAACCGTACACGTAGGTTTATCTTAATTTTAAGAAGAATTTGATAACCTGCGTTGATCCATGCACTTATATATCGAACATTGCATAGAAAAGTACTTAACTGCACACGGTTTATATATATATAGAGGTCTCATTTACATAAATAAAAACAAAATCTTTAAAAGAGGATAAGACAATTTAATTGAGATGACGATCTTTGATTGTTTGGAATATAAAATACATCAGGTTGTTGTAAGCATGTTTTCCTGAAACATTCTTCAGAAGCTATAATTAATCTGGACGGAGATAAAATAAACTATAATATTTAGGTCAACTCAATGTTTATGATTTACTCAAATCACTAAGTTTTTCTGTTTTGTTGCATTAAGCCATGTCATGATTCATGAAGTATGACAAAGAGGACGAGAGAATCAATATAAAACTATATGTAGGTATGCATGTCTTATATATATATTGTTGTGTCCGTATCTTGATCAAATAATTAAGTTTTCATTGACAATCTGTTTATTTCTTGTCCATTTATCCGAAATTATTGAAAATGAAAACAACATAAAAGGATCAGTACAAGGTACATATTAATGTTAATTAAAAATAGCTTATACGGCAGATGGAAATTGTAATTTGATGATAAAATAACATTTTTGTGCGCATATACAAATAGCAAAAGGAGAACATTAGTCGTCATATCAGTTTGGTAATATAGATCTAAAGAAATATTTTTTTTTTGAGCAAATCTTTTTTTTTGAGCAAAAGATCTACAGAAATATATAGTTTAGTTCAGTGCCTTGTGTATTTTCAGTTAAAAATATATATATAGATCTAAAGACTACTCAATTCCGTTCTATGAAAAATAGATGTTTTGAAAATATTTATTTTCAAAAAAGTAATTTTTGTGTATGTATTTATAAATTATAATCATTTAATTATAATATATCCTATATTTTTAAAAGTAATTAAATTAATATTATTTTAATTGTGTTGAAAATTGATAAAAAATATTTATGACATAAATTTAATATGTGTAAAACTATGAAATCTAATTTTTTAAAACATAAATTATTATCTTTAAATTTTAGTAAAATATTTTTAACCAAAATATGGTTGCGACCACATGTCATCATTAATTAAAAAATTTTTTTGATAGAATCATTCATTTTTTTTTGACGTTTGTGTCAAACGGCCATTCATAGAATCATTCATTGAAGTTGCAATTATGTGCATTCATATATGTGTGAAATATTTACATAGTAAAATGATGTGAATGTGTGTGTATAATAGAGTTGGGCAGGGCATAGGTATGAAGAGTGTATAATAAATCTGACTTTAATGATTAGGCAGCAATAATCTGACTTCGTGGTGGCATTGTTCTTCCATTTCCCCCCCCCTCTTTTAAATCTCCATTGACTTTTTAGACGTATAAGAGAACAAAAAGTTATAAAAGCGAAAAGTATACCATAAATTTCAATTTCCGTTGCACCACATGATTCTTTTCTGAACTAGGTCTCATTCCATAAAATAATTATTCTCAAATGACAATTACTTATATTTTATTTATTCTAATATGTACTAAAAGTATCTAAAAGTTATTTCAGCCTTTTTTGGGTAAATTGAGCATAAGACACTAGTTTGTCATTTTTGTTTTTTGAATTGTTAGAAAACCAGAATATACAATGACATTTGTTAATTTATACGCAAACAGGAAATACAAATTATCTTCAGAAACTAGATCATATTTGTTTTCTTGGTGAGCCAATTGATAGAAGCTTTTTGTTTTTTTTTTTTGACGTCGAAAGGCTATTATATTACTCAAATTTGAGGTGGTCTGGGTAACCAAACCAGAATAGAACAACCAATAAAACACAACTCCCTATGGAACGATCTAGCAGTCTTAGCTAAAAAATCAGCAGTCTGATTGCGTACCCGTGGAACGTGAGTGATTTTAAAATCCGGAAAGCTTTTTGGTTAGAATGCCGGGTACATTTCAGTTTATATATCATGAAATTTGTACGTAGACTATATAGTTCCCCTCTCCTATATTTCATATAGGTTAAAACATCGTAAAAAGAAAAAAAAAATCTTTTGATGATCTTTCAAAATGTTAGACCAGATGCCTATAAATACGGCTTTCAAAAACACTTGTTTCCATATAAAGTAAAATAAAAACATAGAATAAACTGAGGCTTAGACAAACCGTCATGCTTATGTTAGAAGTGGCTCATCAACACCAACGATATATTTCTCTCCCCTTGGTTTAGCTATTCTTGTTAGTGTCTCGTGTAGGACCCGTTCTTCACAAAACCCCTAATAAATTTGGTGCTTAAAAGACCTTTTTCACCATCAATCATACTCATATCCTTTAAGTGCTGCACTTTCTTATTATATATTAGAGGACCATATATATACACAATCCTAATTTATCTAACATTTCGTTATAAATAGCATATCTAGCACAATGTAGTCTATCGAGATGTTATGAGTTTTAACTATAAGCAGATTTCAAATAGTGTAAATATAAGTTCATGATAGATTGACAATACAAACTTGACCATGCAAAATCTAAAAGGCACGTCTCACAAATAATCGCTTTGACTCCAAAATCTAGGTATATATTGTAGAGTATATAGAGATGCCAATGCGATTTTGTAGGCTAGTAAATGTTTTTAACTTGACAAGCTGGTAAGCAACTTATATATAAGCATATATTGATAAATAATGTATTTTACGTGGGGGGAAAGCAATGCATGAAGTCGCTCTCAACAACACAGAATCATTGCAATTTGCTGAAAGAAAACTACATTTAAAAAAAAGAAACAAAGTGGCACTAAAGGGTAGATAAGGAGCCATGAACATGATTCCTTTTAAGTTAGTGATGCGATGCATGCAAAACATTTTAGTATATATGCATATCCGACTACGACTTCTATGGTCTCTATTTTTGTATTCAATTTTGCATTAGTTTATTATTAGGTATGTAGGTCCCTTAATGAAAATAGAAATATTAAGATGTTGATATGTGAGATAGAACACTACTTTCATATGATAACCAGATACTATAGTAATTTATCCCAACCGTTCCATTTGGTATCTTAGTAGTTATCAAATATTTGAACGTATCTAACAGCATCAACTATATTACAATGAAATTAGTGTCTATTCCCACTAAAAACATAAACTTGTGACTTAAATGCTTTTGGGTTGCAAACTTGACATCAAAACGTAAAGAGAAGACGTGCATGAGATGATGGCAATTCTCTCGTGGGGTATAGTGTCCCATTTAGTGTCTTCATCAATTTAGAAAACTCTGATACTTCTCAGCGTATAGTATCCTTTTATATTACTTTATCCTTTTAGAACGTATTTTTTTCAGTTTACAGATACCAAAATATTGTAAGAAATAAAGCTATTAAGTATATGTAGTAAACAAATATTATTGTCTAAGACTTGGGATTAAAAAGAAAACGCTCTCGACAAAACCTAAAGAACCAAGAGCCGCCGTATCTTAGTCTTCTGCTCCGACGGTCGGTGCTTCTCACCGCCGTCGGGAGCGGCCATGTCTCTCCCTTCTAAATAGGTCTCTGTCTTTAATTTCGGTAACTTGTCACCTTTTTGGGTTTAGTTTCAGATCGGGGTTTATGGATGGATCTGATGATTCTGGTGTTACTCGGATGGAGGTCTGAGGCGTGTTGGACGTGTCGGCTTAGATCTGGTTCTCTTGATGTTGCAGCTTTGGTGTCTCAACAGAGAGAGCTCTTCAGTTCTGTTCCGTCGTCCCTCCATCAGCTGTGTGTATCTCCAGGCAAGGAGTTGAATCATGCTTGTCTATCATGGTTTTTGAGCTGGTCTTAGTTGGTCTTTGATTTAGCAACGGTGTAGCAGTAACGTGGTGGTGTGTAGTGAGCAGCAGTTGGTGGTTATGGTCCTTGAGAAATAGGTTGTTTTCAGAACACCTATTTGTCTCTCAGGTTCAGCGGGGGCTGTCTCCTGCCTTGAAAATAGTGTTTCTCCTGGTCTTCCTTTGGTCTTTGTCTTCCTCATGGCTTTGTTTGCTTGAAGCATGGAGGTGGAGACATGGAGGCTTCCAGCTTATGGTGCGGTTGAGTTAAGCGCTCTGGTGGGTGTTTGTTTCATCCTGGTTGTTGTCTTGAGGTTGTCGAAGAGGTTGGTTGTTGTCATCGTGAATATGAGGTTCAGATGAGGTTTCTGCTCAAATTGTCACATGTATTGTTCGTTGCAAGAATTCCGGCTGGTTATAGGCTATTAAGTCTCTGTTCTTTAATTTATGATAGATTGTCTTTGGGTTTCTCACAAGGAGTATAGGTATTAAGTTTAAGTTCCAGATGTTGGTATGCAGCCCGGTTGTTTGGGTTCTTGTTCCCCTTCTTGGGTTTAGTCTCCGGGGATGTTTCTATGTTCCGCCGGCTTTGTATTCGACTCTTGTATCCTTCAATGTTATTAATAAAACCAGATGGAAAAAAAAAAAGCTATTAAGTATAAGAGCTGGAGGAAATATTAATAAATAATAGTAGGGGAATGGGTTAGGATGGTTTGACACGTTTGAAAACATATGTTGAATCTAAAGATAGATTTATAGTTTCTATAACGTTTAATTTGCTTTGTGTACACTTGGATATTCAATTGGAACACAAAGTTCTAGAATTTAACCTGAAATGGACTCATAAAATATTATTTACCATGAGTTGAACACTCATCACTACAGCATAACATTAAAGTCTATTTCGAAAAGTCATTGAAAAATGCATTACGATTTACGGGTAGAAAAAGGGTAGGGACACGAAATGATTGAGATTTTGGACATCGTGGGTACCATTCAAATTTCAAATCTATAATCAAGTTAATTCATTATATTGTGAATATGTGTTGCATAGTTTTCTTTAATTTATCATATGTGAAATAAGTGGTGGAGTCATTGTTGGTGTTGCTCTTCTTTAAAAGCAATCGTGTTAGAAAAAAACATGAATCTCTTGGAAGTAAAGTAGAGATGACATAATTACGGCATTGCGTAGCCACTTTGACACGTCGCATTTTCCATCACTCTCCCTCCGTCACCTCTACGATGCAATGATCTCATTAATTACATCAAATAGTAACATACTCATATATACCTAGAAACTGTAGATACTTCAATGTTAATTGTTTTTTAGCTTTGGTCCATGTTTTTGTGTGAATAACTCTAAACCGCCTAATTAATTTTTACTGTTTTTAATAGGACTAACAATATTATGATTTCGTAAAACGAAAAGCAGGTAGAGATAAGATGCAGAGGGCAAGAACTGGAGCCAGTGTTGACACTACAACACGTGAGAGATACAATCTGGAGAGGAAGCAGAGACAATTCTTCTGTTTCACAAAACCTTATTACTTTGCTTCCAAACTCATCTACCTCTGATCATCTCATGGTCCTTCATTATGGTAGGACTCTTTCTTAATTATCATATATATATTCCTATAATATTTTCTCCATTTTATTTATTTTTAACACCATATTATTCTCAATAAAAACAACTGCCCACCCTTTCTTCTTTTAACTCAACACCTTCAATTGTCTTCTTCCCTCTCTTTTTTTTGGCGGGTGGTTTTGATTATTTATATCTCCTTGAGGCCTTTTTTTGTGCGATTTGTCGAATGATCTATCAAGAACAAATGAGTATCTAATTCAGTAGGAGTATGCATGCCCCTGATTGATGTTTTTATTGATGTATCTTCTGGGGCTGCGAGTAACATTAACGCATGAAAAAGATGTATTCCATATTTATAAGCATTATTTTTCATCCTATTATTACTTACTGTTACGTGCTATATATTGCCAGGTGACTTGTTTTTTCTTAACGTAGTTCAAAATATGTTGCTTCTTTGTATGTTCTGTCTAAGAAAATGGGCCTGTTTAAGGCCTAACAACGTACCAACTCAATACCAAACTGGCCATTATATAAATTTCAGGCCTTGTGGGAAAGGTTCGATACTCTTAGCATCCAACTAACCCAAAATCTAATTTTCAAGCAGCAAGATAGGATATGGCCGTGGCCCAAGGAAGCTCACATTTTACCCCAAGCAATGCTCTAAATTTCTAATACGCTATGCCTTGACATGTTTTGCGTATCAAGATTACGACACAATCTGCAAAACACCAATCCTCAAAGCTTTTAGTGAAATTTCGTTGTAGATAAACCTTCTTGCCAATATAAAAAATCGAAAACTTTAAAATTTCAGTGGGAGAAATACTTAAAACAGTAATTTTCTTTGCTGTTTTCTCTATCAAGTTTTTTTATTTACCCACGTGCCTTCAAGACAGTTAAGTTATCCCACTGTTAAGTTTTACTCCTTGAGTAAATAAGTAATCAGAATTAGACTTAACTAAACTCTCTTTGTTCTGTTCAAACTTTGCTTAGCCAAAAAAAAAAAAACAAAGTTGTCTTTTGTCTGACTCCTCCATAAACACAACATCACCAACAAGATCTAGGTCTCTGCATCTCGTGCTTCCAGATGGAACGGGCACGCACCGAAAGCCCCAGCTACTTCCGCCAATGGAACGGCGACTCCGGCACCCCCAATGCCGCCGCCGTCGCTCCTTCTTCCCCGGCGCGTCATCACCACGCTCGATCGTCTTCCGTCACGGGAATGTCGAACGTCAAGCGAGCTCAGAACGTCGCCGCCAAAGCCGCGGCTCAGAGGCTCGCGAAGGTCATGGCTTCGCAGACCACCGACGACGACGAAGACGACGACGATGTCGGTGGCGATGACCTAGATTTTCGCTACGGCGCTCCTCCTCTCTCCTTCACGAGAAACAATGCTTCTACTAAACCTAGACCTCCTGCTGCTGCTGCTGCTGCTGCTGCTGTTCTTCCTCCTCCCAAGATCGGTAGATCTTCCTCCCCTGCGGTAAATCTGTTGACTTGACCCCAAGTTTGCTCAAAGTTTCTATTTTTGGAATGTTGGATATTGATTGAGACCTGATTATTACCATTTTAGGAATGTTAGTGGTAAAGGAAACTAATAAAGATTTTCTAATTGGAGATTTGATTGTGAATAATCAGTTTTCTCGGAACTCTCCGGTCGTGTCTGTTCGAGCATCACAACAACCACCTGTTCCGCCTAGCAAACTCTCTCAAAGGAACCAAGCTACCGTTCCATTACCAGTTGTAACTCCTAAGAATCAACAGACTGAAAAGCGGTGAAGATCCAATCCTCAACCTATCTTAATTGAAAGGTTGGAACTAGTTGAGTTTGTGTTCATGAGTGGAAACTGTTTGTCATTGACAGGGCTTTACCTGATATTGGGCAACTTAGTGCAAAAGATTCGAAGGATCAGCATGAAGCATCCGCACTTCAAGATGAAGTATGTTTTTTCTCTCCTTCTTCTTTTGATGTGTCGACATTTTATGGAAACTAAGAGTTTATTTTGCATTTCAGCTCGATATGCTGCAAGAGGAGAATGAGAGTATTCTTGAAAAGGTAACAAGTCTTCCTCCTGCTTGGTTTCTATTTATCTCCATAGTTTAGCGCTCTGTTTTACGTTTGAGTTTTTTTTTTAACAGCTTAGGCTTGAGGATGAGAAATGCAAGGAAGCAGAGGCCAGGGTGAGAGAGCTTGAGAAACAGGTAACTGGAAGCAAAGATAAACGTGTCCGTATGCTTTTATTTATTTATTTAAAAATACTATTCTTACCCTTGAGACATAATTTAGGTGACTTCATTGGGAGAAGGCGTATCTTTGGAAGCTAAACTTCTGAGCCGGTAGTCAATTTCAATACATTTTCTTTTACCAGTTTAGTTTTTTTTTGTTGAATTTAGGATGCTTACATGATTGTACTGTCTCAATGCTGCAGAAAAGAAGCTGCTTTGCGTCAAAGAGAGGTACTCCACCTTCAGGATTTTCTTTTGCCTGATGGTTTTGTTTTCAAGTATAAATATTGTTGTTGTGGCTTTTAGATTTACTAGCACTCTCTCTGTGACAGGCTGCCCTTAAAGATGCTAGGCAGAATAGAGAAGGTGCCAATAAGGAGACTACTGCTCTTCGGGCTCAAGTAGAGGTAGGCCATTTTGTTCCATCAGTGTGCCACATTTATTGTGAGGTGCCAATTAATGAAAAATGTAGAAATCTAATATGTTCCATGTTTCATTTTGATTCAGAATGCAAAACAAGAGGCTGCTGGTGTAGTAGCACAACTTCAAGTAGCGGAGTCTGAAGTCAACGCTCTACGAACAATGACACATAGAATGATATTGACCCCAAAAGAGATGGTCCGTTTTCATGTTTTTCTATGCTTTACAATATAAGCTTTGTTCCGGGTTAAGTAACTGACCCTTGTATGCTTTTCAGGAGGAAGTTGTTCTTAAGCGGTGCTGGCTAGCTCGGTACTGGGGCTTAGCTGCCAGATATGGTAAGTGCTAGATGGGTATATAACAAACATACATCTTAGTAACACACCTAGAACATTGGTTCCATCATTCGTCTTTGCATCTCAGGCATATGTTCGGACATCGCTACATCTAAGTACGAATACTGGTCATCTCTGGCACCTCTTCCTTTTGAAATTGTCCTATCAGCTGGGCAGAAGGCTAAGGAAGAAAGTTGGGAAAAAGGTAACAATCACTCAGTCATTGTTACCTTCTCTTCTAAGATTTGATCACATCTCATCACTGTAAGCATATCTCTTGGCTATGGAATCATCTGACTAGATTCTGAGGAGAACGAGAAGAGGAGCCAGCTCGTTCAAGATATAAATGATCTAACAGGAGAGGGAAATATTGAAAGTATGCTCTCTGTGGAAATGGGTCTGAAGGAGCTAGCTTCTTTAAAGGTTTATTCTCATGCTCTCTCTCGTTTAGGTTCATGCATTCCCTCTTTCATTTTTCTCATCGACTTTACTCGTTCTTTTGAAGGTTGAAGTTACCATAACTATGACATTAGCCCAGCTAAGGTTGGCCAATACTTTTCGACTATCTGATCCCGGTAAGCTTCTGTAGAAGCTCTTCTTGAACTAAGTTTTTGCCTATAACTGTATGTTGCTCATTCATTAGCCAGAGAAAGCGATTTTTTTTGCCAGCATTCATTTCACCATTAAAATGATAGTGAACATCTTCTTTTATGTGGCATCTTACATGTCTATGTTTCTTTGATATCAATTGATGTATTTTCTGGTTGATTCCTTTCAGAGTTAAAATCGCCAGGTGGTCCTAAGTTACTGGAGGCACTTGGTAAATTTATTAAGCTTATGTCACTAAATTTATAGGTCAACATCTTGGCGTTATGAAATTCATATATTGGTAAAATGCACAATCAACAACGTTACAATGACAAACTCTTGATAAAACCAGGACTATGAAATACATAAAGAATGTCATTTCATATGTACTACAACAAAGGGTGCAGACAGTACTTGTTATTCTTGAGGATAATTCTGACCTTGGTCTGTCTGTTCTTTGCAGAACTGAGTCCAGAAGAGTCTGAAGATGTTCTCTTCAAGGAGGTATAGAACAACAAACCCTTTCTCGCTTTCTCTCATGGGTTTTTTCTTGTTCTGCTCCCTGCTATATCTTCACTTTAATATAATTCTCTGTTCTTCTATGTAACTATTGGAGTTATTTTCTTCAGCTCAATCTTTGGTATCTCTCTAATCTCAACGCTATGAATCCTTTGGAATATTTTGCAGGCTTGGCTCACATACTTTTGGAGAAGAGCCCTGTCCCTTGGCATAGATGTGGACATTGCAAGAGAACGTCTTCAATTCTGGATCAGCAGGAGTGCACACTCTCCATCTTCACATGACGCCATGGAAGGTACAATCTAACATACCAAATTACTTTTAGCCAAAAGAGAATACAAGGGCTAAATTGGTTTGTTCTAATTTTCAGTTGAGCAAGGGCTAACAGAGCTAAGAAAGCGCCGGATAGAACGCAGATTGTGGGAAGCCTCCAGGTCCAACCAGTAAGTCATGACCATGGACCCCAGGATTCCGGAACAGTCATGTTACCACAACTTTAACAGTATTGTATATCTTTCTTCTTGTGTGGTTCGAGTACTTTGCTGTCAAGAAAATGTTAATCCAGTTTTGTAAACTGAAGCATTGCATTTGCACTACTTAACATATAATGTATCCACGTTTGCACTCTCTTTTAATTTGCAAATTGATTAGTACCCAACTGAAAGTATCTACAGATACTAATACATACACTAAAAGATCACCAGTCACCAGTAATCGTTGCAAGAGCACTTCCCCTCTTTGAAATGGTGAAATCTTCTAGAATCTCGGATGACGATTTCATGTCCTGTAACCAAAGAGACATGCTTTGCAAACTCATGGCAATCTGGACACGCCCGGAGATTCTTGAATACCTTGATAGGTCCACGGGCATTGCCATTCACCGATATCAACCCATATGCAATGGCAAGTCTCTCGCTGTGATCAAGAAGCTGTTCTCTTCTCTCTGTCATACTACACTGAAACACATCACCTTCCATAAAATCATCAAACTCCTTGAGCTTCTCATAGATCTCCTGAGTTTGTGGATGGTGTTTATCACCCACTATAAACCGATGAATCTTGCCCTTCTCTCTTATCCAGCTGCAGCTCAGTTCCTTCTTTAACATCTTGTCATTCATTAGCTTCATCATTTCAGCAGCTTCTTCCCACTTTCCAGCCTGCGTATACAGATTAAACGGTAGAACGTACCCAGCTGTATCTTCTGGATCGAGTTGGCGAAGCTCCTCACCAGCAATCTCCCCCAGTTCGAGATTCTTGTGCGTCCAACACCCACTTAGAAAGCATTTCCAACTCATTGCATCAGGCTCAAAAGGCATATCCTTCATAAACTTGAGAGCTTCCTCTAATAGTCCCGCACGGGAATAAATGTCTATCATACAATCATAATGGTCAATAGTTGGAGCCACGTTGTACTTTGGAAGCATCGTGTCCAAGTAATGCTTGCCCTGTTCAATCAGACCAGCGTGGCTGCATGCGGTTAAAACGGCAATAAAAGTCACTGAGTTCGGCTTCATGCCACAACTCACCATTTCCTCAAACGATCTCAGAGCTTCGGAGGCGTTTCCATAGTAGGCGTGACCTGATATAAAAGCCGTCCAAGCAACAACGTCGGGGTTGTCCATTGACTCGAAGACTGCACGTGCGTTATCTAAGCATCCGCATTTAGAATACATCGTGATGAGAGCGCTTTCTCCATACTGAGAACCAACCAGACTTCTTTTTATAGCGTCTCCATGGACTTGGCCACCAATGTTGCAATCTGCAAGTACAGAACATGCTTGGAATACGCTAGTATAAGTGAACGAATTTAGAACCGATGCACTTTTGGTTCTCAAAGACTTGAAAGTTTTAATAGCCTCTTCAAACTGACTCATCTGACAGTATCCAGAGATGATTGCGCTCCAGGACACATCGTTCGGTTCACTGATTTTTTCGAATGCAAGAAGAGCAGATTCGAAGCTGGAACATTTGATGTAACAATCAACGAGAGGAGTTCCAACAGAGACATCAGACTCCAGTCCAAGCTTAGCGACACATGCATGAATCTGCTTGCCGAGATTAACCTCTTCAAGAGAAGCACATGCTTTAAGAACAACTGAAAACACAAAACTGTCCCATTCAACACCTTCCGTTACCAAATCCACAAACAGTTTCAAAGCATCTCTTGCTCTTCCAGCTTTTGTATAACCTATCATCAACCCCGTCCAAGCCACCGGTTTCTTCACTACCATCTGATCAAACACTAGCTTAGCACCCACTAACCAACCACATTTCACGTACATGTTCAAGATCCCAGCCTCTATAGACGCATTCCCCCATAATCCACCACGTATAACATGACTATGAACCTGTCTACCAACATCTAAATCCCTAGGATTCACCAAAGACTTCAAGAGTGTAGTATAAACAGAAGAAGTAGGCTTCTCTCCTGACTCTAACATCCCCGAGAACAAACCAACAGCTTTACCCAAAAGACCTCGTCCTGCGTAAGCAGACATCATCGTAACTCTAGAAACTGCGTTTAACTCAGGCATTTCGTCGAACACTTTATCCGCATCCTCCAAACTCCCGCACTCACAGTACATTTGCAACACACAGTTCTGAAGCGTCACGGAAGGACTCTCACAGTCCTTTCGCATGCGATCGTGAAGGACTCTCCCGTGAGATAAAGACCTTAGTTCTCTGCAAGCTTCGAAGAGACACTGGTAAGAGTACGGAGAGACGGAGACGCCAGCCTTATCCATTTCTTGGAAAAACTCAAACGCTTCGTTGAGCTTCCCGTGTTTAGACAACGAGACCAAATGAAGATTCTCGACTTGCCCTTGCTTGTGCTCGAGTTTTACAGATGAAGTGCTCGATTTCAAAGAGACCCATGAAGGAATCTGATTGAAATTCGCGTGCTTTGTAACCGGAGCTCGTGAAGGGGTTAACGAGGATTGTAAAGTGATGATCGTAGTCATCGTTGGTTGATGAAAGAATGAAAATTTCTACAAAAAAAAAAAAAAGTTTAAAGCTTTTTTTTTTCCGACCAAATGAATGAGCAAAGCTCTGTTTTATTAACAGACAACAACTAACTGGTCAAGACTCGAAACCAATCATCGTTGGTAATAAAAACGACAGCGTTTTCAGATATAAAACTGAAAAGGAGGGTTTAAAGTTTTCATCTTTGGCGTCTGAGCCGTACGATTTCTCTCCACTTCTATCAATACACATTCTCGGTCTTCTTCTTCTTCCTCTCGGATGGCGGCGGCTGCTAGGGTTCGGTGTCATTGCAATGCTCTTTTCACCAGCCACCGGAACTCGTCGACGCTACCGATCTCTCCGAGTCGCGTCGGTTTCACAGCTTTGAAATGCCCGAGGAAGTTCTTGTTGTCCATTGGAGATGGCTCATCCTCCTGCACACGGAATGTCTCGGGTTCATGTCTCAAAGGCACTGTGCGAGCTGTTATGGAAGAGGAGAAGACAGACGTTATAAAGGAGAGGGAGGGGGACGAGAAGAGATTCACGTGCGTAATGAAGTTCGGTGGATCCTCGGTGGCGACGGCGGAGAGGATGAGGGAAGTGGCGGATCTGATTTTGGCGTTTCCGGAAGAGAGTCCGGTCATTGTTCTTTCCGCTATGGGGAAGACAACAAACAATCTCTTGCTTGTAATGTCTGAAACCTCTCTCCTTTAGACTTTGTTATTGATGTTTAAAGTTTTGAATTTGAGGTTCTGAGTTGTTGGTTAGTTTAGGCGGGAGAGAAGGCTGTGAGCTGTGGTGTCTCTAATGCATCTGAGATTGAGGAATTGAGCGTTATAAAGGAATTGCATCTCAGGTTTTGATTCACTCTACATTAAAGTATCACTCTCTCTGCTTGCTGTTAGTTTTGGTAAAGAATGTGTTTTTTTCTGTTGTTTCAGGACAGTGAAAGAGCTCAAGATCGATCCCTCTGTTGTTACATGTAAGAATAGTATTGTTTGCTCATGTAACTTTGTACACTTGGAGCTTTGTTCTTGCTATTTTAAGTAGGCTCATTAATGTTTCATATGTGATGAGTTTGGTAATAATCCAAGAGCCTACTACATGTATTGCTTTCTGTTTTTTTTTTTGTTAATTTGGGAAAACATTTTGTAGCGTTTTTGGAAGAACTGGAGCAACTCCTGAAAGGCATAGCCATGATGAAGGAGCTGACACTTCGAACCAGAGACTACTTAGTCTCTTTTGGAGAGTGTTTGTCTACAAGGATTTTCGCAGCTTATCTTAATAAAATCGGTGTCAACGCACGCCAGGTGTGCCCACCATCATTTTTAGTATTAGTTTAATTTTCTCTGGAAGTACATATATATTGTTTTGTTGACTAATTAGTAAAATTGATTAGGCTAGAAATGTTCAATCTAGATTTCGGTTCCGGTTCAGTTATGGTTTGTTGGATGAAAAAATATGAGACCCAGGTTGAAAGTGTATATACTTTAAATTGGTCAGTAAAATTTTGTTTGAGCTTTCTTGAGCACAATCAAACATTTTTTTGGCGACTAGTAGCTAACTAGAGTATGAACTTTGCAGTATGATGCATTTGAAATTGGTTTCATTACAACGGATGATTTCACAAATGGGGATATCTTGGAAGCAACGTATCCAGCTGTTGCCAAGAGATTATATGATGATTGGATGCATGATCCTGCTATTCCTATTGTAACGGGTTTCCTTGGGAAGGTATTTTGCTAAAAGCTTGCAATCTTCAGAATTTGCATTTCAAGTTGTTGTGTGGTTTGCCTAATTAGTTAAAAATCAATAATAGGGTTGGAAAACTGGTGCGATTACTACCTTGGGTAGAGGTGGCAGTGATTTGACGGCAACCACAATTGGTAAAGCGTTGGGTTTGCAAGAGATTCAGGTTCTTCTACAACCAGCCTTTGAAGTTCAATGTTATTTTTCAAACAACGTTGTATGCATCTCTGTTAAGTTTGGATGTTTGTTTGGAGTAGGTGTGGAAAGATGTTGATGGTGTTCTAACTTGTGACCCTACAATTTATAAAAGAGCTACACCAGTACCCTTTCTAACATTCGATGAAGCAGCCGAGCTAGCTTATTTTGGTGCACAGGTCCCACTCTACTTAGCAGTTATTAGCGGCAACACAGAAATTTTTTACAGTGATATAAGCAAAAAAATTATAATTGTTGCTGCAGGTTTTGCACCCACAATCAATGAGGCCAGCAAGAGAGGGTGAGATTCCTGTTAGGGTTAAAAACTCTTATAACCCTAAAGCTCCTGGAACTATCATCACTAAAACAAGAGACATGACCAAGGTATAGAGTCTCTCCAAATCTGTGTTACTTTTTATGCAGCTCATGTCCTTCACAGAGAACTAAAACTTTATTCTTCTTCATATGACAGACAGTTTTAACGAGCATTGTTCTGAAACGCAATGTGACCATGCTGGACATAGCAAGCACCCGAATGCTTGGTCAAGTTGGCTTTCTTGCAAAGGTAAGCATGTAATCACCTTAGAACTCATCTATTGGTGCAAGGTCCGAATTGGTCTGCTCCACTCCATAATCATACTGTTAAATAATTAACATTGCATGTAAATCTCACTGTTTTGGCCAGGTGTTTTCGATATTTGAGGACCTTGAAATATCCGTTGATGTTGTTGCCACTAGTGAAGTCAGCTTATCTCTGACATTGGATCCGTCAAAACTTTGGAGCAGGGAACTGATTCAACAGGCAAGTTCTTGTTCAATCCCAAACACTTTGTTTTCCAATCCATATAAATTATGCTTTTCTCAACGAACTTTTCTATCTATTTTTTCCCTTGTAACAGGAGCTTGATCATGTAGTAGAGGAACTTGAGAAAATTGCAGTTGTGAATCTCTCAAAAGGAAGAGCTATAATCTCTTTGATTGGGAATGTTCAACATTCCTCCCTGATTTTAGAGAGGGTTAGTAGATCTCTTCCCTCCTTGAAAGTTCTCATCAAGAAAATCATTTCTTACCTAATTATTTATTGAATTCGGGCAGGCGTTTCATGTTCTTTGGACAAAAGGTATCAATGTCCAGATGATATCACAAGGAGCATCCAAGGTAATAATAATACACTGCTTATCACAAAACTCTCTTTAAGTACACGACTAACAAATTTTATTTCTTGCAGGTAAACATTTCGCTTATAGTAAATGATGATGAAGCTGAAGGATGCGTTGAGGCCCTTCACAAATCCTTCTTTGAGAGCGGTGACCTCTCAGAGTTATTGATACAACCAAGACTGGGCAACGGGTCACCTCTTAGGACAATGCAAGTAGAAAATTGACTTGCCTGATCTGCAATTTTTCCATTGTATTGCTTCTGAGTTCTACGTTACGTTCATTAAGAACTGCTTGTCGTCTACTACTTGTTTTACACTTTTCATTTGGTATGAGAACGATTTCTTGGACCATTCGTGTGATCTATTTTAATCAATAAGAGAAGAAATATATTGAGATGCAGTTACATATGTTCACAGATAGGTTTTGGTACAAGAACATTGGGGCTAAAAGCTGTGCAGTTGTGTAAGCATGTGGACAAGCTCATCACTTGAAGGCCGATCTGCTGGAAAGTCAGAAAGGCAGATAATGGTGATTCTTAAAGCCATTAACATCTCGTCTTCCTCCACTTCCTCTCCAAGAATACTCTTATCTAATGCTTCCCTCACTTCTCCCGTTTGCTGCAAATGCTTCAGCCACTGTCCTAAGCTCCCTCCGCTTGCACCTTCTATTGAGAAAGGAAGGGTAGGGTCTCTCCCGGTTAAAAGAACACCTAATATCATCCCAAAGCTGAAGACGTCGCTTTTGTCTGTATATCTGTGTCACAATCATTTGCATACCTATGTTAGTAAAAAGAGAGTTTAACTCAAAGGTGATGGTGTTGATTCTAAGCAAGCACCTGTTAGTCTGAGAAGACTCAGGAGCTGAGTAGCAAGACACTGATGTATGTGAAGCAGGAATGATCTTGGCCAATCCGCAATCAGCAAGCCGAGGCTCAAACTCAGAATCAAGCATCACATTCGTAGGTTTCAAGTTGTAATGAAGAATCTGTTGCTCACAGCTGAAATGGAGATACTGAAGCCCTTTGACAATTCCAACGGCAACTCTCAGCCTAATCTCCCATCCTAGCTCTAGTTCTTGAGCTCTAACCTTAGTCATCACATCCTCAAGACTACCGTTGGGCGTGTAATCATACACCAGAGAGAACTCATCTGATTCACGGACATAAGCTCTTAAACTCATCAGGTTCCTATCTCTTAACCCAGCAAGAAGCTCAAGCTCCTTCTGCAGCCTTCTCTTAACCGACTTAGTTGCTTCTGGTGAGCCGCCGTTTCCTTCAAGCGAGCCTAGTCTCTTGACTGCAACCACTAGACCATTATCAAGCACCATCTTGTAGTATTTACCGTTAGGGTCTGAGCCGAGCAACTGGATGCCATTAGCAAGAGCTGCGTGAAGAGACTTGGGTGTGATCTTAGGGGAAAACACCACAGGGCCTTTGAGAATTGGCGTCTGTTTCAGGTACTTGACAGTGCTACGGACCAAGAAAGCTAACGCTAAGGCCGAGACCAATCCTGTTAAAACCCCTGAGACGATGCTAACAACGATAACCTTTGAAGTGATTTTGGACTCCAGTGGTGTAGATGAAGGTGGAGCTGTGGATAAGTGTTTCACAGCTCTTCGCCGACAACTTGCGCTTGTTCTTGAAGAGAAGACTAAGAAGATGAACAAGAGGAGATGGACAGTGTTGCAATATCTCTTTCTTCTTCTTTGCTCCATTGAAGAGAAAGAAAAAAGCATATAAGTTTTTCAAGATTCGGACACAAAAGCTGAAGCTGTGTTCAAAGCTAAAAGAAGCAGAAAAGTGAAGTCTTTTTAATACTACAGTGAAGCTCTCTCTCTCTCTCTCTCTCTTCCTATCCTCTTCTCCCAAACCCACACAATATATTCTCGAGAAAACCAATGAGAAAAGAAAAAGAAAAAAGGAATCTTCAATTCAAAATGTTTACAAAGAAGATGAATGGAACCATTGGCTCAAAGATTCTTATCTGAAAATTCTCCCTCTTTTCCTCCACAATTAAAAAAAAAAACTGAAATTTTCCAAGAAGCTACAAACAGAAACTCAAACTATGTCTCAAAATAATCAAAAGAACAAACTTCAATGACGTTTTTTTTTCTCCCTTGGTTTCTACATATCTTGTGGTTGAAACGATGAACAAAACAAACAAAACTATCTATCAACCAGACAGAGACACACAAACGAAACAACACACACTCTCTTTTCAAGAAACAGTATCTGCGAGACCGTGAACTCTCTCTCTCTCTCTCCTCACAAAAAGCATGACCATCCTTGTTACACTTGCACGCAAAAGAATACAAGAAAAGAGGAAAAATGGGTTCCCGCCTTAGAGTGGGACCTCGTATGTCAGACGGTCCTTAGTAAACATGGGTCCCGTTGCCACGTACGCGTACGAAAGGCAGCTCTCGTTGCTTTGTCATGAGTGGCCGAAAGCAAAGACATCGAGTTTCGTGAAGAGGGGAGAATGCGAGAAGGAGATCTCCACCGTTGAATTAGATAAGCTAAGTGAAATGTAGAACCGTTGGATGGGAGGGAGGCTTAGGAATGTGTGCAACTTTGTCTTAGCGTGTGAGATTATTATTACACAAAAGATGTTCCCTTTGTTTGTCTGAGAATAATTTGCTTTTCTCCTTTTACCGTTCTTGCAATAATTATAATTAAAAAGCTTCTGCTTTGGTATCAAAGTGATTAAGTGAGGTCTTGTTTTCAGATTTGAACACGTTTTTAAAAGACGGTATTGTTCTTGTATAGTTAGTTTATCATCTCTCTCAGCTTTGGTACAATCTTATTAGCTTTGAAACGATTCTCGTGGAGGTAGATTCAAAACCAATACCATAAGATTATATAAGCTAATGAATCGTTTTATGGTCAACACTTCTGCAAGAAATGAACAAGCCGCAAGTTGCTTACACGTTACAACGCATGACAAACGGAGAGCAAGCTTATAATCGTAACATCAAATACACACAACACGACACAACACAATACACTCTATAACTTCCCATTAAGCAGCCTATATCCATCACAAAACATCAAATAATACATAATATGGAGGCTAAGCTTGCCCGAGACAAGTGTAGGATGAGGACAATTAGAAGTCCCTTCTTCTGAAAGTAATGATTGAAACATATCTCCCCAAGACTTCTATGCTCTTAAGCTTCTTTCTGTATCTTTTTAATCAGCACTGTCTGTGATTGTAACCGTTCGCAGCTTCTGAAAGGAGAGACAGGACTTCTGCATCAGTAAATTTCGACTCTGCAGCAATGTCGAGAGCGGTTTTTCCTTCTCCATTGACGGCTTCTGTGTCAGCTCCCCTGCAAACATTAACTCAATTTGTGTTACTACCAATAGGATCTACCAAGAGAATACGTTGGGAGATTTTTTTTGCCAAGTCACCTCGTGAGAAGCAGTCTTGCAACTACCGCTTTGCCTCTGAGAATACAATAATGCAACGGCGTTTGACCACTCGAATCTGTAGCGTTCACATTCGCACCATACTGCAGCAAAAGCTCCACCATCCCAATATCTGCTTTCTCGCAAGCACAGTGAAGCAGAGAGCAGCCTCCAGTTTCCTCTGGTGGAATACTTGAAGAGAAACCTGAGGAAGTTCTATCGAGCAACTCGTTTCTTAACTTGAGTAGCACGTCCTCGCGCGTTGGTGGCCTCTCAGGTATTAACATCACTCTGGAAAGCGTTAACGAAGAGCTGGAAGATGGTTGGTCATACACAGAGTTCACATCCGCTTCACCGTTGACAATAAGACGGTAAACAGACTTTTTATCATTGGCAGACACTGCATCCCACATTTGTTGTGCAACTGATTGTGGGAAGTCACAGTCTCTTGATCTCCGAACAAATAGCTTCTCAGCATACTGTCAAATGACAAACAAAAAACTATGAAACAAGCTTCACACTTATCTCTGACATAAGGAATCAAATAAAGAGAAGATGATTACAAACCTTTGCCTGTATATACTTCTCCTTGACAGATATCATATCAGCATAGCTAGGTTTTCCTGTAACCAGCACTCTTGATTTATCAGACCTGCACATTCTTGTGATTAAGGTTCTTATAGCTTTGGATGAGAGGTGTCAACACTTGAATTATAAGCGAATGTTTTACCCTGTTAAGCCTGGATCAACATGGAAGGCGCTCCTTGAATGAAGCAGCTCCTCCCAGACCGTGTTTGCAAAATTATTCCCAAGAGCTTGGAACAAAGTTATAACAGAAGGTTCCCATACTTTCACATCCAGAGTGAGTGACCTAACCTGTAACCAACAGCCAAATTTTCAGATTGCTCTAAACTGATTTCAAACTTAAGGTCCATCAATGTTCAGATTCTTCTATCACATACCTTTGATATATGCACACCAAGGTTTCGGTGAACACCAGAACACTCAATACAAACAAGAACACCTAGGTTTAAAGAAGCCCAGTCTGGCTCTGGAGCTCCACAATCCGCACACTTGTCATTCCCAAAGACTTTTCTCAGGACATCAATGGGCTTCTCACCCTTTCTAATGGACCGTTGCGGCTGGAAATTTCGAGATGACCTTTCATTGTACCCCATAAAGCTCCTCTCACATACAAACTCATCAGTAGTGGGATGATCATATTCAGAACTTTCATATGAGCTACTTTCACTAGCAGACCGGTGGTGGCCACTTTCCATGGGGCTACCAGGGACCTGAGAACTAAGCAGTGATGCAATCACCCCAGTGATCTTTTCTATCCAATCCATTTGATCGAGTGCGCTCTCAGCCTGCACTGACAAACAATAAGTTATCACTGAGTGAAAACTATTGAAGGTCTAAAGGCAGCAACAAACAAACAAACAAACACTCTCTGAATCAAACCTGCAATGTGTAGTTTTTTGAAGGTGAAATGATCCTAAAGCAAAACCTCAGATCTGACTGATCAGCGTCTACTTTAATTGTTGAGGTAAGCAAGTTCACTGTATGACGAGCTACAGACTTCTCATCATGCACTCCTCCACCATGATTATTCGAAGAAAGCCACCTGCTTAGAAGTCCAGACCCAAGCTCGGAGCTGTTTCTCTGTCCAGAGAGCTGGCTCCCAGACCCCTAAACATCAACTCAACTAAGTCAAAGAGTGTGCAAAGAATAGTTCAAGAAGATATTGCATTGCACTAGACACAAACTCACAGATGGCTTGCTACATTGTTTCCGGTAATAATACAGCATTCCACGGCTGTCAAGAACAAAGAACCGTCTTTTCCAGTCTCCTCTCAAGTTTGAAGAGCGTTTAGAGAGATAACCTTGCCGTATTGTTTGCACCTGAAGTACCATGAAACGTTAATAACATTCTTGTGAGGTGTCTCATTCATATGTTAAGAGGATATTAAATTAAACCTTTCCCCTTGCGGCAGATTGCATAACGGCGTCTATCATTTTGTGTGAGCTTCTACCAATCGCTTGTATGCCATCTCCATTTGGGGATCCATTAGCACTGTTTGAACCATACCTGCTCTCTCGATCAACCTGTCTTTTGTACTCCTGCATCTTCTCGTCAAGTGCTGCTTGTTCATAATTTGATCTCTCTCTGGACTGTTGTGCATAGGTCAAGACCTGCAAAAAGAAAAAAAGAGTTGGAAGTATAAATATTTTCGTAAATGCTACTATCTAAGCGTTCTCAGCACAATAATAACATGTTAAAACTCATAAATGATCTTAGAAAAGTTCATAGAACTAAACGGACCTGGTTGATATATGGTTCCATCTGATGCAGTAATTCGTAACCCTGAAAGCAGCCGCATTAAGATTTTACACAAATCTTCTCAGACTATTTTAATATTCTGAAGAAGCTAACAAACTTACCTGTTTGAAGTAACGAAGATGTGCATCCATCGTTCCGCTGACTGCTTCCAAAAATTCAAATCTTTTCTTGGCTTCAACATTTGAGAGAGTAGTCACCTGAGCATGAATAAGGGAAACCAAAGAAAACAAAAGATTATTCCAACATTAGCATTAATGTGACAAGAGGGTATATTGATTTGAAATTAATAACCAAGATCAAACAAAAGAATATTACAAGGTTGAATCGAGCTTTCTCAAACATAGACCTCGAAGTGTGAAGTTCCTGACAGTGTCAAAATATGTTAGTGACACACAGACAAAAAAAAACTAAATACTTGATATTCAAATGTTAGGAACAACTAAAGTTATGCACCATACCTGTTCTAAAGCAGCAGCAACGTCACTTTTTGTACCTTTCCTCAACGATAGAAACTTCTCACGGGCCTAAAGCACGATAGGAAACTTAATCAGTTAACTTCGAAACTAGAAACAGAAACCAACAGAGTCGAGAACACGAAGAAGAAAACCCTGACCATAGGGATACCTGATCATAGGTAAGGCTAGCTTTGTCAAAGCGCTTTCGAGCTTCCTGTAGAGGAAAAGAAAAAGATCTCTCAGGATTACATATCCAAATGGGAAAAAGAAATATCTGGACTATCCAAAGCGGGCCCAAGAAGAGAGAAAGAAGCTTTGTACCTTAACCTCATGCAAGTCCATATTGGCAAATTGAAGTAATCTGTCATTCAGAATATGTTCCACCTGACAATGAGAACTCATCAAAATAAGTACCTGGACTGATAAGACTTGATCTAATTTGGAAATCTATTACAATGTCTAAAGGTGAAGCAATCTATGTAAAGACCATTTCCAGTGAAATAAGACAAAACTATTAGCATACCTGTGACCGGAGAACTTCCTTATACGTCCCAATTTCCCTCAACGCAATTGTAAATTTCGTCATCACAGGTCCTGTCACGGCAAGTTAGAGTCTATTAGTATTAGCACCTTAGATTAAACTAGTTTTATTTTCCAATTTTCACCAGATATATGCTACTTAAGAGTTATTTGCAGTCAGGCATACCTCCAAAAGCCACACTAATGGGATCATTATGGCCACCACCAAATGTTTCAAGAGCACTTGCGAAAGCAATGTCTCCATCATATGCCTCGCCTAACCCTTCACTGACAAATCAAGGACAATCTATGTGTTAGAAGACATGTTCTCATGTCTGTTTGAGCCAGAAGTACATCTACAATCCTACATATTTGCGAGAATGTAGAGCATACGTGTATTTGCGGCATCCTTTGTAAAACTTTAAACTTCTTTCCCGCAATATTTCTGCACTCTCCTCCATGCTTTGTAACTGTTTCAATAAAAAAAAACTTATCAATATGGAAACCCCGAGTAACACAGTAAGAACAGGTTTTGGACAGAACTTGAGCTACGCTAGTAACTCTCTTTACATCAAAAGTTGTAATCTTTTCTGCACATCTCTAGAGTATATATATAGCAAGAACTCCAATTAAAACAGTGAGCATGAGAATACAAGTAAGAAGATAACACAGAAGTCCCATTCTAGTAGTTTAGGGGTATAAATGTCGGTGAAACCCCAAAATTCCACATCTTAATGTCTCCAAAGTTTGTATCTTTTCACAGCCTAAAGGATAAATCTTGCTTGATATGACACCAAACTCTAACCTGAGACGCTAAAAGACTCGAGAGATGAGGACAAAGGTGAAAGAGACCAAGATATGTAGAAACAAACCTGTTTGCGGAACATGGGAGAGTCATCAAGCTTTGTGAAATGCATTTTGAGCAAATGATTACTTCCCTTTCTTCTTCGACCCAAACACCAGTTAACATCACACGGAAGAAACCAAACAAAAACAAAAAAAAAAAACTAAAAGCTAAAGACAACTATGTCTCCCAAAAAGAAAAAAAAACTGAGATCCTCTTTCCCTCCGACCTAAACTTCCCGAACTGACAAAGAAACCAAAAGCCCGATGATCTTCCCAAGACTTGAGCTTAGCGTAATTCGAGCTGTTTTTTTTTTGTCTAGACGAAACCTTCAGTGAAATCGAGAGAAAAAAAAAACAGTTGTGGTTTTTTTAGATGCAAGTGTCTCGGGAGTAGAGAAGAGAGACAAAAGAAAGAAAAGAACTTCACCGTCTTCGTGATATTTTTTTAACCGAAAAGGCGGCGAAACTGTGTCGTATTATTACCGCCGGAGATGGAGAAGGTTGGTAAGAGACGGCGTCGTTTCAAGGTTGTAACATTAAAAGAAGAGGGAAAGGAGTAGAGAGAGAGGTCTGACTGTGGTCGTCATCTGAGAAAACAAGGACTCCCGTTTCTTACGCGTTTTAATACGCGTGTGAAGTTATGTAGTGCGAGTTAACGATGCGCGTGTAGTGAACGCAATCCTTATGAGTGGAGTAATGATAATAGCTAAGGGGGTGTGGGACCCGTGCTCTGGTTGCTTCTCCATTACCTTTTGTTCCGGAGAGACAGAGAGAGTGGTCCGTGGGGTATAAATAATTAAAGATATTTTTAAAATTTCTTTACAAAAATAAAATAAATCTCTTATTATAGGGTGGAAAAAAATGGTAAAGCAAAAAGAAAAGGGAGTTAATTTAGAAAAAATGGACACCAACATCTTTTACTTTTTGTTGTTGGCAGACTTTACAGTCGAATATGAGATTCAAATTCACATTGTTTAATCATAAATTATGATAAAATTGTACAGCTGCTAGAAAATTGTTTAATCATCACCGATCATATACACCTTTTAGCCAAGATCGTGTTAAACATAGTTTTGCAATCAATCTTTGTTCAAACCAATCGGTATTCGCTTATCCTTGGATGAAAGTTTCTCCTTCGTAATATTCATGTATCCAGTCTAGTGTGGACATGTAAATTTAGATACTTAGGTAAAAGAAATATATCAATCCTTTTTTGGTCAACGTTATCATCATCAAAGTAACCAACTTGTTAATATTTTTCAACTTGACCTAATCTATATTCTATCTGATGACTCTGGTCTTTCTAGTTATCATATCCTATACTTATGTTTCTCTCTCATATTATTTCCGACCTACTAATCTAATACTAGTACTACTATAGTGATCTCTTTTTCCTTTCTAGCTGTCCCCTCTTTCATTTCATTAGACTTGAATCAGGCCCACAGTTGTAAAATCTTTTTGTTTTATCTTTAAGTTTGTTACAAACCCAAAAATATTCCTTCCGAGGATATCAAGAACAAATAAAAACAGTGACGGACTTGAAAACTCAAATAGGCCGATAATGGGCCCAGGAGCGAGATAAAAAAAGCCCATTTAGAAGTTTAAATTTATTTCATCTTCTTAAATTAAGTACAATCAGAAGAGATCACGCATGAGGCGGTTTTACATTCTTCCCCAAATCGATCTGTGATGGCCGGCGAAGATTTTCAGTCTCGCGTCGAGAAGATCTTCGGATCTCTCGCCTTCTCCCGCTCCACGTCTTCTACTACTACCTCCACGTCTTCTGCGGCGCCGCTGCGGCAAACGCAATCGGGCTCGGTGTGGTCTCTCTCCGGCGCAGAAGTGGAGAAGCGGGAGTGGAAGCGAGAGCAGCTCGCTTCGTACGATAGGGAAGAGATGCCTTGTGCGTCATCGTTCGACGAGATTCTGAGACAGCAGAGGATCTCGAGCACTGATCGGAAGGAGGGAGAGGAAGGCGGTGACGAGGAGTTTGATGGTGATGATGATGATTGGAGCATCAGAGCATCCATGGGCCTTGACCGTACCCTCGACGATGAGGTATAATCAATTGTTTTTGGTTAGGCAAGGATTGTGGAAATAAGGAAACGCTTACTCATATTAGCTTAAGTAAAACTAGGGAACAATTGGCTTCATATGTATTCATATCATTAAGATAATAGAGTTTTGTAGTATGTGAGTTGTCAACACAATGATCTTGATATGAACCTTTGTTCACACGAGAAAGAACTAGAAGATTTAGGCCAAGGCTCATATCAGTTTGAATTAACTTTAATCTCCAGGAGAGATTTAGCTTAGGGTTAAGAGGAAAGGTAGCCTAAATTTTCTAGTTCTTTCGCAAATTAAAAGGTTCTTGAATTTTCAATTTTTAGACTTAGTAGGAGAACATCTCGTTTTCTTTGATACTGAGCATTGTTTTCTTTGCCTTTTGCTGTGAAACAATTTTGTTTTTTTTAAACCATTGAAACAATTCCTCACGGCTTGAAATTTTTTGCTTCTTGACGCAGGACGAAGAAGATGAGTATGATAAGGTCGCACTAGGGAAAGAGGATGTTGGTAAAGGCGTGTCTATGGAAGATGTCATTTCCAGACCGTGTGGTATGCGGATTCGTGATCCTCGTGCTAACCATGCTGCTGCAAAAATTAGGCTGAAGGAAGATGAACTCGAGGCCAACAAGTCTAGCCCTTCTGGCTTTATCCCCTCGAAGAGTAAAGAGCCAACACCGCACCCAGAAGAGTCTTCTAAATCTGTGCCACCGAAACCTATACTCAAAAGGAAGGAGAATAGTTCAGATTCTGAAGCGAGGACAAGTAAGCGAGTCAGGTTTGATGTCTCTGAAGAAACATCGAAGGAGCCTGAAGATAATTATTCAGTTGCTGCCTCCTTAAAAAGCGCATTGCCTCGGAGTAGAAGTGGTGCTCAGGTACCGGATTACTTGATAAATCCTTCCAAGTACACCTGTTACAGCTTTGATCCATCTTCGGAATTGAATGAGAAGTCCCAAACACAAGAGTACACGGACATTCCCAAGGATTCCGAAGGATTAGAAACTTCAGAGTCAGAATCCTTCAAGAAAGTCTCCTTTGTTCCGCAGAAGAAGACAAAGGACGTCAGAGAAGACGGTAGCAACTGTAGTGAGACGAAGACTGTTGATGCTGGTCGTGTGGCAGAAGACGAGAGACCAAGTGAAACAGAAGGTGGTGATACTGAAATAGGAGAATCAGAGAGCTGCAACCGTTTCCAAAGTAACGATCGTCAGTATCGTGCCAAGCAAAGTGTAGATGAAACTGATGTCTAGATAATTCGGTTTGGTTTGGGGTCAGTTGCAAAACATGTAGCGTCTTTTAGCAGTCTTATGTAAGACAACTTTGTAAGAAAAAAACTCAAAGCAGTTTGCCTTTGAGACTGGCTATGATTCCTTGCTTTCTAAAAAGTCATTTTATTATAAGTTTCTTTCGATTCATTTCAACAAGTTCTAATCTTTGACTGCTATGAACCAAATCATGGGTTCCATTTAATTGCTTCAAAGATTTTGCTTATATACCCAACTGAAAGATTCCTGTTGGGCATTAAAAGGCTTCATTCGGTACTGAAGTCTGGTGACTTGTTCAGGTTTGTGTATTATTAAACTAAATTTGAGGTCGACGAAAAAAACTAAATTAAGAGACTTATAGTAGGTTGTCCAAAAATAAAAAGAGACTTAGAAGACGGAGAAGGCCTCACCTAACCCAAGTGACCACGTCAGACCAGACTAAACTGAAAGTCATTAAGAAATAGAACCTAAAATCTTGCTGCTAATTAAATAGTGACTTTCAACACTGAAAATTACTTGGAACCTGGTTTTCTTTTTCCAGAGTGTTTCTCAGCAATATCCCTCAAGGTCCCAACTTGATAAAGTCCACTATTTTAAGGCTTTAGTTTGAAGGTCAAAATCATTTCTATTAAATATTTTGACTTCTAAGTTCTAACAGATCGATTAAATGTTGGGAACATGATCAAACATCAGTTTCTAAATCATTTGTTACTAAATTTAAATTATTCTGAATAAATAAATAAATAATATATAAATATCACTATTAGTATTTTATAATTCTATATTTAAATTTAATTTATTCTGAATAAATCATTTTATATTTGTCAACAAAAAATAAAAACTTAGGTTTAAGAAAAATGGAATAGAGTTAGTGGAATGGGAAAATATATTTCATAGCCATGAATGTGAAAAATAGACATTATTAATATGAGAAAAGGACAATAATTAATTTATTTGTTTTTCCTCTCTTGGACTAAAAACGCATTAGGACCAGTTGAAGATAATTTAACAATATTTCGTTTTTTTTTTAAACAAAAAAACATAGTACTGTTAGGTCGGATAAGACTACGATTGGAGATATCGTGAGAACCATATAATATCACTCTTTCGTACTGTGCTATTGTGTTTCTTGATATTTTTTAGTTTTTACATTTGTTTGATTTAATACATTTTCACAATTTTCTGCTCCATTGTGTGTGAATCAACATGGAGAAGAGAGAATAGTCTACTCCAGGTGAGTTTAAAGTCCTGCGTAAGTTTCGTTTGCTTTTCTGATTATCTTTACTTGTTTCAACAAAATAAAATATTTAAAACTATACTTATCACAGAAACAACAAGGTTTCCGATTGAATATTCTTGTATTGAAACTTAGTTTGTAATTTCTAGACCTTCGTCACGACTCACACGAATCCCAGCTAAATAGTTTTGTATTGGTTGACCAACAAAAAAAAATATAAAGTGAACTATCAATGGGGTCTTTGTGTATGAATATTATTTTCTTCAACAGAAGTTTCAACTTAATTTGGAAGAACAATGCATAAAGAAATTTCTTGTCGATTTTCCCTTAATTTCTCCACGTTTTCCTGCCTCTTTTGATCCTTATATTTTATTCCACAAGTCGCAGAATGTTGACGGTCGAATACTTGGCTACATGATAAATGGCTACCAAAAATTATTTTAAATAAATAAATACTTTCGTAATTTTACAAGCGTGGATATGTCAAACCAAACTGAATAATCAAAATTTATTGAACTCTTTTTTATAAAAAAAATTATCAACTAAACATATGTATATGACAAAAAAACATATGTGAAACACCTTCTAACGATTGATCTTAAGAATTGTCGCTGACCATGAATTCTCAGATGCCTAAGATTCGTATCATTAACGTTCATTCCACATTGTTAAGTCTATACAATGGTCCTTAATTAGAACCCCCAGGAATTAGTTAAGCTGTATCTTTCCATGTAACTTCAATTATATTGTCTTTGACAAAATCAGTTTCTTGTCATATTCCTGAAGTTTCTATATCATTACTCTTCTCATACACTACACGTACGTATATAATATGGCATGGAATCGTTCACACGGTGAGGTCTAAGTCGTCTAATCAATTAAACATATCGATCAAGTTGTGCTTTTCACTTACGACTTTTCTATAGTTAATCATCTAAACAATGACCCCAAACTTCCAATACTTTTGCTATATATAGGACTTAAGCATTCACTTTTTATCATATCATCAACAAAAAATCATACCCAACAAAAAAACATTCACTCTCTATCTTCATATCAATTAGAGAGAACCAAAAATGAAGCCAATCTCCAACAACGACGAAACATGGGATGCGACGCTGAAGGATTTAACGTCCAACGTGAAGGAGATACAAGACAATGTGTTGGAGGAGATAATCACACCTAACCTAAAAACAGAGTACCTCCAACGTTTTAACATGGATAGGTTCGATAAAAAGCTCTTCAAGAAGAACGTACCGGTCGTGTCCTATGAAGATATTAAGCCTGATATCGACCGTGTCGTTAATGGAGAGTCGTCAGATGTCATATCTGCTCGCCCTATTACGGGTTTCTTGCTAAGGTACAAACGAAACTCTCTCTAGCCTCTACTAATTATCTTGGTTCTTGTAAAACTAATTTCTTGAATTCTATTTTTGTATAGTTCGGGAACTTCAGGAGGAGCACAAAAGATGATGCCATGGAACAACAAGTACTTGGACAATTTAACATTTGCATACGATCTTCGTATGCATGTTATAACCAAGTAAGTCAAATACTGTATTTGAAAGATTGAAATATTGAATTTTTAAAAAATTTCATGTATATTAAAAATAATTAAATTTTGTTATAATAATGTGTATTAATTAAAATTTTGTTTTCATCAACTAACTATTAATTAAAATCTAAACATCAATTTTTCAAATATAAACAAAAAATCTAAAACATCATTCTTTTAAGTACTAGTTTTTTCTTGTATTGTTTTAACCATATCTATGATCAGACCAATAATGATGATTTTTTTGGTTCTGTCTAGGCATGTGAAAGGCTTGGAGGAAGGAAAAGGGATGATGTTTCTCTTCACTAAACAAGAAACCAAGACTCCTTCTGGCTTACTCGCTCGAGTCGCAACCAGCAGCTACTTCAAGAGCGACTATTTCACGAACCGACCATCCAACTGGTACTACTCGTACACAAGCCCAGATGAAGTCATCTTATGTTCCAACAACACACAAAGTCTCTACTGCCATTTGCTATGCGGCTTGCTCCAACGCGACGAGGTTGTGAGAATGGGTTCCATCTTCGCTTCAGTCATGGTCCGAGCAATCAAGTTCCTCGAAACTTACTGGGAAGAGTTGTGTTCAAACATCAGATCAGGCCGTCTCAGCGAGTGGATCACGGACCTCGGTTGTCGTAGTTCAGTGTCTTTGGTCCTTGGTGGACCACGTCCTGACTTGGCAGACACGATTGAGACTATCTGCAACCAGAGTTCTTGGAAAGGTATAGTCACAAGAATCTGGCCCAACACTAAGTATATTGAGACCGTTGTTACGGGTTCAATGGGACAGTATGTTCCCACGTTGAACTACTATTGCAGCGACTTGCCTCTCGTGTCAACGACTTACGGCTCTTCGGAGACTACGTTCGGGATCAATGTAGATCCTCTGTGCAAACCTGAAGATGTTTCTTATGCGTTCATGCCTAACATGTCTTACTTTGAGTTCATAACGATGGATGGAGAGAAACGTGATGTTGTCGACCTTCATGATGTGAAAATTGGGTGCACTTATGAACCTGTCGTCACAAACTTCGCCGGTGAGTTTAAAAAGAGAAATACTTGGGTTCACCCCCTAGGGTGAACCTCTAGGTTCACCAACCAATAGTGTTTGAGTATTTGATATTTGATATCTTTTAAAAAAGGAAATAAAATTGAATATCCAAATTAGATTATATCTTTAAAATCAAATAATAAAAATACATAAAAATAGTTACAAAAAATAAATAAATTAATATTATTAAGTCTTCAGCAAAATATTAAACCCTATACCCTAAATCCTAAACCCTATACCCTAAACGTTAAACCTTAAACTTTGGATAAACTTTAAACATTGGAAAATCTTAAACCCTAAATTATACATTAAAAATTAAATTTTAATAAAACTAAACCCTAAATCCTAATCACTAAACCCTAAACCCTTGGGTAAACTCTGAACCCTTGGGTAAATTCTAAACCCTTGGATAAATCATAAACTCTAGGATTTAATTTTAAGTATTTTTAATTTAGAGTTTATGATTTATCCAAGGGTTCAGGCTTTATCCACGGGTTTATGCTTTAGTGATTAGGGTTTAGGATTTAGGGTTTAGTCTTATTAAGATTTAGTTTTGATGTATGACTTAGGGTTTAAAATTTTCCAATGGTTTACGGTTTATCCAAGATTTAAGGTTTATAATTTAGGGTTTGGAGTTTAGAATTTAGGGTATAGGATTTAGTATTTTGCTAACATTTTAACAATATTTATTTATTTATTTTTTGTAACTATATTTATGTATTTTTATTGTTTTATTTTAAAAATCTATATCATATTTGGAAATTCAATTTTATTTCCTTTTTTAAAAGATATCAAATATCAAATACTCAAACACTATTGGTTGGTGAACCTAGAGGTTCACCTTAGGGGGTGAACCCAAGAATTTCTCGTTTAAAAACCATAATGACTTAAAAATATATTAATTAAAAAAATGACTTAAAAATATATTTAAATCTTTTTTTCTTATGGTTTGTTTTATTTTATTTTACAGGATTGTATAGAATGAGAGTGGGAGATGTTCTCTTGGTGACTGGTTTTTACAACAATGCACCTCAGTTTAGGTTTGTAAGAAGAGAGAACGTCGTCTTGAGCATCGATTCAGACAAAACCAACGAGGAAGATCTATTTAAGGCAGTGAGTCAAGCTAAGCTTGTTCTTGATTCGTCAGATCTCTTTCTTGAAGACTTCACCAGCTATGCGGACACCTCAACATTTCCTGGTCATTACGTGATTTATGTGGAAGTAAAGGCCAAAGGGGGGAACAATCATTTGGAACTCAATGAAGAGGTGTTCTCCAAGTGTTGTTCAGTGATGGAGGATTCGCTTGACAATGTTTACAAGAGATGTAGGTTCAAAGATGGATCAGTGGGGCCTTTGGAGATAAGAGTGGTGGATAAAGGGACGTTTGAGTCTCTCATGGACTTTTTTATCAACCAAGGTGCTTCCACTGGTCAGTACAAGACTCCTAGATGCATTAAATCAGGAAAGGCTTTAGAGCTCATGGAGGATCGTGTGGTTGCCAAATTCTTTAGTTCTTGAAATCAGGATAGCAGCCAATAAACATACATGTGCATGTGCTGTGTAGAAAGCTTTCTGAATTTTTTTGATTAATGCCTTATTTGAAATTCATCTGTAAAATTTGGAACACAATAATGCAAACTTTGACAATTTCCAAGTCTATTTTACTCGAGAAAACAGAGCATTCTATGAAACAGAGTGGTTGCAAACGGATATACATAGTAATGGGCTTACAAAAGCCCAAGAAAAGCCTAAAGAGGTTTGAAGTGAAACCTAAGCTACTTCTTTAGAAAAGCATAACAAAATGACATGCATCAACCTGGGCTATTTTTGTTTTTGCAAGTGTACTCTTAGAGGAAAATGAAAATAAAAGGTTTATAAGAAGAACGAAAAATTTGATATCATTTTCAAACTGTTTGCTATCCAATTTTAACAAATCTTGATAACAATAAATATCAAAAATCAATATCACATAAAATTTATATATGTTCATATTTACATATTTTTGGACAACATGTTCATGTTTACATCTATGTTAAAGCTTTCATAATTCTTACATCTATTAATCGTACAACTTTTATATAAAATAAAAAATAAAAATACCAACTAGTATCCGCACTCATTCCTAATTTGTGCGTGACACTGCTGCCAAAACATGCGAAGTAAGATCACAAAATAAAGATCGCAAAAAGGAGAAAAAGAGAACTATGAACTCAACGAACGGTCCCACCCGCACCATTCCAAAGTTTTTACTTGTTATTATCATATAGCTATATTATATTATATCATTTTTCTTGTAAATCCTTCTATATATAAACCCTTTTCTCAACTCTACTTTCCTCATAACATCAATATATCTATATACAGAAAACCCTTAATTGTCCTCCCAACTTCCTCATCACCAAGTCAAGCTCCATGCTCTAATCATTCCTTTGACTCACATATAGGTGCTGTGCTTTTCTTACCGTGTGTGTGTGCGAACACATAGTTTGTTGTAAAACTGGATCGGAGGTATGGAAAGGAATCGGTTCCACCGGAAACGTCAGCGGCGGAGAATCCGTCTTGGAATGAGTCTGATGTCACCGCCATGATATCATCTCTCAGCCGTGCCATCGAGTATCCAGCAGCCGACGGGCAAGAAAGGTCAGACTCTCCGGTCAAACAAGAGCTTAGTAAGTCGGATCAACTACAACAAGACCAAGGTAGTAACTAGTTCCATATTTAAATACCATAATTATCTTCACCATATGTCTCTAATAATTAACAGATTAATCGTTTTAGCTAGTGATGTTATTAATGATACGTTAAGTAACTAAAGACTTGCTAATAATTGAATTAGGAGGAAAGGACTTTGTATATATAGATTAGGTTTAAGTTCAATTCATATGCATTTAGTTTACGTAACGAACTTTCCTTCTGTCTTGGATTGAACCACCGATCAGTTTACTACTACTACGTGTCTATTCTTTAATACATCTAGATTTTGTTTCTATTCAAAGTACAAGTTAGGTAATATTTTATTAAGGTTTTAACTCGTCAAACATATAGTCTACATATGGCTTCTTACCTAACTCGTTACGAGTATTTTTTGACCACGCACGTTCCTTTGTTACTAAATTGTCTTTAATTGTTCTCCATCAACTTTATGCGTGTCATTTATCAATATTTTGAAGTATTCCAACATGACTAACTTGTTTTTCAGGTCGTTAAAAAGCGAAATATGCCATATTCAGAAGTAGTAATCAAAAATGAAGTCTTAGTTTATATTGAGCGGGTTTTCATAACATCACATTTTCTTCTTTGATTGTTGAGTTACGTTTACATGTGTCATCCTGTATGCACAAAAATGCAACCGAAAGTAATCATACATAGAAACAAATAAACCCGTGTTTTCTTTCTAGCGCGAAATTCAGTTGATTGACATTTTCTTTTATGAATAAATCTTTAGTTGATTACTAATAAGTCCTTGCTCAATTTTATTAGTTTTCTGCGAATTCTTAATGTCGATGCATGTAGAGGTTTGAATCTTTGAATATTTGGCTTGTCTGAGACAAGATGTGAGAAGAGTATTTTTGCTGGTTTGTGTAACTGAGAAAGTAATGAAATATAATTTTGGGTATATGTAGCTGGATTGAATCTGTTGATAGAGTTCCATCTTGAAGATGGTTAAATATAGTAAGACGATTCAAGCTTTGATTTCGGTCCACTCGAATATATCTATCCAGTCATTGAGCATATAAATAAACCCGATATATACTTAAATTTCAAGTTGAGTCAGTTATAACAAATTACGGCCTCTATATATATATTATTCCAATCCAAATTAAATAACATTTGAAATGTAATTTTTTAGAAGAAAAGTATATAGTATATTGTGCAAAGTTCCATAATCTACATGATTGATGCATCCAATTATAGTATTTTATGCATCATCTTTCGTTAATTAGACATAATCATTTTTTGTTCCTTTCAGGTAATAAACAGTTAAACTATTTCTCTCTCTTTTTTTCTTTGCCTTCAGTAATAGATGAATTCATATGTACTTACGTAGTATCTTCTTATGCATGTAGAATTCGTATGCGAACATTCTTTTTGTTTCTTTGTGTTACTTTCATGCAATAACTTTTTGCTTGTGACATATTCTTCAAGATCAACCAAGAAGAAAACACTATAGAGGGGTCAGGCAGCGACCATGGGGAAAATGGGCGGCCGAGATCCGTGACCCGAAGAAAGCAGCCCGTGTCTGGCTCGGGACTTTTGAGACAGCAGAGGAAGCCGCTTTCGCCTACGACCGAGCCGCCCTCAAATTCAAAGGCACCAAGGCTAAGCTAAACTTCCCTGAACACCTACAAGGTCCCTCGACCACAACCTATGTCGCATCTCAATCAGGAATTGATCATGTTCCAAGAGGAGGTAGTGAATTAATGAACTCACCTCCTCCTCTTCCTACTACGTGGCCAACGAATTATAACCAGGACATACTTCAATACGCTCAGTTGCTTACGAGTAACAATGACGTTGACTTATCGTACTACACGTCAAGTCTCTTAAGTCAGCAGCAACAGCCTTTCTCAACGCCTTCGTCTTCTTCTTCCTCGTTGAGTTCACAACAGCAGCAACAACTTCACCAGCAGCGTGAAGAGGAGAAGAACTATGGTTACCACTATTATAACTACCCAAGAGAATAATCTTAATTATTGTTGTTGGTCGAATTAGTCTCATAAATTATAATCATTACCATATTTTCGTTTGAATTGTTATTTTGGTTATTTCTGATAATGGCGGCAAGGAGGTGGCACCGGAAATTTGCATGTCCTTTGTTCCGTAACATCCTGTTTTTTTATCTTAATTGTTATGTCTATTTTTGGATAAACTATCTGACGAAAAGCTCTATATGCATTGAGAAGATACGGCCAAACAATTTATTTTGGTTTAAGAGTGCTCAAAACAATCACAGATGATCACTACGAATATCGCAATCACTAATCATTTAAAGAACAAAAAAAACGTGTTCAACTGTACACGCGAGCCTTTAATTAGTTAATCTTTCCATACTCATGTGTCTCCTTGTGTGCATGCATCTATCTATCTATACATGAATCGTTCGGTCGCTTTTATTTGAAAATTATGTTTTTATATATTTATTGATACATGTGAGAGTAGGACAAGCAAATTCGGTGTTAAGACTAAGACCGGGCTTGGCCCACCATAGATTGTACTTTAAACACCGTGTATCTTTTATTATTCTGCCTCGAGTTTGATTGGCCTTCCTCGTGATCCGTCTCAGAATATTTTCTGCATATGTTCCTTACACTATTTCGTTTCATAAAATAATACTATTAGAAAACTAAACATACTGCATACTCTTTTCTATAAATCAATAAACACTGTTTTCTGAATAAAATATTTCGTCCGCTTATAATATAGATTCCGGAAAGCATTTAATAAAATATAATTGGTTGACGTCACATTCCTTGTTTAGAAATTCAGAGGTTACTCTTTTTCGTATAAAAAGTTACTATGGAATATTTTTCGTATAAAATATAATTGGTTCACGTCACATTCATTTAATCTATGGAATAGTCTTTTTAACAGTCATTTAAATCGGCGTACTAGCTAGATACTTCAGAAAATGAGTCAAGTTCGAAGATGGGAAAATTAAAAAAAAAAAAAAAAATACTTTTTTGAACGAATTAAGAAGACAATTAATTATGTTTTGGTTTCTAATCAAAAGAGATACGCGTGCCTAGACTAGTTACTTCCTTTTCTTGCGGTTCTTTTCGGGGTGGTCTATTATTCTAAAATATTTTGAGTGGGTTTATAATTGATACTCCTATATGAGATTAGAGGAGATGATGTAGAAAGATCACTAAAGAGCTTCTTGAGAGTTACGCATGCGCAAAGCGCAAAGGGAAAATGGACCCATCCAACTTGGCTACGTCAAGTGTATTATTTTGGGGGCCATATTCCAGATCCCATGACCCAGTCTAATCATCTGTCAATACCAAAATAATTTTTTCACTTTTTTTTTGTCAACAGATCAATTCGTCACTATACAACACAAAATTTTCACATACATACTTCTTAACTCGATTACTCTGTCGTAGCTATAAATTCATTTTCACACACATTTTTTTTACTAATCTAGGATATCTAAAAACTATGGAAAACTCTGACTAATCTCTAAAAGAAGGTGCAATTCACGAATTGACACTTTTTCAGGGTTTGAACATATGTCTTTTTGAAATCCGCTTACCACTAGATCATTCTTATGTAGTTTTCACACACAATCTTTAAAGAATGTTAGTGTCATTTAAGATAATGGATTTACGCATCTGCACTAAAATAAAACTGTACCAAATGTTGTTATCTTATATCAAACACAAAGTTCTACATTTTTGGACAAAATGTTCCTAATAGTTTTTGATCTTGTCACTATAAGAATACATTTGTTTATGTCAAATATATTTTCACCGCTCTAATTAATCGTCTTGTTTCATCCCCTAAATAGTTGTAAAATTACGATCACCTTACTCTTGTTTCTTTTAGTTGCAATTTAAGGGGTTGACATACTTGTATTACTTTCAGGAAAGTGATTTAATCAACAAGAAATAATCAAGAGCTATCACCATACTTGTATTTTTTAAAGCCATAATACCCAAGAAATAATCAACAACGAGAGAAGTTGAAAATGAGATATATGAAGTTCCGAATCTTTCTTTCTATATTCTATCTAACCTTTTCAAGGGCTATCATTTTATGATTTTGACATGGACGTACGGTATATCTATGACAAGATACTTTTACCAGGCTTTCGGCTTCAGTAATTTCAAAATATGCGGCTGCTTTCCGTTGATTCAGTATAGATGGAACTTCCCCAGATACAGTAGTGATGATCTTGACATGCACACATGAAGATTGCAATCTCTTGTGTGGATTGATAGATCATCACTCATGCATGTACGTGTATTTTACTGCTTTGTATATTTTATCTCAATAATATATACCCCATTTATTTATTTAATTTTTCCTGAACGACTAGTCGTTAACTTTCATTTTTAGTTGCAAGTAGACGAACCATAACTAACTAGACGAACCATAGGCAAGCTTTTCTGGTTTTACAAAGAGTTAACCTATTAAGCAGTTCTAGATTATTAAAATCGTGTAAATATGATTATTTTTTAGTTAGCAAAAAAATGATTTTTTCAAAAAAGAAAATTTATGGTTAGGGACAGTGCCGGCCCTTGGACCAGTTGCTTCCGGCCGTTTAATTTATAAACAAATTGCGGCCACAAAACATTAATATTCTCTTTAGCCTACTGGTCCAGCGTGTCTGTCTTTAGTCTAACCGACCCAGGTTTGATCAACGTCTTCTCCATATTAGCTAATAATTTTATTTTTTCTGTTTTTTTTCTTTAAAAAGTGGCCAATTTTTTTTATTTTTGCATCCAGCCACTAAATTTCTAGGACCGGCTCTGGTTAGGAATAACTTAGTTATTATATATGTACAACAAGCTAAGCTAACCATACCTACTGGTGCTGTTGGAAAGATATTCCGAGATGAACCCAAATCAACATCGATCCGTGACCCGATTAAATCGTCTATATCGGGATATTATCGATATGAATGTCATCTCGAAAAACCAAGTTACAATTTTCACAATTAAATTTATATAAATTTTAAAATTGAAAATATTTAAATTAACTCATTTATTACCGATTTCAAAACTCATTTTCGTTACATGCAAATAACCTCAATTTATTTGAAAGTTTTGTAGCATTAAAGACAAGTTTTGATGTCGTTTACCTTGTGTGTGGGGTCTGTTTCGTAGCCTCGTAGCAATCAAAACATAAGATAATTGCTATGAGTGAGTTCTATACTTTATAGAATGGTCCCAACTCCCAATTGCCTGTTTAAAAAAAAAAAATTATTTGGGACTTTTAATTGCACTATATAGAAAAATATAGCTCTATGCGTATAGAATTATTTCATGGTAATATTTTGTCTAGTTGGTATATACCTACGTATTCTTTTCTTTGTCAAGTCTTGTACCTGAGAAGCGAAATTTGCTAGATACATGCATGCAAGAAAGGGGAATAGCCAATACAAGCTCCACCAAAGTCCTTTACACAAAAAGCCTTAAGCCACTTTACATAAAAGCCTTTTTATTTACCGAAGTCCAAGATGAGTTTATTTTAAGCCTTTACATACGTCCAAGATGAGTTTATCTTAAGCTTTACATAAGCACAAGATGAGTTTACATCTGGAAAACAGTACAAACGAAGCAAACGATTTATTGCAGAAACAACAAATACGAAACTGAAGGGTGCTAAACTGAACTCATATCTAATTATCTATATTGAATTTTCCACAGTATACATAGTGAAACAACAAACTCTAAGAAAGGGTCTGCTAGATAATGTTGATGAACATACATGCTTGGATCAGTAAACTGTAACTTCATAATCTCTAAATACAAAAAGTAAAACGCTTCTTCAGATTTTGGCCTTGATCAATGTTTATCAATTATAAACCCATCCCGAAATGCAACTTGGATCGAGATCTGCTTCCATTTGATACCTTGCTAGAGTTCCTAATCTCTTCTTCTTCTTCAAGTTTTTTTCTCCTCGCAGCCTCTTCCTTCTGTCTCTGTATCAGCTCCAATTCTCTATACCTTTCCTCTTCTTTCCGTTGAAGTTCCAATGCTTCTCTCCTCTGAGACTCTTCAACCCTCCTGCTATTCTCTTCTAACATCTTATCCAGCTCTTCTCTTTCTCTCCTAGCTTGTTCCTTCAAAATTAATTCCCCATTTCTTACTTTCAGTAAGCAGCCAGCAACTAGTTTCAAAACCCAAAAAAATAAAGCAGCAAAAATTGAACAACAAAGCAACTAGACTTACTTCCTTTCTTCTTGCCTCGTTTAGAGCAGACTGCTTCTCATTCTTCAGCTGTATTTCAACATCAAGAAGCATCTTTTCATAGGCTTCCTTAGTCCTCCTCTCTATTTCTTCTTTAACCTCTTCGGTGTTCATCCTTTCCTCCACATTTTTCCTCACTGCCTCCTCGATCCGCCGTGCTGTCTCTTCTTCTAGTCGTTTCAGCTCAGCTTCATGCTGCAATCTTAATTTACCATGAAAAAATAACGAGTTAAAAGTCAACACTAGCCTGAGCAAGATTAACTTTTCAAAGTCAAATAATTTGCAACTTGCTCAAACGGATATGTTCGTTCATTTAAGATTACAACACATTCTACATACTCCATAGAATATACTCTATAGAAGCTACTGTAAGCTTAATTCAAATACTATATACGGCTGTCACAAAGCTGGGAAAGTATACAAGAACCTGAAAGACAAAACAGTACTTGAACATTTACCTTGCCTTCGCTTCCTGATCTTTCTTGGCAATTTTATGGTCTGAAGATGAGGGAGACAAGGAACTACTTCTATCCCTTTGGTGCTGCCTCGGCGTAGGAGATCTGCTTTTCCTGTGCCTGTAATATAATGAAGAAAAGATTATGTTTGAATCAGAGGAGCTTCTTCGATATTAGCATTAGTGCCTATAGAATGTTCTTTGCAAACACCAAAGTGAAAGAAGCTTACAAAGTAAGGCAATTTCTGAAACTGGTTCTATACATATTATTTTTGCTACATGAAACAGTTTATGACATAAGCTTGGTTAACACTCTGTAAATCCCTAAACCTAGTTCCCTAGACGACCGTAAGAATCGAGATATTGGAAAGTTGTTAATGAAGAAAAATTAATAGCGGACCTTGATGAATAAGGATCACGGCTGCGGTCTCGCCTGGTACGACGGCTGCTACGAAGAGGCGAGCGAGAGTAGCGTCGGCGGTGAGACGGCGACCTAGATCGCGAATCGTTTCGAGCCATACCCAAACCGGAATTTTATTGAGTGGTCAATGTAATGGAATCCTGAGCTTATGTCCTAAACAATTAATCGGTTCAATGTTTTTTGCTTACTCGGACAAACGAACCGGTACAGAAAAGGAACCGACTTTGTTTCGGGTTCAGTTACAACATTTTATCCAATTTAGTTTTCAATTAAAGATTTTTTTTTCCTTCTCTTTTCTTCAGAGTTTCTAACGTTAAATTTTTTTTTTATTAAAAAGATTGTTATGATTAAAAGATTATATTCTATTTTGTGCTACCATTCATAGAATCCTTCTAAAAATGGTTTATGATTAAAAAATATATTCTATTTTGTTCTACCATTTATAGAATCCTTCTAAAAATGGAATATATATTTGTACCACAAGATTTTTTGAATGGTCGTCCGTACTACATGGTTTAAAGTTTAAACCTATTTGTTTGTGTAACCACAAGGTGAGGGTAATGCATTGCTTGAAAAATTAATGAATGAGACAAAAGGTTACACTCACGGACCAAGTACTTTGAATGTGTCACTGATTTTCAATATCTCCGTTTGGTGCTGACCATTACGTATTAGGAACATCAAATCATGTTACCAAAGTTCGATCCGGCAAACCATAAAGCGTGCCTGTCTGTTCTTGAAGATGTGACCACCAACGCAAAGCAGATTCAAGATTCCGTATTGGAAGCTATACTTTCGCGTAATGCTAAAACCGAGTATCTTAGAGGTTTCCTCAAAGGTAAATTCGATAAGCAAAGCTTCAAGAAGAACCTACCAGTAATTACTTACGAAGATTATCGGTCTTATATTGATCGTATTGCCAATGGAGAGTCCTTTGATATAATCTGTGATCGACCCATCACCGTTCTCTTGGTCAGGTACCTTTTTTTGAATCTCCAACTCTATGCAGATTCAAGAGCAAAAAAAAATGTAAAGAGAGTTAAGGAAGCAATTGTTTTTTTTTTTTTTGCAGCTCAGGTACTTCAGGAGGAGTTCCAAAATTGATACCTTTGACAGCAGAGGATATGGAACAGAGGAATTTGTTTGTATCTCTCTATAGACCTCTACCCTTCAAGTAATGAGTTTCTAACTCCAAGTTGTGTCTTGTTTTTTCTTTTTTTTACCGAAAAAGTTGTGTCTTGTTTTGTTACTAAAACAAAAGAGTAAAGTTAAAATAATCCAAACCCGTTCTTGATATTGTTTGCAGGCACATCAAAGGGCTTAGTGAAGGAAAATCCCTTTTGTTTTATTTTTTGACCAGAGAAAGTGAGACAGCCTCTAGAATACCTGTCAGGACTATGATCACTTGTGTTTTGAAAAGCGTGACCCCAGCCAACAAATTTATCTGGTATACCTTTGCTCCCGGTGAACTACTTAGTGCTACTACTGTTTCTTTATTGTGTTTGTTACATGATTTTACAGGGAGCGAATACAGATAAGCCCGATTGAGATTGCGACATGTCCAGACACTACCCAGAGCATGTACTGCCAACTGCTTTGTGGGCTTATACAACGAGGAAACGTATCTCGCCTTGGTGCACCATTTGCATCTTCCTTCCTTAAAGTAATCAACTTCTTGGGAGATCACTGGAGTGAGTTATGCTCCAACATAAAGACAGGCCATGTCAGCCCCTGGATAAAAGACGCTCAATGTCTTTCCGGGATCAGTAAGTTCCTCTCCGCTCCAAATCCAGAACTAGCGAGCATTATCGAGAAAGAATGCAGTAAAACATCATGGGAGGCTATAGTGAGGAGACTATGGCCAAATGCAAAATGCATTGAAGCTGTAGTTACCGGATCCATGTCACAGTATATACCAATGCTAGAGTTCTATGGTGGTGGTCTTCCTGTGATTTCATTGTTTTATGGCAGCTCTGAATGTTTATTTGGTCTCAATGTAAATCCTCTGTGCAAGCCTTGTGATGTGTCTTACACCACCGTTCCAAGTATGGCATACTTCGAGTTCTTAGAGGTTAAGAAAGATCAAGAAGCTGGTCATGATCCCTTAGTGAACCCTGTGGTCATTGATCTTGTCGATGTTAAAGTTGGCCATGATTATGAACCTGTTGTCACAACTTTCTCTGGTAAGAACAGCACCAACTCATCGTTGTTCTTTTCTCTAATAATATCATTTAGAATCAAAATTGCATTTGAAAAAATAGAAATTGTTATTTTTACCTTTATATTAGGTGAATAAATAATAATTTATAGTTGTGTTCTATATTTTGAAAAATCATATTCTAGAAAAATTATATTGAAGTGAATTTCATCTACTAAAATAGATTTTTTTTTTTTTAAAAAAGAGTAGCAAAATACCGTAGAAATGGTAAATAAATGTTTTTGAACATTTATTATTACCGTCTATGTTTGTAGAAAACGATAAAAGACAAAATAGACATTTAAATTATGTACTTACCGTCACTATTTTTAGATTGTTTCTCACAAAATGTGTATATAATCTTACAGGTCTGTATAGGTACCGTTTGGGAGATGTTTTACGAGTAACGGGTTTTTACAACAACGCGCCACAATTTCATTTCGTGGGAAGAAATAAGGTTGTTCTGAGCATCGACATGGACAAGACCTACGAAGAAGATCTCCTCAATGCGGTTACAAACGCTAAGCTCCTCCTGGAGCCACATGACTTTGTGCTCATCGATTTCACTAGCCGCGTGGACTTCTCCTCGTACCCAGGACACTACGTGCTCTACTGGGAACTCGGGAGCAAAGTCAAGGACAAGAAGATCGAGCCCGAGCGGAAGGTTTTGGAGGAATGCTGCTTCACCGTTGAGGAGTCTCTAGACTCGGTGTACAGAAAAGGACGAAAGAATGATAAGAACATTGGACCACTTGAGATCAAGGTTGTTAGGAGAGGTGCGTTCGACGAGCTCATGAGCTTCTTCGTGTCTCGAGGTACTTCTGTGAGTCAGTACAAGACGCCAAGATCAGTGAAGAATGAAGAAGCCTTGAAGATATTGGAGGCGACCGTTGTTTCCAAGTCTTTCAGCCGGAAAGTTCCGTCTTGGGAGCTACATGAGCTGCATTCCAGTCGATAGTTAAAACCACCATATTACTTTCACGTGTGGAGGAATAATAAATAACAAATATGTAAACTGAATACAATAAGTCCATCACAGTCGTCGAGTTATGTTTTATAACTCGTCTTTTGTTTTTCTGTTGTAATTGATGATTTTTATAAAGAGTAATCCCATTGCTAAGAACCCTAATGACTACCATATTTTATGAAAGAAAAAGTATGTGATTAGAAGAAAAAGTATTTCTTAATATTTAATAGCATTATTTGAATTTCAGTTTCTACATTTCCTTTGTTTAATGTCTTCTGAATACATTTTCTGAATAGTTGCATTACTTGTTTGATGTTTTCTGAATAGTAGTTCTCTGCTTATTGCGCCTTTTAAACCCTGTCTCGATTGTATGATTGTATGTTTGTTGTGTGGTTTTTGCTTTGAACTCATGGGTGGTTTAGCTATCGATTAGATCATGTTCAATTCTGCTTTCAAACTAATAAAAAAATTACTATATAGTTTGACAAATTTTTTTTTATTATATCTTAAAACCTTATTCATTTAAAAGAATTGGTAATATTTTCCATCTGAATATTAAAATTCTTAGACTCATTGTTAACCACTCAGAGCATCTTTAACGGGGTAGCTTAGGAAGAGAATGCTTAGAAAAAATTAGTTTAATAGTGAGCTCCATCCAGAAAGTAACAGGCTAACAGCTGATGCTTGATGCTCCCAGATAAGCGTTGAATTATGTGGGTTGTTTGTACTGTTCACGGGCCGGATGCTCTCATAATCGGAGTTGCTTGTGAAATGTGAACCATAATTACATGACTTGCTTAAGGAAAATTTGTGTAAAGACGTCGTGTTGTTTCGTTTACTCATCACTCTCACATGACGAAACGACAGTGTTTTGCTTAGATTGAGATGCTATTCTCTGGATGCGGACCTACGAAAGCTAGAGGATTGAGAGGCCCCACTTCAAGATCCAACGGCTGCTACTCTTCCTAAGACGTCACCGTTTCCGCGAAAAATTCAACGCACAGATCATTTCACCAGTGAACGGAGAGAGATTTCGCCGTCAATCCGTATCCAAAGAAAAACTCCGGCGAAGATGCTGCCACCGGAGCTGCAGCCGCGGCTATTCCGGCCGCACATATCCTCCACCTCCTCCTCAAGTGAACAAGCCTCGTCTTCTCCCAATTACTCTCCCCACATGAGCCCAGCCTCAACCCGAAGCTTCATCGATCGTCGAACTAGCGGCGCTACTTCGAGATCCAGCAACTCTCGCTTCTCTCCATCCTCCTTCGCCTACAACGGACGCATCGCTCTCGCCCTCGTCCCCTGCGCCGCCTTCCTCCTCGACCTCGGCGGCGCTCCGGTGATCGCCACCCTCACCGTCGGCCTCCTCATCTCCTACATCGTCGATTCCCTCGACGTCAAGTTCGGAGCCTTCCTCGGGATATGGATGACGCTCATCACGGCCCAGATCGCCTTCTTCTTCTCCTCCTCCCTCCTCTCCGCCTTCAATTCCCTCCCCCTCGGCCTCCTCGCGGCGTTTCTCTGCGCCGAGACCACGTTCCTCATCGGATGCTGGACTTCGCTTCAGTTCAAGTGGCTCCAGCTCGAGAATCCTTCGATCGTCGTCGCTCTCGAGCGTCTCTTGTTCGCGTGCGCTCCTTTCACGGCTTCTTCCCTTTTCGCCTGGGCCACGATCTCCGCCGTGGGGATGAGCAGCTCGTCTTACTACTTCCTCGTGTTCGCTTGCGTGTTCTACTGGCTTTTCGCGATTCCTAGGGTTTCGTCGTTCAAGACCAAGCAGGAGGCTAAGTACCACGGAGGAGAGATCCCTGAGGATAGCTACATCCTCGGACCTCTCGAGAGCTCTTTCCTTTCGCTGAATTTGATGTTCATGCCGCTTCTCTTCCACGTGGCGTCGCATTACTCTGTGATGTTCTCGTCAGCTGCTTCGGTCTCCGATTTGCTGCTCCTCTTCTTCGTCCCTTTCCTGTTTCAGCTCTACGCGTCGACGAGAGGTGGTCTTTGGTGGGTTACTAAGGATTCTCATCAGCTGCAGAGCATTAGGATTGTGAATGGGGCTATTGCCATGGTTGTGATTGTGATTTGTTTGGAGATTAGAGTTGTTTTTCGCTCTTTTGGGAAGTATATCCAAGTTCCCCCTCCGTTGAACTACCTTCTCGTGACGACGACAATGCTTGGAGGTGCTGCTGGCGCTGGTGCTTCGGTTCTTGGAATGATCTCGAGTGGTCTTAGCTCTGCCTTTTTCACTGCTTTGGCTGTGATTGTGAGTTCTGCAGGAGCTATCGTTGTAGGATTTCCACTTCTGGTAAGTATTTCACTTCCAATTGCGTAGCTCCTGTTGCTATTGTTATCAATAACTAGTTCCTTGAGTTTTCATGTAATCAAATGATTAGGTATCCAATGGATTTCGTTTCTTTATGAAGTTTTGTTTGTGAAAGTTGACACCTTGGATTCTGTTAATTGCCTCATTTGTAATGATGCCCTGTGTTTGATTTATGGCCACCTCTATGGTAACAATTGAATTTCACTCTGTTTACCTTGCAGTTTACTCCTCTTCCTGCAGTCGCTGGGCTTTATTTTGCTCGTTTTTTCACAAAGAAAAGTGTGCGCTCTTACTTTGCATTTGTTGCTCTTGGAAGCTTAATGGTTATATGGTTCGTAATGCATAACTACTGGGATTTAAACATATGGTTAGCCGGCATGTTCCTCAAATCATTCTGTAAGCTTATAGTGGCTAACGTTATCATAGCCATGGTCATCCCTGGTCTTGTTCTTCTCCCATCAAAATTTCACTTCCTGACTGAAGCTGGTATGGTGGCCCACGCATTATTGCTGTGCTACATTGAGGACCGCTTTTTTAATTACTCAACCATATACCATTATGGAATGGAAGACGATGTGATGTACCCTAGTTACATGGTTATCTTGACGACGCTAATTGGATTGGCTGTGGTGAGGAGACTGTTTGCTGATCACCGAATTGGATCAAAGGCAGTCTGGATCTTGACTTGTCTGTATTCAGCAAAGTTGGCTATGCTCTTCCTTTCATCAAAATCAATTGTATGGGTGGCTGCAGCTCTACTGCTGGCTGTTTCCCCTCCCTTGCTGCTATACAAGTATGTAATAGGCATTTTGACTTTTACAGACATCATCTCACCTTGAATTTTAACATTGATTCTATTTGACTCTGTTGATGGAATGTGCAGGGAGAAGTCGAAATCTGCCTCTAAAATGAAACCATGGCAAGGTTATGCTCATGCCTTAGTGGTTGCTATCTCTGTTTGGTTTTGCCGAGAAACGATATTTGATGCTCTTCAGTGGTGGAATGGAAGACCACCTTCTGATGGCTTGCTTCTTGGTTTCTGCATCGTTTTAATCGGTCTGGCCTGTATACCAATTGTTGCTCTCCACTTTTCGCATGTCCTGGTATGTCTGTTTACTATTTGCATGTTTCGTTTGTTGTATCTTCTGTCTGAGTATCTATAAGATTCTTAGGTGACCTAAAGTTCGCAGCATTTTTAGCAAGCCTCTAGTTCTCAGTTCCTATGGGGACATTTAACATGTTATGAGTTTGTCTATTACGGTCAGAGGTTACATCATGGAGATAAATAAATCATGAGAAGAAGAATATTTAAAATTGCTTATTAACCTCTATTCTTGAAAGCACTCGTGTTATAAACCTCCAATTAAAGTTCACGGAGTGGTAAGACTGTACGTAGATGTAGTCGTGCTGGAACTAAGGTCTTAATATAAGAGTCTAAATAGTAATAAGAGATGGTTCAGTTGCTTATCACTGATAGGCCAATTTTTGTTTTTCGCAGTCAGCTAAGAGAAGCTTGGTATTGGTAGTGGCAACTGGATGCATGTTTATTCTGATGCAGCCACCCATGCCTATGACGTGGAGTTACCACTCAGAAATGATCAAGGCAGCTCGTCAGTCAGCTGATGACATCTCTATCTACGGATTCATGGCATCCAAACCGACCTGGCCGTCTTGGTTGTTAATTGTGGCACTCCTGCTGATTCTCGCTGCTGCCACATCTCTAATCCCAATCAAATACGTGGTAGAACTGAGAGCATTTTACTCCGTTGCCATGGGTCTAGCTCTCGGCGTTTACATATCTGCAGAGTTCTTTCTTCAAGCTGCTGTTCTACACGCTCTGATTGTCATAACAATGGTGTGTGCCTCGGTTTTTGTCATCTTCACCCATTTTCCATCTGCCTCAAGCACAAAGCTGCTTCCCTGGGTGTTTGCTCTTCTCGTGGCTCTATTTCCTGTGACATATTTGTTAGAAGGGCAGGTCAGAATCAATAATGATCTCGGGGATAATGCTGCCTGGGGCTGGGATGCAAGGGAGGAGGATAAGAAAGTCACAGCAATGTTGGCCATTGAAGGTGCAAGAACATCTCTTCTAGGTCTCTATGCAGCGATATTTATGCTCATAGCTCTCTTGATTAAGTTCGAGCTCACTTCGCTTTTGCGTGAGAAAGTCTCTGAGAAGAGTGGTCCGTCAAAAACCCAAGGCGGCGCAAGTGGGATGTTCCCAACACGAACGAGGTTGATGCAGCAACGCCGGGCCACCTCGATCCAAAGCTTTGCGATAGAGAAAATGTCGGAAGAAGGAGCGGCCTGGATGCCTGCGGTTGGTAACGTTGCCACCATCGTGTGCTTTGCCATATGCTTAATCCTCAACATCCACCTCTCCGGCGGCTCAAGCCAAGCGATCTTCTTCCTGGCTCCTATCTTACTTCTCCTGAACCAAGACTCTGATCTCTTATCCGGGTTCGGCGACAAACAGAGATACTTCCCTGTTACACTAGCTATATCAACATACTTGGCTTTATCTTCTCTGTACGTTGTATGGGAAGAAGTTTGGTTCGGTGGAAACGCAGGGTGGGGAGTAGAGATAGGAGGGCGTGAATGGTTCTTTGCGGTGAAGAACCTCGCTCTGTTAATACTCACGGCACCAGGTCACATTATATTCAACAGATACGTGTGGAGTTACAGCACTAAAAACTCAGACCCGTCGCCGATGCTGACTTTGCCACTTAGCTTTGCAGCAGTCGTAATAACGGACGTGTTTCAGGTTCGGCTTCTGGGAGTTTTAGGCATTGTTTACTCAGTGGCTCAGTATGTGATATCTAGGCAGCAACATATCAAAGGGCTGAGGTATATTTAGACAGTCATAAGACTAGTATGTTTTAGCCACCTCCTTTTGTTTCTCAGTTGATGCATTGGTAACCGCAAAGATACGTTTACAGGACTTACTCTATGGTCTTCTTACAAATGAACATACGAGTTTTGTGTAACAATCGTGAATCTTACCAAACTAAGCCCTTAAACTGCATCTAGTTTTGTTTTTTTCCTCATCTCTATTAATGACGATTCTGATATTGAACAAGCACTGGCCATAGAACAAAGCCAAGCAACAGAAGCTAACACTGGTTTATGTTCATATTTAATTGTAAATCTATAAGTTATATCGAAAGTAGCTTTTTAGTATTTGAAAATTAAACATCCATCATACAAGAACAACAAGACAAGAACCCAAATTGTGAACATGAAACAAAAGCCATTATAACATCTCCAGAAAAGCATAGTGTCCGTAGAACAAAAGCACAAAGGTTCTTTTTATTTTATTACCACCGTAAACAAAATGAAGACAGAAACTCAAACCGTGAGGACAAGCTTCTTTTTTGTGTTCATTCAATGGCTGGCTAATTTGAGAGTGTTGGCCTTCTCTTGTAGTGTACCAAGCAGACTCTCAAAACTCTTTTTGAAAGAGTCAACACCTTCTTCTTCCAACTGTTCTCCCACCTTGTTCCAGTCTATTCCCAGCTTCTCTAGTGCACTGTATATCCCTTCCGCTTCTGACACATTCGCATCTATCGTCCTCTTTACGGTTCCATGGTCTATGAATGCTTCCAAGGCTTGATCCGGCATGGTTGACACCTAAACCCCCAATAAAGAAACACTTGTTTACAAAATCTAGAGCCTAGGAGATGACGACATACAGTGTCAAACAAAGAAGATGACTTACAGTGTCAGGTCCAATGAGAGGAGCAACATATAAGGTGTCAGAGTAAGCTGGGTTCTTAACACTAGTCGATGCCCAGAGAAGCCTCTGCTTCTTGGCACCTTTCTTCACTAGAGCCTCCCATCTTGGTCCTGAGAACTTCTTCTGGTACAGCTTGTATGCTAATGCAGCTTGAGCCACAGCTGCCTGCAAAGAGTCACATTCTCCCTGTGTCATACTCTATAACAAGTGACTGTGTGTAAGATTGTCACTCATGAACCTAGCTTTTACCTTGCCACGGAGGTCTAAGGCTTCTGGGGTACCAATCTTCTCAAGCATCTTGTCCATAAGAGTATCCACTCGACTCACAAAGAAGGATGCAACACTGGTAACTCTAGAGAGGTCATCAAGTCCTGATGCCTCGAGCCCATCCAAATATGCATCAATCACTGCCTCGTATCTAGCTATTGAGAATATAAGCTGAAACAGAAGAGACCAAAAGATATATATCAGTTAAGTCCAACGTGAGAAAAGAACATTAAGATAATAAGCACATCAAAATATGCATTTACCGTGACATTGACACTTATTCCAGAAGCAATGACATCCCTGATGGAAGGAATGCACGGAGCAGTAGCAGGGATCTTGATGTAGACGTTACGACGGTCAACAACCTTGTGAAGATATTTAGCAGCTTCAACAGTGCCGTTGGTATCATCAGCAAGCCTAGGCGAGACTTCAACGGAGACGTAGCCATCCTCAGCTTCTGTCTGGTCATAGATTGGCTCAAAGAGCTTGCAAGCATCCTGAATATCCTTCACCACAAGCTCCCAATACGCACTCTCAATGTCCTTTCCTGATTCCACAAGTGTCCTAATAAAGTTCCCAACCAAAAAAAAATCAAGATAGAACAAATCAGAATTAAACTCTAAAGAAACATATGATTCTAATGCATGTTATAGTAAAGGAGTTACCTGAACTGATCATTGTAAGCATTTGAAGTGGATATGGCTTTCTGGAAGATCTGCAAAGGTTTTTAAACAGTGAAGGAGTTAAGACAAAAATGAACAAGCAAAGAGACAAAACACATAGAGAGAGAGATGGTTATATAAAGTTACCGCAGGGTTGCTAGTAACGCCACGAACACCACGAGCAATGAAGGGGAGAAGATCAGTGACGGGACGGCAGAGATTATCATACCAAGGACTCTGACCTTCCTTCTCGTATAGATCGTGAAGAGTCGTTCTCTTTGCAGCACTTCCGTTTCCACCAGAGGCTGAACACCTCACACTGCAAAATATCAACCAAAAGAGAAACAGGACACAATCATCAACAAAGACAAGATTCTGCACAAACAACACGTAGTCTAGCTTGTCTTAATCCATCTTATCAAAAAAAAGTTAATTACTTTCTACTTTTCAATTAAACTAGTCTACAAAATGGACCAAGAAAGAGAGACTATACAGAGAAAAGGAACATATAGTCTAAGCTGTTCTGAATCAATACTATTACAAAGTTAATAACTTTTCTAGTTCCGATTAAAGTATTCTACGAAAGGAACCAACTTGAGATTCGAAACAGAGCATACAGAGAGAAATAGATAGACTTACAAGAGGGAAGGTCTGGATGTTTGGTTGTGACGAAGGGAGAGATGAGAAGAAGAGGAAAGCTTAGCGTTCAAACTGCGGAGGTTGACGAAGGATCTTGGTACCAAGACGGAGGAGGAGGAAGATCTGGAGTTGGTGGAAGTGGCGGGTGTAAGATTTGCGAGATTTGAAATGGACGCCATTAGAAAGTGATGTTCTTCTTTGGTTTGATCGGAGGAGGATAAAAACAAGAAGAAATGGTGTGGGGTTGGTGAATGATAATGAGTTAGGTGGAGGACGCAAACGATGAATATATCATTCTATTTTATACATCATTGATGATAGTTGACCATTCACACGTCCTAATGATGTCATATTTTCATAAAATCATGTAATAAAGTATTAATAATCCATTAGAGCTAGGCTAATGGCGTCTTATGATAAACACGAGAGGTTGCTTTAGTCTTGTAATTAGGAATGGCTGTTGTCACTTTGCAAGGGTCACGGGACTCTCGGGACTTTGGCTTTTGTGTGTGCCACCAGGACACCTGAGTATGGGTAAGCTAGAGGTGCTATTGTCCTGATCCAATCGCTAAAAGGTCAAACCTTTTTTTTTCCCAATCTATTTCATGTATCAAACTATATATTTTGTAGGGCTTTTTTGCTCAATAACCAAAAAAAAAGAGAAATTAGATTTTGGGAGAGAGAGTAGAGAGAGATAGGAAGAAAAAGTAGGAGAGATGGGGGGAATTTGGTTAGATTTTTAATTTTGTTTTTTTTCTTAGCTATTTGGCCTAATTTCCCTATTTTGTATCCAGTTTTGTAGTGTGCAAACTCCTCATTGTTGTAAATACAGCTCTTAATTTGTGATGCTGAAGCCTAGAAAATTTTAGATACTAACCGATCTCTCACATACACAGGAAACATAGGAGTTATAAAGGGATAAACACTATGAACCGAGTCTTTCACCATTATCATCATCAAAAAACAGAGCTGATTGAGTACAAGTTCAATAAATATGACAAGTTTTTATTTTTCAGCAACAAACAAGACAATCTTGCTCTAAGTTGCCGGAATATAAAAAAGGAAATAAGAAACAAACAGATGAAACTGACTGTTGTTGTGCTTTTATTCGTCATCAACCAATGAGTAACTTGTTCTCTTCCAAGAAGCTGTATGTTGGCACTTCCAGGTTATACGGTGCAGGACCTTTCCTAATCCTTCCTGAGATATCGTAATGCGAACCATGACACGGACAAAACCAACCTCCATAATCACCAGCATTCGGCAAAGGGATGCATCCCAAGTGAGTGCAGACACCAACCACCACTAACCACTCCGGATTCTTCACCCTGACAGCATCTTCTTGCGGGTCCCTCAGAGTTCCAAGATCCACACTATTAGCCAGCTTGATGTCATCCTCCGTTCTTCTCCTGATGAAGACAGGCTTTCCACGCCACTTCACTGTCACAGTAGTTCCCGGTTCGATGCTACCGAGGTCAACCTCGAGGGATGCAAGTGCGAGGACGTCTTTACTTGCGGACATGCTGACAATAAGCTTCAGAACAAGAAGACGGAGAACAGAGGCGTAGACAAACCTCCCGCCAGACAAGACGAAATAGGCGAAGGCACGCTTGCTAGGGTCACCAGGTGGGTAACGCTCATGGTTGTGGTCGTCATAGACAATCTTTGAGTTAGGCGTCTTGACTGCCTCCACCGTGGCTGCAACTTCCGAACCAAAACCTACCTCATTCCCTTGGGTAAGGACTTGAGATGCCAAACCTATAAGATAACCGACAAACATTAACATAATTGGGAAACTTTTTCTCACCAAACAAAAGGATTATCTCAGATTCATCACAATAATAATAATAATAATAATAATAAAAAAAGCTCAGAACAGGTCAATTCATATCCGATCATTTACGTCCAAGCTCTAATAAACCGTCTAGCACTCAAACACTGCGTCGATATATGATAATTGGAATATCAATTAATCCCGTGGTAAATACAAAATTTGATTTTTTAATAAAAAGTTACTTTCAACCAACCACCTGAAATGAAAATTGAAAATTAATCTAGAGAGGGAAGGTTGTAGATTTGGGGAAACCTCTTATAAGGCTCCGGTGGTAAGAATTGAAAGACGAAAGATCAGCAGAGGGAGCAGATCTGGGGGCGGCGGAGGGAGAGGAGTCGATGGTATGATCTCGGGAAAGAGCGAAGGTGGTCGCGGTAGAAGATCTCTGCTGAACAGACAAAAGCCTCCTCCCTGCAACTCGCAGCATCTTCGCTTCAACGGGACGAATCTAGGGTTAGAGATGATGAATGAATGGCAGATGCTAACAAAAAGATGACTCCTTGTTGGAGATCAGTTTGGTTTTTGTTTTACTATTTTTTTTTTTTTTTTTGTATTTAAACCCGATTTAGGCTCCTAATGGTGACTGCGGATTGAGCGGTGCGGAACAAGCAGTTCAACTGCGGTACGATTTTAATAGTTATAAAAACATATAGATATATGGTATATGTAGAAATTTTTGTTACTGTTAACTGAGGTACGTGACGGTTATAAACATTCGAAGCCTTAGTTTATAATTTTTACCATTACTTACTCAGGGTAAAACAGTAAAATATACTACCCAACAAATGGCCGTGGCTCTCACTCTCATCTTCATGTTTGACCAAATTGACTATTTATTCTCATATGTAAAATAATCTTCAAAAGCTTATTTCGAAGCAAACAACATTTGAAAACAAATGCAATGACAAATTTTCAAAAACGACAATATATTGTTTCCCAGGAGGGACATATAATTATTTTTGTCAACTGGTCGCAGCATCACAAACACGTTTCTTAAGGGAAAACTCTCAGGATTTTCAGAGGTTGCTGAGGTCAACAGGTTCACGGAGGAGCCTCTCCATCTGCTGTGCTCTTGTCCTGATTGACATGTCCAACACCTTTTGTTGAAACTCCACTATTAGCCCTCCGTAGATACTCGGATCAATCTGCCCACCATATACATTATCAACATTTAGATTCCGGATTATTAATAACAAACATGCAGTGAGCCATCACATCACACCTACCTTCTGTTCCACAGTTACTTTCTTCCCTTCTCCAATGATCTCCTGAAGTGTCTCCTTGAGTTCCTTCTCCTCAGCAGGGGGAAGCGGCTGTTTTTCACAAAACATTTATTTTACGAATACACACTCTTGGTTATGGTTTTTTAAAAGATAATAGTGTTAAAATTATAGCTTACCATGACGGTGGTAACCAAGACTTTGACGTCTCCCCTATGTGCTGTTGTCAGCTGCATGAACTTTTTGACAATCACGTCTAGGTTCTTCAGCTTTCCATTCTCCGCTAACAAAGCTGTTTAGAAAAAGAAAAAAATTAAATCAGTCACAACAAACAGCATGGTTAACCAAAAATCATCCAAAAACTCAATTTGACATACAGAGGAAGTTCTTGGTGGGTTCTGCAAACTTTGCTTTATCACAAACATCGACAATAGCAGCCAGTCTTGTCTCTCTAGGAACAGAGGGATCCTTAGTAAACTGTGAGAAAATAGGACTTGTCTTCATAGCCTCAACCAACTCAGAAAGATCCGACTCAATCTTTTCCAAGGAATTCATTTTCACAGCTGCAATGTACAGCCACGAAGCAAAGTTGCCAGATTCACCAACTAAAGCCACAGGCACCTGATAAAACAACACTACGCAAATGCATAAAACCACAACAAAGTATAAAATCCAAATAAACTGTTACATCAATGCATAATGCAGCTATTCATCGATTCATTTCATGCCTTAACCACAACAATCAAAGCCATTTCGCGATTCTTACATATATGAAACACTTTAATGTCTATAGATGCAACCATCCTTAGCTAGTAAAAATTGACAACATACGAGTGTGTCTGTACGTACCTTAACGTTGCCAGTTTTCTCAGCTGAAGCTGTTGCATAATCTCTTAGCTGCCACCAAAACAAAAAGTCAAAAAAAAAATCAAAAGTAAAGATTAGTTGATAACATTCTCCGGAAGCCGAACAATGTACGCTATAATACGATAACCCCAACGGGTCGACTGATATTGTTCAAATCGATTTCTAGCAAAAGAAAATGTAAATTGGAGTCGAGATTCGATTTTCTTAAGAAAACGAGTTACCGCAGGAATAAGTGGCCGTCCACTGGGAAAAGATCTCGCGGAGGAGATGGAATCTGAGACGGCGATGGTCTTGAAGAGGGAGATCCCGGATCTGATACGACCAGCGAAAGCCATTTGTTGTTGCAGATATCTGATTGGAACCCTAGTAATGTTTTAAAAAAAAACAATCAGCTGTTCTGTCGAGAGTACAGCAACTGGTCGGATGAGGATAGGAGACTTAGTGTATTGGGCTTCAGTGGGCTTACTCACGCTTATTTAATTGGGCTTACTACAACCATGAGAAATATTTAAACATAGGCCTTTGAAGTCATGTAATAGTACTCTTTTGAACGATCTCAGCATTAATTAATTCTGAACGATCTCTACCTAACTGGAACAAGCAGAGTAGCATGAGATGATGAGTGGGATATTAAGCCTTGTATATACACTTACATACGTTTCCAATGTTTTTTTTTCTACACCTGTTTATCATACTCAATTTCATTTGATTAAATTGCATAAGTATCTATGCAGAACATGCTATATTGTACATAGGATAACAAGAACAATTTAATAGTTTTATTTATAGTGTATGATTTTTGTAGCATAATATACTACACAATGGACTCGCTTTAAAATTCAAACTAGATTTTGACCCGCCCTTGAAAGGGCGGGTATATTTTTTGTTTTAACGTTTTTGAGAAATAACACTTTTATATTTATGTTATTTTTTGTAATCGTATTTATATTAAATGTTGATTTAATTGAATATAATTTTTGGTAACTACATTAAATATGTCAAACTGCATAACTATTCACATACTATATGCATTTCAGATTTTTTTTAAAAAAAATTATAAAGTTTGCAATATATTATATTTTTTTATTAGTTACCTAACATAATAGTCAAAAATATCCGTACTTAAAAAGATCTGAAAATTAAAGTCTCATACTCTATTAGACCTATATACTTAAACTTTCCTTAAAAAATGTTATATCCGAAAACCAATATGAAATTCAACCTGCACCGAAAACTGAACAAAATATTTGAAAAGTGTTTGAAAAAGATAAATTCTAATATATTATGTTATATATCTATATATATGGTTAATATGGTCTTCAATAACTTTAAGTAAAATCACATTTAATAAATGTTGTTAATTAAATAACTTATTTAAACTCTGTTAAGCTAAATGAGTTTATATAAATTTTCTATTTCTATTAAAAATCCAGTTAAACCCTATTAAATCTTATTTTAACATTATGTGCTTTGTAAATTAATAGAGAGTTAAGTTTTTTAACTCTGAAACCAGAATATTATATTTAGTTACATAAAATAAAGAATTATATTTCATTTTTGAAAGAGTAAAACATGGGAATAATTAGTTGGACATAACACTTATAAATTGGCATGATTCTGATTTAATAAAATAGATTTAAATTTTAATATCTATTCTATTAAAACAGCAGTGTGACCCATTGATAAAAGTAGTGTCCAACAATTATTCACTCATAACCAACTTTAAAAAAATAAACCAACTCTTTTATAACCACATCAAAGCATATTTCGTATATTGCAACCTCTTATTTCTTTCCTATATTCATGGAACCCATGACTCCCTCTTTTTTTGGACAATAAGAACCGTAACTCCATCTAAACATCTTATGTGAACTTATAATTTATGTATTTCATTTTAAAATTGTTTTGTTTAATTAACCAATGCAGATGATGTAAAAATTATATTTTATTCTCAGTGTAGAGATTTTGGATGGGGGTGGTTCGTAGTGATTTTTTTCTACTCAGTCAAAAACACAGAATGTTGAAATTTTTTTTGTATAGTGTTAATTTGTGTAAAATCCTACTTATTCTTAATTGTTTATGGTTTTTTGTTTATAAATTTAAGAACTATGAAGAAAAAATGATGAAACAAACTAAAAAGAAGAAATAAAGAGCGGCTAAATAAAGTTTACATGGAGAGAGAGAAAGAAGAAGACTTTTTAATGCTTTGACTTTTATAATTTCTTATTGGAAAATACGAACATCATAATGAAAAAGAGATATACATCGACCTAAATAGGACGAAATTTTGGTTGTTTAGCGAATTCCAGTATTTCATTAAATAATGAACAGCTTTTAAGTGGCTCATTTAATCAATACATTTTATATTGAAAGCAAATAATATAAATCCACTTTGCAAGTCCAGTAAAATTAAAATTATTTTTATTATATAATCAAAAATCCAAACAATAAATGTACAGATGTAATAAAGTACAAAATATGAAAACTTTCAATTTATAGAAATAAAAGTATTAAAAAAAAAATAGGTTTTCAAAACTAAAAAATACGCATTTTGATTATAAAAGAATATGGATTGATGTAAAGAATAAAATTGCTTAATAATTACACAAGAATTTGGCATAATAATTAATTTAATTTATGAAACAGTTTTTAAAAAATTTAAATGCTAAAAAGGAAATTAATACACTTACAATAAAAATATAAAATTAATATACTCACAATGTGTATATATATATATATATATTTAACAAAATATATTAAAATTATTTTTTCACATTTTTTAAAAACATTGTTCATTCTTTGGGACGGGTTGTGGCAGGTTGGATTTAATATTGGTTTTCGAATATAACACTTTAAGAATTGTTTGGGTATATAGTTTATGTCTAATAGAATACGAGACTTGATTTTCCTGTCGATTCCAAAATTGGTTTTTTTATACAAATATTTTTGACTAATTATGTTAGGTAACTATTAAGAAATATAATATGTTACAGACTTAGAGGAATAAAGTTTAAAAATAATTTCTGAAATACATATAGCATAGTGTATAGTTATGCAACTTGACATATTTAATACAACTACCAAAAATTAAATTAAATTTAACTAAATTATGATTAAACACAAATATGATTGCAGAAAAACACAAATATGATTACAAAATATAAATATAAAAATTAAATGTTTCAAAAAAATAAAAACAAAAATATACCCGCCCTTCGAAGGGCGGGTCAGAATCTAGTATGATTGTTAAAAAAACAGTATATGATTTAAATAGGCTAATATATACCTTAACATTCATTAACTATGTTGATATTAGTATTACTAGTGGCGGAGCCCCCGCGCAAGCGCGGGGTCATTGACGGAGTTGTGCTCTATCTCATGTATGCAAGTGAGATATCATATTAAGTTGCGTTTTGCTGTGGTCACTGATTTACTTACACGCTTGCACGTTGGTTCATTTGTTTGTTGTTTAAGTGTTGTTTTAAATAATGTTCATGTTTCGATATATAGGTGATTTTTTGTTTTGTTGGAAAAATCAAGAACGTAAACCATATAGCTTTAAGACGGGCACTTCATACCAGACACAGCGGATACAGCTCAGTAGCATCTCAAGATACTTAATCAAAAACCATATCAAATCATGTCATATACTCATATGTAATTCATACACTTTGTACCAACAAAAGTATGTTAATATAAATTTTTATTTAGCCAAATAAAACTAACATGTATTTTAATTTTTAGATGATATTTATCCTTAAACTCAAGTATTGAGGAAAAAATAAAAATAATAATGAAACATGTGATTAATAAATAAATATCATTTTTAAATAAAGATTAAAAAATAAAAGATTATAAGATATTGAAAAATTGGAAAAAAATCTCTGTTGCATTGTGCATACGTGAGTTGAGTTTGTTTGGGCATTTAGGACTAAAAAGGAAGATATATTATTGCTAGAAAACTAACTGTTTTGTTTTCCCGACGGTGGGCCTGAAAGCCCAAATCCATATGACGTAAGTGAGGCATTTTTCGTGAATTTGCCGGCCTTGTGTATGTCGGAATAGCATCTGATTTTTCTCATGTGCCTGTGTATGATTGTGTTCTTTAGTTGGTGTAATATATCTATTAAAGTAAGGTTTTGGGTTATTGTTCAGAATTGCTTACCTTTGCCCTTTTGTGTTTCTCTCAACTCACTGATTTTCTTCGACATCTTTGCCTTCATCATCAATACATAATAAAGTTGGAAATTGTTAAATTGCTGTACGTGATGTATAGTTTTAGTTGAACTTAATTGTTATCCGTTGAGTTGATTTTTAGTTCAGCTGACTAACATATATGTATATGTATGTTATAAATTTGTTTTTGAATGGTTAGCAGGGGGGAGAGGTGATCGCTAGTAGAATAGGTTTTACTTTGTTAATATTATTCATAGACACTCTCAGTAATAGAATATGTTTTACTTGGTTAACTTTATTCATAGACTTAGGATAGCACGCTCCTATACAAAAAATTTAGTTAACTACCAAAGACATACCTCTGAGAAATGGTTAACTACCAAGCACTCTTCTTTGCAGACAAAACACATAAACTGTAATATAAAAGTAAGATTTATATATAAGGACACAAGTCAGCTACTGGGAAAGAGTTTATCAAGTAGGACAAGTAAGTCCTATTATTTTAGCCAAGTAGACAGCTTTCAAGCAATTAATGTAAAATTCCAAGCCGAAAAACATACAGCACGACTCCTGGAATTCGGGAGCTCTCGAACAAATTTCTCAAATGCAACTAATCTGACTCTACCCTTGATCTCAAGCAACATAGATCACTCTTTTGTAGTAGTCTTTTGACCACTGTCCAAAGAAAAATATCAGATTAGTAAATATGATATGAGTGAGTTTACATACTTTGACATAAAAATCAAATGTCCTATAATGCGAATGAGAAGCTTATAACATCCCCCATGCAGCTGAGAAACGGTGTAGTAGTATAATATCTTAGATCAGTCAGCAAAATGAAAATGTTTCAAATATGCAAACCCAACTTTGGAAATGTAGATGAAACAAAGTAGTGAGGTAGGTTTGCTATCACTAATGGAACCATTGATTACAAACCTTTTCAGAATGCCGATGACAGAGATCACATAAAAAACACTCAATTGGAGGAAGAGACCCAGTGGCAGCATGCATCTCACCATCTACTCTGGCACCGTTAATTAGGGCAGAGCCATCACTATAGTTGCTCAACTCATTTTTGACTCCCAAGTGTTTTCTTCTTAATGTTCTTTGGTCGAGACCAGTTAAGCGAACTTGATCAAACAGAGATCTCCACTGAGCCACTATCGGCTCCATTTCCACTTGGAACTCTCATTTGTGTGTTTTCCTTACCAAGCTTCTGATATCCACCTTTGTGTCCTGCAGAACAACCAATTGAGCCATCTTGAAAACAAATCAATATAAACTAATATACAAAAAAAAAAACTATACAATAATGCACTAATAATACTGAATCAAACATGATCAAATTTAGTCTCAGCCACTTACCAAGCAAATCACATAAAAACTGTAGACTAATATACATAAAAACTATACACATATACATAAAGAATATACCTTTGTCATCTCCAATGAGCAGCAGCACGTTTGTGATAAAGAGATATCTTCATCATCAATTTCTATGGTTGTGAGTAATTCTTGATAATTGTTTTAAAGGCCTTGTAGCCGCATACCCATCTCTATCTCCTTTAAAGCTTTCTGCTTCCTCTCCTTACTCTCCTTTTCTTCTCCCAACTTCGACTGAGGTTCATGATCCAGTTTTTGTTTCTTCTCTACCTCAGGCTCCTTCCTTGGAGGCACAACCATCTCATCCTCCCTGATCCATCGCTGCTTCACCTGCCTGAATCCTGAAATTAACATTCAACAAAATTCCAAAAGTTGCATCACTATCTAGAATTTTAATTAAAGTATTGAGATTTTGACGGTGACTATGGATCTCCTACCAAATATTTATGAAATTAGGCTGCTTAAAGGAAAAAGAACCTCTAACTGAAGAATCTGTCGTTAGTTTCTTCGACATCTCATGGCATTAGAAAGCATCCCCAAATGGATCCGAGACGGCGTGTGGACTCGACCCAAAATCTTGAGCGTCTGCCAAACATGATTGTATCGGTGCGTTGCTTGGATCGATTATAAACGTTGACGACATCATAAAGCTGATTCAATCCTATCTGGGTAATCTGAGAATCAATGCTCTGTTGTAACAACGTTTGTGGATTTGAAGAAGAGGAGAAAGAAGAAATGGAGAAGAATAACTGAAAAGACAAGAAAGAAAGGGTTAAGTACGTGATCTAATTTAAAGCATCCAATGAATAAGAGAACATAGGTTTCATTTTTCAGATTGGGAGAAGACGAAAAGATCGAAATAGATGGAAATATCGATAGGAGATATTTGTTTTGAATCGAATCATTTGATTATTTGGCTTTAATAATTTTGTGGGACCCATTGAGATGAATAATTGCCTACGTGGATATGTTTAGGAGAGACTAAAAACTCTTCTATGGTCTGGGCTGCAATTACGGTTTGTTGGTTGCTGATATATTTTTTATTGGAAACCCAATCCACCAGTGACGTGGCAGAATGAATGGTTGAGAATATTTTGCCCATGTGGCATCCTTTAGAACATCCAAAATTAGCTTCTTTTATATAGTGGGATTATTGGGACTGTGTTAATGGTGTTCATATGGGTCCTAATTTAATATGGTCCATAATAGATTAAAATGATAATTTGCTCTAATAATTATAATTCGAATATAGAACAGTGTAATATAATTAAAAAGAAAAAAATGATGTCAGAAAAAAGAAAGGACTGATTATTGTTGAATGAAACCGTAGACTTTGACATAAGTGGGTCCGGAAATGAGAGAATCAAATGGAAGTTATTAACAAAATCATGGTTATATAAAGAAATAATAAGTGGTGCAGTTACAAAAAAATGACCCGTAAATAAAAGTTGGTTATATAAAAAAGTAATAAATGATGCAGTTATAAAAATTACCCCTAAATAATAGGAATACATAATTGAACACAACTTTTATCAATTGGTCAATCTGCTGTTTTAATAGAATAGATACTTTTTAGCTCTTGTTAGATAAAGAGAGCACGGAGAGTGAAGCGACGTCGTTTTGGGTTTAGGTGGGAGAAGGTATGTCGCTGGTAGACTACGACGATTCTTCTTCATCCGACGACGATGTCTTACCTGCTGCGGCGGAGCACAAGGAAGCTCTCACACAACAACCGCAACAGAAACAGAAACCCGCTCCAGCTCCTTCAATTACACGGTAGGTGATTTTAGGGTTTCCCAATTTTTGGATTTTTCCGATTACGAATCTGTTCCCTTTGTTCTTGTTATTTGCAATTAAAGCGCCTTAATTTGCGTACAGACATATCAAGTGCTGTTCTTGTCTTAGAATAGACACGAATGTTCATTCAAGTTCTGATATTACAGTCAAAGTTGGTTTAAGTGTAGTTGACCGTTTGTGTGTTTTGTTAGGAGATCTTTAAAGGAGAAGGAAAAAAGTGAAGAGCTTCCTCAGCTACCAGATGCTTTACTTCTTCTGGAGTCACCGAGACTCACACATGTGAGTGGAAATGACCATGCCTCCGTTGTTGCAGCTGCAATGGCTGAAAGTGCATTACGGAAACGAGAGTTCAATGGGAAATCTTCTTCTCTTCCTCGTCGTTCCAAGCTACCTAGAGGGAATCTGCCTCATTTCAAGAATAGCCCAGATACTTTGGGTAATGTCCTTGTGCCTCCTCAGCTCAAAGGAAGGTTAGAGTCCATGAAACATGGCTTCTTTCATCTCAAATATTTCACTTTATTTTATCTAACAAAAAACTATTTAATAACTATGGAGAGTGTTGCTAACAATCATTCAAAGTTACTTAGGAGAGAACAACAGATGCTTTCATGAATTGTGTGTTTATGAATTATCTTGTTTGAAACATTTATTTGATGATCGCATAACCGTTAGGACTATGTATATCTGCAGGAGCAATGTTGCCACAGAAGATATGAGCAGGCTTTTTGTGAAAAAACGACTAGACTCCTCCAAGGCAAGATCTCCTGATCAGGGATAGTTTCCGTCAAACTTAGGATGGTTTTGTTTCTTTCCGACTGATTCCATAAAACAGAGTGTGTGATGGAACTTAACTCTTTTCAACAGATCACTTGAATATTTTATTCAATAGTAACTTATAAGACAAACGCTTGTGAAGCCTCCATATTATTAACATAGTAGGACATGAGACGGATGAAAGGTTTTGTAACAGTAACAAAGTTATTATAAACACATAAGCTAAACATATAGTTTCATAAAAATCAATCGTCACTGAAAGGGAATAAAAAAAAACACATGAAGAGCATTGAGCGAGTGAAGCTAAGGCGCTGCTTTACATAGACAAGAGACTTTCGATGTGGTCTGGGATGATATCGAGTGTTTCCATAGATCCGCTATCAAGTCCGTGGCGTCTAATCTCACCATCAAGTCCTTCAAACAAGGCTTCTCTACTGATGTTTCTCCTCGGATCGAAATATAGAACATAAAATGATTCAAGAAAAACAGGTGTTGTAAAAATAAGCTCACCAGCATTAGTGACACCCATGAAACGTATACGATATCTCGATTCGCTCTTCGGTTCAAAAACAAGGCGTTGATGCGTCCATTCATGTCCATCTTCATCTTTCAAAATATAGAGATCAAAACCACCAGCGGGATGAATCCTTTTAACTAAGGCTAGCTTTCCCTCATAAGGTAACATGTGACAACGCAACTTACAAACACCCTTAGGATATTTTATGGGACTGAAGGTTTCAGATTTGACATCAAAGCTCATTATTATAGGTTGATCATCAATATGAGCTCTATAATACACAACTCCATTGAAGCATCGTCCCCGTGAGTCATATGGGTGCATAGGGGGTTTAGTTATTGTTCTCCATGATTCTTGAGCTCCAAATGTAAGGACCTGAGTCTGTAGTGAATATCGGTGTATAGATAATACCTTGTGTTTACCCTCCAACATGTCGTACCCTAAATAAGACGAACACCAACTCGAGATGTGTTCATTGGGAGGTGGTGGTAAGACAAAAAACCGTCTCAAGCTTGGGTTCCAAATTTTAAATCCGTGACATAAAATCAAGCCATGGACGCTGTCTGAACAACGTCGATAGTCCCAATCATTAGTGTTTGTAAATCGACAGCTGAAAACTAGTGGAGAATATGACCCGTCAGGATTCTGGTTTTGAGGAAACGAGAAATTGATTGCCTTCTTCTTTTCTAGTGCAACGGTGAGTAGAAGACTTGGTTGTCGTAACGAAGACCGAGACGCGAACAAGTTGATAAAACATGGAAGTGTGATGAAAGAAGACCATAGCTTTGACACACAACCAAATCTTACAATCGATTTCACAGGAAGTCTTGAGAGTATCTCCAAGGTAAGATCAACAGGAATATGGTCTACTTGTGATCTATGATGATCATCGTCATTTGTTTCTCTCTTGATCTTTCTCCTCTTCTTCTCCCGTTCTTCGTCCATTGCCGATAATATTTTGTTAATCAAAACCCTAATTCTTTCTTGTGTTTAGAATTTATATATTGTTTTAATGGAAAACCAAAACTTAATATCTTTGATAAATAAATAGCATTTACAAAGATGTCCAATTTATATTTTAAATATCTCACTAGGATAAAAGTAAAACCTATCTATGAATCAAACCCAAATGAAAAAAAAACCTTTTTGGTTTCTCTCCTCTCCGTTCTCTCACTACAATCACTCACGGAGAATGGGATGAGACGAGGTTTTTGCTTTGTTTTCTGATCTTTTTTTATCAGATTCTTTGGTCTGTATAATACCTTTGAAACTTTAAAATTATTTGTATTTTACACTATGATTTTCATATTTTTCATAATTAATATAAATACATGATTTTTTTTTATAGATAACTAACACATATCTATATTATTATTTGCGAAGTAAATTTTTGCAATGAAGCTCTCACGTTGAAAACTAGAGTGATTAATATCGTTTATACCCTTAATGAATAAAATATATAAATAAATTAAAAAAATAAAAACGAAATTTTAATTAATTTTGATTAGATAATTGATTATTATTAAGAATAGTAAGAATTATCCAAAATCTGAAAATATAATTTAAAAAAGAGATAACTTCTATATATATTGTATTGTTATCTGAAAAAGTCTTTAAGTAAAAAGTTAAAAACAAAAATTCTATAACTAAATATTAATTAAATAAAATTATTAATTATATAATTAAAAATAGAATATTGAATTATCCAAAATCTAAAAATATAATTTAAAAAGATAATTTCGATATATATATATATATATATTGTATTGTTACCTGAAAAAGTATTTTAGTAAAACGTTAAAAGCATAAATTATATAGTTAAATATCAATCAAACAATTTTTTTTAATTATATAATTTAAAACTATTATTTGTGAAGTAAATTATCGCAATGGAGTTCTCACGTTGAAAGTTAGAGTGGTTAATATCGTTTAACCCTTAATGAATAAAATGTAAAAATAAATTAAAAAATAAGAACGAAATTTTAATTGATTTTGATTAGATAATTGATTAATATTAAGAATAGTAAGAATTATCCAAAATCTGAAAATATAATTTAAAAAATAGATAACTTCTGTATATATTGTATTGTTATCTGAAAAAGTCTTTAAGTAAAAACTTAAAAACATCAATTCTATAACTAAATATTAATTAAATAAAATTATTAATTATATATTTAAAAATAGAATATTGAATTATCCAAAATATAAAAATTATAATTAAAACTGATAATTTTATATATATATATATATTTTATTGTTATATGAAAAAATATTTTAGTAAAACATTAAAAATATAAATTATATAATTAAATATTAATAAAATAATTTTTTTAATTATATAATTAAAAATATAATATTGAATTATTTTAAGATTTATTTTAGTAATGAATCTCTACTAATAAAAGGGAGCTTTTGAGGCTCCATATGGCGTCCACATCAGCGGGAAAAATTTCTCCCGAAAGATGACACGTGGCATAAAATATAGTTTTACATTTTAATATTACTTATTTTCGAAAATTGTAAAAAATATGTAAACATACACTCTACTAATAAAAGGGAGCTTTTGAGGCTCCATATGGCGTCCACATCAGCGGGAAAAATTTCTCCCGAAAGATGACACGTGGCATAAAATATAGTTTTACATTTTAATATTACTTATTTTCGAAAATTGTAAAAAATATGTAAACATACAGCATAAAAAATGAAAAATCTACATTAAACATATGTAAGATTACTATTTTCACTTAAAAAAAAAGACGGCTTATCTCCATAATGTAACATTACCGTTTTATAAAAAAAAACAAAAAACATTATATATAATTTTAAAAATAATAAATATATGTAAAACATACAACATAAAAATGGAAATACTACATTAAACATAAATATGTTTGACTAAAAATGGAAATACTACATTAAACATAAATATGTTTGACTATTTGTTCAAGTTCTTCTATTAAACATTGCCATTTTACATTAAAAATGGAAAAATACGTAAAGATTTAAACATCTATCTTAAAATATAAAATATAGACATTAACTAAATATAAAGTATAAGAAAGAGAAATACTCAATATATAAAAACATAAATAATAAGTAAATATTATAAATATATAAATATACGAATTATATATACAATAATAAGTAAATGCACAATTTAAAAAAAAATGGAAAGACGGCTTAATTCCATAATGTAATACTACCGTTTTATAAAAAAAACAAAAAACATTATATATAATTTCGAAAATAATAAATATATGTAAACATACAACATAAAAAATAGAAATACTACATTAAATATAGAGTAATTGGCGTAGATACACCCATAAACTCATGTAATTTGCTATATAACCTTGAGGCTCCATAGAGCATCCACATAAGCAAAAAAAACTTCTTCCGAAAAAAGACGGCTTATCTCCATAATGTAACATTACCGTTTTATAAAAAAAGTCAAAAAACATTATATATAATTTCGAAAATAATAAATATATGTAAACATACAACATAAAAATGGAAATACTACATTAAACATATGTAAGATTACTATTTTACATTTTTATTTTAAAAAATAATATGTAAACATACAACATAAAAAATGGAAAACAACATTAAACATATGTAAGATTACCATTTTTCACTAAAAAAGACGGTTTATCTACATAATGTAACATTACTATTTTGTAAAAAAAAACATTATATATAATTTCGAAAATAATAAATAATATGTAAACATACAACATAAAAAATGAAAATACTACATTAAATATAGAGTAATTGGCGTAGATACACCCATGAACTCATGTAATTTGCTATATAATCTTGAGGCTCCATAGAGCGTCCACATAAGCAAAAAAAACTTCTTCCGAAAGATGACACGTGGCATAAAATATAGTTTTACATTTTAATATTACTAATTTTCGAAAATTATAAATAATATTTAAACATACAGCATAAAAAATGAAAAAACTACATTAAACATATGTAAGATTACCCTTTTTCACTTGAAAAAAAGACGGCTTATCTCCATAATGTAACATTACCGTTTTATAAAAAAATTCAAAAAACATTATATATAATTTCGAAAATAATAAATATATGTAAACATACAACATAAAAATGGAAATACTACATTAAACATATGTAAGATTACTATTTTACATTTTTAAAAATAATATGTAAACATACAACATAAAAAATGGAAAAACAACATTAAACATATGTAAGATTACCATTTTTCACAAAAAAAAACGGTTTATCTCCATAATGTAACATTACCATTTTATAAAAAAAGAAAAAAACATAAATATAACTATTTGACAATTTGTCCAGTTCTTCTATTAAACATTGCCGTTTTACATTAAAAATGGAAAAATACATTAAAATTTAAACATATATCTTAAAATATAAAATATAGATATTAAAAAAATATAAAATATAAGAAAGAGAAATACAAAATATATAGAAAAATAAATAATAAGTAAATATTATAAATATATAAATATATGAATTATATATACAATAATAAGTAAATGCACAGTTTTCAAAAAAATGGAAAGAGTACATTAAATAAAATGGACATCTATCTTAAAATGGTAGTAAATTATGTAAAAATGAAAATACCACATTAAACAAAAAAAAATATAGTTTTACATCAAGAAAGTCTCTATAAAACTCATTATTCTATCAACATCAACCTCACACTATAAAAAAAACTTCATAGCACTCGAGCAAAAAAATGGTTCCACCATCAAATATTGCCGTCCCAAAAACCTTTAATGACCTTGAAGGAGATTTTTTATAACAACAAACTTTTTGTTAGGTGGATTCATTGTTGGAAAACCCGCAACTTCCAAAAGCCAAACTTATTCATGGGAATTGAATTGCTTTTCTTAGACTCAAAGATATTCTTACAAATTTAAATTAATCTAATCCATAATTTTAATGTTAATATTCATACTAACTCTTTCATGATCAAACCATTACAGTTAATAACCATTCAAGCGTTTATCCCGAAACACTTCCTTTCTCGCCGAATCAGGTATTGGTTCATGTTGGTTTAGTATTGTTTTTGGTTTATTAACCGGTTTAGGATGGTCCTATTGTAAATATAATTTAAGATGGTTTAGCATATATTATGCTTAAAATAACTTAAATTAAATAATAGTAATATTATGCTTAAAATATAATTTTAGAGAGTTTTTAAATATAGTTTACAGCACATTATAGGGGATGAATTTAATTTATTAAATTTATTTATTACTTAAAACTAAGTTTTTTAAAAAACATACTGAGTTATAAATATCAATTATGGATTGGTGAGTATAACATGAAGACAAAACTATAAATATTTGATTTTCAAGATAAGAAATTCAGCTTTTATTCAGTTACTCAATATATAATATCTTAAATTATTTTTTTTTTAAATATACATAAATTTATATATATAGATTAATCTTCCAAACTTAAACTATTATATTATATATGAATGATGTTTTTAAATAAAAATAATTTCTAATTAAAAACAAAAATAAAAACAACAAATTGTTATTTTCAAACAATGGAAGTAATTTACATTATACTATCATTTAACAAGTATTAGATATGTTTTGATATATCATTATTTTCTATATCGAGAAAACAATAAATTGTTAAACAGCAATATCATCTAGGTTAAGTATACGAACAACACAAATTCAAACATCAAAAAATATTTACATAAACATTATAATACAATAATTTAATCAAAAAATACAATTCAAAAAACCAATATTCAAAAGAATAGTTATATACTTAATATTTGAAAATCAAAGATATTTTTGCTAAAATTGTACTTACCTGGCCAAGGAGATCGACCATCTTTTTACGGATGGATCGATTGTTGAGCATGTGGTCGATCCGAAAATACTCTACAGTTTAATTAAATATCTAAAACATTTATTTCAACACTCAACGGATAGTTTTGCTAAATATGATAACTAGATAGCCAACAAAATTACAAAAAAGATATTTAAATAGTAAAAAATATGTTAATTTAACGTGTTAAAATTTAAAAATAAATTTTAATTATGACATGCATCTTAACATTTATCTAAATATATATATCATACCTTAAATATAAATAATTTAACAACTTAAATTAAAAAAATAATAAAAATCCCGGGCGTAGCCCGGGTTAATCCCTAGTCTATATATATAAAAATATGTTTGCCTCTCTCCTAAGCTATACACGTGGAAAGTCACTCTCTGACAGACCGACACGTGTTTCTGGATTTTATTTCTTTGGCTAGACTTGAGTTTAACTTTGGGCTTATACTTTGAACAATTGACAGGGTTTCTTACTCTTTAATAATATAGAATGTGTTAATTATTTCTTAATACATAGTAGATAAAACAAAAAAAAAACACATATTACGATATGGACGTTATATTATCATCAAAGCAATCTTTATCATATGTACCTCATCCTGTGATAATTTATAAAGTAGCAACGAATCTATGAGTTCAGCAAATTTGCAATTAACTACTTCAGAATTTTAAGTATATAAATAGTCAACAGTAGTATGTTGAATATTATATTTATATGATTTAAAAGTTCTTACAAATTTTTATTTTTAAACATACACCAAAAACTTTATGAAAGTAAATATCCATTCAGGTTTTCAACCATTTCTAATACCACCAACGCTAAAAAAATTTAGTCAAGTGCACGAAAACTATAATATATTTAAAACTATAATAAATACATTAGTTAATGAAAAATCCTTTTTAAAAAATATTATGGATGCATACATAAATATTAAGAGAAATGTATAAAAAAAATAAAAGAAACAATAACTTGAAGAACAAAATGTATAATACTAAGAATATTTATGATTTGTGATCTAAGATATATTTAACTTATTGTCACAAAAAACTTAATAAAAATACATACTTTGTTTTAAGAACATTAAAAATCACGTTAAATTTTTTAACATTTTAAGATAAATTACGAATCAATAATATTAATATAAAATTTTATCCCAAAAACTCAGCACTAAATGCATAAACAAAAAAACAAACAAACCCTAAACCCTATAATCCTAAACATTATTCTAAACCAAACCTTAAACACAACCCAAACCAAACGCTAAACCTTTCCTACTACCTAAACCCTAAATCTTACCTAACCCTAAACATAATTAAAATTGATAATTTATATATATATATATATATATATATATATATATATATATATATATATATATATTGTATTGTTATATGAAAAAGTATTTTAGTAAAACGTTAAAAATATAAATTATATAATTAAATATTAATCAATTTTTTTTAATTATATAATTAAAATATAATATTGAGTTATTTTAAGATTTATTTAGTAATGAATATATATATATATATAAATATGTTTGCCTCTCTCCTAAGCTATCCACGTGGAAAGTCACTCTCTGACAGACCGACACGTGTTTCTGGATTTTATTTCTTTGGCTAGACTTGAGTTTAACTTGGGGCTTATACTATGAACAATTAACAGGATTTTTTACTCTTTAATATTATTGAATGTGTTAATTATTTCTTAATACATAGTAGATAAAACAAAAAAAAACACATATTAAGATATGGACGTTATATTATCATCAAAGCAATCTTTACCATATGTATCTTATCCTGTGATAGTTTATAAAGTAGCAACGAATCTATGAGTTCAGCAAATTTGCAATTAACTACTTCAGAATTTTAAGTATATAAATAGTCAACAGTAGTATGTTGAATATTATATTCATATGATTTAAAAGTTCTTACACATTTTTATTTTTAAACATACACCAAAAACTTTATGAAAGTAAATATCCATTCACGTTCTCAACCATTTCAAATACCACCAACGCTAAAAAAATTTAATCAAGTCCACGAAAACTATAATATATTTAAAACTATAATAAATACATTAGTTAATGAAAAATTCTTTTTAAAAAATATTATGGATGCATACCTAAATATTAAGAGAAATGTATAAAAAAAAATAAAAGTAACAATAACTCGAAGAACGAAATATATAAGACTAAGAATATTTATGAATTGTGATCTAAGATATATTTAACTTAGGTAGGGTTTAGGGTTAGTAGGGTTTATGATTAGGTAGGGTTTAGGGTAGGTAGGGTTTAGGGTTAGGGTTAGGTAGGATTTAGGGTTTGGTTTTAGGTAGGGTTTTAGGGTTAGGAAGGGTTTAGGGTTAAATAGGGTTTAGGGTTAGGTAGGGTTTAGGGTTAAATAGGGTTTAGGGTTAGGTAGGGTTTACGTTTAGGGTTTACGTTTAGGGTTAGGGTTTAGGTCGTATGAAGGGTTTAGGTATTATGGTTAGGTTTATGTAGGATTTCGTGTTAGATAGGGTTAAGGTCTAGGTTTAGGTAGGTTTAGGGTTAGGTAAGATTTAGGGTTTAGGTAGTAGGAAAGGTTTAGCGTTTGATTTAGGTTGGGTTTAAGGTTTGGTTTAGAATAATGTTTAGGATTATTAACCCTAAACCCTACTAACCTTAAGCCCTATTAACCCTAAACCCTTTCTAACCCTAAACCCCTTCTAACCCTAAACCCTGCTTAAACCTAAACCCTAAACCCTTTCTAACCCTAAACTCCTTCTAACCCTAAACCCTGCCTAAACCTAAACCCTACCTAACCCTAAATCCTTTCTAGCCCTAAATCCTACTAACCCTAAACCCTTTCTAACCTTAAACCATGCTAACCCTAAACTCTACCTAATTCTAAACCCTACCTAACCCTAACCCTACATAACCCTAAACCCTACCTAACCTAAACCCTAGCTAATTTAAACCTTACCTAACCCTAAAACCTTTTCTAGCCCTAAACCTACTTAATCCAAAACCCTACATAACCATAAACCCTACCTAACCCTAAACCCTACTAACCCTAAACCCTACCTAACCCTAAACCCTACCTAAACCCTACCTAACCCTAAACCCTACCTAACCCTAAACCCTACTAAACCCTAAACCCTACCTAACCCTAAACCCTACCTAGCCCTAAACCCTACCTAACCCTAAACCCTACTAACCCTAAACCCTACCTAACCCTAAATCCTTTCTAACCCTAAACCCTAAACTCTTTCTAACCCTAAACCCTACTAACCCTAAACCCTACTAACCCTAAACCCTACCTAACCCTAAAACCATTCTAACCCTAAATCCTTTCGAGCCCTAAACCCTACCTAACCCTAAACCCTACTAACCCTAAATCCTACTAACCCTAAACCCTACATAACCCTAAGCCCTACCTAACCCTAAACCCTACCTAATTCTAAACCCTACCTAACCCTAAACCCTACGTAACCCTAAACTCTACCTAACCCTAAACTCTACTTAGCCCTAAACCCTACTAACCCTAAACCCTACCTAACCCTAAACCCTACCTAACTCTAAACCCTACATACCCTAAACCCTTTTTAATCCTATACCCTACCTAACCCTAAACCCTTCCTAACCTTAAACCCTGCCTAACCCTAAAAACCCTACCTAACCTTAAACCCTTTCTAACCCTAAACCCTACCTAACCCTAAACCCTGCTAACTCTTAACCCTGCTAACTCTAAACCCTGCCTAAACCTAACCCTAAAACCCTACCTAAACCTAACCAATCCCATCTAACGCTAAAACTCTACCAATCCGAAACAGTAAAAAATAATGTCAAAACTTAAAAGCTAAAAAAACCTAAACTCCACCGCTATGTAATTTGTTGTTGTAATATTCAAATAACAAATTACATAGCGGATTTTAAATCTTACATCCATTATTTAAATTGTCAAAATATTTTGAAAGTTGTATCTTATGAATAAAAATAGTAAATTATATTTTAATAACGTTAAATTTTTATAAAATAGAATGAAAAACTATTATCATAAATATATAAAGAATTTTGATGAAATTTGAAAATCTTCGAATCAATAACAATTAGTTAGTAATATTTCAAAAACCCTTAAACTATTAGAGCAATAGAATCTAAATTGGAAACAAGTTTTGTTTTTTTGACTAGAGACCCAAGTTTAAATTATACCACTAAAATATTTTAATATTTAATTGTTCAGAAATAACAAGTTAATGTTCTTAAAGCAATAACCATCCTTAAATATTTTCTCATTCAAAAAAATAATATTCTTTACATAAATTGGAAACACGTTTTGTTTTTTGACTAGAGACCCATGTTTAAATTATACCACTTAAATATTTTAATATTTAATTGTTCAGAAATATATATATTTATATATACGAGAGTAGACAATGCATAGATGATACTAAATTGATCGCAATAATTCTTTTTGGAAAACACAATATAACTAGTATAGTATACAAAGAACTTTTCAAAAATTTATGAAAATGTTTAAGCCCGCATCGCGGACAAAACACCTAGTATAAAAGTATTGCAGTGATATTAATTAATAGTTTTTTTCACTAAAATATAAAATTATAGATATAAATACTTAATTAAATATTAAACTACATGAAAAACAACATTATTCCATCAGATAATTTAATGCTTCATCTTCGGTTATACAAAATTTGTTTGGACAATTTTTTAGAAGTTTTTGAGAAAATTTACTAGACTATAAGTGTTGTTGTAATATTTAAATTTGTGTAATAATTATGTATTTATGTATATATTTTTTAACAAAATTATTAAGTTTCTTTTGTAATATTCTTGTTTTCTAATTCTAGTTTGAGAATATTATAAATCTTATTTTAATGTTTTTATTTAATTGTGTATGTAATATTTTAATTTATAAAACTACATTTTAAATATTTATGATATATATTTTTTTAAGATTATAACAATAAATGAAAAAATACTTAAGAATCATAAATTTGATGTGTAATTAATTATAAATACCAAAATTCAAAAAAAAAGATGAAATTTTAAATTTAAAGTTTTAGTTTTTTTTAGGAGAACAAAAAATTCTATATTTAAAGTTATAGAATTTTTTTTAGAGATGCTCTTGGTAACAAGTAAGTTTTCTACAAAACAGTTATCATCGTCAAAAACACATAATTGTAAAATTGGTTTAAAAACACACACACTAGGTATGGTGGTGGCTTCGTGATGGAGAAGGAGGATGGGATTCCAATGTTTGGTTCATTTGCTAGTAACCAAGTATTGTCCCCCCTACATGCTGAGTTTAATACTCTGCTATGGGCCATGAAATCCTCATTACTTCTCGGTCACGACTCGATGACGTTTGAATCAGATTGCCTGCAACTGGTTAAGCTCATTGAGGAAGAAGAAGAATGGCCAAGTCTAATGGCTGAAATTGATGAGTTTGTTGATCTTCGTTCTAAGTTTAATTCTTGCTCCATATCGTTTGTTTCTCGTACTAAGAATGTCCGAGCTGACCATCTTGCGAAAGGTGCCAGAGCTCGCGGCTTTTGCTTTTCCCATATACACTCTGAGGTTCCATCTTGGCTGGTGCTAGACACCACTTGGTTGGCTTCTTCTTAATAAAATATGGAGCTTTTGTTGTCAAAAAAAAAAAAAACACACACACAATTGTTTTTTTAAGATTTACACTAAGTTTAAAATAATAGAAAGAAATCCATATAGGTACGTTGAAATCTGGAAATATCGGGAAAAGGTAAATGTTTGTTTGATCATGCATCTAATAATTCATTTCTCTTCGTAATATTGATTCATTCGATTATAAATTACGAAAGTTTATTTTCCAATTTTTTTTCTTAAATTCTAAATATTTTTTTTTTTATAACTCTGGTATCTGGGCAGCCACATTCTCAACTATCCCTCCGAAAGGAGTCCAGTGCCCCAATGGAAGGGATGTTAAATCCGTTGTGGCCAAGACTCGAACCCGGGTGGCGGACAGTACAGCTGTACCTCATTTACCACCAAGCTACGAGCGCTTGGTTAATTCTAAATACTTTTTAAACTATTTTAGATTTTTTTTATTTTTTTAGCCGCCCTAAAAAGAACAATCTAAAACTTGGTTTAATCTCAACGGTTTAACCAAACACTGTTCTTGATTGGTTTACCCTTAATTCCCACAAATGTCAAGTGTTTGAACTTCGAAGTTTGAAGTTATACGAATAAGTTGGCGCAGAGCATACTGTTTTCGAGTTTTATTTTGTACTATCAAGTAAGTTTCCTACAAACAATTAACAATGTCGGAAAACACATGTTGTAAAATATTTACTTTTAGTAATTTTCTTACAAATTAAAAAATAAAGAAAGAAAACCATCGAGGTACGTTGCAAACTTGGGAAAAGTCGGAACTAAATGTTTGTATCATGCATACATATGCTCAATATTTATTTCTCTTCGTAGTATTTAATATTGATTTATTTGATTATAAATTACAAAAAAATATTATATATCTAATTTTAATTTATTTATTGAGAACTCATATTTAATGATTCTATTTATATTTCACTGATTGTTTTATGAAAATCCAATTTTACTTACATTATGTTAAATATATATATGATTGATAATAATTTACATTTTCTTAGAATTCACTATATATATTTTCTGATATTGAAATTTTATTGAACCAATAATAAAACTACAAAACTAAAAATACTCTCAACATATTTTTTCAGTTTTCACAAAATATATTAAACTAATAAATATTGTTGAAAGTTGAAACTAGAGCGGTTGGTGGACACAACTTGTATTTTTTTATTATTGTAAGCTCTTTTTGAAAAAATCAAAAATAAAATATTCCAAAATGCTTAGACGTCACCGTGTAGACAGTTGACTGACGAATCCGGCAATTTGCATCACATTCCACGTTTTCAGCGGAAAAGAGCTGGCAATATCTAGGGCCAGTAACGGAGTCATACATTTCCAAATAAAATATATTTATTTCCTTAAGTAACCATAATCAACGGCCTACAATCAATCAACATTAAAGTCGACAATCTAACGGACATACAGCTTCCGACCACGCTAAGGAGCGCCACACCAGATTATTCCTCTCACTACTTGCGGCCCTATCTCTCGAGCCAATAAAAAGGCAACAAAAATATCGCAGCTCTTCTTCAACCACAAAGACAATTCTCTCGTCGCTCATTGAGTTTCGCTTTGCCATCGCTTCCTCTCGGTATGTTTAGCTTCCTCTCAGATCTCTGAATCGCTTTAAATCTCGTCGTTTCTCACGTTATGTTCATCTTAACTTTTATCGATCTGATTCATTATTATCAACAAAGGTAAAATGATACAGATCTGATGGTTTCGCTGCGTATTTTGCGATTGATTTGAATCTAGATCCATGGCTAGAGTTGTTGATAGAGTAGATCTGTATAAAGTTTATTCGATCTGATCGTGTAGATCTAGAAATGATTCGTCTCTGTTGCTTATGTATGGATCTGTTGCGTAGACCTTGTGAATTTGATAGAGTTAATATGTTACTAGATCTCGTATTTGTATAGCTTATTGTATGTTCATCGTTAGCAGTGACATAATATTTTTTATTTTATTTTTTTTTATGCAGAGGTCAAAATGGTTGAACAAACTCAGAACAAGCTCATGCGTACCGGTGTTGTTTCTCAGGACTTTCACGGTTACACTTCCTCTTTCCAGAGGCGTGCAACGTACGGAAACTACACCAATGCTGCGTTCCAGTACCCTCTCGCCGCCACTTCGCGGATCGTGGCTACTACTACTACTACTACCTCTCCCGTGTTTGTCCAAGCTCCAAGTGAGAAAGGATTCTCTAGCTTTGCTATTGATTTCCTCATGGGTGGTGTTTCCGCCGCTGTGTCTAAGACCGCTGCTGCTCCTATTGAGCGTGTTAAGCTTTTGATTCAGAACCAGGATGAGATGCTTAAGGCTGGAAGGCTCTCTGAGCCTTACAAGGGTATTGGTGACTGTTTCGGCAGGACCATTAAGGATGAGGGTTTTGGTTCTTTGTGGAGGGGAAACACTGCTAATGTTATCCGTTACTTCCCCACTCAGGTTTGTTATGTTTCACATCTATGCGTTTAATAAATGTGTATTACTCACTTACTGTACTGATATATCTTTCGGTTTTATAGGCGTTGAACTTTGCGTTCAAAGATTACTTCAAGAGGCTTTTCAACTTCAAGAAGGACAGGGATGGTTACTGGAAGTGGTTTGCTGGTAACTTGGGATCTGGAGGTGCAGCTGGTGCCTCTTCCCTTCTCTTTGTGTACTCTCTTGACTACGCACGTACCCGTCTTGCCAATGACTCCAAGGCAGCCAAGAAGGGAGGTGAAAGGCAGTTCAATGGTCTTGTTGATGTCTACAAGAAGACCCTCAAGTCCGATGGTATTGCTGGACTCTACCGTGGATTCAACATCTCCTGTGTTGGTATCATTGTCTACCGTGGTCTCTACTTTGGTCTGTACGACTCTTTGAAGCCTCTTCTCCCTGCTGACCTCCAGGTTTGTTTATTTGATATCCATCTTAGAAACCCAATCCTGACTTGTCTTGTTTGTTTCTTATGTTGTTGTCTGTGTTTCGTTTGGGTAATTTCAGGACAGTTTCTTCGCTTCCTTTGCCCTTGGATGGCTCATCACCAACGGTGCCGGTCTTGCATCGTACCCCATTGATACTGTTCGTAGAAGAATGATGATGACCTCCGGTGAAGCCGTGAAGTACAAGAGTTCGATGGATGCATTCCAGCAGATTCTCAAGAAGGAAGGACCCAAGTCACTCTTCAAGGGTGCTGGTGCCAACATCCTCCGTGCCATTGCAGGTGCTGGTGTGCTCTCTGGATACGACAAGCTCCAGTTACTTCTTCTCGGAAAGAAGTACGGATCTGGATCCGGCTAAGTGCTAGTCACCAGTCGCCACCACCATAAAGCTTCGGCTTTATTTTTTTTTCTCGATTTTTATTTGCAGTTTCAAACTTTTTTAAAAGGATCAAGATGTTGATGAAATCTTTTACCATAAAACTTAGAGATGAGCATGGGAAAGCTTATGGTTTCGACGATAAGTTTTTTCTTATGGAATAAAATTTTTGTATGGGAGTTTTGACTCCCTTGAACCAATTTTATGATTACCAATTTTTGTTATATTAAGCTTAACTGGTTTGAATAATTTTGAGGATTTTATATTGCTATGGCATGTTTGTCTGTTAAAATCTGTTAGACAAATATTAAACCAAACAAAATTAGAAGCTGTGTTTATGATGTTGATTCATGTGTTCAGAATAGTTTTTCCCCCAAAGACGTGCCTTCACACACACTGCACTTCCTTAAAATTGTTTTTTTTTCCTTCTCATTGGCACGGTGCTAACACCATTTTGACAAACGGCGTAGTCAGTGAGACAGTGTAGAATAAATCGTTAAAGATGGCGCCGTTAGTCAACTCCGCTTCGCATTTAAATTTTTTTCGTCTGATCTCTTATTCTTCTCTTCTCCGGCGACTTCCACTCTCCTTCGAATCTGTAAGCTTCAAATTTTTCTTATATCAATACTTCTGAAATTGATAGAACTTTTTTAATCAGGAACTGAGTTAGTCAAATCGATTGCCTCTTGTTTACTCTTATTTAGCTGGCTGGATCTTACTTTATGTTCTCAATTTTGCAAACTTGTATTAGCTTCTTTGTTGCTTCTAATAATGATTCACATCTGATTCCTTAAAATTATATTTGCAGTAAATAAGGAGGAAGGGGGGGTCCACTACAACTTCAATGTGGTGAAGTCATGGGAAAAGCATCGTCTCTGCTTCTGTTTCTCTTGTCTTTCGGCTTCTTCGTTGTGACATATAATCTTCTCACACTCATACTCCACAACAGATCTGGTCTGAGTAACTCAGATGGAAGTAGTCCACTCCTAGATCCTATTGTCCAAATGCCTCACAGAAACTCCCAAACCTCTTCAGCACCGTTTCATGTCGCCTTAACTGCTACAGACGCTCCTTACAACAAGTGGCAGTGTCGTATTATGTACTATTGGTATAAGCAGAAGAAAGCTCTCCCTGGTTCAGACATGGGTGGGTTTACCCGCATTTTGCATTCCGGTAATACCGATAACTTGATGGATGAGATACCAACGTTTGTGGTTGACCCTCTCCCTCCAGGTCTTGATCAGGTAGATAAGAACTTTGCTTTTTTTTTAATCTCTTCACTTGGTATGGTCTTGTCTAATGAATTGAATCTCTCTTTTAAGGGGTATGTTGTGTTGAATAGACCGTGGGCGTTTGTGCAATGGCTTGAAAGAGCTACAATCATCGAAGAGTATGTCCTGTCTCTCCCATGGGATAAATATTTTGACTGTTTGCTGAAATCTCATGCTTGTTGTGCAGCTATGTGCTGATGGCAGAGCCTGATCATGTTTTTGTTAACCCTCTTCCTAATTTGGCTGTTGGAGGACACCCAGCTGCTTTTCCTTTTTTCTATATTACACCTGAAAAGTTCGAAAACATTGTTAGAAAATATTATCCTGTGGAGATGGGCCCGGTTTCAAATATTGACCCCATTGGCAATTCTCCTGTTATCATAAGCAAGGTGAGAATTTGTGAGATTACCTTAGCCATTAAAAAAGACTTGATGTTGAAATGCATTTTACTTTGTTATGCAGGAATCACTTGAAAAGATTGCTCCTACATGGATGAATGTCTCGTTGACAATGAAAAACGATCCAGATACTGACAAGGCATTTGGATGGGTTCTAGAAATGTTAGCACTGGAACAATATGTTAGGTCCTTAGCTTTTGAATCCTCATCATTGTTTTCTGACAAGTCTCTTTTATGTTTGATAAGGTACGGCTACGCAGTTGCCTCTGCTCTGCATGGGGTGCGGCACATACTTCATAAGGATTTCATGATCCAGGTTAGGAATCGACCTTTTGCTGATTGCTGTGATGATTAAAAGATCTTTGCTCCGAATACCTAAGTGCTCTCACTATATCTTTCAGCCTCCATGGGATCTGTCTACCAAGGGGAAGTTTATCATCCATTACACTTATGGTTGCGACTACAACATGCAGGTGATTTCTCTTTGACACGGTTGTTTAATTTTATAGTTAGAGAACATACATCTAAGTTTTCTTATTGGACCCTCCTGTAACTACCAAGTTTTGTTGCAACCTTGTTATATATGGTCATTAAAGTGATGATATTTCAGTGATCCTCCATTAAAACTCCATGTTAGTTTACTTATTATCAGTGTATAATATGATTCTAAAGTAAGCATACTGACTGTTGAAATACAGGGTGAGTTGACTTATGGGAAAATAGGAGAGTGGCGATTCGATAAGAGATCACATCTGCGAGGTCCTCCTCCAAGGAACATTTCCATGCCGCCTCGTGGTGTTCCAGAAAGTGTGGTATGTTATATACTTATATAACTTTATCTAGATACAACTAGATATTGCTGTAAGGTCCATCCATAGCTCATAAGAGAGCTTATTCGAATCATGTCCGTTGAGACTACATGGCAACTTCATACATGAATACTTATCATAAGTCTGCTTTAGTTTGTCAACTTCCAAGACTTTATATGCACAAGTCTGGTTAAGATAGTTTCCACTATGCTGTTTCTCAGACATGGTACTTTTGTGAGAAGAAGTGTGAGAATGACTTGTCTAAATACATTTTTTGTGTTGGTGCGTTTGTGGTGATGCAGGTGACTTTTGTGAAGATGGTTAATGAAGCTACTTCAAATATCCCAAATTGGGACACTCTCTAACTCACATCCACAAGCACACAAACCATAGAAAGAGCAAGGAATCCATACACGGCTTATTTTTGTCATATGAAAAGTTAATTTTTTTTTCTTCTACTTTCTTTCAGTTAATTGATGAACTCAGAGTAAATGATGCAATCTGGTTTTGATTTTGAGACAATGTTCAAGACATCGTTAGGTGTTAGTTAGATGGTGAAGTCATAACCATACGGTCCAGTCTAAACGACAATGTGTCCATTTAGACGGAGTTAATAGTTCCGTCAGTCACCTCTATTTATCCGTGAATTAATTAATAAATTAAAAAAAAAATGAACTTATCTATCTCCTTCCTCAACCCCAGACACAGTTCTCCTCCTCTTCTTCTATCCTCTCTGAGCACAAAATGGAAGTGGCTCTTCTCTCATTCTCTTCTTCCCTGTCTCCTCTCTGCCACAACCGAACCTTAACCCTAACTCCCAAATCCCCAAACTACCCTCGTCACCTGACCATCAGATCCGCCGTCTCTCGTTCCAAAAAGGAAGAAACCGTCGAGACAGTCAAGTCCCACCTCGAGAACTGCCACCTCCTCGCCGCCATCAACTACAAAGGCCTCACCGTCAAGCAGTTCCAAGACCTCAGGAGAACTCTCCCCGACACGACGAAGCTCGTCGTCGCCAAGAACACTTTGGTCTTCAAAGCCATCGAAGGCACCAAATGGGAAGCTCTCAAGCCTTGTATGAAAGGCATGAACGCTTGGCTCTTTGTCCAGACAGATGAAATCCCTTCCGCCATCAAACCTTACAGGAGTTTCCAGAAGGAACGTAAGCTCGAAGACAATGACTTTGCCGGTGCTGTCTTTGAAGGTAAGTTCTACGCTCCCGACAACTTCAAAGCTCTTGAGACCATGCCTACTCGCGCTGAGGTCTACGCTAAGATGCTTGGAGCTCTGCAAAGTCCGGCCATTAATCTCGTCTCTACGTTACAAGCACCGGCTATAGAGGTTATCATGGTGCTCAAGGCTTATGTCAAGAAGCTAGAAGATGAGAGTAATGCTGCATAACTAGTTTAAGTAAAGCTGTACTAATCTCAGAGAATGTAATGAACTACGCAAAGCAATTCAATTTTTTGTTTGTTAACGACTCTCGAGCAGCAATTATTATTATACAGTCATTGTGTTTTATTGAAATGTTGCTGCTATGCATAAGATGGGTCTTTGTTTAGATGTACTTAGAGAGGATAGACTCCACCACTCCCTGAGCTATAGGGTGGTATGTTTCTCGAGCTTCTGCAAAGATTTGTTTCGCCAGTTGCTTCTCTTCGGTTCCACCGGTTTGTGCGAGAGCAGTGAAGAGTGTACGCAGGTACAGCATCCTTCCCACAGCTTTTAGAGTTTTCTCCACTTCTCCATGGTACTCTTTGCACTTGGATGAGATTGCAAGTTTCAGAAACGACACCTTCACTTCGTAGTCCTTTGATTCTGCTAGTCTGTACCGCTTGTCCAAGGCCATAACCTGAGATATGCAAACTGGGTGTTAGTTATAGGTCTGGAACCTGGCTCCTGTACTTGTCTTGTCGATTACAAACAAGAATACAAGACAAAATTCTAAGCAAGAAAACTACTCACTCTTCCAAAGATAAGAGGCTATTTCCACACACATTCAATCTCTCAGTAACCACTCAGCTTGTTTCTCCTCTACTTGTGCACTTAATCCAAGACTAACTAACTGTTACTTAGGCTGTTGTGAGCTTATTAATAATGATACACATTGGCTGAATCTCTTTCTCTAAACAAATGCACCAGCTTCCCATTTTCTTAGAGTAAGAGAGACAAAAGGCTACCTGAGAAGGTTCACATGACTTAGGAAGATTCTCCAAGTAGAGCTCCCATTCCTGTCCTTTCCACTCAGCAACCTCATCTTCACTTGGCATCTTTCCTTGCTTAAACTCTTCAGCCAGGGATATGATCTTTGTGTAAATAGCTGAGACTGGTTCATATGCATCTTCCGGTATACCAACACCCTCAGTCCACAATTGCAGGTTGATCTCTTTCTCTATTCCAGGAATGTTTGCTTTCAGGAAGTCAAGGAATGTATCTGTATCGATAGACTTGAACTTGAAAGTAGCAATGTATTTCTTGAGAAATTCATCAAAAGCAGTCCTTCCAACCTATACAATTTCCAGTAAATAGATATTAGACCGTTACATAAGAGAACACCAAAAGTGGATTCTACTCAAACTAACCTGGCGTTCAATTCTCAACACAAACTGGAAGCCTTTCTCATACGGGACCTGTGAATAAACATCATCAGGATCAACACCTTCTTGTTTGTTCTTCAGTTTAGTGAACTCCAAGTTATCTTTGAACCGTTCCATCTCATCGTTTAAACCCCTCCAACCAATGCCAATGTTCAAAGTAGCTATATCCCCTCCTTGAACAACCTCCACAATCCTCCTCTCTGCGTACGTTGTAAATCCCTATCACCATAAAACATAACGAGATCATCAACAAAAGCAAAACGAATACACATTATCCTATTCAAGGCCAACACATGTTGAATCAAACCTCATTCAACCAGAAATGCTCATTGTTGATGTTGGTGATCAAGTTCCCAGTCCAGCTATGAGCGAGCTCGTGAGCTACAACTTGAGCACCAGTGGCGTCTCCTTTGATCACAGTCGGCGTCAGAAACACCATCCTCGGATTCTCCATACCTCCATAAGGAAAACTCGGAGGCAGCACCAGCAAATCAAATCTCTCCCACTCGTAATCACCGAACAGCTTCTCCCCTTGCTTAATCATCTCCTCAGTCCCCGCAAACTCCAACGCAGCAGCATCCAAAACATCTCCAGCAGCTGACTCAGCATACACCCTAGTCCTGGGCCCCACTTCCCTAAACCCCAACTCCCCAACCGCAAACGCGAAAAGATACGGCGGGATCGGCTGCTCCATAACGAACTCCTCAACAACCCTATCCTCCCCACACCACACCACCGACGATAATACGTCGAGATGTTTCGCCTCTTCGAGAACGGGAAGGCGACGACGGACGTGGCGAGCGGACATGACGGCGGAGAGAGAGCTCGGGACGTTCATAACGACGTCGTAACGGATCCTCGCGGCGGGAGTGTCCTGGCAAGGGAAGATGGATCTGGCGTGGATCGCTTGGCACTGAGTGTAGACGTACGGATGAGTTTTCGAGAAGGTTTGGAGCGGGGAGAGCCATTGGAGAGCGGAGGCGGAAGGGGAAGTGGAGTAGAGGATGAGGATTTGGGATTGACCGGCGAGGACGACGACGACTTCGCTGCCTTTGATCGGATCGGGGCTTGAGGAGACGGAGTGAGGGAGAGGGGTGAGAGTTTGGGGATCGATGATGGATTTGATTGAAATGGAGCGGGAATCGAGAGAGAGGTTGCCGGAGAAGGGGGAGGAGAGGGTGAGGAGAGCGGAGGCGTGGATGGTGGAGGCGTTGAAGTCGAGGTAGAGGGAGAGGGAGACGTGAGTGGTGAGAGGGTGGGAGGAGTCGGTGAAGGAGTGTGGATCAATGGGTGCCATTGCTCTGAAGCTGATGAGTTTTTGATTTTTACGATTCGGTTTTGAGAAGTGGAGAAGTGATGAAAGTATGTAAAGCGGGAGAAAATAAAAATTAAGAAATGTTTCTCTTTTTGCTGCTGTTGAAACGAATATTTTTTTAAGAACCAATCAGGTATTTTTTGTTATTATATTAGGAATAATAATTTGATTAATGGAGCATCATAGGGGAGCATAAAGTTGGTGAGTGTTGAAGAAACCTTTTAATATCATTAGGAATCATTTTTGGTAAAATTTTGTTATTTTTAGAAGTTCATATAATAATTTGATTAAAAAAAAGAAGTTCATATGATAATATGTTTGATGATCACTAAAAGTAGCATTCAAAAGAAGCACAGACCATAAAACACATGAGATTTGATATCTCATATAATTAAGAAGCATTACTCTCCTATATGTCATGTGTCATTATTAAAAATGACTTTTCAAATATTTAGAGAAATAAGTTATTCTATCAAAACAAATATTACATTTTTCATAAACTAAGCATAGAATTAATTAATAATATAGAAAACAAAAGAATTTTCTTATATAAAATCTATGAAAATTAAAATGTATATGATAATTAATTATTTTGAATAATAAAATTTGATAACAATTTGGGTATCATATAAATTAAAAAATTACATTAACTGCATCATAAAATTTTAGATTTTTTTATATGTTATGTTGTAAATTTTTTAAAACAACTCTAAATTACTAACACTATTAAAAATCTCACACTGAAAACTTAATGATTTAAATTTTTGCTTATTGTAAAATACAAATGATTAATGATTTAAATTTTTTAAAACAACTCTAAATTACTAACACTATTAAAAATCTCACACTAAAAACTTAATGATTAATGATTTAAATTTTTGCTTATACAAATTTAAATTTAAATTAATTTCTCTTTTAGTAGAAAAAGCGATAAGTGTGGTTTGGGTGCAGAAGTGGAGGGTGCCGGGTGGCGGGCTATAGGCAGCAGTGGTACTTCCCGACCATTGACATTTACTCTGTTTTAAAAAATTGCTAAGTGATCTGATGTGGCTTTTGCGTGGATGTTAACGTGCTTTTGGTGCTAGTGTTGATTTAGTTTTTATAGTTTGTGTTTGTTTCAAATCACCCGAGTGTGGGTTTTAGTCGCCCCAGTGTGGGTTTTAGCCGCCGCTTCTTAGGGGCTTTTGGTTCTGGGGCTATTTCGTTTTACCGCCAGCTTGTGTATGAATACCGGTAATTCGATTATGAATGAATTCAATTTGGGAAAAAAAAAAGTAGAAAAAGTTGAATACTAGTGAAGAAGAGAGTGGGGAATTAAAAAGGGGAGTTGCACGGAAGTGGCAGCAAGTCAGGGGTTAGTTTTGTCAGGTTTTTCAATTAATTAAAGATATTTATAACAGCTCTATGGCATTTTAGATTTTAATAATTATAAAAAAATCCAAAAGTTGATTGGGAATGAGGAATAGTCAAATGATGACTTTTATACTCTATAGTCTAATACTAGTAACTCTTCCACTACTTGGGATTACACATGTTCTTGTATCAGTATTATTGTTTTCCTCCGTACGTGCGTGTCATGTTTTAGTCACGTGATACACCATAAGAAGGAGAGCTTTGTGATGCACATGCGAGGTGAGGTGAGGTGAGGCGATGAAGTAGAGGATCTTGTGATAATCTTCCAAGCCTGTGATGTTATATTAGTTTTTATAAAAATATATTCACATTCATACACATAATGTAAGACTTTAACATTAGCATTTTCTATTGAGGATCTCGGATTGTCCTTGAAAGTATACAAAACTTTTTTATTGAGGTTCTTAAACCTTTGATGTTTCTATGGATTGGAGTTTGGGCTAAATGAAAGATGTGTTTCTCGGCCCATTAGCCTCAGTACGATTTAATTTGAGCCATTCATAGTGGGAAGAGTTTCGTTTAAGGAAGTTAAGACATGAAAATTTTCATTGTTGCTATTACTAGCAATGAACTACGCTTGGATCATGGGGATAACCTCTCCACTTAAATGAGACTAAAAAACCTGTCCTAGTTGATTACCAAAAAAAAGTCTGTCCTAGTTCAAATAAGATGTTGCCTTGGTATTACTAACGTGACTATAAAACCACCTTCATGTACAATAGAAAGCCACCATAAGATCATTTGCTAACGCTTAATACAACAAGATTTGAACAAGCTATTGATTAAACCAGCTTATTGAGTTTTATTATTATACTGGAACCAATCGGTTACACAATCACGATCCAGCAACCGACAATAAAGATAAATGGAGATGGGATATCATCAGAGCAGACCCTTCTCCTGAAAACTGCGGATACAATCATCAAACATCTCAAGCAATGATTTGAATGATGCAAATCCCAACTCATGTATCTTCCTTGTATCCATACTATGTGGATTATTGTCCCCTTCTTTGTTACTGCACCTGAAAAATAAAACAAAAGAATCAATCAACCAACCAGCCAACCAAAATGAGATCTCGACTACGAAATCTTGGCAAGCGTGAGATATTACTTGTTCTCAAGTGGGTAATTAGGATACTTGTTTCTGAGCAACTCAATGATCTCAGACCAATGAGCAACCGAACTCGAACATACGATTCTCCCTGATGCTTTAGGCTCTTCCATGGCTAACACATGTGCAGCAACTACATCGTCTATGTGCACAAACCCGACCGTTAAATTTGGATACTCTCCAGCAAGACCTTTGACAATGGCGAGGATGTAAAGAAGAGTACTTGTGGGTTTAGGTCCAAGCAATGGACCAACCACAAAGGAAGGATTCACAACCACTAAGTTTAACCCTTTCTCTTCAGCTATTCTCCAAGCCTCTTTCTCACCTAGAGTCTTTGCATATGCGTACCAAAGCTAATACATATATCCAAAACCATACACATACCATCAACAGAGTTCTTTCTTTCTATATAGATAACAAATAAATGTGTTACAGAAAAAAAAATCCATAAATGTTTTCTCACGTTGAAGCGTTTGCAGTAGTCAGGGTCACTCCAATGCGACTCGTTGAGGGGAGAGGCTTTGGTGGCGTCGAAACGGTACCGTATCGAAGAGCAAGAAGAAGTAAGAACGATCCTTTTAAGAGTGGTTTTGGACTTAGCACAGGAGTTCATAACATTGGTTGTACCCTTGATGATAGGATCAACCAACGTTTCTTGAATGTTGTGATCCTGTGGAACAAGAACAGGAGAAGCCGTGTGGAATACTCCATCGACGCCGTTTACTGCTTCGTCAAAGCTTCCATCAACCGTTAGATCAGCTTTGAACATCTTCAGCCTCTCTTTTGCTCCTTTCAGTTCCCATAGGAAACCTACTTTCTCTTCATCCTCTTTTCAAACACAAATCAAAATCAAGTTACTGGTAATGATTCGAAATAAATAAATAATAGTAATAAAAGGATATATCTTACGAGGGTTTCGAACAGTGGTTCGAACTGTGTGTCCGAGTTCGAGGAGTGATTTGATGATGTAAGAAGCGATGAAACCAGTTCCTCCAGTGACCAGGTACTCTGACATCTCTCTGTCTTTACGCTGATTTGAGTTTGTTTGGATTAAGGTTTTAATAAAGTGAGATTTGTGGGAAGTACAAGGTGAGTAGTTGACTCACACCATCGTGCTTTTTTTCTCTCTCTCTCTCTCTTGCCGATATTTTATCAAGTGGGTGGTTCATAGTTTACACGTGGTTCTGTCCACGATATGTAATGTAATTAGAATGTGGGAAAGTGTCTCTAAGTGAAAGCAGCATTCATAATAGTATGTTTGATGATCAATGAAAGCATCATTCAAAAGAAGCACAAACCATAAAACACATGAGATTTGATATCTCTTATGTATTAATTAAAAAGCATTACTATCTGTTATATGTCATTACTAAAATGACTTTTTAAAATTTTAGAGATATATGTTGTTTTATCAAAATATATATTATACTTTTTATAAACTAATCATAAAATTAATTAATAATCTACAAAACAAAGTATTTTTTCTTATTTTTTATAAATAAAAACATGAAATTATCTAATTTAATTAAATTATATATGATAAATAATAATTTTGAATAATAAATATTTAATTAATTACATTTTTTTCTTACAATGTTATATTTTAAAATTTCAAAACAACAATAAAATAAATTATTAAAACTGTTAAAAACTTTACATTAATAATTTAAGTAAAATCCCTATAAAATTAATGATTAATGATTTAAAATTTTGTTATAGTAAAATGCAAATGATCACAAAATATATGGGTGGAAAGTTTCATTTAGAAGATATTTATATTAAAAATATATATTTATTTTAATATCATTTAAATTAAGCTATATACCATATAGAAATATTATAATTTAAAAAATTAAGAAATATGTGTTATATTTGAATTGATAAAAATTAAATATTTATACAATTTTAATTTGATCAAATTATTGAAATATATTTACATATTTTTATTATTTTTTATTTTTCTTAAAAAATATTTATTTAATAAAATATCTCACTGAGACATGTTAATAGTAAAATCATTCATAAAAATCACATCCATTCAGATGATTAAAAAAAGGTTAGATGTAGTCATGGGAATTCAGGTGTTCGGTTCGGGGCAATTTAGTTTATTCGGTTTTTGGGTTGGGATATTTAGGAACCAAACATTTTTGGATTGGTTTGGTTCGGGAAATGTCGAGTTCGGGTTGGATTTTATTTATTTTTATATAACATGAGGTGGAACCGTATTATAAATAAATAGGGTTTGGTTCGGGTTTAAAGCCTAAAAAACAAAAAAAAACCCGAAAATCTGAGTTAAACCCGTAAAAAATAAAAAAAATATTCGGTAGTTTTTTTATGTATTTTTTATTTATAGTTATATTTATATATACTAAAATTTAAAATAATTAATATTTTTAATATATATCCAAAATATTCAAGTACATGTTTGGTTCTCGATTCGGTTCCGGTTCGGTTTCAATTTTCGAATTTATAAATATAAGAACCGTTTGGATTTTTGTAATTTTCAGTCCGGTTTTTCGGTTTTCTGAGGACTGGTTAGAAGCATCCACTGTGACAAAAAAAAGCATCCATAGTGAAACATGATTATGTTGACTGAAACCCAAATAGATGTTGACACAAAGCCCTCATTTGCTCTTAATAAAGGCCCATTCAATTGTTATTATTTTCTTTCACAAGTCAAAATATTTTAGACCAACGTCGCAGACATCACTTATTCATATTCATTCCCGGATTTGTAATCTTAGAAAGATTAGTATTTGTGTTTCAAAAAAAAAAAAGAAGAAACATAAGTATTTAGTATTTACTGTGTTGATGGAGATAGTAAGAGTATGTTGTGAACTAAGTCGGATGTGTACAAAAAGCGATTCTCTCGTTCTAACATCTTTAAAACATACAAAAACCTCCCTGTTTGGGTACAATAGACTAAGCATTCATTTGGACAAATGCGTAAATATTTTATTTGCTATTTCTTTATGAATTTCAGTAGATATTTGAGTTGTTGCAAATCGCTTTCACCAACATTGTTCACGTGATATGAAATGCCTTAGAAACAAAACAATTGATGACAAAAACTCCTACGTTGAGAAAAATGAATGGTAAAAAGAAAAGAGAAGTGTGGCTTATTGGATAAGTTCATGTCCTTTGTCCTGGTGCCATTTACAGAAGCCATCCTCCAAGGCACATTTCATCCATGCATGCCGACAATTCTCAACTGCTTCAGGAATCGTGAGCCATGTCCGACTCCTCGTCTCCTGTTCCGGCCATGAGTCCAGCTCTTCCTTCACATACAGAGCGTACATTGCAGCTTTACACAATCCTTCAGGGCAAAACTCGTCTTGGTGAGTCTTGCTCTTGAACTCGTATTCTCCCACCAAATCCTGCAAGTTCGAAATCTACAGGTTCAGTCCAGCTTCCTACTAACAATTACAAAGCCCATATGTAGCCAGCACCAAGTGATATACTCATGGGCCAAAATGGCTCTGCTACGGTTAAACTTCAAAAGATCTGGAAAAAGGTTTGTGATAAAAGGGTTCGTTCTCACCAGTAAAATCCCGCGAACTCCAGCTTCTTCGACAGCTTCTCTAGCTGCAGCCTCCCTGACAGTCTCATCATTCTCCCACCCTCCCTATAAATCAAATCAAATGGGATCTGAAACTTAGTCAAGAAAGAAGATAAACAACAGTAATGATTCTTGAGCAAGAGAAACAAAGCTAAAGCTTTGCTGTAACCTTTGGAAACAGAAGTCCAGGTCCACCAGAAGAACTAATCATCAACACTTCAACCACTTTCCCACAGTCAGAATCATCACCGACTTCTTCCGAGATTCTATATCTAAATGGAATGCACCTGAACCATTTGCAAAACAACATGAGTCATGAACCAAAGATCAGACAGAAGATATAGGCACTCATATGAACCAATTATAAGAGCAACCAAGTTCCTATAACCATTACTCCCAATCGCTAAAACATTTCATGAACTTTATATAATTCAATTAAGCAATCATACTATTGGAACAAGAAACTCAGAAAATCAAGGAATACACAGAGATCAATTCAAAGATCTACACAGTAAGTGGGGGGGGGGGGGGGGGGGGGATCAAATACAGTACCCGGCAACGAGACGGCAGCCATTCTCGTACCGTTGCTGAAGCCGACCCGTACGAGCGATCAAATCACACATCAGTTAAAGAGAGAGAGATAGAAAAAACTTGTTTCGATTCTAAGATCCAGAACAAAATTTCGAGTTTGCTACAACAAGTTTAAGAGAATGCTGAAACTTCCTCCTGCTCTAGATGAATACAAATGCGATTCGACCTCAACCATCTTCACCACCTAAGATTCCAATTCGAGAATAGATACCGGATCCATCTGATCCAACGGCTCTGATGGGATGAGATCTAGGGTTTCTGCTCGATGAATCAAAGATTTGTATTATGAGATGAGAACTCAACAATAACAGTTTCCTACTATTCTCGTTTATCGTTAACCGCTTCGTGATAACCGGTTTGAACCGGTTTATAACGCCCGTAAAATAAAATAACCCGCTTCAAACCGAACAGTCTTTTTTTTTTTTTTTTCTCAGTGAAGGATAGAGAAACAAACCGTTTGTTTTAAATTCCACAACATCTGTTTTTATTATATCAGTAAAGGATTGTCTTTCTCTAGGTAAGTAATAAACAAAGAAGATCGTGATGTATACAAAATCGCAACCCACTATACACAGTGAAGCTTCTTTACATTATATATAATACCTTATTTTTCCCCTGACAAGAGTGCCTCTTTCAACAGAGTGTTACCGGGTTGAATATCACTGTATGATGAATTGTTGCTGCTGCTCCCGTTATTCCCAAACCTCCTCAAGAAACTTGGTTCCTTCTTGTCTTCAGAGTTAGAGCTCTGTACGTAAGTAAGACACACCTGAACCGCGTCATGTACTCTCACAAAGTACCATTCTTTTCCAACAAGCTCCACCATTCCTGATCTTGCTATTGTCATGTGTACATCTTTGTTCGGATTTGAAATCGCTAGCTGAATCTCCCTTGCTTTGTACTCCTGATACAACTCTTTCAGGGCTTCCACTGCGCTCGAGTCTATGTGAGTTACAGCTGCCATTTGTTTGTATTTATTTTGGTTTAGAGATTTCTATATCCCCTCTTCAAAACATTTTGATGAATAGTTCAGACAATAGAAAATTTTATATATATAGGGACTTACGAGACATTTCGAGGATAACAAAGGAGATTCTCTCCACCTCTGGTCCTCTAGTTGTGTATTTGTCAACAGCTACTTCATATTCTCGTAGTCTGCATTTTGAAAAGAACACGGTTTGTTATTCTTTCAATAGTTTCACACCATAAGATATAAGCATGTCACTTTCACCTGTCCTTGATGTAACTTATGTTGGCAAAGTAAATAGGAGAATCGATTCGGACAATCACTATCCCATTGTATGTGTAAGCCTCGGGATACTGCTTTACGTTTCTGTACACTGTGGTGCCTGGAAGACGGCCCAAGACAGCTACAAGGAGAACATTCATGATAAGAAATGAGACCAAGTTAGAAAACAGACACTCTTAGAACGCATGTGATCGGGAGACAATTGAACAAAATTCCTCCTACCAATATGAGGGTTTGCAGACTCGTGGATGACGAAAGCTAGTGAAAAGCCAACCTAAAATAGAAGGTAGTACAACTGCGTGAGTCCTTAGAAGCCATTGCTCAGAACTCATATACACACACATTAGTTACGGGAACCCGAACATACTAAGAGTCTTTAAATACTCACACCAACAAGGACACCGATCTCTATTCCGAAGAACAAAGTCGTGGTACTAGTGATGGCCCAAAGTGTAAAATCCCTCTTGTCCACACGCCACAGGAAGATAGCTTCATCGTAGTCCACCTATAGTTAAACATCCGGAGAGTGTAAGTTAAAAAAAAAAGAAGAAGCAAATTCATCTTTGGCCCTTGGCAGGTGGGTTTATTTGAACTTACCAAGCCACTAACAGCAGAGATAACTATTGCTGCCAAAGCACACTGTGGATTCGAGAGAGAGATAAGCAACAGAGTCAAAGTTAGAAGCCAGAATATAGTTTCGCAACTCTTCAAAGTTTCGTAAAGACAGACCTGTGGTATGTATTTGAACACAGGTGTCAAGAACAGTAGAGAACATCCAATGATGATTCCTGTTATGAGTCCTGATAGGCCAGTCTTAGCTTCACTTTCGTTATTCACAGCAGACCTAGAAAACGATCCTAATTTTGCATTCAGGAACATCCACAGATTCGTCAAATTAAGGTTATTAACTCCAAAAAGCGCTATACAATAATATGGACAAGAGTTTATACGTATCTGGCAATTGTTAATGACTTTCGTCATCTCAAGATAACGTACCAGTAGCTGGGTATGCGGAAAATAATGACCCCAATATATTTGCAACACCAAGACCAAACAACTGTCAAGTGAGGAGAGAAACAGTTGAGCTTGCAATGAAGACGACGAAAAAGAAAACGAAAAAGAGCAGTTATACTGTCTAGTGTTACTCAATTTTCTTTAGTCAAGCAGAATACCTCTGAATTTGAATCCAACTCATATCTGTTTTTTGCTGCAAGTGCTTTGGCAATTCCCACAGATTCCTGGATAAAAGAAATGTAGAACTACTTCATTACCCAAAAACAAAACATAGTATCGATTGACATGCGTTACTGCATCCGAGTCTAAACAAGGAATTATCTTTCATTATTTCATTAGGAAGTTAGATAGCCATATCTATGCATTTATGGTTTCTCGTGATTAGATGCAGCTGCATTTTCCACATGCCAACTGGGATAAAAGTACTAGTGATATTGATATCTCACCAAGATGGCAACACCAGTAATGAGAGCTGATGTTGGAAGCAGTGTTTTTGCATGATCAAAACTTCCTGGGAAAGAAAATGTTGGAAGGCCCTGAGGTATTTCTCCGACCTGGAACATACTATATTTTGTTATTACTGCATACACTTAACCACTATGAAGCTCAACAAGAAAAAACACACTAAATATAGTTCGTCCTTCAGGGATCTAACCAGAGAGATGGAAGGTGGATGGAACACTTTTGCAATGGTTGTACCAAGCACAATCCCTGTGAGTGGCGCTGCTGCTCGTAAGAACTGAAGTTCCTTCTTTGCTTTCCCCTGCCATGAAACACAATGACCTTATTATGATACTAAAAAATGAAAATACTGTTTCCATGGTAACACAATAAAGAACAAGGCTCATACCACATGCTTCATCACTTGAAGGATTACTAGAATGAGAGATCCCATCAAGAATGGTGGCCATTGAAACTACAAAACACAAAAAATATCCATCTAAACAATGTAAGAATAAGTAGAAAACAAAAGGCGTTCGCAGCCAAACTGATTTTCCATACAATAATACATGCAAAATCATCATAGCATGATGATCCAAAATACAGTTTCAGCTAAATGAGCATTAAGAGAGAGCCAGATATATACTAAACGTTTTAATTAGGCATTGACATTTAATACAGTGTAGAAAAAGATTACGCAGATCAAAATATAGAGAGGTGTGAAAAACAAATCCTCAGTCTAGATCATACTTATCAAACCCAATCGAAAGACCTAAGCCAAATAGAAAATCTTTTTTTTTTATCCTCAAATGTTCAAAGCTGAAAAAAAGGAAGATTCACCTTATCAGCTCCAGCTATAATACTCTCAACTAGTGGCACAATCTTGCTGCTCCTGGCAATGCTATAGCCCAGAAAATATTTAACTTGAGATAATCCAATCACAATGGCCGAAGCACTAGTAAATCCAGATATGACCGAGTGACTAATGAAACGAATAAGCCATCCAAGCCTAGATTGAAACACACCAACAAGGGAGATCCTCATGAAACAGCAGCAAACAGAGGACTTTTATTATATGGATATAAATAATAAACGTTACCTTAAGAACCCCATGATGCACTCCAAGATACCAACCAAAAGCGCTAACAAAATCGCAAGCTCAATATGCAACTCCTCAGACGAATCAGCTATATCTCCCAAAGCATTGGAAACAAGAAGCGACACCAATGCAACAGGTCCAATCGCGAGCTGACGCGATGATCCGAATATAGCATAAACAAATATCGGCACAAACGATGAATCTGCATCAATAAAAAATCATAAACACACAATCAAATCAACCTCACATGATTAAGATCGTTAGTTTGTTATGAGAACGAAACGCACATAGGCCGTAGATTGGTGGAAGGCCAGCTAGCTTCGCGTACGACATCGCCTGGGGGACGAGCATTATACCGACGGTGACACCGGCCATGAGATCGAGCTTGAAGTACTCGTTCCACCGGTACGTTCGAATCCATCGGAAGCAAGGGAAGAGAGTGTCGACCCAATCGAGGAGGCTCATGCGCTTGATCTTCGCCGTCCATCGGGAGAAGATGTCGTCGAAAGGGATGGAAGGAGGGCGAGCTTCGTCGGAGGTGTCGGGATGCTGGAGCGGGATTACTTTTACGGGTCGGGTTTGACCCGGAGTCCTGGGGGAGGAAGAGGAGCCGCTACCGGATCTTGAGAGGAGGCTGTTTAGGTCCTTGACGCTGAGAGATGCGTAGGACATGGCTGTGGCAGTTTAGAAACCGTTGATGGTGAGATGAATTACATATGTTATGTATGTATCAATCATCATCATCGTTTATCACATGTTGATTCGAAAAAGGGAAAGCTTATACACTAGTGGTGGTCAATTTTCAATTATGTTTCAAGTTTCAACTAACTTAAAATAAACTTTTTTGTTTTATAAATAGAATCAAACCTTGACTAATCTCCACGTCTTTGCTTTAAAAAAGAAGAATATATTTGGGTCTGATTAGTAAAATGATGTAGAATAATACTATTGAAGATGCTAGATTTTGTTAACCAGTATAAAAGGTTCACGTTTAAGCGCTTTCATTTGTTCCAAGTAGACATACAACAAGCTGTTTCCATAAATTACCATAAAGATCAGCAAAAGCAACTTTTGAGAGTTATGTCCAAGGTAAAAGATAAAAACAAATAACTGTATGAGAGCATGCATGTGATGATCATTATTATTCTGAGTTGCTGAGGTACTACTACAACTACTACTGCAGTTCTTTCTCTAGTTCATCGAATTCCCATCCATCAACCTCATCTGCAGTGTAATCACGAGCCACTTTACCAAATTCAGATTCAAGCTCCGCTAGCTCTGCTTCATGGTTAAACTCTTGACTCGAACCAGTAGGAGTAGTAGTAGTAGTCGGTGCTGTCTCGCTCACCTCTGGCTTTTGTGTCACAGTAAGTGTAGATTCGAGTGGAGCATCCATGCTACTACTGCTGGGCTTAGGGGCTTTGGGTGATGAAGCAACGCTTTTAGGAGATGGAGTCTCTATCTCTAACGTTGGCCTCGCTATTGCTTCAAACTCCTGCCTCAGTTTCTCCATGTCATCGAATAGCTCTTTCACTCGCCGGTCGTCCTTCCTGGTTATAATTGCACGAGTTCAGAACTTGATAATAATAATAATATAGTTAAGATGTAATGTTCCACTCACTTTTCCAGTTTGCTTTGGAGGACTTGGAAATGCTCTTTCATGTTATCCACAATGCTGAAGGTCGCAATGATCTAAATTTTTTTTCGATAAAACTATATTAGTGAAAAGAGAAAATTAGAGAGGAAAAAAACAAGGTAGCAAATCTCACCTTAGTCTCATAGTCTAGATACTCCTGCTCCAGACTCTTCCTCGGGTTTGCAACCTGAGAGTCCCCCTGATCTGCATTTGGTGGCTTCTCTAACCTGTCACCACCGCATTCAAAAACTGTCACCACTACTGCTAAGAACAATAACAAGAGCAATCTAATTTCAACAAGAGGCATTTACCCAGGACCAAGATTCTTCAGATTTTCCACATAGTTTTCTATACGGCGTACTAAAGGTGTCACTTCCTTCTGTACAACATGAAGTGTTGATTTAGCACTGTCATTTATTAATTAAGTTCTAAGTTTCTACAATGTACAGAAGGTTACCTTGTACGTTGAGAGTATATTAAAAGCCACATCCGTGAAGTAATCCTCGTGCTTCTCCAATTCGTCCCTAAGACATGCATCCGCTATTATTATTCATTGTGGTCGGCTAAAAAAAGTAACATATATTGCGAGAAACAGCTGAGAGTTTGATAGAAATACAAAGTCTGCTTATCCTTAGTTTCGGTATACGAGCATTGAAGAAGCCATGTATCCTCGAGAAAATTAATCCAAGTCTTGATAACTTCTGACTCTTTCTTACAAGCTACAACTGATTTGGACAGGTCATCCTCCTGCATGCATAATCAAACTATTTCACGTGAAAATTATTAATCACGAGAGAGCTACTCATATCTAGAAGAAAACGCCACCTTTGTTTTCAGGTGAGCGATTATCTGATTGTTGGCTTCACCGAATTGATCCCTCTCCTCTGTTGCATTACGGAACCGAGCTTGAGCAGCAGCTAATGTTATATTAACCTACATGAGAGAATATTCATTGACACACCTTCTTTACCACAATAATCATAATGCTCAAATGAAATAAAAGTGACTCACAAATTGGTTTTATATAGACAAAGCAGATTCAAATTACCTTCTTCAGTTCAGCTTCCAACTCATCTCTTTGTTTCTCAAGCTGTGCAATCTCCGCACTCAGTTCCTGTACATAATAATTAATAGGAGATAAACTCAATACTGTCAGCTGATGAACATACCGAATAATGCTGCCACCATAAGTGGTTTTTTCCCTCTTGCATACCAAAATAACAAATAAAAGTGGAGAAACAAAACCTTTTCCTTTTCACCGGTTTCATCTGCTTTCACCACGCGAGCTTTGAGTGCCTCTTCTTTCTGAAGTCTGAGAAAAGACAATTGGACAATTTATATCAATCAGTGGTGTTTTTCCTTCAACGGATTAAGGCATACAAATACAACAAGACCGGCTTTGATGAAAATCAATAGTGTCTTGATAGTCCCATAGTTTAAATTTGATATGCATATATTACCAATACCGTAATTGAACAGAAAAGTACCACCTTCAGAAATAAGGAAACTAATTGGAGTTGATGATAAGCTTTACCTGTTTTCGGATATTCGTTTCTCGGCTTTGGAAATCGAATTTGCTAAAGATTCCAATAATACCTTGAGCTTGTCGACCTGGTTCAAAGACAAATTATGCATTATTTTCCATGATTAACATTCTCTCTCCCTAACATCCAGAAGTCATGAAATGTAAATGCTGTCATGGAATAAGGAAATTCTTAATACTCCATATTAGCAAGTAGGACAAGATCTACCAATCAACTTGTATGGTGAGTATGATTGTGAATAGCCGTATAATAAAGCCCACAAGCTTACTTTTTGAGCATGTATATCAGGTGAATCACCGTTGCTTAGTTGCCTCTTTCTAATTAAAAGCCCTTCTAATCTGGAGCAAATACGAATCTTTGCAAGTGTTTCTTTAAGAGCCTGCAAAAGGAGAGAGTCTATCATACGGAGCTACCCAAATAAGCTTAGGGAGAGAAAATAGGGTTTGGAGATATTGTACGCGTACCTCTATTGTTAACGGAGCCTCTTTAACTTCCTTGTCATCACTCTCTTGTGGAAATCGAGAAGCGTTCATCTTTTCGAGTTTTTTTCTAAGATCAGAAGCTTCAGCATCAATTCTGAAAACATAGACTCAATCAACAGTGATGCAAGATGAACAGGACTCTATGACTCAGTTATTCATTCATAGACAGAAACGAGAGTAAAAGGCACATGGATATCTTCATTTAACCACCTCAGCATTTCAGCATTAATCTTCAATCCTGTGATAGCATTTTGGGCAAATTGAATTAATTCGTCCTGCTTAACCTGAACAAGAGCAACCCACACAACATTGACGAGTAAGCAAGTTAGGAGGAGAACCAAAAGCCCATACACTCACATAAATGCTGAGTTGTATTGCTCAAGCGCTTACCAGTACTTCATCTTTGTAACTCGAAAAGACTGTAGCAAGATCCTGCATACTGCTGACTATGGCATCATGAACTTCCTTTCCTCCATTCAGACAAAGCCTGAAAACAATGTTAAGCTCTATAAGTAAACGCTTTAGTTTGAAGCCAAATTTTTGAAATGTAATTTGGAATGGAATACCAGCCTACTCACCTGAACATCTCCAGGAGTAGAGTAACTTCCTCATCATGTGGTGGCTCCATAATCTATAATTGAACAGTCAAACATAGAGTTAACAATTCTCCAAAAATAGAGGTATAGTACAATATGCAAAACATTTCGAGAACAAGATAAATGACGGCTCTCACAACATATAATAGTCTACCTAAAATGGTTAGACTAGTTATTTACTTTATCTTCACCCAAGCTACATATTGTCTTTCCATTTCAATTATCTCGAATAACACTGAGAAATCGAATCAACAATGATGTATCTCAAGCATTTCACGTTCCAAACTCTTGAATTTTTAGAAAATGGAGAGACTGTTTGTTTTTTCACTTTACAGGTAGCCACCAAAGGATCAAATTAGGTTGCAAAAGAATACCATGGACAGAACGATGCCCTCCAGAGCTTGACTTTGCAGAAAAACATCACGGAAGTTTAGTGGCTGACCTCCTATATCTGGATCGTAGTACAAAACCTACACATGGAAAGGGATCTTCTGAAAAAATGTTTTGGAAAAAGTTCATATCTACAGCACATGAAACCAGAAGCAGAATACTGTAGGAAGAAAGTCAGTTTTAATCAAACCCTTTAACCAAACCTACTTAAAGTAATATTTTTGAGATATTGAAATGCAGGATGAGATGATGATATCTTTATAAATTTCCTCTTTTAAAAAATAAGGTGGGGGAACATATAACATTCTTAACCAAACACCACTTAGGATCACAATCATCTCTACTTAACTAGAGTATTTGATATTTAGGTAAATTTTTGATATATTTTTTTCCAAACTTATGCAAAAAAGGGGGGAAAAAACAGCAATACCCATTCACGCCTCTTAGCTTCATCAGAAGCAAATTGTTCCTCAGAAGTCACATCTTTATCCTTAACGGAAGAAGTTCCAATAGCTTTATGGATCTCCTTAAGCACAGATAACCATCTGGTAATAAGCAACGCTCTTTCATGACCCCTGAACGAGACCGCAGCTTCCTCCAATCTCTGAATCGTCTGATTAACACTCTTATACGCCCCAACACGCTTCAAACAAACAGCCACAGACTCCAGATTATTAATTCATGCAAAGTTCCTTAATAGCAAAATCAAAACTTTGACCTAATCGCAAAGGGAAACCAAATTAAAAAAAAAAAAAAATTACAATGCGGTCTTGAAACAATTTGGCTCCTTCAGCGACGGCTTGGCCAGCCTGCTGAACGACGGAGTCAGCGTAGTTCTTGACGGTTCGTGTGATGTTTTTGCGGTTACCAACCTCCACCGCCTTGTTAACAGCCGTTCGCAGCCACGACATGGTCTCGCTTCTCTAACTGACGGAACAAATCTGAAGACAAAATCAATTTCACAGAGACTAAAATCACCGAAATGAAATGAGAAGCCAGCTCGGTCAATGTATCTAATATTTAATTATTTTTAACCTTTTTCTCTCGGATATCCATTAATGTATCCAATAAACACTCGGGTCGGATCTAGGATAGTTAATCCTGGGTATAAAAACTGAGAACCGAAAATCGAACCGGAACCGAAGCGAAAAATCCAAACCCGAAACCGAATCGATGTTCAAAATAATCGAACGGTTTCTATATTTCTACAACCAAAAAAACAAACCCGAACCGATTTTCATAGATAACCGAATGGTTTCTATACTTTAGAACCGAACCGGAACCGAACCGAACCGAAAAACCTAACTCACGGGCTAGTTAATGCATGAGAGAGATAAGAGCAAGAGCATTAGAGGTTCAAGAGAGAGGTTCACACGTTTTACGAGAAAAAAAAAATATTAAAAAAAGCAAAAGTGAGGAACTCACCCCTTCTCACCTCTTCTCCATGATACCTTCTATCCTAAAGTTCATCACTGTAGCGCGGGCCCCACGACACGTGGCGGCCCGCGATTGGTCAATTTTTTTTTTTTTTTTTTTTTAAAAAAAAAAATCAAAATGAAAAAAAGAAAAACTTTAATAATAAAAAATTAAGAAGGGCTTCGGGGTTCACTGATGCTCATGCTCTCAGGTCCCACGTTTCCATATCAGCTTCTCTCCTCTTCTCCGAGAGAGACAACACTCCTTCTCGTCCAGTATTAGGGTTGTAACCACTAGTTCCCAAACAAAGGGAAGAACAATGTCGGGTCTCCATCGATCATCAAGTTCATCGAAGAACGTCGGAAACTGCCTCCCCTCAAAGGAACTCCTTGACGATCTTTGCAGGTTTATTCCTTTTTTTTTTCTAATAGAAAGTGAAGTGATGTGTTCGGTACTGATGTTTTTGTGGATTGTGTTTTTTTTTTGTTTCAGTCGATTTGTGTTGAATGTCCCTGAAGAAGATCAACAGTCGTTCGAGAGGATTCTGTTTCTGGTGGAGTATGCCTACCGGTACTACGAAGACAATGCTGTGGAGAATGATCCAACGTTAAAGTCTCTGTCTTTGAAGGAGTTTACTTCGCTCCGTATCCTTTAATCTCAGTTTCAGTATAAGCTGATTAGTGTGTTTAAATTTGTTCTCTGTGGATCTTTTTGCCTTAACATGAGCTTAGTATTCAACAGCTGTGATGTTTTGAGACCTTATGTCTCTAACGTTGATGATATTTTCAAAGACTTTACTTCTTACAAGTGTCGAGTTCCCGTCACTGGAGCTATTATTCTTGATGAAACATATGAACGGGTTAGACCACCCTTGTGATCTTTACAGTTTTTGGATATTTTCTTGTCATCATCAGTTTACATTAGTTCATGCATTTCTCCCTCTCTCTCGTTCTTTTTTTGGAAATTTCAGTGCTTGTTGGTGAAGGGATGGAAAGGATCTAGCTGGAGCTTTCCCCGCGGGGAGAAGAGTAAGGATGAAGAAGACTATGCCTGTGCTATACGTGAGGTTAGTATTGATTTTACTGCTTCTTGTCTTTAGCGTGATTCATTTATTTTGTTCCCTTGACCCTTGTAGTAGCTTGATACTTGATAGCAAGCACTCATTTATCATAATTGCATCTTGAAAATGAATACTTTTTAATTAGAATAAGAGCTTCTTGAGTCATTGTATCTTATGATTCTACTTTGTCGGCTGTTGACATTTACAGAGATGTCTGCCTTATGTGCGCATACTCTTTCTTTTTTTAAGTATAGATGATGGAGGTGAAATTAGAGGAGTCTGTATTGGTACAGGGTTTCTCATTTTTCATACAAATATAATAACTTGATCATTACACATGCTCCTTAAGTATTTCTCGTACTTGATGTTGCTGACACATGCTCCAAAAGCGTTTCTTGTAGCTCTCTACTGCTATTCTACTTGTGGCAGTTTAGATTGAATTGTCCTGTTGATTGTTTATTTAAACTTGGGTCATGTGTTAACTATGAAAAACTGAATGTTTTGTCTTGTCACACTTTCTTTGGCTGTTTTCTCTAACTGCTCTTCTATGCTAAAACACAGGTCTTAGAAGAAACTGGATTTGATGTCTCAAAGCTGCTCAAGAAAGAAGAATATATTGAGTTTACATTCAGACAGCAAAGAGTGCGGCTTTACGTAGTTGCTGGGGTGGCAGATGATACATCTTTTGCACCACTAACAAAGAAGGGAATCAGTGTATGTGATGTAGGGTGTGGTTTTGTCTACGTATGTAAATATGATGGATGAGTCTCTTACTTACGCTCAGTTGTTGTGGAATAATTGTAGGAAATTGCATGGCATCCGCTTGATCATCTTCAGCCAGCAAGTAATGAGGTGATAACTCATGGAGTTGCTGGTCTCAAGTTGTATATGGTGGCACCTTTTCTTGCGTGAGTAGTTGTGCCTTTTTATTTTGTCCACATAGCTATTATTGGTGCATAGCATTAGAGATTTACAAACATATGCAGGTCGTTGAAGTCATGGATATCAAAGCATCCGGCTCCTCGACCACGTAGACGTGATAAGCCGCTTAGAGGTTTGATATTTTCAATTAGCATCCATAGAAGAGATTGTTTGTGTGGCAGAGATCTCACTTCATAGGCTTTTGTACAGCACTCTGCGTGTGGAACGCGAAGACTAGTAGTGGTGGAGGAAACGGGACAGCAACGGAAAGATACAATAAAAAGCCCGAAGTCAACCGTCCCCGAGACACTGAGCCTGGAAACAGTTTCAGAAGCTTCAAGTTGAACATGTCAGCAATCTTCGAATCAGCTTGACTAGTCAGTCATATATGGGTGGTTTGGTATCGGAGGAGCTATGATGAGATTTGTGTATAGCAAAACCGTTTGGATGATGGCTTTAGATGATAATACTTGTGACGAGCCTAAGGTTAAAGGAGCTTCTTATTCGTGTAGAGAGTCAGTATCATCTTCTTAACAGTTAGTACAATTGTTATTTCTTAATTTGTAGCCCTGACAATGTCTATTTCACGTTTATTTTTTTTTTTATCTTTTCACTACAAAAAAACAGCGGCATACTGAGGGAAAAAATCGTCGGTATATCGTCGGAATAACAGTATTCCGACGACATACTGACGAAACAATTCCTCGAAAAAAATTCTTCGGAAATTCATTACTCTTCGGAAATCCTTCGGAAATTTCCGACGGAATTCCGAGAAAACTCCGAAGACAACCAGTTCGTCGGAAAAGTCTTCGGAATATACCGAGGGAGGACTTCCTCATGAATTCGGTTATACCTCGTTGGTATTCTTCCGTAAGCAATCTCGTGTTCGGATCCAAATGAGGTCGATCGATCCAAGAACAAAAATAATTTGAAGAAGACATATTTTTTTATGAATCAAATTCGTGTGTAAAGAGAGTGAAAGGGAGGATGAAGATATGGAGTGAATGAAGAGGAAGAAGGGTGCTTGTATTTAAAGTTGAAATCCTGCCGACAGACCGAGGAAATTCCGACGGAATTCCGATGCCAACGGCTAGTTCGTCGGAATTTCCTCGGAATTTTTAAAATCCCCCAACGGCTCTCTAACGTCTATAATATTTTCTCGGAATTCATCGGTTTTTTCCGAGGAATACAATTTTCCTCGGTATTTCATAAGAATATTCCGACAGAATGATATTTCCTCGGAATTCCGTCGGTATATTCCGAGGAAATTCCGAGGAAACTAAATTTTGTGTTTCCTCGGAAATTCCTTGGGATATTCCGATAATTTCATTTTCCGTCGGAATTTTCGTCAGAATACCGCTGTTTTCTTATAGTGTTTCAGTTATGTTAATCAAAACGTATATGTCGTCTTTTCCAGGCCCGTCTCATGGGGATTGAGGGCCCAGTGCTACTCTAAATTGTTTCACAAATGTTATTTAATAAAATAAAATCATTAAAATTATTGAGTCCTATTTTATAATGGTTTTAAAAATTTAGGGTCCTAAATTCTAAAGAAAATTAGTAAAACCAATGTTGGGCCCTGTACATTTGTTCCATGGACACACCCTCAAAGCCGGGCCCGGTCTTTTCCACCACATTCGAAAAATGAATTCGCCTGGTTAAAGTGAAGGATGAAGGTTGTATAATTTATCTTCTTAGCTTAAAGGTTGGTGAAGGAACGGTGAATTCATTCACCAAGGTCCAGAAAATGAATTTACCTAGTTAAGAAAGTTACTATAACTATCCTTATGATAATCATCTTTTCACATTGTATAACTTATCTTCTCAGCTTGAAACTTGAAAGGTGGGTGAAAGAAAGGTGGCCTAAATTGGGCAAGGTTGGCCTAAAATATATATATATTTGAATGCTATACGAAAACACTGTGGTGACATGTGGCATTTTGTGTTTTACACACTAACTTGTTTTTATTTTAGGTTTGGAGGTTCATCTACACTAGCCGTCACCATTTGTGACTTTGAAGTTTCTCTTTTAAAAAAAAACTGTTCATCAACCTAATCCTATAAATCAAAGCAAAGGCCCAACCACATTGACAACTTTATCTATAAATAGAAATAGAAATTAAAATCCATCACTCAGAAACTCTTCCCTCTCCTGCTAACGGTAGCTTAGACGCCGTTTATTTTTTCCCGCTTTCAGACAAACACTATGTCCCGTGTGGTAGCAACAGACGACAACATGTCGTTACCGTTCTTCTCCCCGGAGCCTAACCATCTCTCCACCTTCTCAACCGCCTCTTCTTCTCCAACCTTTGCTCAGCTCTTGAAGAACGTCGGCGACACGACGACGGTTGAGCTCAACGATCAGCATCACGTCGATATGAATCTCGCCTCCCCAAACCAATCCGTACCGTTCCATCTCTCCTTCAACGATCTCACTTACAGCGTCAAAGTCCGCCGCAAGTTCACCTGGAAACGCGCCCCTTCCGCAGATCCCATCGTCGGAGAGAGTCCACTCTCTTCCAAGACGAAGACGCTTCTCAACGGAATCTCCGGAGAGGCTCGAGACGGCGAGATACTCGCCGTCCTCGGAGCGAGCGGCTCCGGTAAATCGACGCTGATCGATGCCTTAGCGAATCGAATCGCGAAAGGAAGCTTGAAAGGAAACGTGACGCTCAACGGCGAAGTTCTCAACTCGAAGATGCAGAAAGCGATCTCGGCTTACGTGATGCAGGACGATCTCCTCTTCCCGATGCTAACCGTCGAGGAGACGCTGATGTTCGCGGCGGAGTTTCGTCTCCCGAGAAGCCTCTCGAAATCGAAGAAGAGTCTCCGAGTACAAGCTTTGATCGATCAGTTAGGACTTCGAAACGCAGCGAAGACGATCATCGGAGACGAAGGTCATCGTGGAATCTCGGGAGGTGAGAGGCGGAGAGTTTCGATCGGGATCGATATCATCCACGATCCGATTCTGCTTTTCCTAGACGAGCCGACCTCGGGACTTGACTCGACGAGCGCTCTCAGTGTCGTTAAGGTTCTCAAGCGAATCGCGCAGAGCGGGAGCATGGTGATCATGACTCTTCACCAGCCTAGCTACCGTCTCCTTCGTTTGCTCGATAGGCTACTCTTTTTATCCCGTGGACAAACCGTATTCAGCGGATCTCCCGCGATGCTACCGAGTTTCTTCGCGGAGTTTGGCCACCCGATTCCTGAACGCGAGAATCGAACCGAGTTCGCTTTAGACTTAATCCGAGAGCTGGAAGGATCAGCCGGTGGGACTAGGAGTTTAGTTGAATTCAATAAAGAGTTCAGACAGAGAAAAGCAGAGCCAAGAACTCAGACCGGTCTATCTCTAAAAGAAGCCATCAGCGCTAGCATTTCCAAAGGGAAGCTCGTATCCGGAGCCACTAGTGGCTCCGGATCGAGCCCCGTTTCCACCATTCCAACGTTTGCGAACCCGTTCTGGGTCGAACTTCTGGTTCTAGCCAAACGTTCCATGACTAACTACCGCAGACAGCCTGAGCTTTTCGGGATACGACTAGGAGCTGTTCTAGTCACCGGATTCATCTTAGCAACCATGTTTTGGCAGCTTGATAACTCCCCTAAAGGAGTCCAAGAGCGTCTCGGATTCTTCGCGTTTGCGATGTCAACAACGTTCTACACCTGCGCAGACGCTTTGCCCGTTTTCCTCCAAGAACGTTTCATTTTCATGAGAGAAACCGCTTACAACGCTTACAGAAGATCTTCCTATGTGCTGTCTCACTCTCTAGTGGCTCTTCCTTCGTTAATCATCCTCTCGTTGGCTTTCGCAGCAACTACGTTCTGGGCCGTGGGGTTAGATGGAGGCCTCATGGGCTTCCTCTTCTACTTCCTAATAGTCTTGGCAGCTTTCTGGGCGGGAAGCTCATTTGTAACTTTCTTATCAGGCGTTGTCCCGCATGTAATGCTTGGTTACACCATCGTGGTAGCTATATTAGCCTACTTCTTGCTTTTCAGTGGCTTCTTCATCACGCGAGATCGTATCCCTGCCTACTGGATCTGGTTCCATTACATCTCCTTAGTCAAGTACCCTTACGAAGCTGTTCTCATAAACGAATTTGGTGACCCCACAAAGTGTTTCATCAGGGGAGTTCAGATATTTGACAACACACCTCTCGCGGCTGTGCCTCAGGGGATGAAAGTTAAGCTTTTGTCGACTATGAGCAAGTCGCTTGGCATGAGGATCACGAGCTCCACTTGCTTGACTACAGGATATGATATTTTGCAGCAGCAAGGTGTTACGGATCTCAGCAAATGGAATTGCTTGTGGATCACGGTCGCTTGTGGGTTCTTCTTCCGAATCTTGTTCTACTTTTCTCTGCTTTTGGGCAGCAAGAACAAGAGAAGGTAAGAACAAAACTGTGTTCTATATTATGGACTGATTCGAAACTTTGTTTTACTTGTTTGTGTACTGTACTTTCCTTTATTCTTTGTTGTATATTTTTTATTATTCTGTTGGTAAAATTGTTCAAAATACACCATTTGAACATTCTATGAAGAAATCATATGACATGTATGCCGAAAGATTTGCTAAAACCATGGTTAAAGTTAAGACATGGTCTCATCACTGAAACACATCATCCTCTAAAAAGCTTCATAAACTTGCCTTAGAAATAAGAACTAAATACAAACTCAGACACATTTCCAAATCAGAATGCTGGACTCTCTCCTAGTTCCCAACACACTAAGCCTCCTCATACCAACATCTACTGATTAAACCAGGCGGAAATTCCATGGCATGACTCTTTCACATGCTTACACTGGAGAAACAACAACATCAATCACAAATATTCTTTTCCCTATTGTGAGATCTACCTTTGAAGTTCAAACCCACATGAAGTGAGAAAAAAAAAAGGACAGGAGCCATTAACCAAACCAACAGGTTCAAAAGATGGTGCAAGCAGTTTCCAGTATGTGTTGTCCCATGGCCTTTAAACCCGGTTCTATCAGCAGATATAATCAGTGGCTGTTTCAGCATTTCAGGCAAGGTGGGTGTAGCTAATGCTTCAAGTACCACAAAGATGTGTACTTATTAATCATCTTGAGCGTACCTAACGCTGAACTGATGGCATCATGTTAGAAGAATTCATTATCTGGTGTTATTCCAGATGAAAATGAATGTTCTAAAGCCAAAAACAGTCATAGCTTATCCATATAGTGGAGGTCATTATCGTCTTGCCAAGACCAACTTCGAGTAGTGCTTTGGCAGAGAGACTCGAACATCAAAACCTGCATTTTTTTTGCCTGTCTAAAAAGGTGTATGGGGCCAAATTGTCTGGAATGTATTTCCACAAGAGGAAAGTGTCTCTTCTAACATCCTAGTCATTCCTCGCTTCATATCTATTAGATCCGTCACATTCTACCCAAGCCAGCTGAGGATTACCGAGTGTGGACAAGCCTGAAATATCCCCACATGTATTTACACCATACCATTATCTTCCTTCAGTTTTATGTCCATTCACAGGACAGTGCTGCAGCGCAGAGGTCAACATTGAAATCTGAATCACAGTACGAGAGGCAACAAAATCTAGATGACACCAAAAGAGAAGAGCTGTACACCAGTTATCAGCTACTAATTGACCTCAGCCATAGTACACCACATAACTTTCGTTTTGCACCCAATTCACTATACTCAAAAATCTTCCTGGTCTTAGAAGATTCATCACGCAAACAGAAGAACAATCTTTCTTCTAAAACCCATCACCACCACCAACCTCATCCTGTTGCCAAATTTCACTGTGCTTTGAAGTATCCTCCAATTCCATATTCTTACTTCTTCCAGATGCATTCTCACTCGAATTCTTATTTTTCCCATCAGTCTCCACTAAACCCCCTTGCTCCCCTCTATTTCCAACACCAGTGTTCTGTCCAAATCTTGCAACGCCAGGGTCACCCTCTACATTAGTAGGTCCACAACCATCACTGTTAAAAGATTGTCTAAAAGAGCTGGAACCACCATCATGTCTATAACCAAACTGTCTCCTCTCAGCATTACCATCACCACCAAAACGTTCAGAATGAATCTGTCCTTCAAAGAAATCATCACTGTAGTCAACCCTCTCTCGAGGATCAAAGTTGTTCATGTTCCTATGTACAACACGATCATACGGTTTCCTAAAAGATATACCATCTCTTCCATAACCTCTCCCCCGTGCATATCCTCTACCACCCCTTTCATAACCTCTCCCCCTTCCAGCATATGACGGTCTATGCGAGTAAGGAGGAGAGTTGTGCCTTCTGACAAACCCGCCTTCCCTTGGATAATCAGGCGAGCTTACCCTCCGACGAGAAAAGTCTGTATTCCCACTGAAATCATCCTGTGATCTGTTCCTGAAAGACGACGAGGACGGGCCAGCTGATCTGTCTCTTGATCTAACCGGAGACCGTGAACGATATCCAGGAAAATCTCGTTTGGAGTTGTTTGCAAAATTTGTCCGTCCTCCTCGACCAAAACTACTCCGACCTCGATAGGGACGTGACTGGCTCATAAACATTGGCTCCGTACTGTTGGATTGTCTTTCACCATCTCTAAACCCGTGAAACTCGGATGCATCCTCTTTGTTCGTTGGTCCTCTTTGAGTATATGAGAAGCTAGTGTTTCTTCTTGTGAAGGAGTGGGGGAAAGTGTCTCCTTCGTCGTCTGCAAGGCGTCTCCCTCTATTGGGATTAAATGTAAAAGCGCCGCCACCTCGACCCCGGCGAGTGTTTCCATAGCTATTTGACTCAAAATCTGCATTCATTAAGATGAGAGTGAGTAACTTAGGAAACAATGATCTTTGTTCTTACATTTGACAAAAGTTAGATATGAGTTTTACTTTTTGTATCCCTTTCATGGAGATTGCTTTCTGTATCATCATCAGAGAATCTCCTTTTGTGAGGCATGAAATTTAGCCTTGGGCGTCTTATGGTTTTGCCACGGTAGCTCTCACGCGAGAAGCTGCAGGATTCATCACTAGCAAAAACAAACAAAGTGTAAGTATCTTAAGGAAGTATAGAGATAAGGAAAGGGAAGAGAAATAATCACCTCCATCTCGAATATTTCCGCTGTCCAAGTGAGAAATCAGGCAATCTATCTCTTTCCACAAAGCTGTCTGAAGCATCTAGTGGTGTCCTGATTCGTCTCGGACTACCTTCACTCAACTCCATAGGAGGATCATCGTCAAAAGTAGAGATCTCTGCCTTGTGTGAAACTGGACTGTTGTTATCTAATGTCTCAGGGTTATCACCGTTTCCGCCTGACAGTGTAGACACACCTGACACTCCTTCACTAGCGTGAATGATTTGATGAGTTGACTTTTCACCATCCTGAACTATCCGGCCTTCACTATAACCTGTACCATCAAAAATTCCACTTTGAATATCTGGAGTAAGCCTCCTAGTTTCCAAATTAGTGCTTGCCATGTCAACTAATTTCAAACATGTAGCATTCTTTAATAGTTTTCATTACCTGTATTAACAAGAAGTGTAGCTTGACTCTCTTTTTCTTCCACATGGTTAGAAGTTTGATTGTTACCGTCAAATGGAACATCTGCCAGCATGGCAACTGGTCTTTGGACCTTCTCTTCGTCCTCGTATGTACTTCTTTTTCCAACTTGCTTCTTTAGCACTCTATCATTACCACAATCGTGGTCAAACTCGTGACTGCATAACTTTTCCCTTAGCTCCTTACCATATAAAATATTCTTTTCTTCACCACTTTTAGGAAGTTCATCAGTTCCAGGAGAAACATAGGTCTTGCAATCATTAGTCACGGAATCATTCACACCTGATGCATTGAGGTTATGATCTCCATGACCAGAGCTCTGGCCTGGATTGTCTTGTAATGTAGAGTCAGGATTTCTCGTCAATCCATTCGAGGACATTAGCACATTGCCGATGCCACTAGAAGGCATATATTTATCCATCGGACTTGGCGTGAAACTTGTCGGTAAATCAAGGATCTCATTTGATTGCATTAACGGTCTACGGCGATGATTCAACGTTCCATCTTTCCTATTAAAAGCTGCCGATTGAGTGAGGTTATTTGGCTCAGTCTTTACTGATGATATAGAATCCACAGGCTTCAAACTGCCAGATGCGAGACTGTTTTCTTGTCTGAATCTACCAACAACATCCTGTGATAGCCTGGTCGGATCAACTTGCACACTCTCTTCAGTGACTTCTGACTTCACAGTCCTAAGGTTTACCGAGTTCACATTACCAGCAATCACAGTTGGTCTAGAAGTACTTGTACAGGCTGATAGAGAAGGAGATCTGACAATAGGAGGATGTGCACCGAGGCCTAGACTAAGCGAACAAGTGGATTTAACCTGATGATCAGACTGTGTCAAAGTCAATGTAGGAGACTTAACCCCTTCAGAAACAGACTTTGCAATAACATTAGTTGATGTCTCTATCTCAGGGCAACCTGTGTTGTTGCTACTGTTTGAGAACGCACCAGTTGTCTTAACTCTAGTCTTGCGATCAAGACCATCTTCCCAAGCGTCCATGGTAGTATTCAAATCCCAATTTGATCTGTTCACAGCATTGTGAATTCCAGAACTAATAAAATCCGGGTCATGAGGAGCACAAACTCCCTTGCTTAACGACAAATCCAGCGCTGTAGGCTCTTCGTTGTTTTTAGTTATAGCACCTAGCCACAAGGGAACATTACCCGTACCAGCAGATGCTTGTGTTTGACACTCTTCATTGCCACGTGGCTCCCTAACAATGCTATGGGCCTTATGAACAGTGTTATCTGAGGTCACAAGTACACCAGGGTGTTCAGCAGCACCCAAAGGAAGCTTTCCCAGAGAAGTATGGATTGAATTGCCAGCTATGTCAGAACTAGAAGGGACCTCAGAGGCTACCAAAGGACTTGAGTTAATTGGCTCCTCAACTTTCACTCTAATTTGGTCAGGAACTAAGTTCCCGACACTCTCAGCATTTTTTCCGACAGGAAAATTCGCAGCAGACAATGAAGTTATTGGTTTCCCAATATTGATGATCCTAGATCCCTCGCCAATCATTTTCTGACTGACATGAGTCTTATCAGATGAATCCAAAGCACTCCTAGTATCACCTTTCTCGTTAGCTAGTGGATTATTATCCAAAGGTGCTTCCGGCTGCACGAAGTACTTCCTCTTCTTGATAGGAATAGCAGCATTGAAATCACTGTACCGCCATGTAGGCAGGCTGATCTGAGGCTGAGAGCAATAAGAAAACAACAACATGGTGAGTTTCTACAAATATTGAATGCATTAATAGTACTAGTGTTTAGTTTGGGATAAACAAAAAAACACCTGTTGGTTTCCAGACATAGTCCTGTTTCAGGCTTAACTCCACCTAACACTTGCAGATCTGTCTTTTAAATAAATAAAAGTCAAATAGAGTTTTCAGATCAAAAAATGAAAACATAAACCCCTAATTCACGCAACTAGCAGAGTATCAAAACACCATGAAGAATCAACAAACCTTGATGGAGAACGAGGACGTCAACTAGGATGAGAGATACAATCACTGACCAGAGAGAAGAGACGCAAATCCACCGACAAAAAAGAAAGAGAGACAAGTAGTAGAAGTCTAAGATTATAGGAAGAAAGAGAATAATAGTAATAGTGGGAGGGAGAGAAGGAAGGAAGAGGAATCTACCAAAGAGTGATGGAGAGGTCTTTGAGAGTAGGCAGCGGTTTCCAGGAAAGTACAGCTAATTGCTTCCAGAAAGAGATGCGAAGTTTGACAAGGGCCACACACATATAACTTTGCCTTTATATCATCTCATACTTTGACCCGTTACTAGGTCATTATTGTCCATAGGAATTTCTTTGTTGAATTTTCAATCATATAACGTTAAATATTTTTTAAAAAATCAATCAATCGATCATATTTGACGCAAAAAAACATTAAATATATAATTCATTATAAAATAAATAAAATTGAATATAACACATAGTTAACGATTTTATTATGCTTTATAGATTTTTATAAAAGGAAAAAAAAACATTTCTTTATCTTTTTAGCCATTTTTAAGATTAAGAAATACTAGTGATAAATCACCGGAATGTTTTTAATTTTTGGTCTACTTATTCTAAAATATATGGATATTTCTTTATATTGCCTAACTAGCTAAAATAAATTCATGATTTTTCTTTATATTGCCTAACTAGCTAAAATAAATTCATGATTTAAAAAAAAAATTAAATTCCTCTTTGTTCCTTAAATATTACATCACTTATTAGATTTTTTTTCATATAATTCTTTGTTCATTCCTATTTTTAAGGAATTATGAAATAAAAGTATTTTTAGAAAATTTAGAAAAGAATAATATATAACATAATTCCTTTTATTTTTAGTATTTTTGTTCATTTTTTTCCTACTCTGTTATTTTAGTAGTCATCAGTAATAGGCTTACAGCCATAACATAATCCCATGGGTTAAAATGTCTGCTCAATTAAGGCCAATTAAGATTTTTGAAAAACTATGCTGATTAAATTCAAATATAAAAACAGTGATGATGATAATGGGCCTGATGAGTTGGGCTCGTAGTGGGCCGACTTTGACTAGCCTTTCAACTTTTACCAAAAATTGCAAGAGAGAGAATGAAATTGTTGAGCAGTCAGTCAAAGATCTTCCCACATTTAATTCCTGCGGTTGAATACCGAAAATATTAAAGAATTTACCAAAGAGAGCCACAGAAAATGAAGAGAAGGAGGAGAACGTGGAACGCGTTACAGTTACAAAATGCCAGAAAATAAAGCGAAGAAAACTTTGTAACAGATAATACGTAACCGGAGAGAGCTTCTTCTTCTGTATCTATCTCTCCACGAGACTCGGTCTCATATTCATATAATCAAAAAGCGTCTATAAAAATTATTTGCAACTATTCTGTGCGGAAATAACTAAAGAGATGGCTTGCTTGAAACTTGGTTCCAAATCTGAAGTCTTTCATCTAAGTGGTCACACATGGTTAGTCCTCTCTTCTCCTTCTTCAAGTGAATTTAACTAAATAATTAATCATAATCTTTATAATCTCATCAGGGTTTGCTCAACTGGTCTTAAACCTGACGTGGTGATCCAAGTACAAGACCAAACCTTCCATCTCCACAAGTTCCCGTTGCTGTCAAGAAGCGGATACCTAGAAGCTCTCTTCAGCAAAGCCTCCGAGACAGCATCTCATCACGCTCAGCTCCACGACATTCCCGGTGGACCAGACACGTTCCTCCACGTGGCCAACTTCTGTTACGGCGTAAGAATCGAAGTCACGGCCGAAAACGTCGTGAGCCTAAGATGCGCAGCGGAGTATCTCCAAATGAGCGAAAACTACGGAAACGCAAACCTCATCTACCTCACGGAGAGTTTCCTAAACGACGACGTTTGCACAAACTGGGAAGATTCCATCAGAGCCTTGGAGAGCTGCGAGAAAAAACTACTTCCCATCGCTGAAGAGCTTGGCATTGTCTCTAGGTGCATTTCCTCTTTAGCCGTCAAGGCTTCTTACGCAGAGGACAAAAGTTTATTCAACTGGCCAATCTCAGCACCAGAAACAACCACTACTACATTATGGAATGGTATACAAACTAAGTCCACGAGTGGTAGTAACTGGTGGTTCAACGATGTCTCGTCGTTCCTCGACTTCCCAATCTACAAAAGGTTCATTCAAACCATTGCGTCAAGAGGCGTGAAGGCTGATGTAGTAGCAGCGTCCGTCACGCATTACGCGAAACGGAACCTTCCTTTGCTCGGTTGTTCTAGGCACTGTGGTTCATCGTCTTCAGATGAAGGTACTAACTACGGTGATGACATTTACTACTCTCATGACGATCAACGAAGTCTACTCGAAGAAATCGTGGAGCTGCTACCTAGCGAAAAACGCGTTGCTTCGACGAGGTTCTTGCTTAGGCTTCTTAGGACATCGATGGTTCTGCACGCTAGTGCGGTCACTCAAGATAGTCTCGAGAGGAAGATCGGTGTGCAGTTGGATGAAGCTGGTTTAGAAGATTTGTTGATACCAAATATGGGATACTCAGCTGAAACACTCTATGATATCGACTCTGTCCAGAGGATTCTTGATCACTTCATGTTGACGTTTGATTCTTCTTCGAGATGTTATAATAACGTAGAGGAGAAGCAACTGATGGGAGACTCTCATCCTCTTAGGGCTATGACGAAGGTTGCTAGTCTGATAGATGGATACTTAGCTGAGGTGGGATCTGATGAGAACTTGAAACTATTGAAGTTTCAAGCACTTGGTGCTTTGATCCCTGAAGATGTTAGGCCAATGGATGATGGTATCTACCGTGCTATTGATATATACATCAAGGTAACCAAATCTAAAAAAAATTTCAGAAATGAAGAATTTTAAAAGTAAATTAATATATTAGTATTTAGAATTTTGAAAAATTTAGATATATTTTTATTTTTTATATTTAAGACTTATAATTTCAAAAGAAACGTTTATCATATATATAAATAAAACTATTAACTTTAAAAACTATAGCATTATTTTGTTTATATATACTTTTGAACAGGGTCTAAAAATAATCTGAGACGGCACTGTTGCTAATGTTTTGAATTTCTCTAAGATGTATGTAACTTTTTGGACCTGTACAGGCACATCCATGGCTGACAGAATATGAGAGAGAGCAACTGTGTCTTCTAATGAACTGCCAGAAACTGTCGTTGGAGGCATGCACACACGCAGCACAGAACGAGCGTCTACCTGTACGAGTCATAGTGCAAGTCTTGTTCTTTGAACAGATGCGGCTTAGGACATCTATATCAGAACTGGTCATGGACACAGACAGCAGCAACGAAGACACAAACGGCATGAATCCAGCATTAGAAGGAGGCAGCAAGATTAAAGGAAATGCCAAGATGGGGATAAAGGAGATGAAGGAACGTGTTTACGAGCTTGAAAAAGAATGTACGAGCATGAAGCAAGATCTTTATAAGCTTGTGAAGCCTAAAGAAGAACGCAACTTCTTCTCGAAGATATTTGGATTGAAGAGTAAGACTAAGACTTCACCATGCGGTGGAAAAGGTAAAGGAGGAGAGGAAGACGCTCTATTGATGATTCGTGAGACCAAAAACTGATAGTGAAGAGTAACAAGTAATAACGAGTCATTAGACACTTACTTTGGTTCTACTTTATATGCTTTGTGTTGGACATTTGGTGACTCTCTGAAACCACATAATTTTGATTTTCAAAATATTTTATATTTCTTCAATGCAAATGTTACACAAAACGTAGCCAAGGTTTACCCCAAAAATACAATTTTCCATCAATTATATATATTAGTGAAATTCTCTTCACATAATGCAAATAGAACAGTCAAATGTAAATTTTTATAAAGTAGTTTTTTTTTTTTTTTTGATGTCAAACGGCTAATTTTTATAAAGTAGTTTAGTGTGGTACATGTACGAGTTAATATATATATAATTAGAAGTAAGTGACATGAATTCTTAGGACATCTGCATAGGAATTTTTCCTTAAAAATGTTACTATTTGAAATTTTGACATAGATCTCTTAAACTTTTGAAAAAATAACTATTTAAATTTTTTGGTGAAAGTTTCTAATCGATAGATTTTGGATGTGGGTGACTTTATAAAACAGTTAAAACTATCGATTATAAAATCATCTTGAAACAATTTTAATAATTAATTTGTTACTCACAAATCAGTGGAAAATATCCTACTGCAAGGATAACAAATCATTGGAAAATCATCTGCAAATTTTTATTAAACAAAATTGATGTAATTTATTTACCATTCATCCAGAAACAGCACGTTGTTAGCTTATAAAACGTTAAAACGGCACGCGGTTAACTCAATACTAGAACAAGTATAAACCCTGTGATCTCACTGAGCAGAGAGGGAAAAGGAGAGGCCGTCTTGTTCATCGTTTCATCTCCAAATAGAAATCAAAATGATGCGAAGCGTTGACGTCCACGTTAAAACCCTAACCCCTTCCGTCCGTACACTCCTCTCCTCGATCTTCACCCCTAAGCACAAACCTCCGTCGCTTCCGCTCCCTTTGTACTTCTCCTCGCGCTCGTCGTCGCCACACGCTTCCTCTCGTTTCTTCTCCAATGCCGTAGCAGTCTCCACTGCTCCGATTCGCGGTTTCAACGGGATACGAAGCTTCGAGTCCCTCTTCGCCGTGAGGGCTTTTTCTTCCTCCACAGCTGCTTCGCTTCAGCCGCAGCAGAATCGGAATCAGAATCAGCCTGAGGAGGGTAGTGAAAAGGTTCCGACTTTGGAGGTGGGCGATGGGAATCACGGCGGATTAGAGGAGGAGACGAAGCTTTCTCTTCCGGTGCGAGCTTATTTCTTCTCCACTAGGTATCGTTTTATGAAAGTTGAAACCTTTTTTATATTTTCGCAATTGGGTTTTAGAGCTTTGGCGAAGTGATGTGGATGTGATTGTGTGTGCAGCGTTGATTTGAAAGGCTTAGTTGAGCAGAACAAGCACAACTTCATCCCACCCACTTCGCGTATGACTAACTATGTTGTTCTTAAGTTCGGCAATCATACTGATCCCACTGTAAGTTCCAATCTTTTACTTTGTTTAGAGCTGAGGTACTTAAGGTTTACTTTCAGTTTGGCTGGAAATTAGAACACTTTTAGTATGTTTTGATTGAGTGATTCATTGGATTACTTATCACAGTGAAGGTTTGATGTTGTTGATTCAGGGTACTGGTGGTTGCATTAGTGGGAGTGAGTGCATTTACATGGTGGTATTCCAGTATGGGTCGATTGTGTTGTTTAATGTACGGGAACACGAGGTTGATGAGTATCTTAAAGTGGTGGAGAGGCATTCTTCTGGTTTGCTCTCTGAGATGAGAAAAGATGGTGAGTTTCACTTACTTTCTTTTTTTGGTTAGCTGCTTAAAATTTATAGAATGGTGTTGTGTTGTAACTTTGACATCTTTGGTTCTGTAAAACTGCAGAGTATGAAGTGAGAGAGAATCCAGATCTGAACACCTGGATGCAAGGAGGGCTGGACTACATCATGTTGCAGTTCTTGAACATTGATGGCATCAGAACCATCGGGAGTGTTCTTGGCCAGAGTATAGCTCTGGATTACTATGGCCGGCAGGTAACGATGTCAGATCCTCCTTATACATACTCTAAAAATGAAGTTGTGAGTGATCAATTTTGTTTCTGTTAGGTGGATGGTATGGTAGCTGAGTTTACTGACATAAACCGTGGGATGGAGAAAACAGGAACGTTTACAATGGACAGGAAGAAGCTGTTTCAGTTGGTTGGAAAGGCTAATTCTAATCTGGCTGATGTGATTCTGAAGCTTGGTCTTTTTGAAAGGTAAGTGAGATGGAAGAATCGATGCCTACGTTGATGACTAGTTTTGTGGGTGATTCTGACAGGCTCACTCATGTTTTTTGGGGGAAAATGCAGGTCAGATATAGCTTGGAAGGATGCGAAATACGCTCAGATATGGGAGTATCTTAGGGATGAATTTGAATTGACACAGAGATTTGCAAGCCTTGATTTTAAGCTCAAGTTTGTTGAGGTATATACAGAGTCTTTCTCATGATCTGCCTTGTAATTTTGTGGAAACTCTACCTTATTGATGACTATTTCTTTTATTTTTACTTTGCAGCACAACATTCGTTTCCTCCAGGAGATACTTCAGAACAGGAAATCAGATTTTCTGGAGTGGCTAATCATTATCCTGATCAGTGCTGAAATCGCCATTTCATTGTACGACATGGTCCGCAGATCCTTGTGATTGTGACCATCTATCCCCTCCTCTACTATTCTTAAAACATATTCTTACTTGTGGTGACAAGTAAACACTCTTTTGTTTTCACTCTGTAAAGTGATAGGAAAGCTCATAAAATCATAAGTTTAGGAATGAGTTTTGTACTATGCTCCTTGTTCACTGCTTATCTGCAGTCAAACAAAAGTTGTTTTATGCATCTTTTGAAGTTGATTTTATCAAAGTTGAAAGTATTTCTTTTTCAACATCAACACAGCCTTTTGGGTCCAAAAGCTTATTTCTCTTGGACAAGAATGCCCACAAGATGTTTGAAGAGTGACCAACTTGAGTCCATGCAAAATAATTCAAGATAAAACCAAATGTCAATCACCAATAAACTGGAGTCCATGCAAAATAATTCAAAGATAAAACCAAATGTCAATCACCAATAAAAGTCCCCCAACCCCTCAATAATAAAAATAGGTCTCAAATTTGTTGAAATGAGCACATGATGCCCTTCACAACAAAGATAGAAAAAACAAGAAAAACATATGAAACTAGAAAAAGTTTCCATATGAATGGCGAGAACGATGTTTGGAGGAGGATTTGCGACTGGGAATGAATTTTCGAGCCCAAGCATGTTTTCCATTGATGATGTATTTGGTCATGTAGACACCTTCGATTAGAATATCTGGAACTCTGGAGGCAGAACTTAACTCCATCGTTGCATACAGCGTTTGTTCATTCACTTCCGCTCCACCCATGCGTATGGCTTCTACAATTCCCCCAAATCTCCTTCAACACCAACACCAAAAAAAAAAATTACTACCGTGAAAAACTTCAACCACAAAAAAAAAAACTTCAACCGCATGCATCCATGGCCGTGCCAAACCATTCCAGCCAGAGTAGTTAAAATATATAGATTTATAAATAACAAAATTCTTTTAAAGATATTTATTAATAAACATACAATTAAATCAAACAATTTAGATAAAATAAGTAAATTTATACTGTTTAATAAACTTTTATTTATTTAAAAACATTATTTTGGATAACAACATTAATAGTTGTTATTTTAAAATATGGTTATCTTTAACCAATTTTTTAATTATAATAATTTAAAAAAGTTATTTAATTAAATAAAAAAATATATAATTTTGAATATAAAGTGATGTTATTAAACCACATTTTCGGAGTTACAAAAGTCTACAAAATCTCAAAATAAATCAAAACCACAAGAATGTTAAACCGAACCCAACTTTACATATTATATTAGTCAAAGTAAATAAAAATATCGATAAACATATAATTATATTGTGAAATACCTTGAATAATAATTGAATAAACACTCAAACAGACCAACCTTGTTGACAAACAAAACATTAATACATAATGTATAAGATTAGAACCTTTCCTATCTATTGCTATTTTCATTTCTAAATGCTATAATAGAGAAAAATAAGCTAACTATAGTTAATCTATATCTTTTTACTTTAAAACAAAATTTTCAATTTCCTATAAAATAATATTGTTTATCATAAAATCATAATTTTTTATTTTCAAATGGCCATTTAAGTTTCAAACTTTAATAATTATAACTAAGACAAACCATTTCGGGAAATACAATTTTTATAAAAAAATAGAATCACAATTTTCTTTACATAATAGTCTTTTAAAGAAATTTTAATTTAAACAAAGTCATAATTCTGTGAATTCTTGAAAAAAACTTATAATTAAATAGATTTTTTTATAAATATAAGTTACTTGTTGTAAATAAAAAAATTAATATCTTGAAAATATTCTCTGTTGGAGGCAGATATAATGAAAATATTTTAAAAAGATAATTCCATTCCTAAAGAATATATAAAAAATAAAAATAATTGAATATTAAAATTTTCAATTAAAATAACAAATAAAATGTTATTCTTGCAGCAGAACAATCAGAATAAAAAAGAAAATGCCACAAAAATTACTTTAATAAACAAATGTAAATCAAATTTATTGTTATTGCTTATATACATCATTAATAAATTTAATAATTTAGAAAAATATCTCATGACATATTATGTTTACAAAAATAAAAATATTTTTTTATAATACTAATTTTAATATTTTAGTATAATGATAAATCTAATTATTATATGTATATACTACTAATTATAAAAACTGGAAAATAAGAAAGAAAGATGAAGAAAAAAACAAATAAATACATGGAATTATATTTTCTTTTTTTCAAACATGTTTTCCATTTACTTTTGAGACAATTTTTATAATATTAATTTATAATCAATTAAATAATGAATAATATAATTATTTATTAACGATATTAAAACTTAAATCAGTCTAATTAAAATTATTTATTAAAACTATAAATCAGCCTAAAATCATAGAAAACATGACAAAAAATCAAATTCACTTTTCAAATAATAGTATAGATAATAGATAATTGCGTTGCGTTACATTGTTATTTAGAAAAAATGGCACTGCCTTAGGCCTTTTTTTTTTGAAAAATCACTGCCTTAGGCCTTGCATGCATGCATTGGCTTATATAATAGATTAAGTACCTGGTGAAGTAGGCATACACTTCTGCTTTGGAAATTGGGTATCCTCTAGAAAATGTGAGGAAGATAGTCCTATTTGCACGACCCCTTGAGAACCGGCTAGTACTTGATCCACCATTTTGAACAGCACTTCTAAATCCCAGCTGGCTCATCTCCCACATCGCATTTCCCCTCTCTTCAATCTCCCTGTTGTACATCTCAGCACGCACGCATATATCCTCAAAAGCTCGGACGCATACACGCGTCAGATGCTTCTTCATCTCAAAGAGAATGTTTTCACGGTTGTTGTGGACGAATATGAGAGTTAAGTACCCTCTTGTGACACCCGTGAGATAAGGTATCTCTAGGGAGAGGATGCTTCTCCTCAAGTGGGTCACGAATGCTGGAAAATCATCGAAGGACAAGCACCTCAAGCACGTCACGACTTCGTCAGCTACCATGTTGACGACAGCGTCCGGTAAAGAGGCAAAATTCGGTATCAAGGTGCTCAGGAACGGAGCAATCGTCTCGAGATAGAGGAGAAAGCTCATAACTTGATAAGACTGGCGAATGTTACGTCTTAGAGTTATGACAAGACGAGAGAAAAGTGCTCTGTCATACAAGTGAAAAGCATTGAGCTCTTCTCTCGTGATGGCTAATGTGGATGAAGAATCCATTGATTGCTTTTTTTTTTTAGACAACAAGCGGATATGAGTTCACTTTGGGTGGTATAAGAGATGAAAATATAAGAATTTATAGTGAAATGGTGAATATATATCCTCATTTTCTTTATGAAGAGTCTTCTCATGAACCAAATATATTCTTTGGCTTTCCAAAAATCTTCTCTTGTTTCCTTTTTTAGGGTTAAACCCAGCAAGTGAAATAGCAATAGAAAAATGTCTTAATTTTTTAATATATGTGAAAATATTTAGTTAACTTTCATTTAGAATATTTTTATTAGAAATAATATGTCCGTAGAACTTTGTTTTGAATACACTACTATTTTTTAAAAATCTAATGATTTATAAATGTGAAAGCGAATCAATGTAATTTTTTTTTTCAAAATTAGCTAGATAACATACCAATTTAATATAAATCATTACTATTTAAAAATATACGTACTTATCAAAACATTTATCAAATAAACTATATCATCCAAATTTTTATTGATTTAGAAATGCGAAAGTCAAACGATGTAGATTTTGTTTTCTAAAATTAGTTAGATAACATACCAATTTAATATAGATCATTACTATTTAAAAATATACGTACTTATCAAAACTTTAATCAAATAAACTATATCATCCAAATTTTTCTTTTCAAATCTATTGATTAAGAAACACGAAAGAGAATATATGCAAATTTTGTTTTCTACAATTAGCTAGATAACATATCAATTTCATATAGATCGTTACTATTTAAAAATATACGTACTTATCAAGACATTTATCAAATAAACTATATCATCCAAATTTTTTATTGACTTACAAATGCGAAAGTCAAAATGATGTAAATTTTGTTTTCTAAAAATAGTTAGATAACATACCAATTTAATATAGATCATTACTATTTAAAAATATACGTTCTTATCAAAACTTTAATCAAAAAAACTATATCATCCAAATTTTTCTTTTAAATCTATTGATTTAGAAAAGCGAAAGAGAATAGATGTAAATTTTGTTTTCTAAAATTGGCTAGATAACATACCAATTTAATATAGATCGTTACTATTTAAAAATATACGTACTTATCAAAACTTTTATCAAATAAATTATATCATCCAAAATTTTTATTGACTTAGAAATAAGAAAGTCAAAACGATGTAAATTTTATTTTCTATAATTAGTTAGATAACATACCAATTTAATATAGACCATTACTATTTTGAAAATATACATACTTATCAGAACTTTAATCAAATAAACTATATCGTCCAAATTTTTCTTTTAAATCTATTGACTTAGAAATGAGAAAGAGAATAGATGTAAATTTTGTTTTCTTAAATTATCTTGATAACATACTAATTTAATATAGATCGTTACTATTTAAAAATGATCTATTTAAAAGATACGTACTTATCAAAACTTTTATCAAATAAACTATATCATCCAAATTTTTATTGACTTAGAAATGAGAAAGTGAAACGATGTAAATTTTGTTTTCTAAAATTAGCTAGATAACATACCAATTTAATATATATCACTACTTTTTAAAACTATACGTACTTATCAAAAAAAATATCAAAGAAACTACATCATCCAAATTTTTCTTTAAAATCTATTGATTTAGAAATGCGAAAGCGAATATATGTAATTAAATTTGGTTTTCCTCAAAATTAGCTAGATAACATACCAAATTAATATGAATCATTACTATTTAAAAATATATGTACTTATCAAAACTTTAATCAAATAAACTATATCATCCAAATTTTTATTGACTTAGAAATACGAAAGTCAAAACGATGTAAATTCTGTTTTCTAAAATTAGCTAGATAACATACTAATTTAATATAGATCATTACTATTTAAAAATATACGTACTTATCAAAATTTTAATAAAATAAACTATATCATCCAAATTTTTCTTTTAAATATATTGATTTAGAAATGAGAAAGAGAATATATGTAAATTTTGTTTTCTAAAATTAGCTAAATAACATACCAATTTAATATAGATCGTTACTATTTAAAAATATACGTACATATCAAAACTTTTATCAAATAAACTATATTAGGTCTGGGCGTTCGGTGGACCGTTCGGTTTCGGTCCGGATAATTCGGATTTTCGGATTTTTGGTGTTATGCTCAGAAGTACCATTCAGATTTTACTAATTATCAGATCGGTTTCGGTTCGGTTTCTTTCGGGTTCGGTTCGGGTCGGATGTAACCAATGTTTAAAATCGTCCAAAAATATTTTTTTTTAAACCTTAAAAATTGACAATTTTTTTTCAAAATATATAAATTGTTTACAAATCTAATTAAAAATTAGTTAAACTATCTAAATTAATTAAAAAGTATTCAAAATAACAATTAAAACAAACTAAAAAAATATTTTGAATATCCTAAAATATCTAAATCATCTTAAATATATAAAAACTTTAACATATTTAACTAATTTCGGATATCTTTGGATCTTAGTTCGGATGTCGGTTCGGTTTGGATTATAACCAAACACCAAAGTACTAAGCTCATAAGTCCCATTAGGATATTTTTGTATAACAGTTCGGATTCGGTTTCAGTTTTTCCGGTTCGGGTCTAGGTAGATACTTCGGGTTGAGTTAAAAACGCTCAGGCCTAAACTATATCATCCAAAAAATTTATTGACTTAGAAATGCGAAATTGAAATGGTGAGTTTTTTTCTTCTAAAATTATCTAGATAACATACCAATTTAATATAGATCACTACTATTTAAAAATATACGTACTTATTAAAACTTTTATCAAAGAAAGTATCATCCAAATTTTTCTTTTAAATCTATTGATTCAGAAATGCGAAAACAAAACAATGCAAATTTTGTTTTCTAAAATTAGCTAGATAACATACCAGTTTAATATATATCGTTACTATTTAAAAATATACATACTTATCAAAACTTTTATCAAATAAAGTAATAAACTATATCATCCAAATTTATTAAAACAATTAAACAAATATTGCTTTTAGTTTTAAGAGTATAATTGGTGACTGTTTTATTTTTGTTTGATTACATTTTGAACAAGATTTTTCTACATTAGTTTATATATGATTGATTTATAATTTAATTTAAACAACTACCATAATATAACGTATAACGATTTCAGATCAAGTAATATCCATTCACCGACTTGCTCTTTCAAATAAGAAATAATAATTTTGAAAATATAAAAGTCTCAAATATATTATAATTAAATTTTAAATTTGTATTACTAAAATAGGTTGAAATAACATTTATTTTCCGATATAAAATAACAAACAACTTTATATTTATATCAATTCATGTATAACAAATATATTATGACTTTTCATTTTCTTGTAAATTTATGTGAATATATCTAAATGATTGAAGACATTTCATATTCATTTTGAACATATTTATTCGAAAAAATTTAGATTTTTGATTTAAATATTAAATAATATGGTATGTATGTTGATAATAGCTCTTATGCATATATGATATAAGACAAGCTCCACAGCACTCATATAAAGTCAGAAAATGTCAGCAAACAGGTCAAACATCCATTTAAGTTCTCTGTTCCAAACATGGACCGGCCGGTTGGTTCGCTTTTGCAGTCAGTCAGTACCAATGTTTCTAAATCCGATTCAGACATTTAACCAGACAATTTACCGGGTCACAGAATTATTAGGTCAACCACAAATGAACCGTAACTTAATAAATAAATTAATTTTATTATATAATAATATATTAGCTATTGAAAAATAAAATAAAATTTATGGTTTTAAAATATATAGAAAATACTTAACTTAAGTTTTTTTTATTTCACATATAAAATATCAAAAAGTAATTTAGATAATTTAACAATTTTTGGTAACAAGTTAGGAGTTATGACGTATAATAAAAAAAATCAACATAAAATCCATAATTTTTAAATGTCTAATGTGAATAAAAATATTAAAATCTAAAATAAACCAAAAGTAAAATATAAAATTAAAATAGATTGTTAATAATAAGAATATATTAATACCAAATCACATCAATTAGTTTTGGTTTCTCTACCATTGTTCACTTCATTTTCTTTAGGTGATATAATAAAATCTTCATCAAAATATAAAGATCACAAATAAAAATCAAAACGATAATTGTTGTGTTGTAACTTGTAAGTCAGATTCACAACAAACAAAAAATTGACAAAAAAATTGAAAGACATACATAGTCGACATTCGAGAAAAACGATAGTAAAAACTGAAAACCTAAATTTCTTATTTAAAATACAAAACATATTTTAACAATGTAATTAAAAACATCTAAGAATAAAATAAGTAAAACTTACATATTGGGTCAACCAGTGGTTCAACCTATAGCCAAATTCTAGGTTTTAACAGTTTTTTGACGGATTTTATCGGGTTTTTAAATAATAATTTTTTTTTGTAAAACCCAAACCAAATTACATATCGGGTCACTAGGTTGACCGGTTCAACCACGGGTCCGGTTCGAGTTTCAAAACACTGGTCAGTACTCTGAAGTGTGTCCGGCGTAAACTATGTTGTAGGATACTAGTAGTATGGCAAAAAAAGATATAGACGTTTTACTGGATATCTACTCACATTTTATTTGGTTCAAAGATAAAACTTCAACTTATTAACAAAAAAAAACCCACGAATTAAAGTACCTAGTTTAGTTGGCTTCGGCCAGACGCACCAAACTGATTGACCATAGATCTTATCCTTTGGGTTAGATCAAAATATGGTGGTTCAGTTATGGTTCTTATTCAGGCGGTTTCATGGACCAACTAGGTCTGTCCGAGCAAAGCATTCCATGGCCTAATGGCCGGACTAGTGGTTAGGTTGATCGACCATAGACCTAAGCCAATTGGCTAGGTCAAACCTATGGGCGATCCGGTCATGTTAAATGGTCTATACGGCTGTCTTAGGTTATATCTAAGTATGGCCGATTGATGTTATGATAGAATGGTTAGGAATACGAAAGGAAATAGGGAAATCAAACCATGCATTGTTATATTTGCTTACTAGGTTATCCGATTGTGTTTGATGTGTAATGATATGTGGTTTCAGGATCTGAGGTTGATCGTAGTAAGACCGAGGAGCCGTGAAGACTCAAGCCAAGATATAGTGTATGGTTAGGGTTAGATCGGTTATGTTATGAATACATGTATAGCCAATTGTGCAACTTAAACCTATGTAACGAATCTCATTTTGATTAGTAATAAAATACTGATTTGCCTTTGTTTTTACTTGTGTTGATCGATTATGTATATGAACCTTAATGTAATGAAAATGACTTCGAAATGTTAATTCTAAATGGATCAAATGGCCAATTAGGATTGGTCTTAAGGCCACAGGTCTAGATGGGTTTAGATACCAAGATCGGTCTTACAAAATAGAAATGTTAGACTCTAAATGGATCAAATGGCTAATTAGGATTGGTCTTAAGGCCACAGGTCTAGATGGGTTTAGATACCAAGATCGGTCTTAGAAAACAAACGATGTCTTCTTCCACAGGCGATTGAGAGTTATTCGGGACGATTATGGCTACTTGTTCATTGTGTATGGTAGATTATATATCATGAATTATACATTTAAATGTCATAGTATCTCAATTATTCTCATCTTATCTACATGTCTCTAGGATGAACTTTAAAGGCTTTGTGGTGGTGGTTCCTTCACTTTTTTTTCTACAAGTCATATTGGTATAAAAACAATTTGTACTAATTCATGAAAACGGAATACCTGAATCTTTTCTCTCCAGTACTCACAATAACTTAAGTGTTTTTAGTCGGAATGTAAAGAAATGAGCAAGTTGGTAGGAAAATTATACCCGAAAAACAGTTGGTATGAAAAAAAACAATTTAAAATTAAATATAGGGCCATCATTGTGGTGGAAGCAAGAGGACCATTGAGAAACGATAAGGATTGAGTGATCATATCTAAGGTAGACATCAATAGAGGACACTTTACCCATGAACTTTACCCATGACAATATTAACAGACACTACTAGCCCGAGATTCGAACCAGTAAACATTTCAACTTGGTCATCTCGATGTAGTCACAAAAACCGAACTGAAACATGTTTTTGAAATCTCTGAACCGTATAATTCTTTTTTTACCTTCTTGTTATACAATTCTCTTGTAACATACTAACACTTTTGAAGATCATAAAGATCTTTCCATCACAATTAGGTTTGTTCTCATCTTTAATTTTATATTTATCATATATGGACTCTAGAATAGATAAAAGGTGGAATGAATGACACTTTCAGACTTTCAGTGCTTAGAAATATTATGAAATATTCTGCTTGTTGAGAATTTCAAACTGTAATCTCCACAAGATTTCAAGATGAATCTTTCAACCACTTGATTACTGTTAAACATTTATAAAACTTATTTAGGTTATTCACTCAAAACAATATTTATTCGTCATTCATTATTCCTTAATTAAAGATATAAATAACTGCTTACATTTATAAAAATTATAATTTGAAACTGAAAGATGATAAACATATAATTTTGACCCAAAAAAAGAAAGAAATTGAAGCTAATTGTATAAATACAATGAAAAACTGTTTGGACTAATAATGGAATCAACGGATCGGACCGGAAGGTTGTCGGTCGAACGTGAACCGCAACCAGGAGGAACAAGCTGGCCAATGATCCGGACCGAGCTCATCACAAAACATAAAAGCCGACAAGAAAAACAAAAAACAAAAAACTGAAGTCTTTGTCTCTCTCTGTCTTTCTCTCTCTCTCTAGAATGATCTAATCCCACAATACTCTTTGGTTCTAAGTAACTCTTCCAGAAATTTTCACAAAAGTTCCTTCGTCTTTCTTCCTTCTGTTTAACATCAAATTACGAAAATGCCCCTCATTCAACGGAAAAAGCCTCCGTCTCCTCCACCCGAGGACCTGCCCGACGATGACGACGATTCCCAGAAGAAATCTCATCATCACAAGAAATCCAACGGAGGAGCCGACAAGGCGAAGTGGTCGTGCGTGGATTCCTGTTGCTGGTTCATCGGGTGCGTGTGCGTCACGTGGTGGTTCCTCTTGTTCCTCTACAACGCCATGCCCGCGAGCTTTCCTCAGTACGTAACGGAGGCGATCACGGGCCCCTTGCCTGACCCTCCTGGCGTGAAGCTGAAGAAAGAAGGTCTCAAGGCGATGCATCCCGTTGTCTTTATCCCCGGGATTGTCACCGGAGGGCTTGAGCTTTGGGAAGGCAAACAGTGCGCTGATGGTTTGTTTAGAAAACGTTTGTGGGGTGGAACTTTCGGTGAAGTCTATAAAAGGTGACCTCACTTTCACTCTTTTAGTTTTATATTTGAGATTTGGGTTGGATCTGATGAGATCACGCACTTGTTGCGGAGTTCTCACTCGTTAGTTGCTTTTTTTTATGTGCAAAATTTTATATCTTTATGTGTTTGTGTAAGGGAAGCGAAACTAATTGCCAAGTTTGGGGTTTAAGCAAAGATGTCTAATGAAACACGTTTGATCGAAAATGTCAGCTGCCTTGGGGATTTGAAGTTAATTTTATTGCCAAATCTATTGCTACACATGCTTTAGATTGCGTTCGTAACAAGTTGTTGCCTTAATTGTCATTGCGCTTACGTTATTTGTACGGAGTTTATACTTGAAGTAGTGTTTTTGTGCTGCTTTGTTAAGGATAGATGTGACAGTACTACCTACATTTGTCAAAGATGTGTTTTAGACCGTTATATAAGATGGTTGCTTTATTATCCAACTAAACTCATATATGTGCAACTAAAAGTTAGTTTCTTATTTTTGTCTCTTGTCTCAATCTCTCACTGTGCTTTTCTCAATTTCTTTCTGAAAAAACGAAAGTGAAATTTTTAAATCCATCCTCATTCTTTTCTCTAGCTAGGAACTCCCTCCCAAGCCTGTATGAGTTTTTTTTGGGCTGCATCCTCATTCTTTCTTCTTCTTTTTTGGCTCTGTTATAGATATGGCAGTGATATTTAGTGTTGATAGTATCTCTTTGATTCAGGCCTCTATGTTGGGTGGAACACATGTCACTTGACAACGAAACTGGGCTGGATCCTGCTGGTATTAGAACTAGAGCTGTATCAGGACTCGTGGCTGCTGATTACTTTGCTCCTGGCTACTTTGTCTGGGCAGTACTCATTGCTAACCTTGCACATATTGGATATGAAGAGAAGAACATGTACATGGCTGCATATGACTGGAGGCTCTCGTTTCAAAACACAGAGGTTAAAAATCTACTATTCTGTTCCATTTCACGTTCATATCTCACGGCTTAAATACTTTTTTTTTTTTATGTTGAGTAGGTGCGTGACCAGACGCTTAGCCGTATGAAAAGCAATATAGAGTTGATGGTTTCCACCAACGGTGGAAAAAAGGCAGTCATAGTTCCTCATTCCATGGGGGTCTTGTACTTTCTACATTTTATGAAATGGGTCGAGGCACCAGCTCCTATGGGTGGCGGCGGTGGGCCTGATTGGTGTGCCAAGCATATAAAAGCTGTGATGAACATTGGTGGACCGTTTCTTGGTGTTCCAAAAGCTGTTGCAGGACTCTTCTCTGCTGAAGCAAAGGATGTTGCCGTTGCCAGGTATTGAATAGATGATTCTGCTTCTAATGATCGGTTCGTTTATAGAACTTTATTGTTTTTGAAACTTGCAGAGCGATTGCGCCAGGGTTTTTAGACACTGATATATTCAGACTCCAGACGTTGCAGCATGTAATGAGAATGACACGAACATGGGACTCAACAATGTCTATGATACCTAAAGGAGGTGACACGATATGGGGTGGTCTTGATTGGTCTCCGGAGCAAGGCTACACTTGTTCTGGTAAAAAGCAAAAGAGCAACGAGACTCGCGGTGAAGAAAGTGAGAGTTTAGTTACCAAGACGAAGCCTGTCAACTACGGAAGAATCATATCGTTTGGGAAAGACGTGGCAGAGGCTCATCCATCTGAGATTAAAAACATTGATTTTCGAGTAAGGAGCACTAATCATATTAAACAAAACTCTTGTAGCTTTTTGTGATTAGATGATTAATAATATATGTATATGTTTACTACGGTGAAGGGTGCTGTGAAAGGTCAGAGTATCCCAAACAACACGTGCCGTGACGTGTGGACAGAGTATCATGATATGGGAATTGGAGGGATCAAAGCTATTGCTGAGTATAAGGTCTACACTGCTGATGCAGTCATTGATTTGCTACATTATGTTGCTCCTAAGATGATGGCGCGTGGTTCTGCTCATTTCTCTTATGGGATTGCGGATGATTTAGATGACCCTAAGTATGATCATCCCAGACACTGGTCTAATCCGTTGGAAACAAAGTAAGTGATTTTGTTTTGGTACCAACTTTATGCTTCCTCCTGATGCATCATCAGTCTATTTATTAGGCCTGGGATTTTGAACCGAACTGGACCCGCTGAATCGAACCGAAATTTTGGTTAGTTTGGTGAGAAGTTTGGTTCAATTTGGCAGGTTTATGAAAAGAACTTCGGTTTTCGGTTCGGTTAGTTTGGTTTTCCAAAAAGAAAAAATAAATTGTAACCAAATTCCGTGCTAAACTAACTTGATTAACCAAAATTTCGAACCAAACTAACCGAAATTACCGAATATAAAATCAAAATATATTTAAAACCGAACTATCCGAATACCGAGCTTCTTTCCAGTTCAATTTAGTGAGATTTTGGTCGAACCGAACTAACTATCCGACCCTAACTACCCAAGCCTGCAAGCCTACTAGTTATGTTCCATCTTGTGAGAATATGGCTATCAGCTCAGAGCTAAGAAAGCTATTTGAGTCTTTCTCTATGTTTATACTCATCTTATGCTACACGTTGCTCATCTTTGACCATGATCTGTTTGTTCTACTCTTTTAGATTACCCAATGCCCCTGAAATGGAGATCTACTCATTGTACGGAGTTGGGATACCAACAGAACGATCGTACATCTACAAGCTCAACCAGTCTCCTGACAGCTGCATCCCCTTTCAGATCTACACTTCTGCTCACGAGGAGGACGAAGACAGCTGTCTGAAAGCTGGAGTTTACAACGTGGATGGGGATGAAACGGTACCGGTCCTCAGTGCAGGGTTCATGTGTGCTAAAGCTTGGCGTGGGAAGACAAGATTCAACCCTTCCGGAATCAAGACTTATGTTAGAGAGTACAACCACTCTCCACCTGCCAACCTGCTTGAAGGGCGAGGGACCCAGAGTGGGGCCCATGTTGATATCATGGGAAACTTTGCGTTGATAGAGGATATCATGAGGGTTGCCACAGGAGGTAACGGGTCGGATCTAGGAGACGACCAGGTCCACTCTGGTATATTTGAATGGTCAGAGCGTATTGATCTGAAGCTGTGAATATATTTGATCTATTTGAGGCTGCCAGCTTTTGTGAACTTATTACTTCCACGCAGGGAGAGCTCATCATCATCATCATCATCATGATGTCCGAGTCACAAGAAGCCTCTGAAAATGATATGTGTGGTGGTGCAATATTCTCAGTACCCTTCATTTAAATATATATTCTTATTGGGGGATGTAAACTATTATACCATCCTGTTTATGTTTGTGTTCTTGGAACGATAGTGCAAGACTTGCTGCGTCATGTCTATTTGTCTTGTCGAAAGCATCAATTTGTATTGGTTCTACATAGCTTCAATTGTGTTGGTTTTACCCAAGCTTAGATAATGATTCAAACTATAGGATAATGTAGAACTTATGTTATATCTTTGTGCCAAATTTGATAAAAAGAGAGTTCCTCTATTACACATCATGAACTAGGTCTAAACTGCAGAATCGAACCGTACTGAGCCAAAATAATTAAATAACCAAAACCAGATCAAAGTTCATAAATAACTACACTGATCCTATATTTCTACAACCGAAAAACCTAAACAGGATCGAAATTAGAACCAAATATGTATCCGAATTTTTAAAATACAAATTATATATCTAAAAATATTATTTATAAACCAAAATATCTGAAAACCTGAATTATCAAATGCTTTTTTGTCCAAAATATTTAAAATTATTCAAAAATTTCGAATGATCTAACATTTTTATATGCACAACTCGAATTACTTAATATTTAAAATGAAATCCTAAATTGACTAATGTTTATATCTATATTATCTGAAATTAGCCGAAAAAGTAGAACCAGACTAGACATGTATTTTTTTGGATATTAGTCGGTTTTTAATTTTATTATTCCAACCGAACCGAGAGTGAAATACCAAACTGAAACAAAACCGAATTTTGCAAATTGTCGAACGATTCTTAAATCTCTAGAACCGAAAAATCGAAAACCCAAAATACTTCAACCAAAACCAAACCGAAAACAGAAAGTGGAGGCCTATCATGAACTATGCAATCTTGTTTTCAATGGTTGTAAGAAAAATACAAGAGCCATGTATCGATAAGTCTTTAGAGTCAGACGTGGTTTAACCTGGTCCATCTATCTAACTCCACACAAAAGAAAGCGCAGTCATAACGCAAAAGCGACGCCGTAATCCTCCTTGCAATAAAAACAAGAGGCAAGAGAGCTTCTTCTCTTCCTCTCCAACCAAAATAAATCCTTTTTGCTCTTATCTCAATGGAGCTGAGCTTGAGCACTTCTCCCGCTTCTCCAGCGGTTTTGAGGAGACAACCTTCTCCTCTGCTTCACAACCAACAAGTGCTCGGCGTCAGTTTCGCTTCCGCTCTTAAACCAGGAGGAGCTCTCCGGTTCGGTTCCCGGAGGCGTCCCCTTCATCGTCCCATCACTTGCTCCGCCTCTCCATCCACTGCCGAACCTTCCTCTGGTAAATTTCTCTCCTTTTTATCTTTTGCTTTCTTATTTCTGTTCGGACAGGGTGAAAGTAGTAGTTTTTGTTGCTGTAATTGATAAAGGAACGGTTTTTATTTCTCTCTGTATATAAACAGAGGTGAAGAAGAAGACGTTGGTGAGGAGGAATGACGTGAGGAACATAGCAATTGTAGCTCATGTTGATCATGGCAAAACTACTTTGGTTGATTCTATGCTCAGGCAAGCTAAGGTAAACATCACATGTTTTGTTTTTTTTTTCTTTAATTGTCCAACCTGTGTTGAGAAAAGTAATATATGCTTAATTATTTATCTTTACTTGTGTAGGTGTTCAGAGATAACCAAGTGATGCAAGAGAGGATCATGGACTCTAACGACCTTGAGCGTGAAAGAGGAATCACTATTCTTAGCAAAAACACCTCCATCACTTACAAAAACACGAAAGTGAATATCATTGATACTCCTGGCCACTCTGACTTTGGTGGTGAAGTTGAGCGTGTCTTGAACATGGTTGACGGAGTCCTTCTTGTGGTATGCTTCTAAAATAATAAACTTCTCTCAGCTCTGCATATCTCTTTTTTTTTTCTTATCCTCGCTCCCTTGTTTCTTAGGTGGATTCTGTTGAGGGACCAATGCCTCAGACGAGGTTTGTTTTAAAGAAGGCTCTTGAGTTTGGACATGCTGTTGTAGTGGTGGTAAACAAGATTGACAGGCCTTCTGCTCGTCCTGAGTTTGTTGTCAATTCCACTTTTGAACTGTTTATTGAACTTAACGCTACAGATGAACAGGTATTGTCTATTTTGGGTTTATCTATAATAATATGATACTAACGCTACTAATTTTTGTTGTTGGTGGTGGTGGTGTATAGTGTGATTTCCAAGCGATATACGCTAGTGGGATTAAAGGAAAGGCAGGGCTTAATCCGGATGACCTTGCTGAAGATCTGGGACCCTTGTTCGAGGCGATAATTAGATGTGTGCCTGGTCCAAATATTGAGAAAGATGGTGCTCTTCAGATGCTTGTGAGTTAATTGTGAATTTTCCTACCGTTTCATGTTTTATGTTTTATATGTTGAATGAATCAGACAGTCTAGTTGGAGTTATGTAGATATTCACTTGTATGAAACTAATGTTTTTTTTTCATCAGGCCACAAATATTGAGTATGATGAGCATAAAGGACGTATTGCTATTGGGCGGTTACACGCAGGGGCACTACGCAAGGGAATGGATGTCAGGGTAACACTTTGATAGATCTTCAGCTGATTCCTTTGTTATCGGGCATCATTGATGTGGGCTCAATGATTAGTTGTAAACTTATTGGGTATAAATTTACAGGTATGCACTTCTGAAGATTCGTGTAGATTTGCAAGAGTGAGTGAGCTCTTTGTTTATGAGAAATTCTACAGAGTACCTGCTGATACAGTGGAAGCTGGAGATATTTGCGCTGTTTGTGGCATAGATGACATTCAGGTACACACGCATATGCATGGATCATTTGATGCCAAATGCGAGAGTGTTGGATAGTTGCTTGTGTCACTTGTCATTTTTCTTTTTTTTTATTGCCAATTGAGTTGTAACGTCTTGGTTTCTTTGTACATTTTGCAGATTGGGGAGACTATTGCTGATAAAGCACATGGGAAGCCTCTGCCTACAATCAAAGTAGAAGAGCCAACTGTGAAAATGTCATTCTCTGTCAACACCTCTCCTTTCTCTGGTCGTGAGGTATGTGTAATCATGGCTGATGTGTCTGTCATTAGTATTTTAAGAGGGAGGTTGTAACTTGGATTAGTGCAACATTTGATTTGAATTATATTTCCTTTTCTGTAGGGCAAGTATGTAACGAGCAGGAACTTGCGAGATCGTCTAAACCGTGAACTCGAAAGAAATCTAGCCATGAAAGTGGAAGATGGTGAGACAGCAGACACATTCATCATTAGTGGGCGCGGCACATTACACATTACCATCCTGATAGAAAACATGTAAGTACTTTCACTGAACACGTCATTCTTTTCATTGAAAGTAGCTGAACGTTAACATGTTCCAGGCGAAGAGAGGGATATGAGTTTATGGTTGGACCCCCAAAAGTTATCAACAAAAGGGTTAACGATAAATTGCTCGAGCCGTATGAGGTAGCAACTGTTGAAGTACCAGAGAATCACATGGGGCCTGTTGTTGAACTTCTTGGCAAAAGGCGTGGACAGATGTTCGATATGCAGGGTGTTGGGTATGTATCCTTTCTCTTGCCATCCCTTTAAGACTGCCTCTTGATAAGCTGTTTGGTAAATCTACAGTTTGCAGCTATTAAGATCAATCTGACTATATGTGTGTGAATCTTGACATGACAGGTCGGAAGGAACAGTCTTTCTGCGGTACAAAATCCCAACACGAGGACTTCTTGGACTGAGGAATGCAATTTTGACAGCTTCTCGTGGGACAGCTATCCTCAACACCGTATTCGACAGTTATGGACCTTGGGCCGGTGATATCAGCACCCGTGATCTTGGTTCGCTGGTAAGTTTAGGGAGTTGAGATAAGTTTTTCGGCATTTATGTTGTTTCTGAAAAGGGAAGTGGGAGTTTCAGGTTGCGTTTGAAGACGGAACGTCAACATCGTATGCTCTGGCAAGTGCTCAAGAGAGAGGGCAAATGTTTGTAGGTGCGGGTGTGGATGTATACAAAGGTCAGATTGTTGGGATCCACCAGAGGCCTGGCGACTTGGGACTTAACATCTGCAAGAAGAAAGCAGCGACAAACATACGCTCCAACAAAGATGTAACAGGTAGTTCATATAAACCTTAAGCTTTTGTGCAAGTTTTAAATGTATATTGCTGACAAATCTTTTTTTTTGGGGGGGTCAATTATAGTGGTTCTTGACACTCCTTTGACTTATAGTCTGGACGACTGCATTGAATACATTGAAGAGGATGAACTTGTGGAAGTCACGCCTCTTAGTATTAGGATGTGCAAGAATCCTAAAATGGCCAAGAAAGGCAGGTAATCAAAAAGAAAACATTTTGCAGCTGGGTTTGGAGGAAGCTGAAAAGCTACTAAAAGATGAAATCTAGTTTCTAGTGTTTCTAATGATATTTTATATAGGCTTGTTTGATTCTTATACATAAGTCTTGAATTCTTATGAGGGGGTGAGTCCTCGGATGTAATCAAATTAATGCTTTTTGGAAAACCCCTTATATCCCATTTTGGACTACTTCCGTCTCTGATCATATGTTACTTCAAAGCTCTAGAGTTGCCACTAGCAGTTACACCCAAAAGGGAACATCTGTAAATTACTTAGGAAGCATCTGAAACCAAAGGAGAGAGGTGGAACCATGGCAGCTGCTTGATATTTACATAGGCTTGTTTGATTCTTATAAATGGAGGTTATCAGAAAGCTACCACAATGGGTTCTCTTGACTAAGTTATCTAAATTTCTGAAGTATACTTCAAAACTTAAGATGCAGATATCATTGCTTGCTCTTATTCAGGCAAACCATACTATTATCAAAAATGTTGTGCATTATATGGAGATACTGTAACAAAAACGGTATCTCAAACTGACTGAGAGTGAGTTACTGCCTTTGGGATCATTAACTGGTCATGGATGGGTAGTACTTGGTTATTATCAAGCGTCCGAACCATCTGCTCGTCAGTTTTTACCACAGTCTCTGCACACCCAGCGTTTGTTGAAGGCTGCTCTATCTTGTCCTTGCTTTTACCCCATAGTACCAAGTATACTCCAAAGACGATGACAACTGATCCAACAACCCTGCAAGTTCAGGAAACACATTTAGTTACTTTTTAGATCAATCTCATCAGTAGACTTGGATCAAGGCCTTTTTACCTTCCTAGGTAGAGTTTCTCCAAGAAAACAAAGGAGCTCAGTATAGCAACGATAACCATGCTGAGAGGGTTAAATGCGCTCACAAACACAGGCCCTCTCTTCTTTGATGCCCATCCAATAGCATAGTATGCTAACCCTGAGACAAGTCCCTGTGTGACACAGCAATAATACTTCTCTCAACAAACACACATAAAAAAAAGGCTTCACTGTGAAAAGTTTAGGGACAGAGATTATAACAAAATTGTAGTACCCCATATATTGAAGCTAAGAGCTTCATGTCCGGGTGGATTTTCCAGACAGACATGTTCTTCCTTTCCCATATCAATGCTATAACACTAGCCTCCAGCATCCCCATAATGCACATAAGTGCTGTTAGCGAGAGCTCAGCATTATATGTATTCAGAATGTTTGCCTGAAAAATAATATAATCTCTTCTGTTACCTTTACTACCTACCTCTCTGTGAATTGGCCTATAGAAAATTATAAGAATGGGGAATATGTTCTACCTGTAAAATGATGTAACATGACCAACTGAAGCAGCTTGCTACAAGCATAACTGATCCTTTTCCTATATCTTCCTGCTTTGGAGTATTCATAGAATGTGCCTGCCCAATAATCCCCATGGGCTTGCTTGTCCAAGGCAACTCAATGACATTCCCTTTGAAAAATGTCATGAGCATTGCTCCTCCAATAGCTACCATGGTTCCCACCAGCTTTGCCTGGCTGTGACGCCTTCTGATATTCACCTTCTCCAGTCTTTCAAGAAAACATAAAAAAAAAACCTCAGTAATACTTTAGTATATACATCGGCAACAATATTGGTAGAGAGAGATTTACTTGAAAATGCAGGCCATTATAAATGTCATTGCAGGAAGTGCATTGCACAAAGCCGATGTGAATGTGGCAGTGGTAAGTTTCATCCCTGAGTAGTACAGGTTTTGTTCAACCACAGGCCTGCATTTGTTTTCATTTAAACCTAGTTACACAGAGGAATCTTGTCTAATTTTTTTTTAAAATAATAATTAATTATATGTTTAATTCTATCATTGTGAATCAGAAATGATGTAACAAAGTCATACTCAAATAAACTCAGGATGGATATTTGTAAGAAGATTTTGAAAGTCAGCCTTGGTCTTGAGTTCCTACGTTTACAACAGAAGAAACAATTACTTTAACTTCATATTATATGTTATTTTGTTTTACAAACCTGAACCACAAGAAGAAGAAAATATATACCTTTCAAGAACGAGGGCGAAAGGAGTGATGAGAGCAGCAGCAACTGCCATACGGTAAGCAACTAAGACATGAGGGCTCATCCCTTGGTTCAAAGCTATTTTCGCTACTATAGACATCAATGCATACAGAAACTGAATGAAAACAATGGCCATGAACGGCCTTGCTTTCTCAAACTTCATTATTGGCACCTTCTCTGCATACAAAAAACGTTTTCCGTTAGAAAAGAGATGTTTTGGGGTTTTGTTATAAGCAAAATAAAAGTGATATCTATGCGTGTATATATAACATGTATTCTGTTTTGATGCCTCATAACGTGTTCATGTGTTCCGACGTAAAAAACATTCAAAAGTATTTTTTTTTTTTAAGTGCAAGTAATTAATACATATACCTAAAAAAGAGGAAGTCCAAAGAGCACTAAACTCGTGTTTTAAGAGGTAAACATTTCTTGATTGGTTCGGTGCTGACTCTCATAGACCAGCTTTATATTTTTGTCAATTTATTTAAAATCGGCAGTTTCAATTATTACTCATTAATTATAGTATCCCATCATTTTTTCATACATTTAATTTTATTTTTGTCGTTACATAATTTATTAGTCTAACCCGATCTATATAAGCTCCCTATCACTTTATCAACCGCTTCTGGTGGATTTTTAACGATCAGTATCAAATAACATAACTCTCTTGAGGTGTAGGGACCTACTATATCTAACGTAGAACCCTATAAAGTATAAGCTTCAGGGCCGTCTAACAGCACGCGCAAGTGGAGCGGTCGAACAGGGCCCCAAAATATAAAAATAAAAAAATTTAAGGTTTTTTGGAAATATATAGATAAATTATGGTAAGAAACTTTAAAACTTTAGATATAATGCTAAATTTAGAACTTATAATTAAAAAAAATAAGACAAAATTATTAAATTTTAAAATTACTTGATAAAATATACGATTAATATTTTTTTTGAACAGGGCCTCAAATTAAATTGAGACGGCCCTGATAAGCTTAGTAGTACTCATGAGATCGTTTTACGTCACAAATCAAAACAAAACAGAAAGCGAGACCATGCACCAATAATACCCGATGGAGAACCGCCATGTTATTTAACTACAAAATTTGCTAAACAAAAGTACGGCTTATTTGAAATTACATGGTTTCTCTCATCATCAACAACTCGACTCATAGAGAAATAACATTGAAACTACATGATATTGGTCTACAAATAAAACTATTTTGAAATAAAATACGAACCTGTAAAATTCACAAATAACGAACAATGTAGGTCGAGTCTCCCGAGAGTTGAGACTGTAGTGGTCGAGCGCATGCGGGTTATGAGGCACAATGTTGTTTTAGAAGGGTCGATGATGATATGGGAGCTTTACCGTTCTGATGACAATTTGATTTCGGATATTCTCTTACACCAGTGATTAATGACGAAACAAAACAATAAAAGATGTGTGAATGAGATGAGAAGGTTTTTTTTTGGGTCACAGGAGATATTTATTGAGTTTAAGTAAGAACATTACTTCTCTAAAAGTAAAATAGAGAGATACACGCAGTCACGCAGAAGAGATGTGGAGATATTTTATAAATTGAAATCTAAGGAAAGAAAACTAATGCACTTTTGGAAAAAACTTAATATGTATTAGGAAATGCAAAATGCTAAAATGAAAATAATATACTGATGATATAAACAAATTTTAAGTTTACGGTATACATTGAATAAATGATTTACTTTTATAGCATAAATAACTGTATATAGTCAAACTATAGATAACATAATTAATTAGGTATATTAATTGTTTTTTTAACATGATTTAAACGAAAAGACGAACCCAATACAGTGTACCACTTGTCCATTTTATCAACTAAACCTAACTTGTGTAACACAGTAATCTAAGCGATGAACAAAAAAAATGTGGCAGATGCAACTCAATCTCTGTAGTGTAAAACGGAAATAACAAGAAAGATCCAAAACGAAGAGGACAAAATGTAGCAGGAAAGTTTTGATGATTAAAACGAACAAGCTTGTTGATATGCTTATTCAGTCAAGAACAAGATTTAAAGATTTTTCACGGGCTAAAGAAAACCTTAAGCATCCAGCTAAACGCATCAGAGCCTCGTGCCGTGGACCTCGTCTTCAGAGCGTAACGTTCAAAGGAATACAATTCTTCATCGACGCTCTCGCTGGACACTGTATCGTCTGCTAGCTCCACTGCTGCTACCTGAGCGACCTGGAAATTCTCTGCAGTCTGTTGCAACTTCTGTGCAGACTCTTTCTCACCAAGTGTTACCAAACATATCAATAAAGACTTGAGCTCTCTCTTTCCTCCTTCTGTCATACGCATACCTTTCAAATGATCAACAAGAGCCATCTCCTCACCCGCACTGCCATTCACACAACACCAATTTGATTCATGTTTGGCTCATCAAAAGAAACCAATCAACTTTCATAAGAACATATTCTACATACCTGCCAGCTCGGATCTTCCCGCTCTTTCTCTGCCGCCTCAAGTCTCTTGCCTTAGTCGCCGTGCTTGAGGTGACTGAAGCAGCAGAACCTCTCCTTGTCCTGCAATAATATCAAAGAAAACAACTACGTTATCTAATGCAATCTAAGATTAGCCAAGAAAGCAAGACAAGCGCAAAACTGTACCCTAAAGTATAGGCGCTCATGCCACTCAGGTTGCTACTTGCTTCTGAAGCTGTGTCATCATCAAGATCAATGACTGACCGTTCCTCAGACTTGAGCTTTGCTGCAAGCAGCAACCGTCTCTGACGAACAGCTAGATACCGAGTCAAATACTTTCCTACTTTCTCTATCGATTCTTTGAATTCGCTTACTAGACCATTAGCACACTCAAGAGCAGAGCTCTTCACCACCGAGACTAAACCATCTTCTGTATGCATAAAGGCAACTCTTAAAGCTTCTTCCCACTCCCTCGCATTGATAAGGAAATTAACTCCACCGCTTATATCACCGCAATACTCTAAAGCTATCTTCGCTGCTTCCCCAGGCTTCCCAAGAGCATTGACCTCTTCACATAACTCGTACGCCAGTTTCAAGATCTCATCTTTCCCTAACTTCATCAGCGCGCCTACTCTGAGTACCCCACTCCAATCACCACTTTCACGATACGCCTTCGAAGCCTTTTCAAGGTTAAAACAACAAAGGTACGTAGTAGCAGCATCCTCAAAACGTTTCTCATCAGTGAGATGGTCTCCCCAAGCCTCTAGCACCGCTTGTTTCTTTTCAAGATCGGTGATCAGCTGAAGTCCCAGCGGGAAGAGCTGAGGGTTTTTCTTGATCAAGTCCATGCAATGAGGAAAGTACTCATCCCCTGCTGATACGATGCTCTTGAGAGCGCTATCGAAACGCTGCAGTTTAAGGTCGATGTTGAAATGCATCAGAGGTTCGGACATTCTCTCCAGCTCCTGGAGATAAGGTAGAAACTCTTTCGGATCGCGTTGGGAGTTGAGCGCCACGATAGCTGCAAGGTTCAGATCGTAAAGACCTAAAGCAGCTTCGAAGACAGCCTCTGAGTCTAATAACCACAGAAGGTGTTTCAATGCTTCTTCTGCAGATGGACGAGACTTTTTACTTGAGTTATCATCAGAAGAGGAGTTTTGCAACTCCATCTCACGAACAGATTTTATCCTCATGAGAGATTCCTCAATAGCCGGTGGATCACTTCGAGCAAGAGTGGTCAAGATACATAGTTCCCTTGAGGGACTCTCTGGTATATGTTCTTCAAGGGTTTTCCTAATCGCTTGTAGAACTGATGACACTTTGTTACCGGATAGATCCTTCGCTTGCAAAGCCTTGTCCCTCTTTTTGGAGAAGGAGAACGTCTTGTAAAGTGTTTCTGTAACATCTTCGTTCTTCATGGCGCAAACAAACTCTGTAACGTGGTTCAAATTGTTTACTTGTGCAACAAACTCTACAGCTGATTGTAGAAACGCCTGCCACCCGTATAGGTCCACGATTACATTAAAGTCGATTCTGTGTCGCCTTACCAAGTTTAGTGCATCTTTGAACCGTTGCTGAGCTAACGCGTTAGTAATGGAAGACAAGACCAGCTTTCTAGGATAAATGCATTCGAGATTCCCCCGGATAGTTTGTAATATTACAGCAGCTTCGTCTCCGTTGAGGACTCCTATTACTTTGGCACCTTTCTCCCAAACGTTTACGTAGCTCATAACTTCCTCATCTCGCTTTCTACCGTCAATGACAAAGTAGACGTTTCCAAGTGCCACTTCTCCTCCCTGCAGTACATCCTCGGTATCGATGATAAAGAGAAAATCCTGTTTGGTCAAGATGATCAGATGGGTAACCACTTCATTGTCCAACTCTGAGTAAAATGAGAAGCTGCTGCAGTTATTACATAGGCTCTTCCCGTTGATGTACAGTCTGCCCATATCATCTAGCCCACATACCAAGGGCTTCTGCACGCCACCAGCATCAATCTGCGCCACCCTCACCAAAGGACAAGCTGATGGAAAAGAGACACTGTCATTGCCGATACGAGTTTCCATAAAGCCTGATCTTGATGCATAGCTAAGCACTTTCCCACCCTCAAACTCTACAAAGGCTGAATCACGCTTGCTAGGGTTCCAGGCAAGAGCCATGACAGGTGACTCGAGAGGTGTCTGGGAAGTAACGCTAGCGCCAAAGCCAGAGCATGTTACTTGATCAGGAACATGATCCTCGTGACAGACAACTTCAAGTTCCTGTAAATAAGAACCGTGGAGCTCTGTCTCAGACGAACCAGAAGAGAGACACTTGTTCTGGCTGGAACCGTAAGCAGAGACGCACAGAAGCGAATGGACATCGAGCCATAGAAGATGTGTAACAGAGCCCAGAGCTGTTTTACACTCCGAAACTTCTGCATTGAAGTCTCTACCTTCAAGATCTTCCCAAGTATCACGTGCAGGAAACTCAACAAAAGACAGGTTTCCATCAGACAAGAACACAGCCAGACAATTTTTAGAGTTCCTTGAGTAATATGCTATGTCCCTGACAGCGGAAGAGAAGCTAAGGCTGAACAAATACATAGGAGGCGGCATCAAGGACAAAGACAGTGGTGTCACGAGAATCTTGTTATTATCTACGACAAAGGCTGTTGAGTCCTCCATGACTGCCGTTACCCACATAAAATTACAAACAGTAACTTTCCCTGCCAGAGTCCAACATATTAACTGCGTTGGCTTAGTTGGATCCCACATGACCATTACTCCAGCTTCCCTTGGATACCTAATCTCCTGTTTTAGGTACCAATGGTTGTTGCTAAAGAACCACACCCTAACAGCATCATGCGTTTTGCAACTAACAACCCCTGCAAGAAGATCTGATGCAGAGTTCCACTTCAGAGATTCAAATGCTACGTTGGCATCTCCAGGCTCTCCGATGCTAAATGAGCTCCTCTCAAGTCCGTTCCTCTCGAAGAAAGCAATCGACGGGCATCCATCATCTGACTTCTTTTTATAAACAGCTGCAATCTTTGCCCCACTAGGCATCCATTCAAGAATCCCCTTCATGAAATCTTTTGTTTCTGAAGAAGACTGCAAAGCGCCAGAATCACTCTCCCATATCTTAATCTTCTTGTGCATAGAGCCGGATTCAAAAACCTCACCCATAGTGGCAAAATACTTCCCATCGCCTCTCCAGGAAATGGAAGGTCCCTCACAGCTTACAGACACATCATCTGCTTCACCTAAAACATGGTTAGCAAATAAAGAGAAACTGTTCAGTAAAACTTTTAGCTAGAACCATAAACTTAACCCTTATTCAGCCAAAAAGAATGTAAAAGAGAGGATTGTAAGGGGTCCTTACGTACGTAACCACCTTCAGAAACCGCCCTCTCGTACATCAAATCCCAATCATAAGTCATTACAAGTAACTGACCAAAACCGCTAATCAATCCAAGTAGATCTCCAGTAGGACTAGGCGAGAGACACGTGACACCTCCTTCTATATTTCCAACTAGCTCAGTCACATTGCTCTCCACCTCGTGCACAAGCAGAAGCCCACGAGACGTCCCAATTAATAAAGACTCCTTCTCCGCGAGATAATCAAAGGCAGTGATGAAATCCTCTGCCTCCAAATCAATACTGCAGACCTCCACAGGCAAACCCTTCGCACTATCTCTCCCATTCTGACACATTACAATTAAAGACATCAACACAAACTCCAAAAAAATAGGAGAAAGGCTTTAGCTTTATACAGACCATATTCCTTAACATGTATTTTCTTCTCTATCAACAAATAAAAATCCTTACTTGCGAGTTCATTCATAAGAAACTTGAATCAAACCATATAAAGACTAAAACTTTTTATCAATCAAAGAGTAAACGAGTTTCACTGGCAGAGATTGCTTACGTGGAAGGAAGAGAGGTGAAGGGCGTAAACGAAGTTAGTAGAAGATGCGAAGAACAAGCGACTCTGGTCGATGTCGTAAGCTGCGAACTGTACAGCTTCGTCTTCAGTCGAATGCAATTGGATGTTCTGAGAAACCTCCGAGAAAAGCTTCAAGTTTTTCATGTCGGAGGAGTACGAGTCTCTCCACAGCTTCAACGAGCTTAGCAGCTGAAGAGAGATCCAGGAGGCAGATTTAAGATTTAAACCCCAAACACTGACATTAGGGTTTATAGCAACACAACACAGCCGCTATATGCTTCCCTCTGAGTCGTATAAACTAGAAAGAAGACCCGGTTTATGTTTTAAAGCCGGTTTGCGTTTTAACAGCCGGTTCGTTTTATTTTACCCAAGGGATCAGTTGCCTCTGCTGCATATCCAGTCTTATCATACCTTCACACTCGAACTTTGTCAACACAACACCCTACTATCAACGCTCTGCTTCACCTTCTGTCCCAATTTTGGGACAATAAGCTTTTCTGAGATGTTAAAAAAAATTGGAGACATTGGGGATTCCAAATTTTTTGCCGCATGTGCATTCATTCTAATAGTAATCTTATATGTAAATACTCCTTTAGCTGAGACTTATTATCCGAAATCCAGATCCGATTCAGATTTATTCAGAAAATAGAATATCCAGAGTATCTGAATCCGGGTATTAAAATGTTGGATTTGTCGAACGATCCATACATGTATATCTTAATTTTTAAGTTTGAATATCTGGTTTCAGATTTTCTAAATATATTAATTTTCAATTTTAATAATAATTATAATTGATTATTAATATTTATACATAAAACTAATCTTATAATATTATATTTTAATTTTTATAATCTTATTTTTATTTATTTTTTATAAATTTTGTATAAATATTTAATTTATATATTATTTTTAAAGTTTTAATATTTAGAAAAAAAATATTTTTATTTTTTATTTTTTTTGAAAAAATATGAATATTCGTGATTAGTATAATATTTATGTAGATATCCAGAAGACACGGATCTAGATTTGGAAACCGTAAATTTTTCGGATATCCGGATCCGTCCTACGGTTATGTAGTTAACGTAATAGTAATAAATAATGTACATGAGGTTGTTAGCTAACTTAAGCCCAGTAACAACTGAGTCCGCATAAATTTTCTTATAGCCCATTCTTGTAGTTTTTAAGTCAACAAATAGAACGGTTTCTAGGAAAAAATATCTTCAGACAAAGAAATAATGTTGAAAAGTCAACTTACTTCCACACACCACATATTTCTCTCCCGCCTTCCCCACCCCCACCCGCCGATCGTTCCTCCTACTTGTCCACTTTGCCCTCCGACAGTGGTTACATTACATACAGACATCTATACTCAAGAGAATCTCGTAACTAATCACAAGCTCTCTGTCCCTTTCAAAATATGGCTAATCTCTACACGTTAGCCTCCGCCGCTCGACTCTCCGTTTCGCTTCCTAATCCTCACGTCCTCCCCACGCGTCGCCGTTTTCATCTGCCGTTAGCAACTCTTGCCTCATCATCGTCTCCAGAGTCATCATCGGCATCACCCACCCCTAGTTCGATCCCCGTTGTCAACGGAAACACGTTGTCAAGTTCTTATGGAACTCGAGATAAGGTTGTTGTGGATGATAACAGCCTCTTTGCTCGCTTCTTTCGCTCCACCGAATCCACCGTCGAGAAGGTAACAACTAATAAATCGAACTTCTCGAAATATTAGTCTTTATTCTCATCTTTTCTTATATATTGAGCTGTGACATACTCAAAAGTTGGATGGAACATATCATATTTGATTTCTTTCGGTGTATTTTTTTGGATGGAACAGATCATATTCGATTTTCGGTTCCTGGCACTCTTGGCAGTAGGTGGTTCTTTGGCTGGTTCGCTACTCTGCTTCCTCAATGTAACTTTGTTGTTTTTTATCTAAAATGTTCAGACACAACTACAACATTCTATATACTTAAAAGTAGTGAGTAACTATGTAGGGGTGCGTCTATGTCATGGAAGCATATAAAGTCTATTGGACAAACTGTGTCAAAGGCATCCACAAGGGCCAAATGGTTTTACACCTCGTCGAAGCTATTGGTAAAGTTTCTATACATATATGTGCATGACCTGTATAATTCTGATTCTCTTTTAAAATCTTGATTTGTAGATGTTTATCTGGCTGGGACTGTTATGCTAATATTTAGCATGGGTTTGTATGGACTCTTCATCAGCAACTCCCCTTCTGATATCCCTCCTGAATCCGATCGTGCCCTTAAAGCCTCTTCTCTGTTTGGAATGTTTGCCATGAAGGAGAGACCGAAATGGATGAAGATCAGCTCGCTTGATGAGCTCAAAACTAAAGTTGGACATGTTATTGTCATGATCCTTCTAGTGAAGATGTTCGAAAGAAGCAAGATGGTTACCATCGCCACTGGACTAGACTTGCTAAGCTATTCCGTTTGTATTTTCTTGTCATCTGCTTCTCTCTATATCCTCCATAACCTCCACAAAGGAGAGCACTGAGTGTATCTTCTCCATTTGTACAGAACCAAATCCAATATAAGTTCAAGCTTATGTGCCGTGTCAAATAATTTTATGTTCTATTCAAAAAATATTAACAGTATATTTAACTATGTAATGAAATTATTTTATTATTTTTATCTATATATGTTTGATGTTCTTTTTTTAAACTGTAAGCTATAAATTTAGAAATTATATCTAAAAATAAAGCTTTAGACCATTATATATGTAATTTATCTTAAATTTAGATTTGAAATTTGTTCGACCGCTCCATTGGCATGCTAGCATTAGAAGGCCCTGCTTCTGCTTATGTTCATTCACTAGAGGAATAGTATATTCTCAGATCATTCACATTATGTACATTTCGTAGCTTCGCCAAGGCAATGCCATTGATTTGCCTTACCCTCTCTCTTGAAAGCTTCAACGACTTACCTATCTCTTCAAAAGACATAGGAGTCTCTCCGTTGAGACCAAAGTAGAGTCCCAATACTCGTGATTCTCTCGCGGTGAGAGTTCCCAAAAGCTGCTTAATCCCCTCCTTCATGTGCTCCCTTTTCACCATCTCCTCTGGCCTTGTTTCATCTGGTCCCCTTACAATCTCCTGAATCAGCCAAAAAATATCAAAGAGTTACTCATTGTTCCCTCACCACTATGTAAAAAAAAATGGAAGTGTACCTGCAGTGTCATGCGGCCATAATGAGATGCGACTCTGTCCAACGAAACAGGGGATCTGCTCCGCTCCACAGCAAGTCTAACCGCTGAAACATTGACGTTAAGGTGCTCTGCAATCTCTTCGGAGCTTGGTGCTCGTCTTAGTTTTCTAGTTAAAACATTACTCGCTTCTGCTACTTTCGCCGTTAACTCCCACATGCTTCCCTGCAGACAAAAAGCTAAAAAGATGCATTCACTAATCACTTACCACTTCACATGAACCCGTTGTAGTTGATTTTTCATGTGAAATACTCTTCCTGTTTCAAAATGATCTATTATGTTTTAAAGTTCCACACATATTACAGTTTGATTTTAAATATATTATTTTCTGTGATTAGCTATTTTCAATAACTTTGAACTAATAAAAAATTAATAAACACAATTAATTTTTCAGAGTTTACAATTTGCCATTATTACTTAATAAAAATATATTGAAAATATAAAAATGTATATTTTTTAAATATTTTTTTTAAAAAATATATATCATTTTGAAACGGCAAGAATGGTAACTTCCGATATATTTTCATTTAGTGCATATAATCTACTTATATTTGGTCTTTTAAAGGATTTGGGACTCATTAATTCAAGAAAATATAGAAATTAGAGATGCAGGACTCACCGGCAATTTGACAAGTCTAGACTTGTGAGCAATAGCTCTAAGAATGGCCTGTTTGATCCACCAGTAGACATAAGTTGATAGTTTGTAGCCACGTTCAGGATCAAATCTCTCAGCTCCTCTTAGGAGTCCTATGCTTCCTTCCTGAATCAGGTCTTGAAGATTCAACCCTTTGCCTTGGTAGCCTGTTGCAATAGAGACAACTAGCCTCCGGTAACAACGAGTAATCTTCTCTCTAGCTTCTCTTCTTCTGCATAGTATCTCATTAGCGCTACGCTTCTTCTTCCCTTTGCCAGTACTTGACAGCAAAACTGAAACCATTCCATTCTCTTCACCACTTGTTCCAAGGTTTTCCAGTATCGCTCCTTCCTGTTTGTTACCAGAAAAAGAAAGTTTTTAAGTTCTTGCCATGGGGAGATATTCGAAAACTTTCCATAAATGATGTAGAAACTATATACCTTGAGGTACAAGCAAAGCTGAACCTCGTCTGAACGACTCAAGAACCCAGACCGTGAAGCTCCAACAGGAATACTAACTGGTTCTGCTACTGGTTCTACTACTTGGTCAACATCATCATCTTCTTCAGGCTCTAGACGCTCGAAACCTGCTCTTCTTCTCCTCCTCCTCTTCCTCCTCTTTTCTAACTGAGATCCCCATTTGTCAGGTTTGATCACCACAGAGCTCTCAGCCGCTCTATCCACAGTGGCTTCATTGAAAAACAGAGTGGTACCAAGCTTTATGGATGATGAAGAAGGAGATGGTTGACATTGGTGACTTGTTCTGAGTAACGGAGAAACTGTTGGGAGAGGAGGAGAGGGACACATGGTGGCGGTGGCAGTGGTGGGTATGGTGGCCATGGATGATGATGAGCTGCAGAGCTTCCACACCTTAAGATATTTTTTTTCTTTTTATCTTGTTTTTGGTCCAATGGATGGAAGCCGAAGATAATTCTCGCTCTTGGGTTACTTATCATAGAGGAGACTCTGTGTCATCTATCAGTTATCACCAATTAAATTTGGTGGAGTTGGTTTTCTTTTATTTTCTTTCTATTTTTGTTTTTTGACGAAAATTTTATTAAGGTTGTATACTTTTGTGGATCAATGATTATCAAATTGGGAAGTCTGTTTACTCCAGACTTGGACTCGATGGATCTTCCGGTTGCTGCCTATTTCTAATGGTTTTCAGACCCAACTAAAAGGCCCAATAAAATTGAATCCTAGTTTATATCTTTTATTGGATAAAATTGGAGATTCAGCTATAGAATCAGCCCTAGAGATACAGTGGCTAAGACTAAACTCCTTCCTTGTAGGGTTAGTATCGAATGCAGGTATATCATCACTGAATTGCTGTTAATATTTTTTTGAATTTCTTTTTCATTTATATTTTCCATCGACACTACTAAAAAAGAAAGCCCTCTAAATACTTACCTTATTTTGTAATTTTGATATATCATTTAATTCATCGATCCCACTATAATAGGAAAGTACCATTAAATACTAATTGCAAGGGAAAACATAATTTAATGACCAATTAACATCACTTTCCAAATGACTTAAATAATATTATTAATAACTATTTATGGTAACTAATTGTCGAAAGTATGGTATATAAATCCATTTTATTAATTCAAATAAATATTTTGGATTCCAAATGACTTACATAATATTATTAATAACTATTTATGGTAACTAATTGTCGAAAGTATGGTATATAAAGTCATTTTATCAATTCAAGTAAATATTTTGGTTTATTATTTTATGTAGTCTATAGATATATTAGAATATAAAGTCATTTTATCAAATCAAATAATTTATTTTAATTCATCGATCTCCTATAAAAGGAAAGTAACATTGAATACTGATTGAAAAGGAAAAAATAATTTAATCTCTCTATTAACATTACTTGCGCAACAATATTAGTTAATACATGTAATAATTAGTTTCCTTATTACAAATGGAAAGAATTCTCTTGATTTTGTTGATTGATTTTTTAGAATTTCTTTTTCGATTTATTTTAATCATCGACACTACTAAAAATGAAATCACTTTAATACTTAACTTTTGTGTTTTCTCGATTCAAAGAACATCTTTTTGCGATCATTTCTCTGTTTAATTCATTAAATACTCACTAAATATTTTAGATGTTAGAGAAACGAAATTAATTGACAAGATATTTTCTCTCCTAAAATCATGCATTTAAAACTTAATATTTATGGTGAGACTTGTCAACCAAAATTCTGGTGCAATCTATTCACGAGATGTTCTCCTTTAGCTTTATTAACAAGATATTCCAAAAATAATATTACCTTATAAGTATAAGATTTATTGAGAATTTATTAAAGAATATTCTATTTCTTAGCTTATCATGCAAGCTAAATCAATGAGAAACGTCTACCAATTTACTATAAATAAGACATTCACAGTAGAAGAAACGAAATAATTGAACTTTGTATTCTGAACTTTTAATGTTAATAATGTTCTGAATTTTTTTTTCTTCTTATTTTAGAACATTAAGCTTTTATATTTCATGAGAGCTGATTTTTTTTTTGGTTTATATGCAGATACCCTATTATGACGATTTCTCCACTGAAGCTATATATGATTTGATTGTACATCTCTTTGATATATCATTTTGATAACATCTTTGTTCCTCAATCTGGTAAAAAAATTTTACTCAATTTGATAACATCTTTCAGCTAAATCATTTCAATAGCATCTTTTTGTGCTGCGAATATTTTTTTTTTTGATTTGTAGATTTATATTATTGTTTAGAATTATAAGCTTATATATACACATATTTGTTTTTTTGGTTTGCTGATTGTGATTTTGTTTTATATTTTTTCAAAGATGATTTGAGAGAAGTGGTCATATTTCAGACCTCTAAGAGTTCACCATTCCGATCCTGCAAAAGATGTGCACTTAGAATGGTATTTTCTCTACTGTACATCAAAATTGGATAATCAATTATATTTTTAAAATATCTATAGTAGGATGGTATTTTCTACTGAAATAATATCTTATTTCCTAATCTCATACTTTAATATTTAAACTTTAAGGACAAGATTTGTTAATTAAATCATTAGTGTAAACTACTCCGGAGATATTCTCTTTTTTATATTTAAAATATAATTTTAGTAACAATAACATCCAAAAAATACCTCGATTGAGGAACGTGGTAGACAAAATACATGTAAGCAGAAGAGCTTGGTAGATATAATTTTTTGCAGGTTTCTAATTAAATTTGTTTTTTTTATCGAGAAATGTATTTCATAATTTATATTATTTATGGATAATATTTTGATTTTTATTATATTTTCTTTTAATATGTCTACATAAATGTTTGTTTATTATTTATAGAAAAATAATATTATTCACCGAAAATAAAGAATTACGACACATATACAATACAATTTTAATTAATGATAATATAAAATCTGTTATTTCTAAAACTATACACTCTTTATTCTATTTTTTGAATGAAAGTATCTTCGTAAACACACAAAATATTTTGTGACGTTGCAATTATACATACACACAGTATATGCCTCTTCATACTAACGTTACTGTGTTTCCTCTCGTGAAGTGCGGATCGAGAGGAAACACAGAGTGCGGGCCGGTCATGTTCTTATGGCTGCACAGGGTGCGAGCCGGTCACCTAGTATATTATAACGTAAAACGACATAGATATAATTAATTGCATATTATAGTTTGATCAAAAGTCATTCATATTGCAGATTCAATAAATACTTTATCGATGCCCTCCTTGCATTGAGAGCCTCAGCAAAGATTAAATAATTTTTTCACTCCATTTATCTCTAAAGATCGATAATTTTTTTTTTAATTTTCCTAATTTAAGTATGTTCTCGTAAGTCATTTGAGGTAATAATAACTGACAGTTGAAATAGTATCAACCAACAAAAAATATTACTAATAGTCTAAGAGTTCATTCCAATAAGTTTAATTATATTTTACTTTCTAATTCTAAAGACTTTGTCACAATATGTATACTTAACTAACCATTGTTTATAAGTAGCTTATAAGAACTTTCTTTAGTTCGGGTTGTGTGGTTGCTTTATACGCGAGGACGAGTTTTCGGCACTAGTACTATTAGACTAAGGATGCTCTATAAATATAAAACAATCGCCATCGATTAATTATATTAGCTACAATACAATTATCAATTTATCATACTATATTATCTGCCAAAAGAATACCAATTATAAATTGGAGTGTATAAGTATGTCGTGAATCATGTGATCCCCCGAACATCTCTCCTAGCCTTAGTAACTCAATAAATAACAATTAAGTAGCAAAGGGTCACATTTTTTAAAGACAATGAACTAACAGGTGTGTGCCACTTGGTAGGTCAGATGGTGACGAGTTAATATTCTTTCTTAGTAATGACGCCACTTTCATAGTAAACTTAATTTTTGAGTTATACTATGTTTAATACATCAATAGGTTTTGAGTGGTAATCATATTTTATCTAAAACAAATTATTGAGAGAAACCGTCCTCGGCCTCGATCTACCGGCGAACAGAGAGCTCTCGATTTTACTACGCTTTAATTTGATCAAATTTGCTACTAGAAAATCAAAACTCAGACGCCTATTAAGCTGCCATAATGCACAAGTGATACAAGTATCAAATCATATATATGCATATTTAAATTTAGATGGTGTGAAGCTATTACACCAGAAGAAGGCACACCCGGCTGCTCAGAAATTATTTATTTCAAAGGTTCAATTGATCCATATAATATAATATTATACTGTCACATGCATACTACAACACACATAAAGAAAGTGAAACGTCATGGTTAATTTGAATATTGACAGGTGTGTTACATATGAAGCACTATATATAAGTTAATCAGTAGAAATTGGGTTTAGTTATGTGTGTGATCAATGATTGTTTGTTCACTTTTCTCACACATGAGTGTGACAACTGTTAGCGTGAGTGTTATCCATCTTGAAACTGCACTCTGTTTTATCATTTGTGTGTCATATGGTTTGTGATGCTTTGAAGTAAAGGGAAGGAACATTATGAAAGCGTTTTCAACTTTCACTACTGAAAGTATCGATCGCAAATAAGTCTTTTTAAGAAGAATACAAAATCAATTGTTGTGTTCCGTGTTTCTGATATGATTTTGTAGGTATGGTGCAAAGACAGCAGAGGCGACAAACAGACAAACGCATGGCTTGGAGCAGCAGGGCATGCTTTTAGAACGGAGTGGACAGTTTTCAAGATCAGACAAGCTCTCCAAAATAGTGTGTTTAACTGATGTCTAAAACCGCAATTAAAACGGCAGCCTCATAAAAGAAAAAAGGGAATAGAGCTATTTTTTAATCAACAGAGAAAAATAGTTATATGTGGATGTTGTGTTGTTTGTACCTCAGTTTCATTGCCTTGGTGCAAAAGCAATACCAATTAAAAAAATTAGGGTTTTGGTTATTGTTGTTGGGGCATGTGTTTAGGCTTCTTTTAGAATCAATAGATTTTTGCAAACATAGATACAATTTTTAATATTGGGTATGCTTGGTCAGTGAGAATGATCATTTTGTTGTATGTTATGCTGCTGTGTTTGTATAATCTTTCCTTAAGTTGTTGTTATTACAAGGGAGAAAAGTTCGTTTAAACATAAAAACCTCATCAACCCATTAAATCCTTCTAAAGTACAACAGATTGGACTATTTGTCTCTCACTTTGTCATGTCAACTCCTCTATTTATTTTTACAAAATGATCTTTTAATTTTTTACTTAAACAATTATAACAAAAATATTTTTTAGTAAAATAAATTATTTATATAAAATATAATTATATTTTTTTATTTACATAATAGTTTGTAAAGAAATATTTAATGACTAAATAATATCATAAATTTATAAAATACTAAAATAAATTGGGCTGGTTTTCAACTTTCACAAATAAAAAATATTATTTGCAAACTTAGAAAAGAATATATCAAGAATATTCTATTTTGGAGAGAAAATAGAAAAATACATCGGAGACAAATTCATCTCTATTATGAAATTCCTCTATTTTAGATAAAAAAAATAGAAGAATACATTGGAGATGGTCTAAGACATGACCGACGTAAATGATCGACGTTTAGATATCAGTTTTTCTGATTCTTACTATTTTAATGTTTCAATATAATTTGAATATTCCCTTTGTTTTATAATATAACGGTTTAAAAGTATTTTTTGTTTCACTATATAAATATTTTTATATTTCAATGTAACTTTATATTTATTGGATATTGTGTGGCTAATTAAATTATGTAAATTACTGTGTAATTGATTAAATTTATATATGAAATCACAGTTTTATAAAGTATAACTTTTAAATATTATAGATTTTAATTAAAACTGATTACATTTTGAAACAGATAGAGTAATCTATAAACTAACTCTATATAGATATGAGGACAAAATTGTAAAGTGGTCTCACCTTGAATTTCTCTTATTCTGTGCATTCCTAATTGGAAGAAGATAATCAACATCTAATATTATGTTACTCTCAGTATATTAGAAATGGTTGAACCGTAAACCAATTAAGGATGATGTAAGAAAGACATAAAGATGTATTTCCAGTTATCCCAAATATAGAATCAATTGACAACAACTTAATTATGTCCAGCGTAAGACAACAGAGAAGAGTTTCTATACTTTCTAATATTATAATATCTCACTATATTAGTGGTTAAATCAGTTTTTTCTAGCACAAATACTCACTTCATTCTTGGAGTTTAAGCTTTTCTATCTGATGATATTAGTAGTTTGATCCCAAAAAAAAGAAACGGTCGAACTGTACATTGTAATTGGAGAAAGAAAACAAACAAAAATCAACTGAAGACTTTTAAGGTATATGAAATAAAAATTGGAAATAGCAATTCTATGTAATTAAATAATAAGGCAATAAAATTGTAAAAATATAAATAAAACAAAAAATATACACAAAAATAAAGATTTAGTAAAATAAAATCATAATATAATTTCAATAACTGATAGTGCTCAGTTACACTAAAAAGTCTAAATTTACAACATACACAGTTTTATTTACATCTTTAAACCTATTATCTAATTAAATTGATTCTAAAAAAAGTGCCAGCATGAAGAGTTAGAAAATATACGATAAAATATAATACATAAAATACATTATCACTGATCACTAAAAAATTATGTTAGTAGTAATAAAAATGAAATGGCAACACATTTATTAAAACTATAGAACGAGACGCAACAAGGTGTTATTAAATATACAAACTACAAATTAAATATGCTCAACGCAAACACACATAAAAATGAGACATCATATTTGGATATATTTAAATAAATAATTTTAAATATATTATATTCTTGATAATTTTAAAATTACTTAAAAAGAAACTAAATTATTAAAAAATAATATACAAATAAAACTAAAGCAATATTTTTTAACGTCAAAATAATAAATGAATAAAAATATATTATGTTAATAAAATAGATTTTAGATTTTAAAAATAGATTTTAGATTTTAAAGACTTCTAATTCATGTAATATTACAAAATTCAAAATTTGATTATTACAATTAATATTTTACCATTAGATATAGTAAAATAATATTCTAGATCGATATTCAATTTTCAGTTTTCAACTATTACATGTAAAAAAATATTATTAAGCACACTTTTTTTTAAAAGGAGGTTTTATATTTAAAGTAGGTTATTGGAGTACTTTTTCTTTTTGTGAATTTATTTGAGATGAGATTCCGATATTTTAAACTAAGATAATTTATGTTCTATACATAATTATATTTTTTTACATAACTCTAAAATCTCGCACTTGATTCTTTATATTTTATTAGTTAATTGTGTTACATATAATAGAAATACTTATTTCAAACTAAAAGTATAAAAAAATCAAATTTAGAAATTAGTTATATATAATTTAATATACAAAAATTCACATACAAATAAAAATGATAAATGTAAAAAATTTAAATATATTATCCGCGCGTAGCGCGGAGAAAGGATCTAGTGTTTATAAAATTTCTCTTAAAATAGTGTATTCAACCTAAATTGATTTTCCTACTATTTAAAGCTTCAATAACTATTATGAGAGACTAATTGGGAAAGTAATAGTGTTTCAAAAAAAAAAAAAAAAAAAAAAAATTGGGAAAGTAATAATGTTATTCAGTTATTACCTGTCAATTAACGTTTTTAAATTTGTCTAACAGTGTTTTAAAGTCACGTTATTTTCGTTTATATGCCGTGTTTAGTATTCAAATTTATTTTGATGGTAAGTCCCAAATAAACTTTCAGCAAAAAAAAAAAGAGTGATTTTCATATATAGACACTTGTTGTCAATTTATTACATGGATGGACACTTATTGCTCCCAACACACTATGTTGTGGCTAAAGTCGTGGATGCCCTTGAAAAAGGTTAACCAGTCGAGGGTGTTTTTGTAACTGGACATTCAATTCTGGTTACTCTGGTTTGCGGTTTCGAAATTCGAAACTGGTGGATTGTGATTGGCGGATTTAAAGGGAGCAGTTATCATCGTTTTATTTTCTCACCTTGGGCCCGTGAAAAGGTGAAACTGTAAACTTTCTGCTCTTTACGGTTTCTACCTCTCGATCTTGTAACCGCCGGCGACATCGACGACGGAAAAACTGCGGAGCAACGACGGTTGCAGAGGGAGACGAAGTGAGGATATGTCGACGAAGAGAAAGAGAGCTGGGAAAGCGATCGACGACGGTGAGTTTTCCTTGTATATGTTCTGTTTGTCAGTGTTTCTTAAAGCTTATACGGTTTAAATGGTTCATTGTGGTTCAGGTACCGCGCCGGCAGATGTTGTGGCGGTGAACGATAGACTTCCATCTCGGCTCTTCGCCACCGACCGGTACCCTAGTAACCGGAACAACTGTTACGCATCGCTCGAGTATCTGCTGCTGGTGAGGGATGTCCTTGAAGGTTCTGAGGAGATGGAGAGGTTATTGTGTTCCTGTTTTGGTTCGCTATTTAGGTTGCCGGTAAGGAGGTGTGCTTTTTCTGGGAAAATGGTGCATGGTCTGCTTTCTAGACAGTTGGTAACGAAAAAAAGGTTTGAGATGTGGCCTGTATTTGGTGGTTTCCCGACACGTTTCGGGCTTCCTGAATTTGCCCATGTTACCGGCTTACCTTGTGGAGAGTTTGAAGCGGGATACGAGGTAGATGACAAACTGAAGGCAAAGAAAACAGACTATGCTTACTGGGATAAGTTGTTTGGGGGTAGGCGCAATCTCAATTTAGATGATCTTGCCGCCATGGTGGTTACTGAAGACAGTATGTCTCCGGGGAAGAAGCTCCGTCTATGTTTGATCATCATTGTTGATGGTGTGCTGATGCCTAAAACGCAGAAGCCGAAACCGACGCTGAAATATGTTAAATTGGTGGAGAAGTTAGACAAGTTTTTCGCTTTTCAGTGGGGGCGTGAGTCGTTTTGGTGGACAATTAGCACCATGATACCGCCAAAGAAGGTTTTAGGAAAGTGCGATGACCCAGAGGGGCTTTTCTGTTCCCTTCTGAGGCAGGAGAGCAAATTCCTGTTGGGTTTCCCGCTAGCGCTGCAGCTGTGGGCTTTTGAAGCCATCCCTGCTTTGCTAGACCGCTTAGGAGGCGACGATAGTGTTACGCTATTGAGCTATGTTGGGGACAAGTTGCCTACCCATACGGGGCTGGTCCTGACTGATATCCTAGTATATACGGGGCTGGTCGACCAGGCCTCCTTTCTCTAGTTAGAAACCAGAATTGCAACCCTCCTGCCAGCTTCTTATCCCCCTTCCTTTGAATGATTGAGAACTTATTTCTCACAGTCTTGTCAATTAACTTGGAAATGAGAACAGGAGGTGAAGCTGCCTCGCTATGCCTTCTCCTATTTCTCTCTCTCCATATGCTATGAACTGTCACTTGAAACAAATATCTAATTGTAAAGAGAGTAATAATACCCTGACTTTCATCAATAAGAATCCTCGTTATCTCATTCCAGTTCACAGTATATCTATCCTCCAGTATCCCCTTTGCTAGCTCCTTCCAAATTTGCTCTGAGAAAGGACACAAAAAAAAAGATGATGAACTGACTCCATAGATGCTTGGCAAAAAATACAAGCAGTATCAACATTCAGATTCCAATGCGCCATTCTGTCCCCTGTTGATAGTCTGTCCCGCATTGCAATCCAGACCATAAATGAGAATTTTGGTGTCGCATGTTTGAACCAAACCGCCTTGTGCCAATCATACTGCTGGTGCTTTTCTCGAATGATCTGCCAAGTCTCTCTAGTTGAGAACTTCTCCTTGAATTTATCATTCCCATTCCTCCATAAGTACATATCCTCCTCCAACAATCTCTTCTCCTTAAACTTTTCAATCTCTATTTCCACCTTATTGAAAATGGGAAATATACATACATTCACATAGTACATACTTACATGGAATATAAAATTTGTGACCAAAACACAAAAGATACTTTATATGATGAACAAAAGAATAGTATTATTTTATGGCAGTGGATCTTTCGTTTAAAAGCTCTACGCAGATAGACACTCTCGTGGAAGACCTTGAGGGAACCTCTTAGCGTCCGTACAGTAATTGTAGATCATGTAATTACTCTGCACCCATCTCATCCGTTCTTGACCCGTTGAGTCTAACTCCTGGGACAACCACGAACCACTACCACTCCCTTGTGCCGACCCGTTGGAGCACGATGACTTCCCGTTTGACACGACACAAGCTTCTTCACTGAAGCCACGGTATGAAGCGGTGAAGGGAGCTTTAGACCAGTCGGTTTTGACCAAACCACCCCTTGTTGCCCAGTCTTCGGCGTTCCATAGACTTGAGTACATCCTCATCGGTTGGTTCTTAGGGAACAAAGTTCCTTGAGATTCCATGTTCTTAAATTCCCTTATCGGAGTTCCATCCACAGAGAATCTGAAAAAAATGTTAAAAAGACAAACAAGATTAGATCCACAAAAACGTTGCGTTATGAGTTAAAAGACAATATGTTGCTCAATCTTGACTTTGGGTGTTTAGTTTTTGGTCTATAATAAAATAGTAAAACCATAGTCTAATATATATGTATGGATAGTTTTGGTTCGGTTGGTTTGCTATTTCCTGAAGAATCCATTATTTTATTTTTCTCTATACAATAATATTGGATTTTGGATATGTAGAAAAAGGTACTCGTTGTAACCATTTTCGAATTTAGAAACATGCAAGAACACTTACATAATGCGTTGTGGGTTCCAGAGGATAGAGTAAGTGTGGAAATCAATAGTGGGATCGAACCAGAGTTTGAACTGTTGTTCTCTGTCTCCTTTGCCTTGAGTAAAGACATTGGTATGAAGTGTGTAAGGATCACCACTTAAATTTCCCAAGAACTCAAAATCAATCTCGTCCCATGTAGATCCAGGTGATTTCAACTATTCAAAAAACAAAAAAAAAACCATTAAGCTTATTTTGCTCTAATTTTTTTTTTAAAAAGGGACTTACATAGTAAGCAGTGACTGTTCCTGCGGAGTTTCCGGCGACGAGCTTGATCTGCATGTCGATTTTACCAAACAAATATTCATTCTTGGATTGGAATCCTGAGCCAGAAGACTTGTCGAGAGAGAGTGTAAGAAGATCGCCGTTGTTAGTGATCTGTCCACGTCCATCTCCCCAAGTTATCTCCACGTCTTGGTGAAAATTGGCGGAAACAGAGTAAATCATAATAGCAGCAAGCAGAGGAGACAAGATGGTGGAGTAGTTGATCATCGCCATATCTAGCTTCTTCTTTTTTTGGTGGGTTTTGTTTTGACTGAAGATTTGTTAGAGAGGTTAAAATGTTGTGTATTTATAGTAAGGGAAGACACGGTCAGAGTCAGAGAAGAAGGTCCGGTTCGGACGATGGGTTTGGTGAAGACTGAAGAAAAGACAAAGGCGCGTTTTGGTTTGTACAGCTGGAAGATGGAATCATGGAAAAAGATGGTTTTAAGATGGCTATATGGAGTAGGAGACGCGGTTTTGTTTTAATGTCTCTTTTGGTGTGTGTTACAATTACATTTATTTAACTTGACCATTACGTCGCTTTTTCTAGATGAGTGTATGGGACCAGCTCAGAAAAGATCTCATCTTCTCCTAACCACGTTAATGTTGACAAGTTTCATTTCACCAAGTCTCCCAAGTGCAACCATCTTAGAATCAGTCCAAAACATTGGCGTTAAATTCTAGCACAAGTTTTGATAAGTTTTGCGGATAACTATTTTAGAAGAAATGACGGAAAATCTTATGATATTAAGATGTAAACATGTTTCATGCATTGCATGTGTGATCATTTGAAAAATAATAAATAATATTCATTCTGTTTCTAAATAATAGATGTTCTATCATTTTTACTTGTTTCTAAAAATCAATGTTTTAGATTTTCTATATATTTTTAATAATAATTGTAAACTTCAAAAAATATTAATTGACAATTTAAAATTTATTGAATTGCTATAAATTTAGATTCATGGGAAATTGTTATAATTTTAAAAATTAATGTATTGATAGTTAAATATTAAATTTTTTTAATATTTGTGAAAATTCTAAAATATGTATTTTTTAGAATCAAAGGGATTATCACATTTGATTATTGGTTCTCTTACTTTAAGGTGAAACGAAATTGATACAAAAGACGTTCTTCACAAGTTGGGCATCTAAATATCTTCATAGAGGTCTATCAATTGAAGATATTAGCAGGTTTATATGTTGGAACTGAATACATTAATGGGCTTTAAAGGCCCACATACAGTCGATCTTCTAAAAATCAACTTCACGCGGAAGAGAGACTACCAGACGAGCATACATGATACAGCTACATCTTTGAAGCCTTTGAGTCATTCAACGCTTTTGCAGATCCCAGGTGCGTTCCTCTGTCTGAAATACATGTTTGCAAACCCGTGACCTCAAGGTGAGAATCTCGAGTAACATCCTATTTGTCTACACTCCACAGGCATCTATCTTTCTTCTCTATACGACAGACTTATGGAGCAAGAGACGGAAGCTGTGTTTGCTAGTGAGAAGCTGACCATCCTCGAGTATACAGTGGTATTATATGATCGGCCCACTGTATATGGACCAATTTTATTACTCTTATAACTTTATACTTCTTAGCAAACAACAAAAACAACATGATTAAAGCCAGAGACGGGTGGCTAATGGAATAAATTGAGAATAGTGTTTTGTTATGTAATACTGTTACAAAACACTAATAAATTTAATGACATAGTGTTTTTATATAGTTTCACTGAAAATTAAATTACACAATATTGGATGTTTTGTGTCATATTAGAGTTGCATGCATATTTATATATATAATTTGATTGTCCATGTATTTTCCTCTAAAGTTTTGCTTAGTATTTTCTTATTTTTACATTTTGTAAGTTTCCGAGAGATTTTAAATTATAAAGTATTTAATATATGTACTATTCTAGTTGTTTTCATACCACTACAAAGAACTATAACTTTTTGTTACGATGATTCAGAATTTTAAACAATGGTTTTGCTTTGAACACTAAATAATTTTTTTTTTTAAAATTGTTTTCACTATTGTATCTCCCCTCAAGTGTTTAATTAACTGATTAGGTGGTCATTGCACTGCCATTTTTCAATGCTCTTTTTGGCTTGAGCTTAAACATTTGGATGGCGATTGGCACAAGGTTTCTTCTCTGGAGTTATCTAACGAATTTCTTATATTTGTATCCGAGTAGGAAACGCTGCACAATCATAAGCAGGACAACACATCAAATGTTGACTCATACGAAATACTTGAAGCTGCAGGGTCTTTGTTGAAGAATTGGCCCCTCATTTCATCTATCATTGTGTATTGTGTTCTGTCTCTACATGATACTCATACCCTATGGTAAGTAGTTGACAGTATAACTTATGCATACTCTCATCTAGTACTTCATTAACTGGACTCGGTTAGGAATTAGTTTTCTATTGATGAACTTTCAAATCACAGTCGTTTACTTGGATTCTGACTATGCAGATATTTGCTTTATGGGCTAACAATCCAAAGAAGTATGGAGGTCTAAGCTAACCAACGTTGTTGATACAGTTCTTGCAATCTCAGGTATGCGTAACACCTTTGCTCTTCATGTCTCTTGTGTTAATGATAAGAACTTGTGAAAATATTGGTTAAAGTCTGCTTTGACTTGAATTAGTACGAGAGTTAAGCAATATGAATATGTATACTTAATACTTACTAATGAAAGTAAGATATCAACTCATCAACAATTCTGCTTTAGGTCTCGGCCCATTCTCCTTTCAGGTTTCTGTTTATCCTTTGGCCGAGAGACTGCTAGGACACATGCTGGTCACTCGTTTTGTTGGGGTCAGTTTATACTATTTGATGTGACTAATGCCTATCTGCATATTGTAAGTAGTGGACTAGAATGCAACAAGATAGAGATCTTTCTTCTGACTAGAATACCACTACAGATGAGTTATCGATTTATTGCTAATTTATCAGGTCTCAGTCTAACCTTACTATTGAACTGGGCACCAATCCTCATCAACGTGCAAAAAACCTGAATTAAATGTCGAGAACCGTGTAGGAGAAAACTATAATTTAGTTTTACAACAACAAAGAAAAAATAACATTTGATAAAGTTCACAAGTTAAATTATTGAAATTCAGTGGTCCACCATGGAAAGTCACCAAAAAGGTAAAGCTCTGCCCTCAACCTATGGTTGGTAACGGAAGAAATTGCACCTCACCATCAGTGCCGTCCCTATTAATTTGGTGGCTTAAAGCAAATTAACATAATGTGGCCTTAAAATTTTTAGTATCAAATAATTATATATCAGAATGATTTTTTTTTGTAACTGTGATAAGTTTCTTGGGCTTTCAACTTAAAACCAATTGGCAATTAGTGGATTGACCCAAGTCTCTTTCATATATTCGATGTGGGATCTTCTCTCCAATACCCTCCCTCGAGATAATGGTGCGTATAACCATTAATCTCGCAGAATCCATCATACTCCCTCCGAAATCATGCTTTTATTTTCTAGCGATCTCGGCGGAACTGAGCCTTCTATGGGCCATCAGCTAATGGGATGATCGGGCCACTCTCCGGGCCGGATTAATGGGTCAGATATTGGGCCGGCTCTGATACCATGATAAGTTTCTTGGGCTTCCAACTTAAAACCAATTGGCAATTAGTCGATTGACCCAAGTCCCTTATATATTACTCAAGTCCCTTTCATATATTCGATGTGGGATCTTCTCTCTAATAAATAGTAGTAGAGCTATATATTATGTAATATTTAAAATATGTTTTCAACGATGAATCAATATTGAGCAAGATAATAATATTTTAATTTAAATATTGTAGGAAAAATATAATTATGGCAGTTAAAGTTATAAAGCTATAAAAATTTAAGCAGTAGTATAATAAAACAAGATTAAGAATTTAATTTAAAATAAATGAAACATATGATACATAAAATTATTTAGGAATGAAAATAATCTAAGAGAGTCATACTGTTCTTTTTTGCCAACAACAGAATAATTTTGTTAAGCAATATATTATATGACAACTGACAGAAAAAGTAGTGAAAAGATACGTATGTGTTTTTAAAAAAGTGCATGATAGGAGTTGAATTCTCGTATGTCACGAGTATTATCAGCAAACAATATGAAACCACTACACTAAAAGATCGAGATCACTAAAGTGTGGTTTCTCAAACTATTTATTTGAGTGTGGCCTAAAGCATATCCTTGATGAGCCTTATGCTCTGCGCACCACAGTTAATCCCATGGTAACAAAAAGAATTCTAAATATACATATATTTTTCGTAAGTTTTTGTTATTATTTGAACCACGCAATTGTTTCACATGTTACCACGCAGTCATATATTACTCATACCACCTAACCTGTCAACTACGGTAGCATAAATAGCTACGTCAGCAAATATTCACATCGATTTTCATACTTCGATAAAGGTGGTATCCATAGCGCTGCGAGAAATTGCATTTTATATAATTTAGGAAAATTGCACCCCATATACTAGACTTTTACCCTAATTAACCAAATACCCTAAATCTCACAATGTTATACCTTTCTCCATAGACACAAACTAGTCATATCATTGGTATTTTCATTTTTTAGGGATTTAAACCAATTCACCCTATAATTTATGTAGCAGATGTAATAGGACTATTATTTATAGCGTTGAAAACTTGAACGGTGTCGATGAAATATTTCTAGTCATGAAAGATTGATTAGAACAATGAATGCGAAAGAGGATTAGAAATGTGACATAACAATACTGTCATGACTCATGTTCCTTGGCTGCGAGTGGTGAGGATGAGAAAAGCCAAGTTGTTTTGCTCTTCTCTCTCCCTCTCTCTCTATATAATTAAATGTTCTCCTTCATTTGTTCTTAGAAGAATTAAAGAGAGAGTACGTGACAATCTTGTGTTGTGTTTCTCCCATTAATATAAAACTCTCCACATCTTCCCAGCCTTTTTGTATTGCATCCACATTCTATTTGGAGGTTGGTTTTGTTTTCAAGAAATGGCTGAAGAGTATGCAGAATGTTTGCTGGAGAATAAGTTCCATGAGAACTGCCCTGGCTGCAAGGTTGACCAGATGAAGAGGCTTCGCCGTGGCTTCCCTTTCTCCGAGCTTCTCACCGTTTGGCTCATCGTCCTCTGCACCGGTAAAGATCTTCTTCTTCATGGAGATTGAATAAGACGATGAAGAGAATGCTTTTTTTTTTTGTTCGTCTCTGAAATTGTTTTCCTTTGTAAAATTTTCAGCTCTGCCCATTTCCTCTCTTTTCCCATTTCTTTACTTTATGGTGAGTACCCACATAATGCTTTGTAGTAGCTTACTTAACCTAAATACTATATATTAACGTGCTGGCTTGGATTTTGTGATGATTAGTAAAACTTGGTGTGCTTTAAACTTCTTTTGTTTTGTTGTTTGGTAGATTGGTGATTTTAACATAGCAACGAAAGAAGAAGACATTGGGTTCTATGCTGGATTTGTTGGTGAGTATCCTCGTATTAATCTCTCTGTTTTTTGTCTTATATAATCATGAAGTTATTTAACCAAAAAAAAAAATATAATCATGAAGTTCTCTGGACCACTACTTTAGATTACAAACTCACATTGTCTCTATACATACATTTGAAGGTTGCTCTTTCATGCTCGGACGAACATTGACATCTGTCATCTGGGGCATTGTGGCTGACCGTTATGGTAGAAAACCAGTAATCCTCATAGGAACTGCTTCAGTGTTAGTAATCTTTACATTGTTTCTTCAACTATTTTTTCATGTTTGTTTTGTTTCTTATCTAAACAAATCCTTCTTATGACAGGGTCATTTTCAATACTCTGTTTGGCCTAAGTGTAAATTTCTGGATGGCCATCATCACAAGGTTTTGCCTAGGTAGTTTCAACGGTTTACTTGGTCCTATTAAGGTCTTTTCCTGTCCTTCTCTTAACATTTTTTTTGATAACTCCATTTTAACTTCTTGAAGCTCATTAAACCGAAAATGTTTTTGAACCTCAGGCTTACGCAATGGAAACATTCCGTGATGAATATCAAGGTTTAGCACTCTCAGCTGTAAGAAGCACTTAATCCAAAGTTTTAACATATATTTACTTTTCAATCTGAGTAGAGCAACTTAGAATCTTATCAAATCATGTAGGTTAGTACAGCATGGGGCATTGGACTCATCATTGGTCCTGCTATGGGAGGCTTTCTTGCTCAGGTCTTCTTCATTAACAAAAACATTTCAATCTTGTTTTCTTACTCTACCTCGCTCGCACTCCTTGATTGATTCTTGTTCAATCTCCCAATCTTGTAGCCTGCTAAGCAATATCCAAGTTTATTCTCAGAGGAGTCGGTTTTTGGGAAGTAAGTTTTACTTTCTTCACCTCATCTTTACTCATTCATCTAATCTATGTATATAGTCTCATTAGTCTATAAATCATAATGCAGGTTTCCCTACTTGTTGCCGTGCTTAGCAATATCTTGTTTTGCACTTTTGGTTACCATAATTTCATTAAGGATTCCGGTACGCTCTTTACCTTCTCATGCTCCATTGAGTTTGCTAGTTACTATATGTTAGCTTAATACTAGAAATGATTTTTTTTCCTCTCCAGGAAACATTGCACAATCACAAGATTGATGATGATGCACCATCACCTGATGAGTCCTTTGATGCTTCCAAACTTTTGTCTCATGACCCTGAATCTCATAAAGCGATAGAGAGAAATGAAAAAACCTCTCTTCTGAAGAACTGGCCACTGATTTCATCTATTATCGTCTACTGCATTTTTTCACTTCATGATATGGCTTACACAGAGGTGCCACTTCTCTTGCTCCACATTCATTATGTGTTTACTTGGCTCAAAAGTTTAAATTTTGAGTTTTCTTTCTCCCATAGATCTTTTCATTGTGGGCAAACAGTCCGACGAAATATGGAGGTTTGGGATACTCATCAGCCGATGTTGGTTCTGTTCTTGCATTTTCAGGTGTGTCCATACTCCATACTTCTCAGTGCTTAACATTTTCAGCAGAAATGACCTTTTATGAACTAAACAATTCTACTTATCTATAGGGTTTGGTCTCCTTATCTTTCAGCTTTCCCTCTACTCTTATGCGGAGCGGCTCTTAGGACCAACCATGGTTACACGTATCTCCGGGGTAACCACTAAACTTTGTTGTTCTCACTACAAACCTTATGACACTGAGCAAGAAAGTTTTTAATCTTGTGCTTGTTTTTTTGTTACTCAACAGAGTTTGGCATTAGTTCTCTTATCAACGTACCCTCTAATAGCAAAGCTATCTGGTTTAGCCCTTACCCTGGCGCTAAACTGTGCGTCTGTAGCAAAGAATGTTTTAGCCGTAAGTCTCTGATAACCTTGGCAGAATGTTTAGTTTTAAGTTTAGTATATATATTCTCACCAGTTGTGTGTGTGTGTTTGTGTGCAGACTTCGGCTATTACTGGTTTATTCATACTTCAAAACAGAGCTGTAGTAAGTATTTTCAGATTCCATTTTTTTAAACTAGGTAAAACCGAAAGTAAAGCTAACATGTTTATGTATTGACAAAACAGAGACAAGATCAAAGAGGAGCAGCTAATGGGATTGCCATGACAGGGATGTCCCTTTTTAAAGCAATAGGTCCAGCAGCAGCAGGCATAATGTAAATAATATTATGCTTCAAATATATTCAACTCTTTTCTCTTTTCGTTTCTTATTTAATATTCTCTCCTTTGTTTCGGTTGCATGGCAGCTATTCTTGGAGCGAGAAGCGTCAGGATGCTGCTTTCCTTCCTGGTAATGTGAACTCTTCATATTCATATCCATACTGTGCTCATTAGCTACATGAGTTTAGAATTCAAAACTTTGACCAAGTGAGACTAAAAAATATGGTTCTTTTGAATATGCAGGAACACAAATGGTATTCTTTATCCTCGGTACGGTCTTGGCACTCGGAGTTGTAATGACGTTCAAACCATTTCTTGCTCAAACACAACACTAGAGATCAATGAGATTTTTGATGGTATTCAAATTACGATACCATTGGTGTATTTTACTTTTAGATTGTATTTAGTCTGATGCCAAATTAGATCAGAGATTTGTTTGAAAGATACATAGTTACGAGAACACACCTTGTTATAATGTAGTACAATATCAGTAATACAAAAATAAAGCTTAACTTACAAACCTAGGATTCTAGTTTCATTTTATCTCCTTCTGTTTTGGTTTTGTGATTTTCTACCAAACGCTAAGAAAACATCAATGGTATAATAAAGCACACCAGAAAGTTAAAAGTACTAATTCTATATTGGTTTGATTTGATACTCACGTGTTGAAAACTAATATACCTACTCCACATGTTCAATGAAACCTCTCTCTCTCTCTCTGACAAGATAATGACTTTGCAATCGTTTGACAAAGAAAGTGAGAAAGATTATTTGCAATTTTCCGGAAATATAGAGCGTGATTGGAGTGTTGCAGTTTTCCAATCACACTCATAGAGTTAAACCGATAAATGTAATTTTTTTTTTGTTAACAACAAAACAGATTCATATAGACTCTGTGAATCATCCCAAGACTCTGTGAATCATCCCAATAATTAGGTTAGAACTTCGGAGATGAAAAAATCACTATAATTCTGTATTACTAAAATAAATACAATAGTATTATTGAATTGATGCTTTAGCGTCAAATTAGAAGGAAAAAAATGTAATTTCTATTTTACTACTAGAAAATAATTAAATTAAATGTAGAGAATTTGAAAACCGTGGAGAAGAAAACAAAAATTCAGTTTTACAACAACAAAGAAAAAATAACATTTGAAGTTCGCAAGTTAAATTATTGAATTTCCGTGGTCCACCCACAAAAGGCCACCAAAAAGGTAAAAAAATCTATTAATATTCAATTTTCAAATACGTGCGTCGGACCTTTGCATTCAACTTATGGCTCCGAATGGTGACTGTAGTTTAAGCAGTGTGGGACAAGCGGTTCAACTGCGGTGCGGTTCTAACAGTTATAAAAATATATAAATATATAGTATATGTAGAAATTTTTGTTACTGTTAACTGTAGGGCGGAACGAAACGATGGTCACTATTCGAAGCCTATGTATTACTCGTACCACTACCACCTAACCTGTTAACTACCATAACACAAATAGCTATTCATATCGATTTTCATATTTTCGATAAAGGTCGTAACCATAGCTCTGCAAGAAATTGCATTTAATATTTCGGTAGCAGGTATGATAGGACTATTATTTGTAGGTTTGTCGATGAAACAAAATAATATTTTTTGTCTGAAAGATTGATGAGAACAATGAATGCCAAGTGAGATTAGGAAGGTGACATAAGAATACTGTCACATTCCTTGGCTGCGACTGGCGAGGAGGAGAAAAGCCAACTTGTTTTGCTCCTCTCTCTATATAATTAAAAGTTCTCCAACATTTGGTGACAGAAGAATTTAAAGAGAGAGTACGTGACACTCTTGTGTTGTCTATGTGTTTGGCTCCTCCCTTTTAAATAAAGAACACATCGCATCGTCTCCACCTCTTCCCAATCTTTTTGTATTGTCTCCAATTGTTTCGGAGGTTGGTTTTGTTTTGAACAAATGGCGCAAGAGTATGCAGAGTGTTTGCTGGAGAATAAGTTCCATGAGAATTGCCCTGGCTGCAAGGTTGACCAGATGAAGCGGCTTCGCCGTGGCTTCCCTTTCTCCGAGCTTGTTACCGTTTGGCTCATCGTCTTGTCTACCGGTAAAACCCTTCTTCATGTAGAATTGAATAAAGATGATGAAGAGAATTTTTTTTTTTTTATGTCGTCTCTGAAAATGTTTTCCTTTGTAAATTTTCAGCTCTGCCCGTTTCCTCTCTTTTCCCATTTCTTTACTTTATGGTGAGTACCCACATAATGCTTTATAGTATTCTACTTCATCTGAACACATATGATTAGTCTCTAGTAACGTGCTGATTTGGATTTTGTGATGATTGGTAAAACTTGGTGTGGTCAAAACTTTTTTTGTTTTGTTGTTTGGTAGATTGGTGATTTTAACATAGCAAAGAAGGAAGAGGACATTGGGTTTTATGCTGGATTTGTTGGTGAGTCATCCTCTCCTATTAATCTCTCTTTGTTTTGTTTTATATATAACCAAGAAGTTTCAGACCACTACTTTAGATTACAAGCTAAGCCTTTTTCAAATTTTCATTGTCTCCAATATATACCTTTGAAGGTTGCTCTCTCATGCTCGGACGAACGTTGACATCTGTCGTCTGGGGTATTGTGGCTGATCGTTATGGTAGAAAACGTGTAATCCTCATAGGAACTGCTTCAGTGTTAGTTCAACTCTTTCTCATACTTATTTTTTTGTTTATTTGTCTAAACTACCCTTCAATTTTTTTTGTCACAGGGTCATTTTCAATACTCTGTTTGGCCTAAGTGTAAATTACTGGATGGCCATCATCACAAGGTTTTGCCTCGGTTGTTTCAACGGCTTACTTGGTCCTATAAAGGTGTTTTCCTGTCCTCCTTTTAACATTGTTGCATACTTAATTCCATTTAACTTCTTGAAGCTCACTAAACAGAAAAATGTTAATGAACTCAGGCTTACGCAGTGGAAACATTCCGTGATGAATATCAAGGTTTAGCACTCTCAGCTGTAAGCACATTGGTCCAAACATGTATTTACTTTTCTAATTGAGTAGAGTAATCAGAACCTTATCAAACCACGTAGGTTAGTACAGCATGGGGCATTGGACTCATCATTGGTCCTGCTATGGGAGGCTTTCTTGCTCAGGTCTTCTTCATTAACAAAAACATTTTAATCTTGTTTTCTTACTCTACCTCACTCGCACTTCTTGATTGATTCTTGTTCAATCTCCCAATATTGTAGCCTGCAAAGCAATATCCAAGTTTATTCTCAGAGGAGTCGGTTTTTGGGAAGTAAGTACTACTTTCTTTCACTTTCATTCAACTAATCTATGTATATAAATAGACTCATTGGTCTATATATTATAATGCAGGTTTCCCTACTTCTTGCCGTGCTTAGCAATATCTTGCTTTGCACTTCTGGTTACCATAATTTCATTGAGGATTCCGGTACGCTCTTTTACATTCTCAATGCTCCATTAGAAACTCCTTGTCACTGTATGTTGGCTTAGTCCTAGAAATGGTTACTTTTATTTCTCCAGGAAACATTGCACAATCACAAGATTGATGATGATGCACCATCACCTGATGAGTCTTGTGATGCTTCCAAACTTTTGTCTCATGACCCTGAATCTCATAAAGCGACAGAGAGAAATGAAAGACCCTCTCTCCTGAAGAACTGGCCATTAATTTCATCCATTATAGTCTACTGCATCTTTTCACTTCATGATATGGCTTACACAGAGGTACTACTACTTCTCTTCCTCCAACATTCATCTTTGTTTATTTGGCCCAATATGTTAAAAAAAAATCTTGAGATTTCTCTCTCCGGTAGATATTTTCATTGTGGGCAAACAGCCCCAGGAAATATGGAGGTTTGGGATACTCCTCAGCCGATGTTGGTTCTGTTCTTGCCATTTCAGGTGTCCATACTTCTCAATCCATAGACACTTTCACTAGAAATGACCTTTTATGAACTAAACAATACTACTTATCTATAGGGTTTGGTCTCCTTATCTTTCAGCTTTCCCTCTACTCTTATGCGGAGCGGCTCTTAGGACCAACCATGGTTACACGTATCTCTGGGGTAACCACTAAACTTTGTTGTTCTCACCACAAACCTTATGACACTGAGCAAGAAAGTTCTTAATCTTAATCTTGTGCTTGTTTTATGTTTTTGTTATTTAACAGAGTTTGGCATTAGTTCTCTTATCAACGTACCCTCTAATAGCAAAGCTATCTGGTTTAGCCCTTACCCTGGCGCTAAACTGTGCGTCTGTAGCAAAGAATGTTTTAGCCGTAAGTCTCTGATAACTTTAACAGAATCTGTAGTGTTGATTTTAGTGTATATATTCTCACCAGTGTGTGTGTGTGTGTGTTTGTGTGCAGACTTCTGCTATTACTGGTTTATTCATACTTCAAAACAGGGCCGTAGTAAGTATTTTCAAATTTCAATTTCTTAAACTAGGTAAAACCGAAAGTAAAACTAACATGTTTATGTACTGACAAACACAGAGACAAGACCAAAGAGGAGCAGCTAACGGGATTGCCATGACAGCAATGTCTCTTTTTAAAGCAATAGGTCCAGCAGCAGCAGGCATCATGTATATATAATCCTTCAAATGTATTCAACTCTAATCTATCTTCATTTCCTATATAATATTCTCTCCTTTGTTTCGGTTTCATGGCAGCTATTCTTGGAGTGAGAAGCGTCTGGATGCTGCTTTTCTCCCTGGTAATGTGAACACTCTTCATATTCATATATCCATGTTGTGATCATTAGCCACATGAGTTTATAATTAAAAACTTAGACCAAGTGAGACTAAAAAAAGAAGAAAATGGTTCTTTTGAATGTGCAGGAACACAAATGGTATTCTTTATCCTCAATGTGGTCTTGGCACTGGGAGTTGTAATGACGTTCAAACCATTTCTTGCTCAAACACAACATTAGAGATCAATGAGATTTTGATGTTATCAACTTATCATCAACAGACATACCATTTGTATCTGTAGTTATTTTAGCTTGTATTAGTCTAATGCCAACTTAGATCATAGATTTGCTTAAAAGATAAATTGTTACGAGAAACAACTTGTTAGAATGTATTACCATACTATTTTGAGACAGCATTAAAGCCAAAATGTACACTCTTATTTGCTTTTTCACACTATTTCTGCGCCTTAATGTTTTTTCATCTACAACTTATAACTTTTGTATTTTACATCATGTGATCGCTATTACAGAATTCTTGTACGAATACTTTGACCGTGATTTGCATTCGATTGCTACTTACGTGATTAGAATCGAATCTTGGTGATGGTTTTAGAAAACGACTTAGATTTAATAATGATTACTAACATACAAAATATACAATGATGTATCGATGTTTCGAGAATAATATAGCAGGAAACAACAAACTTCTAATACGGAACTCAATCTCCATGAAACAACAAATCGCAACCGTTAATCTCTTATCAAACCGCAGACGTGTCGCTTCATTTTCTTTGTTGAAGCTTACACGTCAACGCACAAGATAACGATCTCCTTCTCCACCATTCTTCACGTGTGTTTTTCTCTTACAACAACATGCACTTACCAACAAAAAAAAACAAACATAGACTTATATGGAAATTGCGCCTCACGCACTGACGCACATGGCATAATCTCTGGTTGGATTCTGCTTTCGTACCATAGTTGTCATCAATAATAAATAAATAAATAATAAACGTTACTAATGACTACGACCACAAAGTTGTAAAAAAAAAGTAAAAGAAACAGTAACTTCTTTACACCAACCACACAAATAATAACGTAATCCGACTTGTAAGAAGAAGACTTTTTGCAAAACATTCTTCTATAGAAGAGAGACGACCGCCGTCGCCGGGAAGTGACGTCACCACAAAACCTGCCAAATGGGTGCCACAGACCCCGTAAAGGTTTCTCCTTTCCTACCAATTTTTCTTCTTCTCGATGAATAATGTTGTTAACGATCAGTTTATTTGTAATTAAAGGCTGTGGAAGAGAGAGAAAACAGAGGAGAAGAAGAAACAGAGAAGAAGAAGAAGAAACAGAGAGGAGTAAAGGCTAATGATGAGGAAGAAGGAGATAAAGACGAACTCAACCACCACAGATTCTTAGCGAGCTTGAACAGATTGAACCCCACGAACCCTCTTCGGGTCATCGTCAACAATGGCGGCGGCGGTAGATTCACCACTCCGCCTCCTCCTAACCCCGCGCAGCCGCTCCGATCTTCCTCAAGAGCTCCTCCGCCGATTCAGACTCCTCCCGTCCGCGCCCCGCCGCCTGAAGAGCCTCAGCCTCCGCCGTCTCCCTCTCCGCCTCCGCTTCAGCATCAGTCTCGTTCCCTCTTCTCACAAACCCCTCAAGTAAATCTTGCATCTCTGTCGGAAAGTTTCTATTTTTAGATCGTTAATGTCTAAAAGTTTCCTAATTTGTTTTTTTTGCTGCAGGAAACGTTGGCGTCGTTGAACTCGTCAAAGTACACAAACAAGTTCTTTCTCCTCCTCTTCATCCTTCACAAGATCGCGGCCATCGGTTTCGTATGCTTCCTCGTCTTCAGAGGCGTCCAGGGTCTCATCGGCTCCAACGGCAGCGTCAAACGCAAAGAGCAACGCATCCTCAGATTCCTACTCCCCCAAGTCGAAGCCGCGTCTCTCCTAAGCATCGTACTCGCCTTCTCCTGGCAAATGGCGATCCGTCTCTGGCCTGAGTTCATGATCCACTTCATACTCTGGAGCACGTTCCTGATGTCTCTCTCCTCAGGAATCCTCTTGCTCTGTTTCCAGATGCCAGCAACCGATGCCGTTGGTGTTTCCCTCATCGCCTTCTCTATAGGCAACGGTTTATACGCTTGCTGGGTCACACGCAGGATCAAGTTCTGTACCAAGATACTAGTCAAGTCTTTAGAGCCAGTTTCGAAGTTCACTGACTTGAACTTACCAACCTACTACATGCTAGCAGCTGGTTTCTTCTGGATGTCGCTTTGGATCTTCGGTGTCATCGGTGCGTTGAATTTTTACTTTCCGCCGGTTGTGATTATCGGTTTGGTGTTGAGCTTGGCGTGGACGACGGAAGTGATGAGGAACGTTGTTAATCTAACTGTGAGTAGAGTCATCGCTTTGTTCTATCTTAGAGGGATGCAGTCTAGTACTCGGTTTAGTTTCCAAAGAGCCTTGTCTCGTAACCTAGGGAGCGCGTGTTTGGGGTCTCTCTTTGTTCCGACGATCGAAGCGCTTAGGATCGTGGCGAGAGGGTTGAACTTGCTTAAAGGTGAAGATGAGTTCATGTTTTGCTGCGCTAATTGTTGTCTTAAACTCATGACGTTTATATTCGAGCATGGCAATGGCTGGGCCTTTGTGCAGGTATTATTATTATTAAAATGTTTTTTTTTTTCACAAGTTTTGATTTTTGTTGTTTGAGTGAATGTTTGTGAATGTGTATGGTAGATAGCAGCGTATGGGAAAGGGTTTGTGAGGGCGTCGCAAGACACGTGGAAACTGTTTGAGGATGTTGATATGGTTGAGATTGTAGATGCGGACATAACAAGCTCTATATGTTTCCTCACGGGGATATGCAGTGGCTGCGTCTGTGTTATTGTGGCGGCTGCTTGGACGCACACGGTTTATAAGCCTTTTACGGCTACCATCTCCTTACTTGCCTTCTTCATTGGTTACCTCATGGTAAAATGACATTTTTTTAATTCGGAATTATGTTTTTATTCAGTTAGTATTATTCTCATTGTCATCCTTTTTTGGATGTGTGAAAACAGACGAGGATCTCAATGGCATTGCCTCACGCATGCGTGAGTTGCTACTACGCATGCTACGCTGAGAATCCAGAGAGCAGATTCTTTGACAAAACCATAAAAGAGAGACAAGCTTTGATCAAACATGGTCGTGTTGTTGTCCACACCCCTAGAGTCCGCCGTGCTCTAGCCTAGACCGGCCCTGGCTACTTGATCTTTTTTTCTCCTTCTTGCCTAATTGAATTGTATTTAAAATTTGATAATTAATTTAGTAAGAGAAAGTGGTAGTGTCAATATCAGTGGGGGTGGGGAAGAAAGAATGTGGTTACAGTCCAACTAAGCAAAGTTGGTTGAACCTTTTTTTTTTCTTCCTCTTTGTTGTTGTTGAAACCCTTCAATGACTTTCTGTACATATATTTATTTCCTCATTATTTGTTGGTTCCTATCTGTACATTACAACATTGGTATATTCTTTTCTCAACTTGGGAACTAGTTGATTTTTTTTTTATGATTAGGACGTCATGCATCTGCGTGGTTAGTATATCCATTGTTGTAAACATATTGATGAATATTATTCCTATGAATTATTTCGATTACTGTTATTTTGCCAGCAACGAAGCAGCCTTAAGTTGTCTACGAAGGACCACAGCAATAGCCCATAAATGCACACTGCCGGCTATAGAATAGCACGACAAGGCTGAAATGCTGTTTGTAGAGAGATGGTGCATATGGGATTTTATAAATGCGTTGTATTAATGAGGCTGTTGCAGGACATGAAAGTGGAAGGATCGAGGCTCTATTCCTCTGCTCTGCGTGATGCTGGTCTTGATTCACAGATCAGATGGTTGCAGGAAAGCTTTGACACAGCACAAACTAGTGCTTCAATATAAAGCACATAAGAACCTTCCAGGCTTCTTGAGCAGAAAGATTTCAGAAACATTTGATACATAGAAAAAAAAAAGACTGGCTAATAAATATCAAGTACAACCAAAAAGAAGACCAATGGAGAAACACTCAAGCACAAGAGTGGTTTACCAAATGTATTTTGACACTCAAAATCATATGAATGGAAAACAGTGAGCATCACTACTAGAGCAAACACACCAATATAACTCAGTCTCACTTCGACGTCGTTGCTATAGCATCTTCGGCTTGAGTTGTATCTACTGCATCACCGGAACAACACCCACCTCCATGATGATGATGATGATGATGATGATGATGACCATGGCTCTGTTGATGGTTTTGCTTACCCTTAAAATACTTCCGCATGTCATAGGCATCCTCTCCATCCGCGTAATACTTCGCTTCCACATCGTGAATCTTGTATCCTAACGTCTCCGTGTACAGATGAAACGCTGCTCGGTTACTTCTCCTCACGTGCAGCGAAACATACTCTGCCTCATAAACCTACCAACAAAAACCCCTCAGAGACAGAACAACTATCACTTGTCTCAACCAATTCAAATCATAACACAATCCAAGAACCGTTAATACATTCTAAAGAGCTCAAAATTGAGAAACCTGTTCCATGGCAGCCTGAGCAGCGGTCATGAGCTTAGTGGCGAGACCAAGCTTCCGATGAGTACGAAGAACAGCGAGGGAAGTGATGTGGCCGTGGCACTCGTTACTCTCCTCGTCCATCTTGGCGAGGACATAGCCGACGATGCGGCCGTTGTAGTCCTCGGCAACGTAGAGAAGCTGAGGCCAGGAGAGGATGTGGTAGAGGTAGTACTTCATCTGGTAGTTCTCGGGAAGACACATGAGATTGCAGGCTTGCATCGCCAGCAGATCGTCAACCGTCGCTCGCCTGATGCACACCATGGCTGCTTCTCTTCTCTTCTGTTGTCTCGCAAAGGGGGCTTAGGGTTTCGAACTAATGGTTTAGGGGATTTTTAATCTGGTGATGAATTTTAATTACGGAGAAATATGGGGTCCTTTATTGAAACTTTTAGCTGATAGTTTGGGGGTGTGTTTTATAATTTAGTAAAACTTCTTAGTTGGGTTAGGACATGAGTCCAATTGGGCCTTGAATTGGTTGTGTAATGGATTAGGAGAAACGTTAAAACAGTTCTATTGGTAAGATAAGAGAAATAGTAAAAGTTCTCATTTAGTGTTTCAAAAAAAAAGAAAGTAAAAGTTCTCATTTAAATTTTTGTAGACACTCAACAATTATCGTTAAAAACGTTTTTTGGGTTCTTAAATTTGTTTTTTTTTTCTGATTTTAAAAAAAAAATTAAAAATGAACTAATCGCGAACCACCACGTATCTGTGGAACCCGCGAACAGTACAATAAACCCCCGTGAAACGTTTCTTATTTGGCGACATTGAAACACGGTTTTTACAAAAAGATGGTGGAGCCCACACGTAAGAGTCATCTTCTCACCACCAATAATCATGCTCTAAGAATGACACATTTGTAGAGGTTTAAGTTTTTCAAAATGTTAAAATTAATTAGAAAATCAAATTATCTTAAAATAATAATTTTTGGCTTTTGTCTTAGATTATCATATGAGCTCTATTAAGATTGCTCTCATATACCACACTGCACATTGCAGTAACTACCACTGTACATGTGTAAATCTTTGCCATACCAAGTGCTTACAATTCTACATATATTATACATTAGTTATGAAACATTTTTTTTTATACATTAGTTACATTAGTTATGATGCTAAATTGTAATTATTATGGATATTAAACTCTCAAAAAGTTAGATCTTTTTGATTTGGAGAGACAAGACCAAAGATAATCAGAAGAATAGGAAGGAGATAAAGATTAAACAGTGAGGTTAGAGTTAGACTAGAATGGAAGATGAGATACATAATGTATCATACATCGATTCTTCTCTTCTAACATTGGTTTTGAAATAATGGGATACTTGCTACAGAGGAATACATTATTTGCCTCACTCCCATATTTCTCCGTGGCTAAACAGCGAAATGCTAAACTACATTGATCCTTTGTGGAGTTGCTTTGGTGGTGCTCGTTGTTACTGAATCACTTGATGGGCTCTCTCTATTTCCTTCGATCCTTCTAGCCTGTGCTTCTCCCGGCAACCTTCCAGAACACACACACAATAATTAGCAAATGCTAAGAAAAGAACAAAGGCTTATCAGCTAAAATGGGGGTTCCTATCTTGCAAAAAATGACAGGAGAAAGAGTCAAAAATTAATACCCCAATTGCAATGTTGTGTCTGAATTGGTCTTCTGGAGGCTGTAGTTAGTGTCGTCCAAGCCAGAGTTGTTTACGGGGGAGTTCTTGGGATCTATAGCGAAGCATGTGATGTAGGATGGAACATATTGTTGGTTGAAGGACGGGAGAAAACTTCTGAGTTCTTGAACCTATTTCAAGAGATGACAGATTGTAATTCTGACAAAGAAGAACTATCTTTGTTTCAACATAAATATATATAAGAATGGTTTCATTCACCTGTCTACGTAAGGTCTCGTTTTCCAGCTCTGCTCTCTGTTCCTGTAAAGTAAAATAATGTGCACACTAGTTACAACATGAACTTCTCAAAGGGTATAGTAGGCACTAACTCATCAGAATCATGTGATCGTACAGTTTCCATAATCAGCTGGAAGCAAAACAGGAAAAACAAGTGTTTCATATAACTCAAGCATTACCTTGAGCCGTGATTCTTCAAGTTGTTTAGTCAGCAATAGTTCCTAAAATCACATAACCTTTACGCAAATATGTTTTTGCGAAAAAAAGATGGGGGAAGAGTGAAACTGCTAGTTTTTTTACCTTTCGCTCTCTCACAGATATCAATGAGACATTTAGTTGTTGTTCAAGGTGTTGCAGCTCTTTCAAGCTCAGAGCATTCAAGCCCTTACCTTGCATTTGTCTGAAAACACACACACAAAAATAAAAACACAAAAGTGGTATGTGATTAAGAAAGAGTAAAGTAACAAACAAGTGGGTATTAATTAGGTTCCATACAAATGTTTCTCTTGAAGCTTTGAGATCTCATTCTTTAAAAGGTCCACCTCTGTACAATCCTCCTCCTGGTTCTAAACAGCATACCAACAAGACAGAACACATGAATCTAGACACAAAAACACCTTCAATATATGACACACAAGAATCTCTAACCTCTGGTTTATAATTAATCAGAGGAGCATCTGAAGAACGTTGGTAGTTGTCGTATCTCAAAAGCGTTCGCTTCATGCTGAAATTAATCAAATGAGGACAGTCTTGAGCTCAATCAGAAAATTCGTGAAGTAAGAATGAATCCGAACAAAACATGCAACAACCAATTCCAACACTAATTATTAGAGCAAGAGCAACAAAGCTTAAGTCTCCCCGGAAATGGATTAAAGAAGCAGCCATAGACATGCAAGTACGAAGAATGGAGAAATGATGATTAATTTACCGAGTACTTGAGAACTCGAAGAGCTTGCCGGACTTGGAGAAGACGATGACGGCAACCTCAGAGTCGCAAAGAACAGAGAGCTCATGAGCCTTCTTGAGCAAACCAGCACGCCTCTTGGAGAAAGTAACTTGTCTGCTATTCGCATTGTCGATCCTCTTTATCTCTATTTTCCCACGACCCATCTTCTTCTTTCTCTTTCCCCCCCTGAATGTGAATACGAAGAGAGGAAAGGCCAAGGTTTTAAATCTCTCTTCTGTCTTTCAATTCCTTTTTGGGGTACTAGCTAGTCTATAAAGGGAAGACAGAGATTGCTAAATTTAGATGGAATATTTTCTGTTTCTAGAAAAGAAAAAGGAAAAAGAAACTTAAAGTGTTTGGTGTGTTGCATGGGCACTGTTTTGCGTGCTCTCTCTCTCTCTCTCTCTCTTTATTTATTTAATTTACGGGGAATTTGCATGATACCTTTTTGCCACATTTGGAGGTTTTGCCAGTTCTACTGGGGACCCACGTTTCCTTTTGTTGACTAACTAAAGTTGTGTTTCTTCTCTTTTCTTCCATCTGTTTTTTAAAGATAATGGGGTCACTTACTTTGACCAAAAAAAAAAAAAAATGGGTCACTTACCTTTCATTTTGAAACTTGAGTGTCTATCTCGAAGCAATTCAACACTCATCCACTGTGATCGATGAAATCACCAAAGAAGAAAAAGAAAGAGGGATAGAAAGACAAGACGAGACGAGACGAGACTAGACTCTTTACGTTAAGACTCGCCTCACGTTTCTTCCTTCTCTCCCTTTACAAAACCTTTTTGAGTTTTTTCTAGCTTGTTACAGTAACCCAAAGAGTAAAGGCCATATTTTAGGCCCAACTAAGGCCCATTTAAATTAAAAATATTAGCTTTTCTGATAAGGTTTCTCCCACAATTTTAACCATGAGAAAAACAGTATAAGGATTATAATACACCAGCCGCGTTTTATGAATAAACGACATTTTCCTCGCAAATTCATTTTATTTTATTTTATTCCACTTCTTTCCTCCTCCTCCTGGATGCATCAAATTAAAAAAAAAAAAAATCAACAAAGCCTTTAAAAAGGCATAACGATAATTCTTGAAAAACATTTATAATTTGACAGGAAAACAACAACGAAAGAAAACAGAATAATTATTTGCTTGACAACAAAGCCAACAAAAAAAAAGAAGCTAATTGGGAGCTCTCCTCATCCACATTTTCTTCTCCGCAAGAAATCAACAACAAAAGGAAAAGGAAAAAATCCAGAATCATCATCATCATCATCATCATCGTCTTCTTTGATCATAGGTGAGATCTTCTCAGCTGGAAAACGTACTCCCGATTGTCATATAATCAGAGTACCTGATTCTTCCTTGTGTGGGTGATCCATCGGTAAGGCGAATATTCTCTTATTCCGTTTCTCAATTTCTCTCTAGATCCATTTGAATTGTTGATCCTAGGGTTTTGAATTTCGTTGACTAGGTCTAGGTCTCGCAACAACAACAGCCGCCGCCGCCGCCGCCGAAAGGTGTTTCGTGATTGTGTTAGCTCAATCAATGGCAGATAAGACGAAATCGTCCTCTTCCTTCTTCAACAGGTCGCTCACAATCCACGGCCACAGACCAACGGATTCAACCCCCAAATCACACAGCCTCAATCCTTCTCTCAACCGAACCACCTCCATAACCAAATTCTACAACCCCGTCGAAACCGTCGTCGAAACCTCTCTCAAAGGCAAAGTCAAGAACCTCTGCAGACTATTCGAAGGCTCCAAATCCTCCGCCAAACCAACCTCAACACCACCCGATCCTCTGCAGAAGCAGAAATCAAACAAATCGGTTCTATCCGAATCGCGGTTATCTCCCTTTCTAAGCCTAAACAACTCAGTGATCCGTCTCCCCGGGACGGAGGACAGGATCGTGGTGTATTTCACGAGCTTGAGAGGGATCAGACGGACCTACGAGGATTGTTATTCAGTTAGGATGATCTTCAGAGGGTTTAGGGTGTGGATCGACGAGCGCGACGTTTCGATGGACTCTGCTTACAAGAAGGAGCTTCAGATCGCGATGGGGGAGAAGAGTAGCGTCTCGTTGCCTCAGGTTTTTATAATGGGGAAGCATGTTGGTGGTGCTGACGTGGTCAAGAGTTTGTTTGAGATTGGTGAGCTAGCGAAGATCCTTAAGCTGTTTCCCGTGAGGGAGCCGGGGTTTGTGTGCCGTTGTTGTGGGGACGCTAGGTTTATTCCGTGTTCGAATTGTAGTGGGAGTAAGAAACTGTATGATGAGGATGAAGATAGGCACAAGAGGTGTCCCGAGTGTAATGAGAATGGGTTGATACGGTGTCCTGATTGCTCCTCTTGAGAGGGATAAATCAAGAAGAGATAGGTATTTGGTTTCTCTATTGATGATTGTCTAGAACATAAGTGATTGATGATGCTGCTACAAGTATCCGAGAATCTCTTTTGGATCAGCAGCAATATCTCACTTTCGGCTTTTTTAAGGTTTGTTGTGGATCATCGGTATCATTGGGAATGCTGATGATTGGTTGTTGATTTAGATAATGTATGTCTGGTACTAAGGGCTAATGTAATTTATGTAAAGTCGAAATGTCTGAAACAGGTAGTAAGCATTTTGACTCTTGTGTGTCAATGTTGTGAAGGACAGCTCTGTTGTCATGCTATGTATTTGATTGTAAATACACTTAGTGTGTTTATTGGGTATTGTGTATTCTTACGACCGTGGCTTTCTTATGTATGATTTCGTCTTTGTATGGCAACATGGTAGATATGTATTCTACCAACGTAATTGTCCCTCCACCTCGATCAACGGCTCTCAAACCAAACATCACTAAACCATCTCCAATGTATTTTACTATTTTCACCTCTAAAATAGCGAAGCTCTATAATAGAGATGAGATATGCTCCAATGTATTCCCCTAAAATAGTAATCTCTAAAATATAGAGTAAAAAATAGAGGAATACTACTTCTTCCTCTATAAATTGAGGAAAAAATAGAGATCTCTATTATAGAGGAAGAAATAGAGTTGGGTTGGAGCAATTTCACCTCTAAATGCTATTATAGAAGTGAAAATGGCAATGAGTTGGAGATGCTCTAAATCTTGGTGGTTGAAACGTAACATATCATAAGACTATTGTATGTCATTGTCATTATTCAAGACTTGTTACCGCACACAACTTTAGAAAACAGTCATATTTCATTTTGAGATTGATAAAGCTTCTTTGAAAAAATGGTCTTGCATAATAATTAATAAGTGAATAGTTAACCAGTGGTCATATCTAAATTGGAAATGAATTTTGTCAATATGTCAAAGGTTCGAACTTTAGTTCGAGTGACGGCTTTGACGAAACTAATATTATTTATTGTGGTTTCGAGTTTGTGAAAATTACGAGTGTAGGCCTCGAATCTCCTGATATTAAAAAAGATGTTTTGAATGACCTATATTCCCAGCAAGATTTGTTTTCCCCGAAAAGAATCTATTTCAGCGCTTAAGATGGTCCCATGGCGTATCGGCTGATTGCAATGAGGTTGAAGCCAATCCGATAAATATGGTACACTTGAAGAAGGCCTACCTAACTCTGTTAAGTTCGATTTTGGTCTCTTAATCTACTGGTCTCAAGTTTCTCAGATCTGTGTTTATTCACTAGTACTTGATATAAAAATTGATATGGTCTCTGGTTGGAATTGTGAATCTGTGTCTTGTGCATTTGCTTCGGTCTCTTGGTTGCTCATTGTCCCAAGTTTCATAGTTCACTTGTCAAGATGTTTGGAGAGTAGGCAAAGTATCATTGAGAATGAAGTCATACCCTTGGTTGGTTTGGGGTTTCATTCCTCTGTTCTCAGGTTCTTCAGTAACAATTATGTTGCCTTGGCTCATTCCTTTTATGCAGTATGCAGGGTTTTATATGTCTGTGATTTAACTGTGGAGGTGTATGTATTGTTTTCTAACCATTGGTGGCAATTTGGAAAGAAAAGCAACAGTATTTGCTTCCTTACAGTCTCACGAAGACTTGGTTGCTCATTGTCCCGGTATCATGACCTCACTGCTTTTGTTGCAGAGTGTCTAGCCCTTTTGGGCATTTCTCAGCTGGTTTGCAAGTCAGACTGCCATGAACTCAGTCGCCTCCTTTCAGAGAGTTGGTCTTCTGATGTTCATTGGATCTTATTGGCTATTCGATCCCTTATCTTATCTTTTGAGGATTCACATGTATGTCTTGTGTTTTCTTGTGTTTGTAATATGGCAAGTTGTATCTTTCTACTTTGTATTTCCTCCGTTGATGGAGGTTGAGACTTTAAGTTAATGAAATTGTTGTTCGATCGAAAAAAGAAGAAGGCCTACCTATTGTCTCATGTTAAACCCAAAAACAGATCCTTATTCCACTTAAAAAGTCCAATCGTAACGGTGAGATGGGGCAAGCCCATGTGTAACATCAACCTCAACCAAGAAAGAGTTCAAGGTTTCAAATAGGCCAACTTCTTCGCACCCAATGTCTCAAATATATAAATGATTTCATCAAAGATATATGAGTTTGTAATCATCAGATTCTTTGCCTCATATTTTTTACTCTTTTGGCACGGGGAAACCCTTTTTACGTTTCAATTCTTCTTCTTCTCTTTGTTCTTTTTTTTTTTCTTTTAATTTTGTAGTTAAGTCACAGTTGACGGTTACAGATTGTTTTTCACGCAATGCTTTCCACTTTAGTCAAAAAGGTTACTTGAACAGTTGAACTACTCGGGTATCTTCATTACTCACGCACCTCTTCCCATTTAATGCCCACATCTATCTTATTAAAACTCAAGTACAAAATTAGAGTGTTTGGAGACTTGAATAGGACTATTAAAAAAATTTAGAATGTTTGGAAACATAAATTGTAGTCTTTTAAAAAAAAATTAATTTTGTTTGGAAACAAGGATAGTAGTATTAAGAAAAAAAAAGTAATGGGCTTATGTTTTTAAGAAAAATTAAAAGTCCATCATATTATAAAAAACTATCTATCTGGGCGAGATTTAAAATATACGAAAACGGGTCAATCTAATCGCCTAAAACTTTTTCTTTTCTAAACTAACCATAAAACAAAATTTAAACTTTATACACATATTTCAAATCAAAATAATAATTTAAAGTTGATTTATATCAAAATTTGATTAAAAACTAATACATATATTCAAAAATGGATTTTTACTAAACTATTTTTCAATAACCATTATACAAAAATGTTGTCAATATATATAATAAAAATACAATACAAAGCCCAATTTGAAATACCAACTCAAATTATCGTTTTTATATTTCCTATTAAGTTTTATAAATATAATATATGTAATTATTTATATGATGGTACGTATAAAATACTATTAATTATATGATTACTTATATGATGGTACGTATAAAATACAATTAATTATATGATGACAGTATACGATATATAACAATGAATAGAGATGAGATTTCGGGCACCCATACGGGTTTGGTTCTGATCGGTTTGTGTTTCGGGTTTTCGGAGTCAAAGATTTAAGCCCTGTTAGGATGTTTCTAAATTTTGGTTTGAGTTTGATTCGGATCTTTGCGGGTTTGGTTCGCGTTTGGATAACCCATTTAAATTATTTTTAAAGTTTTAAATCATTATCTATTTTAAATTTCTCAAAATCTATAAATAAAATAATATATTACCTATAAATTTGAATAACATATGTCAGAATACCTAAGCTTAACATATCAATTGGTTTGATTTAAAGTTTTGGATACGGAATCAATAATTATTTTAAGTATTTTTGGTGATTTGAGTATACTTTAACTATTGCAGATATTTACTTTTGACTATCTATATATATATTTTCAAGTATTTAAACCAATTTAAAAGTATCATTCTTAATGTTTTATATACGTTAAATCTAAAAATAATTAATATATATATAAGTATATAAATCTATTTTTAGATAAATTCGGGTACCCGAATACTTCGGTTCGGATCAGATTTGGTTCTCTAAATAACAAAATTTTGAATAATTCGAATATTTAATCAATTTATGTTCGGATTTGGTACTATATTTTCGGATCGGTATTGGTTCTGTTCTTTGGATTCATTTTGTAAAACCTTAATAATTACATGAAAAACAAATATCAACATATTTTTCAAAATGTACACCCGCGCGCCTGCGCGGATCAAAATCTAATTATTTTATTATTAATAGATCATTCTACTAACCTAACAATATTTTAAACCATATATTTCGTTTCATAATAGATGATGTTATTCTTTAGTGCACAAAGATTAAGAAATTTATTTTTCTTTAAAAAATAGTTTTAAAAATATAATTTAAAAATCATTCAACCAATTACAAAAATGACTATAACATCTAATTGGTTACACGATTTTTAATAAAATTAAAAATAATATTAAAATATCAAAACATCATATATTTTGAAACAATAATTTTTTTCTAAAATATCATTTATTATGAAACAGAGAGAATATATGAATTGAGTAGTTTACAATAGAGAATGAACTTATTTAAATGAAAAAGTAACAAAATAATTTTAAGTAACTGACTAAATGAATGATTTTATCATAGTAGCTTAAAATTTTAAGGATTAGCTCAAGGTTTATACGTCATCATTTATCCACAAGCATTATTTAAATAATATTCCTCTGTTGACTTTTCTTTTACTATGTAAAAGGAAGAAATATGAAACGGATCACACCTCTAAGACCAACTCCAACGGAAGAATGGAACAACGAAAAAGAGTCCTTAACTCATTAAAATAATTGAAAATTTGAAAAAAAGAAGTGAGCAAAAAAAAGTAGTATCTAAAAAGAGATGTTTAAGAAACGGTACAACCATTTGTGTTTTACTTATCGGTCAATTTTATTAAAGTCTTATTATTTAATCTAACTACATTAAAAATATCTATATTGAATTGTTAAGAACTAAGAATGCTTTAAATCTGCTTATATAATGATATAAGATCGCCTTTAACGGTGGACTCTAAAGGAGTTCTAAATTTTTTAATAAAAAATAATAATAACAAAAATAATAACAAAAGTTCCGATTTCAAAAATTTTAAGAAACCGTTTAGGACTTTAGAGGATCATTTAGGTATGATGGAATAGATGTTTTGATTGGTTTTTAAAAATAAAACTTAATTAAATTATTATAATACTAGTTTTCTTTTTCTTTTAGAAACTTTTACAGTTTCCAACCAATGGAGTTGCTCTAACAAACAATACAAAGATCTGGCCAAACAAAATATTGAATACTTCTATACTTATCTATCTTATTAAAACTCAAGTACAAAATTGGAGTGTTTGGAAACTTGAATAGGACTTTTAAAAATTTGGAGTGTTTGGAAACATGGATTGCAGTCTTTTAAAAAAAAATATTTTTGTTTGAAAACAAGGATAGTAGTATTAAGAAAAAAAGTAATGGGCTTATGTTTTTTTAAAAAATTGAAAGTTATCTAGGCCACTTTTAAAATATACCAAAATGGGTCAATCTAATTCCCTAAAAATTTTTTTTCTAAACTAACCATAAAACAAAATTTAAACTTTATATACATATTTCAAATCAAAATAATAATTCAAATTTGATTTATATCAAAAATTGATTCAAAAATATACATATATTCAAAAATGGATTTTTACTAAACTATTTTTCAATAACCATTATAAAAAAATATTGTCAATATATATAAGAAAAATATAATACAAAGCCCAATTTGAAATACCAACTCAAATTATGGTTTTCATATTTCATATTAAGTTTTAAAAATATAATATATGTAATTATTTATATGATGGTATGTATAAAATACTATTAATTATATGATTACTTATATGATGGTACATATAAAATACGATTAATTATATGATGATAAAATACGATATATAATAATGACTAGGGATGGGCTTTTGGATACCCATACGGGTATAGTTCTGATCGGTTTGTATTTTAGGTTTTCGGGGTCAAAGATTTCAGCCTTATTAGAATGTTTCTAAATTTTGGTTTGAGTTCGATTTGGATCTTTGCGGGTTTGGTTTGGGTTTGGATAACTAATTTAAATTATTTTTAAAGTCTTAAATCATTATATATTTTAAATTTCTCAAAATGTATAAATAAAATAATATATTACGTATAAATTTGAATAACATATGTCATAATACTTAAGCTTAACATATCAATTGGCTTGCTTTAAAATTTTGGATATGAAATCAATAATTATTTTAAGTATTTTTGGTGATTTGAGTATACTTTAACTATTTCAGATATTTACTTTTGACTATCTATATATATTTTCAAGTATTTAAACCAATTTAAAAGTATCATTTTTGATGTTTTATATACGTTAAATCTAAAAATAATTAATATATATAAGTATATAAATCTATTTTTAGATAAATTCGGATACCCAAATACTTCGGTTCAGATCAGATTCGGTTCTCTAAATAACAAAATTTTGAATAATTAGAATATTTAATCAATTTATGTTTGGGTTTGGTACTATATCTTTGGATCGGTATCGGTTATGTTCCTCGGATTCATTTTTTCAAATCCTAATAATTACATGAAAAACAAATATCAACATATTTTTCAAAATATACACCCGCGCGCCTGCGCGGGTCAAAATCTAGTTAGTTATTATAAGCTGAAATTGTGTTCATAAAATAGATTGGGATATGATTTACACTAAAGAGGATTTAATTTGATTAGACAATCATTCCAAGTTGACATGTCGAGTAAATTTTATATATGTGTCAAAACATCAACGAATACATATACAGCCTTGAAGGAAATGTGATATCCAGATGAGTTAGGGTAAATTTTAAGATATTAAGAGTCTTTTATCAATTTCGAAATGTCGCCAGGCAGAATATGAGAAACCATGTGATGACTCGTGATGATTGCTTTACTTCAACTTGGTGACAGAGAGATAAATAAAAAGAAACAAAAGATGAAAGCTGCTCCAGCAAACGAACTCGCAACTGAGTAAAGGCCAGATCTATTCTTCTTCGATTCCCTTTTCTTTTCATATATAAATACTAGATATTGTTCCGTGCGACATGCTGAATATAATAACCTAAAAAATGTCAAAGATTTGGTATTGTAACCAACTTAGAGTGCTATCGTTGAGAGAACTAAAAAGCTAATCGTTGACAGAACTAATTACCGGATGTTGTTCTACCTAATGCATATATACATGCCAACTTTGACAAATCAATTTTTTGACATGATATCCACCAAATTGATTGGACATACTCGCTAGTTTATCCACCTTTTTTAATCCACACCGGAATACTACAATTATATAGTTTAGCATAATAATCTGCATTCATTTGACAAAGTATACTCATGCGAGATTAATCAAACATAATTGGACGCTTATTTATAGTGTATAATCATATAAATGTTTTCACATTGTTAATGGTAAAAGAAATACTATATTTATTTGTACACGGAACAAAAACAACTTGCGCTGTCAGCGCACAATGGTCTGGAGTCCAACCGTATTTTTTTTGGGTTAATGTAGATCTTTTTTGGATATTTCCGTCTATACATGTGTTTTCGTGCCGATATTCCCTTGGGATTGAAATACATTTTAACTATATATATATATTTGTGTCTGAAATTTGTTTTAAGATATTTAAAATGAATTTTCTATTGATATTTTAGGCATCCTAAAACTGTACCAGTGACATCTTACTAACATATTAGCTCGAAAGAAAACAACGTAGCTTACTTTATAGCACAGCTCCGTCTCCGCGTATTTCAGTATATCTGCATGCATAATATACACATACGCAGATTTTAATATGTTTGCTGCTGACGTGAAAAGATAATATAAGATATTAGCTTTGTTATACATTCACATACTTTGATGTTATTTTGACATATATAACAACATTTCTGTTATTCAATACAGAAAAGAAACAGAATTGTATATATAATACCATTATTAAACTTTGGAGCTGGAAGAGCAACTAGGGGTATGATATATCGCCGACGTAAATAGAATTATAAAAATCTGAAATGTTACGTTCGCAAATTATACATGTGCATTAGTACATTTTTTCGAAAGATATAATATAGAGTACATGAAACACAAACACATGGATTTCTTATATATACAACGACATGGATACAAATCCACCATTATCGGGTATTAAAAAAACGAAGACAAATGTAATGAGTGTGACAATCAACCATGTGAAGTCTTGTTTCTCTATGACTATACATATTATCTCGCCATCGATGAGCTTGTGCTAACTGAATTTCAAAGTAAATGGAATATGGTATGTTTGGGTTGTTAGATCTCATGTAGATTATAATAAATAAAAAGTCCACAGAAGAATATTTTATTTGATATACCCAGTGGTATAACAGTTTTGTACAGCTCGGAATATGCTTTTTCAATCCTAATAACCAGGAATATGCTTAGCAGATAACACGAAAATGTTTATAAAAACTAATGGATGACTGATTATCCTAAATTTACAATAGATTTATTATGTTTAGTCAAGTAAATATAAAGGGATACGAAGAGAGAACTTTGGCAAGATTCTACTCTTGTGTTGTCTCTTCCTGATACACATGATCTGACTCTATGGAATCCGGTGATTAATAAATTGTAGCTATATTACTACTAGCTTGGCAGGAAATGTATATTTATTTTTGTAATGACGTATTTTTACGTATGATAGGGAGAAAAATCAGGATACTTGTAGGAAGTTGTATATGTTTGGTCTCTGGTCAAATACTCCATCCGTTCATAAAAGATTTATATTATAGAAAAAAATTTGTTTTAAAAAGATACATATTTTATATTTTCAATGTAACATTTGTCAACTAATAATGAAAAGTTGTGAAATTCAAGAACATTAATTGTATTTCTTAAAATTTTATTGGTTTAAAAATTTAGGAAACATAAAATTACAAAAAAATATGTATTTATAGGTAAATTTTAATATGTTTTATTAAAAAATGTGAAAATCTTAAAACGTTGATCTTTTAGGAACGTAATGAGTACAAACGATTTCTCATTATTGTAAACCATTTAATATAGTGTGGTTAATAAACTTACAAACATGTATATATTTGACCAATAAAAGGTTCATAAATGGAGCTTCCGAGAAACATTTATGGGGGAGAACTGAATTGTTCCAATTCCGAAAGCTCCATAATAATTAAGACTTCAAAGTTCAAAGCCATTCAAAGAAGAGAACCACTTAGGTAAATTAATTGAGAATAACTCCAGGTCAACTTCCACATCAGCAAATCAATACACGTGGACCAATGATGTTTAAAAGTGCACGGAACAGTAAAAGTGCGGATCCACGCGGTATTTATCTCATAAATGAAATAATTATTTTTTTATCCAAATACCAAAATAAACTCTTTTTCTGACAGTAACCACCAATAGGTTTCGTGTAGTGAGAGACTAAGCGACCGGCTTCAGCGGGTAAAACAAAATCCCAGAACCGCCCACAGCCGGTTGTGTGGTAAATATTTTCTTATTCTTCTCGTTGCGGAAAAAATAATAAATGGGGTTTAAGGCTTTTGTTTCCGGTTTTTTGGTTTCTTCTGAAAGGGTTTAATGTCTCTTGTTCGTTGGTGTGAGAAGGTGACGAGTTAAAAAAAAACGATAAAAACAAAAACAGAGGATTGACTGATCCCGAAATCTTCATTCCTAAAAGTCTTCGAATTTTTTGGTAAATTTTTCATTGCATAGCGTTCTTGAATCAGATTTGTGAGGTTATATATATATCCTTTTCAGCTTCTATGGGTTTTTTTCAGTTTGCGTGATCTGTAATCAACTGGAGCAGAGATTGTGTGATCCAGGTTCTAGCTGCCTGATTTGGTTAGTTTTCTTCATCTCGATTCTGTTTCTGATGGTTCTGGTGAATTCTGATCGTAAATGATTCGAATAAAGATTTGGCTTCTCATCAGAAAGTTTCGTTTTTTTTTCCTTATCAAGATCTGATAAAGACATCATTTTTTTTTGTTTGTTTGTTTGTTTCTACGTAAATTCTTTTAAAAAGTTTTGGCATTTGAGTCTTTTAAGTTTCAAAAAAATGTTGATGATCAAGAAGGGTTTGCAGGTTCGTTGTTAATCTGATTTTTGCATTTAACATTCAAAAATCTATAGACTAACGAGTTTCAAAACTATTACATTAAACTTTGGTGGAGATGATCTCAAATGTTTTTTTTTTTTTTGTTGTGTGCTGATGAATCTTTTTTGCAGCTTTGTGTTTGGTATATGCATCAACTGAGAGATGGTGGTCAAGAGGATGTTATACAGTGACTTTGATTTCTCCAGTTTTCCCAAGGCTCCTCGTTCAATCAGGGTAAAATATTCTTTTAATTTCTCTAATGTTTTTTTTTTTTTACTTTAAAAAAAAAATTGGTATCTGATGATGACTTGTGGGGTTTGCTGTTTTTATAGAGGAAGGTATCATCAAGTCAGAGGAGAGATGATGTTGACTGTGGGATGATGAGAGCAATTGATTTGCTCGCTTATGTTGCTGAGAAGTTGCAGGAAGAAGAAGGCGAGACCTCCTCAAACTCTATCAATGCATTCGAAGAAGGGTATTATAATCAGAATCGTTTGGCTGGAAAGATCAAGCAAGAACATCAAGCAAACCTTGCCTCATCAAAGTCACCTAGCGAAAACGCTAGCGGCGTGTCTTTGGAGCAGACACAGGTTTCTGATTGTAAGAGAGGCCGTGGTCTGAACCCTCTTGCAGGGTGCGGAAACAAGAAAGAGGATTGTGATTTTCATGTTGAATCAGGGGGCGTCACTGTGGAGACATGTGTTGTTAATAATGTAGATGCCGGCTTGGAAGACGGTGGCTTAATCAGCTTAAAGGATCCAAGTCAGTTACATGTGCAGTGTCCCGAACCAGTCCACCTGGATGGTGTCCCTAATGAGTATAGGAATCGTTCTAAGTTAGTTTGCAGAGATGATGACGAAAGCTATTGTGAATACTATAAATGTAAAGACAAGTGTAATAAGTCGTATAGTCCTTCTCTGACATGGGCTGGACATAGAAGAGCAGTCCACAGGTCCAAGTGTTTTGAAGGCACCAAAACAGGTTAGTATCAGATCTTATTGTTTGATGCATTGTTTTTTAGCTTGTGCTCACTTCTTATTCTGCTTGTTTATATCTTTGTAGATGGTTCTGTAAAGGCTTTGGACCGCAAGAGAAAGTTATGTTGTCGTTACAGCCCACGGAAGCATGAGACTCTTCATAAGAAGAGAAGATTGTCTGACAAAGGGTTGGTTGTAAATTCTGATGGAGGAATCACTAGTGAGAGTGGTACTAATTCAACTGAAAAGAGAGAATCGGGTATGTCTCAGTAGTATATATCTCCAGCTACTTCCATATCTGGCTTGGATGTTTTTCTTATTTCATGATTATTTTTTTGCTTACAGAAAATGGTGTTCTCTCTGACGCAATAGGTCTTCATTCAGAGGACTCACGTGGTACTTGACCAGTTCATAAATCACACAGACCTTTTGAACCAATACGTAATACGTGATTCTCTTCTCATGTTTTTTTTTTCATTGTTTGCAGTAAAGTTCAGCATCAAGTCCCTTAGGATTCCGGAGCTTTTTATAGAAGTTCCAGAAACAGCAACAGTAGGCTCACTCAAGGTATGTGATTACTTTCACTTTTGATGCTTTGGTTCTGCACTGTACATTAGTTGTGATACTGAACACTTTTGGGTACAGAGGACGGTGATGGAGGCTGTCAGTGCTTTACTCGATGATGGAATAAGTATAGGAGTGACAGTCCAAGGGAGGAAGGTTAGAGATGACAACAACACTCTGTCACAGACTGGTCTTTCGTGTAGAGAGAATCTAGGCAACCTTGGCTTCACCTTGGAGCCTGGTCCGGAAAAACTGAGTGTACCTCTTTGCTCTGAAAATCCTGTCATGTCTAAGCCAACTGATTCCACTAAGTTGTCAGAAAGGTAGTAACCTAATGGCTAGTATATCTTTCCTTTTCTGCTACAAGCTTTACTTCTGTGCATGGATGATCAATGTGAAGTTATATAAGATCGTTTGATCTTGCCAGGTCAGCAGCAAATTGTGTGGAGAATAATAGCCAGGAGTTAGTTCCATATCAGATGGACATATCAGCTGATGAACAACAACCTTCATCAGATTCAAGAGCGATGGTTTCAGTTTCAGCCTTGGAACCTGAAGCTCTTGCTATTGTCCCATTTAAGGAGAAACCAAAGCGCACGGAGCTTTCACAGCGCAGAATCAGGAGACCGTTCTCTGTTACAGAGGTAGAAGCTCTAGTAAATGCAGTTGAGGAACTTGGGACTGGAAGGTAAGCAGTCTAGTGCAGCTAAAGATAATGGTTAAACTGATTAACTTGTTTGTGGTCTCAACTAATGATCATTCTCTTATTACACAGATGGCGTGATGTGAAGCTGCGTTCTTTTGAGAATGAAAGTCATCGAACCTACGTGGACTTGAAGGTAAAATTCTTAAGTCATATACTCTTTGAATCTTAGTTGATGGTTTTACTAACTTTTTGATTATTTATTACAGGATAAATGGAAAACCTTGGTTCACACGGCAAGTATATCACCGCAGCAACGAAGGGGAGAGCCAGTGCCTCAGGAACTGCTAGACAGAGTCTTGGCATCGCATAGGTATTGGTCACAGCACCCACCGAAACAGAACGGGAAACATCAAGATGCTGCAACGATGGTGACTGAGTCAGGTCCGTCCATGTAAAGAAGGAGAAGGGTAATTACAATGACTTTCACTTGAAGACAAAGGAAGCAACGTGGGCAACTGTACAAAGAGCATAACAACAGATGCATAGCTTTTTATTTTTCATTTTTTTTTCCAACTTGAGACTAATTTTAATCATACCTGGCAGAAACAAGACATCTGTTCATTTCAGTTTCTAATTGATTTGATTCTGTAATATAATATTGGTATTGGTGGTAGGTTCTTGAAGACATTCTTTTATTTTTTTGGATTTTTTTTTTTTTTGGAAATATTGATATGTAGTTTTAGACAAATTCTTTTGTTGTTTGTTTATCATTCAATCTATTGCACAGTATTTTTTTTTCCTTAGACCATGCTTGATCTAGAATCTGTATGTTATGAAGTCTTTATTCTTCGTTTCAAACTCTTTTGTTAATCTATATGATTTTCCTGAGCATATAGTCTCATAGCCAACCTTTGTTGAGTAATGCATTCACCCACTCTCTCTCTCTCTCTCTTTGGGATGAGAAAATCTCTGGCCAAATCCACCAGGCTGTTACGAGGCTGTTACTCCAAGTGCTCACTTACAGTTACTCCAAGTGCTCACTTACAGTTACAAGATGTAGTCTCATAGCCAACCTTTGTTCTATTGCGAGGCTGTTACTCCAAGTGCTCACTTACAGTTACAAGATGACTAGAGAAGGAGCTGTAATATATATATACAACGCTTGGGGTTTCTGCTCAGTACTACCTCAATCAAAGCAAACATTGGTTGCATTGCACCATGAGGGACCGTATCATTTGATTTCCATGGAAGAACACTATTGCATTTCCATATCACCCCTTGAATTTTGCTTTGAGTTTGAGTCTTCTTTTGTATAAGTAGTTAACTGTGGCAAAGTTCCAGTTTTGTAAACTTCCTTAGGAAAAGCTTACTTTGTAAACGTTTTGGTAACATTAAAATGCAATTTAATCAATTAAATTACAGTCATATCTATAATCTATTTATCTTATTAGAAAAGATAGGTTCACTCTCTATCTAATTATATATAGTATCATCATACCATTAACACATAGGCACATAGAGTCATAAACGGATAAGCGAGACGACGAAACATTAAAAAACTAGAAACTGTTTTATAAAAAATTTAGGAGACATACGTATTTGGTGTTCAACCATATATCTTTGTTTGCTACATCAAATATAATCAATCCAGTTAGATGGATCACTCTAAATACTCTTTTATCATTAGGTGAATTACATCATGGATTGTCCATTGACTGTATCTTGAATTCAAAATAACTAAAACATAAATTAGTTATATAGCTAAAAATACATTATATGTGGTTGTGGTTTAAAACACTAGGTTGCAAAGTCATAAACTGGGTATGCAGAAACGAACTAAATGAACTCCTGACTATATCTATCTATATATAAAGCGAATACATACTGGATCCACCATATATTATATATATGTATGTATATATCAATCATCTTTACTACACAAAATATAAGCAAAAAAAACTTCACTCAACAATCCGACTGTTACAGCCTAGTGCTTTTGAGATGCAAGATACCTTAGTGTGGCTGCCTGAGAAGTCGGGATCATATTCCACAAAGTCGGGTTATGCGCTGGCAAAATTACAGGGCAATGGCCAAGAATCAGAAGAGGCTCTTCACCATTTTATCTGGAAAACATGTGTCTGGAGCATAGCAACTTCACCTAAGCTAAAGCTCTTTCTATGGAAACTATCACACAAAGCCTTATCAGTGGGTGACGCTCTGGTACGACGAGGCATTAATGTCACTGGGGAGTGCAAGCGGTGTGGTGGAAGAGAGAGTGAAATCCATGCGTTCTTTCAATGCCCGTTTGCTGCAAAAGTGTGGGATCTCTTGCCCGCTCTACATAAGCCCCTCGCCTCCACTGCATCAATCTTACAACTTCTTGAAAGAGGTAAGCGCATTATCAATCTTCCTCCTTCGGGAGTCTCGCAGCCGCTTTACCCCTGGATATTATGGAACCTATGGACTAGCAGAAACCAGCTTCTGTTCGAAGACAAGAATTATTCAGAGCTGGAGGTCCTCAACAAAGCTATCCGAGATGCACGAGAATGGAGCTGGGCTCAACCACTCAGCTTGCAAAAACCTTCGACTAACATAGCCCCCCCACCGAGTATATGCAACGATCCCTCTGTCTTACTCTGTTTTACAGATGGTGCTTGGGATGCAGGTTCGAAAAAATGCGGGTTGGGATGGGCTTTCAAAGACAAGGCGGGTTTGCTTCGGGCGCAAGGTTCTGGTGCAAGGGGCTATGTCAATTCCGCTCTAATGGCAGAAGCTCTAGCACTTAAGATGCGATCTCGGCTGCAATCCATTTAAGTTTCCTCAATCTGAGGTGCCTCTCAGACTCTAGTAGTCTCATCTCTCTGCTCACCACAGATTCCTCTGTCACTGAGTTCCAAGGGATCCTCCACGACATCCGCGTGTTGAGTAGTTCCCTTTTATCTGTTTCATTTGCTTTTACGCCTCGAGCTTCAAATGTATGTGCGGACGATTTAGCCAAATCAACCCTACGCTTGTTTGTAAACTCTCCTCCTCTAATGGAGTAACTCTGGTTATTTTGGAATTATGAATGAATGTTTGATCAAAAAAAAAAAAAAAAAAACTTCACTCAACAAAATCAAATTTCGATGCAGATGACTGACATATGTTTCCATGTGTTGGACGTATGAATTACACTACGTCAAGAACAATCGAAAACATGTTCACAAATTGGTTTTAGAATGTTTATGTAAAATGATTATAGAAATATATGGAACTGATATGGTGTTCTTGAATAAGATGTTTAAACTTGTCACTTAAAATCAGTTTTTGCAAATAATTGAAATAACAACTCAATGAATCCTTAATCAAATAACATCCAAGAAATCTTAAATATTGTGGTCCTCAAATTAAAAACACAAATTTAAGACAGGTAAATTTCCTTTTGTCCAAGGTACAAAAGAGCATTCGCAAAGAGCAGATCATTAGTCGTCGAGGACGATGACCACTGGCTTCTTAATAGCCAGATGCTTTCCAATGCTTGTGAGAACCTGCTCCACTAGGTACCTGAATTTGTACTCTTTCCCCTTTGGATCGTAATAGTACTGCACAAAATTATATGAAAATGAAATGGTGTTTTATATAGAATATGAAAAACCTTCAAACAGGGAGTAAAAAATGTGGGAGAAACATTGCAAAGAACGCGTTGACAATGGCAATAAGAAATATTTTTTTTCTAATATATAGCTTAGTTCCACATAATGATAACAAATAAACCACTGACACTTTATCCAGAAACAATACCACTAAGTTTCATGATATAACTTGTGGTTGTTTTAGGGCACCCAAGAGCAAAAGGTTTTCCATCACAAAACACATAGTATTAGATCTTAGAACCTAAATCTACTATGTAGATCTCACAGGGGCAATGATTTGTTTTATTAGAAATCAGTCTATCGCTTAGTTCAACATACCTATAAGAAATGAACCACTAATTGTCATCACATAAAATATAGATCGAAAGAAAACATTACCCGGTAAAGTCGGCCTGACAACATGATGCGACGCTCCTCGACGAGCCAGCCATTGTAAAGCCAGTTGTATTGAGGATATGTGTTATCAAAGACGGCTGAGTAAGCTCCACGAATTGTGTTCAATGGCCTTTTACGTTTTTTCTCCACAATCATATATGTCTTTCTCCCTTCTTTCGACAATTGCACCACGCTTTGTTCATAACTGATGACCTCCGTTTTTCTTATACCCTTCTTCCTCTTTGGCCTGGCGCTAGAACTGCTACCTGCACCCATCTCCATAGATTCTCCTCTCTTTATTTTTTTTACCTGTCTTGTAATTTTTTTGTGGTTGATGGTATTGCTTAATGCCCATATATATATAAGGATATTTTGTTACAGTCAAACTGCATCTTATCATGTTTGACATTTGTTACTCCCTCATTGCTCCATACAAAAATCATATCTTCGAAATGTACACATGTATACATTCACAGTCAAATATGCGTTTTTTTCTTCCTAAACAAATATTTTCTAACCTTTTTTAACCTTACAAAAAATAAAATATTATCAATTTAAAAAATAGTTTTTAATTGTCATGTGTGTATTTTGTGTTTAAAGGTAATAATAAAAAAGACGGAAAAGATCTAGCATATTCTTGAGTACAAATCTAGCTAGTGTTTTTTTAAAAGTTAATATTATTAACAGGTATTATTACAGCGTATTTATTTTGTGTTAAAAGATAATAAATTAATAATAAAATTGAAAGGAAAAAATATAGCATTTTTGGTCAAATCTAGCATTTGTTTAAAGGGTAATAATATATATTAAGAGGTATTATTACAACGCGTTTTGTGTGTTAAAAGGTAATATTGACTTGTATATCTTTTATTCAAAAGGTCATACTACCATTGACAGAAAATATATGTTTTCTTTTTCTGATATTTCGTTATATTCAAATTAATTGATTTTTTTTTTAAAAAAAATTGTTTTTTTTTGAAAAAATATATAAAACCAGTTTCTATTGAATGAGAAATAAAAAACTTTAATAGGATATAGGCCAGATTGTAAAATGCGCACATCTTAACCAATTAAACAGTGAAATAGTGTTTGGTTAAAAAAGTCGTGTGTTACTAAAACTCAAAAACTTATTCTTTTTAATAGAGAAATCGAATAATCTATGTGTATTCACCCAATTTGAATGCGATAATTGAAAAAAAAAAACAATGAAAAGAACCAAAAAAGTATAAAAACCTAATCAAAATATGGTAGATTAAAAATTGTGTTACCCTTCATCTTAGGGAAACTTAGAAGAATTAGGGATATTGACTCAAGAAGGACTCAAACACCTAATTTCTAACTGTTGCGGCGCGGTGATGCTTTGTCAATCCTAGTTTTTTTTTAACACCAAATATTTATTTTAAAATTAAAAATTTGATGGACTAAATCGGTTATAAACGGAGAGATACTCTAACGAGTGTCATTTTCTAGCTAAATATATTGTATGGAACCAATAACAGTCCAATAAGAAAACCTCGAAAACTCCCAATTTTTTTTCCTATTCGTTTGATTTGATTGGTCCGGAACAACCGAATGCGTTGCACTTACCGAGATTCCGAACATTATAGATGGTTAGAAAAATATGAAAAAAAGAAGAAGATGATATTCCACTTTGTTCCCTAAAAAAAGTCACCTTTAGAAAATGTTTTGTCAAAATGTAAACATGTGGGGAATTTTGAAAAAAAAATTTTATGTGGTAAGTTGTAACAAAATATTTTTTTATAATAAAATATTATTGTACTGCGGGCGTTTAAGGGTTTTTGGTGTAAAAGGTAAAGGGAAGCCGAAGAAAAAAGGTTTAACGGCGCCGGAGAGGGGGTGGGAGATGAGTGGGGCTGGAGTGCCTGACTTCTTCTACAGAGAAGCTCAACGTCTTGGCTATGTCGCTCGTTCCGCTTTCAAGGTGAATTTACATTCATACCCTCCCCTGTTTCTTCTTACATAAACTCTGATCTCTCTCTCTCCTTGCAACTACTACAGCTTCTACAGATTCAAAAGCAGTACAAGCTCATCAAACCAGGCTCCTCTGTTCTTGACTTAGGTTGTGCCCCTGGTGCTTGGCTTCAGGTAGAGCTCCAACTTTGTTTCCAATGTAGTTGCGAGCAGAGGAAGGTTAACTTGAGTTCTTTTGCTACAGGTTGCTTGTCAAAGCTTAGGTCCGCTTAGAAGTGGTGGAAACGTCGTTGGTATGGATATAAAGGTCAGAGGAAGCTTCACTTGGATTCAGTTCTTGGCATTCTCTGTGTAAAGTCGTTGACTTTATGTTTAAAATTCAGAGCAGAAGGTGAAGGTTCCTCCACTGTGTGATGCTCGAGTGCAGACCATTAGCGCCGATGTTTTAAACTTCCCCAGACAAAAGATTAGAGAGTTATCTCCTCAGGTGAAGGTTCTTTCATAATTAGACCTTTTCAGAATATTGTATGCTTAAGAGATGATGGAATGAAGTGCTTGAATGTGCAAAGTTAGAGTCTTTATTTACTTTTTGTTTGTTCTTGATTGGTCTGTTGTGCAGCATATGGGGTTCTCAGTGGTTCTATCAGATATGTGTCACTCAGTAACTGGAATTACCAGTAGAGATGCAGCTCTCTCTGCTGAACTGGGAATGCGAGCCCTTAATTTGGCTGTTGGTCAAGCTGCCATCTCTAAGTCACTCGATGATGATGATGATGAAGGAGGTGATGAGGAGAGTCGTGTTGGTGTGCTTAGGCATGGAGGTCATCTTGTCATCAAGCTTCTTGAAAGCGAGGATGCTCAAGGTAACTATAAAAACAGTACCAATGAACGTGATGATTCCTCTTTGCTTACAATGCAGACTGTTTTATGTTTTAGATTTTGCGAGGATATGCAAGCCAATCTTTAACAAGGCATCTTGGTTGAGGCCAAAAGCTACAAGACCATCATCTCGAGAGATCTACTTGATTTGCCAGGGCTTTCGTTCATAAAGAAAAAAGCCTTTCATATACTACAATGAAGACTCAACTACATTTTTTTTAATGTAGTTTATAAAGGATCAGAAAAAAATAATATAAAGCAGCATCCAGATTTTGCGTGTTAGTAGTATACTAGTATTATTCTCTTGCTGCGCACGAATCAAATTTATTGTATTTTAAATTATTTTATCATAATTTTCAATCAAAATAAATGAGTATTTTAATCAAAAATTATATATACATGAAAGTATTGCTTCCACAATATCAGCACACAGGGTTTCATACTGAAAATCTGATATTTTTAAAATTAAAATATCAAAGAAAAAGTATTAGTATTCTTTATAAATGATACTTCATATAAAAGTAAATCCATAATGATACTTACAATATGTTTATATCATATATTAATAGTTTTATGAGTTACTTGAAAGCTAATATTGGATTTCTTACTTTATTTTCAGTATCAAATATGTTTGAGAACTGCAAATAATTTGTCTAACTATTTGAGCTACTGCTTTGTGATATTCATGTGTTAATTAAAGTTCTGAAGTTAGGTATATATGTTTGAAAATCAAGATATTAATAATTAAGCACCTAGTCTTTAGATATTTTTCATCTTCTATGATTAGGTTTATACACTTCTGTTTATTACAATAATATTTGAGTTTATGCTGAATCTTAAAAAACTAATTGAGCTGTCTAAAAGTAAAAAAAAATTATGTTCCAAAGTTATTTAACTTACTGTTTGAAATATCATTTAGGGCTGTCTTGATACAACTTTTGAAGAAGATGCAAAAGCGCTTGCAGTGCTTGAGAAGATATTTTCTGCATTTCACATCAAAGCAAAAATGATAGGAGAGTAGGAAAATTAAGAATGATATGATGCTTTTAATATACAATTGTTTACCAATGCAGTAAACTGAATTTTTCTCTCAGTGTTGCAATTTGAATGCTGCTCCGTTTATATTCTTTTCCGGATCTTGAATATTCATATTGGTCGCTGAAACCAAACATACAAATTAGTTGATTTACGTTAATTAAAAATACAATGACACAAAATTATTTTACATATCCTTTGTAATTTTGACGTAGTGTTGCTTTCCATGCATATTGGAGCATGTTTTTTTTTGTTTTGAAAATGAAGCATGTCGAAGAACTATCGGTAGAATCTGCGAGTTTGTTTTCTATAGCACATTGAAAAATGCATGATTAGTTTCTGCACAATTTTAAATTTATTTGAATTTGATTATGAAAATAAAATCGTTTACCTTTGCCATAGATTGTGGTTGACTTCTGATGTTGTTGTCTCCTTCTCCCTGGTTATTTTATTAGGATTTGGAATCTTCATTGTTGAAACTTTGCAATGAGACCAACACGGACGTTAAAATGAAGTTTGTACTTGTTACAAATGTGTCAGAGACAATTTAATAACAAAGATTTGAAAACATAATTGGAAACGTGTGAAGAAAATAGACAAATGGATACTTTTGTTTGTGATGAAGAAGATATAAACAGTTTTTTTTGTTGCTTCGTTTAAAAAAAACAGTTTTTTGGCTAAAAAACAGAAACGGTTGTTAAATCGAATGTTGTAACTTCCATGAACAGAAAGTAGAATACGTGGGTTTGGCAAAAAATTTAATTGATTTTTAAAAAAAAAAAAATTGCCACGTGTCAGTATTTGATTCGCCCGACGACTTGCGCTTTAGTAACTGGAATTACCAGTAGAGATGCAGCTCTCTCTGCTGAACTGGGAATGCGAGCCCTTAATTTGGCTGTTGGTCAAGCTGCCATCTCTAAGTCACTCGATGATGATGATGATGAAGGAGGTGATGAGGAGAGTCGTGTTGGTGTGCTTAGGCATGGAGGTCATCTTGTCATCAAGCTTCTTGAAAGCGAGGATGCTCAAGGTAACTATAAAAACAGTACCAATGAACGTGATGATTCCTCTTTGCTTACAATGCAGACTGTTTTATGTTTTAGATTTTGCGAGGATATGCAAGCCAATCTTTAACAAGGCATCTTGGTTGAGGCCAAAAGCTACAAGACCATCATCTCGAGAGATCTACTTGATTTGCCAGGGCTTTCGTTCATAAAGAAAAAAGCCTTTCATATACTACAATGAAGACTCAACTACATTTTTTTTAATGTAGTTTATAAAGGATCAGAAAAAAATAATATAAAGCAGCATCCAGATTTTGCGTGTTAGTAGTATACTAGTATTATTCTCGTGCTGCGCACGAATCAAATTTATTGTATTTTAAATTATTTTATCATAATTTTCAATCAAAATAAATGAGTATTTTAATCAAAAATTATATATACATGAAAGTATTGCTTCCACAATATCAGCACACAGGGTTTCATACTGAAAATCTGATATTTTTAAAATTAAAATATCAAAGAAAAAGTATTAGTATTCTTTATAAATGATACTTCATATAAAAGTAAATCCATAATGATACTTACAATATGTTTATATCATATATTAATAGTTTTATGAGTTACTTGAAAGCTAATATTGGATTTCTTACTTTATTTTCAGTATCAAATATGTTTGAGAACTGCAAATAATTTGTCTAACTATTTGAGCTACTGCTTTGTGATATTCATGTGTTAATTAAAGTTCTGAAGTTAGGTATATATGTTTGAAAATCAAGATATTAATAATTAAGCACCTAGTCTTTAGATATTTTTCATCTTCTATGATTAGGTTTATACACTTCTGTTTATTACAATAATATTTGAGTTTATGCTGAATCTTAAAAAACTAATTGAGCTGTCTAAAAGTAAAAAAAAATTATGTTCCAAAGTTATTTAACTTACTGTTTGAAATATCATTTAGGGCTGTCTTGATACAACTTTTGAAGAAGATGCAAAAGCGCTTGCAGTGCTTGAGAAGATATTTTCTGCATTTCACATCAAAGCAAAAATGATAGGAGAGTAGGAAAATTAAGAATGATATGATGCTTTTAATATACAATTGTTTACCAATGCAGTAAACTGAATTTTTCTCTCAGTGTTGCAATTTGAATGCTGCTCCGTTTATATTCTTTTCCGGATCTTGAATATTCATATTGGTCGCTGAAACCAAACATACAAATTAGTTGATTTACGTTAATTAAAAATACAATGACACAAAATTATTTTACATATCCTTTGTAATTTTGACGTAGTGTTGCTTTCCATGCATATTGGAGCATGTTTTTTTTTTGTTTTGAAAATGAAGCATGTCGAAGAACTATCGGTAGAATTTGCGAGTTTGTTTTCTATAGCACATTGAAAAATGCATGATTAGTTTCTGCACAATTTTAAATTTATTTGAATTTGATTATGAAAATAAAATCGTTTACCTTTGCCATAGATTGTGGTTGACTTCTGATGTTGTTGTCTCCTTCTCCCTGGTTATTTTATTAGGATTTGGAATCTTCATTGTTGAAACTTTGCAATGAGACCAACACGGACGTTAAAATGAAGTTTGTACTTGTTACAAATGTGTCAGAGACAATTTAATAACAAAGATTTGAAAACATAATTGGAAACGTGTGAAGAAAATAGACAAATGGATACTTTTGTTTGTGATGAAGAAGATATAAACAGTTTTTTTTGTTGCTTCGTTTAAAAAAAACAGTTTTTTGGCTAAAAAACAGAAACGGTTGTTAAATCGAATGTTGTAACTTCCATGAACAGAAAGTAGAATACGTGGGTTTGGCAAAAAATTTAATTGATTTTTAAAAAAAAAAAAAATTGCCACGTGTCAGTATTTGATTCGCCCGACGACTTGCGCTTTAGTATATAAAGGATGTCTGTCATACACAATGAAAAATACAAATTTAAAGCAGGCATGTGTCTTCTTCACAGGAATTGTTAAATTCATAAAAAAGTAACAATCAACAAAGCCGTCTTAGCTCAGTGGTAGAGCGCGTGACTTTTAATCCCGTGGCCGTGGGTTCGATCTCCACAGACGGCGAAGAACACCATCTTTTATTATTTTCATTTTTTTGTCATTTTGTTTGGGCCGAGTCGGTGAACTTCAAAACGAATTTAGACAAGACACCATCAATCAACTCCTTTCCCAGAGGTTTTTAGGGTTTCTTCACCGACAACAACACTCTTACTCGCTCACGAAAACATGACTGCCGAATTGAAAGAGGAGATCCTCGCCGCCAAATTAGAAGAGCAGAAGATCGATGTAACAACCACCACTCTCTCTCTCTCTCAGGTTTAAGAAATGTGTACTTACTGTTTCTTTCTGATTTCGATTTGTAGCTCGATACACCTGAAGTTGTAGACGATAATGATGAGGATGATGATGACTCCGAGGATGACGACGAGGTAGAAGGTAAAGCTGTCTTGTTTTAGCAGAGAATTGTCTTTGATTGATTTTTTTTGTTGTCATCTTGTCATTTTAATTTAGATGCTCCTGATTGGTGAAATTTTGATACTTGTTTTGGTAATAATAGAATGAGTTAAGTAGGCTCATGTCTGAGACGATTTGTTAATAGCAGGACATGATGGAGAGGCTGGTGGTCGGTCTAAGCAAAGCAGAAGCGAGAAAAAGAGTCGCAAAGCTATGCTTAAGCTTGGAATGAAACCCATCTCTGGTGTTAGCCGTGTCACCATCAAAAAGAGCAAGAACGTCTGTCTCCTTCTTTCTCATATTCTAATCTTTCTTTGTGTTACCAAAGTTGCAAACTTTTAATCATAGAATGTGTGGATTGAATAAATGCAGATCTTGTTTGTGATATCGAAGCCTGATGTGTTCAAGAGTCCAGCCTCGGATACCTATGTGATCTTCGGGGAGGCCAAGATCGATGATTTGAGCTCCCAGCTTCAGACGCAGGCTGCTGAGCAGTTCAAGGCTCCGGACCGCAGCAACTTGGTTTCCGGTGGAGAAACATCCAGCGGTGCAGCTGCAGCTGCAGCAGCAGCTGGTGGTGATCAGGATGATGAAGAGGTGGACGAGGAGGGTGTGGAGCCTAAGGATATCGAGCTGGTGATGACCCAAGCTGGAGTGTCTAAGCCAAGGGCTGTTAAGGCTCTCAAGGCTGCTGATGGAGATATTGTCTCTGCCATCATGGAGCTTACCACCTAAAATCCCAAAACCTTTTCTCTACTTAGATGCTGGTTCTCGTGTGTTTTCTTTTGTCTTGTTTTTTAAGTTTACTTTGCATGTTGGGTCATTATGAGTTTAGACTCGTTTTAATATTACATAAGATAAATTGTTGTTATTATGATTTTGCATTCGATTTATCAAGAGTAATGCAAGTGCGTTGCTTCTTCTTTGTGGGCCACAAATTGTGGCGTTAGTTAACAGATATCTCCAGCCATTTCTTTTTAGAGTTAACAAATGAGACTTGAAACTAATTCATAATGTTATACCATTAATCCTCAATCCCAACTCTTTAACCTTGAATTTTTAACCCTAAACAGATATTTGTTTTTAATTTAAAGAGACTAGAGATTTTTTCCGCGCTTCGCGCGGATTCTGTCTTATAAATTTATTTTATTTATAATATTATTTGTCGGTTTTTTCCTTTTACATTAACTTCGTATTTTTTCAATGTTAGGTTTTTTTAATTTAAATTTATATGTTTATAATTTTTCATTTTTCTTGTTGTAGATGGAAAATTATATTTTTAATTGATGATTTTTTGTATGTGACATAAACTTTTTGAAATTTTAAAATAATGTTATATATAGTACGATGAACACATTAAAGAAGAGAAACATATTCAGACACATTTTACAAAGGTTTTATATGCATAATTTTAAACATTATATATGTATATATTATAAGTTTGAAACATGTAAATGCTTTCTAAAACTAAATACTTGTTTTGAGTTTACATAACTTATCGAAAGTTTTTATCTCTTTTTAAATTCAAATCACAGAAAAAAATATCAAAAAGTCAGTATAGATGGGGTTTTTGGGCTTTTAAATCAACACTGAAAAATTACATGAATCAGATAACAAAAGTTTTATAAACAACTGGATAAAATTTGACCGAGCCAAAGATTTTCACACAATATGTTCTTTCTTCTCCAAATTGCGAAGAACCTATAGGCACAAGAAAAAAAATCATAATTTTTTTTTCCACTTATCTAACATTTTTTCTCCTTTACACACGAAGTTTATTACACTGCTATAAGCAATAGAGAACTCTATTCATATAAGATTTACATCTATGCATTTTGACAAAAAAAAATTTTAGCCAACTTTAGTTTCGGAATGGCCTAACTTCAGTCATATACACTATATTTTCTCTATGATTCAAATCTTACAATTTAAATATATGTGCAGATTTCCATGTGAAAAGCACGCACGCCATCTATCATTCAACCTATTACTTTTTCCAAAGTAAACACTATAATCCTCGTTTGGTTAGCTCTACAAACTAATCTCTTTGGATCAGTTTACTAAAAAATATGGATACTAATGTCATAAAAGAATATAAACACTATCAACAACAAATATTGGCACACGACTATTTGGTTCAAGGAACATATTCCACGTAATGCGTTTATATCATGGCTGGCTTTGCGGAGAAGACTGCCAACCAAGGATCGCTTGAGGCGTTGGAGGTTAAATGTCTCAGGAACGTGCGTCCTTTGTAATCTGGAATTAGAGACTCACCATCATCTCTTCTTTGAGTGTTCTTTCTCTCGCTTGATATGGGAGCCTTTTGCTGCTGAAGTTTGGATTTCTCCTCCGGCTGATCTACACTCTGTTGCAGCATGGATCAATCAACCTCGCGTCAACGCAGATGCGCATGCTACTCCAGTCATCAAGCTCTACTTTCAGTCAGCCATCTACCTGATGTGGAAAGAGCGTAATGCTCGTGTGTTCACAGCTGTCTCCTCACCTTCATCAGTCATCATTGCCTCTCTCGACCGTATGATGTGTGACCGTCTTCTCTCTTACCCAGCAAGTTCTTTTTTCTCCTCTTCTCTACTTCTTTTTATCTTTCTTGTATAAGACTTTCTTAAGGCTTTTTTTACCTTGAATTGTTATTGGTTGTTTTTGTTTCCTTGGTGTCAAAAGTTGTTTAAAAACAACAGTGTAACCTTTCAGAAAATGATAATCTTAACATCTTACCAAAAAAAATAACAAATATTAACTTATTTATGTGAATATATATTTTATTTTAAATCATTATAGTGGACGAAGAAAACACTATAATATGTACAACAAATTTTCTTAGATTCACCTCATCATACTCACCATTTTACCATTTTAATTACATAATTTTACATGAGCTTCTTCACCCTCTCCGGTTATTTTCTATTTATTTATAACTACAATATAAAGTTATAAACTATATATATTATAAATTAATAATTTATTTATTCTTGAAGTCTAACGATTAAAAATAGAACATAATTCAATATAGATATATGATTCTATTAATAAATTTATTAGCAGTTACAAATTTGAAATTTCTAGAAATATCAAAAGTCGTATGTTAGTTAATTATCTTCTAAATGACATATATTTCTAATTTTTTTGGATAAGAATATTTTGGCTGAGGTGGATAGTTCCAAAAACTTTGAATTTAGTCCCTTTTATATAGTAGGATTCTTAGATTCACCTCATCATACTCACTATTTTACCATTTTAATTACATAATTTTACATGAGCTTATTCACCCTCTCCGGTTATTTTCTCTTTATTTATAACTACAATATAAATTTATAAACTATATATATTATAAATTAATAATTTATTTACCTTTGAAGTCTAACAATTAAAAATAGAACATAATTCAATATATATATATATGATTCTATTAATAAATTAGCAGTTACAAATTTAAAATTTCTAGAAATATCAAAAGTCATATGTTAGTTAATTATCTTCTAAATAATATATATTTCTAAATTTTTTTTAGATGAGAATATTTTAGCTGAGGTGGATAGTCTCATAAGCCTTGAATTTAGTCACTTTTATATAGTAGGATTCAATCTATTCTTTTAAATCTAGTTTCTAAATTATTCCTTACTGGCTTGCCTACAGTTTACTGCTGTTGCATTTATTGAACTGTATATTCCCTACGCCCTATGAGGCTCAACTTGTTTTAAATGGTTATCTTAATTATTCCTTGATGGCTTGCTTACAGCTTACTGATACATTTCTTGAACTGACTATGAGACTCTGATCTAATGATCATGACAAATGAGATTTGAGGTTGTGACCAGCAAAGGGAGTAACAAAAAATCCATATGCTCGGTTTCACTTTAAGTCATGTCACATGCACGGTTCTAACAGTTCAAGAATCTCTAGATCATGTCTCCCATAACTTTTAAGAAGAATAAAGTAAACTTTCGCAAACTTGGATACATCATTTGGAAAAATACTAAGAAATCTGAAAATTACTAAATGTCACGGTCTCTACGGCACTCAGGAGGAGGCACGGGAAACCTGACACGGTCAGTACAATAGTTGTAGATGGTGTATCTTGTACGAACCCATTTGAGACGCTTGTACTGTTGAGCATCCAAGTCTTGGAACTCTTTCTGATCCCACCAACGTTTCCCTTGCGTCTCGCAGAACTTAGCATTCACCGAAGCCTCACATCCGTCTACGTGGAAACCTCTGTAGGACGCCACGAAAGGAGCCTTTGCCCAGTTGGTTTTCTCTAGCCCTCCCCTTGTGGCCCAGTCGTCTGCGTTCCAAAGACTGGAATAGATCTTCATCGGCTGGTTGAATGGAAACTTCACCCCAATGTCTTTGCTGTTCTTGAATACTCGTATCGGCACATCATCCACAAAGAACCTGTTGTTACAAACTATACACTTAGCTTTGGGATCTTTTTGAGTAGAAACTACAGTTTGAGCAGGGCCGGCCCAAATTTTTTGAAGAAAACTATATAAAAGATATAGACTCCTAAAATATTTTTTTAAGCCCCCAAATTTGTAAAAAATATTTTGAACAAAATTAGTTTGTATATAGCCCACTAAATCTCAGAACTACTTTGAAGGATGTTGTTGACTTACACAATCTGATACATATTCCAGAGAACTGAATAGGAATGATAGTCCTTGGAAGGGTCAAACCATAGGTTTATCCTCTGCTCTCTGTTTCCTTTGCCTCCTGTGAACACGTTTGTCTGTAAAATGTAAGGTTGGCCGGTTCTGTTCCCTAGAAACTCAAAGTCTATCTCGTCGTGTTCTGAGCTCTGCGATGACAACTGCAGTAAAAAGAAAGATGCAACTTATTTTTATTCAGTTGACAACTTAAAGATCTGCACAAATAACAAGTTCCACTTACGTAGAAGGCGGTCACAGTTCCAGCAGAGTCCCCAGGAACCATCTTTATGTGCATACTGAAGTGTCCAAATAAGTATGAGCCTTTGGACTGAAAGCCAGTGCCTTATGCCCATTGAACAAGAACAATCAGAAAGAGCTTTAGTTATATCTTTCTTAGAGAAATTTATAAGAAGGCAGAGAAACTCACCAGTGTACTTGTCTAGGAAAAGATGCACTTCAGAACCACCGTTGAGGTACTTAATGTGATCAAAAGCCCATGTTGGAAAGTAGTTCCTGCCGAAAGGAACATCAACGGCCTTTTTAGGAGGTACACCAAATGTTACTGTGGCCATAACCAGAAAGGTGAGGCAAAGAATAAGTGGAAGACGACCCATTCTCACTCTTATCGCACCAAACATTTTGTAACATGGATGTTTCTATTTATAGCCATATCAGCTAGATTGCTAGTCTTAATATAATATCTTATTACTATTATTATAATCACAGCACTTTGGGTTACTTTCAATGTTTGTAGCAGTCTTGTTAGTAACTTAGAGAGTGTTGCAGATACACATGGACTGACTAGTCTTATGCTGACATGATAATAAGGTCCTCATCCCCATGTTCTCGCTAATTAATGCATCTTTGGATTCTTTTAAGCTTTAGATCTATGGGCTGAACATAATAAACAAACACTATTTGACTGCAGATACCATCACCGACCAGATTTGCTAATACGCTTTGAGTTTAGACTTCCAAAAACTAACCTGAAAATTGGAAAAATATCACACACGGTGGAGAGAAACCACATAATAAACCTGTAGAGAGAGGTTATGGGGAAAAAACAAACCAAAAAGGTTCAAGTTTCAATAATGGATACAGAGACATGATCACATGACCAGAAAGCATGTGCCCATTCACCATGTACTTCACTCTATCTATTTAAAAAAAAAAACTTGGCCACTGGTCATGTGATCAACTAGTTGTTTTCTTCGCTAATCAGATAATTTTTAATTAAGCCGCTAGAATTACAAATTGGATATAGAGATTTACATATTAGTCATAGAAACTGGCTACCGTTATCAACCAAACTGCATCATAAATACTAACTAGATTAATCGCAAGAAGAGAAAGAAGCTGGAGGGAAAGATAGGACGACGTTTCCCTGCGAACCGGATAACGGACGTTAAATTAAATATTTTACGGGTGAAAGACCAAGACCGAACGGAAATATTCCGAAACCAGGACCCAACCGAAATATTCCAAAAAATATTAACTATATACATATAACATAACCATAAATAAATAAATAAATATATATATAATTAAACAAATCTATTAATAATATCTTAAAGTATTTGATTTTTTTTTTATTAAAAAATATCTAAACTACCAAATGATCAGAAAGTAATGGAAAGTATCTACATATTTTTATCTAAAAAACAAAAATAATCCAAATTATTTAATATTATAATCTCAATCATCTTGATTATTCAATAATTTACCCAAAATAACCGATCCGAACCAAAATCAAACGTAAACTGATAATTTTCCAGGTATCTAGTTCCTATTTTTTACTATCTGGATTTAAACTGCTACTTGAACCGGACCGATATTTAAAATGTTCATCTCGACGTGAAACGATATATAACGGTCGTTGTGGTGTACGTAGTCAAGTGCTTAATTAGATATGCGGTGCTCAGTTATTTTACATGACAACAACAACAACAACAACAAAAAAACTTCATTTATTGGTCAAGAAACGTGAACAAAGAGGGGACGTTGATATAAACATACATGTGTATACGTCCCGTTTTCATTTCACTACGCTAAACAATCTAAGAGGATCATTGCGTGCTCCGCACCCTAAGAAAAAGAGAAGGGGCGTTATGTGTATGTATATCACACGATTGAAATCAGTTCGATGTATCTTGAATATTCTCGAGAGAAAGCTGCTTCTGCAACCACATCTGTCGGTGGAACCGGGTAATGAAAAGATCAGCCACGTTGTCGATCTCATCTTCCAACCGAAACTCTTCTCCCTTGTCTTCCTTGGAGTGTTTCACCATGTCTATCACCGAGCCCTCTGCCTCAAACAGCGAGTGTCTCAAGTCTGGATACTTTTCATCATCTTCCTCTTCTTCTTCATCTTCCTCGTCCACATATTGTACATATTGCGGAGAGGCAGCAGGAGTGGTTGACATATTGGCGTTGTGGCTATACACTACCACCATGTTATTTTTATCCTTATTACCACCATCATCTAGGCTTCTTGATGTTGGTTTGGATTTGAGCTTGTGAGACCACGAGCTCACCACCATGTTTCTGTTGTGGAGTAGCGAGAATATTACAAGACGGGTCTTAAAGGCTCTTGTTTTCCTCTTTAGCTCCTTCGTCTTGTCTTTTGCAAGACCAGCCAACATGTTTATTATATCCTTCACGAACTCTGCCGCCTTCTTCTTCATTATTTTTATATTTGCTTGACTTCGCTTTTGGTTCCTATCTACTAGTATATATTTGTGTTGTTGGGTCTATGGAGAATGGAAATGGGTGAGATGAAGGAAAGGGTCATATTTATACAATCACAATAATGGTGCTGGCTAAGGAAATCTATAAAGCTATAATGACATGTGGCGGTTCCTGGCTGGTTTATCTCCATTCACAATCATCCCGAGGACCACCTCCTCGTTTGGCTCAATTCACGTTTTCTTTTTACACTGCTCCAATCTTATTTGAATTTTTTTTCCTTCAAATCCTATCCCTTTAATGAAGCTTTTACAGCCAGTAATGATTAAAACGCTTAAAAGCTGAACAAGGTCGGATTAAACGTTAAGGAAACAATATGGAAGAGGTGTAAACAGTGACAAGTATTCCTCCCTTGTTGTTATTTCTCTGTGTTCCATGTATGTATTATTAGTCAACGGTTGGCTTGTGTCAAAAGTAAAAGAAAGAGGGAACCTCATAAATTAAGATACGTTTCCGTTGATTGAGGCCAAATCACTTTACTTTTTATCTCTTTAATTTAGCTTTTGTTGCCTTTTTGCTATTAACATATTCGCGCGCCTCACTTTTATGTTGTATAATGTTTGAAGAAAGATCTTCAGACATGCTTCAATACGTTCTGACCAAACTCCAACAGATTGCGTGAATGTGATATACTCATCATCTGTCCCGGTGTTTCTAAAGTAGATATTAATTACTAATTAGTTAACAAAATAGAAGATTATGTGATTTACGTAAACAATATATTAAGAGAAGTGTATTGTAGCTTTCAGCAATAAAAGAAGAGTAAAAACAAAATAATACATAAATATTCGCACCCACCATATGGTCACTTTTTGGCCATTTCAAAGCTCTTGTTTGATTGTTCTATCCTTTTTCTCCATGACTTAACCTCTAAGATTTCACCACTCCCCTTCCCACACGTATTCTCCAAATTTGAACAAAATACATTATTACATGACATATCTCTCTATCTTTGGGCCTAACAAATACATTTTATACGACATATCTCTATGTTTGGGCCTATGCTTGGAACTATAATAGCAAATGACTTCCCGTCTTCTTGATTAACTACTTAAGTAGTTGGCATTCCTGACTTCCCGTGAAACATCAAATTATCAAAAGAGACCAAGTTGTACACACACAATGATCAACTGTTATTTACGCACAGAAGCGGCGCTAACAAGATCTGCTGTTGGGGACAGATTACTGTCATTATGCTTTCAAATGCAAGCTCAATCTTGGTTTAGTGAGTTAACAACCAATCGGCATCTACCTCAACAACTGAATCATACCTCCGATTGGCGTCAAACCATGCACCTTTCTGCATTATTCAACTAGCTTACCGGAATACCACAGTACGTTACATTAAAATTGCAACAAAACTCTGTAACCATGTCAAACATAACATTTATTTGTTGTTTGGTTAACCCAAACTCAGCTACAGGTGAAAGATAAAGAAGATAATATGGATGAAGATAAAACTCTTGCGCCAAAAACGTGAAAGAGCATAGCTTAGGCAGTCCCATATCAAGGAAGGCAAAACAAGAGGAGTCCAAGGCCAAAAAAAGAACTGAAGACATACCTTGGTTCCTCTTGTTTCACCCTCGTTTACATGGGACTATCTAAGCTAATGCGTGGGTTGTAACCACAACTCTCTTCCAAGTTTTTGGCGCAAATTCTTTTTCAAAAGAAGAATTATTATCCTCATTGTATCACCTTCTCTGTCTTTCACCAATGCTTTAAACCAAAACAAAGAAACAAGTTTAAATAATGGAAACAACATTCCAATTTCCAAAAAAAACAGATGGAACATCAGCAACAGACAAGATCATCAATGTCGTAAAACAAAGGAGGTCACTTCACTTGCAATGCTATTCTTAATCAAACAAAAAATATACCATAACTCTGTTGAGCATCTCATCATATCCAAGTTATAACAGGATTGAACATTATACTTAACAAATAAATAAGCAACAAGTTCCTTCCAAAAAAAAAAAGTTTAAAAGAGAGAGCGCGAGAGCATACAATAACCAAAAGACATACACATTCATTCAAGCCTGAGTTCCAGTCAACGACTTCATCTGAATGTGATTAGAAGAATCACTAGAATTATTCGGCAACGCCTCATAAGAACCAGTCCTCCTCACTCCAGCCGCCATCGCCACCATCGTGTACGTCACAAAGAGCAAGATAACAACAAGCACCACGTGTACAGTGAACATAAGATCCAAAACCGAGACAGCTCTCAGCTTAGACTCCTGAATATCACACTGCGTCGAACCTTCAACACCCCCCGAAACATCCAAAAGACGATGACACCCCTCGGGGATAAACCCATCGACGTACAAAGAGAGCCCCGTCTGAAGCTGCCAGAGTCCCTGAAGGCAGACGGAGGCAGCGAGCGCAGCGTCGGCGACGAAGAGCCTCGGCCTGCACGCGAGGAGCAGGCAGAGGAGGGAGCACAAGGCGGAGACGCGAGCGGAGAGAGAATCGCAGTGAGCTTGGAGATCGGACGTTTGAATCGCCGCCGAGGCCGTTGCGGCGGAGTAGTGGAGGAAGAAGCCGCCGGAGGCGAGGGCGAAGAGGAGATCGGAGGGGAGAGGGATGAGGGAGGAGGCGGATTCGGAGAGGAGGAGGTAGACGGCGACGAGGAGGAAGAGGAAGAAGACGGCGGCGGAGTTGAGGGAGGAGAAGCGGTGGACGGGGGTGCTGCCTTTGACGAGGGGGTCGGAGTAGAACGAGATTAGGGTTTGGTGGAGGAAGGCGACGGAGAGGGAGAGGATGAGGATGATCAAAGGTAGTTTCTGGAGACGGTTGTTGTTGTTGTTGCCGGAGACACGTGGCAAGGGGTAGAAAGGCTTGGCGGCGTAGGATTGTGGAGACTTGATGACGTGGAAGAAGGTGCAGACGAGATGGTACAATCCGAGGGTTAGCAGAGAAGCCGAGGCGAAGAGTTTGTATAACATCCCTCCCATTTTGAACGGAGACGGTCGTGGATCGGATTGCTTGATAAGAGTCACTCGGGGAGAGAGTTTAATGTTGGTCGGATTTGTTGTCCGATCCGTATAAGAGAGGGAGTAGAGGGAGAGATCTGGTCAACTACCCTAAACCGGCTGATGTTTTTCGGTTTTCGGATTATAAATTACCATTTTAACCGGTTTAGCTATTCGATAGAGAATTTGCGGTAAACCAATAGAGTCCCACACACGTTTTCTTTTACAAATGTGGAAGGTGTATGGAATAAATGAGATTAGGACTTGGTGGAGCTTGATTTGTTGCAACATTAAATATGGAATTATAACATTTATGTGGAATAAATCATAAAATGGGTATTAATGTGTGGGTGACGAACAATCAAATAAAAATAATGAACAGAGTTAACAAGCAAACATAGTGCTATATATACTGACGATGAGAGATTCAGTTTATTTGAAGGAACGGAGGGAGTACACTAATGTGTGGGTGACGAACAAACAATAATCATAACTCATAAGCATTGTTCAAACAAATAAAAAGAATGAACAGAGTGCTATAGAACAGCGAGAGATTCCGTTTATTTAAAGTATAAATGGTAAAAGAGTTGCTGCAAAAGCTAATGTTGTTCTCCAATGGGACTGAGAAAAGGAGTTGCCAGTGGAGGAGCTTCGGTCCGAGTTGGTAGATCCTCGAGATCCTGCACACAACACACAAGATTGAGACAAAGAAAAAATAAAAATAACATAGGTTTCTTCAAGTAAGAAAATAGTGCGTACGATTAGTCAAGCAGGCAATGGGATTGACGTGTTCTCCACATCGAGCAGGCAACATTTGAGCATCGTTGACATTAATGCCAGCTTGCTCGGCCCGTGAACTCCCTCGGTTACTTATCATACGGCACAAGCACTCTGGATTGTTCTTTATTACTGATTTGAGAGGGTTACAGCATACTTGAGGCACTTCTTTTGTTCCATTCAGGTAGTTTAGGCATGGAGCAAGCTGGTTTAGGCACGAAACGCTCTGCCCCCTTGTGTGCATCATTCCAAAGTTGGCTACAACTAGAAGTGCAACTGCGATGGTATAAAAAGAGAAAAACTTCATCTCCCATGTATTCTTCACCACCTTAATTTCCTCTTCTGGAAACCACTTATATGTACATGCATTTTTAATTGTGTTTGGTAACCAGCTTTTGAAACAGGTAGACATGGTTCACCAGTCAAACCTACTACCATCTTTTGACGACCGACAAACAGGTAATTAAGTTACCAGAATCCATCAAATATGAACATTTTCAGATTACATAAGCATATTAGACACCAGAAGGCACAAATGTAGTACGTCAACCTACAAATAATCTAGTTCTACTATAAGAAACCAAACATGCCATAGCCCATCAAGTATCCATGAATGGGCTTTTGAGTTCACAGGCCCATAGAGAATATTATGTGAGAATTTGTGAATGGACACAAAGGAGATGTTTGTTTTCATTGGTTAAGATATACAAGAGAAAAATAATTTATTTTATTCAAAAATAAGACAAACAATCACTTTGATCATAGACCAAGGACGGCGAAACATACTGAAATCCAAAAAAAAAAAAAATACAAATGAGAAAACAATTAAATATGGATGAGAATATATGTTAATTATAGGAGCCGAAGTGGTTGAAAGAGTCAGAAACCGGAGGCATTGTGCTGAACATTGGACTATGGACGTAGTCACCCTCGAAATAGGTAGCGGTCGAGTAGTCGTCAACGCTCCACTGTGGTTGGCTATAACAAGAATTTGACAAGTCGCTTGGCAGAGGAGGCAACTCGCTGCTGCTGTTAGAATAACAAGAAGATGAGCCACCAAACATGTAACTGCTGTCCACTTGATCAGAGTAAGGTTGCAGCATTGGCGAATCTGTTGATGAATATTGGTTAAACATCATCATGTAATCCACAGGATCATTAGAACAAGGAGGAGCAGCTGAAGTAGGAGGTGGAGGTGGAGGCGGATCATCAGGAGAAATAATGGAGGTGACGGAGGATGAAGGAGGCATGTCTGAGTAAACGAAGTTGGTGCGGGCACGAGTGCCACGCATGGACCGAGCGGCTCTATCGTAGGCCAAGGCAGCTTCCTCGGCCGTATCAAACGTGCCAAGCCAGTGACGCTCCTTGGTTGTTGGGTCTCTAATCTCAGCCGCGTATCTTCCCCAAGGTCTCCTTCTCACCCCAAGAAACCTCGCACCACCCTCTTCTTGCTTCTTCTTGCTCTTGGACGATGTTGTGTTCATCCTTCTTATTTCTCTATGAGGATAAACAAATGTTTTGTATATCTTTTTCGCTAGTTGGAGGAGAAGAACAAAGTGAAAAGGAATGTGTGTTGGTCTTGGAAAAGTATCCCTTCCACGATCCCTTTATATAAGAGTTACACCTTTCTTTTCTCTCTCTTTTCATTTTCTTTAATATTTGAAATCTTTATAAATCATTTAAAAATAGCTCTGCGTTGAGTCAATTGTGCCCATGATATACCAATTATCAATCAATCAAATATATATATATATATATAATTAGCAATGATTCATTTTCCACTTGGTAGCATGTTTCATGCATACCTCAAAGGTTGTACTACACTAGTGAATTGCATACATATGGTCCTGCTCAAATCTAAAGCATAGATCGGTCTGATTTTGTCATTCACAAAAGTATTTTAGAAACGAGAGTGAACAATTAACGAGGAGAGGATCATCAAAATAAATACTTAAAACAAGATGCCAGATATAACTAGATAGACTCATCATTCATCAACAAATAATAAGCTGAAAATAAAGGATGAGGAATGATAAGACCCATGATTAGCATGTTACCTTAGATTCTAATGACCCAATTGATAAAAAAAATTATAGTGAAATTACGTAATAGAAAAACTATTAAAAGGATAATATATCTTGTATAACGAGTCCAAATACTATTGCATGTGATGGTCCAAATTTAAACGATGGAATGTTCATGAACTGCGATAATTTCATATACATATGAAACATAAACAATTTCGTTCTTATCAATCATACAACACATAAAAGCAATGAGTTTGGTATTAATAATTGGGAAAGAAAGAGTGCAATGATGGCCGCATGATGGATGGTAGTCGACTTAATTATGAGGATGAAGTAATTGCGTAAGCATCCATTATATGTACGTGTATTAATCTTGAAAAACAACCACCTATGTTTTGACTTTTGACCTACACAAATGGCGACATATGCTGAAATCTCATAGAGATCTTATTATGATATGAGTATCTGAGGAATCAAGTAGTAGAATTTCTTGTACGATCTTACTTTGTGTCAGAAGACCAAAGACCATTTATGTTTGGCTATACGACCAACGTTAGGGACGGTGGTAATGGATCGTATATTTTTTTTATTTTTTTTGGTAAAATAAAAAGGTGTTTTCACCTCTTTGCCGGGAACCCAAGCATTGTAAATAGTCCCTCCCACCGTGAGTTGAACCCAAGTGGCGGAAGTTACAACCGCAACCCCTTTACCACTAGGCCAACTCAACGTTGGTATGGATCGTATATTTCTTACTCTTTTATACTATAATATATACTCCCCATTAGTCTATATGTACAATAATCAGAACGTGTGCACCAAAAGTGGTTGTTAATTAACTAGAGAATAATCGAACACACAAATACAAAATACGCTAATGCATGTGCTTTCAATTTTATAGGATGCAACTTCAAAGAATACTGCCACAGCCTTTGTTCGTCTTCCATATTCTAATCCCAAGGGCATCTATGTATTTCCTTATCGTTTTTATTTCTTCTTGATCACATATGCTTGTCAGCTTGGCTATTATAGTATACAACATCTTCCTAAATTCAGTTTCTCAATATATATTCTTACCAAAACACCATTTAAATTCGTTTCTCTAATACTATATTCTTAAAATTGATGTCTAATACTATATTCTAAAACAAATTTGTTTGTAAACATGCATTATTGAGGACAAAGGAATTTGGGTTGCATGTGAGCAATCTTTTATGCTTTTCTAATTTCATCTCTAGTCTTAATTCATTGGAGAAAACAAGTCCTATAATTTTATGTTCCCCCCTTTTGACCTACTCTAAATTTTCTCGTTTAGTTTATATTCTTATTCCAATCTTCGATGCATTGAATCTTGTTTTCATTTTACGTTAATCCTCTTCCATTCTCTATTGTCTCTTGATTTTATCCTCTTATCCTTTTACTATTTTTCTTTTTCGAATATGAGTACATGGAACAAATATATACAATGTAATAGACAAGATTTATACAAACCTATATAGGGTTTTGGTCAAGAATACTATCAAATGAACCGGCAACTAAGCTCTTCTGGTCGATCACTGCCATTTTTCTCGGACCATTTTATGTAATTTCAGAACGTATTCCATATTTTTTTATCGGAACAGTTGGCAGGACGTTTTATTCTATGGTTCTAATCTCAAATGTAGAACCACTTGCATTTCTCTTACTCACGTCGAACTATTTTGATGTAAATATTTTGGTAGGTTATCTGTGGATTTGGGCCTATAATGGTGTTTGTTTTGGTAGAAGAACAAAAGGGAAGAAAGAAGAGAACGCATGTGCCCCCAACGTGGAAAGGCATTCTCTTGGACGCTTAACATAATTAATCCCTTTTTCTAATTATTGGCAACACAAATATGTTTTGTCTTGTTTTAATCTAATTACTCTTTTAATCAAATGACCATGTGATGAGCGCATTATGTAATAACACACTAAAAAGTTTTTTTTTTTAAATAAGGGGAGTCTGATTTTGGCTAATCTAAACCTGAAAGTGATGCATAAGAGAAGTTTACGGGCACGAGGTTTGCAGCCACCGATCAATTAATCGTCCAACTAGTCTATACAAAAGTTATCCTGACGCGGCAGTGTAGTGTTGAAACTAATGAGTTAATTAAGATGAGTTTAATTAACCAGTGGTTACACTTACAATAGCACTACTACTTGCTTTCAATTCTACTGTTTCAGCCTCACAATAAGCCATCTCTTTCTCTGCTTCATTTAATAATTTCCTGAGATGGCCAGTTTTCTCATGAAGTAAGCCTTAGTTGATCGTATGAACTCATAAATGCACTCAACACTTGTACATGTTTCCCTGATATACTCTCCAATTGAAGCTTTTCTGAATTGTATTGCTCCATTAGATCCTGCAAGTTGGCGAATGACCGCTCAGCTTCACTAGTTCCTGGCTCGTTTCATGTTTCACAACGGAACCACTTGGAAAGAGAAAATTTACTCAAAATACTTCATCCACACGCAGCTTGGAAAGAGTATAACTTGTTGGCTGATCAACATGCAGACTCACATCCATTGCTCTTCAGGTCCGATAATAAGAACCAGATAAGGCATAAGAGTTGAGAGTATTTCCAAGTGTAATAGTACTTTAACGAAACAAAATTGTTCAGACCTGAAGTTAGTACCTTGGTTGGCAACAGAAGCAGAATGTATATCAGAAGCAGAGCCTTGACTAACAAGCCTGCCTTGATTCTGAAGCCCACCGATTCACTTGTTAATTCTTGTACAATACGGACTGCAATGGATTGGGCTTTGTAGGCCCACATACATAAGACAACCTACGGTGTTTTCAAGATATGCATTTATATACTTTTTGTTTGTCGGCCATTTATAAACTTTAAAAAGTATTAAAAATAGAAAGGGCAAACTACAAAATCACATCTAACCTATTAAAAGAGAGGGAAAAAACCCATGGAAAAGGGTAACCAACTAACCTGGAAATAAAAGGTAAAACAAAACAATTATAAAAAGGAGTGGGACTCCTTCATTCATATCCAAAGATTATATATAATCTCGAAAAACTTCCTCTTTTTGTAATCGATATGAAATGTTATCTAGAAGGTATAACCTGGTGGGGAAATATAGAAAAAAGCAAAACAATCGGACTCTCTCCTCTCCTAGAGAGAGAGTTCTCTCTCGACAATCGTTCCTCTCTTATCAAATTTCTATCTTTCAGAGAGGCAAAGATTTTTGAGAGTGAGAGAGATCCACTTTTTGGTTCCGGTTTCGGTTTCATCCGACCGGACTCTGTCTCCGGCGTTCTCGCCTTTTCCTCCGGCGAAGATCGGCCGGCTTTTGTCTCCGTATCGCATATACCTTTATGTGACGGCGGCTTACTCCGGGTTTTTTCCCGTTTACGTCGATCTACTCTTCTTCTGGCTATCAACATCAAATCGTCTCTCTTTCTTTCCTAGTCGGATTGTTCTTTCCCTTAGTTGGAAAGCCGGTGATGGATAGATCGATTGTAGATGATTGTTTTTTTTTTTTTTTTCTGAAGGGTAGATCCGGTTGGCGATTGGGTTTCTTTGAAGCTGGCTCTTGTAGCAACCGTTTCATCGATGATCTCCGCTAGCGGCGGAGTTCTGATGCGCCGCCTCCTTGCTTCCGGTGGACGACAGCGGACCTTCATCTTGACACGTGTGCATGCATCGCCGGGCGAACGCACACGCGGTGGGTAACGTGTCCCTCTCTCCTCGACGGTTTACTCTATGGGCTGACGGCCCATATTTGTTTTCTTTGGTTGGCCCATCTGTTTGGGTTTTTCTCTTTGTTCCGTTGGCCCGTTTGCTGTTTGGGCTTTTTGTAAAGTTGTTGGGCTTAGTCTCTTGGGCTTTGTCCCACTTAATAAATTCAGATGACAAAAAAAAAAAAAAAACCTGGTGGGGAAATCATCACCAAAATCTAATAAAAACCGAAAAGGCTAACAAAAAAAGAAGATCATAGTATATACTAATATACAAGACGTAAATATATAGTACGTAACTTTAAAAATATTAAACAAACAAGAGTACGTAACCATACAAAACCTTAAAGACTAAATATAAGATAAAGACACATGCGTGTACGCAAGAAACATGCCTCAGGCCGACACACGCTCAAATACCATCGTTTTGGCCGTCCCTGGTTACGGCAGGCAGAGCTATATTTCGGTAAGCGCGAGCTTTTGGTTCGAATGATTATAACAAGCGCTCTGGAGTGCCTACTTACCATTGAGGAAACACACTCAGGTTCTCGTGACTTCTAGCTTATAATGGCCCACGTCCATAATATTGTCCATAACCCCATATGGTGTCAGAGTCAAGTTCAAGGGCCCACCTTCTATTATGGGTCGATGCTATTATCGTTTCCAACAAAAATATCTAAACATGAATACCTAATCATGTTGCTAATCATGTTTGTGGCCGGTAAAACAACAGTGACGGTAGTGAATAGTGAGTACTGAGTACTAAACAAAGGTGTCACAAGCATATATACTTAATGACAGAAAAAAAAAAAAAAAGCAAAACAAATGAATCTTGCGTTGTTTGGAAAACGAAAAACGAGGCGTACCTAAATGTAAGACTAGTTTTTTTTTTTGCTAAACGATGTAAGACTAGTTATTTAATTAGTTAGTTATAGGATTAGAAGGAAACTGAAGAAGAAAATTTGGTTAACGATGGAGTTAAGTATGCACGTGAGTCGTGAGGGGTGTGAGAAGTAAAAGAAGCTATACAACTAACCCCTAGAAACTGACGAGTAGCTGTACGTAAAATCTTTTGATTTATACATAGAATAAATAATAAATACGAACATAGAAATGAATACGACTTGTTGGTGCGAATATACGTAAATTCAATAAAACCAACCATTCAAATTTTTTTGGTAAGTAGCGGAATAAAAGGGAAGCAAGAAGAGCCACAGGAAAGCGAGCTAACACATAGACACGTTGTGTTTCATCTACCCGTCCATCCAACCTACCACACTCCCTTCTCTTTTTCTCCTTTGTCATCTTCTTATATAATCTACCACTCCCCGCATGTTTTCTAAATATATACACATAACATACTACATAAAGTCACGCATTGATCAACCTCTTGTAACTAAAACTAAGTTGGTAATACTATGGTGATGGGTACACCGTCTTCGTTGGATGAGATCAGAAAGGCGCAAAGAGCAGATGGCCCAGCAGGTATCTTGGCGATAGGCACGGCTAACCCTGCCAACCATGTGATCCAAGCGGAGTATCCTGACTACTACTTCCGCATCACCAACAGCGAACACATGACTGACCTTAAAGAGAAGTTCAAGCGCATGTGTATGTCTTTAACAAACCCTACTTTATATTTCTTCTTTTATAGCATATTTACTTAACAAACGACTACTATAATAGGCGACAAGTCGACGATAAGGAAACGCCACATGCACCTAACCGAAGAGTTTCTAAAGGAGAACCCAGACATGTGCGCCTACATGGCTCCTTCTCTCGACGCTCGACAGGACATCGTGGTGGTCGAAGTCCCTAAGCTAGGCAAAGAGGCTGCGGTGAAGGCCATCAAGGAGTGGGGCCAGCCCAAGTCCAAGATTACACACGTTGTCTTCTGCACTACCTCTGGAGTCGACATGCCTGGTGCTGACTACCAGCTCACCAAGCTCCTCGGTCTTCGTCCTTCCGTCAAGCGTCTCATGATGTACCAGCAAGGCTGCTTCGCCGGCGGTACTGTCCTCCGTCTCGCTAAGGATCTCGCTGAGAACAACCGTGGCGCGCGTGTTCTCGTTGTCTGCTCCGAGATCACAGCCGTCACGTTCCGTGGCCCATCTGACACCCACCTTGACTCCCTCGTTGGACAGGCTCTCTTCAGTGACGGCGCCGCCGCGCTCATTGTCGGTTCGGACGCGGACACCTCTGCTGGAGAGAAGCCCATCTTCGAGATGGTGTCTGCGGCCCAGACCATCTTACCAGACTCTGACGGTGCCATAGATGGACACTTGAGGGAAGTGGGACTCACCTTCCATCTCCTCAAGGACGTCCCTGGGCTCATCTCCAAGAACATCGAGAAGAGTCTAGACGAAGCGTTTAAACCGTTAGGTATAAGCGACTGGAACTCCCTCTTCTGGATAGCTCACCCTGGTGGTCCAGCGATCCTTGACGAGGTTGAGAAGAAGCTAGGGCTCAAGGCGGAGAAGATGAGAGCCACGCGCCACGTGTTGAGCGAGTACGGTAACATGTCTAGCGCGTGTGTTCTCTTCATATTGGACGAGATGAGGAGGAAGTCTGCGGAAGATGGTGTGGCCACGACAGGAGAAGGGTTGGAGTGGGGTGTCTTGTTCGGTTTCGGACCAGGTCTTACCGTAGAGACAGTGGTCTTGCACAGCGTTCCTGTTTGAACAGAAACGCTTCCTTCCTATATGCCTACCTACCTACATATACCACCATCATCTTGTCTTATGTTTCTTCAAATCAATATATTAATATATGTAATGCAATAATTAAGGAAGAATTCATTAAGTGTGAAATGTGTGACCTCAGCTGTCGATTAGTCCTTCAATATTTAATTCTGTCTTTCTCTCCTTTATTACAGTTATTAAATTTATGTTTTGATAGAAATCAAATATTTATATATACAGCCACAAGGTCTAGAAATCGTCTAGCTGCTTAAACAGATTCTGTACGATAAGCAGCTAGCCACTGGAATCTACAAGGTCACATCCCTACAGATACCCCCACTACTAATCTTCTCATGTATCTGTATACTACAATGATTCTCAAAAAGGTAGGCTCTTGGATAGTCAACTTTTTTTATCAAGTTTGAGAAACTGGACCAGTGATATAATTTGTAGCAAATAAGGCCAAGAAATTAAACAATCAATAACTTTAAGTGAAAAGACAAAATGTAAGATTCAAATGAAAAAAGGTAGGTAGCTGGAGTATCCTCGTTTCATACCTAGCACATAACTGAAAACCTAAATATGTACAAAACAAAAGTTCCTCTGTTTATCTTTCGATGTACAGACACAATAATAATAAATGGACAAGAAAACTAAAAAAACCCATGTTGGGTTTTGTATAATCTTTAAGATGACCAGGTTGCGTCTTCAGCAAATTCAAAAACTTCACAAACGATGGTTACGGGTTCCATGACCTTGGATACAGCTTCCCTAGTGGGTCATGGAGACCAGAGTTCTCACGACTCTGGTTCATCCATACTACATCATCTGGCATCAAAGATGTTGCTGCCGGGTTGTTGCTACCGCTTAAGTAATCAAGAGGGTTCGTAGGCTGAGCTAAATTGCTGCCTGCCTGAGTTGTGCCTCCTCCCATGAGCATCTCGTAGTTTACTTGAGCACTCGAACTTTCGGGCTCCAAAGCGGATCTAGAACGGCGCAACTGACTGCACTGAGAGAAAACAGAGAATAAGCTTTGATCTGGACTACTTCCCCTATGAATCATCTGCTCAGGGTTAGTAGCAACTCTGAGAAGGTTCATATCTCTCTCGCTCCCAGTATGACTGCTTTGGCTTACACCGTTTGTGTTTGCCCACATGCTCTTAAATTGCCAGTTCTGATTTAACAAAGGGCCAGTGTTCAGCGGTGGCTGTGTGGTGACTCCAAGCTGAGCAACACTGGCGTTCCAGTCCGGACGCGGCATCAAGAATCCACGTCCATCGCAGTAAATGTTGTCTGGCAAGCTTCCTTGGCCATAGATATCAACCTGTCTTGGCTGGTCCTGAGGCAGTGGTTGTGGTGCAGACATCTGATGCTGGAACTGACCAGAGAATTGATTTCCCTCCATCAGATTGTTGCTTCCTTCCTGCTGAAAACCAATGGGCATAATCTGTTTATGCTCCTCGTTAAGTGGGACTTTAAGAAGAGAGTGAGATGCCACGCCGCCTTGACCTTTAAACAAAGACTGAAGCAGTTCATTTTGATCGTTGTTAGGGAAAGAACCAAAACTGGTGTTTCCTCCCGGCTGCAAGATCTTCCTTCTATCAACTTCTTCAGGCATGTCCGGTTCTATGAAATAGTTTTTCTCTTCTTCACCACCTTCAGGATGGTGTATGATTGACAACCCGCCACTAGGGGTGTAAGCTTGGCGGCCAACGTAGGACTGCCTAGTTCCTCCCACTGGCTGCCACACATCCCCACCAGAACAATACTGCAACTCATCTCCATGGCTTGAACTAGTGCTAGGAAGCCTCTCGTCTGAAGGGTTTGCATCTCCGAGATCTGAAGCGTGGGGCTCGCTAGGAAATGGAGCCTGTGGGAGAGACTGGCCATTTATGGAGCTGGAATAATCATTTGCTTCAGTATCCTCCATATTGATGCTATTGTCACAATCTGGTGAAGAAACCTGTGAGGGGTGTTCACCAACTTGCAAGCAGCGACCTGAATCTGTGATTTGGTCACTGTCAGACGATGACTCCTTTGAAAGGGATTGATTCTTGGCAGAGACTTGATCCAAACTTCCCAAATCTTCAACGTCTGGTGCTAAATCACCACTCTGATTTGGATCCAAACTGTCTCCATCGTAATTCCTCAAGTCTAATTGAACATTATGCTTCTGCAGAGGCTTTTCTGAACAAACCTCCATCCATGGATTGAGTTTGTCCTTCAGTTCTCTTTCCAAAGAGCTGATTACATCTCGTTTCTGTAACTGTAGCTTTCTCCATATTACATATGATGTAGGAAGATCTTTAACCAGTTGCAGCCTGCATGAAACAACTGACGTTTTATAAATAAAAAAAAAAAAAATTAAAGGCTTGATGAAGGGGACCGCTTGTTTCACAAAGAAAACACTGACCAGTGAGCGTTCAGTTTCTTCTGTTCTTCTTCCACAAACACTCCATAAGGTTGAACATCCAAATTGTTGATGTTACCCAAAATTTTATTAAGTGCTTTCGACTGAATGCTTTTTCCAGATTGCTTCATGCTTGTGACAATCTGATACTGCTTCTTGCTTATCTGAATATATAAAAATGCAGTTATGCTTGATCAATAAGCCAGTTTACTGTTGTTTGATGATTGGTGATAATTATGGATCCATATGACAATAACTAACCTTAAGGTAGGACATGTATTTAGCACCATCAGTTTGTTGAATGCTATGTTTCGGTAGCTTATCCTTGTTTCTAGCTTTCAAGCCCAAGTTTACAACATTCTCTTGTGCAATCAAGGGACTTTGAGACTTTTCTTTCTCCACAGCAGAACTCTTGGGCCTATAATGAAATGGACACTTTAGTATACAGGTTTGAAATAAGAAGAAATTATAACAGCAATTAAGAGTAAGTTCCGCACCTTCTCCGAACCTCTCCAGCCCTATCACTATTGCATGGTTTATCATCCTCATTCCAGGAACTAGACTCCGAGGCAGCAGTTAGGTCCTGGCAGCTACCGTTTACACGTGCATTATTGCCTTCTCTCGATCTCCTGAAGAAATCAATGTAAGAAACAGAAAATAGGTGAATCATAATTACATTACACTAATTCAAAAGCACCGACCTCCACATCTTCTTAACAGAATCTTTCTCTGGATCTTTGCAGCTTTCCCATTTCTCCTTCAACATCTGCAAATAATCTATAATACTACCGGAAACAATGGAAACGGGAGTTACAACCATGTGGAAATACATAACAAGTGCTCCTATAATCTGAATAGAGAAAACTGCGCATACTCATTATGGTACTTCTCTAGATCCGCGTAATATCTCCTTTTACTAGCCCTCAAAGACTCCTCCTCAGAAACAATCTCATCTGGATGAGCTTTGCCGGAGCAGACAGATGTTCCCCTGAAACCACAACTTACATTAAAATGGAGTCTAAATTTCTGAGCATAAATTAGACAATCATCACCAATAATCTAGCAATAATCACAGAGTTCATTCTAGGGGTCCAAAGAGTCTGGTGACACTAACCAATCAAGAAAAGGATTTCCAAAATGAAAATTCTCCCCATCAAGCAACTGCTGAACAACTTGCTCCACATCAACACCCTCAGGGAGGAACTGCTGCAGATAGTTTCTTTCTCCATCAGACAGACAACCCCGCCACACCTGGTGGTAGACAAGTGGTTAAAACTTAACATCTCATAGGTGGTAAAGTAGACGCTACAGAACTTAAATCACTGTATTATTACCTCACTCGAAAGCACCTCTGAAAGAGTTTCCAGCTGGAAAGTTTCACGAGGGACGGGGCAAACTTGCGCCAAGAGACTCCGCCTAGGAGGAACATAATCAACAAACTCGCGAAGATGCCTCAAACTTAAGCCCACTTGTTCCTTCTTAGAGACTACTTTGCTGCGGTTGATGTCCCATTCAAGACTGATGTGATCTCCTCCTGAACGCAAAGAACCATCAAGCTTTTTCCTTTTGGCTCTGTAATGCTCTCTAGAACTGAAACCAATGACATTGGCACTGCTCATCCGCTTCCTCCCCTGATCAGCTGCCATTCTGAGAAAGTCCACAGAGAGAAACCATGTGTGACTTAATTGCAACAAAGAATTGAAATTGTAACAACATCTGATTAAGTAATTGAATTAAAACAATAAAGTATTGACCTTTACGGCTGAAAAAGAAGAGAGCGGCGAATGGTGATCGATTTGGGTGGGTAAATTCAATCGATTGGTATATCTGAGACAAAACCCACAAGGAGAAAACGAAGATCGAGGTAAGAAGATATACTCAATCGAGGAGGGGAGTAAGTAGAATGAGATAAAGCAAGAAACCAAGTCCAATTGATTGGGGGAAGAGAGAGAGTGTTGAGATTGAGGAAAACCCTAGAAGTAGATGAAGCAAAGGGAGGAGTATATACCTGGAGAGAGAGAGGGATTTGATTGGGAGGAAGATAAGGCAAAAGATGATCTTTGGGAACTCTGTTATGTAGCTGCTGCTTCTTCCCCATGGACCACTGCTTCTCTTTCTACCCTTATTTGTTTCTGCCACGTTAACCGAACCAAACCGATCCGATCTTTCCTTTTTTTCTCACAAAAGTTTTTTTACTACTTTTGTTTTTATTTTCTTCTTTTGATAAAAAAAAATGTAAAAGTTTACAATTAGGGGGAACTGAGAATAATAAGGCTGGTGGGTGGGCCTACAGAAAATGCAAGGCCTTGATTGTAAGACAGGTGACATGGAGAAGATTGTTTTGCTCCAAGCCTCCAACCAAAAACATATTTGTTTTGAGTTTTCACCAGATGTAAAGCTTACACATGTGTGGTTCTCTCTGCAGCTGACCACATTCTTCTGTAATTGTAGGAGCTGACTTACAACTATGGTCAGTGGATATAATTTGATAGCGTTCATGAGCTGGATGGGAAGGTGAAAAAAGCTTTCTTGCTACTGTGGAGCAGTAAGTGGTAGAAAACGCCTGTACTAGCGAGGATCATTATGCATATTGTGGTAACATATTTTTGATCATTCTATCTTGGTGAGAACATAACAAAACTATCTCGCAATCGAAGCCATATATGTTTTTGAGTAAAGCATGACTTAATAAGTTAAAATATTATCCACACAACTGAATCATTATTGAATACTAGAAAGTAGTAGGATCATGAAGTCCCCAATAGTTTTGATCTCTATCAGCCAGACTGCTAAATTCAAGTAATAAAAAGACAACACGCCAAACAGGCAAGGCGAGTTTGATGATACTCTTAACATTCATTACTCTTCATTTTCCTTGGCTCTAGCTCTATACTGACGACCGGGTCTTCTTACCACAGTTACAGCTGTTTCCGGTTCATCTTCTTCCATGGCAGAAACCGCGCTGTCTTCTACGGCATCTACGATAGCTATTGCACCTCTTCTTCCCTCACAACCCTTGTCTGCTGCATTCCCTACTTTGCTCTCACCCGTTGGTTTCCTCTTTGGTACAAAAGCCACCGACGTTGGAAGCTCAACCAGAGGGTCTTCAAGAGGCTCGTCTCGGCTCCTGATCATGTTGAGAAACTCCATGTACGCTTTCCTGTTAGACTCTTCATCAACCTCGCCTTCATCAAACGTGTATAGAGTGTACTTCGACGGGTTCCGAACATAATCTGGAACTCCGGATGGATGAACTCGCTGCACTACTCTCTCCTCGGGGAAACTCGTCTCCAACACAGAATCTTCGTCATCTCCAGTCGAGTTGTCATCTCTAGTATCAGAACTAAACCGAACACGCTTCTGCAACTTAGACTCAGCTCCGCTTTCTTTCCTCTTCAGTATCGGTTTCAGCCCATTATCATCTGAAGTGCCAACACATGCCTCCTCAGAAACCACCAAAGCTTCCTCCTTTTCCGACACGTTATCCTGATGTCCCTGCAGAGAGTTCATAAGTGAATCATTACGATGAACAAGATTGAGTTTTACAAAAAAAAAGGAAGAGACTTGTTTCAAGAAAGACTCTCCAAGTACCTCAGAGACGTGCAAAGAGTTCAACTTGTTAACAGCATCAGCGTCTTCTTTAAGCCTAATCTCCGCCGCAACGTAATTAGCACGAGGATCCTTCTCTCTTTCGTTGAAAGAAGAAGGAAACTTCTCCCAGTCATCTGCTTCCGTCTCATAGTCGTTAACATCCTTCGTGTAAACGCACAACTCCTCACCTACAGCGACTTTGTCATTCTCATCTTCCTCTTCCTAAAAACATAAAGAAACCGTTAGCCTAATTGATACAGTTAGATAACAAGAAAAGAGATGTACATACCTCCATGTCAAGAGTAGTGTCCATCCCGATTGAGGATTTGATCTCCCACTCCTCGTCGTTGTAATCATCCGGCTTCTGCGATACACTTGACCCTCCTTCGTCTTCATCTACGCTCAAATCTTCTGGATCATTCTCCGGGAAGCTTGGTTGGGGCTCAGAGTCGGAGGCCACTTTCTCTCCGCTCCTGTCGCTTCTATCGATCTCGTCGTCGGCGAGACACCATAGAGAGTTGAGAGATGATGAAGAAGAGGCGGCGGTTGTGGATGAGAGAGATCCAAATACCTTGTCGATCCTTACTCTGAAACTTTCCTCCATTATTGCTTCCGAATTTGGAGACGACGGTGGCCGTGAGAGAGAGAGAGAGAGAGAGAGAGAGAGAGACTAAGGGGTTTAGTGCGGTGTTGGGATATATATTCCCCTGCAGCCAAACAAAACCGACTTCTTTAGCATTGTTCGTCTTCAGTTAATGGGCCAGGTCAAAGCCCATTTAATTTAATTCAATCAAACTTCCCTTACCCCTTCTCTCTGTGGCTCTAATCAAACTATTGTCTCAGTCACAGGAGACTGCTACTTGATGACTCCAGAGGTGTAGCGGAGGCTCTAAACGAGACACTGTGTGTTCAAGACAAGTTTACTGGACTAACTGTAAGTACAAATAAGATAAATTAGGTTCAAGGGTAGATAATTCACTTCAAGCACACTCTGTTTCTAGTCTAAGTTGCATATTCCGAGAATTATTACAGGTCCAAGGCAAATATTACGATATAATTGATCCATATGGAGAAGGTACAAAATGGGCGGAGAAGAGATCTATTCACCACTCACTCCTCTTGGTCTTTGCTCAACAGGTAAAATAAAAACAAGAGTAAAATGGAAAATCAAGATGCTAACTACTAAGTAGTTTGTCACAAACCATTTATAATTTTGGATGTTCAAAATGTTTCAGGATGATGGTAAGACGATGAGTTTTGGTGCAGCACCAAATACGACCTCAATTCAATTATAATTCAAAAAAACTACCCGAACTTCTTAAAACGTGCCTAAATCTACATTGACTCTAACAGAAGTTAGTCAACCGTTAACAAGATAAAACGACGTTGTTTTGAAATACGAGAAAAAGTGCCAATTTCGATCCCAACACTCTAAGTCGTGCCAAATAAAACCCGAACAAATGGTCAGTGCCAAAAACGACCTCAACTCAATTATAATTTAAGAAAAATTATCCAATTTTTCTAAAACGTGTCTAAATCTACATTAATTCTAATATAAGTTAATCAACCTTTAACAAAGATAAGACGACGTTGTTTTGATATATGTATTTTTTTTTAAATATGTTCATTTCGGGACTCAAATCCGTGCTGTGATATCCTTTTAAAAGGGCACACTAACAACTAGACTAAAATAATTTTTTGAAATATTATTACAAATTGAAATTCTCCATTATATAAAATACTATTCTTCTTCATCTTATCCAATTTAAAACTTTGGTGATTGCTTTATATATTTTAGTTATTGTTTAATTTGTCTAATATTTTGTACAACATATCTTAGTGAAAGAAAGGTAAAAGGTCTCTTAACATTTTTGAACAAAATATCAAAATATATAATATCAACTTTGGAAACTAAAAAAAATTCCCACTTAATTTTAAAAATTAAAAATAATTTATATAAGAAAATTGTATAAATAAATTCAAAGTTTTAAGCATATTTAAGATCGTATAATAATAAATATTTTATTATTTATATTTTAGTAAGATATAATTTTATTAAAGATATGATAAACAAGAAAAACATGTTAATGTATTTATATAAATCAGAAAAAATTATCACCAAAATTTTAAATTGGATAAGATGAAGAATAATAGTAGTTTATATAATTTCAAATTTGTAATAGTATTTTAAAAAATTACTTTTATCTAGTTGTTAGTGTGCCCATTTAAAAGGGTATCACAACATGGTTTGAGTTCCGGAATGAACATATTTAAAAATATATATATATATATATATATATATATATATATATATATGTATATATAAACAACGACGTCAACGGTTGAATAACTTCTGTTAGAGTTAATGTAGATTTATGCACATTTTAAGAAGTTCAGGTAGTTTTTCTTAAATTATATTTAAGTTGAGGCCGGTTTTGGCACTGCCCATTTGTTCGGGTCCTATTTGGCACGACTAAGAGTGTTGGGGTCGAAATTGGTACTTTTCCTCGTATATCAAAACGACGTCGTTTTATCTTGTTAACGATTGACTAACTTTTGTTAGAATCAATGTAGATTTAAGCACGTTTTAAGAAGTTTGGGTAGTTTTTTCGAATTATAATTGAGTTGAGGTCGTATTTGGCACCATTATGCTACCAGTAAAGACCAATCCAATTTTTATTCATGAATGATGGAACTGATTATAATTAACATTTACACATGGCACGGAGCCATGATGTTTGTTTGGATTCGTAGAAACATTCAGACAAAAGCAGTATAAGAAGACATGAAAGGAAAAAGTGTTGCTCCAAAACAAAAAGAAAGAAAGAAAGAATCTATGTTCTTCGCTTGGCGGTGGCAGTTGAAGAGGAAGAAGTGTTGCCGTCAAAGAGCTCGTCAATGAGATCCTCTATATCCTCAGGCTGGTACTTAACATACTTCTCAGTCTGACGACCAGGATCCAAGTACTGTCCAAACCTAGCCATAAAAGCCCTGTAAGCAGGTATCATAACCGCGGTTATAGAAACCCTCAGCTCGCTCTGCAGCTGCTCATCATTGATCACCCATGTAGTCTGCGTCTTATGTATCTCATCAAAAGTCGCATTAAAGCTCTTGAACCTCTCCTTGAGATTAGGCTTCACTATCTTCCCGTTGTGCATAAGCCCCTCGTGTCCTAAGAACCCAAGCAGCTTCCCCCACGTCTCTCTCTGGTAGCTTTTGTGATAGTTCCTCAGCTCCGACGACCTCCTCCTGCACCACGTGTCTCCCATCACCTCGTGTATCTCAGCCGAGCCTTTGATCTTCTGCACTATGTATCTCCCGTTGTTCATCATGAAGATACAGCTCAGCGGTATGTCCTTGTAGAGCTTCGACTTCGCCTCCATGTTCCCGTCTAGTAGGTCCATTATCCTCATCAGCTGACTCGCAAAGGCCGAGCAGGCCGAGTTATTCGCAGGCACCTCTTCTTCCTCTTGCTCCATCTTCGAGTGAGACTTGAATACTTGCTCCAACGTGTCTTTGTACTCGCATGAGTACTTGAGGTAGTTCATGGTGTACCTCGTTAACGGATGCACGGCTCCTCCCGGCACTGGAGTCTTGCTAGAATCCGATTTGATAGAGTTTTCCAAATCCGAGAATATGTTGATAGCGCTTTCTCCCAAGCGGGAGCGAACGCTGGTCACCTCGTTCCTCAGCTCGCTGCGGAGCTCTTCGGGGAAGAGCTCCTCCATGGGTGGGAAACTGTCCCTAAGAGTCTCATAAATATCAAGAATCTTAAAGAGTTTCTCAGTGGAGCGCTTGGTCATGGCCACGGCCTCCGCAAACCCCAAGAACTGGATGGTGAGACCGTGCGCCACGATGCAGAACAAGCTCCCTTCGTCCCCGGGGAAGATCTTCTCCGCGAGTTTGACCTCCCCAGGGAAGAAGAGGGAAGAGCAGTTCTTGAAAGTCTTGGTCCAGATAGGGATCTCTCTCTCCAGCTCGCCCCAGCTCATCTTCTGCACCTCGTCGATGCTCACTTTCTCAAACTCGCAGTCTTGTTTCAACGTCCGCATCAAGATGTTCCTCCTCCCGACCAAGTAAACCTCTCTGCATTCCCAACCGTACCCTCCCGCTTTCATCTTCTCCGCTATCTTCCTCAGCAAGGCAACCACGTCCTCCGAGTAGCCAGGGTATTCAATCTCCTGATCGCCAGGTTCTGGAGCAGTCACCTGGTCGTTATCTTGGGAGACCACCGCGTCCTCCGTGCTCTTCCTCTGGCTGCCGGTGTCGTCCGTGGTCTCTTTGATGACAGACTCTTCTAGAAGGATGCGGAACTCGTCTTCCAAGAAGGCCATTGCACGCTGCTGGATGGATCCAGCGTGGTTGATCAAGGGCTCGTGATGGTCAAGACATGATTTGGTGTTGAGCAGAAGTCTCATGAGATTCGAGACACGGTCCACTGCTTCGAGAAGGGAAGAGACTTCTTCTTGATCTTGGTACCATACTGTCTTTGGCTCTCCAGAGTCGTATTTGGAGAGTTTGTCCTCGAGAAGATCCAAGAACTTGCCAACAAACTGTGGGATCTGAAAGTAATCATCATCTTCCTGATCTCCTTTCTCTTTCTCCTCGGTGTTGTCGTCTTTGTGTTCCTCCTTGTGAAGGGAGAGACTCGAGAGAAGCTGATCGAGTTCTTCAGACAAGGACTCGAGGGTTTGTTGAATCTCTTCTCCTTGTGACTCAACATTGTCTTCTGGATTGTGTTCTGTCTCTGCATTGCCAACGTCTACATTCTCTTTACTGTTACCATCAGACTCATCTGGGGGATGAGCATCTGAAACGACGTCGGCTTTCTCTTCTATAATGGATTTGTCGTTGTGATCAGGGTCCTTGTCGTCGTTCTTCTCCATGGAATCTTGTTATCTACGTAAAGCTTTGAAAAATGGTGATGGTGAGGAAGGAGAGATTCATGTGTGTGTGTTTTTTTTTCGTTTAGACTTTGTGGTTTGTGTGGTTAGAGAGGTGATGTGGAGATGGTCGCAATGAGCTATATCGAAGAAGTAGGGGAGCCTTGTTTTTTTTTTTGGTGGTCGACCGTTGACTTTTTCTTTCGTTCCAACACCAATACCGTGTACTCTCTATTTTTAACCAAGGTTATAAAAACCTCGTAATTAATTTAATTTTTGAAAATATTTATAATATACTCGAAATATTAAAATTCAAAAGAAAGTGATGATATATGCATTTATGAACAATGATTTGATGAAAAAGCGGGTAACGTGGGAGTATGGTGCGCACGCACCTTCTTCACATAACTCTCTATACGTGCATGCATAAACCATGCTTTATTTCTTGATGACCCATGTTTTTATTATTAAAACGAAGGTAAATGGAATACAGAGATATTTAAGATTAATTGGTTTACAGATATATTTGCAGAAAATATATAGTTGGAGAAAAGAAAAGCCCACAGAAGCCCAAAGAACAATTAGGCCTGCTGCTAAGCTTTAATTATTTTTGAAAGGTCTATATTCAAGTTGTTCAAAAAAAAAGAGAGTCTATATTCAAGTCTGCCCTGACTTACCTCAATCAACTAAACCAGCAAGGGGAACATGTAGGCGGTGTTGTGTCTCATAGACTCTCATAGTTTCGTATCTTCTTTCACACATACAAATACAATGAACATCATTCAAAATATTAGTTATATTGTAAAGGCAGAGGATGATCAAATGGTAGGAAGTGAAAGGGTCCAAAAAGAAAACCCTTTTCAAATGGAGAAACCCCAAACTTGCACGTTTCTCTCTTCCTTTCATCTCTTTTTTAAAAAAAATTAGGAATATAACTGACATTTTCTTCTCTATTTTTATTTAGAAGTCAATGAACATCACTCATAAGCACCTTCCTTTTCCCCTACTCATTCTCATCAACTTCTTATCATGAAACTAAATAAATGTTCTGACAAATGAGGCACTTCTTCTATCATTTATATTACACAACTATAATATATTCTTATATGTAACTGTACTCCTGAGGATATACACATATATAAAGACCCTCTCCTACTGTCATTTAGCCTGCAAAGCCCACAAAACAAAACGTTACACAAGTCTTCCTTCTCTCCTTCTCTCTCTCTCTCTCTCTTTCGCTCCCCGTGCTTTCTCTTTAGAGAAACAGTATTGGAAGAAGAGAGAAGATATAGAGGTGGAGAAGAGGACAATGGTGAATGGAGGCGTGAAACTACCAATTGGATACAGATTTCATCCAACGGACCAGGAGCTTATCCTTCATTACTTGCTCCCAAAGTCCTTTGCTTCTCCTTTGCCTTCCTCCATCATCCCTGTCTTTGACGTCTTCTTCTCTCATCCTCTTACTTTCCCAGGTCTCTTTCTTCTTCTACATCCTATATATGTGTGTGCATGTCTATGGTCTATATATATCCGTGTGTTGCCTGAAGCTAAAACTGAAAGGGTTCTTTCTCAGGTGATCAAGAGGAGAAGAAGAGGTACTTCTTTTGCAAGAAGAGAAGAGAAGTCTCAAGTAGAACCAAGATTTCATCTGGTGATGGTTATTGGAAACCTATTGGGAAAGAGAGAGAAATCATTGCTTGTGGTAGAACAGTTGGGATTAGAAGAACACTTGCTTTCCATGAAACAAACAAATCATCTTGTAAACTCAACAAAACTAGATGGTGCATGACAGAGTATTGCCTTGCTGGATTTGCATCAACTAAGGTACAATATAACTAATATTTGACAGAGTATTACCATTTGATCATCCTCTACCTTTACAAAGTCTAATGTGTATACACCCCTAGTTCTCGACTATAATGAGAAAGAAAGGCTCTAGACTTTGCACTTGGACTAATGTGTTATTTTGGTAAATAAAAGCAGGTGTCTGGAGAGTGGGCGGTGTACAATGTGTATGAGAGGAAAGCATCCAAAGGAAGAAGGCAGAGGAAATCAAGAGGGAGAGATGATGAAGAAGACCTGAATTGCATAGACTTCACGATTGAGTCAGATCATGAAACCGGTCCTCCACCTCCCTCTTCTCCTACCTCAAGTGATGAGTCAGGGAGCATTATTTAAACGTTGCCTCTTAACCCTAACCTACTCCACTTACGTTTCTTTCAAGCTATTTAAAAAAGTTTCCACTTCTTAATTCATTTGTTAGAGAAACAAGTAAAAGGAGGCTAAGGGGTTGTTTTGATCCAAAAGTGTTGTGTGAGTGGAGATTTGTTGAGCAAACCAAATATGTGTCAAACTTGTTAACTTTTACTTGAAGTTCTTTTAACATTATCATGGAGTTAAAAGTGATATAGCCGTGTAAGACCGAGAAAAGTTCAATTAAATGAAAAATAAACTTTTTTTCTTGGATGTGAACTTGATTCCCGTTCTCTTCAAACATAACAAAAATCCATAGCATCTAAATATGAGATGGAGATGCATTTTGTATTAAATTATAGAGAAAAAATATCACAAGTTGCTGCACAAAAGATATCTTATATAGATGGATGGGCGACATATAAAATGGTGTGTTAGATAGTACAAACTACAAAGAGACAAAAGAAAGAGTTGAAACTGAAATTAAAATAAAAGAAGCCATCGCATGGGTTGTCGAGAAGCTAACGTTCCTTCGTGTCGCTGACACATTTTAAAAAATGTTTGGAAACCAAAATCGTGGACGTGATTGTTTTAAACTTAGTAATGTGTGTGTGAGTTGTATACCAGGAAAACAGTGTGATTAAAATATAAGAGCTATAGATTTCATGATTTGTTAGAGAAAACATTTACCCAAAACTTTTCTCAACTATATATGTAGAAAAAGACATGTAACTTGTGTGTTAACAAAAAGGCTCGATGCAAAAAAAAAAGACGAAAAAAAGTTTATGTAAGAAGAACAGAGTGGGGACATAACATGGGTATGGATGTGAACATTATAATGATTGAAAACGCAAGAAGCTTGTGTCGATTTTATTGTATATATTTCTAGAAAAATGGTGTAGAAGGTCAAAGACAAGTCACATGTGCAATGTGCAACATCTTCCAATGTACAATCCACAAAAAGACAACATCGATTAAGGCAGTCTAGGTCTCTCCTCTTTCCCACACAAATACACATATTACCCATAAACATGTCCTCTTTTGCTTTTAATCTAAGCGATCCTTGGTTTTCAAATGTAATCAAAGAAAAAATGTAACAAAGTTACCTGCATTAAACAAAAGAAGCAAGTAATGAAATGATGAGGAGGAATTAAATGAAAAGTAAATGTGAACAAGTCTGTGTATTGTGTGTGAGAAGAGGTAACTTGGCGCCATTGATCTTTTGGAATATGCTTAGCAAAGCAGATTTGATTTTCAGCACACAAAAGGTGAATTTAATGTGGGTTGCTTCAATTTTAAGCAAACGTTTATTGATTCAACCAAGACTTAATCAGCACCCAGATCACATAGAAGTATAAACAATCATTTAGGCATGTATATAACTATATTATCTAGGCATATAACTACATTGTGAGAATTAATAAAGTAAATGAACAAACTTTTTGTTTACAAAAAATACTTGGCTGGAGTGCTATTTCCCTAATATCATGTTATATAGAATAAACATGATGTTTTTTGTTCAAATGATGTTTTTAGGAAAATATAATTCGTTTCCGTGTTCTTGCAAACACAACGTCATTTACATAATTCAATAGATGGTCGTGGTTGTCTAGCACAACACCCTAAAAAACACCGAACTTAAGAAGTAAAATAGCATTTAAAAATGATTATTGCTAGTGCAATTAGAGAAAGATTAAAGGGAAGTAGATCTGTCGTTGATTTTGAAGAGGCCCACTAACAGAGTAGTTTGGGTGAAGCTTTGTTACTGAGAGCTACTTGAACTCAATAAACATAGCATGGGCCTTATAGAAATGAAAATATTGGGCTTATAATGAACAAAAACAGGCATTTGTAAAGGTGTGTATAAATCCAATAAGAAAAAGAAAGGCAATGATGAGAACTGAGAAAAAAGAGAGTGATAGAATATGGAAAGAATAAACTATAGAGTTGGAGAAACATAGAAGCCTTTCCTTGTTTGGCAAATTCATCTTGGAACTTGACCCTGTTTCTTCTTTGGCATCCATCACAACAACAAGGTACTATCATATCATATCAATCAAACAAACACCTCATTAGTAACAACATTAAATAAAAAAAAGTGTTGATAACGATTTCAAATTCTTTAATGAGCTCAAAAGTTAGAGGTGTGTTCACTCGTGTATGTGTACTGCACAGAGCTCACAACTGTCTAGTCAGAACGTGTCGTTACCAAATGATCTCTCTTAGCAGGATGTAACAGTCCAAACACAAAAAGCAACCAATCTCCTCTTTTCTAAATTTATCTTTTCTTTTTAATTTGAAGCTATATATTTATTTATTTTTTCTCATTATTTTCACAGGACAATTAAACGATTTTAAAGTTAAAGAACGATTAGCAACACGCGCTCACAGTTCACCTTATCCAATTAAACGATTTTGTTGTACTGTCTCCTCATCTCAATACTACTCCTTCAACGACGCTACAAATTAATTTTCTTTATTTTTGTTAAAACCTATATACTAATGTTATTTCTTTGCTCATAATGTAACTTGGAAAAAAATGTAACTTGGAGAGAAAGTACTATGTATCTAATAACCTATATATTAGATGCATCCCATGCATATATGGATGGAGCAAAAAGGATTACTCGGGATCTGTGAAATTAGTTAGAGAGAGAGAGAGAAGAAACTGAGGGCAAAAGCGTAATATTGAAAGCAGATATTCTCTGCAACAAACGATGCAAACAAACAAAGATGAGACAGCTTAAACCCTTCCATAAAACCCCCATCAACCTCACTCACACACACAGTTTATACTGCCATCATCATCTCTCTCTAGCTAGCTAATTGAAAATGGCAGAGCCACCGCCGTCGTCTCTCCATCATTTCGTGGGTCCTTCATCAAAACATCGATCATCATGGAACAAGAAACACTCCTTCGGAGCTCAACATCCGACCATCCACCGTCTCTTCCCGTGCCAGTACTGTCCACGCAAGTTCTACACCTCCCAAGCTCTCGGCGGTCACCAGAACGCACACAAACGCGAACGCGCCGCTGCTCGTCGCAACCTCGGCGTTGTTTCTGATCATGCTCCAAACACCCTCGACGACGCCACTTTCCTTCTTCCCTACCCATGCAATCTTTACCCTAACCCACCTCAAGTATCGGCATGGAGCGTACCTGATCAGCAGACGACGACTATGGTGAGTGGGTACGACCCGTATCCGTATCCTTATGGGCATACGTTTGAGGTTTCTGGCGTCATGGAAGAAGAAGAAGACGAGCCACAGCTGGATCTTTCTCTCCATCTCTGAGTGCTTTTCTGTTTAGTTTGTTTTGTCTTTGTTCAGGTCTCTTTTAAGTACAACTTTGGATCTATGTATCTTGCCTTCTCTCTCTTTTTGTGTTCAGCAGCCCTTACTTTTTAAGATTAACTAGCTGCCTGCTACCTTTTTGATAAACGATTCGTTTCGGTTTTAGTTTATAATCTAGCAGTCTCTTTGCTAAATTGAATACTTTTTTATCTTTATGGATGATCCATTAATTGCGATGATAGAATCTGAATTTTCTCCATCGTCGCCTTTTTTTTATTTCCTTATTTGATCGGTGGCCACCGATCAAGTCTCTGTCGGAGATTTCACCGTCTTCCGGTTTGCTAAAAATCCCTAACCGCCGCATCCACAAGGTTGGTACGTGCGCAATCCAACATATCATCATCACCTACACGTGATACACTCACGTGACGCTACTCATGCGAAAGCTATTGCCAAATTAAGATGAATAAACTGCGTGCCGTTTTTAGGCGCCTCACGTAACAACCACTTCTACTCCAACATTATCAACGTCATTTTCTTCTAAATATTCTCATAATATGTTCAACTATTAAAAAGTTATTTTTTTTGTTTTTAAAATACCACTAAAATATTAATTGAAATTTTTTCATCTAATTACTACACAGTTTTTAATAAAAGTAGAAATTACCTAAAACTATAAGAAAAATATTTTATATATTAAAACATCAAAAAACTCTTAAAACATCTTATATTTCTGAAGGAGGGAGTACTTCTTATTAGCAAAATTTATTAGTCACTCAGATAGATATTACATATTATTCTCAAGCGTACTGATCAGATTTTTTTGGTCTGATAAGAAACTAGTGTAAAAGAAGTAACTCTAGAATAACAATGTTACATAACAATTATAAGTGGTGAAATATCCAATGAATATGCGTAGAGAGTGCTGCTCAACGGTGATCAAGTTCCTCATCAGACATCCTCATAATGATTCTCAGACTAGTTTTCAGTAAGCAAATGGGTCTGGTTTTCTGGCAAAAGAGCCGGCTTCCATTTCAGGCAGTTCAAACTCTTCTGGTATCAGTGACAACTGAAAGTCTGGTAGCTCTGGCAAACTTTGCATTACCCTGTGGTTTACCATGTCATCAGTTTTACTACATCTAGTATACTCTTGACACTAATTAGTTAACGCTTACTTTTCTTCTTCTTTAAGCAAGTATCCATACATTTGAGACTTCTTAAAAGCAATTTCTGGAATCTTCTGGCTCAAATGCTTCATAACTCCCCACATAGGAGGGGCCCTGATAAGAAAAACATGCTGATTCAATCTACAGTTCATTTGTTGAGGGAATGCTGGATATATATGATAAACACACAAACCTGGTTACAGGAGGAGACAAACAGAAGCTAAGACAGGCCTTCTTGCTTTCTCCTAGGATCTCTGAAGCTGCAAGGAAACAACACACTGCACTCGCGTGGCAAGCTGGCTCACTTCCCTTCTCTGTTACCAGTCCATGGTAGTAGTATGCCGCAGCCTGTGAAGAAGAAAAAACAGAACATAACAAAGAGATTGGTTTATAATAGAACTATAGAGATGATAATAAAATGTATGATCACTTTCCAACATAGGCTTTGGACAGATCTTGACACAGCCGAATGAAACATTGGGTTTAGTCCCAAATGTTAAGACATAAAACAAATTTTTATGAAAGTTTTTAATAAATGTTTATGGTCTCCAATATCTCAGATCAGACCCTAGCTTTCATACATACCTTTGCTTCCAGAAACTTCCAGAAGATGAAGAGGAGAAGCTTTTTGGCGCACCCATGGCTGACTACGTCACAACCAGACAAGCATTGATATGCCTGAAATGATAACAGACTCATTTATAAGAAGGTAATAGAGAGATTAGGGGGGAAAAAAACCATGACTGTCCCAAAAGCATGACCCAAGTTACCAAAGGAGATGAAGATGTATTAAAATATGAGAAAAACCTGAGAGAAATAGATGACTTGCTCACAAGCAAGTCTCCTCTTCACAGACAGTGTAGCCTTCTTGCTATTAACTGCCAACCCAAGTTGAATCTCAGTTCCCTGCAGTGAGATTCCATGAGAATAGCAAACTAAAACACATATAAGGTTATTATTAAGGAGTCATCGTTTCAAAGTGTGTAACCTGTCCAAGTGCTTGGATAGAGAGAGTTTGCAAAACACTTTCTTGCATATCATCTGGCAACTTACTTCTGCAAATGTTAAGCTATGTAAGTATTTATTTGATCAATCCTAATCCTATATTTTCTACATTTTGTTGTGCGTCATACTTTACATCAAGAGGAATGCGAGGCAGAATCTCTCTGGTGCAGAACTCCAAGTATCCAGACGCCTTGAGCAGCAAGTCAACCGCATCTCTCTTGCAACCTGTTTTTAAAAGTGGCAGAATAATCAGGTTTTGTAAACACACATCAAAGCAAATAAGTAAAAGATAAGTGTGAAGATTCAAGAGGCCAAACCACTGGAGACCACACGGACGCCATGGCCAGAACCAGAACGATCCTTTGGAATCATGAGAGAGTTAGCTTCAGCTAGTGCCAAAGCAGCCATCATGTGGATCACTGTCAGCATCTCCATCCAAAGGTTTGTGAAACATAACTCTGCCTGTTTTAACCATTTGATTTAATTCATAGTGCAACATTGTTAAATTAAAATAACAAACAAAATGAACTTACTCTTCCACCATCTCCAAGGGGTTTCCATTTGAACTCTACGCATCCCTCCATCCCATCGTCCTCTACAAAGTCATTTGAAAATTAGATTTTACCACACACTAATCTGTTAACTTAAATCAAAATTTTAAAACACGTACTTTTCTTGATAAGACCGGTGAGAAGAGACAAGTACTCCTCCAAAGCTGAATGTAGCTCAGAGATGGCAGAACCGCCTGCAAAATTTAAAACTAAACTTTGAATATTATGCTCAAAATCAGAACCTTTTTCTTGGAACGCAAGTAAAAAGAAACAAGATGGTCTCATTTCTTCGATACCTGAGTCCTCAGCTACCAACTGAATCTGATTCCTCAGACATGCCAATCGGTCGATGGTTGTCTTGGAGGCAACGCCTTTGAGTTGGCGCTGAAGATCAGTCTGAACAGGAACACGGAGCTGTAGAACAAACACTACTGATTCTTGAATGATACTCCTCTTGTTCTTACTTCCCACAACAGCACAAGCAGACGTAGCACACCCCATATTCCCTCCCTTTCTCTCCCGTTCTATTTTATGCTCTTTGGTAACAAGATATCACCACCCTACACATACATATACAACATTGAAAAAACATCAGATAACATATGGAACTCATGAAAGATAATAAAAATGAAAACATGTGGAAGAGAATCTCAGATAGCTAACAGAAGAACAGAGGAGGCATGTGATGAAGGAAGGTTGGTTTGAAGGTTCTAGAGGATGATGGGAGAGAAGAGAGTGGAAACAGAGCTACTTATAGGTTTGAGCGTTGGACGCAATCCACCCACATGCTCTCTATTTTATTGCAAATGATTTGATATATGTTTTTAGCTAACCCAAAAGAAACTGCACATGTCCAAGTTTTAATTGTGTTTCTTCTGGAAATATGTAAATTTTCATTACCACTTGCCAAAATTTAATTGGCTCTCCTGTGTTTAGTTACTACTTCCTTCCTCGTTCATTTTTTCTCTTAACTTTCCCGCCATCTCAATTAACATAATCAAATCGCTTTTATTTTTGGAATGACAGTATGTTTTGAATCCGAAAATCGTTACATCTTCTTCTATGTTAAAATTAATTATTCTTTGAAAAGCACACTTGTCCTACCAAAAAAAAACGAATTTGTGACCTATTATATTTATAACTAAGTAGATGATTCAAGAGTCTTCTCCACGAGATATGAATGAATCGCTGGCTTGTATAAAAACATTATCACGTTGTCAGATTTGGAAGGCGCGTAGACTGTATTGTTATTAAACGAGAGATAATTAACAGAAGATGATAACAATGTTAATACAATACTCCAGGGAATATCTGACTCCAATAGAAATGTGATGTTTAAGAGCCAAAACATTTTTATAGATCGTGGCAGGAGACAGGCTGTGTGTGTTACAACTTGCAGCTCAATATAATCCCCAGATTTACTTCCAAACGAAAAACGCAATTTATTAATCATAATGGGCCTCTTTCAATAGGCCCATTATCATGTAAAGAAAACAATTGGGCCCATCGTTGACTTTTTTGTATCTGAGTGTGTGTGGTTTATATCGTCGTCGGAGGGTTCACGAGCGGAGGAAACCAATCGCAGATCTGCATACCAAAATTCCAACGAAGATCATCACTCACCATGGCCATCCCCTTAGCTAAGCTCCTGATCTCCGCCGTGGCGGTCTTCATGCTCGTCTCCGCTTCGTTCGCGACCTCGGAAATGCCGTTCATGGTGGTTCACAAGAAAGCTACTCTCAACAGGCTCAAATCTGGCGCCGAGCGCGTCCTCGTCTCCTTCGACATCTACAACCAAGGATCTGCGTAATTTCTCTCTATCTCTCAATCGATATGATCTAATATGCTTTCAGTTCAAATCCGTTTTATATTCGAATAGATTAGCTGCTGTAGAATTATCCTTAGATCTGTTGTATAGATTGGTGACGTGGCGGATGTGAATCAGTAGCTAGTATACGAAACGCCATATGATCTGATCCGCTAAACGTTTCAGGACGGCGTATGATGTGACTCTGGTTGATAACACCTGGATTAAGAAAACTTTTGAAGTTGTTAATGGAAACACTTCAAGATCATGGGAGAGACTTGATGCGTGAGTTCTTCTTCCTTTTTAATCATTAATGCTTTTGTAGCTGCTTTTATTCGTTTCGTCATTAATGTGATTTATGTATGCAGAGGAGGTATTCTGTCTCATTCCTTCGAACTTGAGGCTAAGGTTAAAGGACCCTTCTATGGAGCTCCTGCGGTTGTTACTTTCCGCATCCCCACTAAGACTGCTCTTCAGGTTTGCCATTTATAAGCTGCCCTTCTTTCTTCTTTCAGATGATGAAATTAATATACAGTTACCCCCTCTCACTCACCCATTTCACAACTTTATTCCATAACAAACTATCCATAACTCTAGCACAATGTGATTAATCTTTTGATTCAGAATTACTTGGTATTGTAGTGATCATTGTTTTACTAAAAATATGATAATCTGATGTAATGATGTATTATGGTTTTCTTGTTTGTAGCAAGCTTACTCCACTCCAATAGCTCTAGACATTCTCGCAGACAAACCTCCAACTGACCCTCTTGCCCTGGTAAATTTTATTTTTTAAGGACCCTTCTTTCAGTCTCTCCTTTACGGCTCTTCTCAGTATTGACTTTCGTGTTTCCCTTGTCTTGGATGTTGCTCTTGATGCTGCTATGATATAATCACAGGCCAAGGTAACTCAATGTGTAATTCTCTCCTCCCTGTGAAAATTATCGGAAGTAAATTCTAAACTTACTGTGTTTCAATTGTTGCAGAGGATTCTGGCAAAGTATGGATCACTTGTTTCTGTGATATCGATGGTGGTTTTGTTCATATACTTGGTAGCAACACCTTCAAAGTCCAATTTAGCAAAAGCGGGCAGCAAGAAGAAGCGCTAAGTTAGTGAAATTAAGGCTAAGAATGGTTGGTACGATGTTTTTCTTTTTGTGTTTAGCAGTTAAAATACAGTTTGAAAACTTGTAAGAAACGTAGAACACACTTTCACTTTGGTGTTGCAGAGGACTATGTTACAGAGGTATTTTGGTTTTGCGTCATAACATCTTTTTGAGAGCATAGTCATGGAGTTTTCTCTTTTATTTTGATCCTGCCTTCTGCTTTTTTTATTATTATTTTTTCTGCCTGCAAGCTCCACCTTGTCAAATGATGATTTGAGAGCCCTACCTTGAATGACTTCGTCCGATTTAAAACAAAAACAAATAAACCATTTACGCTGTTCCAGTTCTCTTTCGCATTATGAAACTGATAAATGCCTAATACTTGGAAAAATTGTTTTAAACTGAAACAAAGTTGAGTTTATTTATAAGCGAATCATTTGTATTGATATTGGTCAGCATAGTTTGTTAATATTTGGCTAGTAAATCACAGACGAACAATAGCAAAGATCACCAAAGCCCGTCTAGCTCAGTTGGTAGAGCGCAAGGCTCTTAACCTTGTGGTCGTGGGTTCGAGCCCCACGGTGGGCGATTTGTTTTTTATTTGTTTTAACTCTTTGTCGTAAATAATGTTTACTGCAGAAACTTTTAACAGTCCTAGTAAGTAAAAGCTGTAAAATTGGGAGAGCAACCGAAAGAGATTTTTCCAAATGAAAAAGAACAAAAGTAGTAAGTGGGGTGTGCCCACACTCTCAATCTTGGTGTGTGTCCCGCCCATCTTTTAAGATTACATCACACAAACAAAAATAGGGAGTATTGTGAAAAGAGAGAGCACTATCGTCAATTCAAGAACACAAATTTCCAAAAAAATGAATCAAGTTGGAATCAAGAGGATGAGCTTTACTCTTCCTCATTGCCATACGTTTCTCTTTATTCTTTCAAACAAAAATCCTAAGTTTTTTTTAATCATCATCATTTAGTCTTAGGCTTCAGCAGCTGCGATGACAGGGGCTGGAGTAACACCACCGGTGGTTGGCCTGAATCAAATTTAAAATAAATAATGAATTTCTGCACTCTTCACTTTTGAAGAAGGCATTGATGGAAGGAAGAAAGTTAGCAAGGAGAGAGAAAGAAACTTACAGGCCAACAAACACTTTGAAAGCATCATATAAACCCCATTGCGCTCCAGTCAATGTGCCTATCATCACAATTCTTAGAGGAAGCCCTCTAGTGAACAGTCCCACCATTCCAATCTTCTTCACCGCCTGCAACAACATTTCATCACATCAAAAGAATCAAAAATTAAATTAAAAAAAAAAAAATCCTATAGTAAAAATAAATCAACAGTTGTCAACATGTTAACTTACATCTCCAACGGTTGCTCCCTTAGCATTGTTGAGGAACGAAACAAGATTATCTGCGGGGTGAGAGACAATTGCACAGAACACTCCAGCAACATAACCTCCTGCAAAACTAACTCCGAGTTGCAGACCTTTGCTGCACTCGTGCTTTGGGTTGGGGATTGCGTACTTGTAGATCATCTCAACAATGGTCTCAAACGAAGCAAACTTCATCATTGTGTCTGTAACGAATCATGTATTATGTTTCATGACCAACGACAAAGAAAACATATACTGTGCAACAGGTTTCAAAATAGAGGACAGAACTTACAAGGAATCTGACGTCCCCAGAGTGGAGCAAGACCCTTATACAAGCTGCAAAAATAATAAAAAAATGTATCAGACACAAACGGCTAGAGCAATAACAAAGAGAGAGAGAGAGAGCGTTATTTGTGTCCAGAAACTCACCCTCCGTATCCTTCGGACTTGACAAACTTGGGAAACCCATCAGACATTCCTCTAGCGAACCCAGGCTGTGTCTGAACACGGACCTTAACAGCTTCAAAAGGGCAAAGTGCAACATCGGCAATGACCTCAGCGGAAGCAGAACCAGCAAGGTAGATGAGGGTCTTGTATTTGGCAGCGAACTCAGGTCCAGCAAGATCGGAGTAGTACTTCTTAAAGAACTCGTAAAATCCAAACTTGCAAGCACCCTGAGCACTGTAACCCAACAGAGTAGGAACCCATCCACGGAAAAAGCCTTTGACTCCTTGCTCTTTAAGGAGAATCCCAAAACCAGACGAGATGCTCTTGTACTTGGCCGGATCAATCTGGTTAGCAAATGTAATAATAACATCAAGACCAAAAGTGAACAAATCCACAAATACAAACGTCAAGTAAAATTCAGACAGAACAGTCAAACTAACCAGATCGAAATGTTTTGAATTATACAAAAAACGCAGATCTCAACACGTCGATAAGTGATAATGGATCTACAAAGTTAGATTAACGAACCTGCATATTGCACTTGACGAGATCGAGAGGGGTGACGGTCATATGAGTCAGACCACAGCTGAGAACTCCACCGAATGTACACGCGGCGTAGAAGGCAGGCGAGTACATCTCGATCCCCTTCCCCGGCTCCGTTGGAGACGCAATTAGGAAACTCTTCCGAGACACCATCGTCGCCGGAGATGAACGAGCGGCCGGAGAAGGAGACTTCTCGAGAATAGATCTCGGAGATGAGGAATAGAGGAAGCTGGGGATGAGAGAAGAAGTCTTCGGCGTTTCCATCGCGACGGAGGACGGGAGATAAGATGAGAGCAATGTGTTTTGTACTTTTTGTCGATGTCCGATCTCACGCGCTGCCCAAAAAAGAAGACCAGTGATGTTATTACCTCATGAATCTCGTCTCTTTATTGGCCAATCAGATTCCGTTGGAATATACTTTGGAACAATTACGACAATACCAGCTATAACAATATTTTATTCTAAAAACATGTCATGGCCCATGGGCTTTTCAAAGGGACGTAAAGTTCACGCCGTTGACCCATAAAAAAGGCATGTAACGATATTTTCTAATTTTGTTTGATTTATTTTGTTGAAAAAACCAGATTCCGTTGGAACAAGGCATATGCTTAAAATGTCATTGGGCCTACGATCTATTTCTGTTATGGCCCATGGGCTTTTCAAGGGTTGCGTACACACCGTTGTTGACCCAATAAAAGGCACGTAACGACATTTTCGTAAAAACCTCTTAAAACCCTAATCCTCCTACAGAGAAGAAGAGAACCTTCTCTCGCCGTCGCCGATGTAAGTCCGTAGCTTAGGTTTAAAGTTGTTGCTTGTATAGCAATCCTTACCGAAACTAGGTTTAATTTAAGCTCTGTGAACTTGTGTGCGAATCTTAGACTTGGTTCTTTTGATGCAGCTGTGGAATTGAGCGATGAGTACGTTATCTCAGAACGCTCCGACGAGCAAGGCTAGAAGAGAAGAGACCGAAGATGACGTAAGGGCCAAGAGAAGGAAGATGGAGGAAGAGAAGCAAAGAGAGTCTGAGCAGGTTGAAATGAAGAAGCTTGAGAATCTGTTGTTTGGATCACTCTACAACCCTGTTTCATTTGGTGAGAGAGAAGCAGATGTGGAAGGATCTGATTTGTTTCGTGTAGATCGTTCTGCTGTAAGGCAAACTCCAGATTCTGAAGATGATGATGAACAAGACTCTGATGATGATGAGAGAGTTCAATCTGAGGGAGTTAGGAAGGGAGAAGCTGCTTGGGAGGATGAAGAAGAGAAAGAGATTAATATTAACATAGCTAGTGTTAACCGTCTGAGGAAGCTGAGGAAAGAGGAGGATGAGGGTTTAATCTCTGGTTCTGAGTACATTGCTAGGCTGAGAGCTCATCACGCTAAGCTTAACCCTGGAACAGATTGGGCTAGGACTGATTCTCAAATCACTGATGGAGATTCCTCAGATGATGGTGGTGATAATGATGATGATGATATACTCAGAACAAACGAAGATCTTGTGGTGAAGTCCGGTGGCTCCAAGCTGTGTTCTGGTCTTCTTGAGTATTCAAAACAAGCGGATGCCAACATAGCAGATCATTCAGACGCTCCGATTAACTCCGTCCAGTTCCATCAAAACGCTCAGCTGCTTCTCACGGCCGGAAACGATAGAAGGCTGAGGTTTTTCCAGATCGATGGGACGAGGAACACAAAGATACAGAGCATCTTTCTCGAGGACTGTCCCATTCACAAAGCGGCCTTCTTGCCCAACGGCTCTCAGGTGATTGTCTCGGGGAGGAGGAAGTACTTTTACAGCTTTGATTTGGAGAATGCGAAGTTTGACAAGATTGGTCCATTGGTTGGAAGAGAGGAGAAGAGCTTGGAGAGTTTCGAAGTGTCGCAAGACTCCAAGACCGTAGCCTTCATGGGAAACGGAGGCTACATCTTGCTTGTGTCCACAAAGACCAAAGAGCTGACGGGAACTTTAAAAATGAACGGCTCAGTGAGGTCTTTGGCGTTTAGTGATGATGGGAAGCAGCTGCTGAGCTCGGGAGGGGACGGGCAAGTCTACGTATGGGATCTGAGAACGATGAAGTGTTTATACAAAGGTGTGGACGAAGGGAGCACGTGTGGGACTTCGCTTTGCAGCTCGCCGAACGGAGCTTTGTTTGCCTCTGGGACGGATAGAGGGATCGTGAACATTTACAAGAAGGCAGAGTTCTTGGGAGGCAAGAGGAAGCCGATAAAGACGGTGGACAATCTCACTTCAGAGATTGATTTTTTGAAGTTTAACCATGATGGTCAGATTCTAGCTATAATCTCGAGGATGAATAAAGACAGTGTGAAGCTTGTCCATGTTCCGTCTCTAACCGTCTTCTCAAACTGGCCACCGCCAAAGAAGAAGATGGGGTTCCCTCGCTGCTTGGACTTCAGCCCTGGAAGTGGCTTCATGGCTATGGGAAACGCTGTAGGAAAAGTTTTGCTTTACAAACTGAATCATTACATGAATGCTTGAAGTTGTCTTTGGCGAGGGCAGTTTTTTGAGATTGTTGTTGTGTTTTCCGTTTTGTCTCATTACTCTTGTTGTTATCATTTATCCTTGCAACATTTTTCCATCAATGGAATATTTACTTTCATGATAATTGGAACTGAGTGGGGACAAAAGTCTTTTCTCACGTTATGTTAATGGCTACACTGTTTTGATATTGTGTTGTTATGGTTTGGTTTTATAATGAGTGGAAAATGTGTTTTGTCAGGTAAACATTTCATTGATAGTGAATGATGAAGAGGCAGAGCAATGTTTGAGAGCTCTTCACTCTTGCGTACTTTAAGACCTCTTCTTAATGCAACACAAAGCTAACAATGTGTGTTAAGACTTGGAACTATTTCATATTTTTCTTGTTCTAGGTGATGTTGTTGTGATATAACTAAAGTGTGGTCGGACAAGTGCAGTCCCTCAAAATTGTTTTTAATATAAATCAGCTCTAGTTTATTCACCAAAATCTAAAACTGATGAAGGGACATATAACTCTTCGGACTCACTTAAACTACTATAGTCATGTCCTAATGATCATCCTTTCTTTTTATTTAAATTAATAAACAAAAGAATTCAGAAATGTGATAAGATAGATGTAAAATATTAATAATGTTAGGAACTTTATTAATAAAAAAAAAAAGTTAGGAACTTTATTAGTATGGAATCGATGAGAGGTGTGACTCATAGCAGATTGGTACCTACAAATTTCATTGTGCTGACAACGTTTATTCATATTATTTTTGGGGGGTGGAAGGGTTGGTCAAACATGAGAAACTAGAAGGCAAGATAAAAAAAAGGCAGAAGCATGCATATGATGGAAGCCAAAAAGGCATGTGAATTCAACCTTCTTCCAGACTTTTACTGAACTTATCTACAATTACAGTCTACATTATATGAATTATGCAGTTTTATTTAAATCAGAAATCACTACTTTGATTTACCATATATAAATATAAAGATGTTAGCAAGAACACATGGCAACTTGTAGTTTCTATACATCAAGAACACTGACATTCCTGATGTTAGCTACTAGCTAGCAAGTAAATGCTGGTTGTGCAACTATATCAAAATTAGCAGTGCCTCTTTTTCAAAGAAAAGGTCATTCCAAGCATATTGATGACTCCTTTATTTCTATTTTTTGTATGAATTTTTGCGTAATTTATATATCCTCCACTGAACCTAGGATAAATGATTACACAAAATTCTATCCTGATTATATATTCCACTCATATAAATGTATTTGCCTATATCGATGCCCTACTTGGATTGCGTTCCAAACAAAATATTCCAATTTCTGTATGATCATATTGATAATGATATTTTAAGTAGCTTGTTTAAAGAGATTGATCAGAGAATTCAAGCATAAATTAAAATGGAATATAATGGAAAATCACCGGCCATATCTAAAACATTCGACCTCATCTCAATGTTACTACTTGCTCAATGCTCACATAATGTTGGCAGCGTCAAAGTTTTTATTCGGCGCTGTTCTATAAATCACAATGAATCATATATTTTATGCACATCTATTTAGATAGTGGACGATTTTTGAAGACACAGCTAGCTAGTGTAACTGTATAATTAAGACGTTATTGCGGTAATAGCCGACAAGAATGATATAATATCTATTACCAACAATTCCTTTATTCTATTAACCTAATTAACTGAAAATGTCAAAAATATTCCACACTTTATATTGTTTAAAAACGCTGATAAACATATTTAAACTTTAGTAAATATCATATTATTAGAAAAGCTAACTTAACCATGGCTATCAGTTATACCATCAGTTACTTTGTTCTCATTTGGAATATAGAATAAATAAATAATAAAATGTACCAATCAAATGTAGAGCTCACCTTCTATAAATAGTCTGCATGCATCTTACTCTTTTCCACATCCCAACCAACTCACACACTATCTCTCTAACTAAGAAAGACAAAATGCAATACAAAACCGAAACTCGGGGCTCGCTGTCCTGTAATAAGGTGAACAACATGGCAGTCTTTCCATCGGAGACACTTGTTAGGATAGAGTCCATGGCTGCAGAAAATGCGGTGGTTATATTCAGCGTGAGCACTTGCTCCATGTGCCACGCCATGAAGCGTCTCTTCCGCGGAATGGGAGCCAGCCCTGCCGTCCATGAGCTCGACCTCCTCCCTTATGGCGTCGATATCCACCGAGCCCTCCTTCGTCTCCTTGGCTGCTCCAGCCCCACTTCCCCGGGGGCACTTCCGGTGGTATTCATCGGTGGGAAGATGGTAGGATCAATGGAGAGAGTGATGGCTTCACATATCAACGGCTCACTTGTTCCTCTTCTCAAAGATGCTGGTGCTCTCTGGCTCTGACCCCATGTCCACCTTCTTCTGCGTTTTCCTTTTCCTTTTTCTGTTTGTTACTTTCTTTGGTTCCAAGAACACAAAAGATATGAGGTTAATCTTAGTGTTGAATTAGAGTTTGAGGGGAGAAGAGTGTGCGTTTGTTTTAAGCTTAGCTCATTAATTTGTCTCTCTTAATCACACTAATGTTTAATATGTAATATAGTAATCACTGTCTCTGGATAGCGTTCTTTATATATAGCTACCCAAATCTCAACCGTAATAACTTTTAACTGCAGGTAAATAACTGCCTTTTTTTTGTTTAAATCAGGTAAATAACTGCCTTAGTGGTCCACATTCCATAGTACGTGGACACCCGCCAAAAAAAAAGCTGTGATTTGACCCGACCGTTGCGTCAGAGATGATATGTACATACCTGATCCAATAGCTTCACAGATTTGCTTCTCTTCGGTACTTCAACCTTTTACATCAATAACACTTTTAATCTTGAAAAAGAGTCACCTAAACCAAATGTACCGTAAGAAAATATTCATTTGAATAATTCTTACATAGACTTGTAATGTATACATTCACCCAGACAACTCCATTACAGACTCTAGGGTATAGGATCTGGTCTACACATAATAAATTTGCCTATCGGTGTAGCTATGAGAGCTCAAGTGCTCGAATAAACGGAAGAATGGAATCAGGATCAGATGATGAACAGAAAGACGCCGAAAGGTCCGAACAAATGGTGTGAACAAGAGATGGAGACACCTCTTTGATCCATTTCATATGTTTGATTCCGATCTCAACCTCTTTCGCATCAGCCACACATTTCAACAACACTACATGTGCACTTGTTTGTTCCAAATGTTCTCTCTCGCGCAGCAGCTGAGACGCCTCACCAAAATGGCCTACACGCATAATACACCCAACGAATCAAATCACAAACTTGACTTGCAAGGCAACTAAAAAACAACCTAGAAGACATATATATATATATTTGTTCTCTCACCGTTGCTACATAGATTCAAAACAAGCGTGATCAATACCCTTCTCGCAACTATTTGATCGCTCTCCATACACTTTCTGAAGACTTCCAAAACATCTTCAAGTTTTGTATCTTTACATAGGCCTTCGATGAGAGACGTATAGATTGTTTCATCTGGTTCTATCCCTTTCTCAAGCATCTTCCGAAACAGCCTCAAAGACTCCTCTACCTCGCCTTCCTCCGTCAATTTCTTGATAAGTACATTATACGTCGTCAGATTCATTCTGCATCCCTCTACGAACATCTCATCCCACAGCTTCTTTGCTGGCCGGATCATTTCCGCTTTGCAACAAGCTTCGATGAGAGCGTTATAGAGCGAAACGTCTGGATCAAGCCCTTTCTTCTTCATTTCGTGCAGAGCACTGTACCCTTCTCTGACTCTCCCGGCCTTGCACAAGAACGATATCCTCAGACTGTAACTCTCAGGCTCTGAAAAATAACCTCTGCTTGATAAAACCTCATAAGCCTTTATCAGAAGGTCCCCCTTCTCGTGCCTGCAAAGATTCTTACTCAGTTTACTCAGAGTTCGAATCGAAGGCAGTTTCCCTGTGTTTATCACCATGTAATTCAAGAATCCAACAGCAGAATCTGGATCAACCGCAGAGACTGATCCAATCAACGCGTCTAGGACATCATTATCAATGGGGAAGTTTCCACTCACAATCACCTCAGCCACTTCCTTAGCCTCAATCAAACGTTTAGCAGAGATCAAATCCAAGATAAAATCTCTGTAATCACTACTCCTCGGTGCTACACCAAGCTTTCTCTTCTTCTTCAAAACAACCTGTCTCTCGTACAGATTCCCAGTTACCACAAACGCTTCAGCTACGATTCTATACGCCATAAAATCCGGTTTGCAATCAATGTTTCTCAGCTCTTCCAAAATGTAAAAAGCATCCATCTCTCTAGAACATTTACAAAGACCATGGAGAATCAAGAGCGCAATAATGGATCCGTTGATTTCAAAGTTACTCTTTTTAACCTCACCCACAAGTCTCAAGACCTGATCTGTATCAGAACTTTTACAGAAGCTTCCTATATACAAACCAAAGCCAAGTGTATTCAGAGAAACACCTCTCTGACGCATTTTAACGAACAGTTTCTGTGCATAATCAGTACAACCATCAGACGTTAACGCAGCTAAGAGACGGTTGCACACATCGTGATGAACCTCCTGACCCGTCGAAAGAGCTTCTTCCAAAACCCAAAACGCGCTCTGAGCTTTCTTACCTAACAAAAGCGCGTCGATGAGGGAGCGATACACGGAGGAATCGAGGAGGATTCTCTGGGTTTTGACCTGTTTGAAGAGAGCGTCCATGGCGGAGAACTGTCGAGAAAGGGAAAGAGTTTTGAAGATGGAGTGGTAAGAGATGGAGTCGTGAGTGTAGCCGGGTTGCTGGGCGGCCCAATTGAAGAACCCGAGTGCTAAGGAGTGGTGGTTGAGGAGGAACGGGTCGATGACTCGAGAGACAAGCGAAGGGCTTATTGAGTGACGAAAGCCGAGACTGTGGAGAGTTTGTTCCATCGATGGACTCCATGTCCGAGGTGAACGAGATGTTGCGGAGACCTTGAGAAGCTCACGGCCGATCCTGACCGCGAGCTCCGCCGCAGGTCTCATGATAGATGACGTCACCATTTCTGGTTGCTGACAAGTTGGAGAGGAGAAGAAGAGTAAGATATTACTTAGTGAGCCGGCCCATTAGTTAGAAGTCTAACTCATAGTGGCCATGTTTGGCCCATCTAAACTATTAAAACAACACTATAAATAAGATTTGACCCTTATTTTTCCTAAAATCATTACAATGTAATATCATTAGTATTAACTCTAAAACTAAACTAATTATTCATAGTACTCCACGACAGATTACACTAAGCAATAAAAATCTCATTAACTTCTTACCCCACTAACAAGCAAATCATTATTTAGTTAGACATAGCATAAACTCAAAAATTAATTTTTTTTCTATCGATATAGTACATTTAGTTGTTAAGAGATCAAGTAAATATTCCTAAGATTATTGAACATTTACTAACTTAACATAACTAACCCCTAAATTTAAGCTATGATATTAATAACAATAATAAAAATATTTGCCGTTGTAATTTTCTTTATTATATTCCTACAATGTATATTATCCATTTGCAAGATATATTTTTTTTTTGTCAACACAAGATATATATCTAACAAGAATAACTTATGTTAATCTATAACTTTATTTTTTTTATCACCATAGAATACATTATTAAGTGATAAAAAATACACTACTAAGTATTAATTAACAATAGGATGGGCAAAAAATCCAAACCGAACCAAACCGACCCATCCGAACCCAAACCGATCCAAACCAAACTAAAGTATATGTCTAAATCATTTCGTTGAAGATTTTATCAATCCAAATGGTTCGGTTTTAAACTGAACCAAAAAAACTGAAATATTTTTAAATTAGATTAATTAAATATACTAATAATATTAAGATTTTATATATTTAACCATTTAACCTAAAAATTAAATATAATTTATATTTTACTTCAAAATTAACAGAAAAACGCAACTAAAAATAAAAGAATATGAATATCTTACATTAGTATCACAATTGAAAAATTACCTATGATATTGATCTTAGGTTTAATGATAACAACATAAAACTATTAGATTACATCTTCTACATGTTTATTGTGATGTTTGGCTTTATGTTTAAAAATGAAAAAAAAATAATGATTTCGTGTCAAATGATGATTTGTTTATATTTTTGTAACTGGACTAGAAAAAACTAAAAAATCAACACAAGTGAACTAAACAAGCACATACCAAACTAAACTAATTTGGGTTGACTTTGGTTAAAGTTTTCATAGATTCAAATAAACCAAGCCGAATTCAGAATTAAACCAAAAAACTTATCCCTAACTAACATGGTTACATATATACAATTATATCAAGAAAATTGCTTAAAAAAATTGACATTGCAAATTAAAATAACATCCGCGCGGACACGCGGATTAAAATCTAGTATAAGATTAAAATCGGTAAAGTGTAAATTACAGGGAGAAGTTTTACCTGTTTACTCAGTAGGAATGACAAACTTGGGTGACCCGGTTAAACCGGATTAATAAGCTCTCTCCCTAGCAGTCACTATCAGAATCAAATCTTTTTTGACAACTTCACAGATTGGTGTAGGAGGGAGGACTCTTGAGTCATGACCCACTACAGATGAAGACAGTAGAGAAAAATAATAGAAAAGACGATTATTTTTTTTGTTGTTGATCTTTCTATTATGTATATCATCAACATAGGAACAAAGGAAAGTGAAACTGTTGGATATTATACCAAAAGAAGATATGATTGGGGAAACTGACAAAGAAGAGAATCGGCTTATCAAGTGTCCACGTGAATTTTGACACAAGTCCATCACATTCTCAAAGAGATATATATATATAATGGAGTGGGAGCAGTGGAAGTGACTCGAGATTGCAAAACTTAGCATTTGTAAGTTTGTTTAATTCTGGAACAAAAGTGTACTGCTTCCCTCTTGGTCCCATACCTCATAACTAACTACTTGTGTTTGTTCCTATCTTTCCACCCCCAGATGCTTCTTTCCTCTTTTAATCCTACTTAACCACCCTTTTGCTTTCTCATTTTTATTTTGTTCCCTCATCCTTGTCTTTGTTCCCGCTAATCTAATCAAATCAATTCTAATCTAATCTAATCTGCTTCACTGTCTATGGTGTTTTCACACAGACGCCTAAGTGTTTACGGTTCAGTTCCTACTTGCATCTACCAAAACAATGTGCTTTTACGGCTAAGGAACCCGGTTTTGGGTATTTAATAAAGGCGAAAAATCCCACTACATTATCAATAGTAATATTACAACGCAAACAAAACATTGCTGCAGAAATACAGTACCTGATGTCGTGGACGGCTTCACTTGTCTAAATCAACTAGTATCAAAAGCAGTCGTTGTTGTTCTGTCACAGAGCTTCCCATAGGCTTCCTGGGAAAAGCACTCTTTCTTTACATTTCTGCACAACAGTAGTCATATATATATATATGCCTTTTCTTCTTGTCAGAGACGGCCAAGACTACAAAAAGCAGAACGAAACAGTACTTTTTTCCATAGGAAACTATTTGAACATAATGCAGTTTCAATCACTCTTAAGTGAACAAGGAGCCAGCACTGATCCTTCTTTCAAATAAAACTAAATAAATCTCTCTGGAAAGCAGCACAGTGTACAACAAAGCTTACTGTTCTTCTATAACTAATAGTTTGTACCATCCAGTCACGTTCGCTATGTATCTAAATTACAAACAGAGTGCATACTCCCTTCATGCGTACATGAGATGGTTTGATTATATTATCAAAACTAGCAGGAAAGAATTTCTAAAAATCAAGAGGCTACACAACACAAAGCAATAGAAATATTCATTTTGCATCCACTATTATGGATATTTTATTAACAAAACGACTCGTTAATATAATATCGATGGCTCATGAACGCCAAAAAAATATCCACTACTTTTTATGATATAGAAACTCAATTCAAGATCAAACTGTAATACCTGAGATGATAGATGATTGTAATTACGGATAGCTACTCCAATTCCGTGTCATGTAACCACAACAGTAGCCTCATGTTTGTAAGGGGCCTCCAACTTGTTCTTGATGTGATCTTGAAAGAGAACGGCCAACCAAAATTTTGTAGCTTTCTTGGTGTTGGTCTCCACTGTCATCAACCTAAAAGTCTTTAGGTACTGTTAGGAACTAACTCACTACTATATCATGGGCATTCAAGCAATCATGGTTCCCTATAAAAGTCACTTTCTCCTCTAGTATCGTGTATCAAAACGAAAATGAAGGTACGTTCCATATCTACAAAAATATCAACTAACTCGTAGCCAACACTTACCCATGCGTATTTTTCTGACAGTTTTGGGGCTGGATGCATCATAAGTCACGGGATAATAGCAAACAACTATTGAAAGATGCTACAACTGGTAACTAAACCGTACTTCTTAGTTCTCTAAATGCTTATTGTCAAAAAATGTGTGGGAACAAGAATAGGAACCGTGTTGAATTCTAGGAGAATAGCAATAAGACTTAGCAAGCGTTTTAGGGCCTAGTCATTAATTGTCTCACTACTTTAACATCCATTTGTACAAAATTAAACAACTGACCTGATAGAAGAGTAGGGTGCATGTGCTCGTGTGTAAAGCAATTTGCCTGACACTTGGCCATCGATTTCGTGAGTGAGAGCAGCTAAACTAGATCTCTCGCTAGCGATGCCTCTGCCTGTATACTGCAACAAGTCGACATTTTCATTATTTCTTGAGCAAATGCATTATTTTTTTTCCGTCAGTAGCTGTCATCACTTTGCTGGAAGAAAATTAACAACTCCTCTCTTCACATGTAAATCCTTTTCAGGTAACGGTCATTTCCCCCTTTCAGCTCATCCGTCCCTTGATAGCCCCAGATACAGTACTGGAATCAGCAAACAATTTAATCTGTTCCAGGAAAGCTCCTTCGCAGGACTCAGTGAAGCGGGAAACAGTGATTTTTTTCATGGCTTTCTTGCCATTGGAACCCTTGGTGGAGAAACATTTCTGGACGAACCAGCAACACCGACATTTGGCATGACATCTGGGGACCCAGCAACAGATAATGCAGAAGTAACAGAGAATGATCTGAAGCTCATTAGCAATGAATTGGAAAAGTTTCTTGAGGCTGAAGCTAAAGAAGGACACAACCAACCATCAGGAAGGAACAGCGACACTACCACTATTGCATCCACCATTGAGGCCGCTGAGGGAGTAGATGCCGAAGAAGATGATCAGCCAATGAAGTTCCCGCTCCAAGAGTATCTTTTTGGCTCTCAAATCGAATCATCAGAAACAAAGGTTGCAGGCAAGAAGGAACGGGCATCACTTGGAGAACTGTTTCAGGCAACAGAGGTGCAAGAAAAGCATTCAGAAAACAAGTATGAGGAGAAAAAGAAGAAAGCCAGTTCAACTCACAAGTCTGCAAAGCATCTTGTGAAGAAGGTACTGAAAAAGCTTCACCTATCCTCCAGGAGCCCTGACAGTGGTAAAACTGAAGTAGCTTCCACCAAGAAGAAGTTCCAAAAGGTATGATTTTTTTTTCTCTGCTCTCTAAAACGCCTATCTATAAAATGCAACATCTTGAAATATACAACATGTTGAAAGCATTTTCTAGAGCACTTCTATAGTACTGTTGCAGAATTAGCTCTAGTGAAAAGCTTGGTTCTAACAAACTTTAAATTTATTGTAAGTGCAGATGGCACAAGTTTTCCATAGGAAAGTATATCCAGAAGAATCCATAACGGAAAGCAAAATATACAGCAGCATGACAGAACCAAAAAACAGCAAAGGAAATTCTACTGGACTAATGTCCGAGAAGGTGAGACCATGTCACAAGACAAGTAAAAGATGGATCCAATACGAGCTAAGAAATTCACATTCATCTGGAAAAGGAGAACACTGGATCAAAACAGACGAAGACTGTAAGTGCACCATCATACCCAACTAATTGATATATTCATAAGCCCATTTTTTTCAAAGCAAGAATGTGATTTTGGATCTTTACTTTAAAAGACAAAAAAAAATTATACAATGCCATTTAGGCATGCACTAGTTTTCTGCTTGTGGTCGAACGAGATAATAATCCAACATTGCTTTGCAGACTTCGTGTTGGAGCTGTAAGGGATGAGAAGAAACGCAAATTAAAAAGTGCGAGTGAGTTATGTCAGTTCATGCATGTGTGAATCGTGTGGTGTGATTATGTAAAATGTGTTCAAAATTTAGCGGGAATGGTCGTTATGCCCTTCTATGTAATAATAAATATTCACCGGGTTTTATAATTGCAGCAAGATATCTCATATCCATGGTTTGGCAAACTAAAATGAAGAGAAAACATTCTTGTCCGCATTGACTCAAATCCAGTTATACGTTTTGATCTCATAAGAGAAACACTGCATCTCTCTCAACTGATACACCGTAACATGTCATTATCTCCTATACAAAAGAACGAGCGGCTCTCTAAACTCCATACAATAATAAATGTATGCGTGGGTTAAATCCCATATCACTTTTTTGCAAGAATACCAGAATAATCAAAAGTAGATGGACCTTCGGTAAAAATGAATATCGAACTAAACTGGTGGACGCTCTGCAACAAGAACACCACCTGATTCCATTCTCCATGACTGGTCGACCAAGGTTGCTAACTCTCTGCAGAAATATTTTATACAAAAAGCACGAGAGGTGAAAAGCAATAGCAGCTACTGTTTAAGGGAGAAAAATTGGATTCATCGCATTAACAAGAGCTCAAACTGTTTTACTTAAAAAGGTCCATAACTAATACTTGAAAGAAAAGAAAATATGGGAGACGACTGTATAACAATAGCTCAAACAAGGTACATGTGTAGAGAAGGCGCTATGTTCATGAGAAAAATATAAAAGAAAGTGTGCAAAATCATTAACACCGAAGCGAAGAAGAGAAAGAAAAAACTGAGCATACCTTAGGTCATGACTTACAACAAGTAAAGTCAGTTCCTTCTTTAGGTGCTTCAAGAGCTTTGCAACATCTGCACGTGCTTTCCAATCTGAATGCAGAGAAAAATCAATAATGACATAGTACGAGAAACCGTTCGTGGGTTCCATGCAAATGAAAAGAAAAATTAAGATCATATGCAGAGAGAACACCAAAAAGAAAAGAAGAAACATGTTCTGTAAAGAACGACAAGCAAAAACACACAGGAGAGAGAAGAAGCAGGATCTGTCATACCAAGACCAGCGAGGGGCTCATCCAGAATCAATAAATCAGGAGTTTGCACCTACAAAAAGCATGAATACTTAGAACAGATCAATTTTTGCATAAGTGGAAAAAAAACTTTGGTCTCACCAATTGAATAGCTAGTGCAAGCCGACGCTTGTAACCTCCACTTAATAACTGAGGGTCTTTATCAAGTGGGATGCTGTCTAACCCAACCTAAAAATTCAAGAAGAAAGAAGCTATAAGAGAGTATCAGTGAACACAATATGACCATTGACCGAACCAGGAGGAGAGGGATACCCAATTAAATGCTCTCTGGAGGTTTGAAGTCAGACGCTCCTTTAACTGCAAACTACCCTTTTGCCTTGGCCAACCAAAAGTAATTTCGTCAAGCACATTATCTGCCACAAAGAATCTAGCCACAACAACAACAACAACAAAAACTACACATCAGTATCTTCTTGTCACTGATAAGATCAAACAAAAGGGTAATAATGACTTACTAGTACCTCTCTGGAAACTGGAAAACGATGCCAACTTTTTCAGTGGGTAACAACTCAGAATCCGCATTTGGTTGGCCATCATCCCCATATCTTTGGATACAAATCGAACCTGATGTTGGTTTGTTCAGCCCCGCCAGAAGCTGCAAAAGACAAGAAGGTAAAGACCCGAAGGTTTGTAAGATTAAAAACTGTGTATGATCGTGAAACAATGAACCTGAAGAAGGGTAGTTTTCCCACTCCCGCTCTTGCCAAAAATCAAGCCGAAGCTGCAGAAAGAATAGAAACGCAAAACTATTTATTAGGCATGCTTATTATACACGCAGAGAAAGAAGCTAAATGGCTCAAAAGAGAGACAACGCAATAAATGAGATAAAAGGAAAGAGAACCTCTTCTCACGGAGAGAAAGATTAACACCATTCAAAATATTCAATTCTGTTCCAGGTGGACGGTAGCATATATCCCTAACCTTCAAAATGCAAATGAACACAAACCAAACGATCAGAGAGGAAAATAAAAATGTTAAGCTGAATCAACTACATTCACTGAAAACGAAAGAAGAATCATAGTTGAAAAAAGACATCCACCCACTCACCTCGAGGCATGAATAATCGCAAGAGATTACACTACGTTTCGTCGTCCTCCGAAATCTCAACCTGTCACCGAACCAAAAACACAGTGAGAGAAATTAAAGAAGTGGCGATAAAGCGATGACGAAGATTTATGGAAGTCAGGAGGAATTGGCGTACGCTTGCTTCCAACCAATTGCGGCCACCGGTGGTTCACCGATGCGGAAGACAGGCGCGGAGCTCGAAACCGTCGAAAGTAACATGGTCGACTGTATAAAAGCTCCGGTATGATCGGAAAATTATTGGCGGAAAATTCTCAGTCCCGGTGAGTGTTTGTTACCTTTTTACCCTCGCATGCGATGGAGGAATAGAGCCTTGGGCTTTTCAGGCAAATTTATTTTCTTTTAAGAGTCTGCATTGTTGGGCCTTCACAACAGAATGCCCATTTATCATGCCAGGCTTTTTTCTTAAAAGACGGTTTTCATCACGACGAGGGAGGAAAACTCTAGCGAGCTAATAGCTTTTGTTAAGCTTTATTTCAGAAGAGAATATGCAATTTTTTTTTTAACTCAACGACAACTTTTTCATTAACCAAGGTTTAGAAACATACAAATTGTGACCACAATGCGTCGCTAGAGGCTTTAAGCACATGTGATCTACTGGATGAAGACATAAGTAACGAAGAGAGTATGCAATTACGGATGCCAAATAAGTACATGTTCAATCAAATTTCAGATATATATAAAGAAATAATCCCTTGGAAAATGTGAGTTACAAGAAGTATAATGGATATTATTGTGTTTCATTCACTTCCAACAGTGGTCAAGCGCTAAGATGTGAGAGATGGAGACTGACAAACCAAAACAAAAATTCACAGCTAAGTAGTGTTGAAACTGGAGTCATACATCCACAACTCTTCACAAAACAGAAAAAGCCTTCGTGTATGTATACAGAAAAGCACTACACACACACACAAACTAATTCTTGTCTTTTGGAACATCCTTCTCCGGAACCTTGGTTTCAATTTCCTTTGGTTTTGCTGACTGCGCTGCCCTGAAAAAAAAAAAACCCCACAGGCAAACTCATCAGCCACTCACACACACACTTTGCTTTTGGGTTGCTATCTAATAACCAGCACTGAACCACGCTCCTCTTTTGCACACTTAAACCAGTGTCACCATCAAGTCATTACTACACTAATCAATCTTAGTGGAAGAAAAATTAAAGTTACCAAATCTTAGAAACTGGTCACCAAAGAAACTACAGTTTCGTTTGAATTATCATTACGAATTCAATCAAAGATTACTCTGAAATGAAATCTAGCAGCTGCGGATGATTAGAAACTAAGGATCATAACAGACAAAATCATAATCCCTAAACAAACACCTTCGTGAAAGGAAAATAAAAAAAGGAATCATGATCGAGAAAGAGAAAGAGGGCTAACTTGGAGGCGGCGGAAGATTCCTCTTCGAGCCAGTTGCGGATGTGCTTGACGTTGCGCCTCAATACGGTGGCAGATTGCTTCACGTCGCCCTTCAATAGCATCACAACGGCGCCTACTCCGGCCACCGTCAGTATGAAATTCGTCAAACCCATTATAGTACTTTGATTCCCAAAAATCAGATTCGAAGATCGCAGACCAGTGGACGGACGCTAGGGATTTTAAGAGGAAGGTTTATGTGAAATCGTTCCTTGATCGTGAATTCGTGATTCGCCTCTCTTTCTATGGGCCGTCATTTTGCAATTATATGGGCCCTTTAAGATTATCAAAAGCCCAAATCACCAGCCGATTTTCTCTTTTTTTTTTAGTTAAAACTTAAAAGCTTTAGTAATGAAATGGTGATGATGTTGAGTTCAAAAATTCAAATAACAAAACAACTTGATAATGATCTACTACATTTGACGTGACGATAACTTGTTCCGATTGAGTGCAAGTTTGTGGCGAGAGGTACTTATCAGTTTACTTATATATTGCTTCTCCATGAAGATATATCATATATTCATATGTTGTTTTCAACTTTTCATAATAACAATTTTCATCAAGTAGTTTGTCAATACTATACATCTTAATATTAAAATACTTTGTTAATTAGCCTTCAAGAGTGGAATATCCGTAGTCATACATATATTTAGATTCTAATTTATGAAAAGAATTGTCAGTCTCGTCCATGCATGATGAATATAAGAAAATGAAATCATATGATTGTAGAAGGTACTAATACTAATAGTAGTTCAAAAAAGGTACTAATAAAACAACAAGGAAGGGAATATTCAAAGGGAATTAGAAATCAAAGCTGATGAAAAACAATAAGAAAAAGATTCGGATATAAAATTAAGGATGCAGCTAGCAATGAGGGACACGGCAATGTTAAATTGATTAGGAAGCGTATATGTTGATATGAAGAGCAATAAGGGAGACTGTGATGCATGCAAAGAAGATAAGAGTGTGGATGACTATAGCTGCGCCGCTTGTCTGAAATCCGCCAAACTCAACCGCTTTGGTCTTCCCCGGAAGCTGGCACAGTACTCCGGGTGTCAATGTGATGAACAGAATGACCGACATTAACACTGGTCCCCAGTTCAACGCCATCGTCTCGATATCTTAAAACAATCCGGTTAATATGTATGGTAAATTCAAGAGTTCATTGTATAAGCTACAGGCTATAGCTAGTGTATATGTATGTTGCTTTATAGGATGCTTGTGTGAAGAATTATGAGATCGTAATGAAGCATAAACTTGATCAACCGAACGAATTTAGAAGTATGCAAGGTGAAGAAAAGAACCATTCTCTGCAGTATCAAAACTATAAAATTATACTATTGTCACACCATATATTGATTCTTGGGTATGCTAAGAATCTGATTCGATCTCGTGGGTATGTACGTATAGTAGCTCTTGTTTTTTTCTGTTTGTTAGAAGAGACACTTTGTCTCTTTTTCTTTTTTTGCAAGAGACATTTGGCCTTTGAGCATTGAGTTTCTGTCTTTATCAATGAATTCATCGTAAGTAAATTTCTATAAATGTCTAGAAGATTAGTTTTTATAGAAATAGCGGCTACTCCTGGTTCATTTGGACACAACATCAAATGGATAAGTTGTTCGAATTTCTAGGAGACGACATTATATGCCAGAAAAAAATACAGATGATACAATCAAATTCTTGTCCATATAAATTGATAGCTTATCCATATCCGACTCAAGCCGCTCATATATGTATTTTATTACGCAAGTTAAACGAATGTGTTTCTTTTATTTGTTGCGTCGAATATTAAAAACATGTTGGACTAATCTAAATATATACATATTTCTTTCATATAAAATAATACACGTGAAAACGACTCTTCACCGAATAATTGATTTGCAAATGCGATTCTTGACAAGAAAACGTACAAGTGTATGACCATGTAAAACCAATAATATTCATTACTTGAACAGACTCGTGTTCTGTTGCAAATAAGACGCTAGACATGCATGCAAGTTGCGTTCATGTACATTAAAGCTACTGGAAAAAAAAAGGTCATGCATGCAAGTTGTGTTTTGTATAGACATTATATACAAATAAAGTTTTTTTCACAGCATTTTTACCTCGTTAAAAGGTGATGGGTTGAACCTCAGGTCCTTAATGACAGGCTAAGCCGTTAGACCACCATTAACCGGGGTGGTTATCCTGGTGCTTAACCATTTTTTTTTTAAAAGGAAAAAGTAAGCAGCAGCGCTTGAACAAGCGCAGTAAGCGTCGGTTGTTCTACTGTTTGCGGGTTATACTGACACATGACGGTCTGCGATTAGTTCATTTTTAATTTTTTTTTAATCAGAGAAAAATCACATAAAAAAGAAAATTAAGCACCCCATTTATGTGTTAGGGTTAATTATGCTCTATGTGCCACGGCTACCACCAAAACTAATAGCTCCCGTCGGTTACAACGTAACTTTACTCGTCTATAACCTAGACAAAGACAAATAGTATAGAACCAAAAGGGTAACATATGATTTTTAATTTGATAATGACACAAGTCACACCATGTCATACATTTATTGATTTATATATTCTTCTGATTGATTTTTAAAATAGTGAAACGATGTATTCCTACATAAATGTTGCAGATATTTACAGCTCATTGATAGGAGGAGCACCGTACTTTCATATGTTCTCACTTTTATCTCGTTTCTTACGACCTCTGATCCCAGCCAGAAAAAAATGATTGCGATAAAGATTCAATTCAACTTATTGGTACTGACAATGACGTTAAAGCAATTACTTTTCAAGCATTCACTAATGCTAGCTTTCATCATTTCAAATTATTCAAATGACTGTATACAATAATCGTTAATTATAGTATTTTTTTTTATAAAAATATCCACCAAAGACACACGAGAATTAAACAAATAGTATAATCACTCTTAATTAAGAAAAGACTGCAACTGCAAGTGCAAGATGGCAGACACGCACTTGGGCATTGAAGAGTTAACGTGACCAAATCACCCAACAAATCTTACATGGACTGTTCATAAAAATCATCGAGCCTTTTGTTATACAATTTGTACACGTCTTCTTCCTTAATTTGTAGATCTATGCACTTAATAAGTTTTGTTTCAAAAAAAAAAAAAAAAAAAATGCACTTAATAAGTTTTAATCATATTATTTACTACTAATCAACAAACTTAATCACTCAGCTTTGTTGGCGTGCTCTATTTACAGTCTTTACGATCCCCTTCTTACAGTATGTCTCAATGTCTGGTTGTCTTTTTATAATTTAAAACTTATAAAGCGATAAAAAAAGACATACAAATAGACAATCAGACACCCCAAAAAAAACAAAACCTTTTTTTTCACCGATCTGTTGTCCTTTTGATCTCTGATTCTTCTTCAATGGCGTCAACAACGCGAGAAAAGTTCGTATCTTTCATAAACAACCGATGGCTTGTCTTCGTTGCCGCCATGTGGATACAGTCTTGCGCCGGTATCGGTTACTTGTTCGGAAGCATTTCTCCGGTCATCAAAAGCTCTCTTAACTACAACCAGAAGGAGCTCGCCAGGCTCGGAGTGGCGAAGGATCTTGGCGACAGTGTCGGCTTCATCGCAGGGTATCTCTCGGAGATGTTGCCTCTCTGGGCTGCTCTTCTCGTCGGCGCTGTTCAGAACCTCGTTGGTTATGGATGGGTTTGGCTTATCGTCACTGGCCGTGCTCCGATTCTTCCTCTATGGGCTGTGAGTTTCATTCTTATTCTCTCTCTCTTAAACTGTTCCCTTCAGATTCATCTGTTTATGTTTTTTGATTGGTGAAAAAGTTGGAGACTTTCTATTAATTCAACTATTGTCTGAGAGAATCTCGGAAAGTATATGCTTTTAAGGTTGTTTGGGTTACTCATAAGTCACTTTCAAAACCCATGAAATTTTCGCTCTTTTTCCCTTTTCTCATTCTCTTGTTCTGCTTTCTTTGGAATTGCTCTGTTTTCTGGGGAAAGCTATTGACTTTTCCTATGATGAATGTAGTTAGATTGGCTGGTTTACTGGGAGAAGTGTTAATAGGATTAGTATATGCTTTTAAGGTTGTTTGGGTTACTCATAAGTCACTGTCAAATCCCATGAAAGTGTACTCTTTTTTACTTTCTCATCTCTTGTTCTGTTTTCATTAGAATTGCTCTGTTTCTGGGGAAAGCTATTGACTTCTCCTATGATGAATGTAGTTAGATTGGCTGGCTTACTGGGAGAAGTGTTAAAGAGGATTAGTATATGCTTTTTAAGTTGTTTGGTTACTCATAAGTCACTGTCAAATCCACTAAAGTTTTACTCTTTTTTACTTTCTCATCTCTTGTTCTGTTTTCATTGGAATTGCTCTGTTTCTGGTAAAGCTATTGACTTTTCCTATTAAGTTGTGCTGACACAACTTCTTCTTGTATGTTTTTTCAGATGTGTATTCTCATATTCGTTGGGAACAACGGAGAAACCTACTTCAACACAGCGTCGCTAGTCTCTGGCGTTCAAAACTTCCCCAAGAGCCGAGGTCCAGTGGTGGGCATCCTCAAAGGATTCGCCGGCCTAGGCGGTGCAATGCTCTCTCAGATATACACAGTCATCAACTCTCCCGACCCCGCCTCTCTCATTTTCATGGTCGCCGTTGCCCCTGCGGTTGTCGTTATTCCGCTAATGTTCTTCATCAGACCCGTTGGTGGTCACAGGCAGATTCGTCCAACAGATGGATTTAGCTTTACTTTCATCTACGGCGTTTGCATTCTCCTCGCGGTTTATCTCATGGCCGTTATGCTTATCGAAGATCTCGTCGTTGTTAGCCTTAACGTAGTCACCGCGTTCACCGTTGTGTTGTTTTTCATTCTTCTTGCACCGGTCTTGGTCCCAATCATGACGAGTTTCTTCAGTGATTCGAACGGTCCTGCTGATATGGTGGAGGAACCACTTGTACCTAAACGGGAAGGCGACCAAGATCCAGGGCTCCGGACACCTGATTTGATCCTGAGTGAAGTGGAAGATGAGAAACCAAGAGATGTTGATTTGCTTCCTGCTTCAGAGAGGCATAAGAGAATTGCTCATTTGCAAGCACAGCTAATGCAGGTACGATGGGCATTTATTCATTAAATTTGATTCGATTTATTATTCGTTTCTATTCAATTAGAAAAATTCGGATATCCGTAAAGTTGCCGAGCAGAAAAAAAAATACTAAAAAACAATATCTATATTGATTGTAAGAAGCTGATATCCGGTTTTGTAATCACAAATACCAAAAAGTTGATATTATTTGATTTGTATCCACCCCTAAATGCAATGCAGGCAGCTGCGGAAGGAGCAGTCCGGGTGAAGGGAAGGAGAGGGCCGCACAGAGGTGAAGATTTTACTCTAATGCAGGCACTCGTGAAGGCAGACTTCTGGCTGATATTCTTCTCACTTCTGCTCGGTGGTGGTTCCGGTTTGACTGTAATAGACAATCTTGGTCAGATGAGTCAGTCTCTTGGTTATGACAACACTCACGTGTTTGTGTCTATGATCAGCATTTGGAACTTCCTTGGACGTATCTCCGGCGGTTATTTCTCTGAGCTCGTTGTCAGGTTTGTTGTCTATCTAATAGCAATGTTTAAGTTGAATGGTCCGAAAATAAAAAAAGGGTTAATTTAGAAACAATAAATATATAAATTATGGCCTAAAACTTTAAAAATTTAGATATTCTACTAAATTTAATGCTCATTTAAAAAATAATCAAAATATATAAATAGAGTTACTAACTTTTAAAACTACTTCAGTTAAATATATTGTTAATATTATTTATTTTGAACATAGCTATAATTTTTAAAAATATTGTTACTGCTTATGGAGCAGGAAACTCCTAGTTTCAGTTAAATAAACTGTTAATATTATTTATTTTGAACATGGGCTAAATATAATTTTCGAGACATCACTTTTTGTTGTGATTCTGCTTATTTACATCTGTTTATTTATTTATTTACATCTCTGTTTATTGTGCTTTGTGTCTGAATTTTGATTTTTAAATAATGTGAAGGGACTATGCGTACCCAAGGCCTGTAGCAATGGCCGTGGCTCAGATAGTAATGGCCGTGGGACATGTTTGTTTTGCCTTCGGATGGCCTGGAGCCATGTACATTGGCACACTCTTGATTGGACTCGGGTACGGTGCTCACTGGGCTATTGTCCCAGCCACTGCCTCTGAGCTCTTCGGTCTGAAAAAGTTTGGAGCTCTATACAACTTCTTGACGCTGGCCCTCCCGGTCGGGTCCTTCGTCTTCTCGGGTATGATTGCGAGCAGCATATACGACATGGAAGCTGAGAGACAAGCGCACGGGTCTGTTTTTAATCCGGATGACGTCCTTAAATGCGAAGGTTCAATATGTTACTTCTTGACGTCGCTTATAATGTCTGGCTTCTGTATCGTCGCTTGCATCTTGAGTATGATTCTCGTGCGTCGTACCAAGTCTGTCTACACTCAGCTCTATGGCAAGACCCGCGCTTAATCTGTTCCTTTTGGCTTCTTATTCATTGGTTTTGTTTTGCCTTTGCCGATACAGAAGTTTTTGCTCTGGTCTCGATTTTTTTGTTGTTGTTGTTGTTATTGTCAGTTTTGTTTGTTGGTTTGTATTCATATCCACGGCACACATCTACGATTGGTAGATTTATATAAAAGATTATTAGAATAAATGTTCCATTTTGGATTATGACATTTTAAATATATAAAGTTAATTAAAAGCAGAGCAATCTTTTCTAATCTCTCCTTGTTTCCCAACTTTAACTCCAACGCGGCCGAGTTTCCTCATAGCTGAGGTGAAAGCGCTGTTGAAATCTTCAGCGTTGTTTGCAAACCTGACCACCGTTGCCTGAGACCTGAAGTCGTTAAACAGAACTTGGTCGGAGGTTAAGAGTCCTTTCCTTGCCACGAGGTTCTGGAAGTAGGCATTGTCGAAGACATCTGGGGTGGTGGCGTCAAGGGTTGAGACAACGTTAGGTTCCGACCCGACTCGAGGGCAGGTTTGCATCAGCTGTTGTGCGTAGGCCGGATCTAACGTGGGGTCTACTGGCATGAGGGCTGAGAAGTTGTAGAGACGGTGAGCGAAACGGTCGCAGTGAGAGAATCCTAATGTGTGTGCGCCTGAGAGAGCAATCATGTCGGTTATTGAAAGACCGTTACTAGCGAATAGATTGACTAGACCGGTTACGTCTAGCTCTGGTCCTGGTAACTTCCCGTCTACGCTAGAGGCATGTGACACGAGTCCGTCTCGTCTCCCTAGCTCCACCTTAAACCCTGGACCCCCAGCCTAACGATATAACATAGTTACTGGTCTTTTTTCGAATGAATGTTAAATTTATTCGACGAAATTTTTTTTTGGCCGAATAATTCCCGATTTTAATATAGTTTGTTTTTGAGAAAGTTTGAAGAAAAAGAAAGTGAAAACGCCCATCATCTAACATAAAACCATGTTTTCATTGTTAGTGATCATTTTGAATGAATTTTGAATTTATCCAACAATTTTTTTTTTTACGAAAGTGCGATTTTAAAAGAGTTTGTTTTTTGAAAAAGTTAGAAGAAAAAGAAAGTGAAAATGCCCATCATTTAAAAGAAAACCATGTTTTCATGGCTAGTGATCATTCACTTTTGGTGAATCAGAAGAAGAGACAATGATGAGGGTTGACTTACGAGGACAACCACGTCCCTGGCGGCCAGAGCCAGAATATCAGCACATGAGACAAGGCCAGGGCATTGAGCTTCCACAGCGAGTTTAGCCTTAGCCACGGTGTCGAATCCGTCTCCGGCGAGAGATATATTGTCGTGAGCATCCTTCTCCGCGTCTCCGTTGTCAGATGCTATTAACACGGAAGCATCACATCCCTATACAGTCACCAACCACATGAAAACAAGAATAACAATACAAAAAAGCTTCAAGATCACAATAAAGCGTACATACACCAACGAAACAGTCGTGAAAGAACATCCGTAATGTTCCTGGAGCCGTGATGGGTGTTTGTTGGTATTTAGTTGTAACCGCCTGTCGAACGATGAGCTCCACGTTAGGGCATGTCGAGGCGTAGAAGTTCTCTGACAATTGAGCATTTGACTCGGGCACCATGCAAAAGAACAACATCCCCACTAAGAACCACAACATCATGTGTTTTCTTGAATGACTAACAGTATACAACCTCTCTATACGGTCCCTCTTGGATATGAAAGACCACAACACTCTGATATGCTACCAGATATATGTATAGCCGCTTTTGTAGAATAAAGTGTTTTTGTGTGTGTGTTAATGACAAATGTCACATTCGCAGATGAATGACAGCATTTTACAACTGGGGTCTTCTCAGCTTTTACTTAAGCGAGGACATTTCTTGAGTCATGGGGTTTCATTGAGAGTGACATTTAAACAATAGGTCAGTCATCTGCATGGAATAATATTATTTTGATAACTGTTAATTATATATCGCTAACTAATACTATTGTCGTTAAACACAAAAGGATAGACTAATCCAAAAGATGAGTTTGAAAAAGTGGTCTTGTTCCATTCTAATATGATAATGACTTTTGACTGACCCTTGAATTCAGCGTATACACCTGTTCTAATTTTCATCAACTTTAACTCAACGGTTCTTAGCCGGAGTTCTTAACTCATGATTTGATATTTTTTTTTTTATTTTAAGAGACAGTTTTTAGTTTTTTTTTGTTAAAATCTAAGAAAAAACTAAAAACCGTCTCTTAGCCGAAACTAAGAATCTCAGTTAAGAGACTGAGATTAATCATGGTCTTAACTTCTTATGTTGAAGCAGATATTTTTCGAATAAACATTTAATATAACCAGTTTTGGTAACTTTAATCACTGCTTTCTTTTTGGTGTATGATGATTTAACTTTTATCATATCAAAACCGACAGCACTAGTTCTCCTTTTTCTATGATACTAGAGACTCTTGAACAAATGAATATTCAAATTGCAGATGGTTCAAGTGTTATTTTCCACACACAAAAATGATCAAATAACGCTAGCGTGCTGTAAGTAAAGACGTTTCTACGTTTGATCATTTCAAGTTTCAACCACAAATAAGAAAACTATTTCTAAGCTCACTGTAGGTGACCAACAAATGCGTACAATCTACAAACACATGAGAGCTTATTTACATCATGTGGTGATCTTGTGCCCTTTCAATTGATTTTATTTCTTCAAGCATGACTAGGCTTATTTATATTGTTCAGACCAGCCATATTTAGTTTCCTTAGTGACCAGCGATTAAGCACAAACACACTCTTTACTTGAGTTATGTTTGTTTTATCATGCAAACACAACGGTATGATGAGATTATATATATTAGTTCGGCTTATTATCAAAAGTATAATTAAGAATCAACCAAAGTAGCTACAAATCAAAGCTAAATTATGAAGTACTAAGGTTTCATCATACATGAAATTACAAATAAACCAGATTGCTCCTACAACATTTTTTTGTTCTTTAGACTTGATGGTAAGGTACCTGCAAGATACTCACCAGGTTCCTGGTCCTTCGTTCCCAGCTGCTGGCTTCCGGTTCAAGTAACGTATTACCGCATCCTCAACCCTGCAACATTTCATAATTCAGAAACGTATCATCAATCAATCAGTGAAGTTCCTCCACTTTCACAACTTACTACTAGACTAGTAGCGAGTGAAGTTATCAGACAAAAACAGAGAGAACATAAATAATGAGCTTACCAAGGTTGATTGAAGAAGTCTGCTCGACGTTCTTTCTCAGCATTTCGACTGGCTTCACCCGCTACAACCTTCAGATCCTTGCTCTGAGATTCGATCAGTGCGTTTATGAACTCAACCGGCGACTGACTAAATCCCAAGAAAAATGCACGTCTCCTCCTATGCTCATGGATTTTCCTAATGGCTGCACATATCGCTTCATCACAAGCCTCAATCTCTTTATTCTTCTCTGCGTTGGCCAACAAGTTGTTCAGATCCCTCTGAATCGGAAACGGCACATCCACCAGGACATCGTAACATGCCGATATAGCCGGGTTGTTTCCCGACAGCTTGATCTTGTGTTCTAAATGAATCGGCGGTGGAGGTGACAAGTGATGAGATATCTTCTGAGAGACCATTGTGAACTTCACCTTCTCTTCCCCAAACACTTTGTGAAGCGCAGCGTCGCAGTTGAAGAAAGAAGGGTCGTTTGGGTTCTGCAGTTTCCTCGCCTTAACGTAATGCCATATCGCAGAGATTATTCTTGGTCTGGTCTCAACCTCAATCCCGAGAACATCCATCAACGCAGTAGAAAGCTTGAACTTCTCAGGAACGTAGTTCATCTCCAACCTAATAGTAGCTGCAAACTCCTGATTCCCTTTCCTCTTTATCTCAAACCCTTCCTGAGGAGCAGGTGATCTAGCGCTCTCCCATGTGATCGCCGAGTTCTCAGGATACAGCCTCTGGTCCAGGTTAACTATTACCTTCTTGAAGAAAGACGAGAACTTGGGATGCGACGGGTTTGCTTGCTGAACAAAACCTGGCTGGTCCGGATCCACCCCATCTTCCAAGATCCTACCAACAATCTTAAGAGTCCATGTCGGCGGGTCAGCGTTTGGATTCCCAGGGATGGTATTGTTTTGGTTAGCAAACGAGTTGAACACATAGATCCTAAGCGTCTTCTGAGTGCAAGGAGGGTTCTTAAGAGCCTCCTGGATGTCAACTTTCTTCCTACTCAAAGCAGCATCGACCCTTGACTCAAACTCAAGAAGCTGCGTGTACAACGCAGACTCAGGCAAGATTGCTGCCACCCTCTCCTGCAACGACTTCTCAGGAAGCTTCATCTTCTTCTTCCTCGCAGCAGGAGTCAACTCCATCGTTCTCATGGGGGAGACAGTGTTGTTACTCGCGGGGAAACCAGAAGGAGGCCGCATCGGCGGCCTCTGCTGGAACCTCTTCATGTTCAAGCTACCAGGAGTCATGGAAGGAGAAGACGAACCCAACACACCACCAATCCCCTGGGAGCCTTGCCCTTGGTTCATAGTCATCCCTGCTTGCATCTGAGCTTGGAACTGAGCTTGGGCTTTAGACTGGGCTTGGGCTTGAGCATGGGCCATGGCCTGGGCTTGTGAGAATTGAAACTGAGCTGGAAAGTTAGGTGCCATGTGAGGCTGAGTGAAGCCTTGGTTTCCGGGAACAGATGCAGAGGCCATCCCAGGGTTACCGCCGAAGGGTGAAGGCGCAGAGCCTTGTTGAGGCTTCTGTGGATTGTTGTTGTTAGCAGACATTGGTGCCTTTGAAAACTACACTTCAATTCAGATACAAATCTGGTTAAAAACCACATAAAGAGAACACCTTTTGTAATGATTCCATAAAATCTTCTGTTTGATTAATCTAACAAACACCAGGGAACGATAGATCGGCTACCTAGAGAAATCGGAGCCTAAAAACCCTAATTTTTCTTTCTTTCTAAGGTTGATGCACAATTTAACGAGTAAGGATAATCTCCGGAGCCTATTTACAAAATCTATCGAGAAAGAGCAGCGTACCTAACAAAATGCGAAGATACGCAGCTTCTGATTCGTCTTCGTCGCCGTTGTTCCGCTGCGTCTCAGTCGATAGAGTAAACAAATTGCTCACTGGAGCTATTCAATTTATTACTTGACCGTTTTGAGACCCGACCCGTAACTTCTGAGCCCACAGCGATTATTGAAAGTTTAATACTACGTCTTGGGCCACAGGCCCAACAGCGATTAGTGTTTTTATTGTTTTACGATTTTTTCGATAATTTTTGTCTCGAATTTTGTAGTTTTATATGTGAAATTATAAATAAAATTTATGCGGATACGTATCTGAAAATGAAAATATTTTCTTTTGATTTTCTAATGGTTTATTAAAATGATTTGAAGTAAAATGATTTTCGAATTTTGTAGTTTATTTAAGCGCAAATATAAATAAAATTTATGCGCATACATATCTTGAAATTAAAAATTTTATTTGATTTCTAATGGTTTTCTTAAAAATGATTTGAAGTGAAATAATTCGTATTTATTAGGCTATATCTTTTTTTTTCTTTTAGCATTAGTTTTTTAATAATTAAATTTAGAATAAGTTAGATAGCGGTGGTTCTTTAACAAAATAATAGAATATAGTAATTGTAACTTTATTATTTTGCCCGTTTTTTTGGGGGAAAACAATTGAAGAATATATGGGCACATGGAAGTACATATAACCTAATGATTTATACTAAAATCAAACTTGTCGTTTGAAAAAGGTAGCAACTTGGTTATAAACAACGTCTTTGGCAGTAACACCCATGATGAAATCAGCATGAGCATACTCTTTCACAAACTGCACATCGATCTTATCCACGTCGTGAAACTTAAACTGGTCGATCAAAAACTTGACGTCGTTCACGTCGGCCAGACTGTCTAAACCGCCGTAGCTGAAGAAAAGGGGAAGGTCGTGTGGGATCGCCGATATGTTGTAAGCAGGCGGCAACGCTTGACCGTAATGTTTCATGTTGTAATTGCTACTTCCATAGTTGTATTTTCTTAACACCTTGTCTCTTACCGCTACACGAAAATAAATATAATCTTGATTTTATTTTAACGACACGTGCATGTAATGGTTTAAGAAATACATTTTTTGAAATTTTGTTCGACTTACTTTGAGAAAGGTGGATCATGTTCTTGGTGGAAGTAGATTGTGGTTCATTCGCCAGGAATAGATCAATGGTTGATGCGTTAAGGCAACAATTCTTGCCTGTATACTTTTTTGTCAAAAATATTTTACGAATATTTGATTAATTTATCAATGGTAACTCTTGGTTGTTGCATTACCGGTAATAACAGAGATTAGATCATAGCAGTCGATCCCTGCTTGACGGCATATAATCTTTATGAAATTCCCTACTAGTCCACTGCCAAATTTGTTTTATTGTTTCACGTTAGCAAACAAAGTTAAATACAAACATATTATAAGATAAACAAGGTGAAGATCTACCTCTTGGGGTTAAACTCTGCCACTCCTATAATGGCGGTGGCCTGTGTTTAAAGACACAAACTAGTTATTTTTCATTAATTTTATAGCTAGGCACAAATTTTTATAAATAAAAAAAATAGAAGAGTGAGGAGGTAGAGACCTCAGCGAGGAAGCTTTTAGCGGCGATGTCGCCGAGGACTGTGGTCATGTGGCTGAGATAAGCAATAGGACTCAGCATTGCCGCCGATCTTAATTTGTCCACCAACCCCTTTTCCGAGAACGACGCAAATCCTATCAAAGTCCCCTGATGTATATTTCAAATATCATTTCAAATATTTTTCTATTTTGTGACGTAAGTTATAAACATAAAAAAAAGTATAAACATAGAAACTATATGTTGATAACGTTGGACCCACCAAAGAGTGTCCGAGGTAGTGAATCTTTTGGCCTGTTAGGCCGTGGATATGGTCAAACATAGCAGGCAGATCGTAACTCACAAGCTCGTCCCACGTCCAGTTCCAGAAAGCCTACGTACAACGTGACAACGGTTAATCTCGGTCTCTTTACAAAAAGATGAAACGTACATAATCAACTGATTAAGGAGGAACATAATCAACTGATTAAGGAGTGGTTGACTGAACCGGACCGGTTGATTAGGGCTAAGGTACTTGTGTCTCCTGCTGAATCTAGTCCCTCTTGTGTTCCCCATCCACACATCGAATCCTTGATCAGCCAAAATTAACGGTAGATTTTGATCCGCCGGATTGAACAGCCACGACATCCCATCCTGCACATATAATTTCATGATTTAATTTCTTTCCAGATCCCGATTCATTATTTGAACTTTACTAATCCTCAATGGCTACTAGAGTCAACATGGTTACTTATGTAACTTAGCTGAAACAACGATTCTCCCATACTAGAAAAGTATGTTTTCATCTGACTTTATTTTAATGACCTTTTTAGTAACGCTATTTGTTGGTCACACATGACACATGATAACACTCATGATGTCTCTTATTTTATTATGTTATATTTTACCCACCACTAAGATATGTAAATATTTATTTTAGTTTTACTCCTAAGTTGAAACTGACACATAGAAGTGAGTGGAAACATTCCTTTCACACTCAATTAACTATACAAACAAATACGCAATGAAGTCGTATATAAATCTACTCAGTGTACGTGTACATGCTCGCTAGGCAAACACTAGAACTTCGAGTGCTACACAATTTCGTACTGATATGTTTATCCTCCTAAAACAAACGTATGCACATGGGAAATCGTTTCCTACAATTGTACTCTTGTGAAAATTGGGTATAGAGTTTTTACCTAATACATTTTTCTCACTTTTAATTCTTACTTTTAAAGATCATTTCTTCTGTTTGGTGGGATACTTATAAAAAAAAATCTCTTCAAATTTGAATATAAAACAAATTCGTAACGTATCACAATTAATTATTGCACAAAATAGCTAATGAAATGCGGAAGGGTAGAGAAGAGTTAAACTTACGACAAGAATCCCATGCTGTATTAGGACAGGCTGTCTCCTCGACATATCTCCGGCGCCGGCTCGTCCTTCCGGTATCCTTTGCATATTCAATATGTATCCATCTTGAGTCACCACCTTCGAGATTAAACAGTTAAAATCACTCATGAGTTCATATATATATGCTGATATTTACATTCATTAATTGGAAAAAAGTATATAGTACATCATGTTCTTCGCATTTGTAACCAAATATGCGGACAGAGGAAGCGCATATGCCTTCAGCAGCAGTCCTCTGCGGCGGCTTCCGGGCTAGCCGGTCGAATGGTCCACGAGCTTCGAGGGGATTAATGGAAAGAGCGAAGAAGATTAAGGCTGAAAGGATTGACCCGGACAGAGCCATAACCGAACCGGCTATTGAGGGGGTGTCGTCTCGTTGTAGGCAGTAAAGTGAAAGGGTTTTATATATAGAGAAGGGATGGTGGATATGATAATGGGAAACGAATTAATTGTTTAAAAAAAAAATAATAATAATGGATATCACAAAATGGTATGTTGGTGGACTCGCTTGGCTGACTTTTATAATATTATCACACCCCCAACAAGTTTCTAGTTTAAAGAAAATCAAATAATTGCATGATAAATACCCACTGCTACACGTAAATGTCGTCGACAACTCCTAAATTTGTACTAAGAAAATATGATATTATTCTTCGTGAACTATGTATATACGATATTAACCAAATAAAAGCAAAAAAAAAGTTAAATATATCTTACTAATAAGAAAAGTAATCCCAAAATCTACAAATACAAAAATCTAGCAAGGAAATACATCTTCCTGCTCACTAGCTAGTATTATCAAAAATGCATGATAGTAAGAAAAGCTATCTGAATATATATATATATTTGTAAAATACCATATAAGTGATTTGTAATATTCGTGTTGTGTTTTCGTGAGACGTGAAAAAGAAAGAGAGATAGGGGACACGAAAGAAGAAACTGTTAAAGGCGATAGGAGATGGGGTAGGGACGGATAAGTGGAGTGGTGACTTCAGCTTCCGTTACTTGTTTTATTCTTCTTAAACTCAAGAAAACAAATTGTATTTCTTCATCTGGTTGCTTCCATTTCACACCGTGCGCACAGTGTAAGGTGTCAGGAGGACTCAGAGATACATTAAAAATAGAAAAACCTCGAGACATGTTTCGTTTTAGATAATATAAAAAATGTGAGGTTTCAAATAATTTATATATAGACCAAGACTTGGTCTTGGTTTCATATTTGGTGTCCACATTTATCATCCCTACTCCCTAGGCACTCCACTATTAATCGCAACATACTCAGTTATACCATAAGAATCGGCCACATTTCTCGCCTGGTGGTGTGTACGTGAGTGCATACTTCCGGATCCGGTATGACTGTATAAACTGGCTATCCATTTCCGATTTTACTGCATGTAACGTTATAAGCATTTTGTATGTACAACTTGGTCTTATATTTTGACCTGAACATATAATTAATTCGTAATGGATTTACGAAAATATATTTTACCTAGAAGTTAGCTCATTCATGGATTAATTTTGAGATTTTCTTTTGTCAACATTAATCTCGGGATTTGAGAAAACTCAAATATCTGATGTTCATCCAAAAAACTTTCTATCATTTGCTTTTATTAGTAGCAAACAGACGTTTTGTTTTATATAACACACAAAACTGGTGCAATGCAAGGAGATGGGAGAGGAGGTGCTGAAACCAGTGTAATCCAAATCTACAGCTACTGTTTAAGTTTACTTTCGATTAAAGCAGATGAAAATGTGTGTTGCCCTTTAATTTACAGTTACTTATATCACCTAGATACTCAGTCATAATTCTGATGTTGAAGAGATGATCGAGTGGTTGAAGGCCTAACATTAGAACTGTTATGTTAGACTTTTTTTGTATTAGAAACCTTAATATGCTAGCTTGTATTAAGACCAAACTTATAAAACTTTACATTTTGAAAAACCGAAAAAAAAAAAATTATCAAACACTCGCACTCCGGATTCATGGAGACGTGTCAGACTTGCGTTCAGCGTCTGCGGCAGACTGCATCTGAGCCGCATATTGTAAGTTCCATAGAACATCTTCAAAGGAAGGCCTTGCGGAAGGTTCAAGCAAAACGCATTTATTAGCGATTGAGATGGCAATCGCTAAAGACTCCTGAGAGCTAGTTGTTAGCACCGTTGGACTCACTATTTTCTGACGACCGTCTTGGCTCTCAAATGACGTCTGCATAAAACGTAGCATTGCAGCAACACCTATTAACTAACTTCGTTTCAATCAAATAAAAAAAATATATGAAAGAATTCTTTATTCGTTTTGTTACCATTTCATTGAGAATAAAGGCCTCTCCTTTTGTAGTGGGTAATGGTCCTATGAGAGATTCAAGAAGTATGAATCCAAAGTTGTACACATCATCCTCTCTTTTAGCTGTTTTTCTGCATAATATTCCTCAGGTTATAATAAAATAACTCATGTTTTTTAGGTGCCATGGAGTTTTAGGCTTTTAGCTATAGAAGGGATAAAGATACACACTTTGACTTGTTGTTGGTTTCTGACTTTGTCTGCAAAATGTAGAAGCAGAATCAAAACAGAGTCCTGAAGAGAATACAGAATGAAGACAAACAGAGAAGAAGGAAATGGAGCACACCTCAAGCTTTTCATTCTCTTCAATGATGGCAGAGACTCCATAGTCACTGAGCTTTGCAATCTTGTGCTCGTCAAGCAAAATGTTGTTAGTCTTCAGATGATTGTTGAAGGAGCCAGGCATTACACCGGTGTGGAGAAAATGAACAGCCTTTGCTATCTCAATCAGAATTGCTAACCGGTCTGGCCACGTTAGGATCTTCTCCGAGCAAGACTCTACAATATTCTAACAACATTTGAATTCCCAAGTACATAGTTCCAATGTAACTTTGAGTTTACTATATATGTCAGTCAATCTGACCTGAGAGATGCGCACGATATGTCCCGTTGGGAATATACTCGTAAACAAGGTAGAGTATGGTAGCTGCAGGATCATGTTCTCCGCTGGTTTGAGTGCAATGGCCCAAGAAGGTAAGGAGATGAGGATGGTTGAGCTTAGACATCCAATCTAAGTGACCTCTGATACTTTGGCTAGAGAATTTTCTTGATAAAACCAAACATCTCACAGTTATAAAACTTCCATTTTCCAGTGTTCCTCTGTATAGCTGCAAAGAATCAAAACAAGCAGAGTAAGGAGGCTACAAGAATCAAAATCTTGTGTTAGTTAGATCAAACATACCTTTCCAAGGGAGCCTTCACCTAAGAAACGTGATGAATGAAAACCCTCTGTGGCTTCCTTTAACTCTTCAAAAGAAAATGAACGGCATGAGGGCACACCTTGTGCAACTAGCTTCGCTGTTTGAGAGATTAGCCCTGCAAGATCGTTACAAGTATATATTAAACTCCTGCTAGCAGGGAGGAAAGGTCTAACATTTTTGAGTCAATGTTATGTTTACTCACTTGCACTAGCAAGAACTGCAGAGGAGAGACTGGTGTGTGAATTATCAGTCAGAATCTTAAGCCGAGTTTTCGGTACTGACTTTCCTCTTGAACAACAACAACATGAACGCTTTACACATAACAGGACTAGTCCGAGTGCAACCAAAGCAAGAACTAGAACAGCTCCACTAATCATCGCAATTAAAGTCCCAATTTTCCTTCCTTGCAACTGCTTTCTTTCAGCTTCTTCACATAAGAACTCTCGATGCTGATCATGACTGCTGTTTATAGACAAGCAGTTTCCACCGAGCCTAACAACACGCTCACCTGAAGAGCCTGCCAAGCAGCGAGGAGGAGTCCCAACCAATCTGTTATTAGACAAATCCACAAAACCGAGTTTGCCTCCACAGGTGAGATTGAGTGGCAGCTTCCCACCGAGCTTGTTAGACGCCAAGTCCAAGTAACTAATGCTTGGCAAGGAGAACAAGAACCGAGGTGGAGTTCCGGTAAGATGATTGAACGACAAGTCAAGATGCTGAAGCTGAGACAAACCGCTAAAATGTCTAGGAATCTCGCCGGAGAATGAGTTCTTGCTCAGAAGAACAGTAACCAATCTCTTAGGCAACATAGGTAGTTCAGAGTCAAAGCGGTTCTCTCTTAGATCCAGCATATGGAGATGCTCTAACTTACTAAGATCAGGCAACTCACCAGAGATCTCATTGTGAGAGAGAGCAAGATTCGTTAGTCTTCCAGTTCTGCAAACTGAAGAAGGAAACTGCCCGTTGAACCGGTTGTTCTTCAAGCTAAGAACAGTGAGGTTAGTCAGGGAAGCCAACGCGTCAGGAACACTGCCGTTGAAGTAGTTTCCATCAAGCATCAGGCTTTGAAGCTTAACCAATCTGGAAACATCAGGAGGGACAGAACCAAAGAGATAATTCGAGCTCAAATCCAAGGACTCGAGCGAATACAACCGATGAATCTTCCCTGGTAACTCACCAAAGATGCCTAGTGACACTAAGCTAAGGACCCTTAAGCTTGTTAGCCTTGTCAATGTAGTAGCAAAGGAATCAATTAAGAAAGCTTCAGAGAGAGTACGGTTTGGTAGTGAAGCTCCATCAAACTCACCAAACGGTTTTAGAAGCTTGTCTCCCATGACTTTAAGCTCCGTGATGGAGTTACCTTCGCAGGAGATGCTCATGTGAGGAGTTGCAGAGATTTGACATAAGTCTCCGTAGTAACTTCCCCAAGATTCGAGAGCTTTGGGGAATTCTAGATGTTTCCTGAGCTGGTACAGGACCTGGGTCTGAGAGTTTTGAAGTTGATGGGTGGTTTGTAAGAGCAAGAGCCATGAAAGAAAGAGTAAAGGTGAGACCTTTGAGTGAATCATGATAAAATTAGCAGAAGAGGAAAGTGAAAGAGACCAATAGAGGTGTCTTTGTAAATTCACACACAATGTCTCCAGAAACTGTGGAGACAATGAACTTAACTCAAAGAGGAACGGCTAGTCAACTCAAGTCAAGGAAACTAAACACAGCTCGTGATCCTAGACGCTCTCCTCTACAGAAAAAAACTCCAAGGAAACGAAAAGCAGGAGAAGAAGAAAGAGAGTGGAGGAAGGAAGTGAGGAGAAATGCAGAAAGAAACCGTGGATGAGAATGTTCGGTGTTCTTGTGTGTGTGTGTTTGTCGTATTAACACATAGACGAGAAAGAAACTGGGGAAGCTAGAGGTAAGAAGGTGATAAGAACATTAAAGACAGAGAGGTGACCAGCATTAATGGTGGCTTTCTGTACTTTTTTAGCTGAGAAGACTTGACAAAAGAAGAGATTTCGAAGAATCTTCTTCTTCTCTTTATGAAGGGAACAGTTAATTAAGAATGTGGGTCACCAGAAACAATCATAAAGCTAAAAAACTTGCACTCAATTTGATGAAAGTTTGTTCCTTTTAATGTGCAATTTGTCTGTAAAATAACAGTGATAAACAATGTTAAAACTTTAAACAGAGAAGAAGTAGAAAAATGAAGAGTTTGAATTTAAATTTGGTATAGATAAAGTATCTGTACAAAGGCAATTTGGGACTATGGTTGACTCATAGAAGATGCCGTTAACACATGTCTCCTACTTATATCTTCGTTTCTTATTAATTCTAAGCATTGGTTTATGTGTGTAATTAGATTACATGTCTTGTTAATTCACCAAACTGCCCTTCTACAATACCAAATAGATAATGTATATGACGAAAACGAAGCTTTTGCTCTACGGAACATTGTTCGGTAGAGGTAGCTTTCGATGCAGGGCAAATATGGCAATAAATATTATCATTCCAACCATAGAATATTATATCCACTAAGATCATTTTCGCCAACCATCTCGGCTACAAATAGACAATGTTATTAGATTGTAGCATATTTATTTTTGAGACAAATGTTCTATAGACTTGTAGCTTTAAGGGTTAAGTATGACTTTTCAACGCAGGCAAAGGTAGTGATTATGCTTTGTTAAAGGTCAAAGGAGATAAAAACAAGAGACAATGGTTAAAGCTCACTTTAGTGGGCCTAATATGCAGGTCCCACAGGTCTGTTCTACTCTCAGGACCCATCATATTAATAACTTTCTTTTGTCTACAAAAAATATATAAAGTTTTTCCTTAAGCTGTGTTCTTCACTAGTTAACAATTTGGTATTTCAAAGTGACAATTATGAATCAAAGGATGTATAATTGTAAATGATTCGTTTATATCTGGTTAATATTTATACTAAATATTTTAGCATTTTCATGATCTGAAAAGGAACAAAAAAGACTAGAACAATACAGGCTCTAATCTTAATGCTGCTTTAGTATCAAAATGAGACTTTAACAATGTAAACTTGGGTTTAAGACAGAGGACGCTTTATAGGAGAATGATAAGACAAGACAGAAGACTCCAGGGAATGGGAATGGGCAGAGCATGTGAGACGAAGAGACCTAGACATTAAGATACTAACAACTAGCATTAAGACAACCTTTTGGGGACCATTTCATGGTTTTGATTATGCACAAGGAACAAACATCAACATCTCCTTCTCACCAGAAACCAAACAAGTTTCTCTCCAACTTATCTTAGTTATCTAAAGAATAGAAATGATATCTTCAAGATAAGGCAAGATCAGCAATTTGTTATTAAAAAAAAAAGGATTCTTCAATCCTAAAATATCCTCATTATATCATGTTCAAGACAGGTGATGCACAACAAGGAAACGGACCAAGCAATGTATTGATCGTTAAATGCTGGAACTAGTGAGTCTATGAGAATCTGGGTTTTGCTGAGTTTGTTGGTTAATCCCACGGCTTATTGCATTTTACAAGTTTACAAACTTAAAGGGATTAAAACTGACGAACCTCGACAATATTGTTTATAAGCTGTCCTCTGGTTTATTATCATTCGAGCAAGACTCCAAGTATGAGATCACGAGATCAGCTGCTTTGCAACCTGATGCTATTGATTTTCCAACAGAGAGCCCGCCTCGATGATTACCTGTTCATTTTGATCCGTTAAAGATAGAGAAAAAATACTCAAGACCATAGGTGGGCTACTAGACCTCATTATCAAGTATTTAATTCTCTCAATTTACGAGACTGAAACTTTGATGGAAGTTACCTGCATAGAAGAACCCGGGTAGATCTTTTTCCATCTTGTCTATTGCTTCCATGACTGAGTCATAGCTTCTATCATACAACGGAAATGCTTTGTTCCAATAGACATGGCTGCAATTAACATATATTGTTGATCTATAAGGATAATCTCCCCTTTCGTACACTTTATGATTAAATAATTTAAAAAATTCGAAACTCCACATACTTGACGAACACGGGTTCACCTTCAATCCCTAACAGTCGCTGAAGGTCAGAAGTCACAACTTGTTTTAATTCATCTCTACAAAGATAGAACGTACAAAAAAATACTGAGTCAGAATCAGGGGAAGTAAGCAACTAGAGAAATGGTATAAATGCTATCCTGCATCACATTCTTTAGTGACTACTCAGCTTAACCTAACATGGTTTAGCATCAGATTTCTCTTACGTGGAAGCTTTGGCTAGTTCCTGGTTCCTACTCCCACCAATAAAAGTTGTATATAGATGAAGGTCACTAGGGCAGCGATCTGGAAACATCATTGAGGAGAAGAGAGTTCCTGTGTATAGAGAAGTGTGAAGTGTTGATAATTGTAGAAAGTGAAATATAGGGCTATTTGTTTATATTATGTCCGAGGACACCAACAAGTTACCTAGAGTTTTGAAACCATGTTTTTGCTCTATAGATGGAATAAGTACCCCAAAACCTTCGAGGGGTCTCTTTACTTTCTCCTTTGTGAATGTAGTGATTATAACCGAGAGGGGCATATATTTAATCTGAGCAAAAACAAAAATCAACATCTTGATTAAACTAACTTGGAATAATTAGTGCATATAAGAAAAAGCTAATCATGTAGTGAAGATCTTTGATGTCACATTAATGTTTTCATTATTAGCATTTGGAGTAGAAAATCTAAGGGCAACACGAAAGGATGGACAAAGTCTAGATCTAGACGTATTCTGAAAGTTGGATAAGACATGATTACCTCAGGGAGAAAGTTTAGCTTGAAGGGTTCTCCTCCTTTCATAACCTTCATCTCCTTCACATTGCACAGAGGAGCCTATGGTACATAAATATCTTGTCATTAGATAGGTTCTGTTATTTTCATCTCACATCGACAGAAACGCCACTAACCGTCATAACTACAGCATCATAATGTAGGTTTTGTCTCTGCGTCTCATTATGAGAAACACAGGATAGTGACCAGTTTTCCTCTCTTGGACCAGTATTGTAAGACAAAGAGAGAACCTTGGAGTCTAAATTGAGATCCTCCCTTGAGAGATCTTTACACAACATATCAGGAAGAATCTGCAATCTCACAAAGTGGAACGATACCAACCACAGGTGGTACAGAACAAGAACATTAGTACTACAGCGGAAAATATTTGTTTATTTGATCTATCTAAAATCTAGCTTTCGGTGAGAAATCATCACCTGCATTCCCCCCTTAAAAGAGAATGACCCGCGCGAGCCCTTCTTTGTGCCAGTGGAACTCTTTGTTTCTCCATTTTTACTACCTTTAGCAGCAAACTTTGATCTGATTGCACCGACTATAATAGAGCCAAAACTGGAAAAAAGCATACACTATTTAGCAACTAAACTGAAGAATAGTAGAAGACCTAATCTCCATAAATAGCATAGAGAATAACAGAACCAGGTAAATCTCAAGTCATTATCAACATAAGGATGCTATTGTTATATACAATGCTGTCTTTGCTAGTAAAACATTTGCGCATGTCATAGACTCATATTACTTATCGAAGTTTAGTATTCTAAGAATAAAATGACACAAGTAAAGGAATGACCAACGCAAACTGTGACTGCATCACCCTAACATGCTAGCAGCACAAAAGTAAACGGCTTGGAAGTCTTCTTCAAGTAACTGAATATAGCATAGTTACATGAAAAAGGTACCTTTTCTCTATATTCCACAGATCTGGAAAAGAATGCTTCATCTGATCATAAAACGTAGGGAGGGACACAAAAGTGAGGAATATGAAATGATAGTTTTTCAAAACAAAGACATCAAGTTAAGTGCAAAGTCGCTCACTGAAAGGGATTCAGGGTCCGCAGCACTTGTTCCACCCATAAAAGGGTCAATAAGATAGTCCACAACCTTACAAATCAGATACATCAAAAGGACACATCAAAAGAACATCGCAGTGATCTGAATTTGATAAAGATAATGCACAACTGGTGTTCACAAGTGCAGTGTGAGCTAAGAATGTTTTCAAACTTAAGGCTAGTTAGTAACAAACCTCTTGTCCAAAATGGCGTTGAAAGAACCCGCTTACACTACAGCAGACAAATTGGGAGGTGAAACTCAAGACATAAGCTTATATGATTGAGATTGCAGATGGTCTGGGCGGCAAAAAATATACTCACCTCTCGACTACGGATGCGTCTGATACTTTTGAGGAGGAGTCATTTTTCTTCCACAAAAATGGTTCCAACAAAATTTGAAACTGCAAGTAAGGCCTAGTTCGTTTAGGGATTTTTGAAATACTGAAACCACTTTGGTAGAAGAGAGGGAAAATGTACCTTCGATTGGGTAGAGAGCACACTACTTGTGACCAGCGCTATGGGATTAGTGGGTATCTAGCATGTAAACAGAGAACATCTCAGCATCATAAAGTAGACATGAACACCTTATTATATAAAGAAGCCCCAATCCATAAGAGTAAGGAAACAAGTAGTGCATACCATCACAGGTAACCCATTCCGCACAATGTACCGTTTCTTCTGTGAAAGTGGCTGAAACATTATAGAGAGTGCTGTAAGAAGGGTCGAGACACACATATAAAACCAACGTAGAATAACATTTTATGTCTCTCAGTGTGAAATAAACAACCATGGAAAGTACTAACAAACTGCTGCTTCTCACGAAGCCCGAGATCATCTAGCAAACTCCCAACTTCTGGCTCAGCCTCGGTCTGCAAATGCAACAGATCATCATCATTTGCCCATCATCTAAGGAACATACGTGTGTAATGAGAAACTACCATAGTGTTAGCTCCTTCATCCCAAATCAAGCCATTATGCATAACACTTCTCAGCTTCCCACCTACTCTTCCATCAGCTTCAAACACAGTCACATTCACACCCTTCGATTTCAACTTGTAAGCCGCCGCAAGTCCACTTGAAAAACCAACACATATGTGAGTGATAAAACAACAGATCCCGATCCCAAAATTAGGATAATTTCAGCAGAATCACACAGCACAATAGAGACGAAATACAATGCAGAAGATGATGATAAGCTCTGAGAACATTACCTTACACCTGCGCCTACGACTGCAACTCTTTTTCCTGAAACTGCTTCAAAGCAAAAACAAATTATTTGAAGATACGAACAGTTCAAAATTATCAAAAAGAAAAAAACTGAAAAATCTACAAAATGAGCTGAAATAGAAGTTTTCTTACGTTTATCATGATCGGCTACTGCGTTAGACGCCATTGCTATCTGCAAAAGCAGCACAATTCAGCGTCAAATTGTCTGACCAGATAGATGAAGAGAAAAGCAGGAAGGAGATGAATAAATAAATTAACAAATACCTGCTCCTGAAACGACGACAAAGAATGCCGTTTTCATTTATCAGGCCCATTAGTCCACTATCATCTTAAGTTATGTTTTTAACGGGCCTTGATTTTATGTTTCTTCGCGCCCAAAACAGAGTCTCTCTTATTATACAACAACCGTTTTTGATTTTTTGACATTCAAACATAAACAATCCATAGTTTAGATATTAAAAGTTAGTATAAACAACCACGATCTTATCTTAATTTCTGTTCCCGACCAAGAAAGCTTTTCGTTATTTTTTTATTATACCGTCACAGCTGTGAGTACCGCCACCTGAATTCGATTCCCGACCACTGCGGATTTCACATTCGGATTGCAGCGACACAGATTAGTCCCTTGGGCCTATGAAGCTTTTGGAGAAACTGTGTATAATCAAAAAAAAAAAAACTTTTTGTTATTTATAATGCAAGCTTATATTTTAATTTAATAGGGATTAGGGCATCTAAAATAATGCTGAACTTGATGGTAGTTATAGTGGTAGTTAATTTAATCGATGAAATGAAAAGCACTTTCTTGATTAGATCATTACTGGTTTTATTATAAGAAAAAGTATGTAACAGTACTACCAATAACCAACATTGATTATTAACTCAACACATAAGCTCAAAAGTAAAAGATATCTTAAACAATAGATTTTGCTGTGATTATGAGAACATTATGTGGCCCATTTGTACAATGGAGAACTCGAAACTCAAACTTAATAGATTGAGGATTATCGCATGACTGAAGGAAAATGATAACTCATATGAATTTTTTAAGGTTAAATAGATTATTAACTAGGTATTATAGTTGCTTGCACCATGCCGCCATGGAACTTTAAGACTGAAGCAAACTAGTCAAATATTTAATCTCTGTCGCCAAATATGAATTTGAAATATTTTGATAACACGTACAATCGTGTGCTGATTGTTTTCTATTATCCTTTTCAATTTATCAAAGTTGAAAAAGTTAAAAAGTCATAAGATGTTTAGTGCAAGTTGTTTTACTTTTGCCACTTTGTTCATTTTCCATTGACATTGTTTGCTTACTCTTTCTTAGCGACAGACATATATTAAGAAGAAACATGTGAGGATTTGAATTTTGTATATGCTTGATGTCTTACTAGTATACGTTTTCTTTGAACTAATTGTTAGGATTTCTTGACGTCAAAGAAATAAAAAAGTGATTATGTTGTTCGTAATTTTGTTATAAAATTCGAGCTGCAATCATATGAATCTGAACAACAGAATTTTTTTTTCTCCAATTGGGATTAACATATTTAGGCAGGGAAATTAGGAGAGGTGCTTCATGCTTCGTCCCTAATTAGAGTTTTAGGAAATGATTTGAAACGCGTAATTTCCGAACTATTGTTGGGCCCATACCTTTTTTGTGGGCCGAGTCGGTGGGCATATTCAGTTCATTTCTTTCTTTTTTTGATATAACTATATAATATAAGTTATATAACCATACAATTCATTTCGTTTTTGTTAATCACTTAATATTTTTTATCACGTATAATTAGTTTAATCTCTTACTATTTTTATCACATTTGAGTGCTTATGATCGTGACAAAATCATACATAAATTTGCCACGAAATATTGCAGATTGATACAAGAACGATATTGCTAAGAACCGCCGTTTTTTGGTCTGATTTCTTGTTAACCACTTGACTTTGTTTATACTTACATAATAACATGTTTTTGTAAAAAAGAAGTCCAACATTTTACATGATTTCTATAATACTGTACTTGCTAAGTCAAATCAAACACGTAATTTTCATGTTGCAATCTGGATCACGAGATCTTTGCGCGACATGAATGCCCACACTATGATCCGAGGAATCACGCTCCTTTGGTCAACTCATTTTCATTTAAGGGTCCTTCATTTAAACCATATCTTAAAATAATAAATTATATGGTTGAGCTCATACTCATGGCACACTAGAAATAAATAGAGCAAAAGTGCACCGTACACGTTATTGATTGTTGGTGTAAGATGTTTTCTCTTCCTCACGTTTGATCTAAGAATAACAAAGTATACGTTCTATATTTTCCTCGTTGCTACTGGAGCAATACCCGGTGTAATAAAATAAACCATGCTACAATTTTTCGTTAGGGAACTGTACATGATATTTTGAAATATTTTTCTTACGATATTGATTTAGGTCAATTCAGCTACAGCAGTATGGGGCCTGCGTTGATTTAACCAAAATAGTCATATCTACAATTCTACATAGACGTATTCCACGAGTGAGTTGTTAATGGTTGATGGGGAGTCAATCTCATGACGAGTCACATCTTTGCCGTACGTACGATTAACGAAGGTATGGTCCTATTACAGATACCACATCCCATGTATTAATCTCCACCGACTTCTCCAATACTCTCTCTACCACACTTTGATATTTCTTGTATCATCCAAAGATCTCACTTACATCACTTCACTATGTCCCCCTCAATTTAATTCTGATCGCCCACTGTTTTTATTACTTTGATCTGTATTCTACTCTATTCACGTCGTCCACGACAAAAGAGATGGAGAGTTATAATTGCGAAGATATGTGTCTGTTTATAAACCCTCACTATTGGTGATATTGGCATTGACCCATCATCAATTCACTGCGATGCATCTAACATAGGCCAAAAACACATGGCCAACATACCTCTATTTACTACATCTCAAGAATATAAAATACAGAAAACATACTCTGAGAGATAGAGCTATAGACTAATTGAGCAGGGAAAGTTGTAGAAATGTAGCTATAGGAGTGAGCAAAAGAGCATGGACGCACTGAACAAAATAAATGAATATTCGTATTGATAAGTTTCTCTATCAACAAAATGAACAATTTCATAACAGTCTTATCTAACTTTCCCTTATTACCACCGTCCAAAATCTTTCTACTTCTCTTCTTTCCCAGCTAAAATATCTACCTATATTTGACATGACTTAAGTCTAGTAGAACTCTCCACATTTAAGGAAAAGTAGCTAGTATTGTTTATATATTTACATTTATATGATTTGCACTGCTCTATATAGAACTATTATCATTATGATGATTTCCTACCAACTTCAACCCAAAAAGATTGGACATTTTTCTATATTTTAATGAGATTTTTTTGGACAAATGTTAACGAGATTATTCCTATTCAGTTTTATAAGGAAAAAAAGCTTGTTTCCTTTTATTGTGACTATTCTGCTCAACAAATATTTATGTAAATGTAAATAGTTCTGAATTGATATATTCCAAAATAGGCAAATAAATTAGAGAATTGCATTAACAGTTTTGATTATTTTCCGGTTAAGCAAGTGATCACAAACTATTATGTACACACGGTTAAAAATAGGACCCACGTGGGTCTAATTAAATTACCACTCATAAGTTAACCGTGGTTCTAGTGCAGTAAAATTCCGTGTCAATAAATTCTCCACACTCCTCTTCCACTTCCCTGGCGCTCACTTCTTTTCAAGTCTCCCCCCCCCCTCTCTCTCTCTCTCTCGATCCTCGCGTCTCTAAAGCGGCGACGTTTTGGTAGCTTCCGTTACATTCGGTCAACGACATAAGGCTGCGGTAAGGATCACAGCTCCGACAATGACGGTTTTCTCCGGCAAACAAGTGGTTCCTATGGACTACGAGGCAGAGGTATCACAGGGGCTTCTGGACGCCATCCTCGACGGAGACATCAAAACAGCATCGGTTTGCGTCTCCGATCCGCTCCTCGACGTGAACTTCGTCGGCGCTGTCAGTTTAAAAACGAGGAGGAGCGAGGTCGTGCTCCGTGATGAGACGGCGAGCGAAATACGAGTAGAGTACGAGGAGTTCAAAACTGATGTAACGGCGTTGTTCCTCGCCGTTAATTTCGGAAACGTAGCTCTCGTGAAGATGTTACTGGTAAGTTTTTTTTTTCTCAGAATTTGAAACCGACGAATAGTTATAAGTTGATCTGCCATTAATAACACAACCTTTACTAATCAATCAGTTTTGCATTTACGTTTTTTTTTTTTTCTTACATGTCTCTCACTGTTAGCTTACTTTACTTTTCTTATTTTTCGAAATTCAAAATTTGGTACACTTCTTTTTCTTTATTATCAATAACATCCGTATTAGTGTATTACATTCTCTCTGCTTTTAATATAAAAGAGACTAAAGTATTCCTGTAAAAATTTGAAAAATATCTGCGCCAGTTAAATTACTTGTTTTTTTTGTACTTAGCTAAGCTAAGTGAGCTCTGACCATTTAATTAATTCAAAAAAATCTGAATTGGATTCCGTGCGAGTTTTTAAAATTCATAATCTGTTGACTAAGCTTCAATTCTCACTTGGGGGGTTGTGTTAGTGTTTAGGAATCTTCCAAGATGCGAAAGATGTAACATAAATAAAAACAGAAGAAGTGTATCTTTAACCGAGTCTGATTTGCATATTATGCGGGCATCATTATCCAAGCTCCAAGTCGCACAACTTTTTCTTTTGCAGCATCAGTCACATATATTTTTTTTTCTTTTTTTTTTCTTTTTTTTGAACACAAATTTATTTTTCTACTAAATTCTAATTCTAATAATAAAATCCTGATTGCTGGATTTGGGATTAAGATGCTTAATCCTTAGAGTTAATTAGGCTAAAAAGTAAAAAACTTCGATATGGGTTGCTCTTAATTTGTTGATGGTTCTTTTTCTAGACACAACCAAAGCTCACTGTTTGTCTGCAGTGACAATTGATTGATTTTATTGTCTTTGTCTTGTTCCATGAAAGGAACTGATGATATTTAGTACGACAACAAGTGTTGACACCTGCACCATGTAGCTTGTTCATTAAACAGAACCTGAGGCCCCCCTCATATGGTCCTGTCACTAGTCATTGGCTCTGCATCTGGATTTTACGAATTTTATATTCTCATACTTCCTCTCTTTCCACTTAAATCATCATGATATGTCTGTGATCAAGCCAAGCCACACTCTTTTTGTGTCAGGGTTGTTCCCTCGTGGTCATGTAGATCCTTTTCAATTATTCACTTGCATTATTGAATATACACAGTTTTACTTTTGTTGTTCTTGTCTTCTTCTGGCTCTTGTTTTCACCCTACGTTGGATCCTTCACCAGTGTATAGCTTTAAAAATTACTGTTTAAACCTTTACAGTGATCTGACTTTTCGTGCAATATCATGTCACAGAACATTGGAGCTGATGTAAACCAGAAGCTAGTCAGGGGATTTGCAACGACCGTAGCTGTAAGGGAAGGTCATTTCGAGGTACTTGAGATTCTACTCAAAGCCGGTGCTTCTCAGCCCGCCTGTGAGGAAGCTCTACTGGGGGCCAGCTGTCACGGACGCGCTAAGTTCGCTGAACTGATTATGGGAACTGATCTTATTCGGCCTCATGTCGCTGTGCACGCGCTAGCCACTGCTTGCTGCAGAGGCTTTGTGGACGTTGTAGGGACCTTGCTCAAAGTAAGTTTCTCATCTTTGCAAGTTTTACTAATTAACCACTTAAAAGTTGTTATCTAACAGAAGATATTTGCATGTTCTTGCTTCATCCCAGTGCGGAGTAAATGCTAATTCAACGGACAGGCTTCTGCTTCAATCTTCAAAACCTTCTCTATACACTAATGTGGACTGCACAGCTCTTGTTGCTGCTATTGTCAATAGGCAGGTCTCGGTCGTCCGCTTGCTACTTCAGGTATTTTTTTTCTCATTACACTAAAAAACTTGGTCCTTGCAAGGAGAGTAGTTATCTAAGACATACAAGCTTTTCTTTGAATGATTTTTTACAGGCTGGTGTCAAGACAGATATCATGGTGAGGCTAGGAGCATGGTCATGGGACACTAACACTGGAGAAGAGTTCCGCGTGGGAGCTGGAGTGGCTGAGCCTTATCCTTTAACCTGGTGTGCTGTAGAGTTCTTTGAAACCAGCGGTGAGATATTGCGTTTGCTGCTCACACTCCAATCTCCAAACGCTCCACACAATGGTCGGACGCTGCTCCACCATGCTGTCCTTTGCGGTAACCAAGCAGCCGTCAGAGTCCTCCTCAGCTGTGGTGCTGATCCAGAAACTCCTATCAAAGGCATTGAACTCCGACCGATTCATATGGCCGCACGTGCCGGATCGGTGGAGATCATACAAGAACTGGTTGGCTTTGGCTGCGATGTAAACTCAAAGACTGATGCTAGAGACACAGCGCTTCTGATCTCAACAAGGCACAAACACTCAGAGTGCGTAAAGATTCTAGCAGTATCTGGTGCTGACTTCGCCTTAGTGAACAAGCATGGCCGCTCAGTTATTTCGGTCGCGGGGTCAAGCAAGTGGTGTCTCGGATTAGAACGAGTAGTTCTTGAACTGATACGGTCTGGTGTGGTTCCACATTCAAGCGACGCTTTAGTTTTCTCTCCTTTGCTGTACGCAGCTAAAGCAGGAGACGCCGAGGCGGTTAAGACTCTTGTAAAAGCTCAAGAAGTCTTCCTAGACTATCAAGACGAGGAAGGCTTCTCGGCTGCAATGCTAGCGGCCATGAACGGACACGTTGAAGCGTTCAGAGTCTTGGTCTATGCAGGCGCAGACGTGAAGCTATTCAGCAAAGGAGGAGACACCGTTGTTTCTCTGTCTGTGAAGAATGGTAACTTAGACATGATCGAGAAGGTGATGCTCGAATATGCTCTCGAGAAGGACAACAGGAGCATGGCTGGTTTGTTCTACGCCCTACACTGTGCTGCAAGGCGTGGAGACGTCAAAGCGGTGAGGCTTTTGAGTGGGAAAGGATACGGTCTGGATGTACCGGATGGAGACGGGTACACTCCTTTGATGCTTGCGGCTATAGAAGGCCATGGGAAGATGTGTGAGTTCCTGATTAAACATGGAGCGAACTGCTATGCGAAGAACGGAAGAGGGAAAACGCTGCTGGACGTGGCTGTTGGTGATGCGGAGGAGGTGATCCGTGACGAGTTGTCTAGGAGGTTTGTGTTAAAGGGAAGCAGTGTGATGAAACACACCAAGGGAGGGAAAGGGAAGAAGCATGGGAAGGGGTTGAAAATGTTGGAGTCCAGTGGAGTGCTGAGTTGGGGAAAGTCGAGGAAGAGAAACGTGGTGTGCAAGGAAGTAGAGGTTGGGATGAGCCAGAAGTTTAGGAGGAACCGGAAAGGGAAAGGCGATGCAGCTGCGGATGAGGAAGGGGTTTTCAGGGTGGTGACCAAGGAGGACAAAGAAGTTCATTTTGTGTGTGAAGGTGGGTTGGTTGGTGCAGAGATGTGGGTGAGGGGAATAAGAGTTGTTACAAGAGAGGCTACTTGTGGGAGAGCTCAGACTCAGAGTTAAGAGTGTTGCTTTTGTACATAAAAGAAGTTTTGAGAAAGGAAGCTTCATTCTGAAGGTAGTGTACTAGTGTGCTTCTGTTGTGTTGTTGGGGTGTTTATAGTTGTTGGGTTTGCCTAAGAAGATTGGTTTTTGATATCTGCAGTATAATTGTGAAATAGCTTTGATAAATTTGAGATTTCAATGAATGAATTTGAAAATTGAGAATGAAAATCTAAATAGATTGATTCACAGTCAAGATCCAGCACATGTGATCAGTGCCTGATATTTAAAAACAAGAAGTTGTGGAAAAGCATTACAACACAAATGGAGACAGCACATTTGTTTACCAGTCACAAAGGCAACAAACAAACATAACCAACAGAGAAGCTTTGAGAGTGTTCTAATCGCTATTGTAACCATCATCATCGTTATCCTTATCTTCATGGTCTTTCACCACTCGTTCAATGAACTGTCTTCGAACTCCAGCCATCACAGCTTCCCTTGAGGAGTCATCGTCTCCACTTTTTCCATCGTTAAGAACTGGCTCTGACTGACATAAAACTAAGGCTACACCTGCAAAAAAAAAACATCAAACATGTTCAGACATCATCCCCTCCGGGTCTATCACACTAACACCACTACGCTGAAAGCATGATAAGATGCAACTGAATCAGACATCAAACTTACTCTCTGGGGTGCACCTACGGCCAACGCTCTTCAAGCCAACATGAGTTCCTTTAACAGCACCATGATGGTACACCAGCAAGGTAGGGAGATTGCAATCAGGGTAGTTGGGAATACAATCAGTTGATACAATCTTAACAAACTTCGTTCCCGGGTATCTACTAGCCAGTTCCTCTAGACAACCCAATAACAAGCCACACTCTGCAATACTATCACATTAAACAAAAAACAAAAAGAACAAAAGTTCAGTCTTTTTTCAAGCATGTCAGGCTTCAAGACCAATCATAGTTGCAAAAACATACCCATCTTTGTAGAGACATACAACAACCCAAACTTCAGCAGAAGCTTGCGTAACCTCCCTCACGAAATCAGAGCTCGAGATTGGAGTCACTGATCCATACCTCCTTACTTTAGCAGCTTCTCTCAGCTCCGTCAACCTCTTCTTCCTATCAAAGCATCAAACCCATGAGCCACATCGAAGTAAAGTCGTACTCTTTTCTTATCCAAAACACAAACGAATCGATAAAAATCAGAGCTTGACATTTACAGATCCGAGAGATTCGATATGTGCAAACCTGTAATCTTCCAGGAATCGATCATCGTCGAGATCTTTGTCGTCCTCAAGATCCTCGAGCTCCTCCTCCGTCTTCCCACCGAACCAAGCTTTGTCCTTTGGAGCTGAATCCTCGTCTTGCGCCGGAGTATACGCCGGCGGTTTGAACGCCGGAGCCTTCTCCGGGAGATTCCCTAACTTCCGCTGGATATCGTCCCATTGCGTCGACGTTCCTTCAACGTCCTTGTAGACGAAGTGATAATCTGCCATCGATCGAAAGCTTCAGATATTCTCCGCTTGAGCCTTTGAATCTGTGATCGCAATCTCGTCGATGGTGGAAAAGGCTTTGTCAGAGTCTCACTTGAATGGTTTACTTAAACCGAAAAATACCGAGACCAGTTACTTATCTAATTCATACCGGTCCGATAATATCTGGTTTAGAAAGTCGGTTAGTAATCGCTATAAAGACTCTCTGGCTGAATCAGAGTGTCCCCGCTTTTTCGGAAAGTATATATTTTGGAGAGGATCTAGAGATAATACCGAACAATACCGAGACCAATTGCTAATCTAATTCATACCGGTCCGATAATATCTGGTTTAGAAAGTCGGTTAGCAATCGCTATAAAGACCCTCTGGCTGAACCAGAGTGTCCCCGCTTTTTTCGAAAGTATATATTTTGGAGAGGATCTAGAGATAATTAAACAAACAATCGTGAATTTTTTTTTGAGAGGGAGAGAAGAAGGCGATCGATTAGGGTTTTTGATCGGAAGTATGAACTCGGCGGAGGCTCTGATTAAGTCAATCCAAGGTTTATCAGCGAGTCCCGGCGACTTATCTGCACTCCACGGTATTTTGAAGAAAGCCGAGGACTCGCTCCGAAACAACTGGGATGTTCAGCTCGCTACTCTCGAAGAGCTCGACCCTTCGATTCATTCTCTCGGCTACCTCTATCTCCTGTGAGTTTATTATTCTATCCTTGGATGTATTGATTTTGTGAATGTATGATCTTAACTTTTGTATTTTGTTTGATTTGTTGAAGCGAGGGTCTTACTCGTGGTTCAGTGTCGAAGGGGAAAACTTCTGGCGTGCTTCTGCTAATGGATCGGTTCATCAGCCGTTGCGATGCTGGGCAGATTCGTTTAGCTAGCGAAAAGTGTAATCTTTTTGTCGTCTCTCTCTCTGTGTGTGTTTTATGTTTTAGAGAGATTATGATGATGATGATGATGTTGTTGTTTTGATTTTTTCAGTTGTTACTCTTTGTAAGAGATTTAAAGATAGAGTTTTGGAGCTTGAGGATCCTCTACGAGGGGTGGCGCCACTGGTGTCAGCTGTTCGTAAGGTTCAGGTCTCCGCTAAATGTTTGACTGCGTTGCATCCGGATTGTCTTCAGCTATGTCTCCAGGCGAAGTGCTATAAAGCTGGTTTCTCCGTTATTAGTGATGATATTTTGGAGGTTGACCAGCCTAGAGATTTTTATCTCTATTGCTATTATGGGTGAGTCAGTTTCCCTCTTTGCTATAAGTTTGTTTGTTTTTATTAAGGTTAAAGCATTAGTCCACCCGTTTGGTTCTCGTCCTTGATCCCTATGTTAATACATCAAAACTAACTTTCTTATGATATTCTCTGCACTTTTGATAGGGGAATGATATGTATTGGACTGAAGAGGTTCCAGAAGGCATCGGAGCTTCTTTACAATGTACGGCATTCTATTTACTTTTTTCACATATTATAAGCCATCACAGATTTTTGGTTTTGGTTTTGGTTTTAACTGAGATCGAAGTACTTGTTTCAGGTTGTTACTGCTCCAATGTATCAACTCAACGCCATAGCTCTTGAGGCGTACAAAAAGTACATATTGGTTAATCTCATTCACTCTGGCCAGGTAATACTGTGTTTTTATTTTACAAAAGTGCATCTTGTTTTCTGTCTTGGGAGCGATTATATTTTATTTGACCCTGATCCGTTGGATGTTTTGAGTAATCATGGTTCCACTAGTTATATATCATGCGTCTTGTTTTCTCTTCAAGCATTGATTAGTCTTATGATGTTTTTTCTTATATTATTTTACTTGTGCAGTTTAGTAACAGTGTCCCCAAGTGCGCTTCTACAGCAGCTCAGAGGCACCTAAAGAGCTGGTGTATAGTAAGTTTGAATCTATTTCTCTATGTTATGGCGTCTTCTTACTTTTTTTGCTCTTACGATGAGATCTTTCTCCATTTTTTGGTGGCGAGTCCTGTTGTGGGTAATCGTTGCCCCATACTAGCTGGATCTATGTACAAGCTTACGATTTTACCATTCACTCTTTTCTCAGCCTTACAACGAAGTGGGTAATCGTTACAACGATGGGGAGATCAGTGAACTAGAGGCAGTGGTTGTGGCCCACAGCTCAGATTTTGAACAGGTAAAATCTCCCCTAGACACCAACTGTAATTTCTCACTGATATTAATCTTCATTCACCCTATAACTTACATTGATTCATCTTTCGTTCATCCTACTTTTCAGGACAATAACCTTGGATTAGTGAAGCAAGCAGTGGCATCCCTTTACAAGCGGAACATTCTGAGATTGACTCAGAAGTACTTGACCTTGTCGCTTCAAGATATAGCCAACATGGTCCAACTTGCTAATGCTAAGGAGGCGGAAACGCATGTGCTTCAGATGGTAGTGTATTCCGTGTGTCCAACACTTGATTTTTTGGAAGCTAGCTATTTAACTATATAACTGTTATATGCAGATCCAGGATGGTCAGATACATGCGCTTATCAACCAGAAAGATGGAATGGTGAGATTCTTGGAGGACCCTGAGCAGTACAAAACCAGTGATATGATAGAGGTCATGGATTCTGTCATCCAAAGGTATGTGTCTACGAACCAATTTTTTTGCTGCCGCCAAATCAAGTTCCTTGCTACTGCTTTTTTTCTTTGGGGGCGGGGGCGACATGGAAAACATAAAAATTTCGATCCTCCTTTGTTTATATGATTCCGTAATAAGCAGCATCTGGAATCAAATTGATAGAGAATTGTATTGTGAGTGAGTCAACCAAGCTTTGTGTGTGTTTATGTGATTTTCAGGACTATTGGGCTGTCGAAGAATCTCATAGCCATGGATGAGAGCTTGTCATGTGATCCTTTGTACTTGGGAAAGGTAACTTAATGCCATGTTTCATAGACTGTTATGGTCCTGTCCTGGAACCTTTGTTCTCAGACTTAAACGTTGACAACTTTTTTTCTCAGGTGGGAAGGGAAATGCAAAAGTTCGACTTTGGAGACGATTTTGATACTGTCCCTCAAAAGTTCTCCATGTAAACAGCAAAAGACCTAGAGGAACAAAACTTAACTCAAAGACAACTCTAGTTGTGAGAATCTGGACAACTTTCTTTTGATTTCTTTGTTCTTTTTGTTGTTGGTTTATGAAGTTTCATTTATTGTTCTCACAAGAGCCAACTAGTAGAGAAGAGCGAATCTTAAATCATTAAAAAAAAATTCTATTAGTGTCGTCTCTTGCTTACACGAAAAGCCCAATCTTCGATGCTTCTATAGTTTCAAACTGCGTGTCGTGTGCGGTAAATATGATAGTTTGTCGTCCCGTTATTGTGTTGGGCTAGTTTAAGGCCCATCAGTCTCAACAACCGCCACGTGGATTTATATTCTTAAAATCATCTTTTATGTCGCGTCTTCTCCCTTTCGTTTTCAACGTGATTTCCCTCTCTTATCTTCAATAAAAAAATATCTGAGAAAAAAGGGAAGGGAGAACGGAACAACATCCTCAGAACCGCCGCCGGAGAATCTTTTGTGCTTCAAAGAATCGGAATTATTTTGATGGAAGGGATTATCACTTGCTTTCATCCGAAATGCGTCTCTCTTCCAATTCGTTCATCCCCACTTTCTAGGGTTTCTTCACTCTCTCAGCTGAGGAACCGCAATTCACTCTCTTCATCACGATCCGTTCCTCAGAGGAGCTTGTGCGTATCGTCTTCGAGCTCGGATACGTTACTCGCGGGCGGCTCATCAAAGGAAGACGAGAGGCAGAGCAAAATATCGAGCAGGAAGGAAGGAGATGACACGGGGGATTTGAAGCATTGGTTGGATAAGAATGGTTTACCGCCTTGCAAGGTATTGCTCAAGGAGAGACCCGCTCATGATCAAAACCATAAACCCATTCATTATGTTGCTGCTAGCGAGGATCTTCAGGTGTTTTGACTTTTTTTCATTACAGAATCAGTTTGATAAAATTCGTTCGTTGTTGGTAAACCCTTTCCTAATTGCAAGGTTTATATTTACAGAAGGGTGACGTGGCGTTTTCAGTTCCAGACTCTTTGGTTGTCACACTTGAAAGAGTGTTGGGAAACGAGACTATTGGTATTAGCCTTTTACTTCACAAAGTTTGAAGCTTATTTTGTTGACATAAACCTCTGTTTTCTTTTTTCATACAGCTGAACTGTTGACGACGAACAAACTGTCCGAACTGGCTTGTCTAGCTTTGTATTTGATGTATGAGAAGAAACAAGGGAAGAAGTCAGTGTGGTATCCTTATATTAGAGAACTCGATCGTCAAAGAGGAAGAGGTCAGTTAGATGTGGAGTCTCCGCTGCTGTGGTCTGAGGCTGAGCTAGAGTACCTAACTGGTAGCCCGACCAAGGTATTGAACTTTAGTATATGCATGACATGTGATGTGAACTAGTCTAGTGGATTCTCAGTGTTCATCTTCTTTGACATGGTCTAGGCCGAAGTTCTTGAGAGGGCTGAGGGGATCAAAAGAGAATACTCGGAGCTTGACACTGTCTGGTTTATGGCTGGATCTTTGTTTCAGGTCTTTGACTACTATATCTTCTTGTTTTTTTTTTAATATATGGAATTTTACAAGCGGAGGGTACTTACAAATGTGATTTGTGTTTTTTGCAGCAATACCCATTTGACATACCAACTGAAGCTTTTACATTTGAGATTTTTAAACAAGCTTTTGCTGCCGTTCAGTCCTGTGTGGTGCATCTACAAGTAATATTTCATTTCTTTGGGTTTTCCCTTCATTGTATACAGTTATTCTAATTATATGGTCTTAATTTCGTTACTCTATAGCTGAGTCTGCAGTTCACCTTGGAACATATCACCTAAGCTAGTTCGGAGTTGCTTGTTGCTTCTGCTAATCTAGATTTGTGTGTTTATTCCTATTCTCAGAATGTCAGTTTGGCTCGCCGGTTTGCTTTGGTTCCTCTTGGTCCTCCCTTGTTGGCATACTGTTCCAACTGCAAGGCAATGCTTACCGCTGTTGATGGTGCTGTTCAACTCGTGGTAGATAGGCCATATAAGGCTGGTGATCCTATTGTTGTCTGGTGCGTCTGTGACCCAATTTGCTTCCGACAGCTAGCTCTCGCTTTCTGATTTATCTTTTCTTACTTTTGTGTTTCATCCTTCTTTTCAAGGTGTGGGCCACAGCCTAATGCGAAATTGCTTCTGAACTATGGATTTATTGATGAAGATAACCCTTATGATAGAATAATTGTCGAGGTATTTTATGTAACTTTGGTGCCTTACTATAAACTACAATGTAGTTTTCATGTGATTCTCTCCGCGTTTATAAGTCGTATCTTGCAAATCCAGGCAGCGCTGAGCACCGATGATCCTCAATATCAGGACAAGAGACTGGTTGCTCAAAGGAACGGAAAATTATCCCAACAAGTTTTTCAGGTATGACTTTCCCGTTTCAACGAGACTACTTTGAGATGTTTTGGGTGATTTTTTTGTTTGTTTTGTTTTGGCATCCATATCAGGTTCGTGTAGGAAAAGAAAAAGAAGCTGTTCAAGATATGCTTCCCTACCTGCGACTGGGTTACATGTCTGATCCTGCTGAAATGCAATCAGTTATTTCGTCTCAAGGTCCAGTTTGTTCAGTAAGTAGAGAATGAGTGCTCTTATTTTCTGTCTTAGTAGTCTTTTGATATTCCTTTGATTGTATCAAATGCTTAGGCTCAACAATGTGAGGCCTCCATTGTTACTTCTATACCTGAAACTACTTGTAAAGGTTTAACTCTAAGTCTCTTTTTGTAGATGAGCCCTTGCATGGAAAGAGCAGTATTGGATCAGCTTGCTGATTACTTCATGAGACGCTTGGCTGGCTACCCTACCACCCTAAAAGAAGATGATGCATTGGTATATTGTCAGACTTTGTTGTTACTTGTTACATATTAAGCATTTTTGTTTTTGGTATTCCTGATTACTAATAGAGTTGGTGATCAATAGTTGGCAGATCCTAGTTTGAATCCTAGGAAGCGAGTAGCCACACGGCTTGTCCGATTGGAGAAGAAAATGCTAGCTGCATGCCTTGTGGCAACAGTCGATTTGTTAAACGAGTTGCCCGATACAACCATCTCTCCATGCCCAGCACCCTATGCTCCCTCCTTGAAATAATAAAAAAAGGCACTCACTCATCTCTGTCCTATCTTTCTCAAATACTAATAACTAACATTTTCTGACCTTCTAAAACAATGTTTTAATGTTGCAGCTGCATTTGTTGGTACATGGCAGGAGTATTTTTTGGTCTGTGGTCGTCGCTTAACTAAGGTAAGTTTTAGCGCTCGAAAACAATAAATACAAAGGTTTCCCTGAAGATATATAACTTGTATAGATTCTAGTTGAGACTAGTTTTTGTGTTGCTATGAATATGATGGTTTAAATGATGTTTCTGAATATAGAAGTTGAGTTTTATGTTTGTAAATGCATTGCAGTTGCAGGTAGTAGCTACTAGGAGTGTATCTCTGGATTGCCACGCAAATGTTCCACCTTTGATCTTTCTTTCTCTTGCAACAATTAAGCATTGTCGAAATCCTGTAATTACAGAGAACAACTTCACAATTATTCTGGGTTGTGTTTTAGAATTTTAGTATTTTATCGTTTCCAAAAAAGTTTACTAAATAAAATTGGGCTTCTATCTTTAGAGATTCACGTTAGCTTTGAATAAGGCCCAAGCCCATGGAAATACAAAAAGGTGACAAACATTAACCAGACATTCATAACACATGTCTTGTCCTAACTCGACGAAGCTACTCATCAAACATAACCAGATTAACTTCATCATCTGTATTATTTCCTCGTACATTCATTCTCCTTCTTCAGTTTCAGCTAGGATTGAGATTGTCCGATCTCAAATGTCGATCACCGTCTTCGAAACCTCCGTTCCAGACCTCCCACTCTTCTTCACCATGTTCCTAATCATCTACCTCGTCGCTTACCTCCTCGTCTTCCGCAATTGGAAACCACAAATCCGCCCAGAAGCATCAAGCTGTCTGATCTCAATCTTCCACGGAACTCCAGCAGTCTTCCTAGCCTCACGCGCCGTCTTCTCCTCCTCCTCATCATCAGGCTTCTCCTTCTCCTCCGCCAACACCGCCGCTCAGAACACCGTCCTCGATTTCAGCGTCGCCTACTTCCTCACCGATCTCCTCCACTACATCGTCTTCTACCCTAGCGACGTCCTCTTCATCGGCCACCACGTAGCCACTCTCTTCGTCTTCATCACCTGCCGCTTCCTCGTCTCCCACGGAGCCTGCGCCATCTTAGGCCTCCTGATCCTCGCTGAGGTCACCAGCGCGTGTCAAAACGCGTGGACACTCGCCGGAGCGAGGAAGAGCGATCCGGAGTCAAGGTTGGCCGTGAAAGTGTATGATCTCTTGTCTCCTCCGTTTTACCTATACTACAGTGTCGTTAGAGGAGTGTTGGGACCTTTGTTCTTTGGGAAGATGGTTGCTTCTTATGCTAGAGGCGAAGCTAACGGCGTGATACCTAACTGGTTGTGGGTTTCTTGGGCTGTTGTTGTTGGAACTGCTATTACTGTTAGTATACTTTGGATATGGAATCTGTGGATAGAATTGTTTAGAGAAAGGAAGGCTAAAAAATTAGGACAAGACAAGAAGATTAGATAGTTTTGTCATGATCATTTGTTTTGGCCTCCTTTTATGTACTATAATAATAATAATTGATTTGCTTCTGGATGAGAAGTATGTGCAGTTGCTGTTTTAATTCATGTTTGTTACATTCTCTGTATGGTTCAGAAGTTTGTGACATTCATTGGTCTTGGTCAAGTTTTTTGCTACATCTCTCTTGGTTTGTAACTGTGCCAGACGCAGAGTGTAGGGTATTAGAATGGTGAGCTATAATATGAACTAGTACTTTCTGTTTACAACGTCAGATAACTCTGATTGAATACACTTGGTCTCTGAGTTTATTTGTTCTGTCTAACAAATAATAGAGAAGCTTGTGTGTTCCATGATGGCCTTCTTCCCGACAGCCAGGTAAGATTGACAGTCGTGAGAGGCCTAGCTTTTCAGGTTCGTTTGCACCCAAAATACTAATTAGTGTGAGTTTAGCTGACAATCCTCATGGTTGGTTTTAAGGGATCTTTCTTTGGTCAAAGATGATTCAAGGGATCTTAAACTTTGAATCTGTACTGTTGCTGGCAAGAGGTAAACAAGTCATGACTGATGATTAGATGAGATAAACTGAGAAAGTCTTGTTAGACCTACCAACGAAAGAACAATGAATAGCAAACAAACCTTAGAATTCTTGTGGTGTTATCATTACAGGCTCAATCATGTCAAACTTATGTCAAAATCAAATTTAAGATAATAATAGTCGGCTTAACACATATTCACTGTTTTAACCTTTTAAGTCGGACTACATTGAAGAATTGTCTGTGAATCTAACTTATGCAAACAGAAGAAAAAAAAACTGTGGAAAAGTAGTCCAAAGTTCAATGGTTGAAGGAACCTGGGGTCAGGGCCATTTATGGCACATACCTCCTGTGTCCTGATGATGGACCCAATGTTTTACACTTCAGAAACCAGACAGATCAATAAATCATCTCATGAAAGATCTAAAAAATCGAATTAAATGGTATGGGCCTTGACCAAGACTATTATCGCAAATTAGTGTCAGTTTAATATTTCTAAATAAGATCTCTAGAGTCTTGATTTTATAATTTTATAGTTCACCAATATCGACCAAATCTTTTTGAATGTTTCAAGGATTTGTTTTTTCTCTCTCAAATCTTTTTGGCAACATCATCATATTCATATGAACACTGAACTAAACTATCATCCATTTGAACTCCTTAATTCAACCAATTATGTGATGACTAATTCAAGTTAGCAGCATTCTTTGTTACATTTGAAAGTTTTCTCTTATATAACCAAGATTTTCGTAAATTAATATAAATTATATGTAAGGCTGTCTTTATAAGTTAATAGCCATATAATTGGAAACAAAATGAAGTGTCAATCTCTATGATTTAATTTTCGGAATCTCATTTAATAGTTTCCATTTACAAAAAAAAAAAGATCATATATACACGCACGCAAAGGGAAAAAAAAAAGAGCTTTTTGCCCTTCGTACGTCTCTGGAACGTACGTATCTCGAAAACGAAACCAAACACACTACACTCACGGTAAACGCGGTACAGGTGATTATTGTCTCCTCTTATTACCAAAAGACAATGACACTTTGTCCACAATCCAATGTCTCTCCCTCCCTCTCTCTACCTTCTTCTTCCTCGTCATCATTTTGATTATAGAAAAGCTTGATCAATTTTAACTCTCTGCACCCCGAAGCTTCGATCCCAGTCTCCATAGACTCTCTCAATTTCAACTCATATGAGCTCCATAGATGTGATCTCTCTCTCTCTCTCTCACACACACACCTGAGATCAATCAAACACTTGAAGAGGGAAATGCCAAGCGTAGCTGTGAAACTCTACAGCGTCTTCTTCAAGCTCCTCCTCAAACACCGTCTCCACAACCTCATCTCATCTCCCCCCTCACCGGATCCCTTCGGCGTCTCCACCCGATCCGATGAATCCGTCGCCGCCGCGAACCCTTCCTTCACCGACGGCGTCGCGACCAAAGACATCCACATCGATCCGATGACGTCGCTCACGGTCCGTATCTTCCTCCCCGAATCAGCTCTCTCTCCGTCCGAGCTTCGCCGCGGAGAAGACGATTCTCATTCTCATCCTCACAATCCCAGATCTGATCGGAGACACAGCCACGTCGTCATCCCTCTTAATCAAACCTCTCCGGAGAGGAACGAGTCTCGGAGGAAGAGCTACGAACCTTACGGAGGATACGCGCCGTCGGCGAAGAGGAGTTCGCGGAAATTGCCGGTGATGTTGCAGTTTCACGGCGGAGGTTGGGTGGCCGGAGGTTCTGACTCGGCGGCGAACGACTTCTTTTGCCGGAGGATAGCTAAAGTGTGCGACGTGATTGTGTTGGCGGTTGGATACAGGCTTGCTCCTGAGAATAGGTATCCTGCGGCGTTTGAGGATGGGGTTAAGGTGCTGAATTGGCTTGGGAAGCAAGCCAACCTAGCTGATTGTTGTAAGTCTAATAGACGCGTTAATGGGGTTGAGTTGAAGAAACTGAATGTTCAAGGTCACATTGTTGATGCTTTTGGTGCTTCTATGGTTGAGCCTTGGCTTGCAGCTCATGCTGATCCTTCCAGGTTTGTATTTCTTGTCTTGCTTGCTCACGAACACTTTGTGGATGCTTTTGGGGATTGATGCTTGTTTGGAGAGGTTGATTTCTAGAATTTAGAACCGTTTATGAGTTGATCTATGGAGAACTAGGAACTAAGTCCTTGTCATGGCCGGCAAAGCCAAAGGAAACATTCGGATTAAACCTCCATTTTTCTTTGAAAAAAATTACATAGATATAGACCTCGAAATTTGTAAAAAAAAAAAAAAAAAAAATTGAAATCTTTACTAAATTGTCTATAGGACCCAAAATCTCAGGGCCGGGCCGGTAATGCTTCTACACAGAACTAAGTCATTGTCAGGCCGGTCCTAGGCAAAGCCAAATGAAACATTCGGATTAAGCCTCTAATTTTTTTTGAAAAAAATTACATAGACCTCGAATTTTGTAAAAAAAAAATTATTGAAATTTTTACTAAATTGTCTATAGATCCCAAAATCTCAGGGCCGGTAATGGTCATGGTTGTGTGTAGAACTAGTTAGATGAGGTTATCTTCTATTGCTTGCAATCACACATCAAGAGCTGTTTCTGTTTCTCAACTTGTTGCTCATATATGATTTGAAACAGATGTGTTCTTTTGGGGGTGAGCTGTGGAGGGAACATAGCAGACTACGTAGCTCGGAAAGCAGTGGAAGCTGGGAAACTTCTAGAGCCGGTGAAAGTCGTTGCACAGGTTCTAATGTACCCATTCTTCATCGGGAACAACCCAACACAGTCGGAGATAAAGCTAGCAAACTCTTACTTTTACGACAAGTCTGTCTCTGCTCTCGCCTGGAAACTCTTCTTACCGGAGAAAGAGTTCGACTTTGACCACCCGGCAGCAAACCCGCTTGCACACAACCGGAGTGGACCACCTCTGAAGCTAATGCCTCCGACTCTAACAGTAGTGGCGGAGCATGACTGGATGAGAGATCGAGCCATTGCTTACGCTGAGGAGCTTAGGAAGGTGAACGTAGATTCTCCAGTTTTGGAATACAAAGACGCGGTTCATGAGTTTGCAACGCTTGATATGCTTCTCAAGACTCCTCAGGCACAGGCATGCGCCGAAGATATTGCTATTTGGGTCAAGAAATACATTTCACTACGAGGCCATGAGTTCTCTTACTAAGGATTTTTACCCTGTTACTATCATTGTTCACTCATTATCTTACTTTTTTGTATGTAGCAAAGATTTTGTGATTAGGATTAGAGACGATTCAAGATTTGAGTCTTTTTTTGGTTTAATGATGTATTTATATGTACGTATTCTAATTAAACCATTTTTGTTCAATCAGGTTTGTTCTTGGCTTGTGACAGCAACATCTAAGATGATAAGCTCTAAGATGACACCAGATTATATTCTAGTGTTTTTTTGGTTTAATGATGTATTTAAATGTGGTTGGAACGGTATTAAGTTGAACTTCTACATGATAAAGCCGAAGATAATCTGGAAAGAGTCTCAGGGAATACACAAAACCACATTTTAAACAGAGAAACTAGACAATGTAAAAAAAAGTATTACAGAAGAACAAGATTGACATCAAGACCAGATGTGTTTGGTTACTTGGAAACTTTCTTCTTGCCAGCAATGGCGATCTTCTTGCCCTTAAGAGTTCTGCAGTTGTTCTTGGTCCTCTGTCCACGACACGGCAGCCCTTGGATGTGCCTTACCCCACGGTAACACTGAATCTCCTTCAATCTCTTTATAGCAAGCGCATTGAATCTCCTCTGCCCAACAGATATGATAAGAGACAAGCCATTGTGCAACAAAACTGTTACTATGAAGATAAAAAAAAAAGCAAAGAGAGAGAGAGAGAGAGAGTACCAGATCACCCTCGATCATATACTTGGAGACTTCATCACGAAGCACGATGAGCTCTTCCTCAGCCATGTCTTTGGTGATTTTGTTCTCCATCTGGAGATCAACAAGAATCTGACGAGCTCTGGTTCGGCCAATGCCGTGAATGTACTGAAGAGAGTATTCGATCCTCTTGTTACTCGGAATCTCCACACCACCAACACGAGCACATCGGATGGTTAGACTCTGCTTCTGCATTTCAACACCAAAGGAGCCAAAGTTGAGAACTTTAATTACAACAATCATACGCACGAGAGAGAAAGAGAGAGACTTTGAGAAATTATTACACTGGGAGCGTTCGAAGGTGGGAGAGCAAGAGTGTTGCGAGACAGAGGATTCGATTTAGTCCAGCTGCAAATGAGTGAGAGCGAGTGCGCTACGGGCATCGCAACCATCTGCGCCATTTTTTCTTCTGTATCCTTCTTCAGAGGCGACGAAGAAGCATGAGAGCTACGGATAAGGCAAAACGTCGAATCCAAACGCGTTTCTGTTGGGCTCCAAGAATAGCAATTTACAAAATCAAGTACTTATTGGGCTTTACTAGGCCCATTATTGTATCGTAAAGAATAGGATTGGACACCTTTATCTTTCGATTGTTTGAGACATGCTCGTTTGTTGTGGCACGTATATATCAAAAATAATATTATTTTTTTTTGATAAATCAAGAATAGAGAATAGAACAAGGAAATTTCGTAAACTACTCGAATATGGCCTTACGATTCTTGGATGAGTATTTTCTCTACCTGTCTTCTCAGCTAATATATAAATGATGGTGAAAACGAGTAAAAGATTGTATAAAAATTGTTAGGGTCTGACTGGTTCAAACGCAGCGGTTGCGGTTGCGGCTGCGGGCATTTGCGGATGCGGATGGTTGCGGTTTCTAGCGGTTTTAAGAGATTTGTACGACTGGTTATGCGGTTAGAAATTGGTGCGTTTGCGGGATACTTATGAATGGTTAACTACCAAATACAGCAGCGGTTAAATAATAAATTAACAATATTTACATTTTATATAATTATAAAAATATCAAAAATCATAATATTATAATAAATATGTAAATTATATTTTCAAAGTTATAGTTTTAAATTTTTAAAATTATAGAAAATATTTTTATTTTAAAATTTTATAATATTAATTAAAATATAATAGATATATTTTAGTATTTTTATAAGTCCATTTTAAAAAATTTATTGAATATTTTTATTTTTGTATTTATATGGTTTTTAAAGAAAAAGAAAAAAAAATTATCCTCCCGCAACCGCCCGCAACCGCAAACGCTAGCTGGAACTAGCTTTTGATTTTAAGAGGTTCGGAGCGGTTTGAAGCGATTTGTAGCGGTTTGTATGATTGTTTCGAAACGCTGTCAACCGCTACCAACCGCAAAAGCTGCGTTTGCGGGTGGTAGCGGGGAAACCAATCAAGCTCTTAGTGGAGAGATGCAAAGTCAACGTAGAAGAATGAGTCTTGTTAACTATTGAGAGCTTGAGACTGGCATTAAGAAAAAGAATTTAAACACACATTATTGAGATGGTCTTTAACTTCGTTGTCATTAGTTATTGTTGTTCTAATGTATTTTTTTAGTTCTCTGCATGTTTATTCATTTTGCAAATCTGATGCTGTTGAATTGTACTTATGGTTTTGGTTTCAAAGTACTACAATATTAGTGTGACAATCCATCATGCGGATCCAGGCTCACAGTCCTGCAGAGTACCGATCCTAATCCTTCACCGTAAGAGATAACGCCTCCGCATCAACCGATAAGTTATTGGTGCGTTTGGTATTACACGAGCCCAAGACCTCAAATGTTAACAACACTCCTATAAGACGAGTTATCACCAATTGAGCTGCAGATCAATTGACTTTGTGGGAACTATCCGTTCCATAGGTCCCAGGCTGGCTCTGCATGGCATCGATCCCAACCCCTCACTTATGAACTCTCACTGACTCCATATCAGGTCAATTGGTGACATCTTGTTCATGGGAGAGTTGTTAAAGGGCGAAGTTTTGGATTCGAATAACACCAAGCGCATCAACAACCTAATTATAAAATCAGTGAGGGTTCATAAATGAGAGGTTGGGGTCGATGTCTTGCAGAGCCAACCTAGAGCTCACGGAGCAGGTAGTTCTCACGGAGCGGGCTGTCACAATTAGTGGATCTCTCTATATTAATATATACATTTTTTTAGTTTTTCTTTCTTTTTTAAAAGTTACTATTCGGGCAGACTGTTTCTGTATATGATGTGTATGTTTATTTCGCGATGCTTGGAGATTATATCCATGAGTGTATATAAGAAGCTTGTGGTTGATCTAGTAGCTAAATAGAAGATATACACATTTCTTACAGAACCAATGTCTGAATGCACCCTTTGTTTTGTTCAGTCATGCCCATTATTGTAACTTAAGGCTGTCATTTCATTATTTTGCTTAGGAAAACTCATCTGTATATACATATATATATATATATATATATATATATATATAATTTGGAATTTTATTTATTACATTCATATATTTTCATATGAGTTTTTTAGTGCCTTAGATGATTGGTTCAAAGGAGGAAAATATGGTACAAAAGCAAAAAAAGGAGAAATGTTTTTAGACAGGATTTATTACTATGATAGCAACAGAAGATCACAGTCTTTCAAGATACAAGAAATGAGGAAGACATGAAAAAAAAAAAAAAAAGTTAAAAAGAAAAAAATTCCGAGAGAGAGCAATAGAATGATGAACAGAAACAGGGCTTAGAAGACGAAGGACAAGGCACCGACCAATGCGGTGGCGATGAGCTGAGGATAGGCGGAGAAAGTGGCAGCACTTGGTGCCGGAGCATGAGCCTTGGGATCATGGGACGATGGAGACTTAGCCGGACCATGGTTGACTCCGTTGTGCGACTCAGCAGTCATGACCAAGACGGCCAAGACAATGCAGACGAAGGCAAAGCGGATCAAAGAACTTCTTGCTGCCATATTGATTCCTCTCCTTCTTCTTATTCAGTTTCTTTCTTTTGCTTTTCTCTGTGATATCTATCAATAAACGGGTTCTTGAATATATAGAGAGATCGGGTTGTTTATAAAATGTTAGTAAATTTAAAAGTCTACGCATAAGAATGTGCCTTGGTGTAGAAACAATCATTAGTCGTTATCATTACATGTTCTTAGTCATTAATTTTTTTAAAATAGAAAAGGACAGAGATGTGAACATGGTGATGTGTTTGAATTTTTTAGTGGACACCCATTTGTGATTTTATACTGTATGTACTGGAACAGCTAATTACTTCCTCGTCACCACGAGGAACGTGTCTTGATCAAACCAAATTGTACCGGTTTCATTACGGATCGATCCGGTCTGTTTTCTGGCTCTTGATTTGATATGAAATATAGTTTTAGTTGTGGTTTAGTTTCGTTACTTCGTTTCTTTGATTTTAATAAAATCACTAGATTTTGACCCGCCCTTCAGTACGGCGGGTATATTTTTTTGAGAAATTTAAATTTTATATTTGTGTAATATGAATTTTATTTAATATATTTTTGATAACTATATTATATATGTCAAGTTGCATAACTATACATTCGTGTCATATGCATTTCATAAATTGTTTTTAAACTTTATTCTTAAAAATTGCAACATATTATATTTTCTTATTAGTTACCTAACATAATTAGTCAAGAATATTCGTATTCAAAAAATTTGACTCAGAATCGACTTGAAAATCAAGTCTTATATTCTATTGAACATAGCCTATGTACTCGAACAATTCTTAAAATGTTATATCTGAAAACCAATATCAAATCCAAGCCGCACCGAAGACCGAACAAATTTTTGAAAAATATGTAAAAATAAAATTTTAATATAATCTATTAAATATATACAGATATATGTAAATATGTCAATATGGTCTTAACTAACTTTAAGTAAAATCACATTTAATATATATTTTTTAATCGAATAAGCTATTTAAAACCCGTTAAACTAAATTAGTTTATATGAATATTTATTTTTATTAAAAGTTCACCTAAATCCGTTAAACCCTATTTTAATATCATGTACTTTGTTAATTGATAAACTTAATGTATATGTAAAACATTTAAAATTTAAATAAATTAATGTCTTGTTTAATAAATCACAATTTCTTAGGCTGAGATGTAAGTTATGTTAATTTACTATGATAATGATTTTTGGAAAAATTGGTGTTCAGTTGTATTGTTGCTATAAAACATATGTTAAATATGATTACAGACTTTAAGTTGAAATGCTTTTATATACTTTGTTGATAAAGTTTTTTTCATTAAATGCTTTTATATCGATGTAAACAGATTTGAATAATACATGGCTGGAACTGAATAGAGTAATATATAAAAATTCGCTTCAAATATTTTAATATATAAGATTAAATTTTTTGTCAACTAATATAAATTATAGGGCAATTCTCTCAAATAGCTATTTTTAAGTTTTTTGTCATAAAAATAGTTCTAAAAAATGACCAAAATAACCTTTTTTATTTCAAAAGTTTTAATTTTTTAATTTATTTTTTTAATTTGAAACCCTATTCTCAAAACCCCACCCTTTAACTTTAAACCCTAAGTCTAGATTAGTTAACCATATGGTAAAAATATATTTTTTATCTTTTAATAAAACTTATTTTAATCATTTTCTTTATTGAGAACTATTTTTGTGACAAAAACTTGAAAAATGTTATTCTAGGAAATTTCTCTAAATTATATATACCATTATTATTAGGCTTGTGTAAAACTGTAAAAAGTAAAAAGCAGTTTTAATATTTTTATTTTCGGAATAAACTAATATTTTTCAACAGAAACAAATCAAATTTATTTGTTATAATTTGTAATTTTGTATTTTGCTTGTGTTTTAATCTATTCTTATTTTTTTACATAGGTAAAGATATTAGATGATAAGAAACTCGTTGTCAATCATATTGTTTGGGTCGGTCAGTGAAGAATAAGATTACTTAGCATTAATTATTAAATATATATTTGTCGACCAAATATTATGCATTTATTTCTTCTACACACAGATATTATGTACCGTTAACTATAATATGTATATTAGAGAAGTGGATCCGAGAACTTTGGAATCACAACGGAGGTTACAAAATATTTATGTAAACGTTATGCTCAAACTATTACGGAGTGGTGGTTACTTTGGAAAAAAAATATCACGTGGTGGTTACTTTCAAAAATTAAAAAGGCATTGCAGTTATCATATAAAAAATATGTATTGTTGAAATAATTGTTGGACTCTATTTTTATCAATGGATCACACTGCTGTTTTAATAGAATAGATTTTAACATAAAATCCAAGTTAATATACTGGAGATACGGGATTAGGTTGGACCTAATGGGCTAGAAACGTAAGATTAGATTCTAATGGGCCTATAATGGATACGTCGTTTGACTTTGGTCTCTCGTATACTCGTATTAAAGTTGTCTTCATGGCCTCTAGTATAAATCTTTTTGCCAATGGTCCCTCATGTATTTAATACTCTACATTAGTCTAAAGTTTAGTTCAGTTCAGAATCTGTGAACCAAAACAAAGGAATAATTGTTACTGTTAGTTGTTTCAAAAAAAAAAAAAAAAAAAAAAAAAAAAATTGTTACTGTTAGCTGCAAGTTTATTTTCGCTAAGATTATGATGAACCACGCAAACGATATAATTCGAATATTCAATGTAGTTATTTTGTCGACTAAGGTCGTAGAAAAGCACATACTGACACAAACAGTAATGTAAGATTTACGAAACAGAAACCTCCATTATATATACGTCGATGATAAATAAAATTTTAACTTATTTTGACATCATATACTCATATATATATAATTTCCCCCGATGACCTAGTTTTTAGTAGTATAATGCAAATTGAATGTCCACATAACAGAATAATAATTCAATGAAAAAAACTAATACAATTTGGATACTTGAGGTGATTTTTTTATATATAATATTTGGGTTGGAACGTAAAGATTATAATAGACTATACATATATCCTAATTTTTTTTCAGATTGCTATACATGTCAATGAAAATGACATATATCATTATACGAACAGGCGGCAACGTCAAACCGTCATGTAACCGTCTATTCCTCTCCTTCCAGAACTCATAGATAGCGGCCTGCCACACTTGAAGAATTGCCAATTTAACCATAGAATCCGAATGGGCATTAGGGAGCCATAGCAAGATATCAGCCCACACCAGGGGCACTGAAGGCAAGTAAAAAAACTTGTCTATGCCTTGTTTTTTTTTCCCTAACTCTAACTTTAATCCAAAGCATTTTTATTTCTTTATTTTGTGTTGAATTAAGATTATATTTTCAATCAAAAATTTTGAATAGTAAAAATATCTGATTTTCTATATGTTTCCCTTTAATATGGATTTTGCTTCAATTTTTTATTATTATGTTAAAAACAATTATTCATAGCAGTATTGCAATCTAATAATACAGGCTCACTTGTACATTTTATATTTTGTTAACTGGTTTAAACTTCTAACAAACAATGGATTCATCTTATGTATGTAAATGATTAACTATACTAACTACTAGTTTTTGAGTAGTATTTCTCGGTAACAGTTTATTAAATTTATTGTTTTGTACATTTAAAGTAAATTTAAATCTATCTATTAAATGCGAAACAACTTAAATAATATACTTAACATTTAAAATAATTAAAATTAAAATAATTAAATTAATAAATTAGACTAAATGAGTTATACGATTATTCAATTTTAATTTAAAATAATTAAATTAATATCACAGATTATGGCAAGTGAGTATAAAATTGACTTTCTTTATTAAGCAAGTTGCCTAATCATGAAAAGCAAAATAACATACTATGACGTAAAAAGTGGAGTCCTCAAAGGTTCATAACAAATAATTATATACAACATATTTTATAAATAGAATATTGCAAAAATAAAAGATGCTTTGATGACAGAACAAGCACAACGCTTTGAAGAAGGGGACCGATGGATCCAAACAAATTTCAAATCGTTTATCTATTAACCAATTGTTTTAACAAAATACTAATAGTTAGTTAATTCCTTTATTTGCCATTTAAAGAAATCGTATACTATTTATGATCATAAACTCAACAATAAGAACTTCACAATAAAGCAAACATATAATACTTGCAAATTGCATAATGGAAACTTGTTTAGAAATGTTTGTGTTTTTATCTCATGAAATCTCAATCGACTTCCAAAATAATATATTTTTTGGATTTGTAAAAATGAAATTTATTTATGCAAGTGCTTCAGCTCAAACTTAGATAGTTAATGAATCACAAGCTAAAAAAGAAGTTTGTCGACAAGCACATATTATTCTAAAACAAACTCACTAACTCTTTGTTTAATCATCTCGGCAATCATTATTTACTGCCTCTCTTATTAGCGTTATGCTTTAAACTTGGATTTATTTGTCTTTTAGCCTGTAAGTGACCTGTCAAAAGAGAGAATATTTGCCCTTCCCAACTCACCTCTTATTATTTATAGGTAATGCCCATTACTTGATTGAAAGCTCTCTTCTTTATACTTTTGGCTAACTCATCAAGCTCTCTCTTTGCTTTAAATCAGCATCATATCGATATGTATGCTATATATTGATTAATGCCACTACGTAGAGTTTGCTTTGAATAAATGGGGAGAAAACCTTGCTGCGAAAAAATTGGATTGAAAAGAGGTCCATGGACTATAGAAGAAGATCATAGACTCATGAACTTCATTCTTAACAATGGCATCCATTGCTGGAGAGTCGTCCCCAAACTTGCAGGTCTTCTTTCTTTATCCAAACACATATATAGATATCTGCATGCATAATTATGATTTTATTATCATATTGCATTTTATGTTCTCTTTGGGGGTTTAATTAGTCTTTACATGTGCATGAAGGTTTGTTGAGATGTGGGAAGAGCTGTAGATTGAGATGGATTAATTATTTGAGACCTGATCTCAAGAGAGGTGGTTTCACTGATGCTGAAGAAGATAGGATTATGGAACTTCACTCTCAACTTGGCAATAGGTACCGCAGGATAATTTTTTTCTTTTTGGGTTAAAATATGAAAATGTTATCTTTTTTTTATATCAATTATGAAAATGTTATCTAAAACCTAAGTTCAACGTATATAGTTGTGCATGGGATTGTGTTATTTTTGAGTGAAGAATTGGTTGTGGGAAAATGAATAATATATATGAGGATTTATACATTTTGTATAAGTTTGTCCATTTATCCTTCACGTGGTACGCTACTTTCTGTTTAGTCTATGAGACTTGTACTACAAAGTGACATTGATAGGATTTCTTTATATGCTGTAGAAATGCTATAGTTATTCTTCTTACATGTTTTATGAGTGTTTGGACGTTGTAGGTGGTCTAAAATTGCCTCACATTTCCCTGGTCGAACGGATAACGAGATAAAGAACCATTGGAATACGAAGATCAAAAAGAAGATGAAACATCTTGGTTTAAATCAGGCTGCGCATGAACCAATACATAGTATCACCAGCCGAACCGAATCTAAGCAGATAACAAATCCAAACATGTCTTCTACCATCAAAGAAAAAGAAGAAACCAAGGAGCAACCAAAAGTTGATGTTATAATAGAAACAACGAAACCGTTAATAGTATCCAATAATGATGAAGAAATTCAGGCAGAAAACTGCAAAACTTTATATGCAGAAGAAGTAGACATCGGATCTCTATTCGCAATGCAAGACAACGAGATATCTATCTCGTCTTCTTCGTTCTCTTCTTTATATAGTAATATTTCAAGAAGTGAATCTTCATCATATCTTGCAGGAGATTCAATCTCTTTAGAGCAATGGGACTTGGATATGACGGACCCTTTGGTGCCTTGGGACCTCTTCACCAATCTTGATGATACGCTTTTCCTTTATGACAAAATGTGATATTACATTGTAGCATATCTATAAAATAATTGTCATAAGTAATTAGTATCTTCATTTCATGTATGTAAGATTGGATCGGAGTATGCATGGCGTGCAATAATGTATTATAATTTTCTCATACAATATGTATCATGTATGCATATATATAGTGTCATAGTGACGATATATTTCTCGTATTAATTAGTAGCTATAATGTACTTTTTAGTTTTATCGGTAAGACCGTAAGTAACTATCACCATTATCGTAGTAATTTTCAAATAGTTGTTCCTAGTTTTTTTTTTTTGTCACAAAGTTGTTCCTAGTTATATATCAAGTTCCATACAATTCTACTAAATTCTTGCAACACTTCCAATAAAAACAGGAAACATATATATAACAAAACCAATCCCACCTCCCACATGTGCGGGCACAATAAGTGTTGCTTAGTATGCTTACATTAATTTATATATGTATATATAAATGCGTTTATAGTTTGGTGAATTAGGTCAATGCGGCCTTTCATCTATTAAAAGAAACATTTACGGGGAAAGCATATAGAAGAAACATATACTAAACAAAACTTGTGAAAATGACTTTAATCCTTTTAAAAGAAAGAAGAAAAAAACTAATGAAACAATTGGCCCGTTTGAGAATTAACAATGAGTTCCAAAATAAATTATACCTACCTACTTTTCAAAAAAAAAAAAAAACAATTGTACCTACTTCATTCGAAGCAGGCAAATGATTTAATTTTGTTTTGTATAAATGAATTAAGTAATCACATCTGCTAAAATTTCGATAACTAATAATATTTTCTTAAGAATATTTGATTTCGGACCAAAATAATCAAGAATAAAATATCTGTTTACACTTTTAGATCATGGTGATCATAGTTGTTGGGATAAAAGACAATGACGACAATGTTGCTTCCGTCAAGTGTTTGGAATTTTGCAATTATTGAATTAATTACTATGATTATGTTATTATAGTTTTCTTTAAAACTGAGTGCGATTAATTAATTAAACTCCGTGTGTAAACGAATAATTTTTTTTGTAATAATAGTAAGGGCATCTCTAACTCCTCCAATGGTACTCTATTTTCTACTCTATAGTAGTGTAAAATTACTTTTTACTAATTTTTTTATTTTTTATTCATCACTCTAGTACCATTGGAGCAACATCCAACTCTATTATAAAGTTACTCTAAAAAAAGAAGAATAAACCATTAGAGATGGTCTAAAACATTAAAAAAATTTGGAAGCTATGTCACATTTAAGTGTATATTTTAAAAGAAATTTTAAGTGTTATTTGTTTATTTAAATGGTAATTATGAAAACAGTGGTATGGAATGAAAAACAAATCTATGTGTTTTCTTAATGTCAAACAATCTCCACTAGGTATATTAAGAAAAGAGAGACTAGACTCACAAATAAAAGTTTATATAAAACTATACAACTAGCAAATATATGAGCTCTAATTTTTTTTTTAAAAGAATACGAAATTACCATAGAAGCAGCAAACATAAACAAGCTAATTTGAACCTAAATCTAACACTGACACTAAGCTACAAGAGATAACGTGAAGCTGAAGAAACACAACCAAACGGCAATTGCAGGCGTAGGAGCTACGGATGTGGTGGTACGGTCGTGAGTCATGACCTCGACGATCATTTTCTGACCTTTTTCACAGTGACCAGACGTTCCACTTATGAAATAGTAAGGAACTGAGTGATCAAACATGAACCGGGTCTTGCCCGTATTCGAGTAGAATCTTGGGTACGACGAATTGCATTGCATATAACCCTCCTTTGTCACTTGCATCACCGAATCTTTCTTGTACTTGAATCCTTTTGACCCCATAACACCAAACAAGGAAAAAAAAAAACAAATTTGATGTGTAAAGAGATTGAAACTTTTAAAAAGTTTAGGATATGCTTACGAATGGTGTCTCCAACTTGGAACCGTTGACTGGAAGCCCAATCGTTAAGACTTGTTGAAACATTTGCAGGAGGAATAACCCAATGGAGTTTGTATTCATTTGAAGAGACTGAACCAGAAACCATTAAGACAATTACTAGCCAAAGAAACATCTCTTTTTTTTAACTTTCTTATCCCGAGAGTAAACAACAATGGAGTGAATCTGGTTCTAGGGTTAATAAACTAGGATTTTTATAAGACAAAGAGTCGGGTTGGTTACGAGAAGAGAGATAGTGGGAGAGAGTGATGGGAGATAAGTGTTAGTGGATGGTTAAGTAAGTGCTTTTGATTAAAATGAAAACAAGCGGGAACAAAGGAGGATCAAACACTCTGAGCCAGTTAGAGTGTTTCCGTGGCTATTTGTAATAACCGTACATCTAAAATGATTTGTTGTTCTACAGAGTCGTTTTACCTTTTTTGTGGCTCTCTTTAGCATTTGTGCTTTAATTAGCCTATTAGATTTATAGGATTTGAGTTCTTCAAAAAACCTGTAATCTCCTTGTGTCATTAACAAGTTAATGAAAATTCAAATACTTATCAAAAAAAAAGAAGAACTCACTATCGTACAGTGCTAAGAGTGTTACAGCATGCATCTTCCGTCTTCTATAATGTTGATTACACTAAACCACAAAATATGTTTCTATCATCTACCATTATCTTGTACATATTTTTACGCTCTCTCCTCTTGGTCTGGTGGATGAGGGCCCAACAGATTAAGATCGATGGTGGCTCCATGACTCTCTGCAGATCTAACAACCTGATCGTACGACTTAGAAGAGAGCTTAAGCCCTTCGTTTTGAGTCTTCAAATATAACTAGGCTTATCGAGTTATTCTTTCTTATTGGTTCACCATTCAGAATATGTCGGTAAGAAACTGAAGTAAAACAACACATGAGAAAGTTAATTCATCTCATCGCAAAATCCATCTTGTCATCATGGCTCTAATAAATTCCAATTCATCATAATTTTTGATAATATCAATTTTATTAGCTTTATAGATTTACAGTTAGCTGTATTTTAGAAATCATGAAAAAAATCTTAAGCTAGTAATTTTATTTATGATTAAATGTTTAACCACAAAAGTAAATTTAGTATCCAAAATCAAGTTTGAAATGGCTACCTTCAGTCATAACAGTTTGGAGATAATTTTGTAAATCATGTTACAAAGGTAAAATGTATGAGCTCAACTATAGTGTTATGGATCCTTTTTAGGAACTATAAGTTTAATCTTGATTTGTAATGCACAAAATATTACTAAATTGGTGAAAAAATTGTGCCATTTAAGTTTAACTTTGTTTGTGTTACAAAGAAAAAAAACTTTGTTTAAATGGCACAATTTTTTCACCAATTTAGAAATATTTTGTGCATTACAAATCAAGATTTTTGGCAAAGCTACTTGGTAAACCATCCAGATTCAGATCCTTATCGCAATTAGTATCAAATATATTTGCTCAAGTATTATTCGTTGGGTATGATTATTTCTTTTGCTACTTAAAAATGTAATCATACTTATACTAGTTTGTGACAGTGATTTCGGCCAATTAGTGTTAGTTTTGTGATTTGTGGTCTATGCATGTATCCGGTTATGACTGGATGTATCACATTTGAACTTGGTCGACCGATCGGGCCATGAACACCTAGGAAGACAGGCGATGCACCTACTTCACCGCTCGTTTGTTCAGCCATGGCATGTTTCGGTGTGGCGGCTATTGTGGTTTCCCCGACGTTCCGGACATTGGGGACACCCTTCCCTGTTGTTGTGCTGTCCGGTCTTGACATGTATGCAGTCTTGACCGGATGCATAGCATTCGGAATGTGGACGACCAATCGTGCCGTGAACACTTGGACTAGAGTAAACCGGGTATTGGTCACTCGATCGTTACTCTAGCGATTGTTGTGTGGATTAGTGGATATTCAAAGCCAATACATGTTCCACTACCAGAGCTACAATGTAGCATCCCACAACATAGTTGTCGGCATGCTCTCCATTGGAGTGATGGTTGTTATTAGAGAGTTCGACACAATTATTTTGGGTATGTTATTGCTAGTTATAGATGCCCTATATTATATAGTTGTAATTGAGATTACAAAAAAATATGGTGTACTGTTTTCTCAACTTTCTTTTTGTTGATGGTGTTTCCCAAAAAAATGTTAATTGTTAAAACGAAATTGATATTAAGTATTTATCTAATATTTGTGAAGAATCTTTTTATAGTTTTCCATTAACAAATTTTGTCAACTAAAATTATATAATTTGAAGTGTTGCAGAACACAATTACATTGAACACCATACTTTAAATTGGGTACAAACAAATGTTATATGTTCTTTACTAAAAGTCTAGTAAACATGTCTGCCTATGCACATAGTTATATAAATAATAAATGTTTAAAATGATTCACAAAGACACATTATTGCTTTCATAAAAAAATGTTACATATTATATATTTTATGTATGATTATGATGAGTGACCATATATTGGTGGATCATTTTTGTTAAATGAGAAGTGGGTTCAGCGTATATCAAGTACCTTTTTCTAGCTATTTCAACATGTTGCTATTTCATACCACCTTGGCCATTAATAATCAAATACCTGATGTTGATCACATACATGTATTGTTTGATTTTATGTTAAAGATATACAACTTAATCATGTTAATTTAACATAACATCACGATGATGAGAGCATGAACTTTTGCTTGTTAATCTAACATCACGATGATGAGAGCCTGAATTTCTGCTTCTAGTGTGGTCTTCACTTCCTTTACAATAGCTTGACATGCACCTTTATAAAGCCATTCTCATCTCGGACAACTCACCCTACTTTTCTCAGCATAGTCGGATATCAATTGGGGAAGATCATGTCAAATTTATGTTTTGTGTAAAGGTCTAAAATCATACAAAAATTTGTGATGTCAAAACTAATTTATACTTGCGGATTTACGGGTGAACTAAAAATGGTACTATCATTGCTTACGGGTTTAGAGCCAAAACAACAACGGCTATTGTTCAATGGTGAATATCCACACATGGTTGGTGTTACAGAAAAAAAAAGATAAAGTGTTTTTGTTAGAAGGTCATGCCTTCAAAGAGAAAAGGCTTATTTATCTTAACAACATATCCACTTCTTGTCCCACTATAATCGTATAAACAACTAAACAAATTTGGCAAATTGTTGTTTGTTAACTTCTCGGTAAACATAAAATCAGCCAAGAATAATAACTTGATAGGATTGTCATATGCATATATAAATTCTGTATGTCATCTCCTCGAATTTTTAAAACTAATATGTTTACATGTAATATATTTGTCAAAGTTTTCAGAGAATTCCATACTTTCAATTAGTTTTCTTACATGCTGAAGAAATAAAACAAGAAATATGATGCGTGGTTGATATCCACTTTCGTTATTATTATTTGTTCAGATGATTTGGTACAAATTAGTTAACTTTTTCAATAATAGAGCTGCAAACAAACCGAAAGTTTTGCATAACCGAGCTGGTCGAGACCCCTATACAGACCAACACCTTTCATGTCTCGGTCTACTCCGGTTCCGCCTCTTGGTTATTTCAATAGACTAGTATGTCCACAAACCACAAGTCTAAACCACCAGTTCTTAGTGGGTTTTACTAATCGTCTCTCTTCACAAACCGGCCCTGAAAAGAGATAAACCAAAACCAATGACTAATTAGAACCAGCAGCAGTTCCATGCATCCCTGCATGCATCAAACACTGCTAGTTCTCGATGAGTTCAATCAGTTAATGTTTCCTAACACTGTAGCCATCGTCTTTAATGTTCATAACCCAAATCTACATCCCGTAGCATACAAAAGATAACAATAGAACGTTACCTTAACACGAGGACGTTTCTCAGCGTTGAGTTTACGAACTTCGTATCGAATCCGCTTAGAGAAAAGACGGTTTTGTCGTTTCTCCTTATACCGGAGCAAGCTGGCTTCTCTATGCCCTCTCCATAATCTCTCCGTCGTCTCCATCTCAGGCACCGTCCATAAACTCCCCGAGTCTCCGCCGCCATTAAACACCTAAATCACCATCAAATCACACTTGCTTAGTATCAAATCTTGTTAACCCAGCTTTATTAATAGGGATTATAAGTTCAAAACAAAATGTTAAATAGTTTTCTTCGTACATTTGCCAATAGTACTATAGCGTATGATTTGATAACCTCCATAGGCTTTCATGATTTCACAAATGATTTCTTATTAATTAAAAAGTTATTATATATGTATAGTCAAAGCTTAATAATTTAATCAGGCTATCATCATTACAATTTCAAGACGAAACACTCGTGAGTCGTGACCTCATTAAAAACATTGATTAAAATATATAAAAAGACAAAAGCTTGAGATAGATATTTACTTACATCAGCTGAACCATGCAAGTCCGGAACCGTCTGCGGCGGCTCTCCGTCGACATAAAGAGTACCTTTATCCGACCAAGCCTCCATGATCTGCTCATAATCAAGCTTCAGAGCCAGCGAACGCCGTCCATCTTTTCCATCTCCACCGCAACACCGTGGAGTTCCGCTCCGGCTCATCACCTCCTCCACAACCTCCGAATAACTCACCCACCGCTCCTCCGTCGTCTCCTCTTCCTTGCTCGCTCCTTTCCTCATCGCCGTCTTTAACAGCGAAGAAGAAGACGACCCGCCGTGCTCTTGACGGTCGTACGGAGGCAGATTCCTTCCTCCGCCGCAATCCACGTGGACGGCGGAGGAAGGGAGGAGATCTTGGATCGAGGACATTGAGCTGTCGGTGGCGGAGCTGAAGAGGTAAGCTGCAACGTTGTCGTAATGCTCTTCTTCTTTCTCTCCTCCCACAGTCTCCGCTCTCTTCTTCTCCTTAAACGCTGTCGTATCAACTCCTTTAGTCTTGCTCTGTTTTTGTTTCTTCTTCTTCTTCTTCTTGCTCTTTGTGGTTCCACGACTCTCTTCGATCTCGTGAGAGGTGCCGAGTTCGAGCTTGAGACTCAGAAACTTGGGTCTTTTCGTTTTCCTCCTGATCTGCCTACGAGACGTTTCGAGATTCGAAGGAGACTTGTCCATGGAAGTTGATTCCATCTGTTTCCTCTTCTTGATCCTCTTCGATCTTCTCTTGCTCTGATTAACTTCGCCGGCCGGACTGGTTAAACTACACATCTCCGATCTCTCTCTCTCTCTCTTCAACTTTGTTTCTTTCTCACTCTTGATTAACTCTTTCTCTGTTCTCCTTTTTCTCTCTCACTCGAGAAAGTATGTAGGTGGAGGGAAAAGGAAAGCTGACAGTGATGGTACTTTTGACACGTGTCAAACAGTCATTCGATGATTGTATTGTAATCTTGGATTCTGTTTGGATGTGTCTGAAGATAGTAAAGGTTGGATAGATTATACATTTGTGTATAAGACTTTTGATTAATTATGAGATTTTTATTTTCAACTTTTCATAAAAAACACTTTGTTTTTACTTTTTGATATTTAGATACACGGATTCATTAAAAGGTTTGGGTTCTTTATTACATTAGGAGCTCCAACATTTATATTAATAGATATAAACATGAGTTAACCAATAATCAAACATGTTAAACATGAGTTTTCCTTTCGGAAACTAATCCACATGTGATTTTTCGAGCCAATATATGTAATACATTTCAACTTTTTCTACCACCGACAGCAATGACAAATGAAGTGATATATAGTACAGTAGTATCCTGATCATTTACTGTCAGTTTGGTGACACCTTCCGTAGAAGAAAATAGATTTTTCGTTCGTGATAACATTCACGTGAACTATATAAATTAGTTTTTTTTTTTGATAAAAACTATATAAATTAGTTCTATGCATTATCTTGTCTTTTTACATTTTCTTAGGCTGCAATTATGTAAGGTCATACAACTTGTTTAAGTCGTTAATCAAGTTATATAGTTCGTTTATCGCTAGGCCTGGACATTCGGGAGTTCCATCGATTTTGGTTCGGTTGATTCGGATTTTTATTTTATTAATTATCAGGTGGGGTTTGGTTCGGTTCCTTCCGGGTTCGGTTCGGATTGTAACCAATGTTTGAAATTGTTCAAAAATATATTTTTTAAACTTCAAAAACTGATAATTTTTTTTTTTCAAAATATATAAATTATTCACAAATCTGACTAAAAATAATTAAACTATCTAAATTAACTAAAAGTATTCAAAGTATTTTTTTGAATACTCTAAAATATCTAAATCATCTTAACATATATAGAAACATTAAATATTTAACTAATTTTAGATATTTTCGGATTCTAGTTTGAATTTCGATTCGGTTCAGGTTATAACAAAACTCCCAAGTACTTAGTTCATAAGTTTCGTTGAGATATTTTTGTATAACAGTTTGGATTCGATTTTGGTTTTTACGGTTCGGGTTTAGGTAGGTATTTCGGGTCGAGGTAAAAATATCCAGACCTATTCAACGCAATTAGATTTGATGGGTTCAATATTTAAGTAAACCCTACTTTATGCACTTTCTAATGCATAAGGGTGTGGCCGTGTGCGTGGGGGTTCCAAATTTACAAAATGTGGATTCTAGTAAATATAATAATGTTGGTTAAATGCTATCTGAACGTGATAGGCTTAGAAGATACTTTTGGGGTGTCGCATATAAATTCCACTATTTGGTGATAATAAAATACATCTTTTTTAAAAAAAAAAGGCATAATAAAATACATATTGCTTTCACCTATAGAGAAAAAACTAGATATAAGATATAACAATCGTGTGTATAAATGTTTTTTTTAAATTAAAAATATATAGGAAAAATAGGATTTTGAGAAATATGAATGAAATTTTTAAAGATACAGATATTTTTCGGAAAAACTTTCTATAAAACGATGCTATAGTTAAAAAAAAAATATTATTTTGCTATTTTGGGATATTACTCTCTTAAAATCCTGGTTAATAATTGCTGGATTTGACTAGTATTTCAAGCAAGGGGTAAAACTTAAACAAATTTTGGAGTTACAGAGACCCTGACGTTGCCATAAAGAAAAAGCTGAAGATGAATCAATAAAGCTGACAAAGAGAAAGGGAACCAATCAGAGCCAAACATCCATGCAAAAAGCGCAATTAGGGTTGGTTCTCTCTCTATTGACCCACACATTTTCTTCCATTTTATTTTCCAGAAGAATATGCGTTTCCACAAAACTTTATTATATTAAACAAAATATGAAACATTGTTTCTAACAAAAATTCATATCGACTTTTGAGTTTAGAGTAACTCCAATTAATCTCAACTTATAAACGTATGTGTATATATATATAATAAGTTCACGTCTCATGTTGAAAGATTAGACGACAATCTTTCTAAGCAAAATATGGACTAATTTAACTTAGAAAGAAAAGAAGAACAAGGTGATGGCGGCTGTAATGCCAGCAACAGAGAGCTTGACGGTGGACACGGCACCGCTGGTTGGTGACTCTGCACTGGGTCCATCGCTTGGTCCATCAGCAGTGGATGTGCTGTCGGGTGTGGGAGCTGGCGGAGAGGACACGGTAGGTGCATCGGAGCTGTCACTGGGACCAGAGGCAGAGGAGTCATCCTCGGCGGCGGGTCCTCCTGCAGCGGGGGAAGATGTTTTGGGAGAAGCGGCTGAAGATGACTTAGGCGCATTAGCGGATGAAGATTTTGGTGTGGCGGTAGGAGCCTTCGTTGGGGCAGTAGGAGTCTTGGTTGCTGGTGCGGTGGTCGGAGACGGAGACTTCTTAGGGGAAGCTGAGGGAGCATCGGCGGCAAAAGCGGTGGCAACAATGAAAGCCAATAGAGCAAATACGATAAACTGGCGTGCCATTTTTTTTTTGTTTTTATTGAGATTAATAAGAGGATATTCCAAAAGCTAAGGCAGTAGTACTATTATTATGTTTTTGGATTTTTGTTCTTTTTACTATAGGGAGAAACACTGCAAAAGCTTTAGGATGTAAGAACGAGGCATGTGATAGTGAATGAATTTAAATGTTTTCCAAGATGAGAAAAGTTAGGAAAATTGATGGATACGAGAGTAAAATGAATTTTATACACTAATTTTAGAAAGTATCTTAAAATAATTAGTCCAAAAATAGATTGTAAGAAAATGTGAAAACAGTTCTGAATTATTGACGCAAACTAATTTTAGTTGCTGAGACTGATATATTGTGCCGTTAAACTAAGCCCAAATTGATACCCATTAGTTTGGCTGCACCAAGAATACAATATTTACCAAAACATAGACAACTCTTATTGTCTTCTTAGACATTTACATGGTGAAGTTTGATGAGGCTTACAATATTTGCATTGGTACTTATTTCAGTTAGGCTTTAGGTATAAAATATATTAATATGTAATAGTTTAAATATAAAACAATATTATATTTGATAGATAATTTTAAATTTTTAAAAACCCACACTAAAATGTTTCATTAAAAAAAAAAATTCTGAAGTTTATAAAATTGAACTGTAGACATTGTAAAATCCATGCTAATGCAAAGTCCTAATCTCACTCAATTGTTTGCTTAAGACATTAAGCTTCACCAGTTCAGATAATAACACCCCAAATAAATAAACTACAGAATAACTCGCAAACAAAACAAGGAAAAAAACATCAACATTAGAACTGCAATCAAGATCAAGATCAAATGGTCTCGTTCTGTAACAACAATATGTACGTATTATAGATTTCTCCATGTTTATTCCGACCGTACTCTGTCCAATCTATCAACACTCTTCCTTCCTCTCTCAATCTCATGATTATTCTGATGATGATGACTATAGTGGTCAACGCTCTTCCTTGCCTTCTCGTGAAGGTCAACGCTCCTCCTCGACCGATCCAAATGCTGCTCAAAAGTGATTCTCAGCTTACTCTTCTTGGACTGACTCTTTGGTGGTTTCTCTTTATCCCTTCTATCAACGCTTTGTCTTGGCTTCTCTCTTCTGTCAACGCTCTGCCTCGGCATTTCAACATCGCTGCTCTGGGTTTCTGATTGGCATGTGCTCTTCCTAGAGGAGAGAGATCTCTCTACGGTTGCGATGAACTTCTTGAGGTGTTTGATGTATTCAGGGTACTGTTCTAGATCACAATGGTTACCGCCTTCGAGCCAAAGCGGTTCGTACTTCTCTTTAGAGAGTTCCCATAGTTGTTTTCCATGGGAACAGTCAACAACTTCATCACTAGTTCCCTGCATCAAGATGAATAACCACAGAGAGTTAAAACATTTGATTCCAGAAAAAAAAAGGAAAATTCTAAATTTCCCTCTAATTTAATACTATTTTTCAAATTTACTTTTAAGTGAATCATTTTCATAAGTTTATTATGAAAAAGACAAAACTAACACTCATATATAAATGTTAAAATAACTATTTATAGAATACAAAATTAACAATCTTTAATCATTTATAAATATTTAAAAACTATTTATAGAATTTTATAAACCCAACCTACCACTAAATACTAAATTCTAAACAAGAATCACTAAAAACCAAACCCAAATGTTAAGAGTATTTTTGATTGGGTGGTTTTTTGAAAAATGGTATTCAACTTAGTGTATTTCAAACAATTTTTCAAGAGACAAGAACTCAAAAAGAAAGAGAAATGGATATTTAAGTTAACTCACGTGAATGACAAGAACAGGGCAATTCACAAGTGGGATCTTGTCGATATTCTGCAAGAAAAAAAAGAAAACATAAACCTGAAACCATGAGGAATCCATTAAAGAATTATTAAGTTTATTTACCTTGTAGATGTCGAACCAGTACGTCTTCTTCACAGGATACATAACTCTTAGACCTGAAAGAATCGGGCTATGGAGAACAACAGCTCTTAACTGAGGTAATCTTGCAGCGAGGTCTAACGTAGGTCCACTTCCTACGGATTGGCCATAGAGGATAACGTCTTCCTGTTTTGCTCCATAGGTCTCTTCAAGACATTTATAAGCAGCTTCAATATCAGCATATGTATTGTGCTCACTTGGCTAAAAAAAATCACACACAACAAAAAAAAAACAATACATTTTCAGAATTAGTTTCTATAACCATTATTAATATCTTTCCTTGTTGATTCTTAAAGGACAACAAACCTTTCCAGTAGATTGTCCATACCCAGAGTAATCATACCTGTAATAAAAACATAGAAAAAAAAAACAAATGTAGCTGAATCAAGCTAGGAATGATCTAAACTTGTTATGTTTTTTTCTTTCTAATGTGATAATAATCATTATAAACTAAAGTTTCAGACATAAACTCAAAACAACAGCTTAAACATCAGAACACAACCAAGTTAAGATTTTCAAAAAACGGCTAAAACAAAATTAATTCAATTGATCAAATCCACAAAAACATCACCAAACAGAACACAGTTATAGACAAAGGTTGTGTAATAAATTCGAGAGCTATGTGTATTAATTATGGAGTTGTAATGAAAAAAGAAAAAAAAAAGAGGAAAGAGTGAGACTTTGACACATACCCCATAAGATTAACCTTAAGATGGATGCTCAATTCGATGAAGAGCTCATACATCTGACCCAGATCGGCTGCGTTTCCATGTGAATAAAGCAGAGTTGATGTAGCCATCGGGTGTCTCACGTACATAGCCACGATCTCTGTTCCTCTACGTGTCGGCAGCTTCGATATCTCCACGTTTTCGCGGTGAGGAAACGGGTTCATCACGAGAAGTCCGGTCATTTCGTCGGTTATCAGCCTGTAAGAGGCTGGACTCGGTGGGAAGAAAGCGAACTTCGCCGCAACTGATGACGTCACACCTCCCATCTCTCTCTCTCTGGTTCACAGTCTGTTAACACTTTTTCAGCTAAGTGAAAGATTGAGATTGAAGCTTTTGTTTTTTCCTTTATCGGAAACTGAGAGAGAGATTTGAGAGAGGATTTAGGAAGAAAAAGTGGCGCTTGAAAGGGTAAAGGGAAGAGAAAATGATAAACAAACAAACAAACTGTTTATTAAAGTTTGCAACTTTCGTTTTTTAATTTTAAAATTTTATTCTATACTTCTACTGTAAGATGTTTTATCCGTAACTAAAAAGAGGATTAAAGATTATAAGAGTAGAGAAATTTACATACAAGATGGAGCTTATGTCAAATACATGTATGACATGTATTCGAAAAGGTTACTTTTGCAGATAAAAGGGTTTTAGACTAATAATGCAGCGTAATAAAAGGGGCTTGGAGTATATTAGAGTGGACATGAAAGGCACAATGAAATGTTATAATTGAAGTGTACGAAAACGAAATATGACCAACTAAAAATGAATTTTAAGATGATAAAACAATAAATATTAATTGTCAGAAATAGAGATATAATTAATTCATTTTACAAGAATAAAGACCGGGTATGTTTGTTTGATTCATGGGTGGGGGTCCATGAAGTTATAAGTAGCGGAAAGCAAATTGTGGATAGTGGGTCTTCACTCACGCCTTATGTGACAGCTTGTAAATATGTTATTATTATGTTCGTCTTTGAGTAATCAGAGTTTATATACTTGTTTTAGCATTTATCTGTGTAGTTTAGTGTATGTATATTCTTCTCATGAAATCTATGTTAATTCATATTACTATAATATTTGGGAGAGAAAAAAGTTTATCACAACAAACCTGCTACAAAAAAAGTTAAAACAAACAAAACAAACTTGGTACAATCGAAAGACAGCTGAACATGTTACATGTCTCCACAAAGGCCACACACAAGCATGACCAAGTCTCATACAAACTTATACAAAGAAAGCAAACCTCTAGAAAACGAGATTGAATATTCCCACTAATTGTGATGATTTGGGCCTCCAAAGTTGTACGCATGGGCCTTTACCCAGGAGGACCGTATGGTTGTAGGCCTATCAACAAGTGAAGCTTGTTCACCCTTTTTATTTGAAAATTAGCTTGTTCACCTTTGTTGATTAAGAAGGAAGCTTGTTCACCTTTTTACCAACAAAAACAAAACACACAAGTGAAATTTACATACCTGATAAAGGAAAAATAAAATTTCTTTTACTAGATCTAGATACTAATATAGTTTTGTGTTTATCAGGTGTTATAAATTCACATCTAAAGTTGGATTATGAATGAATCAAATGACCAATTCACTTATGTAAATTTTTAATAAGAAATATATTCAGAAAATCATATCAGATTTGAAACATAAGCACTCCATTGTTTTGTTAGTGTGCGACCAAATGATATAATTTATTAACTAAAATTTTATATATTTTGATAAAGGTAATTCTCTCAAATAGCACTTTTTAAGTTTTTGTCACAAAAATAGACTTCAAAAAAAAATGACCAAAATAGCTTATTTTTATTTTGAAAATTTTAATATTTGGTTCAACTCTATCTCTAAAACCTTACCCCTTAACTCTAAACTCTAGATTAGTTAACCATAAGGTAAAAATATATTTTTATTTTTTAATAAAATTTATTTTGATCATTTTTTTCTTGATAGTTATTTTGTGACAAAAACTGAAAAGAGATATTTTAAAGAAATTCTTTTTTTTAATAATGTCTAACCCAATAAAAAAATGTAAAAAGAGAAAAGAAACAAACGAGTAGATAGAAGTCAAAAGATAGCAAAAAAATGTAATTTACGTACAAACAAACTGATTGCATGAGGGTCCCAGGTTGCACGCACGAGCGTTAAACTTTCATCATGTAGTTTCTTGTTACATTCCTGAATCCTGATATTTACTTTTCTGTTCCATTCTCCATTATTTTGTCAGATTGACTTATTGTATATAGTTTAGACGATAAACTTACCTTTTAGATATTAATAAATTGTATTATACGGAGAATCTCATTAATTACATAAAAATAATTTTGTTCTTCAATATATCCTTTTTGTTAAGCATGTGAATAAAATGAACATATATATGATACAAGTTGGTAGCTTAGATCCCATTCATTCTGCTATGAAAGCACGATTGGTTCTAAATTTGAAATTTGAAAGAATTTAGATAGTTTAGTATCTATTACTATTTTTTGTCAACGGTTTAGTATCTATTACAATTTACAATAATCTGATCTTCTACCAAAATATATTACATATCTTAAATAGTAAATATTAGTAATGGCACATGCCAAAAATATACTTTTAAATTACATAACATTATATGTCATAATATTTTCATTGTTTTATTGTCACTTATTTGATTCCGATTGTGTAGTCGGAGAAATCTGAAGGTCTTAATTATCATACTTTTTTAGTCAACAACTCAACACAACAAAATAGTAACTTAATCAACTACAAAAGTTGAAAAACAATTATTTTTGACTAACAAAAGGGAAACTTAATTAATTGTCTAAATTTGCACTATATATATTCTATCTTTCTTTGTGTGTATAGAGGCATAATATAAAGTTATAAGAGAGACACAATTATTAAAAGAGGATCAGTCTAATTAGAAAGACAATGCTGGTCTTCATCTTTTTTGCGTTTGGATTTGTCTTTCTCTCTATTTTGATTCTTCACAAATTAGTATCTAAGCAAAATGAAACAACAGATCATCACTCATCTCTAAGTGGTAGCATGGGATGGCCGTTTATTGGAGAAACTATTTCTTTCTTCAAGCCTCATAGATCAGACTCCATAGGCACATTCTTGCAACAACATGTTTCACGGTAATAATTCTTTACTCGATCGTTTTGTTTATATGATTTGTCCCGAAAAACATATATAGCTACTTTCTGTCAACAAATATATAACTACTTATATCGAAGAACATCTTTATTTTAATATTCATAAAAATACGAAAAAATCTATTTGAATTTTTTTGTTTTTTTTTTGCTTAAAGCTATTTGAAATTTGCATATATGACATTCTTATATTCGACTGTTTTATTTTGTTGTTGTTGGTATATGTAAATCCCTTAAATACATTATTTACCGTTATTTAAAGCAACGCAACATAATACTTCTACTAAAACAATAACCTAAATGGAGATAATTTTTAAATTTTGAATATGTTTTCAGGTATGGAAAAGTATTCAAGTCAAATATATGTGGTGGTAAAGCCATAGTCTCATGTGAACAAGAACTGAACATGTTCATACTTCAAAACGAAGGGAAGTTATTTACATCAGATTATCCAAAAGCGATGCATGACATTCTCGGCGAATATTCCCTCTTATTAGTCACTGGAGAAGTTCACAGGAAACTAAAAAATGTTATCATTAGCTTCATCAATCTTACAAAGTCGAAACCTGAGTTTCTTCTCTGCGCAGAGAATCTCTCCATCTCGATGCTAGCGTCATGGAAAAATTGCCGAGAAATCGAATTCCATAACGAAGCTAAAATGGTAATTAATTTATTATATATAGTACTTAGTCATCACAAAACTTAATTAGCCCATCTTTTATAATTGTAATATCTTTATTGGGGTTGAGTCGTACAGTTTACTCTTAGTGTTATGGTAAACCAACTCTTGAGCATCAAACCAGAAGACCCAGCAAGACGTTATGTATTGCAAGATTTTTTATCTTATATGAAAGGGTTTATATCATTACCAGTGCCGCTTCCAGGAACGGCTTATACAGACGCAATTAAGGTTAGATCCTATTCCTAATACATTAAAATTTCCCAGACAGTAGGAAAAAAGCCGAGCTACTAATTGTATTTTAATTTTGAGCAGTAAGATTTTCAGTTTCTCTAACACATTTTATAAGAATTATAACATGTAGATCAACTTTATAGGGTTTTGTACTTCTGTTATATCCATTTTTGGCTAAAAGCTATATCCAGATATATCAGAACCTATATCTAATTTATACATATAATATGTAGTTTTAAATCATTTTTACTGTTTGCTAGGCAAGGAAGAGATTGTCCGCGAGGGTTATGGAGATGATCAAATCAAGAGAAAATAAAGAAGAAGAGATGAATAAAGCATTACGAGAAGAAGATTTTCTAGATGTGATAATGTCAAATGAGGATCTAAACTATAAAGAGAAAGTTAGCATTGTACTAGACATTTTGCTTGGGGGCTTTGAAACAAGTGCAACTCTTCTTTCCTTGGTTGTCTATTTTCTTGCTAAATCTCCAAGTCTCCTTCAAAAACTCAAGGTTTAATTATTATACATCTTCTACTTATATATATATATATATATATATTTGAACAAAAAGAAAATTTGAACAAAAAAAAATAATATACATATACATATCTAATATATTTATGTGAACGTGTACAGGAAGAACATGAAGCCATTAGAGCCAAGAAAGGAGATGGCGAACTCTTGAACTGGGAAGATTATCAGAAGATGGAATTCACCCAATGTGTATGGTTCCATTTCCATAAGCCGGTTCCATTTCCATAAGCCGGTTCCATCTATTATTTGTTTTTTTTTCTTGGGTTCAAAACTGTTTTGGTGACCAGGTTAACAAAACAGAAAAATCTATACTACTTTACAAATTACAATCGTAAGATTATATTCTTTGTTTTTATATTCAGAGTGTCTTTATTTTTATTTTTTTGAATATGTTGATTTTATATATACACTATACGTCATGAAGTTAATTGGATCGTATTTACAGGCCATGTCTGAAGCACTGCGATGTGGAAATATTGTCAAGACGGTCCATAGAAAAGCTACTCACGACATTAAATTCAAAGGTTAGCTAATTTCGATCATCATATATAAAACTTATACTATTTAGAAGCACATATATATTCAGTAAATTAATGTTAATATAATACGCAGAATATGTGATTCCAAAGGGATGGAAGGTGTTTCCTATTTTCACAGCAGTACATCTTGATCCATCTCTCCATGAAAATCCTTTTGAATTCAATCCCATGAGATGGACCGTAAGTAAAATATTTGAAAATGGATACATTCATATGAGAAGGGGAAAAATGGAAATAAGAAACCTTTTTTTTTTGAAAATTATATAAATAGGATAAGGCCAAGATGAACAGAAAAACGACGGCGTTTGGAGGAGGAGTAAGAGTGTGTCCTGGTGGTGAACTTGGAAAACTCCAAATTGCTTTTTTCCTTCATCATCTTGTCCTATCTTACAGGTAAGTCTCAGTCTAAATCAATCTTTTTATTTTGACTAATTAATTGGACTATGCGTTATCAGACACAGTCATCTATTTAACTTTTGGGATTTTGTCATGTTTAGAAATGTATTATAACATTTAAATTTCGAAAAATCTCATCAACTTCTGATTGTTTAAATTGACTTTGCATGGTTTCAGTTACTTCACTGATTGATACATCTGCGTTGCAAACATGTGTGTGTTTATCGTGTCGTAGATGTTGATCTTGATGTTTGACACCTCTACTTAACCTTCATAAAAATTTCGTATTGGTAGGTGGCAAACAAAGTCAGATGAAATGCCAATAGCGCATCCTTACGTGGAGTTTAAGAGAGGCATGCTTTTGGAGATCGACCCAACAAGTTAATGAACATTATATAACTGCTTTAATAAGGAATCCATCTTAGATGTAACTTTAATGTAACTTTAAAACAATTAAAAAGTCCAGTGTTTCAACAACATTGACTTAATTTTTGTTAGATGTTATTGCTTCCGTCATTTCCAAGTACTGTCTCTAGTCATAGAGTTCTGTATATTGATTAGCTTAGTGTTGCCATCTTGAGATTTTGACACAAAATGAGTAATTTGCCGAAAACAAAATTAAATCAGTGAGTTCAAATATTTGCTTATGTATATGACCTTTTGTATAAATAATTAAATACAATTAAATATTAAAACATTTGTCGATTTCAACTACTTTAATTCCATCATATTACATAAGTTTTTTACTTTACATTCCCGTTGAAATAGTTACAGACCAGACACATAATCAAATGTAATTAAAAATAGAGAATCATAACTCATAACCATAGTCTCTTATCTCGAAATGGATATATAATTGATGTTTTTTTTCTTTCATACGTGTTCTTTACATAAGAACTCTAGGAAGAGATACTTTAGAGGGAGGTAAGTTACCATTTTGAACTTGAAAAGATCGGTCGAAGACATACTTAATGTTAAGAGCAGAAGGATTAACTTGCATGAAAAGGTAATTACCAGCAAAGAGATCACCAAAGTGTGATTGACCGATCTTTTTCTTTCATACGTCTTCTTTACATAAGAACTCTAGGAAGAGATACTTTAGAGGGAGGTAAGTTACCATTTTGAACTTGAAAAGATCGGTCGAAGACATACTTAGTGTTAAGAGAAGAAGGATTAACTTGCATGAACAGGTAATTACCAGCAAAGAGATCACCAAAGTGTGATTGACTCTCCTTCAACCTCTTCAATATTTTTAAAACTCCAATTTTAACCTTACTGGCTTTCTTCCTCACAAATCCCCTAAATCTCCGAATCTTAACTCTAACCCTGATCCTCCTCCTTCCTCTCAGTGACAACACTCTCTTTAACCTATACAAGAAAGTCATATTACAAAAAAAAAAATTCTTTCATGCAATACTTCTATATATAAGATCATAGAATTGTGATGATGATTGTGTGAATACTCAATATTACATTGATATTCATCAAAACAATTAATCTGAACCTGTATGGATATGATGACGATCTTCTTGTTGTTTCGTCGAAGACATCATCTTCTAGAGAAAGCCTCTTGTAAGGGAGATTGGTGATCTTGGGAGAAGAAGCCATGGAAATTAGATCAAAATGGTGATATTAGTCTCGTAGAGTTCGAGGGATGTATATCACACATTAACTATATGAGTTGTCATTATTGTTGATGTTTCAATGTGTATAGTTGGTGGGTCGATTTATGATAAGTGGTTAGGTTGTGTGTACATGAATTTAATGCGATACCTCAAATCCCTGCAATAAATAATTTTTATGTTATTCAAAGTAGTGATAATGGATGAGAATATATCACATGATTTATACAAATCTACATTCAGGATCTAATGCCACTAATATGAAAATCGGTGTAAAACATCAGTTGCATCAAACGCACATAATTTATATAATGTAAGATGGATAACGAAACTTGCACATGTTTTCTTTGTTAGGCAAGCAAAACAAGAGTACAAGCTTAAACGATCTTGTTTGATTAATAATCCCACCTTTTTCAGGACAGCATGTGATTCATTCACTATATAGCTAACACGGAGGCTCGTTATATGCAAGAAAAAGTAGGTGGATAAGTGTAAACCGTCACTACAATCAATTTCAAGAATCAAATTTATCAGAAACAATCACCAAAAGAGCAGAAAACAAAACGATGGTAGACTTAGGACTACACACTGACAACAACATTTACTCCAAGCAAAGAAGAATGAAAGAATTCAAAGATCAAAGTTAGGAAAGTGAATCAACGAACAAACTAACGTATTACTTTTCTTTTTACAGAAAGAAGATCCCATCTTTCTCGGTGGAGGAAGCTCAGTGATTACATCCCCAAAAGAAACTGTAAGAAGGTTGTGGATCTTGGTCTACTTGCTTGAAGGCTAGTAGAGCTTTATTCTTGTGTGGATTGGTGCACGGCAAATGGGACACATTTGAAGATCCGGTCCACACTCGCAGCATGTCTTGTATCAAAACAAAAAAACAAAGTTCAAAGTTCAATTCCATGTTATAATCTATTCAGTAGTAGAAGAAGAAGAAAAATTAATATTGTGCGTTGTAGAGGATTTACCTGATGGCCACAACCAAAGGCCATGTCTTTAGGGTTGCTCAGACAAATCGGACATAGCTGTTACACAGAACCAATAACATGTAAGTTTCAAACTTTTTCACAACCATTTCAAAAAAGATTTTTTGGAAGCATACCTGGTTATCAGAAGCAGAGGTTGTAGTAGCTGGCGGTGCAGGACTAGACCTTACTGAATAGCTTTCAGTTGGATAAGGAGGTACACTCGGATTGAAACTTGAAACACGAGGAGTAGCCTTTGGCTTGTTGTATCCACCATGCATTGGAGGTGGAAGAGGGAATCGTTCCGGTATATACCCATTCCTTCTTCTGCAAGAAAACTTCGTGAGTAAAACCTTGAAGCCAAGATAAAAGATAATGTTTTGGGGGTTTACCCTAGAAGGTTAAGCTCTAATGTCGCCTTGTATTGTTGAGGTATCTCCATGAGAGCAGAAAGAGCAAACTCTGTTTCTTTAAAGGACTGAGCTTTGTTCTTTGACATTATCTCTGTGAAGTTCACAAACTATAAACAGAAAAAAAAAATCATATCAAAAAGATTGAAAACAACTTTGAGTCTTTAAATCTTTAGAGCTTTAAAGTAGTAACATACTTGGAAGTTATCAAAAGCTCTGGAGGGAATGTTGTCGTCAAACTCCCTCATCATGTCCCATGGTCCATCACCAACCCCAACTAAGACTATTGATAGAGGAAGCTTACTGCCATAGACAAAGAAACCAAATCATAAAGACACAAAGAGAGAACAAAGTGAAAAGATCAGAGAATGTTCCAAACCTTGCTTGCACGATAGCATCCACAGTCTTCTGTTCTTGCGGACTTAACTGCCCATTTTCAGTGTCAACACTTCTTGTAACCTGCCCGTCTGCTATTATCACTAAGACGTGATACTGGCCGCCACTCTGCTCGACAATGGTCATGGCCATATCAATGATCGGAGCAAATGAGGTGGGCCCTGAAACATTAATGGTTTAATAGCTTAGTTAACGTTTAATAAAACTAAGCTCAAATCTAGAGAGAGAGAGAGACCTGCTAGCTTAAGCTGAGGGACAATCTCTTTATACCGACCAAGCACTTCCTCAAACCCATTACAGAACCTATCATCAGGATTGAAACTAAACACGTCTTGATCATGCGTCGACGCATCTCCAAAACCGTAGCATGGGATCAAGTTATCCTCGTCAAAGGCGGCTAAGGTTCTTCCTATGATAGTAATCGCTTGTTCGTAAGGATTAGGACTGTTGCCTATGAAGTGTAGGCTTTTCCTATTAAAGGACCTGGCTCCTGTCCATTCATTGCTCTTGGTGAAATCAATACCAACAATGAGATTAGAAGATTCTAGACCAGCACCTGCAAGAGCCTCCGTCACCTAAATGAAACAGAACAATAATGTGAAACTTTTCTGTCAAAAAAAAAACATAAGACACTACTGCTTTGTGATCATCATCAAGAAAGCAAACTAGATTCCTTATTCTCAGCTCACCTGCTCTAAAGAGGAGTACTCATCAGAGATTTTGGAGTACTTCCGCTCCAACCTCTTCTTATTATTGCCAAAGCTTTGAGAAGGCGGAGGTTGAGAGTAAGGCTGAGTGGTGTATGAAGGTGAAGGAGGAGGGTGTGTATACTCAGGAGGTGGAGGAGCATATGAAGGTGTAGGAGGATAAGTATAGCTATCAGGACCGTATTGAGGATAGCTTTGATGAGAAGCCCATGAAGAAGAAGATGCTGCTGAAGGTGAAGAAGCTGACCTAGACGATGATGAAGACTCCTGTCTCCAATTCTCCTTTGAGTTCCCTGTCCCCATCAGACAACTAAACCACTTTGATTCAATTCAGTAAACCTACACAACAAAAAGATTAGGTATTTAGAGTATATTCAAGAAACCCAGAAGAAAATGCAGAAACTTGGGTGCAGGAACCTAACTCGTGTAAAAAAAGGCGAAAGCTTTGATCTTAGGACAGGTGTTGAATTATCTAACCGCTTAAGAAATCAAAGGTTGGTGGTCTTCTTTTATAGAGAAAGGAGATTCAATTCAATCACGTCTCCCTCATAGACTGAGCAAACAAACCAATAAAAACGATGACTTTCTAGATTTAGATAAAAAAAGTCTAACTTGAACGAAACTTGCTGCAATACTCTAACCCCCCCAGAATTAGTATAAAATGGAAAATCTACTTTTCTGACAAATCTACGAGCGTTCCAATTAGTTGTTTCCACGAATTAAACATAGATACGATGGTGAATCGCCCGACATTCGGTGGAGGAAGAGTGTAGTGATAAGAGAGGATAGATAAAGTGTCTACCTTTTTGAATTTTGAGGAGGAACAAGCAGAAGCAGCAGAGTTCTGCCTTTTCTTCTTCTAAAGCAGTTTCACTTTCTTCTCTCTGCTGTTTTCGGATTTGTTTCTATCAAATCATTAAGAGAATCAAATTTCTTTTTTTTTTCTTTAAAATAATCTCGCTAATGGCGGTTAATTTATAATTATCACTTTGATTAATATTATTTTTTACTCTTCCAACTTAATACAAAGTCCAAACAAAGCCTAAAAACAAATAATAAGTTGACAATTTTTTCGACTGCTTTCAGTTTTTAAATTACAAATAGGTAAATACTTTAAACAAATTTAATGTCTTTTGAGTGATAAATATTAGATTATAGTGGCTACAGCTAATTAGGATCTAAATATTGCAAACCTTCAGAATTATTAATCTACTAATAATACCAATTCCAATTAATTCCAAAGGTTGTGAGTCCACTTATGTTAAAAGGTTGTGTCTTTTGAAAAAGAAGTGTAAAGGGTTGTGTCTTTTCTAAAAGTTATATGTTGGAAGGTTGTGTCTTTTCCAATTAATTTCTAAGGTTGTGAATCCACTTATGTTGAAAGGTTGTGTCTTTTGAAAAAGTAGTGTAAAAGGTTGTGTCTTTTCTAAAAGCTTTATGTTGTAAGGTTATGTCTTTTCTAATTAATTCCTAAGGTTGTGAACTTCAATTATGTTGAAAGGTTGTGTCTTTTGAAAAATATATATAGAGGATTGTGTCTTTTCTAAAAGTTATATGTTGTAAGGTTGTGTCCTTCTAAAAATAGTCTAAAAGTTGTGACTATTCACTAGTATCTTTTAAAAAGTGAAAAGTTGTGAGTATTAGAAGAAGGCGACTATTCATATTGAAGGGTTGTGACTATTCAAATAGTCTCTCCCATGCATTTTTCAAATCAAATTTTCACTAATCTACTAATAATAAAATGGTGAAAAAAATAATGTCAAAGTTGTAACTTTTCATCTAAACAAGGTGTCTTTTCATCTCAAAGTGGGATTGTTTTAAAAAATATTGATTTTATTTAAGTAATAAGTAATGTGTTAGTTTATATAATAAGTGTTGGTATTTTATAAGAACTCTCCCAAAAATTTAAAAAAAAATATTATAAATGAGACAGGTCATATTAACGTAAATCAACATATATTTATTACAATATTTAATTTTCTGAATATTCATTTTCAATAAATAAAGCAGGTAGATAAATATACAAAATAACAATTACCAACATATAAATTATAATTGTTTAAAATTATAAACTAATAATTTTAATATTATGTCTTAAATAGGAAAAAAAATTATATATCATGCAAAAAAAAATTGCATTTTGTTCAAAAAGTGGTTGAAAATAGCTGTCATGTGAAAAATGTATGAAAAAACTTAAAAAGGATGAAGACACAATTGTATGCAATATGTGTTTTGATAAAAAATTAAAGGGAACATTAAGGTTTATAAAATATATATATATATATATATATTTGAATACTTTGTAAATCATATTTTAATCATCAAAATTAAATTTAATTATTTATATGATTTAATTTTTTTATCAGGCATATAAAATTATAAATTATAGATTATAATATATTCTTTATAAAATGAGTTCCCGTGCGATATCGCACGGACTTTTTGCCTAGTCATAATAAGAAAAATCATTTTTAAGAACACTGCTTGGTTTTTGGAAAAATTTAGAAGTTAGTGATAACAACAACTGCAAAAATCTCTCTGTGATGAAAGAAAGAAATGGATGATAATAAGAAGTTTCCGTCCACATAAGAATCCTATCTATCTTCTCTTCTGTATTTTTAGTTCTTTCGTGTCGCTGCCGTCTATTGCTTTATTCTTTTCGTTATTGCTTGATATAGGGTATTGACTTTTGTGTTTAATTCTCATTTCTTCTCTTTTGTTTTGGTCGTCGGATTATGAAAATGTTTATAATTCTCAAATTAACTTGGTATTAACTTCAATACAACACTTTATTGTTTCCTTTGGAGAGCAGACACGACACGTGAAAATTAAATGGACTGACTTCAATTCACGAAGCTTCGTTACCCCGTGAATTATGCAACTCTCTTTTTTCGCTGTTGGACCGTTCTTTCAAGAAGCAAAGCAAGATGTACGTGGAATGCACTGTTAATAAACCAAATAATCAGAGGATAACATTAAATATCCAAACCGAACCGAAATCATCAGTTACACTGGCCGAAAAGCTCAACCAATGTAAATTCGAAAAGAGTGGTCCCCTGGTCCGAATAATGGTTATCTTAAAAGTTGGTCTTGGGCCGAAATACATTATGGTCTCAAATCCCCCTAAAAGGAAGAAAAGTATAGAAAAAGAAACATATATAAAGCCCAATGGATTACAAACAAAATGTAAAATATAGAATTACAGGCCCATTAAATTTTAACCGCGTCTTTTTATATTAACAACATTCGTAGTCCTTTGACTGATCTCGTGGGAATCTACTGTCGCTCGCACGCACTGTTCACACAATCACACTACCTTCTCTTCACCGGCAGCTGATTTAACGGGACAGATCAAGAAACATGTGCTGTTTTTACGGTTTAAAATAGTTGGTGCATTTCTTAATTATCTAAAGTCGTCGAAAATATTTATGGTTTTGAGGTAAATTGAAAGGTACCGACAATGATAACCGTTAGCGCGCCTTTTCTGGCTTCCAACTACAGCACAGCTCATGACTGTTCGAACTGTGGTCCGGTTCAACTCTCAAGACACGTTTATCCCTTTTTCTTTTTTTCTTCTACTTCTGTCCTTTTCATAACAAGACAAAATCATTTTTTGTTCCGAACCCATTTTCAGACAAATCTAAAACTGAAAGCCTTTCTCTTATAATTAAGACACTGGAGAGAGGCGTAGAGTGTAAAGAAGTGACACTCTCCCTCTCTCTCTGCTACAATGAAGAGCGATCTTGAAAGGGCACGGTTTATGATATCTTCTGCTGTCTCTACGTGGCTTCTTCTCTGTCTCCTAACAGTGACAACAGCTGCTCCAGTTCAGCGTACGTGTACTTTTCCGGCGATTTACAACTTCGGAGATTCTAACTCCGACACTGGAGGAATCTCTGCCGCCTTCGAGCCCATTAGAGCTCCTTACGGTCAAGGTTTCTTCCACAAACCCGCTGGACGAGACTCAGATGGTCGCCTCACCATTGATTTCATAGGTAAAAAAAAGTTTACATAGAAAAACAGAGCTTCCAAAACCTAAACCATTGATTTGACTATTGATTTATGATTCGTTGTTTCGTAGCTGAGCGTGTGGGACTACCGTACTTGAGCGCATACCTAAACTCGCTAGGATCAAACTTCAGACATGGAGCTAACTTTGCAACAGGTGGATCAACCATAAGAAGGCAAAACGAAACCATTTTTCAATATGGGATCAGCCCATTCTCTCTCGATATGCAGATTGCTCAGTTTGATCAGTTCAAAGCAAGATCTGCAGAACTGTTCTCACAAAGTCGGTTCCTTTTGTTTAAAGCTCTCTGTTATCTTGTCACAGTCACATGATGATAATGACTTGTGTCGTCTGTTTGTTTCTCAGTTAAGATTAGATCTGAAAGAGAGAAGCTTCCAAGACAGGAAGAGTTTGCAAAGGCTCTGTATACTTTTGATATTGGGCAGAATGATCTCTCTGTCGGTTTCAGGACAATGAGCGTTGACCAACTCAAGGCGACGATACCAGACATTGTCAGCCACTTAGCCTCTGCTGTTCGGGTTAGATTCTGAAAGAGATCCACTGTTCTTCTCTCTGCCTTTGATCTGCTTCTGAATAACTCGTTTCTTTATGATTTCTCACAGAACATATACCAGCAAGGAGGAAGAACATTTTGGATACACAACACAGGCCCCTTCGGTTGTCTACCAGTAAACATGTTCTACATGGGAACTCCTGCGCCAGGCTACTTGGACAAATCCGGCTGCGTGAAGGCACAGAACGAAATGGCGATGGAGTTCAACAGAAAGCTCAAGGAAACAGTCATTAACCTAAGAAAAGAACTCACCAGAGCAGCCATCACTTATGTTGATGTCTACTCAGCCAAATACGAAATGATGAGCAATCCTAAGAAACTAGGTTCACAAGAACCCTTCTCAACGCAAATCCAATTTGTTGCGATCTACATATATTCTTAAAAGTTGTAAACTTTGTTCTTGTTGATGTAGGATTTGCAAACCCGTTGAAGGTATGTTGCGGCTACCATGAGAAGTATGATCACATCTGGTGCGGAACTAAAGGGAAAGTGAACAATACCGAAATCTACGGTGCTCCATGCCGGAACCCGGCAACGGCTGTGAGCTGGGATGGAGTTCACTATACCGAAGCTGCAAACAAGCATGTGGCTGACCGTACACTTGGCGGATTTCTCACAGACCCTCCAGTTCCAATCACCCGAGCTTGTTATAGACAGTGAGTTTTAGTACAAAGAGCTTGAAATGTAGTTTGAACCAAAATAAAGATTTGGGTCTTAGATAGACTCTTAGCCAATAATAATGTAAGCTTTTAAAAGAACAAACAATGATCTATGTAAGCCTCTGTAAACCTTTGTTTGTCGTTTAAAAGAATCCTCCGTTGATGGAACTTCTACTCGTTTTCTTCTAGAAGTAGTTTTTGGTGATTGCTGCTTCTAACTCATTGAACTCCCAAGCATCGTTAGCAGAATATTCACCTGAACCCCATAGAAGAAAACGGTAAGAGTGAATCAAGATTTATAGAAAAGTAACTGCTAAGTGGACATATAAAAGAACGTACCGATTGAATCTCGCCGGAGAGCAGTGAGGTGAGCACAACTGCAGCAAAAAAAGAAGGATAATTAGTAACTTTTTGGATGTGTTAGGTATATCAACAACGGTGAAACTTTTTTTACCTTCCAAGAGCTTTAGCAAGATCTGCACAGAGAGATCTTATGTATGTACCCTTGGAGCATACAACTCGGAAGATCAGATTCTGTCTGTAAAAAGATAAACGAGAGAATCTTTAGTGAGACCTATACAGAAACACTGTTATTAAATTGCTTATGCACTGTACAGAAAATGAATTGAACCTGTCATCTAAACTGCGTTCTATGTCAAACTGAAAAATCGAAATTCGTCTGGGAGAAAGCTCCACGGTTTCTCCTCTTCTCGCCTTGTCGTACATCTTCTCACCTCCAACCTGAACAGAACTTACAGTTAAAAAAGCTAGAAAACAATGTAATCCACGATAAGCAACGGTTTTAAACTTCAAAGATTCAGCAATGCTCACTTTAATAGCTGAGAACATTGGAGGAACTTGCCATATCTCGCCAAGAAAAGATGTCAAAGCTTTCTTAATGTCATCGTCCTTAATATGCTCCCAAGGCTCTCGCTGAATCACCTGCATCAATATCACCCATTGAGCAAACTCAAATGAAGAAATGAAGAATGAAAACAAGGAAAGGTGTCGTTGAAGTTTACAGGAGAGTCCGCGTCCAAAGTTGAAGTGGCTTCACCAAGACGAAAAACTCCACTATAACCTTTGATCATCCCTTGGTACCTGCAGATACAAAGGGCTGTTTTTAGCTTTTCTTTCTGTAGATCATCACAGAGAGAAACATTTCTCGATTAATAAATCCGCACACCTGTCAACCACCTTGGTAGCTTTACCAACGCAGACGATTAAGAGACCAGTAGCCATAGGATCAAGTGTCCCAGCATGACCAACCTGACAAATACTAATTAGCTACATTCTCCAAATCTTGGATAGGACAAGGTTTAAAGCAAGAACCTTTTTCACTTTGACTATTCTTCGTAGCTTACCGCAGACGGTGAATGAAGTCCATCCTACAAAACAAACACCATAACCAAATCACATAACATTACAAAAGACAAGAGTGAGAGAGATAAGAGACTCTACACACCTTTGGGTTTGTTCACCAAAAGCACTGTACCGTTAGGACCATCCCACCTAGAAGGAAGCTCACCGTTCCTCGTCACAAGAAAAGGCTCTCCATCACCACCACCACTAGCTAAACCTCTCTCATTGTTTGACTTCGTCAAACCCTTGAAAAACTGCTCAACTTTCTTCTCAGTAACACTCTCCTCTACCTTCTCCTTCTCCTTCTCCTTCTCCTTATCCTTCACTTCATCAAAAAACAGCAACTTTTCATCACCATCGTCACTCTCATCAATCCTTTTCTTCCCACCATAAGCTACACTCTTCTTCCCACTAACTTTCACGGACCCATCACCCTTAGGAGACTCTCCAGGCTGCAAGAACGCCTTATCCAATCCCTGATCAGGAAAATACTTCTTCTCCAACTGATACACCATCTTATAATGCTTATCCTTCTCCCACGGATACGCAAACGTATCGTAGAAATACAACTCCTCCTCCCTCTGATGCAACCTATCAAACTCCACCACCTCAGGCTTCAACTCCACGAATCCTTCATCTGATTTCCTCCTCCCCTCATCCTCGGAATCGGATCCGTACAGCCTCTTCCTCCTCTTACTATAGTACTTCCTCTTCTCCTTATCCATCTCCGGGTCTCCGGAGCCAGGTCGGCCCTTCTCGCGCTCCGAGGCGAGTTTGTTGTCGACCCAGGAATCGAAATCTGGTTCTGCTGGGTCCGGAGAAGTGGATTCGATGGCTCGAGGAGGTCGACGACGGGGTTGAGAGAGGGAAGACTGTGTGGGGCGGTTGATGATCATGTCGTATTGGAGTGGGTACGGAGTTGAGGAGAAGAAGTAGGGTTTATGGATGATTCTCGGTTTGATTGAGAAGGGGAAGTGAGAGGAGAGAGCCATTCTTGCTGAAGAAGACATTAGTCTGGTGAAGTGTAGAGATTTCGCCATTGGTGAGAGCACGGATAGAGCTCCGGCGATTACCGCCGTACATCGCCAATGAAGATGATGATTATGTTTGAGTGATGAATGAGAAACGACACGATGTTTTCTCTTAAATCGTTGAGACGGCACTTTGTCTGCTTGGCTTCACTTAAGTGTTTGACTTTGGGATTGACTATTCCAATTGAGTAAATTATTCGGTTTAGTACTCGGTTGTTCCATTATACCAAGTTCCCTATTTATTTATGTTTTGGCTTCAAATTTTCATTTCAAACTATTCTATCAAAATTTTTAAAAATTTATAAACATACTGTTAATATTTTAAAAAATAACACTCTCTCCGTTTCTTAAAGTTACATATTCTAGAGAAAAAAATTGTTTTAAAAATATCCATTTTTTACATTTTTAATACATATTTTATTAACTAATTGCAAACTTCAAAAAACTTAATTACCTTAGTTAAATTTTTATTGGCTTAAATTTATTGAAAAAGGATAAACACAAAACATATGTAAATTTATTGTAATCTTTATGACATGGGCTAAGCTCAAGTTCAGACACTGAACTCAACATTCTACAACATTCAGAGCTTCGATAAAGTCTTTAGATCAGAATTGTTGAGACGCGTAGGGACAAGCTTTACTGGCTCAACAATGAATCCAGCTTTCTTACATTCTTCTTCGAGGAGTTTGACCTGAGATGGCCCGTCAGGGCAGAAAGCCACCACAGCTCCCCCGCTTCCAGTGAACTTTGCAGCTGCACCGATCTTACGTGCCACTTCCACCATTTCTATGTTCATAGCTCCCAAACATTCATCTCCAAAGATACTCCTGCAGAGAGAGAGAGAGAGAAAATAAGATGACTTGTGTTAGGTTTTGTTTAGTTTTTGAACTGTGTGGTGGGTCTTATTCTTGGTTACCTTCGAAGGTCGAAGTTACGGTTCATGAGTAGTTTGAGCTTGGTGTAATCTTTATTTAGTAATGCAGTTCGACCTTCTTCTGCTAGTTTTGCAATTTCTGCCATTGATGATATTATGAACTCATCACCATCTAACCACTTTCTACGAACCGTGCTATGAACCTGCCATTAAATATAAGCAATGCTCAGACATATAGCAATAAAACAAGAGCTGAAGTAAGCGCGTGCTCCTTCGACTAGGTTCTGGACAACAAGTCGTCTATGGCTTTGGTTCCAGCTTAGCTCGAGTGCTTCCTTCCTGTTCTCCTGCTCTCACGGCCTCTCCCTCGTTGCGCGTATGGTGGTTTGCCACTGCGAGTTTCTCCGGTCTTCCTCCTTGCGGCTGTGCCTCACTGTTTTGATCTTGCTCTGTTTGTCGGTCAGTCCTCTGGTTCTCAGAATCTGTACATGGTGAGTCCTCTCCTCCCCGTGTGGTCATTCGGTTTGGTTAGGTGCTCGTGTCTCCATGTTTTGATCACATCATCCCAGCACTGGAACCTTGCGCCTCGGCGTTGTTGTGTTCCTGTGGATGTGTTCTTCCGGCACTGGTTTGGTTGGTCCGGAGAGCTTCCTGTGGACGTGGTAGCTGTCACACGACCCTCTTTTGTATAGGTATTGTCGTTTCAGGTTTGCTTTGCAGCCTGTGTTTGTTGTTTGAAATAAGGCTCGGCTGGCTTGTGGGTGTTTGGTCTCTGGTCTAGCAGTGTGCGTGTTGGAATCAAATTAGGAGGTCTTTAGCAAGCTGTTCTTGGGTGTACCTATCATAAAGACCTGTTCATCGGGTACGCCAATTTCTACCGGGCTCAGGATCTCGTATTCACTGCGGTTCATCCTTTTGCGGCAAGCGACTAGTACCTACTCTGTTGGTTCCTTCGTGTGGGCTTTTAGCTGGTTGTATCTTCCCCTTCTTGTTCAATTTGAGTTGTTGTTTAGTTAGTGTAGTTGTTTTTATTTTCTGCTTCTTGTTTACTCTGTAATTCTGTCAAAAATTAAAATTGGTAATGATATTTTAACATTTTTACCAAAAAAAAAAAAAACAAGAGCTGAAACTGTATCAATGATAAAAAAAAGTTTCTTAACAAATTAAAATTGAAATTTTAAAACAAATAAAATTTAAACCAATCATAACATGACAAGTCAGCAAAGAAGCTCTTCCACTTTGTTTTGCGTCTCTCAAAGAAGAGATGTCTTTGTTCTCTCTTCACCTTTTTTGTTTTTTTTTTTTAATTATTTTTTATCTTTTAGATGGGAAAAGCTTTGGTGAGAGACCACCGATGTTGATGCTCTAAGTAAACCCGTCTTAAATAAATCTTTAAAAAATCGGATCTGAGCTGAAATATTGGCGTTGGTTGGTCTCTAACTTTTTAAAAATTATATACATAGATATACGCCTCTAAATTAAAAAAAAATATAAGGTTTTAAAATATGTTTATAGACCCCAAAATCTCAAATTCTCTCTTACCTTCCCAGAGTCACTAGGATTCTCAGTATAGATGAGATGCAGAGGAGGAAGAAGGTTGATATCCATTATAGTGTAAATTCCTTAACCAACTCTATCCATATGCTCCTTACTAAAATCCTTCAGAGCAAAGAAAATTAAAACATGAGGGAAATAGATGAAAAGTTGGAATATAGGGGTTATATAAACAGAGTTGGGAAGATCAGTTAACCATGTGAACAAGACCACCACCATAGACTTGAGCAACACGGTCTTGAAGACCTGCAACAATACCAAGTTCTTTTTCGGCATTAAGAATAAGGTTAGGTCTAACTTCTATCCTTATTAAATGCCTGACACTGTAGAAATCAAGTAGGCAGCTGAGAGTAGCAGATACAATTGCACTAGAACCCGAAAGCCCCGTCTGAAAATAAAAACTTCAGTTAATTAATACATCAAAACATGAGCTCAAACCATAGACAAAAAACAAGTAGAGAAACCTGTCTGGGGATATTGGTATCATAAGATAGAGTGAAGTTTCTGTCATGAAGATGAATGTCATTATCTTTGCAATAGCTGCGGAATACTTTACATATTGCCATTAGTAACCTTACACCTCCGTAGTACCCTTCACTTTTCAATCGACAAACCTTAGAACCAAAGACACAAGTGTTAGAAACTACTGAACAAAGATCTGAAAGACTAAACATCACATGCTATATTCATTAAACAACATCAACCAGTCAAAGGACGAAGTGAATCCCTGTACTTATAGAACCGGTACAAAATCAAACCACGTGAAACCTAAAAACAACGCTAACCAATATTTCAAAAGCATTTCATTGGAACGTACGAGATTATCGAGAGAGTCAAAGCGGACAAGGTCATGGTAAGGATGAGGCTTGATCAAGAGATGGTCGGATGGCTCTAGTTTAGCCGACGCCCAAAAATTGCCGATGGTAAAGGATATCGTGCGGCCGAAGTAAACATCGCTAGGGTTTCCCAGAAACCCTATTCTAGCGAACGATCTATGCTCCAACACAGCATTGTTGTTTCGTCACCGGAACTCGCCGGTTCCGGATTTGGATCCATACTCGCCTATTATGAATTTCAAATGTACGTAGTGAATTTTCTTCAGACTGCGTGCGCGTCTATTTATAGCTTGGTTCTTCGCATATGTGGGTCCCGCTTAGTACGTGTTCGGATAACTTTTACACGTCAGGTAATAAGGATCAATTCTTCAGTAACTGATAACTTGAATAGATTCGTTGACCAATAGCTAAATTGGCCTTATCTTAATAAATTATTGGGCCTTCTGAATAATATGGAAGCTATTTACGACGAAGTATTTTTCATGTACATAAAGCTGGAGGACATCTATACAAACCGAATTAGACCGGGGGACATGAACCTTACTTAATTGTTAGAGATTACACACTCTTTATGTTTCTTAAAAAATTATCACTTACACACATTTCACATATATTAAGAAAATAATTAAAATGTATTTATGTTTTACTAATTACATCTTTAACCAATAATGTTTTAAATAATAAATTTATTTATTAAAACCAATGTACTTTACAATTAATATTTAACTGAAAATAAATATAAAATGCATTAAAATTATAAAACGACACTTTTTATACTATAACAAAAAAATACCAAAATGACACTTTTTGAGAAATTACATGTTTCCCGCATCTCTATCTTAAGATTCAAAACATGTTAAAATATATTTCAGCTACATTTCGATGCTTTTCCAACCAATTGGATCTAACTCAATAAAAGTACTAATAAGTAAACGCAAACGACAAAGTCTTTGGAAAATCCTAAAGGGACAAACATGATACTACAAAATTGGTGGGGTGATCGTGTAGCGTGATGGACCAGGTTCTACTTTACGCGCGTTTTGTAAACGGTGGTCGACCAATGGGTATGATAATAAATTATGAAGATACGTATAACTAGCTATGAAGACGGTTGGATATCTAACTTGTTGGGTCAACAAACACTCTATTCGAGTCTAGGTCTAGAGTTGTTGGATTCTTTTATTTTCAGCCCTACCAATGTTTTGGATTATTCCTTTCACCATGTATGAATATGATATTTTCTTCCTTCTCTTGCTTGTTCCTCCATATTTATATCACGGTTTCATTTATTTTGAGTTAACAATTTTTGGGGTTGAAACAAACAAAGATGTAGTGTTAGTAGTATATATTAGCATCGTTTGAATGGCTTTTAATCAATGTTATATAAATTTGAGTTTGAAAAAGAAAAGAATGCCACTCGGTATACTACTTGGTCACCTCGAACATGTAATATTGACTATCAAGAATTGAGGAGACGAAGACCCAGTTCAAAATTTCAAATTACTATTTATTATTCTTTGACATTGGAAGTTGTCATATATATTAAGCCTCTTTGTAGAATGCTATATGAAAAACAATTTTCTTTCTAGTTATACATATTCAAAATTAAAGATTCTATATTACGGGGACCATGTAATATTATTGACTTGCTAGAATAAAAAAGAGAACGATATATTTTTTTCTTCTTGATAAATGCCAAGCAGTATTTAATACAAAGTAATTTATCATCAGAAAAGTTCATTTTTATATACATTGGTAGATATTATCAAAACAGGTATTTTATAGCATACTATGAATATAAGTCAAAATATCAGTGTTTTTTTTAAAATTCATCACCTCAATAATTATTTATACTGGAATTAGGTATTGATTAAACATTATATGAATAAATTTATTTAGTTTGGTTAAATTATTACCACTGTTAAAAATATATACATAAATAAAAGATAATTAAACATATTGGAAAAGTACTTTGGATAAGATTGAATTTTATTTTCCCATAACCTTTGAAATCATTTCAATTACCACTCCAGTTTGTAAATACAAATTTTTCTACTAATTTTTCGTTTTACAGTTAATAATAAAAATTAACTTTACCAAGAAAAGATTTGTTGACATGTTTGAAATTTTTAGTACTAATTTTTCGTTTTACAGTTAATCATAAAAATTAATTTTACTGAGAAAAGATTTGTTGACATGTTTGAAATTTTTAGGTCTTAGTCAAAGATTATATGAGTTGGCAAATGTCATAATAATCGACAGATCAGCACGGAAGAAAAAGATAATGACCGTGGGATCAGTATCAAAGGCCCGCTTATAGTAACATCAAAGGGATGAAATTGTTCGTATATTCTTTAAAAGCTAATAAAATATTCCCACATTAATGAATTGTCCATAAAAAAGTAATAAATTCCAGCAGTTTTGGGAATATATATAAACCGAAAAGCATCGAACGGTTCAGATTAATATTAAGAACGTTTATTCGGATATATATTTACTCTCTTGACGCTTATCTATTTTTCTTTTGTTCTTCCTTCTCCCTAATTACTTTTGTTGGTTTTAATTTTAATTTTTTATATATATTCAGAGAAAATTTTGATTTTTTCGGGGTTCGATAATCTTCTTCGCCTGAGAAAACTAAACTCCATTGTGGGTGATAATATCATGTCCGATGGATACTACAGTTCTAAGAAGACGGACGATATCTGCGATGATGTTTGCGGACAGGTGAGAGTTTCTGAGTCTTCGCATTAACGATTCTGTTCTGTTTTTTTTTTTCGTTTCCTTGTTTCGCATTAACGAAATCGGGATTCTAATTGGTGGTAATGCGAATTTTTCCGATTCTGATTATACATTAGATGATGTCATAATAGTTCTTAATCTTATAAAATTGTCTTGTCGGAACCGATTGGGGTGATATCTCGATTGTTTATGTTTTGTCTGAAACATATTTGAAGCGAATGTCGAAAGTAAAGTCCTTTTCTTTTTGTCTTCCTTAGGTTTTGTTGTGATCATCGCCAACCATATTGATTATTTGTTTTAGGTTTTGTTTGTTATTTTAATTCTTAATTTTCTGATTTTATGTGAAAAAAAATCTGATTTTTTTTTTTTTGTTGTGTGTGTGCAGGATGGTTCTAGAGCAGGGAAGGCCTTTTCAAGGGTGAGATGTATACTACGAGGACTCGATTTCAAGACATACATCTTCTTCTTCACCATCATCCCTTTATTTGTCTTCGGAGTCTATCTACACGGGCAGAAGCTCACATACTTCTTGAGACCGCTCTGGGAATCACCACCTAAGCCATTTCAAACGCTTCCTCATTACTACCATCCCAACGCCTCCATGGAAACGCTCTGCAGCCTCCACGGGTGGAAACACCGCGAGTCTCCGAGACGCGTCTTCGACGCAGTCTTGTTCAGCAACGAAGTCGACATGCTCACCATCCGCTGGAAAGAGCTCTACCCTTACATCACCCAGCTCGTGATCCTCGAGTCCAACTCCACCTTCACCGGTTTGCCTAAACCGCTGGTTTTCGCCGCGAACCGGGGGGAGTTCGAGTTCGTGGAGCCGAGGCTGGCGTACGGGAACATCGGAGGAAGGTTCAAGAGAGGCGAGAACCCTTTCGTGGAAGAGTCTTACCAGAGGATCGCGTTGGATCAGCTTATAAGGCTCGCGGGGATCGAAGAAGACGATTTGTTGATCATGTCTGATGTAGATGAGATCCCCAGCGCTCACACCATCGACCTTCTTAGGTGGTGCGATGGTTACCCGCCGGTTCTTCATCTCCAGCTTAAGAACTACTTATACTCGTTTGAGTATTTCGTCGACAGCAAAAGCTGGAGAGCTTCGGTTCATCGGTACAAGCCGGGGAAGACGCGGTACGCTCATTTTCGTCAGGGCGACACGCTTTTGGCAGACTCTGGTTGGCATTGCAGCTTCTGTTTCAGGCGCATCAGCGAGTTTGTGTTCAAGATGAAAGCCTACAGTCACACCGACCGTGTTAGATTCTCTCATTATCTGAATCCGGAGAGAATACAAGATGTGATATGTAGAGGAACTGATCTGTTCGACATGTTTCCTGAGGAGTATACGTTCAGGGAGATCATCGCGAAGCTAGGTCCGATACCGAGGTCGTATTCAGCTGTTCATCTTCCAGGTCATTTGATCGAAAAGGCTGAGAGTTACAAGTACTTGTTACCTGGGAACTGTTTAAGGGAAAGTGGATGATAAGTGTTTGTGCTTATCAGTCTTTGTAGTGGCTTATTATCAGTAGAGGGAGTGTTGAAAACTGAGGTTGGTACAGTTTATCTGATAAGTGGAGACTCTGGTTTGAGCACATCTCTCTGTGAGGGTATATAACCTTGTCTGCTTTTTTTAATACTTGACTTCATGTTCCAATTGTGTTCCCATGTTGTTTTTGGGAAGTTTTGAATGGAATAGTCTCTATTTTTTCTCCTTACTTCAAATCTCTTTTCATACTCTCATGTTTAGTCTGTACAATTTACTAGTGACTTTCTTTACATTATCCTCAGATTCTTTCTAATCTCCATTTTTTATTATTGATTTGATCTCCTCTTGATCAGCTTTGTTGGTGCCTGCAAATCCCCCCAACCAAATAACAAATTTATTACTTTTGAGAATGATCCTCTACTTTCCAACATGTTCAAATAGGGGACTGATAGATAGAAACAAACATGTTTGGATATATATGGTTAAATCCTAGATTAATCTTGCTCGAAATTAGTTCAGAGCAACATGAAGATACATTTAGCTTATAGGTTTTCCCTTATTTTCTTAGTTGTTTGAGCTTTAACAAAGTTTTAGTTTCTTTCCGATGGGGTTCTGTCCTTATGCAAAAAACTCTGTGGCTTAAGTTCGCCCTAGAAAAGCTCTCTGTCCTGATTTTCGAGGCCGCGCCGCAACCGTTCTTCCTCGACGCCGGTCGTGCCCCTGGCCGCCGGCGTCGGGTCCTCTGCTCAGCCTGCTTCTCTTCACCGCTCTCTGCTCTTTCCATCGTCATCTCCAACTTCAATTCTTGTGTCTTCGTCGTCTCTTACGCAATGGTTTCCACGAATCGCTTCACCGTCGCCGTCTCTCATCCTCCGCTCGTCACCGCTCATCCTCTCGTCATCTCTCATCCTCTCAAAGCGAACAGGAGCACCGGATCTAGAACCACCAGATCTGCTCATTTTCTCGGAACCGTGAAGTCTCCGCTTGGTGTACAGCCAGAGCCTCCTCTCCTCCATCACGTCTCTTCACCATCTCAACCTTTTGAACCCCTGGTCATATATTCCCTCAGACAGCTTCATCCCAACAGATCTCTTGACGTGAGCTTTCAAAGTTTTGTAATGGGCTTGCGGTTTAGCTCAGGTCTCGATGAGAGCTATGGATTCCAATACGGTAATATTGGAGTTCACTTTCTCAGTTTGATCTCAGTTCGCATCCTCTCATGGAATATCGTCAAGAGCATCGCCCCACCTCCGCCGTCTCGCCTCGTCACTCCATTCCCTTCCGAGATCTGCTGCTACTCCACCGCTAGCTTCACTCATCCGTCGCATCTCAACGCCGATACAGCTTATGGACTCTCCGACATATGTTTTTGGCTGGGCCTAGCCCATTTATTGGTTTGTGAAGGGCTTTTACTAAAGTCCACTCATTCATGGCCCACAAAGAACTTCCCTATGTCGGATGTTATAAAATTGAGACATCGCTCCTCATCTGAAGCATCATGCCGGTCTACGGTTTGTCGTCTTGTCTCGTACAGGGTTCACCTAGCCCCAAGCTGTGACGTTGTACAGGGTTCACCTAGCCCAAGTTTCATGAGTATTAGATTCAAATCTAGGCAAAGGAGGCCTTTCTCTATGGCTTTTAGCTATGTTTCTGGAGTCACTCACCTGTTCTTGCCGCCAATCAGTCCTTATCTTCGACAAAGTTCCATTGAGAACTCGGGACGAGCTCAGCCTCCACTGTTCCAAGACAATTATTTTTTAGTTGAAGCAAAGGAGAGTGTGTCATCACCAGTGTTTGTGTCTGCCAACCGTTTCAAAACCCTCTCAATAGGGCCCCTCATCGTCGGTTTCATATCCCGACTTCAGTATGTTCTTGGAACATCAGTTTCAGGGTCTCAAGTGAAGCATCTTTATGGGTATCTTCACCCCTTTAACACCTCTATCACTCGTATTGTTGTAGTAGTTTTCGTTTATCGTTTGGCCGTCGAGTTTACCTCCGGTTGTAGTTGTTTAATCCTTTTGGATATTTAAGTTTAATATAAGAGTTTCCGTGACAAAAAAAAAAGTTTCTTTCCGATGATGTCTTTAACTATTTGGGCTTCTTTGGCACATGGATGCTTCATGGATTCCTTCATTTTCAGAATATACACGTTTTTCTCCTTGAGAATGACAAAAATATAAACTCTTCGTATTGCTTTTACACCATATAATTTTACGGAACTCACACGATATACATAACAAAATATTAAATGACAGTAATCTTATAAATATGTATATAAACATGTTTTAAGTATCAAACTGATTTTACTTTTAATTAAGCTGAATAACTAGTTTAATTTTTTAACTGTTATATCAATAAATTTTTACTAGCGATAAAATTGATCTAGAAAGAATGACAATAAATCAATGACAATAAATTATTACTTGTCAAATGAGCCAAAGGTTGATAAAAGTCAGCAAAAATAAGCAAAAATTAAGAAAAATTCATATAAATAATTTTATATACTTCTATCAACCTTTGGCTCAACGTCTCTCGTAACAATAGGTACATCTCTTTGCTTTTCTACCTTCTCTTTCTTGCTTTTGATTTTTTTTGTCATTATTTAAATGTAAAAAATCTTTTTAAAAAACCATAAGTTGAAAAACTTGTTTTATTTTAACTAATTTATCAATAATTATTACTAGTGATAAGTTGAAACAAAAATAACAAAAAAGTCAGCAAAAATAAGCAAAAATTGAGAAAAATTCATATAAATATTAAATTTTATCACATTTGCTAATATACTGGTTTTAATTGTATTCACTAAAATTGGGAGATTCCATACATTTGCCTCGTAAAAATGTTTCAAAGTATGTATTTTCCTTGGATAAACTACACATTTATTTAATTTCTTCCAAATTAACTATATGTTTCGTGGATGATGACAATGCACTAAAACAACTTATTTTGAGGAAATATATAAAATTACTTAGTCAAAAAAATTAGATCAGTGATAGTTAATTTATCTTAGTATACTAGTATTATTAATGATGACGTTTTACACTTGTTGTTTTTCTTCTTATTTCTAAGCTAATCTACATTACTACCTGAGATGTGAATAAATAATGGAGATCATGCTTTTGAAAGATATTATACTATATGTTTTGGATACCAATATGTTGGTAGTATTTTTAATGATGGGTAGAACTGTTTATTTCCACTTGCCAGACTTCTAGTGTATAAAAAATATTGCATGTACAAACATGTGGACTAATCTAAGGATTATGGGATGATACATCACATACTATTTTCGACTAACAGATAAACTAATTGTTTCATGATTTACAAGTTCATTATATACTAAACACTGGTTTTTACATGTTTTAGGTCTCGGTCTATTCACTTTTCAGGTGTTCCTTTATCCATCAGCCGAGAGACTACTAGGACCCGCGCAGCTCAACCATTTAGCTGGGGAACTGATGATACCTGTTCAGTTGAGCTATCCCTTTATAGCTCATCTCTCAGGTGTCAGTCGAAGCATACTATTGAGCTTTGCTTATATCCTAGTAAATGTATTCAGTGTAAGTCATTTTCTTTCCTTCTTCATTGCACATGTTAATACATTGCTTTGACACATTTGATTTCTGCGTGTAGGTCTCTGCCATAACCGGCATGGTGATTCTGCAAAACAGAGCCGTGGTATGATTCTTCATCTTTTCCAGTTTTGTTTTAACTAATTAATAACTCTCTAACTCTTACGAAACAACATGATCAACACTAGAGAGGTTATTGCAGTGCTGTGTTCAACGCTCTGTTTGGCATGAGCACCAACATATGGATGGCCATTGCGACTAGGTTTATGCTTGGCAGCTTTAACTGCCTTCTTGGAACCTTGAAGGTTGACACTATTAACTCTTAGCCTAGTATATATATATATATATATTTGTTCTTCATACATTGTCTTTTCTAATATCACTAGTGTAATTTTTTGCAGGCATATGCTACGGAGATCTTCCGTGAAGAGTACCAAGCAATGACAATGTCAGCGGTCAACACAGCTTGGGAATTGGCCTAATCATTGGCCCAGCTCTAGGAGGATTTTTAGTACATGTAAAGTTTTATCACATTATCTGTCTAAATACTTGAACCCTGTCCATCTCTCCTTCGGATCATTTTTTACTGTCTGATTAATGCACATTCATTGTACAGAACTTCTTAGTCTCTTACATGTTTCTGTTTTCACAGATTGAAGACTTCGGTGTTGCCAAGACAGAGAAAGACATTGGATATTATGTTGGCTTTATAGGTAAGATTATAACTTGTATGTTTGGACGAGCACTGACATCAATTTTCTGGGGAATAATGTCGGATCGATATGGAAGAAAGCCTATCATTTTCTTGGGCTATAAGTAACAATGACATTACCAAGTTCAGGGATCTCTCATGTTTGTTGCCTCTGTATTTTGGTTGCTAGTGAAGTTGTAATGGCTTTCTGAGCACGAACACAATGTTGTGAATATCATTAAACATATTAAAGAAGATGTACCTTAGGATTTCCGGTTTCTTTATCTTGTCTGAATGAAGTTATCAATTTGCTATTTTATCAATAATTATTACTAGTGATATAATTGAAACAAAAATAATGAAAACAAATCGACAAAATAAGTAAAAATTAAGCAAAAATAAGTAAAAATGCATATATATAATAAATTTATCATATTTATCAATATAGTGGTTTTCACTAAATTCACTAAAATTGGGAGATTTCATAAATTTACCTTGTAAAATGCTTTAAAGTATGTATTTTCCTAGGATAAACTATGCATTTATGTATTTTCTTCCAAATTAATTATGTGTTTAGTGGATGATGACAATACATTCAAACAACTCTTTTTGAGAAATATATAAAGTAAACCAATTAAGTAAATTCATCACTTAGTCAAAAGTTATAAAGTTAAAATTAAATCAGTGATATTTAATTTATCTAGTTATTCTAATATTTTTAATGAGGAGTAAAATTTAAGGAAATGAAAAATTATATAAGGATATTTAGTTTATTTTACATAAAACATTGTTTATTCTTATTAGAGAGAGTTATATGTTGTTTGGCGTTTACACTTGTTGTTTTCTTCTTATTTTCAAGCTAATCTACTCCCCGAGATGCGCATAACAATGGAGATTATGCTTTCGAAAGACATTATATTATGTGTTTTGGATACTAATATATGTTGGTAGGTTGACATATCATACTATTAATAAAATGTTATAATTTGATTAGTCATGGCTAAGACGAAAATTGCGACTCAATGCCACATGACTAAACTTGTCAAATGATTAAACGACTGATGATTAGACAAAACTTTGATTTAAATAAAATAAAAACAATACTACTATTTATCTCATTTAGTAAACAATCAAATAAATTAGTTAAATACTATAGATTATTATCTCATATAGTCTCCTCGGTAACCCGGTCTCTAAACATCAAAACAAGTATAGAAAAGTGGTAAACAGAAAGAAACTAGCGAATGAGAGAACATATCACGGCCCACTAAGTTAGTAAACCCCAATGGGATTTGGCAAGATGAAAACTATTGCACACAATATTTACTTCAGTGACAATTGACACGATAGAGTGGAATTGTTAAACCAAATAGGATCAAACTTCATCATTGCTAATTAGAAATCGTTTTAAAACTGCGATTAATGGGTTGCACAAAGTCCTTGCGATTGTGGGAGACGAACGTGAGCACAATGCATAATTAGCAAAGAAATTTCGATGGCTAACCCCTAAAATAAAATTGATTAATATTATGTGAATGCAATGCGCCACTGATACTAACTACACAGAATTGATCTTTAGCCTAGAGTCCAAAAAAGTTTTGCTTCATACAGCCGCAGGCTTTGTGTTGCTGTATTCTTTCGATGTGGGACTAGTTAGCTAATAACTCAGCTTAGTATACGTTAGGCTTTAAGTAAATTCAAACGTTGTCCATGATAATGTTTTCTAGCCCTCTAAGCCATACAAATTTCGATTTAGGAACAAAAGTTTGAAGCTTATGGATTGTTAGAGTTGATCTCATATGAGACAGACAACTCTCCAAAAATAGGTGTATGCCGCTTGGTACGACAAGCCCACGGTATTCTTTAGTAAAAGGCGAAAGTTCACTATGTGCTTATCGCACGGCTCCGTGAGCTCTCCTTAAAGGCTCTCTCGATATTATATATGTCTAGCTCTCAGTGTCCTGCTCTGTACATTTACGATGTGGGACTAAAAACGCTATGCATAAAAAAATTGCTTCTCTCATTTCTCTGTCGATATTGCAGTCTCAACGCATGTCATTAAATCAAATTGAATAATACATGTGTGTGCTGTTTTTACTATTTTTCGATTTCCCCTTTTTGTAGTTGTGATGTCACTTAGATCTAAATTTAGAATTCACGGAGTAGGGACGATAGAATTCATATAGTACAAAACTTTCCTTTGTACTAGGCTACAAGCTGAGAAGTACAATGTCGACATTTCTTTTATCAATTATTTTTGCTTTTATCAATTTTTGTAGTACACAAAGTCTCTTGTTTCACTTGTACTATAAAAGACTCAACTGACTGCAACATAAACTTGGCCCTTGTACTACAATTTTCTGTGGTATATTATTGTGTGTACTACCCAATCCTTTCGTAATGTGTGTATTTATAGTTCCCATAGGAACCAAATCTCAAATTGTAATAATATCAATTATTGCTAAAGTGAAGAGAGGGAATATCTTCAAGGTAGAGGATCTCGACAGGGTCGATATGAGAACACATGTGCAATCAACGGCTGTAATGACGCCACATCATTATAACACATCTGTCTTTTCATGTGTTCTCAGGTCACCCCTGCTGAGCTCCTTCTCTACCCTCCATCTTTATCAAACGCTCGGTCGCTTCATTAATTCACCAAATGGTAAGTTTCTATGTAGATTACATCTTTGTAGTGTTACAAATTACAAGTACAAATATAATAACTCTTTGTAATCTTACGTACCTATGTATGATATATGATTTTGAATGGTTAAGGATCTACTACTTTAACTGTCTTGCTCTTTGTCCTTCAACAAGATAGACTGCCGAAGACACAGATGAAGAAAGAAACCCACAATGAGTTCCATCAAAATGTTTGTGATGCTATTTCTTAGCTTCAGGGATAAATGTTAAAGAAAGCTAACCTCACGGAGGAGGCGGAGAGCGGCGGGACGAGTGAACTTCCGTGCAAAGAGGAAACACGGTGCCGGTTTCCCTTTACTAGTACACCATTCTCGCCTGTATTCCGTCTCATAGTTGATATTGTCGATTCCCTATGAGTCCAATATGTTTTGTTAGAGTTTATTTTCCTGTTTTAAGCTTGTAAAAGAGTTTAAAGCCAGAGAAAACGAAGGTACATGTTGTGATGGGAAGAAATTCTTACTTATGCCAAATAGAATGTTGCTCAACAGTTCTAATATGTGATGTATATTATGGACAGCTTAATAAACCGGAATTACAGAAAATAAACCAAATAACTACTAATTAGTCTGTGATGTGATATCATAACCAGACCAAACAACAGTCCTAGCTCCTAAGATGTGATACCATAACCAAACCAAACGACAGTCCTTAGATGTGATGTCTACCAATTTACCAAACTAAACAACAGTCCTAATATGTTTCATAACATCCATTAGTTTGCCTTTCAGTTCGGTAAATTCTTGCTAAACCGCAACCGTACCGAGTAACCACCCTAAATGAACCGAATTAATTTCGGTTCAAGTTGGACTTCCCCGATATTCTGAATTATCCAAACGGAACTATACCCAAAAACTGAATTCCGAATAATAATTGGTCCAATTATCCAATAAGTGATTAAGATGCGTACCTTAATAGACTGTATGAGGTGAGGAGTAGCATCGGAAAACTTGTAAGTCATAGGATGCCATCCACGACGTTCATTACTTTTAGTTGAAGTAAGGTCCCAAGCTGAGTGTGTTAATGACCGTCTTGTGAGTTCGCTATCGACACCCTTTTGCTGGATTTAAGAAGCATTACCAAATTTCATTAGTACCATTAGCTTCAAAAGACTATGAATATGTTTGGATCAAGACATTGATCTTACAGCTAGCAGTGTCTGAACGTAGTGCTCATCAGGTATACAGTTGTGTTCCTTCCAACCTTCAGCTGGCTAAACAACAAGACTACATTAGTACAACACACATTGGCCTGGTCAAATATCAAACTCTACTTTCGTGCCACACTAAATATCCTGAAACTAACAGACTAATTAGTGCATGATTTGAATAAACATGGGAAGATAAATTGATAATGTGTGGTGCTTAATCATGCGAGGATGTGACCAGAGTAGAGGAACTTACTACAGGACGATCTCGCCAAAACTCTGGAAGTGATTTCCGCTGCAAGATCATACGCAAAAACAAAGTTTATAAGCGAAAAGCCGGTGACCAGTCCACTAACAAAGCAAATCTCACGCTCACAACCAATTTTAAATTTGGTTGTTCTACGATGGTCTTGCCAGCCAAACCATATTTGGAAATTAATGAAATATCCATCTTTACAGTATCATACTATCTCAAAATTTGCTTATGAAGTGAAGGTTTTAAAAACTTACCCTGCAATGCTGCTGAAACATAGGCAAGACGATGGTATCGTTCACCACAATCTCTGCGTGTTTTCTATTCAGAACGACCCACTACAAGAACAGCATAAGGAAAACAGAGCAAAGAGGACGTCAGCGAAACTGCACATGAATGAGAATCCATATTATAATCGTAAATATTTAAACTTCACCTGTGATCCTTTTCTCCAGTTATCAACATGAATTACGGGATTCATTCTAGGATTATAACGCTTATCTTTTGTATCCGCAAAGCTGCAATCAGAGAATCTAATTTGGTGAAAACTTCCAACATAACCATTTCTTCCTTGTCAGTGTCTAAGCTGTGAAGCTATGTATATATCAACTCTATAAGATAGTGAGCACTGACCTATCAACGAAACTAGTTGCTGTTGACATGATGTAGTTATACGTGTAGCTGAAACTGTACAGAGGTATGCAGCTGAGAAGAAACCAAAAACAACTAAAATTTAGTCAAGCAAGTCATCAACCACAAGTATCATACAGAATCAATCTCTCACCTATCAGAAAGAAAAACAAAACGGTGATTAAACGGATCTCTAAGTGCATGTCTGAGCAACACACGCTCTGCTTCAATCATGGTTGCCTCTCCCCACTCCACCTATAATAAGTAATAACCAAGTAAATCAACCAAACGCTAGCAAAGAAAAAAGCCAAAATGATCCGAAACATTCTGATAGCAACGAACCTGTATACTATCAGTAACTTGACGATTCAAGAAGTACTTGGATTGAGTAGTAGCCTCGCTGAGGACGAATCCAGGTCTAGAGTGTACATATATAGAGAACTTGCCATCCTCACCCTGCAAAACAAACATATAATCAAGGTCACTCACCTCCATGCTTACTTAAGAATGAATCCTTAAATAGCAGAATTTGTTTTTTTTTCAACGTTTTAAATTCCCCGGCCGGGCTTTTATCTCAAGTTAATCACCACCAGACCACAAGTCCGGGTTAGCGGAATCAAAACTATAGTTTTATGAATCCAATTAGTGTATACCAGAAAGAAGGCATCCCAGACGAACTCGAGAGGGAGACGATTCCTCGCGATGAAGAGGAATGCGATCTGAGGTTTCTGATCGAGACGAGGCTTGAGCGACGCGGTGATTCCGATGTAACGAGCTTGGAAGTAGACGAAGCTCCCCAAGCAGAAAGCGAAGATCAACGTGGCGAATAGGTTCCTCTTCCATCTGGACCTCAGCTTCTGCTGCGACGCCTTCTTCTTCATCATCGTGATCTAAGTCGATTTTCCCGCCATTTACATAGTCAACCGAAACGGTATACGCAGCGTCAAATCTCTCTCTCTATTGCTCAATCGTATCTGGCTAAACTTTAAGCTATTTCGATTCAATTCAAATTCTCGATCTCTGGAGCGGAATCAGATCGAACATGGAAGAATATTCTTCGAGACTTGGCAGTGAGATCAGTGAGACGTACCGGTTGGTTGAAGCGAACTCAAAAGGGGAGGAAGGCGTCGAAGGAAAGGGAGAGAAAGAGCGAGGAGATTGTGATCGGGAAGACTCAAAAATCACGTGGAAGAAGATGGAGGAGGAGACTTGAAGAGAAGAGAAAGCATGTGAGGTCAGTGAGTGAGTGAATGAGTGTAGAGCTGGTGAGGTGGGCCTTTGTCTGGTATCGTGAAGCCTACTCTTTAACCGAATTATTCAGGCCCGGTCCAGTTGTTACCTGTCATTTTTATTCTTATCAAATATATTATTCGGTTATAACATATACTCCATAAACTTAAAAAGTTGCATAATTATACCACCACGTTTTTCTGAAAAAAATCTGACTACAACATACAAGTATAACTTTTTCATAACAAATATAAACATAGATAAAGGAGGAAAGTTTTGGATATGTTAAGATTCAAATAAACATTGCTACACATCCTAGTCATTGATTGATATTCCATCATTACAAGGGAAGAGCGTCACCCTCCTAATTTTTTCTCTTTGTAGCACATCACCCTCCTAAATACTATATGAAAATCCTTGATAAACATCCTTTTTATTTATACTATTATTTGCGAAGTAAATTTTTGCAATAAAACTCTCACGTTGAAAGTTAGATTGGTTAATATCGTTTATATCTTTAATGAATAAAATGTATAAATAAATTAAAAAATAAAAACGAAATTTTAATTGATTTTGATTAGATAATTGATTATTATTAAGAATAGTAAGAATTATCCAAAATCTGAAAATATAATTTAAAAAAGAGATAACTTTTGTATATATTATATTGTTATCTGAAAAAGTCTTTAAGTAAAAAGTTAAAAACATAAATTCTATAACTAAATATTAATTAAATAAAATTATTAATTATATAATTAAAAATAGAATATTGAATTATCCAAAATATAAAAATATAATTTAAAAAGATAATTTCTATATATATATTGTATTGTTATATGAAAAAGTATTTTAGTAAAACGTTAAAAACATAAATTATATAATTAAATATTAATCAAATAATTTTTTAATTATATAATTAAAAATATAATATTGAGTTATTTTAAGTTTTATTTTAGTAATGAATCTATATATATAAAAATATGTTTGCCTATTTCCTAAGCTATTTACGTGGAAAGTCACTCTCTGAGAGACCGACACGTGTCTCTGGGTTTTATTTCTTTGGCTAGACTTGAGTTTAACTTTGGACTTATACTATGAACAATTGAGAGGACTTTTTACTCTTTAATATTATTGAATGTGTTAATTATTTGTTAATACATAGTAGATAAAACAAAAAAAACACACATTACGATATAGACGTTATATTATCATCAAAGCAATTTTTACCATATGTACATCATCCTGTGATAATTTATAAAGTAGCAACGAATCTATGAGTTTAGCAAATTTGCAATTACCTACTTCAGAATTTTAAGTATATAAACAGTTAATAGTAGTGTGTTGAATATTATATTCATATAATTTAAAAGCCTTTATAAAATTTTATTTTTAAACATACACCAAGAACTTTATAAAAGTAAATATCCATTCAAATTCTCAAACAATTCAAATACCACCAACGCCAAAAAAATTTAATCAAGTGCACGAAAACTACAATATATTTAAAACTACAATAAATACATTAGTTAATGAAAAATCCTTTTTAAAAAATATTATGGATGCATACATAAATATTAAGAGAAATGTATAAAAAGAAATAAAAGTAACAATAACTTGAAGAACAAAATTTATAAGACTAAGAATATTTATGATTTGTGGTCTATGATATATTCAACTTATTGTCACAAAAAACTTAATAAAAAATACATACTTTGTTTTAAGGACATTAAAAATCACGTTAAAATTTTTAACATTTTAAGAAAAATTATGACTCAATAATATTACTATAAAATTTTATCGAAAAAACTCAATACTAAATGTATAAACAAAAAAACAAAAAAACCCCAAACCCTATAATCCTAAACATTATTTTAAACCAAACTTTAAACCCAACGCTAAACCTTTCATACTACCTAAACACTAAATCCTACCTAACCCTACACCCTATCTAAACCTAGACCTTAACCCTATCTAACCCTAAACCCTACATAAACCTAACCCTAATCCCTAAACCCTTCATACTACCTAAACCCTAAACCTACCTAACCCTAAACGTAAACCCTACCTAACCCTAAACCCTATTTAACCCTAAACCCTAACTAACCCTAAACCCTACCTAACCCTAAACCTTTCCTAACCCTAAACCCCTACCTAAAACCTAACCCTAAACCCTACCTAACCCTTACCCTAAACCCTACCTATCCTAAACTCTACCTAACCCTAAACCCTAATAACCCTAAACCCTACCTAACCCTACCCCTACATAACCATAAACCCTACTAACCCTACCTAACCTAAACCCTACCTAACCTAAAACCTTTCTAACCCTAAACCATTTCTAGCCCTAAACCCTACCTAACCCAAAACCCTACTAACCCTAAACCCTACCTAACCCAAAACCCTACTAACCTTAAACCCTACTAACCCTAAACCCTACGTAACCCTAAACCCTACCTAACCCTATACCCTACCTAATTCTAAACCCTACCAAACCCTAAACCCTACCTAACCCTAAACCCTACCTACCCTAAACCCTTTTTAACCTTAAACCCTACCTAACCCTAAACCCCTTCTAACCCTATTAACCCTAAACCCTACTAACCCTAAGCCCTACATAACCCTAAACCCTACCTAATCCTAAACCCTACCTAACCCCTTCTAACCCTAAACCCTACATAACCCTAAACCCTACCTAACCCTAAACTCTACCTAGCCCTAGACGCTACCAACCCTAAACCATTTTTAACCCTAAACCCTACCTAACCCTAAATCCTTTTTAACCCTAAACCCTGCTTAACTCCCTACCTAACCCTAAATCCTTTCTAACCCTAAACCCTACCTAACCCTAAATCCTGTTAACCCTAAACCTTGCCTAACCCTAAACCCTATTAATCCTACCTAAACCTAACCATAAATCCCATCTAACGCTAAAACTCTACCAACCCTAAACACTAAAAAATAATCTTAAAATTTAAAGTTAAAAAAATCTAAACTCTACCGCTATGTAATTTTTTGTTGTGATATTCAAATAACAAATTACATAGTGGATTTTAAATCTTACATCTATTATTTTAATTGCCAAAATATTTTGAAAGTTGTATCTTATGAATAAAAAAGATAGATTATATTTTAATAACGTTAAATTTTGTTAAAATAGAATGAAAAATATTATCTTAAACAAATAAAGAATTTTGATGAAATTTGAAAATCTTCGATTCAATAACAATTAATTAGTAATATTTCAAAAACCCTTAAAATATTATAGCAGTAGAATCTCAAAAAAAAAATATTAAAGTTCTCAAACATTTATTTGCCAATAACCATCCTTAAATCTTTGCTCATTCACAAAAAATAATATTCTTTACATAAATTGAAAACAACTTTTCAAAAATTTATGAAAATGTTTAAGCCCGCATCGCGGGCAAAACACCTAGTTTGTTTATATTTGCTAAAAATAATATAGAGACAAAACAGTACGCCTAAACCCTAAAATCCTACCTAAAACCAAACCCTAAACCCTACCTAACCCTAACCCTAAACCCTACCTATCCTAAACTCTACCTAACCCTAAACCCTACTAACCCTAAACCCTACCTAACCCTAATCCTACATAACCCTAAACCCTACAATCCTACCTAACGTTACCTAACCTAAAACCTTTCTAACCCTAAACCCCTTCTAGCCCTAAACCCTACTATCCCTAAACCCTACTAATCTTAAACCCTACTAACCATAAACCCTTTCTAACCCTAAACCCTACGTAACCCTAAACCCTACCTAACCTTAAACCCTACCTAATTCTAAACCCTACCAAACCTTAAACCCTACCTAACCCTAAACCCTACCTAACCCTAAATCCTACTAACGCTAAGCCCTACATAACCCTAAACCCTACCTACCTTAAACCCTAAACCTTATGTAACCCTAAACCCTACCTAACCCCTTCTAACCCTAAACCCTACCTAACCCCTTCTAACCCTAAACCCTACTAACCCTAAACCCTACTAACCTTAAACCATGCATAACCCTAAACCCTACCTAACCCTAACCCTAACCCTTCATAACCCTAAACCCTACTAACCCTACCTAACCTAAAACCTTTCTAAACCCTAAACCCTACCTAACCCTGAACCCTACCTACCCTAAACCCTTTCTAACCTTAAACCCTACCTAACCCTAAACCCTTCTAACCCTAAACCCTACTAACCCTAAGCCCTACATAACCCTAAACCCTACCTACCCTAAACCCTAGCTAACACTAAACCCTACCCCTTCTAATCCTAAACCCAACATAACCCTAAACCCTACCTAACTCTAAACCCTACCTACCCTAAACCCTACTTACCTCTAAACCCTACCTAACCCTACCTAACCCTAAACCCTACCTAACCTTAAACTTTACCTAGCCCTAAACCCTACCAACCCTAAACCCTACCTAACACTAAATCCTACTAACCCTAAACCCTACCTACCCTATGCCCTTTTTAACCATAAACCCTACCTAACCCTAAATCTTTTCTAACCCTAAACCCTTCCTAACTCTAAACCCTGCTTAACCCTAAAATCTCTATCTAACCCTAAACCCTGTTAATCCTAAACCCTGCCTAAACCTAACCATAAATCCCATCTAACACTAAAACTCTACCAACCCTAAACACTAAAAAATAATCTCAAAACTTAAAGTTAAAAAAACCTAAACTCTACCGCTATGTAATTTTTTGTTGTGATATTCAAATAACAAATTACATAGTGGATTTTAAATCTTACATCCATTATTTTAATTGCCAAAATATTTTGAAAGTTGTATCTTATGAATAAAAAAGATAAAATATATTTTAATAACGTTAAATTTTGTTAAAATAGAATGAAAAATATTATCATAAATAAATAAAGAATTTTGATGAAATTTGAAAATCTTCGAATCAATGACAATTAATTAGTAATATTTCAAAAACCCTTAAAATGTTATAGCAGTAGAATCTCAAAAAAAAAAATTAAAGTTCTCAAACATTTATTTGCCAATAACCATCCTTAAATCTTTGCTCATTCGCAAAAAATAATATTCTTTACATAAATTGAAAACAAGTTTTGTTTTTTGACTAAAGACCCAAGTTTAAATTATACCACTAAAATATTTTAATATTTAATTGTTCAGAAATAACAAATTAATGTTCTTAAAACAATAACCATCTTTAAATCTTTGCTCATTCAAAAAAATAATATTTTTTACATAAATTGGAAACAAGTTTTGTTTTTTGACTAGAGACCCAAGTTTAAATTATACCACTAATATATTTTAATATTTAATTGTTCAAAAATATATATAATTATATATTCGAGAGTAGACAATGCATAGATGATACTAAATTGATCGCAAGAATTCTTTTTGAAAAACACAATATAACTAGTATAATGTACAAAAAAACTTTTCAAAAATTTATGAAAATGTTTAAGTCCGCATCACGGGCAAAACACCTAGTTTGTTTATATTTGCTAAAAATAATATAGAGACAAAACGGTACGCCAAAATTCACCGGTCTGGTTCAATTCCTCCTCGATCCTACTCTCCAGTTCTCACAACTAAGCCGAACCAAGGCCAAACTACAAGACTACACTAATTAATTACACTACTTTTTGCAAGCCAATGAATCTATCTATTAATATTATATCTCTTCATTACATCCATTTTGATATACCACATTTCAAACAAAACTCTCAAATGATCGCATATAATTGATAGGAGAAAAGGTCTACCATTAAACATCTTCTTCATCAACCAAAGCCATCACAGGGATTCCTTTACTGCTAAAACTTGTACATTTCACCTGCAATGTGTCTCCAATCTCAAACTCTGTCTCCTCATCGCCCTGCGCTCATATATAAAAGTAGTAAGCAAACAATACAATGCAAGCACATTTAAGTATGTGGAAGAAAGGAATCAAAGATGACATACCTCGAATTTGTACATACCGCGGATTCCACCACCTAGATCAAGAACCAGTCCATGCGTTCGAATCTGGTGGACTTTGGCTGTCATTTCTGTTCCTATTTTCAGTTTCCGGGCACTAATCGATGGACTCTCTCCAGCCTCGTTATCTGATTGTTTCTCCTTCCTAGAGGGTTTCTTACCTTTTGAAGATGATACTATGTTAGAATTGTTTTCAAGAGAAGTGCATTTGAGTTTATCGTCTTGCGTCAGTGTGTCACCACAGTCATCCCGACTTTCTTCAGTAGCAGTGGAGTTGAGTGTCTCATCTTCCTTCACGGTCTGTTTAGAGGCAGTGGATTTGGGTTTCCGGTCTGGCTTCACTGTTGCTGCGCGTTTAGGTTTAGTGTTCTTGTCCACAGAAGAAGATTTCTCTGCCTCATCACACTCCACAGCAGTACGGATGACAACTGCAGGAACAGCTAATTTAGATTTCTGAGGTGGCTCCACGACACTGGGAAGGCTTGCAACTGTCTCCCCAAAACTAGACGTTTCTACGGAGACTGCCTCTTTCACCACCGGGAGTTTTTCAGGACGAGATGTTGGTTTGGGTAACAGTGCTTTGAGAGATAACTTTATGTTACCACGGACATCGGTGTCTATGCACATCATAGTTATGTACTTGCCAATATGTAATACATCTGAAACCTTGGATACCTGGAATAGCAACAAATAAACCAAACAATATCAATCTTCCAGATGAAGTAAGAGAAAACCGTATTTCATGGAAGATAAGCGATCACAGTTTATAACTAGAAAAACTTACTGGTTCATGAGATAACTCAGACATATGTAGTAGGCCTTGTTGACCACCATTGAACTCAACAAATGCTCCGTACTCTTTTATAGATGTTACTGTGCCTTTGTACACGCCACCAACAACTATTTCGCGACCAATGATGTAGTCAACCTAAGGACATACATGAATCAAATAAAGTCTCTGGGATATCTATCGCCTATCATTTAAAAGCTCAGTTGACTATAAGATACCTTTTCTTGAGCCTTGTCCATCACAGCCTGATTCTTGGCAACAATAGTTAATGTTCCATCATCAATAGACAACCTTGCACCTAAATAAATAGGGTTATATCTCGGAAGAAACGCTTCAAATTAAACTATATAAAAGAGAGGATGGTCTTCACAAGCTTATGGGTTTCATTCAAAAGAGTAGTTTACTTAAAGCATCAGACTCTTTCACTTGAAAATGACTACGTCAATTCCATAGTGTTAAAAGTACTTTAGAAATTAAAATGACAATTAAAGTCGATGTCAAAAGAATAACCTGTTTCCTCTTCAATCTTCCTCTTGAGGGCACCCATAGGTCCGATCAAGTTACGAAGTGCATCGTTGGTGTACTTCAAAGTTGCTGCAAAACAGACATAACTCTTAAGTTTTTAACAGGGAAAGTCTTATTAGCTAAGGTTAACATAAAAACAAGTGAGGAAGAAACCTAGCCGGCATTGCTGGTCTCGTGGGGAATTAATTTCTCTCTCCATATGGTCAAGAATCTGAAGACGGGCTTTACGTGCATTTTCTAATGATTCACAAACTATGTCCAATGGTATTCCAGCTGGCTTGATATCCAGTTGACTTGCCGTCACACCAGTTCGTGTGCCGGCAATCTTGAAATCCATATCTCCGAGATGATCTTCTAAACCCTGTAAAGCAATGTATGTAATCTCCATATAATCCAGTTCACCAACTTGATAAAACCAATGGTTCAGAAGACAGACATTATATCATCACAAGAAGCGCAAATGAAATGTAAACAAGAAGAAACCCACCAATATATCGGTTACTATACGGTAGTCTTTAATTTCTCCACTTGATGGATCAACGTCAGTGACAAGACCAACGGAGACTCCTGCAACATGAGCTCGCAGAGAAATTCCGGCATCCATTAACGCCATGCTGCCTGAGACAAAACCATTCCATTATGAACTTATTATGGCTTTGCAATAAACATACAAACTAGTAGGTGAAAGAGAATGATTACCTCCACAAACGCTTGCCATAGACGTGGATCCATCTGAAGCCATAACTTCTGAATTTATACGAACTGTATAAGGAAAATCTTCTTCAGGGGGCATGACTGCAAGCAATGCCTTTTCAGCAAGTGTTCCTACAGAAAATGTAAACACATTTAAGCATATGAAAATCTTTTAGATGAAAGAGAAAACAATAATATGTCTCTACGACAATTAAACTCTTAAGAATTTAATAAAAATATTGACCCATTGTTCCACTAGAAGCTAGAAAGGAAGTTGATATCAGTAACAATTACCTAGAAGATTACACACAAAAAGAAAAAGGCAAAAAATATACCATGACCAACTTCACGCCGGTTAAGGCCTAGTTTTTTTCCAACTTCATCTGTACAAAACGGAGGAAAGGTATAGTGAAGCATAAATTTCTTCTTCGGTGGGCCAACAAGAGAATCCAACCTTTGTGCATCTCCTGGGGCTCCAAGTGTGATAGTACAGAGCACCTTTAACACATACAGAACGTATTTACGAAGGATTTTTCATTAAATATATATTAAAAGATTTTAGCTCTATGCTTCAATTCTTTATCTTTTGAAGCAACCAAAACTTCTTTTAATGAAAAACTAGATTCTCTACGCGTGTCTTTAGCGACTGAAGTTTCAGCACAAACCTGAGTGTCTCCACGTGAGAAAAGTGCTGACCCATGCAACGCAGGCAGGTGATGCGATTCACAATAGATGGGCCTAACTTCATCAAGATGTCTGCCGTCGACCCGAAATCCCTCTGATATCATCCTTGAACGAACTATCTGATATTTAATTTCACACGTCAGTTGTACCCTTTTATGCAATCGCTTATAGTCTTGTATCAATAACAAATGCTAATTTTCAGAGATTACCTTCTTTCTCACTGTATCAACAGCCTTTGGAAGTATGCTCAAGCTTTCTTGATCGCCCTCTTCTTCAAATACTTTTTCCACATCTTTTCCAATGTTCTCTAGAGCCTCTCCACGTTCAAACTGTTCATATATAAAATCATCAGGCCAACTGAAACTCAAAATATGGAGGCAGAAACAAAGCCAGCACGCACCTTGCCACGTGAAGGATCGGTAAAGACGGATTCAATACGCTCTGCAGCCAAGTCAGTCACTTTTTCTAAAGTTTTCTCAGAAAGCATGGACAATTTATACTCCTTCTTTTGTTTCCCAGCTTTCGCAGCCAATCTAATTTGGGGATCAATGTACTTAACAGCCTGTGAATACCAAGCACAAACATAAGACTACATTACACAGTACTAGAAGATCCAACAAAATTTTCAAACATACCTCTGGATGAGCAAGTCTCAGAGCAGCTGCAAGATCTTTCTCAGTGATTTCACGGGCTTGAACGTCAATCATCATAGTTTTATCCCTTGTGCAAGCGTATATCAAATGAAGATCACTTGAGCTAAGCTACACAAACCAAACTACAACAAATGAGAAAGAGGCCACAATCTAGGAATTCAGGGAATGTATTTGTTTTACCTCATCCATAGTTGGATTCACAACAATCTGCCCACCTATCCTTCCTAACCTGATGACTCCAATGGGTCCTCCCCATGGAACATCCGACAGCATCAGCGCAGTCGATGCTGCATTAGCTGCAAGTATATCTGGATCCTGCTTCCCATCTGATGACAGAACATTTGCCATTATCTGCAACGTGAAAAAAAAATACAAATGAAGATACTTCCACATAGATCTATCAGCTAACGAATTGAAGAAACATCATACCTGAACCTCATGGTAAAAGCCAGAAGGAAACAATGGTCTGATTGGCCTATCAATAAGGCGGCCACATAACAGTTCCCTCTCTTTAGGTGCACCTTCTCTTCTCATATACGTATTAGGAATCAAACCTTGAGCGAACATCTTCTCTTGATAATCAACCTAACAATAAGAGTTTCAAACAAGTAGTATCATATACGTACAGAAACAGCTAATTAAATAACAAACTTCTCATGTGGGAAGATTAGATCACAGATTACTTCAGAGGATTCAAAATCATAACTTCAAAAATGGTGAAAGAGGATTGTAACGTACAGTGAGAGGCAAGAAATCTCCAGGAGATTTGGACTTAGCACAAGTCACGGTGGAGAGAACTTTGGTCTCGTCCATCCCCAGCACGACGGAGCCATTTGCGAAGCGAGCGATCTTCCCCGTCTCGAGCGTCACCACGCGAGACCCGACTTCGAACTCCTCCTTGAACGACTCCAGAATTTTGATTCCCGCGGAGGCCGGCGGCGAGCTAGACGGCGCGATGCCCAATCCGCCGGAGCAGATGGTGCGAAAGCCCAGAGCACGCCATGCGAGGAAGTTCGGAAGAGAAGATGACCTAGCTCGTCTCACGATCGATGACATTACAGAGAGAGAGAGAGAGAGAGAGAGAGAGAGAGAAGGAGAAGGGAAAGGGCTTTACGGAGGTTTAACGCACCGGTGATAGTGACTGGAGCCGAGAGTGAGATCGAGAAGAAGGGTTTTAGCGATCCCGGTCTGGTCCGGTTCAATCGAATTTTCTTAACACTTATCCGGTGAGAACCGTAAAAATGATTTCAGTGGGCCTAAATTTAAACTTACAAAAAAGGCCCAACTCAATTATAAACCCAAACCGGTTAAGCACGGTCGAATGTACCTAATTTTAATTTACTCCGGTTTAGTCTCGCGATTATCCGGTTTCGAATTGAAAAAGGAAAGCGAAAACCCTACTAAAGGTTTTGTCTCTTTGTCCGGATTAGATTTGTTCTTACAAATCACATAAACTCCATTGTCGTCACTTCGAGTTCGAAGCTTCTTCCTCTTCTTCATCTTCCTCTCTGTGAGTGTCTTTTTCTTACTTTGTCAGGTGATTGTGTTTGGTTTCAGTTTATTACCGGCTTGTATCAGAAAGTATGCTTCTTTGTTGAGATTAGAGTTTTCGATTCGTGTAATGACGTTTTATTTCTTGCTGATTACGTCTTATTCCGATTCTTAGGGTTAAAAGGTGCTGAAGGGACATTAAACTGTTTTTTTTCTGTACAGCTGATTCTCAAGATGCTACCAACTGAGTCAAAGAAGGCCTTATCTTTCAAGAGATGCATCGAAGATGGAGACTTGGTCATCGTTTACGAGAGACACGACGTGATGAAGCCAGTTAAAGTAACCAAGGACGGCGTGCTTCAGAACCGTTTCGGGTTTTACAGACACTCTGATTGGATCGGGAAGCCGTTAGGGACGAAAGTGTTGAGCAACAAGGGTAAATTTGTTTACCTGCTGGCTCCCACTCCCGAGCTGTGGACGCTCGTGTTGAGCCACAGGACGCAGATCCTTTACATTGCGGATATCAGCTTTGTGGTGATGTATCTAGAAGTGGTGCCCGGGTGTGTTGTTCTCGAGTCAGGGACAGGAAGTGGTTCGCTTTCCACTTCGCTTGCTCGTGCTGTGGCTCCAACTGGGCATGTGTATTCGTTTGATTTCCACGAGCAACGAGCTGTCTGTGCAAGGTTAGAAGAAGCTTCTGTTTAATTTGTGTCTGCCTCTCTTTGTTGTGTGCTCTCTTCTTTATGTATCTTTTGTTCTTTGGAACAGGGAGGACTTTGAGAAGACGGGTATTAGTAGTTTAGTAACCGTGGAGGTTAGAGATATTCAAGGACAAGGCTTCCCTGAGAAACTATCTAGTTTGGCTGATTCGGTGTTTCTAGACCTTCCTCAGCCTTGGCTCGCTGTTCCTTCTGCAGCAAAGATGTTGAAGGAGGATGGAGTTCTCTGCTCTTTCTCACCTTGCATTGAGCAAGTACAACGCACTTGTGAAGTCCTCAGATCAGATTTCATTGGTAAGTTTCTCTTTCTACTTTTGCTAATGACTTTGGGAGTGAAACATCTTATTAAGTATCAAATCCTAGAACTAGAAACATGTCATATAGACTAAAGTTATGTTCTTCTGTAGATAAGCCATTTACCTATAAAACATTCCTTGTTAATTGTCATAAGCAGATGTGTTTTTTCATTTTTGATCTCATACCGGTTTGTACTTGTAGAGATAAGAACGTTCGAGGTGCTTCTCAGAACATACGAAGTGAAGGAAATGAAAGTGGAAACTGGTGCTATGATTGGTGAGAGCCACGATGAGGAGGACAATGGAGGACAGAGACCAAGCAAGAGAAAGCACATTTCAAACGACGACGGCTACGCCATTTCACAGGACAACTCTTCTAGTGCAACTTCGACCGTTATGGCTAGGCCATGTAGCGAGGCAAGAGGTCACACCGGCTACTTAACGTTCGCAAGACTCCAGTGCCTATCTTAAGTACTTCATGTTTTTATCATATGATGGTACTAACACTTGTTGTGATTTTTCTTGTTGTAATGCAAATTTTGAACCAGAACTCTACTTCATAAGTTTTTAAAAACGTGTTTGAATTATTTTTGGAGAAATCTCAAAGTAGATTTTGTAATCCAATTAGTTGAAGTATAAAGAATCATTATTTTGTAACTGGATTATCAAAACTATACTAAAAGCCAGATATAAAGTCCTCTGAGAGTGTCCACATCAGATTGGAAATTCAGACCAATCAGAAGACTTCATTTTGCCATGTCATATATGGCTTATAGATAGAGTGGACTTTCGTTTAGGTTTTATTAAGATTATCAGTTTGGCCCATCCAGCCCATGTAGATAAACATGCTTCTTCGTCTAAGTTTGGCGACTTTCCCCGACTCTTCCACTTCATCTTCTCCAATTTCTGTTTTTTTTTCCTTTAGTTTCTCAATCAATGACGATGTTAAAGCAATTCTTAAAAGTTTTGCTCCACCTCTGCTTGATACTTCTCCTATATATAGCTTTATCTTTAAACCTAAATCAAAAAACCAACTCTGCAAAAGCTACATCCATGGCTATGAAATCCACCACGAAGTCTCAGCTTACCACCAGAAAATCTCCCGTCACCATGTATTTCATCGACATCTCACCAGGACGATCTGAGTCACAGCTTCGATTCTGGCTAATCCATTTTTAGGAGGCGAAAAACATAGCCAAAGCTGGGGCCTTTCTTGGGTTAGAGCTCCTACTCATCGATGAGTAGGTATGAGTTCTAATCCCCAACTCTCAGTCGATAATATTATAAATAGCATCCCTAAACCTGAATTATTTTAACTCCTGCAGGGTACTGTGATGCAAGGTTTCATATTTCATCCCACTCACTATATATCTCACAAGGTTTTGCTCCTCGATAGTGTTGAAGAACGTGTTGAAAGTATCATATGCAAACACACCGGCGAAATCGATCACTTTCGTCAAGGAAAAAAATCACAAAATCCAAGGGTCTTTCATCTGTTCTTCCTGGTAAGGTTATCCGTATCACACCCTTCAGATTCTTCAATTTTTTAAGCTTTTGCTTTTGGCGTTTCAGTCACCATTTAGATCTACTAAAAACCTAAACCTGAAGCACACGTAAGTGGGAAAACATATCTTTGTTTCTCAATTTCACAAAGCTTGGCTGTGTTTTTGGTACAGTTTATAAATCTCCTTGAGCCAAGAAGAAGAAGGTAACACTGATCTATTTTTTTCATGTTTCTCAATTTTCAAAAATATCTGACGCAAGTGTAAACTTAGATTTGAATTTCTGATTTTGTCGACACATCAAAGCAACTGTGTATTGACCTCTTTTACTTGATTTGAAGAACTAAGCAAACCAACATGCTGATTTGTTGTGTGGAGCAGGAACAAGAGATCATCATCATCATCATAGTTTTATACAAAATAGTATGCAAGTCCTGTGTATTAAAGAACACTTCTTTGTAAGTATCGTGATGAACTCACTAGGTGAAGAAATACGTTCTTTCCAATGGATAACTAATATTTAAAGGTTTGTTCATAGCCCATTGTTAAATATCCCTCAGGTTTACTGTAACTCTATTGGTTGATGTTTTAGCAATCATTTTCAGTTTTCATTTGTCTTCCGTGCTGAAAAGTTACAGATAGGCATCATTGGGCGTCAGAACGTCGGGAGTTCAAGTCTTTGAAATACATGGAGAAAAGTATGGAACACAATGATCCTTTTCATATCTTTAACACAATTTATTCAAATATAACAACATTACATTTCAACTGGTGATTTAATATTACCTTGCAGAGTGAAAAAATTTATTGCAGAAGTCGCTGGAACTACTCGAGACGTAGTGGAAGCTAATTTTAGACTCTGTGGCGTGCATGTCACTCTTCTTGACATTGGTGGTTTCAGAGAAACCAATGACGTTGTCGAAAAAATAGGTAAGTTATTATATTTTAATAATTACTGCGGAAATGTCTTCCTTTTCGGATGTGACACCCAGAGATTGTTCAAGCCATCTTCCATGAGAGTTGTTCGGATGGTCAGTGTGCACCGAGGATACAGAGGACTGCTTATATGAAGCCAATGCATTTGGGACTTAAGGAACAATGTGTTCGAGAACTTGAAGCAGTGCAAAGTCTATCCTTTAGTTTTCAAATTGTTCAAAAATGAACCTCGGTGTTCTTTTGTGTATGATACAAAATGGAAATTGGGTTACAAAGTAAATGAATTCTAGAAGTCTAACCCATCAAAACTATAATCTCGCTAGACAAAATCCTTCCAAAAAACAAAGTATATAATGAATATCATAACTAATCTTACCAACTTCTTAATTTATGGTTGAGTTATTTCAAAAGATTCATTTTAACACAAGCTCACATTATTATATTTTCAGTAAATGAATGATTATTAAATATGGTGTAATTTTATGTTTAACCAAATATAAATGCATCATTTCTTACACATGTTTATAAATTATAATAACTAGGAGTCTTCTTCGGTCATTACAATAACATGACTGAATTGGGATATCCTTTGTCAGAGAACATACGGCTGAACAACTTATATATTTTTATATCCACTAAAGTTATAAGAATATAATATAGGCTCAGTTCAGTTATTTCAACTATTAAATATTTTGGAGACCAATGTAGTGATATTAATAATAAAAATATATTGTAAATAATGTACATGATATTTTAATGTATAACTAAAATACAAAAATAATTGTAAAGAAAATTGATAAAGATAAAATTAAAAACAATGTTTATCTTTTTATTTTTTTAGTTGAGACATTGAATGAAAGTTGCCAAATGCTTCAATACTAAAATAAGATCTTATTTCAAAAAAACAATAGACATTATAACTATCTTTAAAAAAATACTCATAGAAAGGCAGTCTTCAACATATACACTTATGATAAATATTAGTTTATCAAGTTAAAAAATAACAAAGTAATAACCAAGTTATCACCATTTAATTTTTGGTGTTAATATATTATACTTCCTCCGTTTTTTAATATAAGTCGTTTTAGAGAAACTTTTTTGTTCTAAATTATATGTCGTTTTCGGTTTTCTATGTAATATTTATTAAAAATTAATGTTGTCTGACCAATGATAATATATCTTCTATTTTTCTATTGGTTGAATTGTGATTAGATAAATAAGTAATGATGTTTTTGTTTCGAAAATATAAGAAATTAATGATTTTCTTAATCTATGTGCATAGCTTTAAAACGACTTATATTAAAAAAAATGGAGGGAGTATAATTTTTGTTGAATTATGTAAAATATTTAAAATTTTCATAGAATTTTTTGAAATTATAAAATTTATGATAAATAAAAATTTAATATATATAAAATCATTTTCCGCGCGTAGCACGGACAACGACTCTAGTTTTTCTAAATCCTAAATTTAACACAACCATATAATTATGTAATTATTTAAAGCTGAGTTATCCTCAAAGCTTAGCAGAATCCAAATGAGAGTCACTACATTCAAGGTCTGCTAAGTAAGAACCAAACAAGACACAGATTGTCTGCACAAAGTTACTTATGTTATAAGAAACTATCTCAACCTCCCACTGCCTAAGATCTTCTCATCGTCTTTGTTGTTTCTCGCACCACATCGAGAATCCGACAATATTCATAGAACAAACAGGACTGATCACCTTCAAGACCACTCCTGCTCACTCTGTTACCACCAGCGAGGTTGTTGCAGGGGCTACCTCCGATCACTAGATCAAACCCACCAAACTGCTTCATCAACTCCACGATCTTCTCGTTACTCAGGTCTTGCACGTCTGCAAACTCTATCAGGGTTCCTTTCTGGTTGGTTTGCTCCCAGAAGTCCTTGAGAATGTTTCTGTTCACTGCCGAGATCTCCACTGAGACGACCGTCTTCATTGGAATCTGGAGACGGTGGAGCGCCACTTCTCCACCGCCAATTCCAGTGAACAGAGACAGAACGTTGATACCATATGGAAACAATGGTTTCAAGACAGAGAGGTGATACGCAACGGTATCCACCTGAAAAAAAGTTCAATGACAAACTATTCAACCATAGGCAAAACGCATGATGAAAACAAGTTCAATCACAAACCATTCAACCATAGGCAAAACACATGATGAAAAGGACAAGAGCGATCAAGAACTACTCTAATGAATTCAAAACACTCTATGCCGAATACTAAAACAGTTATGATTATGCAAATGCAAAACGCAAGATGGAAACAAGTTCAATCACAAACCATTCAATCATAGGCAAAACGCATCATTAAAAGGACAAGAGCGATCAAGAACTACTCTATGCCGAATACTAAAACAGTTATGATTATGCAAATGCAAATGCAAAACGCAAGATGGAAAAGTTCAATCAAAAACCATTAACGCATAGGCAAAACGCATGATGAAAAGGACAAGAGCGATCAAGAACTACTCTATGAGTTCAAAACACTCTATGCCGAATACAAGAACAGTTATGACTGTGCAAATGCGAGGTTGAAAGCTACCTGAAAAGAGTTGCCGAGTGACTTCAGACGCTCGGTCCTACTCATGCCACCGCCTCGTGTATGGTTTTTTGGAAATCCAAGAAGAGTCTCCATTTCATCTGGTTCAAGCGGCGCAGCTTTGTTCTTTCCCACCCACACCAGATTCCACTTCTTGCACTGCTCAATGACATACTTCTTCTTACTCTCAGGCGGTTCTCCACCATAAGGCTCAAGTGCTAACCGGATCCTGTTCGTCAGCTGAGCACTAGCGTTCACTGTCAGGATGCAGTTGAGCTTTGTTCTCTTGTCCCACTCTGGCCACCACTTCTTGGTCAGCGGAAACGCCTCGCTGATCGTGTACTTCGGAGGAGGCTGGACCTGATACCTTCCACTGATGGGGAGGTTGTGCACGTATCCTCGTTTCCTCGCTGCTGCACAAATATATTTCGAATCCACAAACTCCGGTGGAACGTCGTACAAGTGACTAGAAATGGTGTCCCACACGCCTTTGGGAGCAAGGGCGACGTTCTCGTAGTAGAAAAATGGAGGCATTCGAGCCATGGCTGGAAGAGATCTCTGCGTGATGAGTCCTGGCTCGTTTGGAACGCCAAATCCAATCATCGGATTTGGCAGACGAAGGGGCTCATCATCAGCAGCAGATGACCTCGGCTCTCTTCTTGGCTCTATCCGTCTCTTTTTGACATTAGGCTGCATACAGGACAATCCATGTTTCAGATTTCTAATGAAAATGCAACGCAAATGTGTAATGTAACTAGACCGCAAATTCAACCTTTTCATGGACTTTGAAACGAAATGACTATAAAACGGACTTAGAAGGTTTAACCATACCTTTTGTTCTTCAGGGTCAGCATGGAACTCATCGAACTCTCGAGCAATCTGAGCGGCACAAATGAAGTCTGCGAGATCTGCAATGCTCACATCCTCTCCTGAAAATTTTTAATCAGATAATTCTCCTTAAGTACCGAGAAGGAGACAACATATGATAGAGAGATGTATATAAACATCTAACAAGAGTATCGATTACTAAATCTAAGGCATGCATCACATAAGCAAAAGCTAAGACTAAGACTTTACATAGATCAAATAGCAAATACAAGTATGGCGTTTATGACACATCTCGTGGAAGAAACGTTAAGAAAAAGGAAAGCGTACCAGTACCACATCTCTCTATAGCAAGAGAAGCTTCCAACTCCGAGAATCCCATGTTCATTAAAGACCGCAATTGATTGCCGTTTTCAGAGGAGGAGTCTGAAACTTTCTGCCATTGTTTAAAACAGAATTTTTTTTAGAATGCATACAATTTACAAGTCTGCAACTAACAAAGCGAGACAATTGTACAATAGTGACTGGTGTGATGTACTGATGTTATTACCACAAGGAAATAAATATACCTCATCATCTGAGCTGAGGAAATTGGCATACTTCTCATCATCACTCTCAGACCACTCAATGTCCTCTTCTTCTTTGATTTTGGGCGATACCTCTGCCTACAAACCACCAAAAAAAACATAAGTTATGTTATTAATGTCATGAGACAAATCTATAAGGTATATTCTTAATGACATGATAACTTTGCATCACTTACTGCCGAGGAGATGAGTGCATTTGCTATCTCTTCAATGTTGTCTTCTCCTGCGATATAAGACAGATGTAAAGAATCATATAGACTTATAGAGCGTTTTACTTCTTAACTAAAGAGAGAGAGAGAGAGAGATAGAGAATTAATTACCATGCTCATGAATAGCCTTGATAACTTTCTCCTCCTCAAATCCCATAGCAAGGAAATGATCAATAGTCTTGGACTTGGAAGAACTAGCTTCACAGGTAACCTTCACAAAGAATAATACGAGGAATGAGAAACAACACACAATCTAAAAAAAAGACAGTAAGCAGGAGAAAGAATCCAAACAGTAGAAACTCACAGTGTATTTGGAGATAGCATCAATAATCACCACAGTATCTGCATTTGGTCCTGCAAAAGTTTATTTAACAATCACATTATTTAAAGAACACTAAGCAAACAACACATACGAACACAAACAACACTCACCATATTCATCGATAGCTCTAGCAATATTCTCAGGAGAGAACCCCATGTCAACCAGCGTAGCAAACAGCTCATCGGAAGAAGGGACTGCCGCCGGTGGGGATGACGGTGGAGATGACTGGTAGTTATCAATCTGCAAATCCAAATCATCATCGCTGTTCCAGTCAGCAGAATCTTGCGCCTGCATAAACAATTTCACAAAAAGCACCTTGATGAGAGTCAAGAGTAGCAGCAATAGAATAAGAATGTAAGTTAATAGCAATGTACCATGGTTGCAGCAGCAGTAAGGTGAAGAGACACTCGTAGTCAGAGTAACGAATCTTCGTCCTTCCTCAGAGTAAACCTACAAAAATTATCATCGCAAAACTGCTAAAGTTGGAAACTTTTGACTGGAGAAAGATCGAGTTTTTTAAATGGAATCAGTGATAAGAGTGGTTCAGTGAGACTACTAATGCATGTCCTCAAAGTTTGCGAAAGACGGACAAGTGTTTTAAAGGATCAAATTTCGAGAATAATTTGGCAGATCCTAACGAAAATTCTCTTCTGTTTCAGTGGGGGGCTTTTAAGAGAGCTTAGTGGGTTTTCGAAGAAAGATGGAAAAATAGACGGCGAGATCGAGTTTAACGGCGAGACAAACGGAGTTGAATGTACGAAAGCTACGAAGATCGTGGACTAGAGTTAGAGGAATTACCCAGAGAATTTTTCGTCTATGAGAGGAACAGAGAAGCAGAAACGCTCCCGTCGCCGGTAAAAGTCTGTTCTTCGCCGGTGAGAGAGTCGTGCTCCGCCGTTTGTCTACTAGTGAAGCATCGACATTGACAAGGGATGAGCATGGAAACGATATGCTGTATTTTGATTCGCTCCGTTTTAGTTGGATGAAGATCCGTATCCGGATCCGCTTTACAATTAGTTTTTGGGTATCCATTCTTTTTAATGGGCTACTTTTGATTGAATACTAATTGGGCTTTCTAGTGTATAAGTTACTATCGTTGTATCGTTTGAATACTGACATGTGACTTTGATGTGACAACAAGTTCATAAGGATACGAATTAGGACTTACCATTTATAACAAAAATGGTTACGACAAAAAAGAGTGAATTTCGTACACGATACTGGACTACACAAATTGGCATTACTCACAAAATTGCGTACAAATCCGTGCATGTAAACGTTGATATTTAAGTTGACAATTGAGAAACATTAGTATAAAAAATGATGTATATTATTTATTATACACGCCTGCTGCACATACAAATAGATTTCATTATACATAAGAAAATGTAATAGACGTTACATCAGAATCAGATCACGGGTTACGATTACATAATGGTGCAATTTTCAAATGGTACGACTTGCACGAGTTGTTGGGCATATACCGAAATTCTACAGACTGCTAGAAAATATTGTTCATGTGACTTGCAAGCTACGAGTTATGATCTCTTCCGTGAATTGCTGCTATCCAACCATTTTTCTTCGTAAAATCTATATCAAAATGATAAAATAACTAAACCAACAACAAAAATACATCTCTAATCGTATAGAAACTGCAACATGCACCACCTACCTCACACCTAATATAGTCGAAGATAATAAAAAAGTGTACAAGAAATCAGTTACACGACATGGAATCACTTGAAATTTAATTTCTTATATATAATCACACTTCCAACAGCCAAAGCAAGGTACAATTAATAAAATAGTAACAGCATTTCAGTGAATTTGGGGACCAATAGGCTCTTCAAGATCAAGAGATATAGAATAATTCAACAAAGTTTTGTCAAAGTCAACGCATGGGATCCATACATGTAGCAACGTGCTAGTCTATACTCTACAAGTCTATATTCTTCCTTCCACCTGGGGCTGCATGCAAAGTGTATCTTCATCACGAGTTCAATACATAACTTTGAATCTTACTAATATACCATAATCAAACCGTGCTGAGCATCCTATTCTCGTGCAACTAATATGGACCTTTGAATGTTCATGAGTTCGAAGAAAAAATGATAAATAGATTTTATATAGCATTTGAGAAGATTCAATGAACACCACAGATTTAACCTAAATTACGCTGCTTAATTTAAGGAATTCAAAATAAAAAAAAAAGATTATCTTATGATGAGGTCTACGTGACATGCCTGTGATTGTATGGCAACTTTTCTTGACTCTTTAATAATCCTTTGCCTGATAAATAGATTTTGGTTTTTGTGTTAACCGAAGAGCTTACCAAGACCAGCTCAGTACCTGAAAAGACCCGTGTTATGTTATAAAGTATAAACGAAAGTTGATCAGATGTTTCTAGCAACTAAAGTACTGCACAGACACCTCATAGCCATTCAATGGAACTTCTAATTAATGCTAGAGGAACATTAAGATGTTAGTAATGATCGACACAAACAAATTCTAAGTAACACTGCATTATTCATGAACAATCAAAGCTAAATGATATTAAAGAACTCTGAGTAATACGCATTGTTCAAGAACAAATCAAAGCCAAATCGCAAGTAAAGTGTGACGATGCGGTCAATAGAAAAAGCTGATCAAGCAAGTAAACCCCCATCAGCTTTTTTGCTCATTTTCCAATTAAATTAAAATATAGCAAATGAGTAGAACATGCTTGAAGAGGAAGAGAGTTCCAAAGCTTTTTGTCCTCATCTAACTGTTTAACTGTTTCATAGTTTCATAACTCATATGTGGAACAGTGTTTTCTCTACTTATAAATATGAACCTCGTCTCATCAGTTCCTCATCATTCAAAATCTAAACACATTTCTTCCTAGACACAAATTATTTCAACATACTAAAGATGTATAGTCTAACCTTGAAATGTCTTGCCCTGAAACTTCTCCTTTTAATCTCTTGTGACGCTAGACACAGTGTATACTGGAGAGGAAACCGCAGGTCTAACGCTGAAGGGGGAAGTTCCGGAACGTTCAATGTCCTTGACTATGGTGCAAAAGGTGACGGGACAAGTGATGACACGAAGGTGAATTAGCATTTCAATGGTTTAGCAGCAAATATAATGCAACTATACCGTCCAAACAATGAAGATTTTGATGATCAATGTACCTTTGATATTGCAGGCCTTTGAAGATGCTTGGAATGAAGCTTGTAAAGTGGCAGCATCGACATTATTAGTTCCATCCGGTTCTACGTTCCTTGTTGGACCTGTCTCCTTCCTGGGAAAAGAGTGTAAAGAGAACATTGTATTTCAGGTGAATTTCAAAAAAATAAAAAAAAACAAAGAAATGTTATTCGAGCAACTTTAGTTATATAGTTGTGTATTTGGACATTGTGCAGTTAGATGGAAAGATCATAGCTCCAACAAGTTCGAGTGTCTGGGGATCAGGTCTCTTGCAATGGATGGAATTCAAATCACTTACAGGAATCACTATAAAAGGAAAAGGAGTAATAGATGGACAAGGATCGGTATGGTGGAACAAGTCCCCTGACTATGATCCAGCAGATGAGAACGACATGGTAATACTAAACTCAATTTCCCTAGCTAAACAAAATTAAAAAAAAAAAATCTAGCTTACAATAACCTCTGCTTCCTGTACCTTTTTTATTTGTGAAAGATGAAGGATCGAAAGGGCACGAAAATGCCAGGAACAAAACCAACAGTAAGTTTCATTTGATTGCCTCATGGTTGGAGATGCCAATTAAAGTCAAAATGTGAAACTTAATCAATTACCTTGGCTGGTACGTAGGCGTTGAGATTCTACGGGAGTAACGGTGTAATGGTTAATGGAATAACCATACAGAACAGCCCTCAGACCCACCTCAAGTTTGATAACTGCGTAAACATTCAAGTGTCTGACTTCACAACTTCATCTCCTGGAGATTCTCCAAACACAGATGGAATCCACCTGCAAAACTCTCAAGACGCCGTTATTTACCGCAGCACGCTGGCTTGTGGTAACAACAGACTTCAAACATACCCCATTTTGTTTAAATTATATTTTGTTACAAGTCAATATATTCTTAATTAGATACTACAAGTCAAATCATCAAAACATTTCCAGATTATACTTCCTCAACAAACTTGCCAAGATGAAGAAATAACAATTTCGTGCATTTTACAGGAGATGACTGTATATCAATTCAAACAGGATGCTCAAATATCTACATACACGATGTAGACTGTGGGCCTGGCCATGGAATTAGCATTGGAGGACTAGGAAAGGAGAACACAAAGGCGTGTGTTTCAAACATCACTGTCCGTGATGTCACTATGCATGAAACTACGAATGGTGTTCGAATAAAATCCTGGCAGGTAAATTCTTCTACACATATGTTTGCATAACAAAACAAAGGCAAAGACAAATCAAAGTAACCGCTCAAAGATTCTGACAACTTTCTATTATGTTTAATGGTAGGGAGGGTCAGGGTCTGTAAAACAAGTTATGTTTTCAAATATCCAAGTCAGCGAAGTAGCTAATCCGATAGTAATAGATCAATATTACTGCGATGGTGGAGGATGCCACAATGAAACTTCAGCAGTCGCTGTATCAAACATAAACTACATAAACATAAAAGGTACCTACACAAGGGAACCTGTACGCTTTGCATGCAGTGATAGCTTGCCATGCACAGGGATCTCACTGTCGACCATAGAGCTTAAGCCGGCCACAGATAAAGCAAGTTCAAGTGAGCCTTTCTGTTGGGAAGCACACGGTGAATTGAAAACTGAAACTCTTCCTCCAATTCAGTGTTTGAAAACAGAAAAGTCTACAAGTCAGTCTTCCAATGATGCTTGCTGATAGTAGAGCAAGATATAATGTAAACTATTAAGGTAGGATCATAGGAATCATACGAATAAAAAAGGATTTATTCCCTTAGTTTCTCTATACTAGTTTGTATAAATCAAATGCAGACAAAATGTAGCATATTGCATAGTAATGTATTGCATTCTGTTATAGATATTTGGAGTTACCAACCCATAACCTAAGGAAGAATTTCATCTGTGAGGCAATAATCTAATTATAACTTTTGGACCAGTTACGACAGAACAAATCACAAGCAACATGATAATACATAAAATAAGTTATATCATCTGAGACATGCAGAGAAAATGTACGCTAAACAACATACAAAAGTTTATTTACCTAAGATTCCAACACAAGTAAAAAGTGATGCATTTTAGTTTGTAACAAAGTTACACCATGACATGTAAAAGGCCAACATTATATAACAGCGCAAACAGACAATCTGAATAATATATTACTCTGGCAAAAAAAGATTCTGAAATAAATGATATGTGTTACAACCGTACATCATGTTTGGGAGATTTGCATCACACAATGTGATGTCCTCCTCTGGATTTAGAAAGGCAAACGTGTTTCTTGTCATTGTCTGCTCCCCATACCATTGTTAATTCCTGCAGCGGAAGATATGAAGGAAAAAGTTCACAACAAAAAGCCAAGAGAACAAAAAATAAAACCTCAAACTTATTAGAAATAACAGTTTTTTACCCATACCCTAAACGAAGATGAAACGAGAATTGAGCGAGAATGTCTCATCGACGTTTGCCAAAACCAACTCCTGCTTTCCTTTTTTGTCGTGCTTGTACTTTTTCAGGGCTTGGCAGTCCAGTTTTCTCTTCGTACTTCTTTTCCAGGGCCTGCGGAACAAAACTTGTCAGGATACTTATTGCAAAGACGTTCACGAAGAGTCACGATTTAACTACAGGTTATCATAGCATTAAACTCTGTCCTCTTTCAGTTTTACTCACCTCTAGCTCTTCACGAATGGTGTCAAGAACGTCATCCGTCATTCTGTCGAAGAAGAGAACTCCCTGTCATTGACAGATCCTTCAATCAGACAGAAACAAAGGCTCACAAGTGATACTCACATACAGCAACACCAAACTCATCCATGAAAACAAGTAAGATTGCATACCCAGTAACACGCTAACACATAACGTACTAAAAAGGATTGGGTCTCATGAGTGAATGAGCAAAAATCAAAAAAAATATATCAGTTTCATCTCAAGTTTCTTCTATTTGTTTCAACATAAACCAATGCCACTAAATTGTCCACAAAAAATACTTTTATGCTTTGTGTCTAATGTTCAATCAAGCAAATATCTCAAAGAAAATGAAGAAAGAACCTCTAAGTGGTCGTATTCGTGCTGAAAGATTCGTGCAGGTAAACGTGATAGACTGATCGAAAATCTAGCGCCAGTAATGTCTCTTGCGTCAATCTTGACAGATTGTGGTCGCTGAAAAAAGCAAAAACCAATCACCCATAAAAACCAATATCATGGAAAATGATGAGTAATATGGTAAAAGAGAAGTCCAGAAAGGCTAAACATACAACTACATCAGCATAGATCCCAGGGAAGGATAAGCATCCTTCGTTGAATGGTACTAATTTATCAGAATACTTATTGATTTTCGGATTAACAAGAACAATCTCTTCTCCTTCACCAGACTCCCCAGCTGGATTAAACACCATGAGTTGAACATTGAGCCCCACTTGTGGTGCTGAGAGCCCGATGCCATCCGTTCTGTTCAACAGCAAGCAATCACAGTGTCAATCTCAATCTGTTTTGTGTTATTTAAGTACAATGTTCAATAACAATTCAAACACATTTACATTTCTATAAATTTAAAACATATATTAACAAACACTTTTAGGCTTCGAATGTTACGAACCGACCCGCACCGCACCGCAGTTAACACTAACAAAAATCTCTACACATACCATATATCTATACGTTTTTATAACTGTTAAAACCGCACCGCAGTTAAACCGTTTGTCTTGCACTGCTCAAACCGCAGTTACAGCCTTAGTCTAAAATTAGTAAACGTATAACGAACGACTTACTTGTACATAACATCGAACATAGCATCGGCCAAGTTCTTCAAATTCTCGTCAAAAACACCAATCCTCTTGCTCTTAGCGCGTAAGATAGGATCCGGATACTCAACAATCTTCAACGGCGTCTCGAATTGAAGATCGGATGCTTAAATATACATTATCACGAACAAGTTACACTCAATCACTAGTAATATCAGCTCAATGAGTAAAGAAGTTACCGGAAGCTATTTCAGATTCCTTGCGCGAGACGCGCTTTACTTCAGCTCTGACCGGAGATGTCAACGGTCCGGTTCGGTTCGCGGCGGAGGAGGAGGAGGAGAACATGACGGTGGATTTGAGCTGACCATAGCCGGGGAAGAGATTCGGAGCGCGGCGGGAGAAAACCGGTGATAAGAAGCGAGAAAACGGTGGAGCTTGGAGGAAACAGCTACATACGGCCATGGCTAGACTTGAAGAGTATTTTTCGGCTATGCTGGATTTGTGTGGAGGATAAAGTAAAGACCAAGGATTGAGTAGACTTTTCTGTAATACCGCTATTTATCAGGGAGTAGTATGCAATTAAAGGGATTCTAAGGTAGGCACTTTTAAGATTAAGTAATTCTATTGGGGTGATAATGCAATATAATAATAACTATTGTACCACATTGGTAAATAAATATTTCTAAAATTAGATTGGAGCTGGAGAGTCATTTCCTCTTCGAAACTCGCGGCTTGCTCTACAGTAAGATCCTTCTTTGGAGCTTCTTCGAAAGGTAAACGTTTCTTCTTCTTCTTCCTCCTCGATTTCATATTCTCTCTATCATCGTTTCTCAACATCTCTGGTATCTAATCTCTACCTTCTTTACAGATTGATCGATAGTCTCTTTTTACTTGTTCAATCGCTGATTCCTACGATTGTTTTAGATTTGATTTGAATCTGATGTCGTGCAAGTTACGATCCACTGATCGAGCATGCTTTCCCCGATTTAGAACGACTGGTTCTTACAGAATCTTCGTCACTATGCTTTCTTCAAGGATCTGATTATCGATATTGATTGAGCCTATAAGAACTTTGTGTTGAGATTATTTGGGATTGATCGTGTTTATCAACGATTCAGACTTTCTGATTGTGTTGCTGATAGATTTAATCATTTTAATAAAAGCTTTTTCGTTATTGCGTTGTGGTTTGGGTGAAGGGGATAGGTAAAGGAAGATGGGGCTTAACTTCACGAAGCTGTTCAGCAGGCTGTTTGCCAAGAAAGAAATGAGGATTTTGATGGTGGGTCTTGATGCTGCTGGTAAGACCACTATCTTGTACAAGCTCAAGCTTGGCGAAATCGTCACCACCATCCCCACCATTGGTTAGTTTTTATGATTCCTGAGTCCTTTTCTATGTTATAAGATGTTGCTTGTCTCTTTTTACTTGTGTGTGTGTGTCTCTATTGGCTTTATATTAATCCAAGTTCTTTGCAGGATTCAATGTGGAGACTGTTGAGTACAAGAACATCAGCTTCACTGTCTGGGATGTGGGGGGTCAGGACAAGGTACGCTTTCTAACTCTTGCCTGAATCATTCTTCTCTACATCACGTTTCTCAAGCTGCTCAGCATGTCAATGATATCCTCACTCAGCATGATTAGTACTAATGTTTGGTGTGAACCCAGTTATATGTATCATGTAAATTTTAAAACTGTATGTCTACAATCATGTGGTTTATTATCTCCATGTCCAGTGTTTAGGTGTGTGTTTGTCTTCTTCTGTTTCGGTTTTTTTTACATTTAGAATGTGCATTCTTTGAAAAACCAGATTCGTCCCCTGTGGAGGCACTACTTCCAGAACACTCAAGGTCTTATATTCGTGGTTGATAGCAACGACAGGGACCGAGTTGTGGAAGCTAGGGATGAGTTACATCGCATGTTGAACGAGGTTAGCTTCTCTTCCTGGTTTAGTCTTGTACAGATCAGTGTGAGACAAAAACACCTTTCCATGGACTCTGATTTACTTAAACCTTGTTTGCAGGATGAACTGAGGGATGCTGTCCTTCTCGTGTTTGCTAACAAACAAGATCTTCCCAACGCAATGAATGCTGCAGAAATAACCGACAAGCTTGGCCTTCACTCTCTTCGCCAGCGCCACTGGTAAAGATGTTATATTCTTTCTCCTATGTTGGCATTCACTTGGTTAGATTGGTCTCAGTGTGGTAGAATGTGACTTCTTATGATTTTTTTCTTTAACAGGTACATTCAAAGCACTTGTGCCACATCTGGGGAAGGTCTTTATGAAGGCCTTGATTGGCTCTCCAACAACATCGCTAACAAGGTAATTAACTAAATGCCCCCCATTTTATAAAACTAAGTAGAAACTCTTTTGAAAGTATTGATGCCTAAGTAGCAACTTTTGGGGATTCAGATTGTATATTCATTCATGTCATCGTGTTTATATTCATGTTGATCAAACCTTTATTTTGATTTGAGTAGGCATGATGAAACTGCTGGAACACGTTTTTGCAACTTGAAAGAGACCATTAGTGATTGTGGAGAAGAGAATGAAGAAGAAACAAGTATTGTGTATGATGTTGTTTCAACTGTCCGTTGATCTCTCTGACCTTATCTGTGTAGCCTCTAAAACTCACCTCTACTCTTTTTACCCGTTTAATGGATTTGTGTTTTAAGTTTTTTTTATTTTTACAATTTCGTTTGTGTTTCCAAATATATTGAAGCTGGGTAAGCAATAGAGATGTTACGTTTTTTATATAAACCATATATTTAAGACAGAAGAGTCGAAAGATTACACACCGAATAATAGAACTTCTGTTTGGATGTTTTAGAGAATGAAAGACGAAGGCATTGACCACACAAATATATATCATGTGAATCGAGTTTCTACAACAACTAGAGACGCACCACATACTAGATAATTCAAAAGAGTTCTGTTTATCCTTTTTCCCTTCTCATGTACTGCAACATACGGTTAGTTTGTTGTCTCTCAGAGACAAAAGAACACCGCATGGATTGTCTTGCTTTTGGAATTTAGTCATCAGCTGGATCTTGTGGACTCTCTTCAGCACTGCGTTTGATTATGATGACTGGGCACTCTGCATGCTTCACACAAAACTCACTAACCGTTCCAACAAATACCCTGTCCATATAGCAACAAGTGTGAGCTGATTACACAATAGCCTGAGGTTTCAAACTCTATTAACATACTTAATGCAAGTACAGGGCCCTACTCCTCAACTTCTGTCAAGCATAAGTTAGTTAAAGCATATGATTATCGCCTTAAAATGTCTAATATCGCATCGGCAGTGTTTTTTATGCATGTGATCCCACCTCTTAAACCCATAAGGCATTTAAAACTACGTAATGAAAACATCAACAGAAACTACCATTGGTTTTGGTGGTGAATAGATGCCAAAACCACCAAAAAGACTAGTTTACACAGGTATAAAGCATAGAACTTGAGGAGTGTACGTACTTTTGAAATGGACCGAGACCACGACTTCCCACAACCAGAAAATCTGGCCTCACACGCCTAACTTCATGGCATATCACTTCCGTGGGATCACCTTTCCTGATCCAGGCCTCACACCTAACCTACACGTTCAACAACGTACATGTATCAAAAGTTCTACTGATATGAGATCATAATACAAGTTAGGGATGTATAGATCTATCAATGAGTTTTACCCCAATCTCATGACATTTATTAACGAAGAACTCAAGAAGGTGAAGTCCATTAGCCTTGTTACGCTCCCTCATGTTTCGGAAGTCATCAGGGGAAGCATATATGCTGTCCACGTCATCAAAACCTGGTTCCCAATCCATGACCAATAAAATTAACATCAGCTTTCTATATATCTAAACCCAAAGCTAGTCAAACTCAATCTTTCTGAAATTTCGATTGTAAACTCAGCAATCCGCAGCTATTAACAGCATAAAGAAGCCTATGAGCTACTGAAACCTTAAACAAATCAATCGTACACCATTATCATCGAAATTACGAAGAGAGTCAAATTCAAGTATCGAGAAAGCGTAATAGACGGTAGTAAAGAAGAGAGATCAACCGTCTTCGTCCTGGACTTGAGCGTGAAGCAAGAGGAGCTTGAAGCCAGAGGTGTTGGACCTAACGATCTTCTTCAGTGTCCACTCGAACGCCTTTTTGCTGCTTATCGACGCGTGCGGGTAGCCTTTGATCGTCGACTCGTTCACCGCCACCATCACTCGAGTTGGCTCGCTCTCCATTTCTGAAATCGTCGTCTCCGTCGTCGTTCTCTAGAGGCAATCAAGCAGGGTGGATTCGCAAAGTCCTTTGAAAATAGAAAGATATATTCTGCACGGACGGCGCATTTTATATCAGGATGGTACAAGAATTAAGGAGGAATGCTAAAATACGCTCGGTCGGTCACGAGCTGCCACCTCAAATAAATCATCGTTAGACCTTTTATAATGGGCCTCATATTTGGCCCAACAATAGATGTTATTAAGGAATAGGCCCATTAAAATCCGTATTATTAAACTAAACTTTCCTAGGATCCTATAAATTTAATCATTTTTAATGGATCGAGTTTGAACCAAATGAATCCTTAAATTTACCATGGATCCAGCTTTAAGCATGTTTTATCGAATAAACCATTTCTGCAAATCTTTTCATTGTCAACTACATGTAAATGCACACTATCAAAGTTGACACAATTTTGCTCGCTAATTACTAATAACTATATGAACACACAGACTAGGAAAAAATTTGACATTATATATCCTCCGAAATTTTCTAAATACTAACTAAAAGATTCCTAGAACGTTTTGACTTTTTGATTAAAATCATTGGATCCCAGTGAAGGAGACTCGACCAAATCCAAGATGACCAATCTGATACAACTCTAACCACACTCTCTCGGCTTCAACTCTTGCACTTATTCTCGACTCATCATCTCCTCTACTCGACGTCGTCGTTTTGTCCTCCTCCTTCGTTAAACTCCCATCTCTCTCCACTACAAACCGGTGATCATCATAATCTCCGCCGCCACAACATCCTACGCCACCACCGCATTTCTCATCTCCTCCGGCCATCTCAAACACATCTTCACAGATGAATTTCCCGCGGTCTTGTCTCATGTGTAGCTTCCTCTTCTTCTTCTTATTCCGGCTCCGACCGAGACATCGCCGTCCGATCATCCACGGGACTTTAACGAAAGTGAGAGTGAGAAAGTTTATGATCGCACATGGACAGCAACAAAGCGCTACACAATCAGCAATAGCAGCCGCCGCCCACGACCGGCATCTCTTGCCAGAGCATTTGACTTTATCGCCGTGAATGTGATGACGGTGTCGACGGCTCTCTTCGTAGACGGCGTCGTTTTGACAGTGGGTCCCGCCATTGTGTTTACGTGAAACTCGATGCGGGTTTTCCTCCATCAAAACAAAGTCCTGCTAGAAAAAGAAAGCAAACAATAAACTTTGTGTTGCCCAAAAAAAAAAAAAAAACAATAAACTTTGTCACACTCTCTATGTGTTGTTGTTATATATGCGATACATCAATACGTAGATATATATGTATGTATGGGTTTATGGATCAAAGTTTTGAAAAAGAGTTCTGCTTACAAGTTGATACGTATAGGAAATAGTAAAGAATGACGAAAACACAGAGAGAGAGGTGTAGGAAACAACAACTCGAGATTTTCCATGCACTTTCACTTAATGACTCTACGCAGTTCAGGTTTAAACTCACTACTCTCTTTAAGCGCGTGTACGTAACACCACGGCAATAAAATGTTTTAATTATCCTTTTGTCAAATTTGAATCAAACATCTTATGTCTAAGAAAAAAAATGTAAACGGTTTGGTCTAATGACTGGTTTAGAGATCTGAATGAGCGTGTGAAGATAAAAAAAAAAAGGTTTTTGAATATGTTTAGTAAGGAGCTCTTCTAGGGATATGTAATGAATTTAAAGTACCTTTTGTTTGCTTTGAGTTTTGTGGTAGCTTTGGTAGGTAATCTCATTATGCATTATATTAGGCCATTTATCTGTTAGTTTTTTTATATCTAGACTTGGATCAATAAGTTGTATTGATTGTACGTAGCATTGTTTACGTTCTACTCTATAATTAGTAATTTACAAGTAGGAAATAAAAGAATTTGTTATCTGAAACTAGTTTATGCCATAAACGAAAAGATGGAGATTGTTGAACCAGCAAAAAACTATAGTGACATATTATATTGATTAATGAGGAACTATTAAAAGATTAGTGTGATAACGTGGATGGTTAGTGGGAAGGATTCTCTTTCACGTGGACTGCCGGGTCTTATTATGGCCCAATTACGTGGCCTGTAATAAAATACAATTTAGACAGCAATAGAATATAACTAGAGTATTGTGCAAGTATCAATACGACAATAGCCCTATAAAGTAATAGTCCTAGAAAGTCTATTAGGAATCTCCCTCAAATAATTACAGAAAACAATAGAATATGTATTTAGATATATACTGCTTACTAAGATATTCATAAGCTATTTATTTATGGGGTATTGATCACAAAGCTTTGACTCTTTCAAAATGTTGCAGGATTGCATTTTCTGGTTAATTTTAGCTAATGTGAAACGGTAAACAATTTTAATTTCTGTTTAGAGAAAAAAACAAAAACAAACTCCCATGTTTATCGGAGTGGGACCTAGTACAGTTGTCCTTTTCACTTATATAAGGTGAATGTGCAAACTGGTGGGTAAATTTTTAAAAATGTAATTTGCATGTTCATACGCTATACTGATGTATATACTCACATGGCCATACAAATATATTTATACCGTATAAATGCTTATCATTGTTAGAAGCTAAATCTCGTTATAGATGGACATTTCATTGAAAGAACACAACTCAGAATCGAAATACTCCATTCACACATGCAATCTAAAAAGAAAAACAGCTACACGAATTTCCAATTAATTTTGCTGTCGGCATTGAGACTTTTTCTTGTAGTGTTTTAAATTAATCAACTAATCAGGGTTTAAAATAAACAAAGCTCTTCGAAAATATGAATTGTCAGTGATGAACACTATGTGCAACTAGTTAAGAGCATGATCAACGTTAACTAACTGGGGAGGGGAGAAATTGGATCTTCTCAAAAAAAAAAAAAGAAGGATGCAGCATGCATAAATAACCCTACATGAGATCATGAGAAAAATGTAGAGATGGTTAGTGGTGAATGGGTTACCTTTGAGGATTCCTTAGCTTGCTTTCTTTCGGGGTATAGTAAATATAATTATGTACACATATACATAAAGGATCAAAAGAAATATAGTTTCAGTTGATGTGTGTTTGTATATTGTACTAATCTTAAGATAGAAACTGTGGTTTTGTATGATGGAAGAAATAGTAGAGGAAAGTGAATGAGACTAAAACCCTCAATAAAAAAACAGAACAAGGAGAAGGAGAAGAATAATACGGAGAGGATGAATAAAGATCCTTGATCTAGCAAAGCTCTATTTATATATGAATGTTTTTTAGTTATACACAGTCTCTCTATTTCTACATGTAATCTCTTTTTATACTATATCCACGTGTACAGAAAGAGTTAAACACGATTTTTCTTCACGATATACGACCACATGCTAAATATCAAGCTATATATGTACACAAATAAGCTAGTAGATACATATGCAAAATGTATTTTATTTTAGTATAAGTTCATATATATATAGCGGAGTAAAAGATTTTCGTATATTTACGATTAGTTCTTTTTTTTTGTAGGATACGTATGATACGGGTTGTTAAGTTAAACCGATTTAGAGATTGATCCGCGAATCTGTATAGATATTGATTTTTATACATTAATATTTGTTTTTCATAATTAGTGTTATATATTTCAGATGAGTAGTAATATAAATAATTGTATTCAAAATACTTGGATTAAAATGTGTTCCATAGAATAGAAGACAAACGGCCCGGGGTAAAGAAAGCAAGCATGCCAGAGTAAAGAAGAAAGGTTGTACCCCGACTCTTTCACTAATCTTTCTTCGGATAATATGATTATTTTTTGTACAAATATTCGAACCCGTTTCAGATACATTTATTATTTATATATTTTTAGGTTTTTAAACTCATTCATACCTATAATGACACAATTCAAAACCCACACATAATTCAATTTGAGCCTAATTTCAAAACAAAAAAAATGATACCTGAAAAAAACAACTCGTACTTAAATGAATAGCCAATGTTCATACTTAACTGATTTTATAAACTAATAAAAAGATTTTTTCTATGGTTTGGCTAAATTAAGTGAAATAGAAATATTTTTTTTATTTAGTAAAATAATTATATGGAGTGAAAATTAAATGATAATAAATGTAATGCATTTTTATTATTTTGATTTAAGTTATTATTTTATTCACAAAAACATATCTTTAAATTATGTTTTTGGCTACGTAATTTCCCACCGAGTGAAACTAAAATAAAAAAAAAGTTTTAATAAAACAAACTAAAACGAATGTTTAACCATATGCAAAACCTAGTATTTTACATTTTTGATTTTATAATTGGCACAAAGTTAATGTTGATGAACAAATAAATAAACATTTGTACTATTACTATTGTGGTAATATGATTAATGATGTGATGTATTATTAAGATAATATAATTAATAAAATTGTTAAGTTGAGTAATTATATTAATGAAATTATTAAAATGACATTATACTTTTTTTTTTTATAGTGCTATCTATGTTTACAAACAATTTTCATTTATACTATTATCCATGTTTTTAATCCGTATCAAAAAATATAGATTAGATAATTAGGTTGCATCAACCTATAAGTAATATGACTGTTTAGATCTTTGGGCTTAAGCTAACCAAAACTTAACTAGCAAATTATTCTTTATTACGGACTTGGAGCTCTTGCAAAGGAGTGCTCTATACTTTTTTCATACGTTTTTCAATTTTGTTGATTCTTTAATAAGGTTTCGGTTAGTAAAAGACTTATAGATGTACATAATATCTTTTTAAAAGTTGATCAATAAATTTAACATTTCATCAAAAAAAAAAATTATTCTTTATTAGCTTTGATTATTTATAGACGAGAAATAGATCAATTCGAAGCCGAGAAATGTGCGATATGTTCAAAGATTTAGTGATTCTCAATATTGATAATCAAATAGATGTAAAGCCCGTATAAATATAAGTGCAAGTTAGTAAGTAAATTCCAACGAGTCAACGACAACAGGTTACATACATACTTAAATAGTTACATTTTTGAAACAAAACAGTATATAATTAATTTACAAAAAAAACAGTAGTATATAATTCCATTAGAAAAGGTATTAATTATTGATTGATCTTTTTCGCATATACTATGTGTTTACTTCACTTGTTTTGTATATAATCTCCTCTTGTATCTCATTTACTACTAATGAATGTTTATCCTGAAATACTAAAATAATGTTCTCATTTTTCAGTGATCATGTCATATGATAATGTCTGACCGTGACTAATGAAGAGCTTTTTTCAATGATACGGTGACGTGATCGTGTCTAATTATAATTTTAAATCGATATATATATATATATATATATATATATATATATATCACACTGATAAGAATATTTGTGTTTGCGCATTAAGATATCAATATACTTACATATATATTATTGTAAATAATTCGACTATACGTGTACAATGTATATAATATATGAATAATAGTTAATACGTAGTAGTTAGTACGTATAATCCAATAATTTTGCGCATAGTTTGAAGTTTTTATTGGTCAGAACGGCTGAACCTTCTGATTGATGATAACGTAGAGATTGAGATTCCTTGAGGATTGAGTAACCACGAGGAAAATAAAAGAGCTGATAAATCGCACTGTGTGACTTGCTCGCTAACGATTTACATATGGTCATTATTTGTCAAATCAGTTTCAACTCCTAACATTTTTCTTTTATTTTAATTAATTAAAGCAAATCGATATTTTTCACATATTATAAGCCGGTTTGAATTGTGTAAGAACAAGCTTCTGAACGAATTTATAGGAAATATCGGAGCTTCGTGTTCGATGAGTCCCGAAGACAGAGAGAATCATCTCATGGGAACTCGGCCCAATTTGTGTTGCTTTCCATGCATTTTAAGTTTTTAATTAACACTAACAAAAGAGGACAACAAATACCCATTTGAGAAAAATTTATTTATTTTTACCGTGAGTGACTGTTAAAGAAATCTGAACATTTCATTACTAAATCGATGACCAAAAGTATCTTAAAGTATGCACATAATTAGGTTGCGTTCAATGATGGGTATATAAGAGTGCCATGAAAAAAAGTGACAGTACGAGTAATATTTAAGTTTCTACGTTTCAGTGATGCATTTATGAATGAAGTTATTACAGAATTGATGCGAGTAATATTTACGCAACTTCAGAGTTTTTTATGTTAAGTACTGTACTATTTTTTTGTTTGATTTTGAAGCATTTTAATTAATTTTTTTATTACTATCATATAGAAGTACTAGTATTTATGATTTTCCGTGCCTTTCAAACGTAAAAATAGCAGCGTCGTTCACGCTTTTCCCCTCTGGTGTTGCTGCCTTTGGAGTGACTTTTTCTACTCCTACGAAAAGACTTTGGCACTTTGCACGTGCATTCGATTCTGAGACTGTCAACTCCGCAACTGAGATGCTTTTTGTTGACGAGAAAAAAAAAAGAGAGAGGCAAGTCGCTTTGCTGTCTGGCTACGCACACATCAGTCTTCTTCAGCTAATTATATGGTTCTAGTTATCACTGATTATATGATGACACATGTTACCATAGGTCCCTGGTTTGAACAGCTCAATTGCTTCATTTGCTTGTTGTGGGCGAAGGAGCTCTTTTAGTTTTTTTTTGGCAAACCTATTATTAGTTCTTACAACATAAAAAAGTCGAGTTATCAGAAAACTAAACATATAGAGATTCTTAGTTTTCAATGATTCACATAATCACAGAATGAAAAGCAATATACTTAATTTTCAAAAAATAAATAAAGCAAATATACTTCTTTAATAAATAAATAAATAGAAGCAAATGCATGCAAAATGGCTTTATCTGCTCGTTTTTGACTTCTTGTAGCTACCTGAATTTTTAATAGAAAAATCTAACAATTTTATAAAGTTTCGATGAATACCAACTCTAGTACTCTACCGCCCTTTACAACAACCTCCCTCCACATAAAAGAAAACGCATTCGTACATTAAATAATAATTCTAATGATTATAGAGAGAAACTAAATTAAGTAATGAAGCATGATATAAAAAGAAGAAAATAACAAGAGCAAACATAACCATCTTAAAACTACTCATTTTAATTGTTAGCTAACTTTCATGATAGCAACTTCTTAGAGTTCTTGACATGAGATCAAAAAGCTTTTTATCTGATATTTTTAAATTACGAGTAGAAGTCTCTGCATTTGCGTTTGAATCGCTGTTACTGCCGCAAATCTTTTCGACTTGTACACCAATATCTTTAGCAAGCTTTTGAGCGCCATCTTTTGAGAGAATGGTGTCGAAACAAATGTATCTACCAAAGGCGGTTTTATCACCCAAACCTTCCCATACACGTACGTGAGCTTTAGCCAACCTGTTCACATCCATAGTCGCTAGTAACCCGTTGCTATACATCTCTTTTGCTCCTGCATTTATAAATATTTAAAAAAAAAATCAAAATCTTATTAGCTGTCTTTGTCTCCTCATTGATATGGACCACCCGTGAACTACGTACACATGCCATTACTAGTTGTTTGAATATATTTATAATTATTGGACGGTTATTCAGTTTTGGATTCACATTCATTATATGGTTTACCTTTGAGATAAGCCAAAGTTGAAGTGGAGTTACGATGGAAGAAGTCAGGACCAGTTATAAGAGCAGGACATATAGTGGCAAGCTTTAATCCTTTTGAATCTGCGATCCTCCACGCAGCTTTCTCAGCTTTCAGTTTTCCAAGTGCATACCAAAGCTGTGGAATTATTTTAAGAGGGACTTGTTAATTGGTGGATCAAAAGCATTAACATATATATAGATAATAAAACAGATGACATCATTCATTTACCTTATTGTTGATGCAGAATTGTTCATCGCTCCAGCTTTCTTCATTGATAACAGAGTGATCAAGGTCGTTATAGAAATTTTCTTGCAAAGCGCATGCTAAGAGAGATGATGTGAAGACACATTTTCTCACTGACCCTGTTCTTGTACATGCTTCTGTTACATTCTCACTCACTTTTGCTTCTAGCTCAGCCATTGATTTCTACAAAACATGAACAAATGAAAATGAGTTAGATACATTTTGTTAGAACGAGTAATTAAGACAGAGTTGGATAAATTTGAAAAAAAAAAGAGTGAAACTCAATTTGTAAATTTACAAAAATTGGTAGGTCCAGTTTTGTTTTTGTAAGAGTTATTGATCTGACTGATATGATGACAATGTGTATTTATATTTACTGAATCAATGATCTTGGCTCGTACACGTTTCGGTGAATAGCGGCCATAGATATAAGGTATGGGTCAGAAACACATCATAGTCGAACTTACACATAAACCTTATTATTAGATATATGTCCTTATCAGTAGGTCGAGAATATGTACATCTAAGAGCGATGTCACAGTTAAACTCTCAGAACAAGTGGAACCTACAATCAATCTAGAAGTTTATAAAATTCATATTGCAAAATTAAGCACTATATAACTCTCTTCCTAAATCAGGTGGTTGAGGTTGGATATTTCATAATGTCAACATCGAAAAAGTGAAATCACTAACAAAAAAAATCTCAAATAAAGTGGCATCTATTCAAAAGAGAAGCGCTTAGATTTCACAATGCAGGAAGCTATCAACTAAAGATCTTATTTATGTTGGTAGCAAAGAGCTATCAACTCTTTCAACGTTAATTGGTTGATGATGAATTGTGATATTTTCAAAGGCCATTGAATTTTATGGTTGAAAATAAGTAGGCTACTCAACAAACATTCAGAAAAACTAAGGTACACTTTCTAAGCACCAACCTCAACTCATAACCACTTCATTAACAAGAAAGCAGAGCCACTCAAAAAGTGTTCTAGAAACAAGCCTTTTGACACATTCTCATATTCACACATGACACGTACACCACATTAGATTGTGTTTAGACAGAGCAAAAAAAAAAACGTTATTTGAGTCGCGAACAAAACACACATGTAATCATTCCATGTTTATATGCAACTTTTCATGGCTACGAAGAGTTTTAAATTGGAACGTAATATATGTCATGTGCATTCCATGTGATGAATGTGTACACACATACGTGTAAACAAAAAGCTGACGATATACATAAATATGCTCTATGCATTAAGTGTATGATATTAAAACGTACCGAATAACCAGAGATTCCTGCTGGATCGACAAATGCTGCGGTGTGAAAAACGCCAGCACAACCGTCGAACGCTTTAACCAAACTCTCTATCTCTGTTAATCGCGAGACTACCGACGTTATCCTATTACTAAACGATGCCGTTTCAGCGTCAGCTTCCATCTCGCTAACTTTCTCTTTGTCCTCTGCATTTTTCATCATAATTGTGGAAGAAAATCAAGAACTTGAAAACCAACTTTTAGAAAATCTACTTTCATTTAATTTTAAGTCATTTTATAACTATCATTAATTGATTAATCTATAATTAGTAAAGTAGCAAACATAATCAATTACCTTCGCAGTCGATGACGATTCTCACGGTGTAGCCATGAACAAGAAGCCGCTTAACAATGGCGCGACCAAGGTACGAAACGCCGCCGGTAACACAAACCAACCTGTTTCCACCGTCGGGATCAAGATCCATCGCATTTCTCGATTTACCACCTCCTGACCCGCGGAACCCGTCGTCGTCTCTCCTCCTCTGCACAGCGGCGCAGAGGAACTCCTTCAGCTCCGCAGAGAAGTTCTCCGAATCACGTACAATCCTCATAGTCGTGAGTTCAAAAAAGCAGACAAGCTAAGATTCTTTTTAACTTCTTTGTTCGCTGACTTTGCTTCTTATTAGTTCAGAGAGGGTAGAGAGAGGTACACAGAGGATTGAGAAATGAGAAAGACTATATATATAGCAAGAGCCAGAGGCCAAGTTACACAACACACGATATATGCTTCCAAGAAAGAAAGACAAGTGTATTAAAGAGCAGCTTATCGGCTCGGCTTCAGCTTTACAACGGCTTTCCTATTTATATTGTATACAATCCCATTAACATTAACTATGTATCTTCGCCATTAATAAATACGTTGGAAAATAAAAACCCACATCTGCTATAGATATAGTATTAGATTTTGGGTGTCATATGTTTTACTATACGATATAAATGATATTATGTGCATTTATATTAAGAAAAATAATGGAGCATCTAATATAGTTTTGATAGATTTAATGTTCAAAAACATTTTAATTACTTATTAATTACAAAAACAAACAAACAAAATTGATATCTTTTAGTACTGAAGTGTATTTTTTCCCTCACTTTTTTTGTAAATAAAGTTTGTGCAGAGACTAACTACCAGTTTTCAAGCTGCCAAATTATGTTTTCTAGTTGTCCAATAGTTATGTAATTATATTGGAGCATGTGGTAAACAAGATACTATAGTTGTAATATAGAAGTTTGAAAAAGATACTTTTGTTTTAGGACTTTTATTAGCATTAGTATTATAAATTTTAGTATACGTTACAATAATTAAATATATTAAAAGTAAAAACACGTTAAAACTTAAAAGTAAAATAAATTATTATCAGTAGTAGTGGCTTTAGATTAAAATTGACCATGCCGTATTTCATGACTGGTTATTTTGCATCCACTTGGTTTCTGTCCAAACCGATCATTAGATTCATGATTACGGTCAAACCAGTTGGAAAATATGGCAGATAATTGGACTAAGACAAATTAACCAAACGTTCTATTCTAAGCTACATAAAAAATAGTATCATTTGGGTAAATTGCTAGTGTGTTTACTATGATGCCAAAGCCTAAAAGAACACTCCTCTCTTTTATTTAAAAACAAATAAAATTTTGACCCATTATTTTTGTTACAATTTTTTTTGGTATTCGGTGACGGTAAATACTAAATACACGTTTGTTAGTATTATTTATCTACGGATTATTATGGGACGTTCACGGATTTTGTTTGCGACTCTTGTTTTAAGCGCAAGTAATTTCATGATGCATACATTTTCAGTTTTTCACCAACTCTTGTTACTCTATGGATTACTGATAAAACCTAATTGTTCAAAAAGCGTAAGAAATAGTGAAATACCTTTTTGGACGAAAATGTCAAATCTCACAAACCTCTCGTGGTTTAAACCAAAGAACCCTATGACTTCCTATTTTGACGCAAGTGAAATAATCGTGCAACGTATTCAGTTTGTCACCAACTCTTATCACTTAGCGAGTCACTATTTCTTTTGTTTTTTAAAGGGCCAATCGATTGCTCTTGCTCAGAAGGTTTCGTAAGGCCAAAAGGAAAAAGGCAAAATCTACTGCTCATTAAATCATTAAAGCTATTCCACGATAAGTTTCACCGTTATAATAACGAAATTAGTTGTTGTCGGATGACATAATAAGTAAACCTAATACCACCATTGACAATGGATATATATGTTCTAATGTTTATCCATAGTATACATGATCTCGTACGGAACTGAATCATACACTTATATCACAGTCTAAACATATAATAAGCATGTACTATCGGTTGATTACTGTTGTCGTCAACTTCCTAAGCCATATATAGGTCAAACAATTATAACGAGTGAGGAAAAAACGAAGATGCCAGAGGAATACTAGGTCAAAATTTGCTTTTGGGCCAACTTTTATATGCTCTGACTGCGAAATTACGATTGGTAGCTGAGATGGTCAAACAAATTCGCATTTTTTTAATTTGACTTTATCACCTCAGTTTATTGATTCTAATATATTATATATTATTTATTATCTACCCAAAAATATACTGTTATGTTAAGTCGATTTAATCCATATTCATTTAATGAGATTAGGGTTTTAATGAGTAACCAGGACCGGCCATACATACATATTTTGCGATGCCCATACGTTTTAAATACTCTATCCATTTCAAAATAATGTTTTACGATTTTCACACTTATTAATAAAATTTAATTATTAATGCATAATTTTTTGTAGTTTTATACTCCTTCGTTTCAAAATGTTATATATTTTAGATTTTTACACATTTTAATAAAAATATATTAAATTTGTTTAATTTTTTTGTGATTATTTTTTTTCATGAATTTAAACCAATAAAAATTTAATAAATATAATTATTTTTTTTTTGAAATTTGTAATTAGTTAATAAAACATGTATTAAAAATGCAAAAAAATAGATCTTTTGAAACAATTTTTTTCTAGAATACATAACTTTATGAAACGGAAAGAGTGTTTTTTCTATATTTCTAAACTAAAAAGCCTTCAAAAAATGTAATTAATGTTTTTAAAATTCATAATTTTCATTATTAGTTGAAAAAAGTGCATAGAAAATATAAAAATACATTTTTTTAAAACAATTTTTTTCTAAAACATGTATCTTTTTGAAACGGAGGGAGTATTGTTTAGACATCTCGTTTCATATTCAAGATCTAACGGTTCACAATACTTAATTAGCCATATTTTGCATTTTTGTTCACTAAGTTAATTTAATAATTATATTTGTATAAATATATATGTATATAATATTCAAACTACAATAAAAATAGAAAATATTTAGAACAGAAATGTGGTTATTTGTCATTGTAGGTTAGTATTGTATTTTAGTTAATGTCATTAAGAAAGCTGCCTCCACGAACTTAAACGGCTCTTGTAATTTACAAAAGGATACTAAATATTATGAATAAATGGTAGTATATCCTAAGATGTAAATGAAAATACGAAACCGTAAGATGTTTTTATTTTTCATAAGGAAAGAAAAACTATTAAAAATGATGTGGCAACCAAGAGATGATGTTAATCAGCTCGGCTTGAATAATTCGGCTGAGAGGACAAGTGCGAAATTTTTGGCAGCACGTGTTGACTGACGAGCAGACACGCACGGGATTTTTATCTCCTCAACCGCACTTCCCATATTTCTGTCCGAAATTTAGATGGTTAGTTGTGATCCCTAGCCTGTGCTGACGTGGAAGCTTCTGGTTGGTACGTTTTAACAAACTCTAGTGCGCGCTGTTTTGGTCGGAGCCAAATCGGGTTGGTTCCGTCCAATTTGTCACGAGAAAGACTCATTGTGTGGTCTCTGTTAAGGTTGTAGTCACCTAATTATATTGCAAAGTCGTAAGATTTCGTTTTCTAATGTAGTACTATTTACTTTTCTCGGTTGGGTCCATTGGCCATACTAATTTCCGTGGTGAGGAGAGGAACTCGTAGTGCCTCATCAAAGTCGGTTCCTAGTACAAATTCGTTTACTAAAACTATCAAAGTCAGCACCAATCATTTTCCGCCGCCAGGAATGTTAATGGGCTTTTATCAATTTTAATGGGCTTCTTTTATTGGGCTTGATAGTTATGAGATTCTTCTCACAACGATGCCGTTTTGTGCAGCGACGAACGGGTTTCTGCCAGAGAAAGATAGTAATTTTAAATATCTAATCGAATTAATTTTCATGCGAATTTTTTCTTCGATTTCGTCATGTGCGTTAATTCATGATTATCAGATAGTGTTTTGTTTAAATTTTTGTTTTGGAAGGGAAACAAGACAGAGATTGTGATCTGCAGCTATGATGATCATATCCTTGTGAGTGTCTCTGTATCTGTACTTCGCTTGATGTTTGACGTCACTCTTATGAAACTCCACACAACACTTTGTTTCCAGGTCATAGCAACACAGATTGGAGCCATGGGGACTATATTGCACGCAAGGTCTCTCTCTCACTCAAATATAAATTTTATACTTCCTTGTACTATTTCTTGAGGAGTGAACTTGAGAGTTGTTGACTTGATCACGTTTTACATGTGATAGTTTTAATTATTGTTCATGCTTCTAAGGTTGTCATGAGGAATGAAGTTGAGTGTTCTTGATTTTTTTTTTTTAATTTGTAATTTTGTTCATAATTCTAATATAGGTTGTGCACATCTGAGTTATATATAATGTTTCAAACGGGTGTGTCTTTGGTGACAGGAAGGAAGAAGGGATGTCTGTTGAACCAACATTTATATAGAATCCACGTTTATATAGAATCTACGCCTTACTTATGCCCACTATATTCTTAAGCCAATGCTGGTAGCAACTGCTCGAAGACTCATTGATCACATAAGGTCTCTCTATCGATTCTTGATTTTTGCTCCTTCTCCTCCATTGTTTCGTTTTATCTAACGTCTGATTAAAATGGAACCCAACATAGTTGTCTAACTATTAATATGATCTCTCTTAATTTCTTCAGTTCTCATGTTCCCTCGAAGCCTTTGATTCTCTCGCTTGGTCTCAATGATCATTCTTCGGTACTTGCACATTTTCTTGGAAACATTGATTTGATTATGGGAAAAGTTTGCATAAAACCAATGATACTTAGAGATTCTGTGTGTCCTTTCATTGTAGGAGACATTGAAGGAAATAGAAGCAGCTGTGATCGATAATCGCCTATGGTAATTTGATAATGAAAAGATGTTTTATGTGTTTGGTTGATGTAACTAGTAAGTTGTGGTAATTTGTTTCTATAAGTTCGGTAATTCAACGATATCAAAGACCTTGCTTCTAGTAAAAAGGTTGCCAATTTTCCTCTCTCCACAATTTCAGTTTATTCACACATGATCAGGAATATGAATAAACAAAGAACATATAATAATACAAACGATGTAAGTATATAGCACATCATAAACCAAACATAGGCTGTCAAAGGACAACGCCAAGACAAACATTGTAGTAGTAGTGGCTGTCGCATAATATTTAACCTGTCAAATAAATTACACCCAATAAATATATAAATATAAACACACAAATCTCTCTTTCTTCTTCGTCTTGAAAAGGGACTTTGGGGTTTTGACTCGAGATATCCCCAGTTTCATCCCTGAGCTTGTGTTTTGTTGTCTTCATGACTTAACGAGACTCAATCGTTTCTCTGCGTTAATGCGTTTAACTGATTCTCTACCTGCATAGAATATAGATTTCGATTTAGTGGGGAAAATATGTATATGATTTTATCTCAAGAGCTAATGAGAGCGACTGAAGTTAACTCATGATCTGAAATCAATATATAATTTAATGTGGGAGTCTCTCTAGAAAACGTGAGAAGACAAACCTGCCCATTTCTCTGCTTCAATTTCTTTACTTCTTCTGTTAGGCTCAAAAAGCTTTTAACAATCAAAGATGAAAAGAAAACAAAAGTAATTCAATGCTCATGTTAAGTATAAGACGTGTTTAAGTTTTGGTCACGATGGTTAGGACATAGAATCACCTTGAGACATTTCATAACAACTTCATGATTAGTACTAGGACATAGATGTATTATATATATACCTTTGTTGCATTAGCATGAGTTGGGTCTGAAGCTCTCTCTCCCGTGCAGTTGCAGGCGTCATCTACATGATAAATATGATGTCAAATTCGAGTTGATATGAATATGATTTAATTTGATGGCATATTTGAAAGCGTTTATGTTGTTTGTAACTTATTTGTTTACCTGCAGTAGCTCATCGACGCTTGTCTCTGGTGATCCAGGTTGCTGCTTAACTACGAATTTGATAAATAAAAAAAAAACAACTCAGAACATTTATGTTGAATTCTTCAACAAAAAAGGAGAGGAGAGATAAGATCCTAGAGAAAATAAATATAAATCTATAGATGAAGAGGATTGTAATACCAGAGGTTTGCTCCAGGTGTTTTAGTACTCTCAATATCTCTTCCTGCCAAGACGAGAGTATTTTAAACTAACGACTGTAAAAGTGATTTTCCTTATAGTTTTGAAATTTTACCCGTTGCATGGTGTTGTGCTGCAACATCGACTGAACTGATGGGAGGATTGATGCGGTCGTGAGGGAGCTCGGGCTGCTTGAACCACCGCTGCTAAACGGTGTGAATGTAGAGTTTGTAGATCCCTAGTAATTGTACCCAAAACGGAAACAAATTTTCAGTTTTCATAAAGAAAAATCAATTATTTCACACATAGCTCTTTTATGTTTCTACCACTTTGTTTAAAGACCATAAGAGCTTCAACATAGATGAATAAGCATATAAAGTTTATAGACTATGGTAGTTGTCATACCTTAGGACTGAGATCTGCTGATGTGACCTTAAATCGTCCCTTGTGCTCCACATGCGGGGAATCTGACATCTCGTCCACTGCATAAATTGTATCCCAATTGAAGACTATACAAGAATTACATGTACACTTATAATGAGCGGTTGATTACCAGTATCTCTCTTGGTGCGCTGCAATGATCCGCTGTAGCTCCGCTCGCTCTGATATCTACGCAGTTGAAACTCCCTATACAGAAGTAAGTCAAGTGGCTTTAACATTAACTCACCACTCAATAATAAGAGCTTCAAAGTCAATGACGCATGTCAAGATAAGTTTTGAGGATGCTAACCTGTCAGCTTCCATTGAGATTCTTTTTGGAGAGTAAGTACTCTCTGGTATAAGTGAACCACTCGAATATTTTTTTTGTTCAGAAATGACATGACGTGGTAAATAAGAATTTTGTGCTGCAGTGTCCTCTTCTTTCGTGGTGTGGGCCAGAGATCCAATAGAAGAAGCCTTTGTTAAATGCTGTTGTCCAGAACTCATTAGGCTAGCATCTTTCCAATCAGGAGTAGTTGCATTATCCTCGTCTTCGCCGACATCAAAGCACCCTCTGCATCATGGGACAGGTAGAATAAAGTTTAATCCTTCGTTTCAAAGTTTAGAAACGTTGTAGCTATGGATTACTAAACAGAAGGGATACTTATGGAGTACAATTATCAAACTGCTATACTAAATGAAAACACATCTTGTGTGCCAGTGCCTAGAGTTCGATTGGATAAAATCCGTATCTATAGAAGCTAGTATAAATTTAGAGAACAGGAAGTACTTCAGTGCTTGAAGAGGTTTGATTGGAAACGAGGCGAAAGAACTCTCCAAATCTTGTATATCGTTTAATTCGTCCTGAAAAGAAGAAGACGACAAGGAAATACATGTTGAGTTGACATCGTGCGGCAGAGGATCAAACTTAAAAGTATAGAGAATCGTTTCAAATAATACATCCTGACTGGGAGTTGTTTCTGAGCTGCTAGCCCTTTCAGGGGAAAGAGCAGATTCATCCTGCCTTTCACATTGCTTTCTGTTGAAATCAGGCTCTTCAGCATGTGAACTATCATCATCTGAAATCTACAAGGGCAGAAAAATTAGTCCCTTGCCTTGTATAATTAAATTGGCTAGAAAGGTGCTAGACTTACAAGGGCAGCCTGACTCTTTAGGTCCTCGAGATTGAAATTCCAAGCGCTTATTCCCCTTATGTATTCTTGCTGCAGAGAAATAGGAAGTCTGAGTAAGATGTGCATAATTAAAACACACAATCACACTCGCCTACCAGAAGATGTTTTCACTTCTCGTGCTAAACAATAGCATCTTAACGACATTATACAGAATAATCTCAACAGATAGGGGAAATTTTTGTTTCCTAATACTTGCCTGTGATAGGTGTGCTTCGTACTCAGACTTGTTTTGCATCAACAGATCAGCTTCCTTTGACTGAAAGGAAAAATTCACATATCAATCAAGCTTTTCCAGAAAATTTTCTTGCTAGCAAAAGACTGAATAAGATCAAGGGATGCGTCAGACCTTTATCGTTCTATAACGTTCACCTAATGGAGGAAGACCATTGAGAATTGTTTTAGCCAAGTAATCAGGTGGGCGAGCTTGTTTGAAGAAAGGGTGCTTTAAAAGCTTTTCTGAAGTTGGGCGCTTCTTTGGGTCCTTCACTAGGCATGTACCCACCATCTCTTTAAATGCCTGTTAAGGGCAAGCAACCAGTAAGGTGGAAAGAAACACAAGAAACTAGAACGATAGCAAATAAAAACTGTCACCACTCACGCACTTTTGAAAATCTTTTGTCTCTCTCGTAGTCAAGTCCGGGAGGTGCATTTTGTAAGGTCATCAGCAAAACCTACCAGTGATTATTAACACAACAGTAACACATGAACTGAGTACCAGAGAGCAAGGAAGAATAACAAGCCAAATGGAATCATTATAACTTACTTTCATTGGCGGATACTTGGAAAATGGGGCATGACCATGAGCCAGTTCAAGTGCTGTTATTCCAAATGACCATACATCTGCTCTGTGACAGGGAAGAAATGTATCAGTCAATAAACCTGAGTATTACGGTGGGAAACAATGATTTAGCGTAAATGCAGAGCTTATAATTTATAGAGTATTAACTTACTTAAAATCATATCCATGTAGCTGCTGCATGACTTCAGGAGCCATCCTATACAGAAACAAGCATAAAATCAGAAATTAAGTCTAAGATGTATCCCCATATACCTAGATACCTACAGAACATGGAATTAGTGAAGTTGAAAAAAGGTTACCAGCATGGAGTCCCAACGAATGTATTTCTGGAACGTTGTCTATCTCCTGTATCGAACATGCAAGCTGATACTCCAAAGTCTGCTAGCTTAACGACACCATTAGAGTCCAGTAGTATATTTCCAGCCTGCAAAGGAAGCCATACATATTAGTAAAAACGATAATACCTTCATCTCAGTAACATACAACTAACGGGATGATGACTATAAAGAGATAAATAAGGAAAGCCCTACACTAAAGTAGAAAAGCTGCAACCACCTACCTTCACATCCCTATGGATATGTCCATGAGCATGAAGATACACAAGAGCTCTCAGAGTCTCACGGAGTAAAGTAGCAATAACAGGTTCCTCAAATCCGTCTTGATAAGAAGACTTTATTATATGGAGACAGGATCCTCCCGCCATGTAAGGCATCACAACCCATAGCTGGTGCCCAGCGGTAAATGAGCAATGTGCTTGCAACACATTCGGATGGTTGATCAAGCTCATTGTTTGCACCTCTCTCCGGATCCCATCCTACAAAAAAATTCATTCAGGTTAACAAAGACAATCCGCGATGCTCACAACTGAATCTAATTCTTTACATCTAGCTTAAGCTTTGGGTAGAACCGTTCTTTCATATGTTAGAATAAGAATGGAATCAGAGTGCTTACCAGATCGTTGTTGCACTTTTCAAGATCAAGAACCTTGATAGCAACGACCTCGTTAAGCGGTATGCACAAAGCTTTGTGCACAGTGGCACTGACACCATCTCCAATTTCTTCTTGTAGCTTATAGTCTTTCGCATTGAGAGGAAACTTTTTCTCTGACATAATTATTTTGTTATCTTCTTAAAAACAAAAAAAGCATATGCTATACACCTAGTAACCTTCAAAATAATTCGACTTCCAATTCGCCAGCATCTTCTTACACTTCTTCAACGCAGCAGAGATATCAACAATGTCATTCTACCACCAAGATATTTATCTGCGCAGCAAATGCAATTCGAAAGAACAACTCAGAAACTACAAAATGATTAAGGTCGTCGTCGTCGTCGTCGTCTCGATCTACAAAAACCTCTGACGCGTTTTCGTAATTTCTACACCACACAATTGGTTATCACCATATCTCTTAATCGGATTTGAGAAATCTAAGCTCCACAATCATGGAAAAGATAAATAAAGAGAAAATCGATAACTCTTTTACCATTATCGAAACGAATTCGAGATAAAAACAAATCTGGGAGAAGGAGAAGAAACAGCGCTGACCTGAAGTCAAGTCAACGGAGGAGGCGTAGCTTAAGCTGACTTGATGATCCTCCTATCACGCAGAAAACAAAGGAAGGCGTAGTCAGCGTCGTCAATTACGGCGGTGGTGGAGATTGATGATTTGCGATCGATCTGCTAATGAGAAGAGATTATTTGAAATCGTGGAACGAGAGAGAGAGGTTAGAATCTCTCTCGCTTTCTCGTCTTCGTTGTGGACTTCGCTTCTCTCCTCCTCTGGTGTTGTTGCTTCTCTGTCGTCGGGTTTCCGCTTAGCAGAAAGAATCTCGAGGAAAAGCTAAGAGAAACGGTTACGAAAACCCGTTTTCGCTGGTTAAGTTGTGTACCGGTTTTGGATCAATTTTTACTCAGATCACAAAATTAGTTTGAATTTAACTAATTACTAGATTTTGATCCGCGCTTTGAAAGCGCGGGATTATTTTGTTTACAAAACTTAGTTTATTATAAACTATAATTTCTATCTAAAGTTATATATTTTAAGTTTTATTTAAATAAGCGTTGGCATGTCTCTCATTTGTTTTAGATTATTTTAAAAGTTAAAAACTAAAACGGAGTAATACATCGTCTATGTCTTGCTTTGGTCAAATTTTATTTTTATAATTTTTTTTTGTCATAAATAATAGAGCTGGGCAACATATCAGGACCCAAAGAACTGAATCAAACCCGATCCGAAAAGTAGTACCGAACTTAAACCAAAATTGATTAATACATGATTGGGTATACAATTTAATATAGGAAGAACCAGATTCAAACCCGACTCGAACAAAATATTTCGGGAACCATAAAATGCTCAAAACACCGGAAATATCTAAAAACTTGTTTTCCATCATAATTTCCAAATAAATCCAGTTTTATTTTAATTTTATATATTTACGTTTACATTATTTAAATTTATATGTTTTATATTATTTAAGTTTCGGGTTTTTAGAATTTAAGGTACATTTTAATTTTTCAATTGTTTACATAATTTAAATGGATACCCAAACCAAACCCGTAATGTTTAGAATAGGGTTTAAATCTATAAACCTAAAAATCTGAAATCCGAATAGACTCAAATCAAAACCAAACGGATCCTGATTAAGATATATAAGATTATGTGTTTTATTTATTTAATAATAATATAAGATTATATGTTTAGTTTTTCTCCTAGAATATTTAAATGTTTATTTGGGTTTATATAGAAACCGTTTTTAACAAAAATCAATACCAAATATATGCATCTATATATACCGGGTTTGCTGACATATTATATAATATAAACGTGTTTTAATCATTTTTTAAATAATTTAAAATTTTGTGCTATAATCATTTTTAAATAAGAATATGAGGATATAATTATTTTAGATGTTAGTGCCCAAACATATTCATTCAATAATAATGAACATCAAAAATATTCTTACCTATGTATTGTTATGAAATCCTTGTTTATAGTAACAACTATAGATTCGGTAGAATCAGGTCATTAATGGCCAAAGATATAATCATTGATTTATTTACGGTTGGTGACATTTAAATATATTGATTAAATCTTTCTTTAAGCTAGATTTTAGGTTATTTATTTATTTATACGTAAATAACTCAAAAACTAATAGCAGAATCCTAGTAGGGATTCTGCTTTAATAGTATAGATATCACATGAGAACCGGGAAGTAATCCACCCGGTTCTGATAAAATGTAAAATGTGGGAACTCCAATTTTATCATTTTTTACTAAAATAACGTTGAGGCGAATTTTAGCTATAAAATTGATTTAAAAAAATATAAATGAATAAATATTTATTGATTCCAAAAGTTTCAAAATAACAGTGACATATTTTTTTGGATTTTAAGAAAACCAGCTAACAACACATGTCAATTTTTTTCAATTCTAAAATATACGATAGATTGTATATTTATGTGTGATTGAAAACAATTTGAATAAATTTCGTTTGCATTCATGAAACATTTTAAGTTTTGGACAGAATATCAGATTTTTAAAACAAATAAATAAATGGTCCAAGCTTATCATAGTAAATATTAAGGCTCTGGAATCTTTGAGTTACTGTAAAATGGAGAAGAAGATCGAATTATACTTTCAAATTTTCAAGAACTCTTAGCTTGGATTAACTGTAGAAGATTACCGGGTACTAAACCGAGTTTTCGGTTCTGTTTATCGTTCTATACTCAAAGATGGTACCGATATTCTAAATTAAGAAAATTATATTTATTATCGGGCTGGCGAAGAGATGATTGCTTCAGGAGGAGGTGCTGCTGGGGTCAACCTGCCTCTTGATTGGATGGAAATTGCTCTCACTAGAATTATTTCCCATTATTTCATTTATGTAACAACTGAAAATACTCTTGCCCAATTACGGGGAAAATTATATTTATACTTTTAAGTCGGGTTAAAAAGCTTTATTACAACTCACAGATGATGTTGACAAAATAAAACGGGAAAATATAAAATAGACAACAATATCTGTGATATTGTTTGTTGGCTAAATATATCTAAAATATTGTTCACACACTTTATATTAATGAATGCTTAGCATATTAAAAGGCAACTAGGTGTCTTGCCCGCATATGCGGAGTTAATCGTTTTACAAATATTTATTAGTTTATTTTTTATTAATTCAAAAACCAGCATAATAAATTATTATTTATGTTTTAAAAAAAAATAAATCAAACATATATATATGACAAAAATCTAATTAAATATATATGTTTAATTAAAATTTATTAAAGATAACATTGACTTTAACCACTGAATTTATTATAATTGTTTTATATTTTATAATTGAAAATATGTTTTAAGATAACAACACAATATATATGAATTATCTTGTTTTTAAAAAAGTTAATATTATTAATAAAAATTAGTTTTTGATTATATAATTAATTATATATAAAATTCATTAAGGGTATTATAGATATTAACCGCTCTAACTTTTAATGTGAGAGTTTGATTCCAAAAATTTACTTCGCAAACAATAGTATAGTTAATTAAAATCTATTAAAGATAACATTGACTTTAACCACTGAATTTATTATAATTGTTTTATATTTTATAATTAAAAAATATGTTTAAGATAACAACACAATATATACGAATTATCTTATTTTAAAAAAAGTTAATATTATTAATAAAATTCGTTTTTGATTATATAATTAATTATATATAAAATTTATTAAGAGTATTATAGATATTAACCGCTCTAACTTTTAATGTGAGAGCTTGATTCCAAAAATTTACTTCGCAAATAATAGTATAGAACATAAATATGAGGGTATATATAAACAAGAGCCCCTATAAACAATCAATACAGTTTTCATATATTTTATGCTTAGTTAACATGTTTTAAAAATATTAAATTTATGCTTAGATTTGTTGGAAAAAAAACTTGTGAACAAACTTCATTCCTTTTGTTAAATGTAATTTTATATTTTCTTCACACTTTTTACAAACTAAAATTATTATATATGTAATTTATTATTACATTACGTATAGGGTTAAAATTAAAACTGCATAAAAGCTGTATTAATTTATAAAATGTCATTATTAGTAAAACAAATAATTAAGTCAGGTACCAGTTTTGTATTATAAAACGGAGAAAACATATTTGGAGTTTTGGATGAAAGATCTCAAAACATAAAAAAAAAAAAAAATATGTGTGTTCGAGAACATGCCAATGTAATGTTCAATAATGATGCTCTTTGAAGAGATTAATATTAACAAGTGGACCAATAAATGTTTGTGTTTTTATGCCCAACTTGGTCAACACAAGAATGCATATCATAAATACATCAACAAATTAAATACGATAAAGAGAGAGAGAGTCAGTAGAAACCCTAACCCGCCGCGTTTCTCCGGCGGCGTTGTCGCTGTGTCGTCGCCGGAGAGTCACCCTTTACCTTCTTTTTTCTCCTTTTCCTTTTGCCTTCGTTAACGTCCCTTCCCCTCAGCGAGATGCGTGTGAACTCTGGCTTCTTCGGCTCTTCAGATCTCAGATCTGGCCGTGTAGTGCGGTTTCCGAGTTTCTGGAGTCACAGCGAGTTGAGTCAGGAAGGTGTCGTTATCGGAGGTCGGCTTTTAGGGTTGGATTTTGGATGGAGCTATTTTCCCCTTGTCGCTCCGTGTACCTCCGTAGATGTCTAATATGTGCCGTCGTCGCTCTCCTCCGAGCTTCAGTGTTCTTTCGCAGGCGTTAGTGGATGAGCTCCGGTTGGATTCGACATCTGAACCCGTCTTTTCTTCATTCCGGAAGAACTGAAACTCATGCTCTTGGAGATGTTGTTTCGCTCTGTTCCGGCGGCTCGGTTTTGGAGTCAAGACTAGGAACTCGTGATGGAAGGTCTTGTGTGGCAGTTTACGCACCAGTTTGGTGGGGAACCCGTTTCTGTGTTTGAAAAGAAATCTGCAACTAAGGTATCTTCTCATTATGTGGTTCTTTTGGCTTGGAATCCATATAATAAGGCTGGAGTACGACTGATATCTGGACGGGACTTGAGGGTGAAGTATGCGCCTTGGCGTTGAGTTGGTATGATCCAAGTTCTGAATGTCAATTAAGTGGTGATCTCCAGCAAGGTCTTAGTTTGGAATTCATCTGTTAAGTCTAGTTTTCAGTTTTAGTCAATGCTCGTGTAATTAGTGGTTTAAGGGACAGTTCATTTTCACCATTTTGGTAAAGTGAATTTGTTTCCATGGTGGTCAAAGTGATAGGTAGTTAGATGAGGCAATGTAGGATCCAAATAAGTGATCTTAGATGATGCTACATCTACTTCCATATATCACATTGTGGTTAAAGCCTCTTGAGGCATTGTGGTCACAATTGTTTGTATCAAAACATTTGGCTAATGATAAGTTGATGTTGAGTTAAAAAAAAAAAAAAGAATGCATATCATAAATTCATAGTGGTATGGAAGGTCCATAAAAAATACTTTTACAATTCGGCTATACTTGCAAAGTAGTTGTGAATATATATTTTAACGCAACCGTTATTGATAAACCGGTATACCTTATTCATAATCAATATATATATTTTCGGATAAAGTATCTCTACAAAGTATAAACAATCTAGAAGCAGCGCAAATCGAAGTTTTAATCATAAAATCTTTATCAACCGAATAAGCAATCAAAATTATAAACTTTAAAATCTTCCTAAGTTTTTGAAAGATATGAACAAAAACATAATTTAAGCAATCATAAAATCATTTGCAAAAAAAAAAAAAAACTAATTTTCACGTTTTTCGTCAGCCTTGACGTAACATTCCCTGAAAACTCGATGATTATATTAATAAACGATATAAATTATCCTTAAAAAAATACAAAGAAATAGATCACGGTTCCTTGTCAAAGCTGCCTCCTCTTGTTGCTCAAGTAAAGCCAACACATCCACATCTATACGCACACACATACGAAGGCACCTTCTTCACATACATTGATACATATATATATATATACACACACACACACAGCAAGTCCAAGTGGAATACAGAAGACATTACAGATAGCCAAGAAGACAGAACAATGCAAGATTTTTCATATTCTACGGAGTCCTTTAGCCCTAGCTTCAGTTTTTATGTCTCCGGTGACGGTGAGATCGTCGAAGCCGCCGTTAGAGTTGTCCGTGAGTCTTACGGCGACGACACCGCTGAGTTCGAGTTCGAAACATTACCGTTACACGAAGAGAACTTCTTCCACTTCCCAACGACGACGGAGACGAAATCTTTCGATAGCTCACACAAGGAGGAAGAAGACGATGACGTGGCAGCGGATGGAGTCACCTCGAAGGATCTTTTCTACGGTGGTGGATGGATGCTTGATCAGTCTATATCCTCGCCGTCTCAGTCGCCTTCATCTTCCGAGTCTTCAGACTCGGAGGATCTTTCCCCGAGAGGATACAACTGTTTCTGGAGCCCGACCCGATCTCCGGCGAGAGTTGATAGCTCCAAGAGTAAAACTTCGAGCGCACCGAAACGGTGCCGTATTAAGGATCTTTTAAGGAGAAGCCACAGCGACGGAGCTGTTTCGACCACGAGCGAGCCTAAACGATGTCGTTTCAAGGATCTTCTGAGGAGAAGTCACAGCGACGGCAGAGGAAGTGGGTCTTTAGTTTCGCCGAGCGGGAACAGCTCACCAGCAGTAAGAGGGAGAAACAAAACGACGTCGAATAAGTATACTAATACTGGGGAAGTGAATATGAGAAGAAAGACTTATTTACCTTACAGGCAGGATTTGATCGGCGTTTTCGCCGGAATGAGTAGACTCAGTCGATAAAATAATTGTAATTAGTAAATTTACAAATAGCTCCTTGCTTCAATATTTGTTTTCGTTTTGTGGCCATGTAAAAACCTTTTTTGTGCTATTATTTTCTTTTGAATACAAATGTCTTTTTCCTGTCACGTGTACGACTTTCAAAGAAAGAGAGGGAACTAAACTAACCATCATGCAAAGCGGGCTCGCTCCATGACGAGGGTTAAAAATTGTGCCTTATTGGGCTAGGCCGTTTTAGTGTGTATATGATGGTACTGTGAGTGAGATGTTCCTATAAATCTATAACCCAGTAATACATGTCTAGATATGAATATGTATAAATTGATCACAATGCTGCCTCGCAAATGATTCAATACATTGACAGGAATGTACAGAACAAGATCTCAACTCTCCAAAAAATGAACTGCATCAAATATCAAGGCTAGATGGCGACCTGGTTTGTGGCAAGAGGTTTAGGATAGTAACACTGTTGATTCCTATTAGATTTGATACCAAAGTCACATTTATTGTTTATTGTAACAATGTTTTTTTTTACTCAAATAAATTTTACATCCATTCAAACAAAAAAGATGATCATTAGGATTTACGAATGTAGGTGAACTTCACTGTGGTATAAGTCATAGACTCACTCGCTCGCAGTGCATGTGGATTAATTTGCTTTGTTGGTTCCAACGGTGGCAGCTGCGAAATCCTCTGTTGGGTTTGGCCATTTTTGTTGTAACTTTCAGTGCAACTCCCTCCTCTTAATCATATTTTAACCAATTTATCATCATAATTCATTGTCTTCACCATCTTCATCATCAGCTCTATGTTTGCTCTAGATCTCCCATCAAGATTAATTGCTACTTGCAATTATAATTGTAATGCACCTTCATGTGAGATAGACTTCATTTTCTCCATCCATTCGACTTATACAAAATAAGTTAAAAAGACTATATGAATTATATAAAATAATCCATGCTTGCTTTGCTTTGTAGTAGGGCTGGGCAAATAAATTGAATCCGAAAATCTGAAAATCCGAACCGAACCCGATCCGATAAAAATGAATCCGAACTGATCCGAATTCGACATAAATACCGAATGGATCTTGTTTTTGGTATTTTGGGTTATGGGTATTATTCGAACCCGAACCTAAATGGATATCCGATAGAACCCAAAACATTTAAAATCACAGAAAGAACTTCTATCAAATATGATCTTACTTCTTAATATGTATCCAAAATACTTTAGGATATTATTAAACTTTTAAAATAATTATCTATTACATGAAGGTTGATGGTAGAATGTGGCGGTTGAAGCCTGAAGTTTTTAGATTTTAGTTTTGTTTTCATTGAATAATGTTTCTTATTTCATGAGAACTTAGTTTTTGTTTTATGATTTCATTTATCTGGTTTTCTTTCTATCACTAACTATGTTTATCTTTTGCTTGATTTTGAATGATCACATTTGATGTTTTTTTCTTATTTTTGAATCGATTTTACTTATGTTTTGGGTATTGAAATATGTACGAATCATGTTTTTTAAATCCGAAGAACCAATTTCATGTATGCTTTAGTTACAAAAATGTACAAATCATGTATTTTTAAACCGAAGAACCGACTGGGACCCGAACTCGAAAGTACAATGGGTTATACCGGTTCTTTGAAGATTTACTAACCCCGACCCGAACCCGATAGAACCCGAACCGGTCCCGAACTAAACTTTTATATAACCCGAATGAGACTAATTTTGATAAACCCGAAAAACTAAAACCCAAATGGATAAAACCGAAACCCGATTGGGACCCTGAATGTCCATGCCTACTCTATGGATTGTGTTTATTCTTTATTAAGTTCATATTTCTATTTATAACACTGTAAAATAACAATAAATATTGAATATTTAAAATAAGCAGAATAAATGTTCATTAAATTAAGAAAGTCATTAAACTATAAAATTTAAATATATGAAATCATTTTTCATTGAATCTGCGTACGTTATTTTTTTAACCGTTGTCAAGGATGGAGATACGGCTGCCATAGTAACTACGTTAATTAAGATCGACCTGGTCAAATTTGGGAACCTTCAGCATTCATTTTCCGCTGTACATGACCAACGTGTTCCCTTGTGGATCATCAAAGACTCTCCTCTTTTAGATTTTACTATTTCATGCATCATGCATCATTTAAGTGAATGTATAATTAAAATCTTGCAAGGGTGGGGAACAAGCTTTCAAAGAACATAATAAAATCAAAAGACAAAGAACATAAATTAAACTATTAATAATGGGGACAGCCTCTGTCATCGAAATTTATAGAATTTTATAGAGAAGCGTGAACTTAAATTTGGACCAATATAATTTCTCTCATTTCTCTGACTACATCTAGCTATACTAAATTAAGATCACCAGGGCAATCAAGGGCTCTGTCTAATTCATCACTTACTAAGTACATTAAAATCATTTTAATTTTTAACGAACATCAATATATTGGGAAACACAAATAATAATGTTACATAAGAGTACTTATTTTCATAAGTTTAAATTTGATGGTAGTTGACAACAAACGAGCTAGTAAGTACATACCTAATGTATAATATATACACATGGTTTTTTTTTTTTTATAAATAAGATAGAACTTATAACTTGCCATTGTCCTTACTCCTTCATATGTTGAACTCACATTTAGAAGTTTTATATGAACATTTCACACACGAAAATACAAAACACATTGCTTAGGAAGAAACAGACATAACATATATTTGATTCATCGAGTTTCAAGCATATATATATAATATAACCCACGAAAGTTAACCTAATTAAAAGACTTAGCCAATCATACACTACCACATCAACAACTTTTAGCTTAAGATCGTTGATGTATCAGTGTTTGATCAGCTAAGAATATAACAAGACGAAAAGAAAACCAATTCGAAAAAAAGAAACATCAAAAGCAGTGTCCGTCTAGAAACTCCATCATGTTGGTGAGTGTACTTAGTTCAAACGTATCATCATGAACCCAAAGTGAACTCAGGTAGTTACTTCCGTGGCGGTCTTCTTGAATTTCATCGTTGTCGTTAATATTCGAGATTTTTGTTTCTTCTAATGTTTCAGTAGGATTTGTGAGATTGATCTGATAAACGATATCACCATTGCTCGGCTTGTTTTTGGGATCTTTGATTCCGAGTTTCTTACTAAGATGCGTGTTCCAGTAATTCTTCACTTGATTGTCTGTCCGACCCGGCACTCTTTTAGCAATCAAAGACCACCTAATCAAACACGCATATATATCAACTATATATTAGTTCCCTAGTTTTAATTATATTATAAGAATGGCTTTATGAAAATTTAGATAATGAATACATTTGTTGCCTAGCAAGTTTGGGAAGATCGTGAATATTTATGATTATTTATAGTGATGGAAATGATATAAATAGTATTCTATCAGATATTATTTTAATGAGCACAATCTCATTGATATTGACATATAGTGTTTCTATATCTGATATTTTTTTCTCTCGTAACAGTTAGTTTAATTGAGTAGACAGCTATAAATTGAAGTAAAAATAATTGGTGAAGTTATATATTACCTATTGCCAAGCAACTTGTGGAGCCTAATGATAAGATCTTCTTCTTGATCGGTGAAATTACCTCTTTTCACATTTGGGCTGAGATAGTTCATCCACCTCAATCTACAACTCTTTCCACATCTCTTTAAACCTAATTTGTATAGACAATTTATCAACTCACGAGGAACTTAATTCGTTAAGAAAAACACAAACAAGTAACCCGTAAGTTAGCATCAACTATCAGTTTATCACACATGAACAGTAAAAACAATTGAGGACAGTAAAGTTCCATTCTAACGAGGTACTCAAGTGGAGTTGACTTCTTGATCTAATAGTTTCTATCTATGAACACTTGATGTTACTCAAGCTTATACTTTTGGGACTTGCTATCTAAATACATATAAAAGCAATATATTAAGAGGTAAACCTAGAAGATATAGAAGCTTAACTTTAAACCAGTCATAAAAGAAATCTTATGGTGTCAACTTTTGCCCCCACCAAACACACAAAAATGTTAAGAGAGAGCGATGGGAAGAGTAAGAAGAGACCTGTCTTTTTGGCAATACGATTCCAATGGCCTTTGCCATGAGCTTTGACATAATCCATGAGGATCTTGTCTTCCTCTACGGTCCACAAACCTTTCTTGTACTCATTGTTTCCTTCTTCGCCACTACTTACCTTCTTTCTCATTTTTTTTTTTGCTTCTTTGAAGTTAGACGAGAGAGATCATACACAGAGAGAAATAAAAAGACTATGAGTAGTTATTCGATGGAGTTTATTAAATAGTACTACGAGATCAGAACCTAGTGGAGTATTTATGTAGTAAATAATGGAGTAGCTCATTACTAACATCATATACGTATATAGTATTAATATACGAATGACTAGGCTTATTAAATAGTGTATTGATTGTGTCTGGCATGTGGTGATAATTGTAAATGATAACGAACTTCTGCGATGCAAGCTGTAATTACTGATACAAATTAGTGTAATGACTTAATCAAGTTTTTCTACTATAGTATGAAAACATGGACCGCCTAAGATGGTCTTGGGAGACACAAAAATCACGTGTATGTTTAAAAAGATTCCTCTTTGATCTTAGAGCTCTATCGGCATCGAAGTTTCATGTGTCAGGCTACTGTTAATTAATCTTTAAAACTTGGTTAACTGACCAAAAAAACATACCACTATTGTTTTACACTCTACCATAAAAAAAGAACCATGGTTATGAAAATCGTACACTATAAAACGGAATAGAACCAAAAAGAGTTTTAGGCTATAACAAAACACGAAATAAACTCACGGACTGATGGTTCTTGCTGCAACCTATTGTCGAAAAACTTGACACTGAGAACATTTTCTAGCGCTAAATAAATTAAAAGAGGTTTTTATATATTTATGTTAATATTTGCATATAGTGTTTCAAAAAAAAAAGGGTTAATATTTGCATATATAATATTTGTATAACTTTTTGTAAATAAAATAAACTAATCATAAATTGACATATGTCTCCAAACTATTTCATAGAGTTTTTGAAGTTTCTCAAGTGAGCTATGTTTCTATCTCTCTCTTATTTTTGTAAAAAAGTTTTTATTACTGAGTATTTTGCTAATATTAGTGCTGGAAATGCTGTGATAAAAAATGAAATGCTAATAGATTAATTTTTCTTTTGTACCTTAAGACCAGCGTCCGGGAATCTTGGGTTAGACTATTAAGTGTAATTAATTATAAATATTTCTGTATTAGACTAGTACACATGAGAGTTAGGGACTAGGCTAAGATGGTTTGACTCTCTTGGGATTAGTACTATTAACGGAAAAAAGAAAAAACAGTTTAAGTTGCAAGAAAGAAAGAGAGAATAGAAGCTCCCTTTCTTATCATTTAAATATGAAATTAAATATCTTGATCGTTGTGCCTCAGCAAATTTCATTATGTGAAAATCATGTTTTTCTTATAAAAGAAAAGTAGAGCCAACGATATAGCTGGCGCATTTAAAATTCTAGGCATATTATTAACGCTGTGAGTTGAGTCAATAAGAGAAGTAAAAGTTTATCTGCAACATTACGTTGTAACAACTACCTGTACCTCTACACACAAAAAGAAAACTATCTGTGTTCTTTTAATTTTTCAAATAGATCTAATAAATACGTTGTAGAAAGTATCTAATAAGTATAAGAGGATTCCTATGAGTTTTGACACTTCAAGATGCAATGAGAGTTTTTTTGGATAACCTAATAATCGAAACGTCTTTAAACAAAAAATATGTGTGCTCGAGTCTCGAGTTTGTTATAACAAGAAAATAAAGAAGAAATTGTTACAAAGAATCATGATAGCCTTTATTTTATAACAGACGAGAAAATTTGAGAAATGTATTGTACTCATTTTGTTTCTTAAAGATTCATTTTTTAGAAAAAAATTTGTTTCAAAAAAATATATTTTTTACGTTTTCAATATATTAATTAGTGAAAAATTGTACTTTTCAAAAAATACAATTGTGTTTAATAAAATTTTATTGGTTAAAAGTTATTGGAAATAATTAATTAGGAAAAACAATGTATTAGAAAATACAATTTTAATTAATAAGCGTGAAAAATTATAATATGGATTTTTTAGGAACGGAGGGAATAGTTTTTTTTTTCTTTTTTTTTTATCAAGAAATGTATTGTAGTTTAGAACAATTTATTTGTTCAGAGAAGATCATGGTTGCAATTTGGCCCATGAGAAAGGCAAGCCCATTTCCATGCCAGAAAAGTTATATTAGGGCCAATTTTCAAAGGGGTTTAAGGAGGTGTTATTGGTTTATATATTTTTATTGATTTCGAAATCTATATATTATTTATAAATCCAAGTAAAATATACAAATTTTCAAATTTTTTCAGATTAGTATTTACAAATCTGGAGGTTTTTCTTCGGATTTGGGCATTTGTATTTTTCACTAAGAAATCCATGCAAATCTATTCAAATACATTATGAAATCAAATATATTAGTAAATATATATGATTGAATAACACTTGATTTGAATTAGAATTTATGAATCATTAAACGAATAACACTTGATTTGAATTAGAATTTATGAATCATTAAACGAATAACACATGATTTCAATACATATTTTAAAATCATAAAACCAATAACACTAAATTTAGTTTGGATTTTCAAATCCATCAAAATACACCAACCAATAACCCCCACTAACTTATTTGTTACTGTTCGATGCCTAACTGATATTTTAAGAAATGTAATAGATCAGTAGTAGCTCAGTAGGCTTAAAGAAGTCTTACAAGAAAACAAAAGGCCCTGAGAGGAAGCAAAGCCGACCCAATAATAAAAGAAGAACGTGTTGTAAGAAAAAAACAAAAGACAAGAGGTAATAAAGCATTTATAATAGCCAAGCAAATGCCAACTTTTCATTTCTCTACAATTTGCTATGGGTCTTTTTATATTATTATTATAATTATTATTCAGCTGTCATATTGGAAAATTCCTAAACCATCAATTTAAAACAATAGTCAAAAGATTTAAAAGAAGAAAGATTCTATGTATTCTCTCACTTTTTCTTCTCAAAATTATAATAAAAACAAAAACAATGCATATAAATGGCCGTTGGAGATCACATTGGCCATGACTCATGGAAAAGTAATTATCTCTTTTGCACGATTCTAGTTACAACTTACAAGGTCATGCTTTGTGAACGCATTACCAACACACATGTAAAAGTTCCACACAAGTTGTTAGAATATTATTTCTGTATAAAGTAAGATCTTGCATCTTTGGTCATAGTCTTTTATAATTATACCTCAAAGAACTTTGTTTCTTATAATCATGACTATGGCTCCTATACTTTAATTTGCATTTCTGTACAAAAAAGTTGAGAAATTTTATAAAACAAATATTTTCAGTAAATGGTTACCGTAAATAGTAGAACCAATATATGTATCCAATTAAAGCATTCGGCGAAAAATACCCTTTTTTGCTTCATATGCATAATTTTATTATTATTAAAAAGTACAATTTAGGCAAAATATATGGACATAAATGGTTAGATTTCTTATTATTCGGCGAAAAAGCATTATTATTATTTATTATTTAATTGATTGGTCATAATCTATCAGAAAAGGCCAATAAAAATTAGATCCCAAAGCGAAAAACAAAGGGCGACAAAGGAAGGCGCGAATTTCAAGGACCAGAAGCCTCTACGAACATTGTGTGTTTCGTTTCATTCTTCCTTCAAAACAAAACATAACTCATTCTTCTTAAAGGTCGTGTCTTTTGTATTGGTTTGAGTCCGAGACCGAGTCACGTTCTTCTCTTGATCTACTTGAATTCCCAGATTCCAATTTCACCCATACACTTGCCTTCATCGTCTCCAGCTTCCCGTGACTCCGTAAGATTCCCGTGTGTTCATTATCGAATTTTGTGTGATCTATCTCTCTCTCTGTTCCTTAATTATGCATAAAGTGAGGATCTTTGTTGTTTTTGTTCTTATGACAACAATCTTCATGATGTTGTAGGAGCTGTAAGGGTCGGGAATGGCGGCTTATGTCTCTGTCGGAAACATTCATGATCTCTTTCTTTCCGGACAGGGTTACAAGGGGCATGATTCATGGAGTTCTGGTTTTACTTTCAGGGCAAATTCATTCAAAGACCTCTCTTGGTATAACTAAAAACATCAAATCTATGTGCTCATGAAAGATCCAATCTTATTTTCTATAGTCTAGAGCATAGGCTAGTGAAGCATTGGTCTATGCTCCCATTTAAAAAAAAAAGAATTTACATATATATAAATAAATCTCCAAATTTATAACGAAGTATTATGATCTTTTGTGTGCATAGGTCGAGTGGGGTATCTAAGGCACTAAAGGCTGAGAGATGCGGTTGTTACTCTCGTGTTGTTTCCACCTTCAATGAGAGCTCAAAGATTAATACAAGTATCAGGGCAGTATCGTCTTCAACGAAGTATTATGATTTCACTGTGATCGGCAGTGGTGTCGCTGGTCTGCGTTACGCTTTGGAAGTTGCAAAGCAAGGCACTGTTGCAGTGATCACCAAAGACGAGCCTCACGAGAGTAACACAAACTATGCTCAAGGCGGTGTTAGTGCAGTGTTATGCCCTTTGGACTCTGTGGAAAGTCATATGCAGGACACTATGGTCGCTGGTGCTCATCTCTGTGATGAAGAAACCGTCAGAGTAAAGTTTCTTATTGCTGCTGATTATGTATGTATGTATCTATGCATTGTCCTGAAATGTCTATTTTTTTTTCAGGTTGTGTGTACGGAAGGGCCTGAGAGGATCCGCGAGCTGATTGCGATGGGAGCATCGTTTGATCATGGAGAGGATGGTAACTTGCATTTGGCGAGAGAAGGTGGTCACTCGCATCGTAGGATCGTTCACGCAGCTGATATGACGGGAAGGGAGATTGAGAGAGCTTTACTTGAAGCTGTGCTTAATGATCCAAACATATCTGTCTTCAAACACCATTTTGCAATCGATCTGCTCACTTCTCAGGTTCCATCCACTTGCACACACTTTTTGAAGATCTAAATTCCCTTTGATTCTATTTGGCTTATCAGATCAAGTTTTTAATATGTAAAACAGGATGGTTTGGACACAGTTTGTCATGGTGTTGACACTTTGAATATCAAAACAAATGAGGTAATCAAAGATCTTGTTTCTTTTGGTTTTTGATTAGAGTCTCCTTGTAGCTTAGATTGTAATGTCTAAAAGATATGTTTTCTTCAGGTAGTACGTTTTATATCGAAGGTGACATTGCTTGCTTCAGGAGGAGCTGGGCATATCTATCCATCAACCACCAACCCTCTTGTAAGATTGTCTTTAGACTCTTTTAGTTACAAAACAACTTTGTGTTTTATGGGATTCGGTTTTCGGTTTTCGGTTCAGGTTGGCTCACGTTATTCGGGTTAAGGTGTTTAGGATCCGTTTAGAAACCAATTATTTTCTGGATCGGGTTGGGGTTTCTATTTTTTTATAAAACCCGAAGTGAAACCGAATTATAAATAGCTCGGGTGGTTCGGTTTAAAGCAAAAAAATAAAGAATCCTCGAAAACTCAAGTTAAATCCGTAAAACCGAAAAAATATTAGGGTAATTCGAGTTTCTTTTGATATTTTTATTTATAAATTATATTTGCATATATATAAAAAATAAGATTTTTATTATATTTTGAATATTAGGATATCCATTATTTTTGGTTAGATTTCCATGTTTCGGATAATATGCCCATGACTAGGTTCACAAATAGATTTGTAGAAACTACCATGGGTCCACATATGGATTTCAATCTTTATGTTTTGTTGTATAGGTGGCTACTGGAGATGGCATGGCTATGGCTCATAGAGCTCAAGCTGTGATCTCCAACATGGAGTAAGTAAACCACCTAAAAGAGTTTGAACTAAACTTGTTGACAATGGAACTTATGTTTTGTCTTTTGGTAGGTTTGTGCAGTTTCATCCCACCGCTTTAGCCGACGAAGGTCTTCCCATCAAACCACAAACCGCCAGAGAAAACGCCTTCCTCATCACCGAAGCCGTGAGAGGAGACGGCGGCATCCTCTACAATCTAGCAATGGAGCGGTTCATGCCCGCCTACGACGAGCGAGCCGAGCTAGCACCAAGAGACGTGGTCGCGAGAAGCATCGACGACCAGCTCAAGAAACGTAAAGAGAAGTACGTGTTGCTCGACATAAGCCATAAGCCGAGAGAAAAGATCCTCGCTCATTTCCCCAACATAGCTTCCGAGTGTCTTAAACACGGCCTCGACATCACGCGCCAGCCTATCCCCGTCGTCCCCGCGGCTCATTACATGTGTGGAGGCGTCCGCGCTGGTCTACAAGGCGAAACCAATGTCCTTGGATTGTTTGTGGCAGGTGAAGTGGCGTGTACTGGTCTCCACGGGGCCAACCGGCTCGCTAGTAACTCGCTTTTAGAAGCTCTGGTGTTCGCTAGACGCGCTGTTCAGCCTTCCACCGATCTCATGAAGTCCACGAGACTTGACGTAAGCGCATCGGAGAAGTGGACAAGGCCTGTTGTTGCCACAGCTAGATCTCTAGGAGAGGATGTTATATCAAAGATACTAGCGTTGACTAGAGAAGTGAGGAGAGAGCTTCAGGGAGTGATGTGGAAGTACGTTGGTATCGTCAGGTCAACCACTAGGCTTAACACTGCTGAGAGGAAGATCGCGGAGTTAGAGGCGAAATGGGAGACGTTCTTGTTTGAACATGGATGGGAGCAGACGGTGGTGGCTCTTGAGGCTTGTGAGATGAGAAACTTGTTCTGTTGTGCTAAGCTTGTTGTGAGCAGCGCGTTGGCGAGACATGAAAGCCGCGGTCTGCATTACACGACAGACTTTCCTTTTGTGGAGGAGAGCAAGCGTATTCCGACGATTATTCTCCCGTCTTCCCCTACAACAGCTAGCTGGAGCTCAAGGCAGCTGCAGAACATAAGCAGCACCTCTGTTCTTTGAAGTTATATTTGAAACCTATCCTTTATGATTCTTGATTATTTGAAAAATTTTGGGATTCAGAAGAAAAAAATCTCTGATTCTGACAACACTGTTAAACAAATGAAAATAATTATTCATCTGAGATATCAATTATTGTGATAATTCATATAGCTATGGTTTATTGATGACTTTCTGAGCAAAAAGAAACAATAGTGTAGTGTAGATTTCCCAAGCAAGGAGTAGGATTGAGAACAGTCTTGTGTTCACTGACTCCATAACCTTAGTTTCATACCATTCCAGAAGCTTGCTTCCATCCTTCTCCTGAGAAAATCCCAAGCTCCAAGCTTTGGTATGGCTTCCATTAAAAGACCAAACATGAACTTAGTCATCCTGTTTGGCCAGAGTAAGCTGCATTGAGGCAAAATCCATTAAGAAACATAGATTTCTTCTTCAATGCCGCTTTACAACTCACTAGTTCCATCCAGAAACCAGCTTGATCAATAGTCTTGCCTATTCAGCAGCCGCCATGCAGGTTTGCTACAATGAAATTCAAAGGATGTTCTCTGGAAATAGCTATGGCTCGTGCAGTTTGATTTAACCGAAACATATCTGAAGAAGCACTGTACCAACCCCAGTTGTGAAATCACAGTAGATGTCCTGTTTGGAGCCAAATCTGCATATCTGAGAGAAAATGAAACATTTGAGTATAGTTGCAACTGAATCTTGGAGCGAGACTAGGACTAGAAGAACAAAACAAAATTTACCTATTTCACGAATCTGAGGAACGAGCATTCTTTCTCTTGTAACACTCCTTTAAGAACCTCTCAGCGTCAACCTTCATCCCTGGCTTAGAGAAAGCCGCGCTTATCCAGTAAACAGTTTGATCACACGGAATATATCCCTTTTCTTCAATCATCTCTTTTAACAACCCCTTTGCCTCTGCCAAGTACATTGCTTTTCTATTCCACTCAACCTCTGGATGAGTGCAAAGCTTGCACAAACCAGATATCATAGTGCAATAAGTCGAAGTGTTGGGGCTCACTCTTCTCTTACCCATCTCCTTCATTAGCTCTCTCGCCTGAGGCATCTTCCCAACTCTAACAAACTCGCTGATTAGCACATTATAAGTGCTGGTTCTAGGCACCAGCCCGTTGGCGATCATCTCACAGTATAGCGTCATGCTTTCTTTCTTATTCCCCATCTTAGCTTGACCAGAGATTAAAGCGTTGTATGTAAAATCGTCAGGACGCATGCCTCTGCTCTTCATCTCACTCAGCCATTTTTCAACCTCTTTGATTAGCCCAGCGTCAGAGAGACCTCTTATTATAGTGTTATAGGTTGCTATATTGGGGGATGTTCCTGCTTCCAACATAACGTAATATGTGGAAAGAGCTTTTCCTATATGACTGCCAACAAAGTACCCTTGCATAAGGGCGTTGAACGTCACGGTATCAGGAACAAAGCCTCTCTCTTTCATATCCTCCATCACCATAGCTGCCTTTTTAGTCATACCTAGCTTGCACAGAGTTGCAATAAGAGTATTGTAGACTTGCTTGCTGAGGTTAACTCCACAGCTCAGGAGTTTTTCGTGCGTTTTGAATATCACGTCTGCTCTTTTATGCTTTGAAGATGCCTCGAGAAAAATTCGGTATATTGTGATGTTAGGATGAATCTCCATAACCATCATTTGATGTAATATGTCAATTGCTAACTCCATCTCACCCTGTTCACATAGCGTTTCAATAACAATGTTGCAACTCATCAGACTCGGTTTAACTCCATGGCTTTTCATCTTATCCCAGAGGTTGAGGACGCCTTCGAGATTCCCTTGCTTTCGTAGTGAACTCATCATTATGTTAAATGTAGCGACATCTGGTTCTATACCTTTGTCTCTCATTCCTTTGTAGGCCCAGTCTGCTCCGACTCTGCCAACCTTTAACAGCCCGTTGATCAAGACGTTGTAAGAAACAACATCCCACGGCATCCCTTTCTCTTGCATTTCTTCAGCCCAAGCGAGAGCAGCTTCTTCCTCTCCTCCTTTGAAGAACACATCAATTAAAGAGGTGTAGTTGATACGATCCAGTGTCACTCCTTTAGAAACCATGTCTTTGACTAATCCCTTAACTTCCCTAACCCCGCCACTTCTCTTCAAATGATTCACCAGAGCATCAAGTACGTAGTGGTTTTCCTCCAACCCAATAAATTTCATCTCCTTGCTCATTTCAATAGCCACTTCTTGTTCCCCTGCCTTAAACAAGCCATCAATAACTGTACCATAAGTAAAACAGTTCGGCACAATGTTATGATCTTCCATTTTCCTCATCACAGTAACAGCTTCTTCCAACATCCCTCTCTTCACATAGCCATTTATCATACTAGAGTAAGTCACAACATTCGGAAATACACTTTTCTCCAACATCTGCGTTATTACAGACTCAGCACCGCTTAAATCCCCCGCTTTGCACAAACCATCAACCAAAGCCGTATAAGTAACCACACTCGGAACTTGATTATCTCCCAAAAGCATCTCAAACGTTTTCTCACCCTCCCTACGTTCTCCGCCCTTAAACAATCCATCCATCAAAACAGTATACACAACTAAATCTACAGGAACCCCACGCACAACCATCTGACTGTATAGAGCCAAAGCCTCCCCACAACATCCCCCTTTAAACAACGAATCAACAAGAGTAGTATAAGTTACACGGTTCGGATACACGCCCATCTCCTCCATTTCCCTCAGCAGCAACCCCGCTTCCACCACTTTCCCGTCTTTACACAACCGGTTAATAATCGAGCTAAAAGTAACAACATTCGGGTTAAACCCGCTCATAACCATATCCTTGTAAGCATCTTCAATGGCGTGGAGGCTGTAGTAAGAGCTTATGAGTATAGTGTGAGTCACGAGGTTTAGTTCACCGATCTCGTCGACTAATGACTTAGCTCTAGCAAAGTTTCCAACTTTACAAAACCCGTTGATCAGAGTGTTGTAGCTAACAGTATCTGGGAGTACACCTCTCTTCACCATCTCAGAGAGAAGCCCATAAGCCTCGTCAGCCAAACCGTGTTGGCATAAGCCTTGAATCACAGTGTTGTAAGTAACAGTATCGACGCTGACTACTCTACTTCTAAGTAAACTAACAGCTAATCTCAATCGACCCACTTTGCAGAACGAATGAATCAACGAATTGGTAGCAAAGACGTCAGGTGAAACACCGAAAGTTATCATCTTGTTGTAAATCAACGATACCTTGCGGTGAGGTACTAAACAGTTGAGATTGAATTGGTGTAGTAAGCTGTTCAAGAGACGCGAATCGGGAGCGAACCCGAAGGTGCACATCGCGGAGAGCGTCCTCGCTGCACCGTAGAGCCTCCCGCATCTTAAGTAGAGACGGAAGAGAGTGTGGAATAGAGAGACGTAAGAGGCTGGGTTGAATCTGCGTGGTGAGATCAAGAGGCTGCTCTCATCGGGTCGTTTGATTGACGAGAAAGAGCGGGACTTCGAGAGAAAGAATCTGTGTTTTCCCGTGTGATTGTTCCAAATCTTTATCATCATCAGCAGAGGGATTGGAGTTCATCTAAATCTCCAAAGCTCTCCAGAGACTCCTGCAAAGTCTCATGGCGTCGGCTTGTGACGACGACTCATTGTGTTTCCCCTACCAACTGAGAAAAAAGAGTTTCGAACCTCGACGACGAGAATCAAAACGGCACGGTTTAGGAGTCCTAAACCACTCTAAAACCGTTACGAGGCCTTTAGATGGGCCTTTTATTGGGCTTTAATATTCCGACTCATTGTATTTCCCCTACCAACTGAGAAAAAAGAGTTTCGAACCTCGACGACGAGAATCAAAACAGCACCGTTTAGGAGTCCTAAACCACTCTAAAACCGTTACCAGGCCTTATGATGGGCCTTTTATTGGGCTTTAATGTTTTCGTACCTTATTAATCAAAATCAATAGTACGATTCTATAACACTTATCCTAAACACAATCCATCAATAATACACCGGGAGCCGTCGGATCTCTATAATTTGCCACGTGACGTACTAGATAGAGACGAATAGAACTGGGACAGGTGCGTGCGTGAACTTTCATCTTCTTCATGTACTAAATATATACTCTCTTCATCTTCCTCTTCTACGGGTACTGGTTCTACAAAAATATCGACACGAAGTAGCGAAGTGATAAAATCTCCTCCTTTGAGCTCGGATCTACTGAGAGAATATGGCGATGAGAAGAGTCACCAGAGCAGCGATCAGGGCCTCCTGCGTTTCGTCTTCATCTTCTGGTTATTTTGCCAGAAAATTTAATGTATGAACCCTCAGATCTCTTCTTATTTTTTTGTTCTTTCACGGTTTCTGATGCTATTAAGTATTTTAAGTTGGGCTCGTACTCAATCGTACATTACTTTGCAGCTTTCTAAGTGTTGTCTGTGCTGAACTTGCTTTGATTTACGCAGACGGTTCTGTGTATGTCATTAAGGTTTTCAGATCTACGATTTCACTAAAACTGATTAGTTACAGCTTTTTAGCGTGAAAGAATCCCTGTTGTTAGGGATATGAATCAGAGACCCCGTGCATGACTGTAACGTGTGGCTAAACATTAGGAAAGTACAACTGTCCGGTCTGATTTAGATTAGCCAGTTAGATTTCATTGTAAATTAAAAAAAACTACAAGGTGTTTCTTTCTTGAAAAATTATAAACGGCACGATTTTTGATTTTTCAATCTTAACGGTTTGGGCCTCTAAAGGGTTTGGGCTTGGTTGAGTGGTCTGGTCTCTCTTTTGATGCTTTTCAGAGTTTTTATACATTCACTAATCTTTGAAATTAGTATTTTTATTTAAAAGTTAGATGTTGGTTTCTGAAATGACTTATGAAACAGGCTTCTTCTGGAGATAGCAAAAAGATTGTTGGAGTTTTCTACAAGGCCAACGAATACGCTTCAAAGAATCCTAACTTCCTTGGCTGCGTCGAGAACGCTTTAGGTATCAGGAACTGGCTTGAATCACAAGGTCATCACTACATTGTCACTGACGACAAAGAAGGTCCAAATTGCGGTAAGTAGTCATTCAAATATGCATAACAAAACAATACAATACATATGGTGGCGCTTATGCTATTTTTTATATGATTGGCAGAGCTCGAGAAGCATATCCCTGACCTTCACGTCCTCATATCCACCCCATTCCACCCGGCTTACGTCACTGCGGAAAGAATCAAGAAGGCCAAGAACCTTCAGCTTCTCCTCACAGCCGGGATCGGATCCGACCACATCGATCTGCAGGCAGCTGCAGCTGCTGGACTGACGGTCGCTGAAGTCACGGGAAGCAACGTTGTCTCCGTGGCTGAGGACGAGCTCATGAGGATCTTGATCCTCATGCGCAACTTCGTTCCGGGGTACAACCAAGTCGTGAATGGAGAGTGGAACGTGGCAGGCATTGCTTATAGAGCGTATGATCTGGAAGGCAAGACGGTGGGAACTGTGGGAGCTGGTAGAATCGGGAAGCTTTTGCTACAGCGGTTGAAGCCGTTCGGGTGCAACTTGTTGTACCATGACAGGCTCCAGATGGGACCGGAGATGGAGAAGGAAACTGGTGCTAAGTATGTTGAGAGTCTTGATGAGATGCTTCCTAAATGCGACGTTGTAGTCGTCAACACCCCTCTCACTGAGAAGACAAGGTAAGTTAAATACTGTGTTAATATAACAACACACACGAGTTATAGTTTGTGCGTTGTGATATGACCGAATGGGATCTTGTTTTCTTGTTTCATGCAGAGGGATGTTCAATAAAGAGATGATAGGGAAAATGAAGAAAGGCGTTTTGATTGTGAACAACGCGAGAGGAGCCATCATGGATAGGCAAGCGGTGGTGGAGGCGGTGGAGAGCGGACACATCGGAGGCTACAGCGGAGACGTGTGGGACCCGCAGCCGGCTCCTAAGGACCATCCATGGCGTTACATGCCGAACCAAGCCATGACTCCTCACATCTCTGGCACCACCATTGATGCTCAGGTAATATATGTTAACGAATCATATATGGTGTAGAAGTCTACATGTCGCTTGGTCGCTACTAATCTGCAAGAGTCTTGTGCTTTGGTCTAATCCAGCTACGATATGCGGCGGGGACGAAAGACATGTTGGAGAAGTATTTCAAGGGAGAGGACTTCCCTGCTCAGAACTACATCGTTAAGGATGGTGAGCTTGCTCCTCAATACAGGTAAGCTTGTTTCAACTTTCAGCACTATCAAGTCTTGTCTCCAAAGGGCAAAGCAGACGGTTAAATTAAATAAATTATCAACGTTTTGTGCTTTGTTCATTTGAAAACATTGTAATAAACCAACAAGACGTGTATGTAACGTTGCTATTTCATGACATTTATCTTTGAGTCTATCTATATGATTCATATGTTATATTTGATCTTTGAGAGATGAACCGAGAATTGGTGAAACTGCCTCAAGAGCCTAATTGACTGAGTGCTGGTTTTAAGTTTTTTTTATAATTTAAAACCGGAAATGAAACCGGGTCGACCCACTTATGGTTAGGCACACACACACCGACGCTGACCCAATTAAGCCATTACGACAACGTTTGTATAATCATGTTGTAGAGCGTGGGTCATCCATGTTTGTACCAATATTTAATTTTCTCGACAACTATATCAATCATTATTATGGGTATTAAAACTATGATATATATTGTTTTTCATTTTCTCTTGATGGGAGAAGAGAGTGGGGTGGATGATAATCGTTCAGTCTGTCATTTGTAATTTCTCTGCAAGACATGTTTTGAATCATAACTCAACCGGAATATTGACATTTTTTATTCAAAAGATATGCACAATCATTAAACTAACTAAAACATATAATAAGTTATAAGTCTCTAATGATTGAATCAGAAAATGTTGAGTAAAGAAATGCTTTTGATTTTCTCGCATCATTGTGTATTTGATATCTTAGATACAAAACTTTGAAACTTTTGTTATATACAAACCTTTTCTTTATCAACTTAAACTTAAGACCACACATTATTTTTCACTACTCAAAACCCAAATCCTTCAAATGATTCATGTTGGTTTATACGGTTTTGGCCAGATTTGAATTTAGTTCTTATACTAAAGAAGTACAATATTGATTCAAAGCTCTTAGTTAGATCATCCATTTTTTTTGTCTGTGCACCAAAAAATGTAGCCATTTAAAGTCATCGTTATCAACATTCATGATAAAAGAAACATTTACAAAACATTGCTAGAAGAAAACCATTTATAAGAGATTTTATGCTAGTTCAGTAGATTCACAGCGACTAGTCGACAGTTGACGAGGATGTTTTTGGCGCTGGAATGTCATTATCAAAAAAATCTAATCAAACAAAATGAACATAATAATCGCTAAAGTATATAAAATCAAATCAACCCAAAAGAGAAAGTGAATTTTACTTGGAAACAATATATTCAGTGAAGAAGATATTTTGGGGAATAAAATATATGTGATCAGATCAGATTAGCAGAAAAAAAAAAACATGAATTTCAACCGCGAGGCAATCACTTAAACTTCATATACGACACCGTATCAAGCCAAACCATGCGAATACGACGTCGCTAAGAAGCACACCATATGAATACGACTCGTGAAAGTACATCGCCGGTTTATAATTAGTCGCCTTCAACAAATTAAAAAAGACTCTTTCTCACTCGTTTTCTCGTCGCAGTTCAAATTCCATTTCCTTGAATTTAGATTTCTAAGGTCGGCGATTTTCGAGTCCACGGCGTTTCGCCTTTGTTACTCAGAGGCTGCTACCTCTTGCTGCCACTGCTTGATTCGCCGGTAAATTTCTCTGTCCTCATTTTCCGTAAACTCATAATGCAACTTTGAACTGGTGTAGGTAGATATTCACATGCGTACTTTTCATCTAGTTTTGATCTCTGGAATCAGAAAACTTTTAGGATTTGGAATCGCGAGGACTAATTGAGATCTTCGGAGAGTGTATCGAGTGAGAACCTCTTTTTTGTTGCTGTGATTGTTAAATTGCTTAGAAGATTTCGAGTTCGAAATGTAGATCTACGCCGTGGTCCGCTTCGATCTTACTTCAATAGTCTGTGAAGTTGACTAGTAGAGTTATTCATTGCGAATAATAGTTTCTTCTTAGTATGCTGTTTTGCTGGTGGCGATTCTTGGCTGCTTCAAGCTCCTTTATAGACTTGAACTCATCGAGATTTGTGAGTAATTTTGATTTCCAAAGGATCTGTCTCCCCTATGTGATGAGCTAGAAACGGATTTGAGTTTCACTTTAGTCTCAGTATTAGGTAAAAGTAAAACTAAGTAGGTTACAGTTATTTTACAGTTATTTTGTTATGTTGGTTGACTTATTTCTAGTTCTTCACGCAGGTAACTTTCACGTATGGCCACTAATACTTTACAAGATTTGAATTCTCTCCCTGTAACTGAGAAGATGAGTGAATGTAAAGCTAGCTTAACCAAGCCTTGTGTTGGGAAGATGAATGGAAAATCTGATGATAGACCATTGCCAAGCTCTGTGGTTTCGAATCCCAGCCTTGTAGAAACAGAGAAACCCGAGGCAGAGAAAGCTACCGTGGAAGTTGAATATATTGAATCCCAGAACTTGAATAATGTTGACGATGCTGATGCTGTTCTCAAGGTACATCTCATGCTTTGTGCTTCTGTGTGTTATGATTCTATTAATTCCATTAGCATCACTACAACCATATGTCCATAACTACGATGATATCCATTTTATATAGAGATTGGATTTATGATTATCAGTTTGGTCTCATTTTTGTCTTCAGTCGGTTCTAGCTGGCCTTGACTCCAAGGATTGGGTATCAGTCTGTGACGCTCTTAATAATGTTCGTCGCCTTTCCATATTCCACAAGGAAACTATGCTTCATATGCTGTAAGCCATCTTCTCTATACTGATGTCTACGACTTTACTATCTCTTTAAAGTAACTTTAAAAAATGGATGTCTCACGATGATAATTTCTAACAGCGAAAAAGTGATCCCACTCGTCGTGAAATCACTGAAGAATCCTAGAAGTGCAGTATGTAAAACCGCATGCATGACATCTGCAGACATCTTCAGTGCATATAACGACCATATTACAGATCTATTGGATTCTCTGGTAACTCTTTTTTCTTTTTCTTTTTACTCTTTCACTGTGTAACGTTGATGGAACTTTACTTGTTGTGATAACATTTCATACACTATGCTCTCAGCTTACTCAACTCCTCCTCAAATCATCCCAAGACAAAAGGTTTGTCTGCGAGGCAGCTGACAAAGCTTTAACATCAATGACCAAATACGTTTCCCCAACTTTGCTGTTACCAAAGCTGCAACCTTGTCTCAAGAACAGGAATCCTCGGATCCGTGCAAAAGCATCATTATGCTTTTCCCGAAGTGTACCCCGACTGGTAATACAAGTACATCATATATATCTCAAAGGCATCACTTGTTATGTAACAATTTCAATAACTCCTTGCGCTATGATATACATATTGCAGGGCGTTGAAGGTATTACAGAATATGGAATCGACAAACTAGTTCAAGCGGCCGCGTCTCAGCTTAGTGATCAGCTCCCTGAGTCCCGCGAGGCTGCGCGCACCGTCCTACTGGAACTTCAGACCGTGTATGAAAAAGCTCAACCTCTCATTAAACCCGAGACTGCATCATCGCCAGAGGAAGAGCAACAAACCCTGGAGGCAGAGCCAATTACGTGGGAAATCTTCTGCAAGTCAAAGCTGTCGGCTCTAAGCGCACAAGCCGTGCTTCGTGTCACCAATGTTGTGGCAGTGACTGCTCGGGAGAGTTTGGTTACTACAGGTTCATCTTCTTCATCACAGCTATAAGCCTTCTCTACTATTTTTTGGGTTTTTCCCTTCTTAAACCGTTTGCTACGGATCATACGGTTACATGGTATTCTCCGGCCGTGATTTACCAAATTGGCAAATTATGGACCGGAAAAAAGAGTGAAACTGGTTATCAAAAATCTTGGTTTTATCTTCTTCTTTTTATGAGTCTTCTTTTCTCTTCAGTCTTCATCAGTGACTTTCTTCTTATATGTTTGTCTAATGTGTATATACATTCTATACCAAGATTTGGTAATATAGCCCCGAGTCTTTTGAAAATGCAAATTAGTCGATTTCTTTGACGATTCAAGCCTCTATTGACTTGTCATATATGGATATTCCTTGTTGGAGCTTGACTAGATTAGGCATTGACTCATAGTAGTAGATGGTTTAGGCAAGCCAATCCACCTTAGTCCCTTGCAAGCTTAAGGTTAGTGGTTTATTACTGTTTCCACCCTTATTAATACCCAGCACTGAGACATGAAGTTTTTATTAGATATAAGAATAGTAACAAAGTAGCTGAGATCTGAACCAGACTAGGAACCAGATAAATAGTTTTCACATCTACCAAAGCAAATATCAAAACCTCTTATTTTGGTGAATCTGTGAGGTGAAATAATAGATGCAACTAACTCTCTTATATAATTTAGCTCTGTGAGAGTTCACGGCTTCGATCAGCTGCAGCAACAACAGCATTCATAAGTGTTGCACGGAAAGAACCTTTCTCCAGTTCATGAACTCCGGCTATTGTAGTCCCGCCTGGTGAAGTAACATCATCTTTCAACACACCCGGATGCTTCCCGGTTTTGCTCACCATTGTTGCAGCTCCAAGCACCTGCCATAGACACACACACACAGCTCAGGCTTCTCTTTCTAGTTTTCAAAACATTAAGACAAACAGAAAAGAAAAAAGGATTAAAGAAGCTGTAGGGGACCAATGGGTCAGTTCACTGACCGTCTGTGAAGCTAAACCCAAAGCAAGTTCTCGGGGTAAACCAGCAGCTACTCCTCCATCAGCTAAAGCTTCAATGGCTAAGAATATGTACGCTGGTCCACTTCCACTGTAACAAGATCGAAAATTTCAGATGGTAACTTGAACAACTTAAGACATTCAGAAACCGTGAAGTACCTGAGACCAGTGACAGCATCAAACATTTTCTCATCAGCTTTGAACATCTTCCCCACAGAGCCAAACAACTTAGCAACAAGTGCTCCGTCTTCTTCCGTTGCCGCTGTTCCAAGGCTCATTACTGTTTCACACAAGACATAACCTTCATCATCAGTAGGCATTTGATAGTAATAAATCACAAACATGGATTATGAGAGAAACTACCTGAAGCTGCCTCACCAACTGCAGCTGGTGTATTAGGCATCACCCTTATGAATCGATCTTGACCAGACCATTCCTAGCATAAGACCAAAAATTAAATCTTTCAGCTTTTGTTTCAAAGAGAGCATGTTTGATGCAAACACTGAAATAGAACCATAGAGCTTATGATTCAAGACTGATGAACCATTTCTCTGAAAAAGTATACTCCTTTCTATACAAAGATGCCAACCTGAAGATCTTTCAACTTGATCCCCGCCGCAACCGAAACAAGAACCTTATCCTTAGAGAGCTTCGACCTCACTTCCGTGATGGCCTTCTTAACTACACAAGACAAATGTACAGCTTATGTAGATCTCAAATAGTTTTTTTTTTCATTTTTTAGGTATTCGATTGTGATTCAATAGAAAATATACCAACTTGAGGTTTCACAGAGAAGATCACAACATCGCTTTCTCTAACAACCTGCCAAATTTTTTCAACATCCATCAATCTCCCTCTCTATTTAAACACTATCTAGGTAAAGAGAAGAAGAGCCACTTTACTTCTTCGCTACTGGAGAAGACATTGACCCCAAAGGACTCGAAGACTTGACGGCGATTCAGATTCGAGTGAACGGCGGTGGAGATACAGTTCGGAGGAAGCATCCCGGAGGCAACGACGCCTCTGGCTATACTCTCCGCCATCTTTCCAGCTCCGATGAACCCTACCTTGAAGCTCTCCGCGGAAATTGGAAGCGTCTCCATCGCAAGACTAAAAAACGATTTTAGGTTCTAAAATGATGATAAATCTCTTACTGTTGTTGGTTCAGGTAATCAGTGTTGTAGTGTGCACGTGCGGATCACGTGGCTCATTGGGGTTTTACCTAAGGCCCAATAGAATAAAAGTATACATACACTCTTCTTGTAAACGGGCTCGCTTATACAAAGCACGGCGTTTTATCACAATGCGATGAAGAAAAGCTGTACCAACCAGAAACGACACGGCAACCTAAATTCACTCTTCTATATTATCCTTCAAACAGAAATTATAAAGCCCGGCTTGAAGTTATATTATATTCCGAGGATAAGCCCCCATGTAAAAATTAGCTCTGGGTTATTTAGGACCATCTTATTATGGGGGGTTTGTTTAGACATGTCAAGATACAAGAGTATAGCCAATGTTCTAAATATCCCTATGCGGTGGTTAGGCGTTTTGTACATGATTATTGCTTAGACGGGCGCAAAAGCCGGTTTCTTAAACAGCTAGACCGATTTTTTAGCTAGGTCAATTTTTGAAAAAATCGTTTTGCTCATACCTATTTTGCCGACTAATCGAACGTCTGGACGCCGCATAGACTGTTTTTTAGAACAGTGGTAATAGCCGATGCATTATAATGTTTGTCACTGCACTACAATACTACATATAGAAATCAGTTAAACGTCATTACAAATATTTCATTACCAGCTTATATTTTCATAGATACAACAGATTTGTTGAATTGAATACTTGAATGACAAATGAGTTGAACTGTATTTGGATTCCTAAATTAATAACGATATATATAGTTCCTTCATGACGTATGACAACAATTAGCTTCTAGCTAGAAAGGAAAAAAAGTGTATACAAGGCATATCAGAAAAAAGTGTATACAAGGCAAATTGCGTAACGTTTTTTCATGCAAAATAAAGTCTCTTTTCTTTTCTTAACAGATTCTTGTTTATAAGAAAGACATATGGTCTAATACGACTTACGAATAGTGCCAGACCTTGGACCACGCAGAAGAATCAGATTGTTTCCGGCCGTTCAATTTATAAACAAATTTTGGCTACAAATAATAAATATTCCCTTTAGTCTAGTGGTCTAGTGTCTGTGTTCGAACCTCATCCTCCCCATATCAGCTAATAATTTTTCCTCTGTCTTTTACTTTAAAAAGTGACCATTTTTTTATTTTTGCTTCCAGCCACTGAATTTCTAGGACCAGCTCTACTCGCGAAGATGGCTTATTACAAAACTGAGTCTATAACTCCTCACCTTTTCATGTATCCATTTTCCATTTTCCATGGACCATGTATTCATGGTATTATTATATCACAAACTGTCATATGCCACCCTTTCACACACGTGTGTATTTGTTTTGCAATGTAAAAACAAGTTTCTCTTGTTATTCAAAGTTATTACCCTATGGACTATCGACGTTACTTACTAAAGAAATTGATTCACATGTCTAAAAGCTCTAACAGACTGCATACGTGCTTGCAGAGACGTGAATAAATGAAAATCTATAATATATATGTCAAACGAGGGAACCGATGGAATTAATGTTGACAATACTTTTGATTCTGTGTGTGATCTTTCTTTTCCTTTTTCTTCTTAGAGAGTATCTTTTAATTGACTGTATTTTGGGGGAAATAATATTAAAAACTTTCAACTTGGTAACTTAGAAAATCATACTATTGTTTAGTTTCTACAAAAACCACGATTTTTTACCATATTCAATAATTTTAAGTATTTTATTTGAATGATATTTATTTCAATGTTAATTAACGTTTATCATTAAAATTTACATAAAAAGCCAAATATTTTCAAATGTTCTTTATACCCCTTTAGACTTCAAACACTTTACTTCTTTGGAACCATCAAGTCAACAAACAATAAATACATTCAACACAAAATCAAGTGAAATATTAAAGAAAAAGAATATTTAAGTAAATCCCGACCTATAAATAACGTCTTGTGAAAACAATGTGAAGAAAACACACGCAAACATGTCAGTTTCACCATCACCTCATCATGTGGTTCTCTTCCCTTACATGTCAAAGGGTCACACCATCCCTCTCCTCCAATTCGCCCGTCTCCTCCTCCGTCACCGTTGTGCCACCTCCTCCTCCAACGACGGCGAAGAGCCATCCATGTCCATCACCATCTTCACCACCCCACAAAACAAACCTTTCATCTCAAACTTCCTCTCCGACGTCACATCATCCATCAAAATAATCTCCCTCCCTTTCCCGGAAAACATCGCCGGAATCCCTCCCGGAGTCGAAAGCACCGACAAGCTCCCTTCCATGTCGCTCTACGTGCCTTTCACGCGTGCAACCAAATCTCTCCAGCCTCTCTTCGAAGAAACGCTCAAGAATCTTCCGCAAGTCACGTTCATGGTCTCCGATGGATTCCTGTGGTGGACACTGGACTCCGCCGCTAAGTTCGAGATCCCGAGACTCGCCTTCTTCGGCATGAACTCGTACTCGTCGGCTCTCTACAACTCCGTCTCCGTACACCAACTCTTTACCAAACCGGGAAATATTAAATCCGATACCGAACCGGTTACCGTACCGGATTTTCCATGGATCCGGGTTAAGAAGTGCGACTTTGTCCCGGTTTGCACTGAACCGGATCAATCAGGTCCAGAGTTCGATTTACTCATGGACCAATTAATGTCTACTGGGAAGAGCCGTGGGGTTATAGTGAACAGTTTTTACGAGCTCGAGTCACCGTTCGTTGACTACCGGCTAGGTGTTAGGGGTGAGCCCAAGCCGTGGTGCGTTGGGCCTTTGTGCTTGGTAAACCCTCCTAAACCGGAAAGTGATAAACCGAGTTGGATTGAATGGTTGGACCGGAAACGAGAGGAAAGATGTCCGGTTTTGTACGTGGCCTTTGGAACGCAGGCTGAGATATCGAACGAGCAGCTCAAGGAAATAGCCTTAGGCTTGGAAGATTCCAAGGTACGTACGTAAAATAGAAAAAATTTAGTATTTGATCATTGAAGCTCCATACATTGGACTTTTCAAATTGTTCGACATAACTCCATGCACATATTATTAGTTTGTTATATATATCGACCAATATAAAATTTAGTTTAGAATGTGAAAACATACAAGTAGTTGGCATTAACTTCACGACGTTTTCCATAAATGGAGTGACAATGATTGTTATGATTTACGCATATGGTACTGATTGTTGATAATAAAGGCAAACTTCTTGTGGGTCACGAGAATGGACGTGGGAGAAGTAGGGTTCGAGAAGAGAGTGAGAGAGCATGGTATGATTGTTAGAGATTGGGTGGACCAATGGGAGATACTGTCCCATGAAAGTGTGAAAGGTTTTTTAAGCCATTGCGGATGGAACTCGGCGCAAGAGAGTATATGCGCCGGGATTCCGATACTCGCTTGGCCAATGATGGCCGAGCAGCCACTCAATGCCAAGTTGGTCGTGGAGGAGTTAAAGGTCGGAGTAAGAATCGAAACAGAAAATGGAACTCCCGAAGGGTTCGTGTCAAGAGAAGAAGTCAGTCAAAAGGTATTATAACAAAATGTTTGAATGAACTTAACTAATATTGTTGTGTTAAAAAAACTTAATTAATGTTGCTGGCTTCAGTTATGATATTTTTTTATTGGTACAATATAGGTTAAAAAGTTGATGGAAGGAGAGATGGGGAAGACTGCGAGAAAGAATGTGAAAGAGTATGCAGAAATGGCTAGAGAAGCTTTGGCTCAAGGGACAGGTTCGTCATGGAAGAATTTGAGTTTGCTTCTTGAAGAGTTATGTAAGATTAGAGAAACAAATGATGTTAATAAGCTGTCAAGCCATGATTAGAGAGCAGTGTACTCTTGGTTGTTGTTCAATCTGACTAAGGTCATAACCTTACTGTTCTTCTGAATAAAATAAAAAATAAAAAAGTTTGTATGTGTTATAAATATCTGATATGAGAAAAAGATCATACAATATAACATTAAGACATTATAAGAACAATATAATTTTTAAGCTACAATCTTTTGCTCTATCTAACATTCTCAAACCGATACATAAAAAACGAAAACATTAGAAGTTAAAATCCCAAATATTTATTTCCTAACACTATTTACCATCTAAAAATCAAACATGTCACACTTTTAAACGTCTTCTTTATCCATAGAGAAATCAGGCTCATCAGGTTTAAATAGTTGGGGCATTTTCAAACTGTTCGAAGATCCATCTTTCTTACCAGCACTAGTACTACTTGAAGCCTTTTGATTTGTGCCTCTTCTCGTGTTTGCTGCAAACTTAGACGCCAACATTGTTGCTCCAAGGTTTTGGCTGTTGTTTGTGTTGTCCACAGACAGTCTCTCACCTTCAAAATCATCGTCGTCGCTTCCATAGTAGTTTTCTTCGTCGCCTTCTTCGTTGTATCCTGTTTCATCTCTGTAATAGTATCCGCTACTCTCGTGCAAGCTGAGCTCTTTAGCGAGCTTTCGTCGCTTGTATCTTCTCCATGCGGATTGCACAAAACAAGCTCCCCATGCTCGCCACTGATGTGAGTAGTACCTGAAACAATGGACGTATATGAGATTTGATTCATTCATGCCATCATTGCATGGCCAGTCCTAAAATTTTGTGGGTTATAGAAAACTTAGTAACAGTTTACATAAAAAAATTACTACAAATTTAGAGGCTTATATATATGTAATTTTTTTTAAAAACTTTAGGGGCTATAAACCAATGCTCTACTAGCCTAGGTTCAGGACCGGCTCTGTATCATTGAATGCTATAAATGGTGTACCTGAAAGCGTGTTGCAACTTTTTGCTTTGAAGACGTTTGAACTGATGAGCAACAAACTTAAGATCCTCTGCGCTTAAGGCAAATGCTTCAACCTCAGAGAGTGCACGGACGCTTCGGGTTGAAGACGGAAAGTTGAGTGTAGAGTTTGGCATCAAGGCCCATGTAAGAAGCTCTTCTCCACAGAAATCACCAGGTCTTAGAGTAGTGGAGTTAAAGAAACCAGATCTTCCTCCGTTTGTAGTTGAGCTCTCTATTTGTCCTCTAATCACAAAGAGCATCTCATCAACAGGATCACCTTCACGGAATATGTAGGTCCCTGCCGTGCTTAAAGATGAGACAAGGCATCCGCATATAGCGTCAAGAAGTTGATCGTCCATTTGTGAGAAGAAGGGGACCTGAATTTGGCAAAACGTTGTGATTTTATGAAATAAGAAAACAATTAAATTTTTATAAGGACAGAGTTAATGTATGTACCCTGCGGACAAGAGCGAGACAGAGGTGGCGTTGGATCTCTCGGCGTAAGTCTGTGGGTAAAGACTGGAGGATTGATTCTTCATCCACGCCTCTAGTTGCAAGCCACTTGTATTGGACAAATCTACGGACACGTTCTTGAAGCTCTGGAGGTAGTTGACGATGTCTCATCCATTCTTCAGTGTCTCGTCTCTTAATTCTCCATTCCTCTACTCTTACCGACATGGATTGTAATGATGTCTTTCCACCAAGTTAAACAACAAGATGTTTTGTTAGAAAAGTACAAAAAAAATCTCTTTATTAAGAAGTTTTGCAAAAGTTATGTATTAAACTCTGAATCTTACTTGCATGTTACCAATCAGGAGCGTGAAGAGAATCAACCCAAAAATACATATTGTAATACAGAACAAGGTCTCGCCAAGATATACACTTGTGGTTATATTCTGGCCATAAGAACTGTAAAAAAAAAACGTTAGACAATCTTAAGATATACATCATAAGTGTGTTGGATCAAAGGATGTCCTACCTTAGATTTCTTAAACCCCACCAAAGACAATATAAGTACTTGGACACGAAGTCCGTGGTAGCAACTTGAGTGGTAAAGGCTTCAGCAAACATGCCAAACTTGAAATTGGTAGTACTGCTTGTAGCGTCACAATGAGAAAGAACCTGAGTAACATTCTGCCAATACTGACGCTCAGGTTGTTCTAGACTCTTGCAGTCCAAGAAGCTAGGGAGACAGTCCAAAACCCTCAGGGCGTGATCTTTCTCGCATACCTTGGACCAGCATGAGAACTGCCGCCCAATTGATGATAGATACCACATTGCTCCCAACACCTGAACATAAATGAAGAGACTCTTAGCAACTTAAACTGAAGAAAAGTAGAGAGAAACAAAGAAAACTTACGTGACTAGCTAAGATGTAGAGGAGGAGATTGTATGCAGCTCCTGCCCAAGCAGTCTTGGCGATGAACCCGGTTGTTTTTATAATCCTTTGGTTAAGTGGGAATATGATGAATGATCTTGGAATGTACTGGACGAGAACGATAAGGGCGAGAGTGCTATTGGCATGATTAGCAGTCCCGTTGGTTGCGGCTGGAATTACTAGCCAAATTACAAGCTGAGATCAAAAGATTGTCAGAACAAACATATAAGGCTTTGATGATGGTGAAATATATCATAACGGATACAATAAAATTAATTCTGAAAATAGATAAATACCATAAAATTAAACCACACAAAAATTTAGCATGATTCAAGAATTGACTACGTGCCAAAATTAATATATTATTAGAGTTCGAATACATGCTGCCCGACTGAACTAAAATTGATCCGACTTATTAAAAAAGTGTTGTTCAATCTTAAACCAACATGACCAAGATAGTCATGCCGGTCTGATCCGACCATTAATCTTGAGGGGCGGGTTTGGGTCATTCCAAACCTCCAATTTCATTAGAGCTGATTTTAAAATTTAAAATACTAAGGTTACAAGAATGAAAAATATATTTCTGCTACATTTTTTTAAAATTTATTTATGCTACATTATGTTCCTTAACCTTATACCTATACCATTATCAACATCTATGCTACATTACAAGAAACTAGTAGTCATGCATGCGAACCTGAGGAAGAGGAAGCATAGCGGCAACATCGACGATGAAATCGCTCTTCAAGTACTTCATAGCGATCTCTCTCGGATCCCTAACAAGCTCACCGCGTCCAAAAACTCTAGAGCTCCGCGCGACGAAGGCCGTTCTGAACTTCATGAAAATGTGCAAGAGGTGGAAGAGATCGGCCACCGAGCGGAAGAACGTGACCGTCGCGGCGAGTCCGACGTCGACGGAGAGACACGCGGGGCCGCCGACGTAAGGAGCGTAGAAATAGAAAGGGTCGAGGAAGAGGGCGAGGATGGAGGTGACGAGGAAGACGTGGTTCCAGTAGGTGACGATGTTGCTGTCCGGGTCCAGGATCTGATGCCGCCATGGAAGGACTTGGCTGCCGTAGCGTACGGCGACAGATCCTCGGTTGGATGCGGCGGAGGTTATGGTCTCGGGGAGGAGGAAGCGGAGAGAGCGGATCTTATTCATCTTCCATGGCGGATTCCGGTGTTAATCGGATTCCGCAGTTAAGAGAGAGAGGTAGCGATTGGTGGAGAGAGGAAGGAGGAGAGGTTAGGGCACTTTGCTTGCGTCGTGAATTTTTTGTTGGCATTTTTTCTTCTTTTGATGATTATGGAAGGAGAGGATTTCTCGCGGGAAAATTGGGAGAAGGGCCGTTGAAATAGGAGGAGTGTGAGGGTATTTACGGAAACTTAGTTCCTAAAGGGTTTCGTTTTGTTTATGCCGTTTATATGCTTTTAAAACAGCACACGTTTTTTCCCCTAAAACGATAAGCGGCACAACGTCTATAGTAATGAGCTGTTGAGCATGTCCTAGTGTGCAAGCTTGATGACACCCATAAGATAGAACTGAAATTTTATCCGTTAAATTTGATTCGATCTGTTATTTACTTCGATTCGATCCGAAAAAATATGGATATCTGTAAAGTTTTGGGCAAAACAAATATTAAAAATCGATATCCGTTAAAAACGAAACAAATCATAAATACTAAATTTTAAGAACCGGATATCCGCTCCGCTTCGACATCTATATAAATAAAAACATATATATATATATATATATATATATTGATTAAATGTAGAATTTTAAATGTATGAGTTTATATAATTGCTATTTTAACATATGATTTAATAAATTATATTCACATTATTAGTTATAAAAGTATTAAAATAAAGAAAGAGAATAAATTTTTATGACATCTGTAACTTTTTCTTAAATTTTTTTATAACTAATTTTAAAATATATAGTTTCACTACTTCTTTTATTTTTATTTTATATATCATATAAAAATATTTTAAAGAATAAATTTATCTCATTTTTTCTAGATTATTTGTTTTAACTAAAATGAAATGATATATCTGTAAGTATTCGTAATATCCACAAATATCTATATATTTTACGAATATCTGAAAAACCGGATATACATATTTTTCTGGAGCAAAACAAATCGAAAATTTTAATATTTGTAATAACATACGAAGCAAATCACAAATACTTCGAAACAATGATGCAAATATAAAAGGAATATAGAAAAAATAAGGGTGTAACTGGATTACCAATTTTTGGAATAAAACTGCATGGAAATAAAACTGCATGGAATGACTTATTCCCACTAATTCTAATTTTTTTTTACCATTTAAATAGAATGAAAATCAAATGTCATTCTAATGATTTTCTTTGGAATAGATGGAAAAAATGGAAATAAAAAAATTCTTGTGAATGATGGAATGAGATGAAATAGAATTCCATTTTTTTATTTCCCATAGCTTCCACTATTCCATTTACGTTCATTCCATTTTTTTGAATTCCTCTTGTTCAAATCTATGAAGACGATTGTTTAGACAAATGTGAACAATGGTCGCTGAGAGTCAAGAAAAGGGTACGGTTTGTGTTACCGGAAAGTGCGAGGATAGAAAGATTCGCGGAGGAGGAATTAACGGAGCTGACGGAGGCGCGTGAGGCAGGGATGGCGTTTATATTGGGACATTCGTATGTGAGAGCAAAGCCCGGTTCGAGTGGGTGAAGAAGGTGGCTATTAACTTTGGGTATGATTTTCTAAGGAGAAACTCGAGAGGTCTTTGTTATGGTCTTTCTGCTCCTCACGCTTCTACTTTAGAAGTTGGTATTGTTTATATCGTCTGACTATACTTCTTTTTGTTAAATTTGAATAAACTTCAGTTTTGCAAATTAAGGTTTTTTGTTGTTGTTGTTGCAACTTTTGTGTAGAGATGTTAGAGTTGCTTGTGGAAAAAGTAAGATATGCTTTTTTATTTGGTAATAATTTGTCCCTACTGATTAAGATACAAAGAGAAAAGATTGAACAATAAGTAGACAAGACTCGAGAGCATAGATTCCTTGTCTCTTTATGTTTCTTTAACTCCAAATCTTCTCTTTTGTCGGCTTAGCTCATCATATAACTAAACTATAAGTGCATAGATACAGAATACATATACAAGAGCATGTTTATGTACATCTCCTCTCTAAACTTGTAAGCAACGCTTGCTCCGTTTTCACTACAAAGAAAACAAAAAATGATGAAAAATGGAAATTGGGTGGTTCTGTCTTTAATTTTCCTGTTTCTCCTTTGTGGGTTGTCTTCAGTTTCAGCTAAGCCTCCTCCTGTTAGTAAGTTCTTGACTACCCTAATTTGATTATTATTTTGAAAGAAGATTATTTTGATAAATGTCTGAAGATGTTCTTGTTTTTGTTTGTTTTGGGAACAGAGATTGTAAGTGGACTTGTGACAAATGTAGCATCAATGCTGTGGAAATGGTTGTGGTCTCTTCAGACATCCACAACCACAACAGCCACCACCAAATCTGGTAAGACGACCCACAACAAAAAATAAAAACAAAATATATATATATACACTTTTTATTTATATGATCTTGTTGTCAAAGTTTCAATCTTCATAAATAGAAAAGCTGAGAAAATGTGTGACAGGTGTTTCTAGCCGTTCGATGGTGAAATATGAAAGTGGATATAACATAGAGACAGTGTTTGATGGAAATAAGCTTGAGATTGAACCTTATGCAGTTGAAGTTTCCCCTAGTGGAGAAGAGCTTATTGTCCTAGATTCCGAGAACAGTAACATCCACAAAATCTCCATGCCTCTTTCTAGATGTAAGTTTATCTTCTTCTTGACATAGATTTGATGCAAAAAGTACTCTAAAGATTGCTTTCGCTGCACACATATAAGATTATATCCACCAAAACGATGAATCATGTATGTACTATTATGCTTTGCTTCAAGATGGGGATTCATTTTCTTTTGCTTTTCTTAGTTCTGTAAAAAAAAAAAAAAAAGATATTCTTCATATTTAGATTCCAAAGTTTCTTTCTTTGACAGCAAAATCCTTTTTAAGGTTTGAAGTTTTTACTTTAGTCCACAACACGACACATTTAGCTTTTATCCATGTTCTGTTTCTCTGTTCTTCAGGTTTATTCTTTCTGTTGTTTCTTGTTCCTCAATTTAAGAAATTTCCTCATTATAAAGCACCTAACTTACACATTTAGATAGATTCTAAGAGGCAACGTAGATAGATTCTTCAAACTGATCTCACAACTGATTTGTTAATATTTGGGTTTTGAATTTATTGAAGATGGTAAACCAAAGTTAGTCTCCGGTTCACAAGAAGGCTACACTGGGCACGTGGATGGAAAGCTCAAAGAAGCGAAAATGAATCGTCCTCGAGGATTAGCCATCGACGACAGTGGAAACATCTACGTTGCCGATACTAATAATATGGCCATACGCAAGATTAGCGACGCAGGTAACCACAATTCAACATTTGAGTTTACCCTTTGATAATCGCAATTTTAAAGTTTTTTCTTGGTTTATTTATGCCAGGAGTCTCAACCATCGCAACCGGAGGAAGATTCTCTGATGACTTTGATTTGATCTACGTCTCTTCAACCTGCTCTCTGTTAGTCATTGATCGAGGGAATCAAGTGATTAGAGAGATTCAGCTTCATGATCATGACTGTTCTCATCACGAACCGGAAACGGATCTTCATCTTGGTAACTTTTCAAACAAGCTAACGTTGTTGGTTTGTTTTGTGTTTTGCTTGAAACGATGCCGTTTCTGTTTGTGTATGTACAGGAACCGCTCTGCTCGTTGCTGCTGCATTTTTTGGTTATATGTTTGCGTTATTAGTACGTAGAGTACGATCATTGTTCTCTTCGTTTCGTCATGTAAGTGAATTGGTTTGTTTTGGTTTGGTTCGAAGTAAGAGGTTAATCAGAACCAATTAGCATTTTTGGTTTGATTTTTTATTTCAGAATAATAAGAGGCATGTGGCGAAACCGAACATGACAATGGCTCCATATCAACGTTATCCAAGACCGGTTAGACAGCCATTAATTCCACCTCAATATGAACCGGAAAATGAAGAAGGATTTCTCGGTTCGCTTGGAAAGCTTGTGGTGAAAACCGGTTCTTCGGTTTCCGAGATGATGACAGGACCAAGGAAAGTTACTCCCCAAGACTTCCACTACCACCATCCGCAACAGCCGAACCAGTGGCCGGTACAAGAGAGCTTTGCTATACGGGAAGAAGATGGACCACCGGCTTTAGAACCGAGATCAGGTACAAATCAGGATAAACCCTACCTTACAGCACAAGGAACAAACCAAAACCGGTCTTATTACCAAGATTGTGACCAATACCAAAACCAAAAGAAACGAAATGTGAACGATACTGAAGCTAACCGAGAGAACGAGATTGTATTTGGGGCAGTTCAGGAGCAAGACGGCCGCCGAGAAGCTATGGTGATCAAAGCTGTTGATTTCAAGGAAGCAGTGAACGATCAGCGAAACCTACGGCCAAGAATTAATTACATGGGATATTCTTCTCAAGTTTACTGATTACAAAACTTTCATAAGTTACTTAGAGTGTGTCATATACTTTACCGCGCTATGTTGTTATATAAGGAATACTTTCTGATTACTGATTACAAAACTTAGTTTACATAAGGAATACTTTCTGATTACTGATTACATAAGGAATACTTTCTGATTACTGATTACTGATTACTGATTACTGATTTCTGAATACTTTCTGATTACTGATTACTGATTACTGATTTCTGATTACTGATTACATAAGGAATACTTTCTTTCATCTGTTCCTCGCAATACGACAATGTGATAGTTTACAAAAAGTGGAAATTAATGTTTTGTTTACTGAAAATAGGAAAAAGAAAACCAATAAAATAATTTTAAATAATTAGATCATATGGGTTCCCACAAAGCATGCGTGTTAGTGGTTTTTAATAGACTTTTGGGTTCCATGCTTTGTACGATGCATGTAGTTGTGTGTTTATGATTGTCTATACTCACTCCGTTCTCGAAAATAATATTTTCTAAAATTTATTTTTGTTCCACAAAAATAAATTTTCTATATTTTAAAATATTTTTTTGTATATTTTTAAAAAATATTAATTATGAATATTTGAATTGATTAAATTTTATTGTCTGATAATTATTGGAAAATGTTTTAAAAAAATAAATTATAGATTAAATGGTAAATATTTATTATATTTTTAATAAACGTAAAAATTCTTAAAAATTTTACTTTCGGAAACAAAAAAATATTATTTATCTTATGATGCGAAGTATATAGTGAATCACAGCTCAAGCATTTTCTGTACTTATGACACATTTCATCACTTTTTTATAGCCGGAGATTAGCACAAAAATTATATAACGTTAACATGGACTAACATAACTTGATTATTATGTCTAACAAACATTAAATCTAACATAACAAACATTTCTAAGGGTTTCTTAAGATTATTTCAATATTAGATTGGATGTCATTTGAGTAATATAAATTGAATAATTTATCGTTAGATCATAGTTCATAGTTCATAATAGTTATAATGATTCTCTTATTATGTACCTGTATAGTTTACTTTTTACCAATGGCTTTTATGTCCTCCAAAACATGGATAATCTGTCCACCACTAGTAAGATAACAAAGATTTGTAGTCTTCCATAAATATTTGTAAAAATGGATTAAAGTGTAAATTAAGAAGAAACGAACATTCTTTCACGAAAAAAGATTATCATGTTAATTAGAATATTTCCAATAGTTTATTCTATTTTTTTTTAAATAAAGTAATTTTATAATAAAATTGGATGTTATTTCAATAGTATTCTATTTTAGAGTGAGAAATAGAATAATGAACAAAAAATAAAAAAATACTTTATAGAGTAGAAATAGGTTTACACTATTATAGAGTAGAAAATAGAATACCATTAAAATATTTTTACTCTAAATTTCATTTTAGAAGGGAAAATAAAAAGGAGTTGGAAATGACTTCACATAAAAGAGGAAAGTGTACGCGCGACATCTGTAATGTTAAAATCTATACTCGTCGTCGACCTCACTTTGTTGACCCCCATCCCTATATGTCAGAAAAAGAAAATAAAAATCACCGAAACTATTTAAAGGACTCATGTGCTATTGTCCATCTCTGATCTGATAACACTTCTAATTTTTATAAGAAAAAAATAAAGGTACACTATTAACTTATATATTTCACAAAACACTTTAGTGTAATTTTTTGTTGGACATGTTAACAAATGATAAACGACAAACCCTTTTTCTCTAGGGCAATAATAGTATAAGAGACTCATGTTTATTTTATCCAAAAAAAAATATAGGGACACAGCTTTATGGGCAAATGGAGTACTGTTTAAATAAAATACTCCTAGCACTAATAATTTATCCAAAATAAACCAACTAATGTCAATTTTGCCATCCACTGGTTTCTCGGGGTACGCAAACATCTTCCATTATTTCACCGGTCTATGGAGTTAAAAATGATTTTATTGGTAAAAGTATTCCAAGTTGATGAATGAATAAAGTGGCAATGGCAATTTCATGTATTATTTTAAGTAGAAAATTAAAAAAATCATGTATTAAACTCCACAATACTTACTATGCATTAAAAATATTTACTTGTATTTTATGGATAAAAGAGGAATTAATATTTATATTAATAAAAAGAACTTCTATTTATAGCACAAAAGGCCATTGGTCGTTTTCGTGTGACTTCACCAGTCCGTAGAGTTAAAAATGATTTTTATTGGTAAAAGTATTCCAAGTTGATGTATGAATAAAGTGGCAAATGGCGATGGAAATTTCATGTATTATTTTTTAAGTAGAAAAATCATGTATTGAACTCCACAATATTGTTCCTCGAGCTATGATGCAGTGAAAGTTCAAAGCTGGCATGCATATAATAACTACTCTGGAGTCTGGACCTAACAACTTACGCATTAAAACTATTTATTTGTATTTTATGGATAAAAAGAGGAATTAATAATTATTTTAATAAAAGAACTTCTATTTATAGCACAAAAGGCCATTGGCCTTCTTCGTGTGACTTCACCACTTCCTCATCTCCCAGAAAATGGCTCTCTCACTTCTTTCTGTCTTCGTCTTTCTTCAAGTCTTTACAAATGTAAGCTATTAGTTTTTTTAACATAAGTTATATTAGGCTTTTCTATAGAAAACTATTGTTTTTGTTTTCTATTCCGTTTATTCCGAAAGACGTTGAGAAAATAGTACTAGTATATATCTATGCACGTTACGTGTTTGCAAATTTTAACTAACTTATATATTAATCACTGAGCAGATTGTTTTTGCTGCTTCAAATGAAGAATCCAAGGTAGTTAATTATGTTCCTAACTTCTAATTTTAGCTTTGATTATTTTAATGTGTACATCAACTACAAAGCATTGTATGTATTTATGTTTGCTTTTTTTATAAAGAATTAAAGTTTTTTTTTTGTTTCGGAACACAAAGAATTAAAGTTAAAATTTGCAATTTATATATAGATCTCTGTACCACCGTCTCCGTCGTACAAACCCTCACCGCCACTGGTTAAGCCACCCACACTGCCTACAACTCCGATTAAACCACCCACCACAACACCCCCAGTCAAATCTCCAGCCACTCCGGTTTCACCAACCAAACCGCCAGTTAAATCATACCCACCTCAGGTTAAACCACCCACATCACCACTTGTCAAACCACCTACGTACAAACCCCCAACGCCAACGGTTAAACCACCCACAAAACCACCGGTTCAACCGCCTACGTACAAACCCCCAACGCCACTGGTTAAGCCACCCACGATCCCACCAGTCAAACCACCTACAGCGCCAGTTAAACCAACCCCGACAACACCGGTTACGACACCACCACCGGTTAAACCACCTGTGAACCCAATCCCATCACCTCCGGTCAATGCACCACCTGTTAAACCACCGACACCTCCGGCCAAACCTCCGACACCACCTCCCGTTAGAACTCGGTTAGGTAAGAATCCGTAATGTTTTTCTAAGATTTTAATGATTATTATTGGTCATTGATTAAAAACATAACACTTGGATTGCTATTTTGGACGGTATAGATTGCGTGCCTTTATGTGGGACACGATGTGGCCAACACTCAAGGCAGAACGTATGTATGAGGGCGTGCGTCACGTGCTGCTACCGCTGCAAGTGCGTACCCCCTGGCACGTACGGTAATAAGGAAAAGTGTGGATCTTGTTACGCCAACATGAAGACACGTGGCGGCAGACCCAAGTGTCCTTAAGCCTTTGATGAACAATGGTTAATGTGAAAGGATACCATTAATCAGTGATGATTTAAGAGGGGAAATGCGTTTTATTTTGGTTTAGAAACTTTGAGCTGGATGTGCGTTTATGGATTGTATAAGAAACCTTTTTCGTTGAATTGAGGCTTTTCGGGATTTTGTTTTGTTTTAGTCAAATAGTAATAAATAATTTTTAAGAAAAAAACCGACCGCGACTTTAAAAAAGGCATTTCTTCGGCCCACACAACTCTTTTTATATGAAACTAATTTGATGGAAGAGAGACAAAACAAGATTGGAGCATAAGCATTTGAATGGTGGGCTTTATTTGGGCCTGTACGTTTAAAAGGCCAAATGGGGAGGTCATTAGATGAAAGAGACCCCCATACACGCCTCATCGAATACATCTCAGCTTATCCTAGATACGTACGATTAATTATTTAAATGGATTATAACTTAGAAATAAAGTCGCGACTGTGACGTCAAAAAAAAAAGAAAAAAAAAAGTCGCGACTGTGAGAGAGTTGGTGAACTTATTACGGGTATTTATTGTCTGTATGACTGATGAGCCAACGCTAAACAGATCGTGACAGTTTTTTTTTTGGCTTCTTTAGTCGTTCTGATTATCGAGTGTGGTGTTCAAAAAAAGAAAAGATTATTGAGTGTTCACATTGGCATGCTACGTTATATATTAAAATGCAAATGTGTTTATTATATTCACACTTGTGTCAGGGTCAAATAAATCGGAAGCGTATGCTGAACGAATCAAATGGATTTCTGTGACCGGAAAATGAGATGAGTGGAAGAATAATTAACTTTATATTTCCTTTTCTTGTTTGACGAATAATTAGATGTTTATTTGGATACACTACTTTTTTCTTTGTTTTATTATTCCCTACTATTAAAAAATGAACTCTCTTCTCTTCTCATCATTGTACATCTTCTTTTATCTGCTTTGAACCTGTTCCTCCACAGATCTTTTCCAGCTCACCTTATGGATTTTTCTTCACTGTAAGCATATTGATTACTGCCTTTTTATTTCTCAGTAACTTAACGCCTTGCTCTCAATCATTCCTATCACATTTTTCTTTTCTTTTCTGATATTGCCTTCTTGAAAATCATGTTCTTTGGACATTTGACTAAACTGACGGTCTTTCTTGGTTTCTTAGAAAAGGCTTTGAGCTGGGGAAGCTTGTGTTGAGCTCTGGTCTCTTACACAGATCATGGAATAAGATCTCAGAGTTACGTGCATCAAGAGCCCATCAGGTTCAAACTCCAGGTCTAGGAATCAAGATTTTCCAAGAAACCAAATACACGGTTGTTGTTTTTGTCGCACCACCGATAAACATAACCTGCCCATTAAACTCTGCTTCAACACTTCTTTCTGGGACGCAAGATCAAAACCCTTATCATTTCCTCTGCTCCGAGAAGATCTCCTCCTTCTCTCTTCACACCCCTGCTTTTCAGCTCTTTGTCTCTGCCTACAATAACAATCTCCTCCACCTCAAATCAAAGGTAATCTCGAATCCCATTCATTATTTATACTCTCTTCATAATTGTGTTTAGATAAATGAACCGGTTATTTAGGGTATCACGATTTTATTGGACAATTTTAATTGTTTATAGGGCATTATGAAAATTTTAATATGAATTATTATTTTTTAAAATAAATGTCTCACCGACAGCAAGTGAATATTGTAAAAATGTGTGGTTTTTGCAGTTGCTTGATTTGCTTGAGTCAAAGGAACATGTGATCATTACCGGAGCTGCATTAGGAGGATCGGTCGCATCTCTCTTTACACTATGGCTTCTAGAAACAGTCGAGCCAACTCTAAAACGTCCACTGTGCATCACATTTGGCTCACCTCTAATCGGAGACGCTAAGCTACAACAGATTCTTGAAAACTCCTTGAGAAACTCATGTTTCCTCCACGTGGCTTATGCTTCACAAACTCCCATCAACACAGACTTCAAGCCTTTCGGAACGTTCTTGATTTGTTTCGACTCGGAATGTATATCCATCGATGACCCTGAAGCCGTCATGGAGCTATTAGGCGGTACTAATACGGACCAAGTAGTAGGTTTGATAGACTACGGCGAAGTTCTTGATCGTTTGGATCAAACGGTGATGGAGGATTCAAGATTGAGGATAGACGACGTTATAACGCGAATGGAGGAACGTGCTGAGAAGAAGAAGCTGCGTTACGACCAGCTCAAGAAACTAAACGACATCAAAATATCAATGATATATATAGAATGGTACAAAAAGAAAAGCAAGATGGAGAAAACCGGTTACTACGACCGGTTTAAGACGCATCTCGCGTCTAGTGTTTCACCCTTCGACATAGATATCGAGAAGCGAAAAAAAGAGGTCAACGATTACTGGAGATCATTGGTTGAAGAAGTAGAGAAGAAGCCTCAGAGTGAAAAGTCTCTCCTCAAGACAAGGTCTCTATTCTCCGGGAACAACTACAGACGCATGGTCGAGCCGCTAGACATTGCTGAGTATTACCATAATGGTGGGAGAGAGTACATAACCTCTGGGAGGTCGAGACACTATGTTATGCTGGAGAAGTGGTTTAAGGAGGAAAAGATAGAACCGGTTAGATGCGTGAAGAGGGATTTGAGTGATCTTTTAACGTTTGATTCTTGTTTCTGGTCTGAAGTTGAGGAAGCTTTGATGGTGATCAAGTCGTTGAAAAGACAAGACGGTGAGAGAGAGGTGTTGTTGAGGAAGCTCGTGAGGTTTGAAGAGTACGTGTGGGAGATGATTAGAAAACGTGAGGTTTCGCCGGAGATTTTCTTGGAGAAGAGCAGTTTCATGAAGTGGTGGAAAGAGTACAAAGAGATCATCAAAGGCTTTGATTCTTCTGACTTCACCAAGTTTATGAACACTAGGATGTATGAGAGTTATGGTCAAGCCTGCGGAAGATTAATGATTAACATTTAACTCTTTAAACGGTTAGTTGATGATCTGATTATTAGTGTTTTATGGTGTTAATAACATTTAGTAAGCAAACATTTATTTAATTTCATAATAGCAAAAACAGAAAGAAAAAAAAAAAAGAACATGTATAACCCCTTCACGGGTGGTGTTTGTACTTTATAACACCGGCGCTCGCTGTGATCAACCCGTAGCTTCAGAATTTATAAAATCAAATATCATCTCGTGTGGATACTTTCAACATGAATGATGATCGGTTCATCGCAGCCGATATCATCTATAAAGTCATCATAGTTGCGGTCTTAGCGTTTTGGGCCATTACTAGTTTCTCTCTATGCACTCTTAAAACTCTCTTGTCGTGGGTGTCATTGGCTAAGGCGATTTACGGACAAGCGGCAGTTGCTCTCATGATCAAGTCCTCCTCGGTATTTCAGGCAACCGTGTGGCTCACAATTTGATAGAGTAACCGATAGGTGTAGGTGCAGTTGTTCAGTCTAAGAATGTCCAAAATAACCTATGAACTTGAATCCGCTGAGATCAAACAAGAGTTGAAAGCAAAACTTCGTTTTATAAATTCAATAATAATGTGTTTTTCACAAACCTAAGAGATCACTGTTTATACTACTAGGAAGAATCCTAAGTCCTTAAGGATTATAACCTAATATCCATAAGCCTTATTCTTAACCTCCTTAAAGAATGGAAACTTAACTAAAACATAATTAGCAAAAGACGATAAAGCCAAAGCCGAAAAGGAAAACATAAGCCACGCTGCATCACAATTTGACTGAAATACCGAGGAATTGACCAAGAAGGCAAAAACTGCTTGTCAGTATTCGCCTAAGCTATGGGCACACCCAAAGGAATGAAGTTGTAGAGCTTTAGAACGATCTACTGCGCTTGCGAAAAAAAACTTCCTAATCACGGATAGTAAACGACACAGCTTAATGATATCATTATTACCTCATCACATATGGAGTTAGTGCATACGCGGTATGGCCTCGCTCCCGAATAAATGACAGGCATTGTAGGATATGTAACTGAAGTTATGAATTGGTCTAGTTTTTCAGGTATGATTATTACGTGTTTTTTTTTTCTAATTTAAAATATAATGGTCTTATCATTTTTTCAAAGTCAGTTTTAGAAGGCTTTTGTGTTTTTTCTTGGTTGATACATATTCACCAACATAAAAATAAATTACTAGTACACACTTCCGGGAAAATAAAAGCATATGTTAAACTATAGACATGCTTTCAAGGAAATAAAAATTAAACCACATCTGCAAAATTATTAAAATCAAATTTCATATACAAAACATGACATGGTGTAATGAGTTTTCAAATCAAAAAATTCTTGAGTATCTCAGTTGACATACTATCTCACATTTCCAATTTCTATATTCTGTTACTTCATTCTTTTAATATTTTGTAATTTTTTTTTTGAATATATGAGACCTCCAATAGGAGTTTCTAAACTCATTTTCCCTTGATGTAATAAAAAAAAAACTCATTTTCCCTTTTTATAAATTTGCTACACTACAATCTACATCACATACAAGTGACACTTGTTTTAAATTAGCATGGAAGTAGTCAATGTCAAACTGTTATTAAAAACAAACTAGTGTCTTAGTATTCGTAATTAAAAGATTAGAAGTAGTCAAACTATTATTAAAGACAAACTAGTGTTTTTGTCTTCGTGTGACTTAAAAGATTAGAAGATAATGGGCGGTCAAATCTTGCTCTCAAGACCTTACCGAATGATCTTAACACACATTAAATTCATAACACTGACCAGTTCAGGCCTAACTACATCTGAATGGTTTGCAATTTTCTTACGTACGTTTTCTTCACGACCAAACATCCAATTAGATCCGCGCAGAGTATTGATATGATCTAAAATTTAGTGTTTTAGGTTTTAAGAACAAGACCTATTTATTCATCATGGCTTATCGAATAGATGTAAAATCTTATTCTACATTTTCTCTGTGATATGATCAAGTGGTTTAAAGTAAACTCATGGCTGAGAGAGTGGGCACTTATTGTAATTGCTACACTTGTGTGAATCAATAACTATCGTAACGCAAGACGAACAAGTCTTATTGCAATTTCTTCATGGACAAGCGATACTAGTAACAAGTAACAATTAACTATGTATTTGACTTCTTAACTACTTGACATTAAATTACGTTTTTCTTTTGTACTATCACCTTCTATGCCTATAAGTATTTTCAAATGGACTCTCGTTTTCAGACACCGAGATAAACATTGTCTGCTTTCAATAACTTGTCCCTTTAAACTTTATTCTCCGCGTATCGTTCTAGCTTTGGCCATGGATTCTTATTCACAGTAAGTATTAAGATTACTTTCTTCTATCTTTTGCTTAATTTTTGAACAACTTCATGTTATGTGGACACTGACTAAAGTCCTTGTCCTGGTTGCAGAAACTGTACTGAGACTGGGAAACTTGTGTTAAGCTCCGGTCTCTTAAACACCTCATGGAGTAAGATCTCCGAGATGCACGAGTCAAGCCATCAGCCTAAAGATTCAGCTCTAGAATTCAATGTCTACCGTGAAACCACATTCGTCTTTGTGGTTTTCTCTGCACCACCGGTTTGCGGAGATGCCTCTTTAAACTCTGGTTCTACTCTTGTTTCTGATGTTACGTCACAAGATGCTAATCTGTTTAGCTTCCTCTGCTCCGAGAAGACTCCTTCCTTCTCTCTTCATACACATGCTCTCCAGCTTTTTGCCTCTGCTGTGACTGAGAATAACCGTCTCACTGACCTCAAAACAAAGGTAAGTTAAGTTCAGCCACTCTCTTTGATATTGTTTAGATTGTCTGGTTTCAAGTCAGATTTTTTAAGAAGTTGATCTAAGGTGAAGACAAATTCAAAATCTTAAGAATTTAGTGTGCCGTGTAATACAAATCAGTAGCTATTTAATACTCTGTTCACCATTTTCAAGCCAACAAATCTGCGAATCTTAGAATGTTATACTTGTGTTTGTAGCAACTCAATTCTAAGAAACTAATCTATGGTGTGTCTGCTTATTAAAAATCTTAGAAAGTTAGTGTGTCTGCTTAAATATACCTGCCTTGTGATACAAGTTACTAGCTAATACTCTGTTCAGAACTCTGTGAATCTTATAAACTTATATGTGTGTATCGCAGTTGCTAGAGTCTACCAAACCGGTGATCATTACCGGAACTGCGTTAGGAGGCTCACTAGCATCTCTGTTCACGCTATGGCTTCTAGAATCCATCAAGCCAAACCTAAAACGTCCCTTGTGCATCACGTTTGGCTCACCTTTTATCGGAGACGCTAATCTCCAACAGATTCTCGAGAACTCCTTGAGGAACTCATGTTTCCTTCACGTGGCTGACGCTACACAAACTCCCATCATAACAAAAGGTTTCGAGCCTTTTGGGACGTACTTGATCTGTAACGAATCTGCATGTGTTTGCATCGATGACCCTAAGGCAGTCACAGAGTTGCTACTAGGTGGCAATACGGATCCAGCAGGCGGGAGAGACTACGGAGAAGTTCTAAAGAGTCTTGATAGATCTTCAACGGCGGACGCAAGACTGATGATTGGTGATGTTATCATCAATGGTATGAAGAAACGTGCTGAAGAGAAGAAGCAGCGTTTCGACCAGCTTAAGAAACTAGACAATATAAAGATATCAATGGCTCATATAGAGTGGTACAAGAAGTTAAGCAAGAAGGGTCACAAGACCGTTTACTACGACCATTTCAAGACCCAGATAGTTTTTCCTTACGAGACTCTCAGGACAGAGATGAATGATTACTGGGAATCAATGGTTCAAGAAGTGGAGAAGATGCCTCAAAGTGAAAAGTCGAATCTCAAGACACGTTGTCTATACTCCGGGAACAACTATAGACGGTTAATGGAACCGTTATACATTGCTAAGTATTACCTCGAGGGTAAAAAGGAGTATCGAACCAGGGGAAGGCCTCACCACTATGTTATGCTTGAGAAATGGTTCAAGCAGGCGCAGTTGAAAGAACCGCTTAGAGGCAATGGGACGGATTTGAGTGAGCTATTAACGTTTGATTCTTGCTTTTGGTCTGAAGTTGAGGAAGCTTTAATCGCAATCAATGAGTTGAAAACACAACCAGCCGAGGGATTGGTCGGAAAACTCATGAAGTTTGAGGAGTACGTGTGGGAGACGATTAGAAAACGTGAGGTTTCGCCGGAGATTTTCTTGGAGAGAAGCAGTTTCATGACGTGGTGGAAAGAGTACAAAGAGATTAAAGGAACAAGAGATGGGTTTAGTTCTTCACCTGAGTTCACCGAGTTTATGAACTCTGGGAAGTATAAGAGTTATGGTAAGTAAATAAATTTGGTATTTTTTTTTTCCTTTACCACGTACTGACCCCTTTATACTCTACTCATGTTATAGGTAAGCCTGAGTCGGACTTGGCAGCCTAAAGCCTCTAACCCGAGTGAAGGACCAGTGGCCCATGTTTTTATCCGTTGTATCAGTCGTACAAATCGTTAATAATATTTAAAATTGCAACTACCCACATTCATAAACTTTAGCATCCGCATCTGCAACCATGTGTTTAAACCTGTGAGATCCTTTATTGTTGTCTTTTTGTTTCTAGCAATTTCTTTTAGTTTCCAAAACAAAAATTGATTCTTAATTTAAACCACTAAGACCTTTATTGTTGTCTTTTTGTTTCTGTAATCTTAAATAATACGTGTAAGATATGTATGAATATAGTTCTCTACATATTTATATTTTTTTGTTAACACTTGACATTCATTAGATGCAACTCGCATAGGTTACCAAACAGCTATTTTTGAGCTGTTTTCAAGTTTATCAACTAGTTTCATCGCATCTATCATCTTCCTCATGACTACTACTCTTAAAATACTTGCAAATAACAATATACATCAAAAAGCTAATAGCGCTTGTGAGAGCCAAAAGCCAATAATAGTTATCAAGTCTAGCTTCCGACATATCATCCGCAAACCAGTTATGTTCCCCACCTCTTGACTTCGTGTAAGTCTCTATCACCGATATCAACGCAGCGCTCACGAAGCTCCCCACACCAAAAACACTCGTGTACAAAGCAAACCCCATTGTTCTCATTCTAACAGGAACCTCGCTATAGAAGAACTCTTGCATCCCAACAACCGTGAAAATGTCCGAGATTCCCAATAGAATGTACTGAGGTAAGAGCCAGAATATGCTCAACGGTTCTAAAGAGTTTGGTGAAGTCTTCATCTCTTTGCTTATCTTTAGTCTTTTTCTCTCGACTAACGCGGCTATAACGATGGCAATGATGGATAGGAACATACCTATTCCCATTCTTGTCATGACGGTAATACCCTTTTCATTTTTCGATATCTTCTTGGCCATTGGGATCAAGACTTTGTCGTATAACGGCATGAGAAGGATTATTGACAAGGTGATTGTACTTTGTAACGTTGCGGGTGGGATTTTGAAGTTTGGTCCGATGTTTCTCTTCATAGCCATACCTTGCTTTGTGAAAAATGTCGCTGGTTGTTGGAATATGACTGCGAACATTAGAAGCATTGTCCATATGGGTAGTAGCCGAAGAAATAGCTTGACGGTTTTGAGGCTGGAGAAACCGGTTTTGCTGCTTTCATCACCAGCTAAGCTCTTTGTAGTAGTAGTGCTAGTAGCTTCAGTGTTGCTACAGTTACATAGAGGCTTCCCTTGCAGCCTATATATACATACAACAAAATAAGAGCAAGATTATAGGTGTGTTCACTACGATTTAACCAATATTTAAACCAAACCGGAAAGAAAATAAACCGAATAAAGCCTTTTGCAAAAGAGTAAGATAGTAAACCTAATAATATATGTATTCCAACAAACCGTAACCATAATCCAATTATACTATAAAAATCAACCGAGTAAATCTTTAATATTTTTAAAAATCACATTTAAAATTTACATATTATGCCACCAATATTGAATTTAATCAATTGAAACTTAATTTGCTAGAAAATCAGTTCTAAACCAGACTCAACGATAATTTGGTTTTCATTCAGTTTCAATATTTTATGAACCGAAAACTATTCCAAACCGGGAACTAGGCACATCAGAATTTTGTGTCTAGTATGGATTGAATAATGATGAGTACTTACTCTAGCTCCATGGCATTTAAATCATGGTTGTTCTCAAGAGTGATCTTACTTCTTCTCGTCACTACTCCTTTGATCGTATCAAAGATCCTTTGAAATGGTCTAGATTTTAGGTCTGAACCTTGATCAGCATAGACATAAACTCCGCAGCCACATAGGAACAAGAAGATCAATAGTAACATGGAACCGGTTGGGATTGCAAAACCGAGAACCCAACCAAATGTGTCTTGGATATAAGACATGACGGTGACTCCTAGAAGACTACCGGCGCAGACACCAAAGTACCACCATTGGAAAAACTGAGACTTGCGGTCCGATTTGACTTCTTTGTTCTCTGAGGATGGCTCTTGGTCTTGTTCATGGTCTTGTTCATGGTCATGGTCAAGGTCGTGGTCAAGCTGGTCAGCACCAAATGCTTGAAGAGATGGGTTTAAGACGCCTAGGCCGAGAGCGACGAGGCTAAGTGAAGTGTACAGGAAGAAAATAGATATGGTTTTAGTAGTGGAACGTGACCCAGCAAATGCCGTCAATGTCAATCCCACTAGTCCCTATTTACATATACCCAACAAAATGCCAAACATTAGCAACTTACATAATTAGCAAAAGAATAGAATCTCCAAAATGAATTAAAATAATAGTAGTCAGAAATATTTAAACTTTTAATAAGAACTTAGTAATATACACGATAAATGATTTTAATTAAGTTTCCAATAAAATGCTGTCCAATTTCCTATCTAAGTTCAGATTTTATAACACTATTTTTCCTATGAAGAAAAATAAGGGTAAAACTTAAAACTTACATGGTGGGTTTATTTCCTTTTTACTAATACTAAATATTCTGTGGTGTAAGATCTAGTAATGGAATATAATGCATGATTAGTGAGGAATGATACGAGTTCCATTATCTTAGTTGATTGTACACTAGGCTTAACTTTTTTTTATCAGATGCAGAAAAATCACATTATGGAACCAAACTTTACCAACAGTATAATGTGCTTAATTGGTAACGTACGTTCCATACTCTAAAAAGAAAGATTGATTAGGAAATAGTTAGAGAAAATAATTTTCTCAGAAAATCCATCGAAATGTTCACATGCTTACCAAACCACATAAACAAAGTACAAAGATCTTAAGAAACGTTTCGTAACAATTCCTAAAAGTTCCAGTTGTCAAGCAAATAGACCTAATAAAAATACGCAAAGAAGAGGGCCACATAATCAATAACACATCATAAACAAAAAAAATTGAGAAAGAACTTTAAACTCGAATTCGTAGAAAATTTATGGATTTACAAAAATAAACGTAAAGGTAAAAAGGAGAAGATGTTATGAAAAAGGAAAGGGACCACTTGATAAGAGATCATATGAGACATATATATTTCAATATGGAAGATATAGTTAAGCAAAAATTCTTGAATTGACTCTTTCTGAAGGTTGGTTTAGTAATACTTACAACAAAGTATAGAGAAGAAGAAGCGAGGATGGTGAAGAATCTGTCCCCGTAAGAATCGGCGAAAGGAGCAGAGAAGAGAGGCAACATGAAAGTGAAGCCACTCCAAGTGTTAACAGTCGTGGCTGCTCTTGAATTGCTCATCTTTACCACATCAGTTAAATAAGTCACTAAGTTCGATGCAACTCCTTTAAATGCATATCTCTCTATCCCGGCAATCACTATGAGAAGGGCACAAGATTTGCTAAGTCCTCTTCTTTTATCTCCTCCAGCCATGAAGCGAGAATATTTAAGCTTGTGATTTTGTGTACGTTTTTTAAGGGAGAGAAAAATAAGTAAGGTTATGTTTTGTGTGTGTGAAAGAGAACTACGGTTATGCTTTGTGTGTAGAAATATATTTATAGAGCTTTAGGCCATACATTTGGGTGGGTGCAGTGCACACGCCTAAATGCATAAGAGTACAAGACATTTTTATTTATTTTGTGTCTAATCTAAAAAGGAACTATCTTTCAAGAACATATTTTTATTTTTATTTTTTTGCCCTGTTTTGGTAGAATTCATTATATATACGTTTCTTCCAACTCAAGAGGAAAATATCATGTAACTCATCAACTACTTTTTATCTAAACTTTATTTTTGTATGGGATATATTCAATATTATGAATATGACATTATAGTAATACCTTGCATGTAGAAACTAACAACCTACTTTTTCTCTCTCTCTTTTTAGGAATTTGTTTCTTAATTACTCCTTTTACTTGAAAAGAGATTGAGACAAGCAAATTGCAAAAAGAGGAGTTTGTGTAGGTACGTACAACAGAACATTATAGGCACTGACTAATATTGGCCTATATGGTAAACCAATTTGATTTTCCATCTATTCAATTATTAGAAAATGAGAAATGTATATATATGTATATAGTGATAAAGTGAATAATCTATTATGTATTAGTCCTATGTCCATGTAGGGGGACACTAACAAGTTCGCGTCATTTTTATTACAAGTAAGAAAGCAGAAAAAAAGGAAGATAGAATAAAGTCCACTTTAGGGCTTGGCTTTGGAGAAAGATGTAGTGAGTGGCAATATGTCGACTTGCACCAACGTAAACATCGAGTAGCTTACGTTTTTCGGTTACATCATCGTCGGTACTACTTATCATAAACAGTATATAAATTAAATTGTATATATGCATTCTGTAATGCTGATATAGGGATTTGTGGCTCTTTGAATATTTTAATATATTTAAATAAGCTCCGATGTTTTATTACTGTAATAATTAATAGTGAGCATATGTTTTAAGAGTAATAATTAAAAGAAAACAGAGGGAGTATATTGGATTTGTATTTTGTAAAATTTAGGCCAAATAGGTTTGGTGGCTGGGTGTCCTTAAGGACATGGGAGCGTGTGTACTGTGTCTTGGTTACTTTGATGTAAATATAGAATTCTGGAGCATCAAAGTCATAGAGAGTTTAAAACCAAACAAAAGTTGTATCGAGTTCTAACTATGGTTTTTGTGGTTATGCATTAATCTTCTTTTCTAACAAAAAACTATAAATATTCGTGGTCTCGTACGGTCAACTATCATATGATCGTTATGAATAGTATTGTAATAATTATTAGATATCTTTTTGTTTCATACAAGTATTCAAGTTTATCAAAGACAAGACTGTTCATCTTTTAAAACAATAACAAAAGTTTTATGAAAAGAGTGTGTTTCTGTTTCAAACGCTAATTCTAAAATTATGTATGATATCTTAATTGCAATAAAATTTTAATTTTAAATCGTTTTTCATATTGGAAAATGAAACTTTAATTGATCTTATCGCAATAAAAGGTTAGGAATTTGTCAATTTATAAGCTTTGTAACGATTTCATTTGATCACCACCGTGTTTGCTATTTTTGATATTTTTTGAAAGGTGTGGCCATGAACCACTCACGCCTAATTTTGCATATAATTTGATAGGTTAATCAAGATTAGTAGTATAATTATGTGTATTTAAATGTCTTGTCTTTTTCTGGTTAATTTACTCATGTACTCTTATTAAATTGAATTGAAGTAAATGACACCGATACAAATGAGTAGATTTTACTAGATTACAAACTTTTGATCCTTATTTGTGTGTTTTAGCAGTTAAAATATTAGCAAAATTGCATAAGACCACATGTAATAATTAAATCCTAACTTTACGTACATTAATTAACTAATTTCACTTGTCTCGTAGAAGAATTGCAACTAACGTTTAACTAACTCTCTTTTTAACAGTTAACGTTTCCCGACCAGCTTTTGAGCAAGAAGCCGATTCTAAGCCGAACCTCGCAGTCAACGATCTAGTGAGGCCGAACCAGCCAAATAGTCAACGATCAGTCTTGACTGTGTTTTCCCTTGCGATGGTCCCTTTTGTATATTTCAGGAGCTGGATTCACGAAAGAAGAAAGCTTTACAGATAGAATGTGAGAAAGGAAACAACAATGATTCGTTGGAGTATTTGCGTTACTTAGATTTTGAGATGGTACTAAACGGTGTTGAGGTTTCTTTGATTTTCATTCTCAGTCTCAATATCCTCTAGTGTGTTTACGTGACTAGAAATGTATTTACAGCCTCCTTTTTAAGCTTTATTGATTCTTGTTCATTTTGATTTCTTTAATCTAAGCGTTAAGTTAATTAATCAATCAATGCTCCATGCAGTTTTCTATGTCTATATTGAGTTCTTCCAGTTTGGTTTAAATGTCCAGATACTAGTTTGAAGCTAAACAAAGCTTATGAACATATGAGATAAGAAGTAGAAAGTCGGTAGATAGAGAACTTCATTGGGAACTCAGTTAGACCTGTTTCGGAGGTTAACTCATATCATTTGATCGAAGAGTCGACAACATCGGTTGGGTAGCCAAGCTTCAAGATCCTCGAGAATAGGTCAAACTAAATACCACAATTCCAAAGAGATTATGTTTACAAGTTTTGGGGAAGCCATTGAAGTAAAAAAAAAATGAAAGATATAATGACGGAAGTGGAAGGTAAAGTGAAGTTTTTCAATGGAGGAATCAAAGATGATGTTACTTGTTCAACAAGCCATGGACAGAGCTCATGAAGGAGTTGAGAGACACCCCCATGCAGACTTTTTTTTATGAGATGCTAGAGAAAGGAATCTTCCCAACGATCCAGCACATACCACGTGTTAATGCGGATACTAAGGACAGGGGAAGGAGGTTTTTGAGCTATTAAAAATGAAAAGATGGGTTTGTGAACCAACTGTGGATACTCTTACTCTAACACTTGTTTTTTTCCTGGGAGTGTTGCAGAGAGAGAACTTGGTCTGTCTCTAACGTTTCTTGTCTGTTGAACTATCAAGATAAAAAATTAAAATTTAGTGGGTTTACCTGAATCATTCCCAATAGTAATACCAAATTATACAGCAAGAGATGGGACTTTATATAAGTGATTAGAGACATGTAAAAGGTACTGAGACTCAGATATACACATACCTTTGTAACATAATGGCCTGTGGTGGCACTAGTGATGAGATGGAAAGAAACTTCTTTTCGGGAGGATAACTACTTGCAAACAAGGGATCCATGGGAACTGCCTAAGCTCCGGGCTTTTTGTTTATACTATCCATAAGCTGGATTGACAAACGAGGAGGAGAGGACGACTGGAACAAGTTCTCAGGGTCAATGAACAATAGTAAATTCCTCAATGGAGAGAAATAATGTGGAGATTGGATTAGGGTTCTTACACATTCCATCCGGTAAATATTTTCATCGTGAAGGAGGGACCCTGGCGGTTTCATAATACACTGTGTTCCTAGATTTCTCAGACTCATACAACTGAAGAAGCTTATTGTTCACATCGTCCGCTACAACAGCTTGAAGCTGCAAAAGATAAAATGATGTAATGTGATGATCAAAAATCTAAAACCAAAAGAAAGAGCTGGTGAGGAGAAGTTAGTTACCTGTTTAACCAAGCTGTATAACAGTTTATCCAAGGTGAATAAAACATAAGACTGGTTTCCAATAATAGCTCGACATTCATCCTCAAACTCCTAATTTTCAACTGAGCCATTAAGCAGACTAAACACAGCACTCATAAAAAAAAAACGAGTTGTATAAGAATCTCGATGGTGTCTATATATATTAATAAAAAAGCAATGGACCAAACGGTAATATATTACACCGATTGGGCTAAGGGAATGTACCTACCTTGCATAAGGATGTGGTGAGGCAGCAGTATCTTTTGTATTTCTCCCATTCATTTCACAACCACCTGTGCAATATGTTTTCGCAGACGAAATTCTCTCGTAAAGGATCTGGAAAATTCAAACTATGAATTCAGAGGCTTCAATCTGAGAAGAAGGCAAAATTAATAAGAAACTATTGAGAGAACCCACTCGATGAAGCCTGAATAGAACATAAAAGTCGTCATTCACATAGAATACTCTGGTGGTAACAACATCTTTACTAGCCTCCTCACTGGTGGTAGATGCACCCTGATGCTTGGTTTTTACACCAAGCATCAGCTCTAGTAAATTGTTCAAGAGTCTCAGGACTTTACCCATCTTCTCTTTGTTGGAAAATATCTCCTCACACGAGAATTGCACTAGTTTAAACAGATCTTCATGAATACTTCTGTCCAAATACTCATATTCCAAGTGAGGAACATTAGATTCTTTCTGAGACTTCTCTTTCAGGTCTTTGATTTCAGACACCAGCGCTGGTAATATTCAAGCAAAAGGATTAAATATAAAAAAATGTGTGCAATAAACGGTGGGGAAGAATTGTCATTGGTTACTTATATAACAAAAGATCTGTACGTGTTGTAATAGTCTTTGCTTTACCTTTGGGAGTCAAGTACTTAGAATCTTGCTGCTTAAAAGAGAAGCTGCGGTGATCAAGTGATTTGTAATGGTATTTCTCATACACATCTGCCCAGGCCAAATTAAGATCTTCACGGCATTTTGTCCATTCATCTTGTTTCTGCTTCAAACGAGGTAGAATTACAGGAAGTGCAGCCGCTGGATCCTTACGTATTGTCTCTTTCACGTCAACACCATGGTCCCCATAAAGTCTCTCTATACACCTTAAATTTTGGGCTGTAATAACATAATGGAAAATGTTAAGAGAAGAGATTAAAAAAGAGAGAGGGAGAGAGCTGCAATCACTAAACGACCTAAAGACCTGTGAAATGGTCTTCAACCCGGAAGGAGCCCTCCTCTAAACTTATTTTCTTCTCAATGATAAGAGTCAGCAACTCTTCTCCCATTTTCGCTGCAGAACCGGCAGATTCCAACAGCATATCCTTGTTGTTGTACCTTCGCTGCAGAACCGGCAGATACAAATGAGACACAAGGTGAAAAAGGCACTTGAAAAGATAAATTTTTTTTTTTGTTGTACCTTGATGTTATTTACCAAAGCTAAGGCTTGATCAGCTTTCTTTGGTGGTGGAGCTTCTTCTACTACTTCATCATCATCAAGGGCTATTTCTAATCCTTCAGGCAAAAAGATGTTAAACCCGGAAATGAGTTTGTTATGCCCTTTGAACAACACCTTAACTCGTGCAATCACGCCATGTATATCGGTCCTGTTAAAGTGCAAGAAGATGAGCTGAGCTGCTTACGTCGGAAAATTGCCTCCGACTCTGTTTCAGCGGCAGCAAATATTTTTCGTATTTTTTTGATGGGCTGAGTCAAGGCCCATGACAGTATAAACCAACCGCCACTTACGAATCTTCTTTGGGCCAATGGGCCCAAGTATAAATCCTTTTATAAATCATTAGGGTTTGCTTCTTATAACTCGTTGAAGACGATATTTAAAAGGAGAGGCGGATACCGCTGAGATAGATCTACTGTTATCTTCTTCTTCACAAGATCTTTAGTTTTTTTTTTTGTGTGTATGTTTTGGATTCTGAATCGTTCTGAGATCAGTTGATGAGCAAATACTGCAACAATATGAACTATATGATTATTAGTATTTTATTTCTCTGATGATCTACTTTTTGTTTTTTTCTTTCTTTTTCGGTTTGTTGGATTAGGAGCAAGAGATGTGATGAGTAACTTAATTGGTCCGTGTTTCAGATTAACCGTGACCGAGACTTTTTTAACCAACCTCTGATCTCTGTAGCCTATGTTTCAGTTATCTATTTGTTTTCTCCTACTGAAAACTTGAACATGTTTTGGTATTTGGCTCTGTGATTACTTTGCCAATTTGGCAGTATACGCTATTCTGAATACAGTATGAAAGATACATATTTTAATACTATATGAGAGCCTTTATATCTACTATATGGTATTTTTTGCAAATCTATATTATGTTTTTCATTGTTTTTTAAATCAAAAACTTCTGCTGTGATGATCTTTTGAATAAAATTCACATGTCAGACTTCAGAGATTCATTAAGAATCAATGAGAATAAATATTCATAACTCTGAGCAGTTTCATTCTCTTTTTTTTATTTTATTTATTATTTTGGCAATTGATTAGTTTAGATTCTTTGGTTCGTTACCGTATGATAATTTCTGGTTTGCATGAATCGTTATAGGATCAGATGATGAGCAAATACTGCAACAATATGATGGATTAAAATCCTCATGATTCTTAGTATTTAAGTCTCTGATGATCAAATTTGCTTTTCCATTTTTCATTTTTCACAGAATATAACTCATTACTAAATTTTCGTTGTCCTTGGGTTTTTACTAAATTTTGATTGTAAATAAAAGACATGATGAGTAACAAATTGGTCCGTGTTTCAGATTAACCATGACTGAGAATTTTACACCAAACTCTGATCTTAATTTGCTTTTCAGTTTGATTTGTTTTCTCAGAAGTCCCAGCTCTGTAAGATTGCTTGATAACATTGTGTTTGCCCTACTCACACGAACTGGCTAGACTACAATTGCATAGCAAGATTAATCATTAGTTTATCATTGGAACCGGAACTCTTTTTTCGTGTCCATGTTTGACAAGCCTATTAGATACGATGAAAGCTTTTCTAGGGAATTTATAAACAAACAAGTTTATTAAAAAAAATTCACGGTATTTTGGCAACTACCAACTATCAAATAAAAAAAATTCGAAACTTGCTATACAATTATTGGTTCCATCAACACATTAACTATAGCTTTTTTGTAAGCTAAACTGCATGTCAAGAAAATATCATTTTGTATCATCTGCATTGTTGTGATCATAACTTATCTGACCTTACGGTTTTTTCAACCCGTTAAACTCCAGAACCAAGCCTTAATAAACAATCACACTGGTCGCTCTGTTTTCTCTGGTTCCGATTCACCAACCACCAGAAGTGATTATCTATAACCTCACATTCTGGTTAAAGAATTTTTTAAAAATTTTTGGTTAAAGAAGGTTTCGTGTCCACCATTCTATGACAATCAGTGTGAGATATTGAAGATTTTTTAAGGATACAACTACGATTCTCTCACTATGACCATATGCATCCTCCCTTATTTGTTTAACCTGGTGTATACTAATTAACTCTGTATATTTACATTACATCTATGTAATATTTCAATCCGTCGCCTAGTACATTAGTACATGCCAGGAAGATAGTTCATCACCATATGAAAAATATCACAAAAGGTCTAAATATCATCATCCTGTACGCGTCGCCAATGCTAATCGACATACGAAAAAGAGGATGAGAAAAGTTAGTTGAGAACAAGTGAATCTGCATAATGTGGCATCCATGGTGAACAAGGAAATAAAGACTCCATTTCTTTGGGAATGAGACTGTATGTTTGCCATTGAAGTTGCCAACCGTTTCCTTCTTGCTTTGTTATGGGCTAGCCTTTGCGCTCAAACCTTCTTTCTGTTTCAGTTTTTAAAGTTTAATATAATCAGTTTTTCAAAAAAAAAAAAGTCTAAAAAAAAGACTAAGTAATTTACTTTGGTTTCATGCTTTGTATGTTGTTGTCGATTGAACACGCGCGAATGTGATTAAGATCAGAACTTGCAAAGCTATCATTGTTATTAGGACCGGACATTTTATCCGTTAAATTTGATTTGATTTGTTATTCGTTTTAATTTATTCGAAAAATCAGGATATCCGTAAGTCTCTGAATCAAAGCAACTATTAAAAATCAATATCCGTTACAAACAAAACAAATCACAAATACTAAAAGATTTAGAGGCATATATCTAATCCGCTCCGTCTTGTATATCTATGACTAAATATAGAATTTTTAATGAATAATCTTATACAATTATTATTTTAACATATAATTTTATATATATAATTAATTATAAAATATAATAAATTAAGAAAAAATAAAAATCTCTAACGAAAACTACAATTTTTCTAAAAATATTTGTTTTATAAAAAATTTATTAATTTTAAAAAATTCATAAAAACACATTGTTTCATTAATTTTTAGTTTATCTTCTATGTTATGCAAAAGTTATTTTAAGAAAAAAAACAAATTTGTAGATTTACTTGTATTGTATAAAGTAAATAAAATATCTATGAATATTTGTAAATATCTATAATTTTTTTGGATATCCGGAAAACCGAATATCTGTATTTTCACGAAACAAAACAAATTGGAAATCAGATCACCGTGATGTACGAAGCAAAAAAAATGGTAATATCCAATCTGTGCCCATTCCTAATTGTTATCACAAAGTATGAACAATATATAAGGTTGGTGATATACTTTTATGTAGCAGCCTTTTGAAATAAGAAAAGTAGGGCTGTGATATATAGAATTCTCTTTTTGAATGAATATTCATATTTGTTATCTCCTCAGTTTATTTGTCTTCATTCAATCTCCACTGTTTTTTTTAAACTTGATACTGTTACAAGAACTAAAATATAATTAGTGGGGTAAATTATCAGAAGCCAATTTAAATACTTATTAGCCTCAATATGCCACATTAGCTCTTTTAATTCTATCATCATTGACTGGATTAGAATATACTCCTTAATTTGATTTGGTTTGTTAACCTTAATTAAATGCTTACTTATCCGGATATTTAATTAAAAGCCAAATCTATATATATATATAGCTTAAAAGAATTCAATTCAATGCAACGTCCCTGACGCCTCAATTTCCTCGTTCCTTTTCCACACTATTGCTCTGCTTGCGATCATCGTTCTCTCCAGTAACATTTTCGCTGATCATCCTACGGTCTCTGTCGCTCGATCCTATCTTAGTCACCAGCAGGGATTGTACGACACCGAAGCGATTTAGTCGATGTTTGTACTTTTTCTTCGATATAATTGAAACGATCGTTGTGGAACAATGGGGGTGGTGGAAGAAGGAGGAGCAGGTGTGGTTGATAGGAAGATAACGATCGGAGTCTGCGTCATGGAAAAGAAGGTGAAGTGCAGCCCCGAGGTTTTCTTTCCTTATCGTTCTCGTATTTTAGATAAGATGATGATTTCGTTTTTGAAAACAAATCTGATATTCAGGTGAGTTTTTGCGTTGTTTTTGAATCCGTCTCCTCGTCTCAGAGAACGTTCGCTTGGACTTTTGCAGGTTTTCTCGGCTCCCATGGGTCAGATTATGGATAGACTGCAAGCGTTTGGCGAATTTGAGGTATGATTGATTTGTCGATTGGAGTGAGTATATATATGCCTTTGATTATAGAGTTAACCCCAAGTTTGTGATTCTATATGTTTTTTTATTTATTTAAATGTCTGCGGATTCTATGGTGTATTCTCCCTTTTAATTGTGATATGCGATCTCATGGTTACTTTTGTTACCACTTTTTTTTTTTAACTAGATCATACATTTTGGGGACAAGGTTATACTCGATGATCCAGTAGAAAGGTATGTGTATGATGACTAAACTCTATTCATAGCGTTTTTAACTATCTTGAATACCGTTTTTTTTTAATTAACGTGATGCATGGATTTGTAACACATTTCTTGATTAGTTTATCAGGGGAAAATGTAGTTTAAGATTAATTAAGTACAATTATGCTCTGGGACCACTAGTACTTACTTCGCCAGGAATTTTTCTGTTTCAGTTGGCCTATTTGTGACTGCTTGATTGCTTTTCACTCCTCTGGATATCCTCTTGAGAAAGTTCAAGCATATTCTTCTTTACGAAAGTGAGTTCAGTGCCTTTTTTCAACTTTTGTTGATATAGTTCAGTAAACTGCTTACTTTATACATTGAGATGGCCTTTTCAAACTTCTATGATTCAGGCCCTTTTTAGTGAATGAACTGGATCCGCAGTATCTTCTTCATGACCGCCGGAAAGTGTATGAGGTATTCATTTTCAGACTGCATTATTTTGTTCATGAAATAGAATACTTGCATGCTTTCTTCTTAATTAATAAAATCGTTCTATTTATGCGCACCTGTAGCATCTAGAGATGTATGGTATCCCTGTTCCTAGATATGCTTGTGTCAATAGAACAGAACCCAACCAAGACCTTGATTACTTCGTCGAGGAAGAAGACTTTATTGAGGTTAATGGTGAAGTATTCTGGAAGCCATTTGTGGAAAAGCCCGTCAATGGTGAGCTCCTCTTCTCGAATCTTTGATCTCTCTGAGCTCCTCTTCTCGAATCTTTGATCTCTCTGTATTGGTTGAGTGCTTGTTTTGCGGGTACTATAAGGTTTAACTAAATTGTTTTTATCTATCAGCTTTGATCCCAACTTTTCTTTATTTCTGAATTTCAGTTTTTATATTGTCTATTAATCATATACTTTTGTACTTGAAAAGGTGATGACCATAGCATAATGATATACTACCCTAGCTCAGCAGGTGGAGGCATGAAAGAATTGTTTCGTAAGGTACTGCATTTTTTTGTGCATAACTTGGCTTTCCGTGGACTGACTTTGATCCTTGTATTGTATATGTTTGTTGTTATAACCTTAGTTTGGTCATCCACTACTTGTCTTTCAGCGGAACTTGGCTATCTTTCTGATCCTAATTTTTTGTTTCAGGTTGGGAATCGCTCAAGTGAATTTCATCCTGAGGTCAGAAGAGTAAGGAGAGAAGGTTCTTACATATATGAGGAGTTTCTGCCTACTGGGGGAACTGATGTCAAGGTTCTGATTCTGATGCTTCTAGATAAGCTTATTATATTCTTGTCCATGTTTGAGGCAACAACATTTTTAGTACATTGCAATGGTTCACTCTGGGCTTTAACAAGTTTTGTGACTGACTGTTCATACTGAAATGCAGGTCTATACTGTGGGTCCTGAATACGCACATGCTGAAGCAAGAAAGTCACCTGTTGTTGATGGTGTAGTTATGAGAAATCCGGATGGGAAGGAAGTAAGTTTTCCAATCATTACCCAACCGTTCCACATATGAAACCTTACGTGGCTCTTCTCTCATGAAGAATGGAGCTTATGTTTCATGAAGGTATATAATGCTGATGTTCAAACTTTGATGAGGTACTGTAATTTAATTGAACAGGTGAGGTATCCAGTTTTGCTTACACCTGCTGAGAAGCAAATGGCGAGAGAAGTTTGCATTGCTTTTAGGCAATCGGTATGTTGTGATCCCAGTTATCTATCATAATGCTTAAATTTAAGATCATTGAGCTGAATTTTAAACTATCAATGAACTGATTAAAATGTTCTCTTTCTCTTTCATACTCTGTTCCACAAGAGAATCCTTTGTAACTGATTGCTTCCAGTGTAATCAGTTAGAAGGAATATTTACTTAATATGATTGAAAGATACTCTAACTAAGTAATTGGTTGTTATCTTCTGCTTCCAACTAAATGCTTGGTAGCCTGAAACAAAATATACTCTTACCAAAAGTCAAGGATACAGGCAAAATGGAAGATATTAATTTCTGATATCATGCATTAACTGAATCATTTTCATGTTTGCAGGTCTGTGGATTTGATCTGTTACGATCTGAGGGAAGTTCATACGTTTGTGACGTTAATGGATGGAGTTTTGTGAAGAACTCTTATAAGTGAGATACTAGTCTGGACTTATATTTCCCTTCTGACTATTCTTTCAACTATATCTTCACAGGGAAATCACAAATCATGATATATTATGCTGGCGCTGACCTAGCTTAATAAACTATGTTCATTGACTGTATTTTAATCAGAAATGTCACCATGGTTTTTTCACTGTAAGGTATTATGACGATGCTGCTTGTGTGCTACGGAATATGTTTTTTGATGCAAAGGCTCCTCATCTTTCTTCGACAATTCCTCCCATTCTGCCATGGAAAATCAATGAACCTGTCCAATCTAACGAAGGTCTAACTCGCCAAGGAAGTGGCGTCATCGGAACGTTTGGGCAGTCAGAGGAGCTTCGTTGTGTCATTGCTGTTGTCCGGCAGTATGTTTTAACATATGATCAACTGTCTTTTCTAAACTCCTCTATGTTCACCCAGGCTCTGAGTTATGTTTAACTTCCCTTGACAGTGGTGATAGAACCCCTAAGCAAAAAGTGAAACTAAAAGTTACAGAGGAAAAGCTGTTAAATCTGATGCTTAAGTACAATGGAGGAAAGCCAAGAGCTGAGGTGAGAGGCTCAGGATTTTCTATCTTCACATTCCTCCAGTGATATTATTATGATGTGCAATTTTATCCTTGCTTGCAGACAAAGCTTAAAACTGCAGTCCAATTGCAAGATCTATTGGATGCCACAAGAATGTTAATTCCTCGTTCAAGGTAGACCTCTGATAGTGATCTTGTGACTTGCATTACACTTCCGGTACTCAGCATTTTACTTGGCTGAGTGATACTCTCAGATACATAATTCCAGTGGATAGGTTGAAAGAATTGAAGGAGCTTACCTCATTTTTAGAACAATCCTGATGTTTCTGTGAAATATTCTCAAACTGCTTCCTTAGTTACATATTAGCAGTAACTAACTTTATGTATCTCTGTTTGATGTTTAGACCAGGTGAAAGTGATAGTGATGCAGAAGACCTTGAACATGCTGACAAGCTTCGGCAAGTTAAAGCTGTTCTTGAAGAGGTTGTGTGCCTTTTTTTCTGAGCTCTAGCTTTATGCTACATATTTACTCTCTCTTTTTCAAACTTCTTCTCATGTCATAAATGTTAAAACGCGCAGGGTGGACATTTCTCTGGTATTTACAGAAAAGTTCAACTAAAACCGCTGAAATGGGATAAAGTAACAAAAAGTGATGGTGACGGTGAAGAAGAACGTCCAGTGGAGGCTCTTATGATATTGAAATATGGGGGCGTTCTAACTCATGCTGGTCGACAACAGGTAACATTGTTATTTTGTATTTATAATATGACGTTAAATGCATTGCAAACTTCAGCGGCGATGGAGTGGTATTTTATGTTAGCATATAGATCATTACAGGGGGTTGACGTATAATGTTTGCTTGATTTGTTTCCATAGGCAGAAGAACTTGGTAGATATTTCCGAAACAATATGTATCCAGGTGACGCACTTGATCTTATATTCTGCTTTATTTCTGACTGTTTTAAAACTAAATGGGGTATGCTTGCAGGTGAAGGTACCGGTTTGCTCCGTCTCCATAGTACATACCGTCACGACCTTAAAATTTACAGTTCTGACGAGGGACGCGTTCAGGTACATTGTACCGACTTAGTATTGAGATATTACCTTCAGTCTTCTGTATATCCTTCATCGGTTCTTTTACCCCAGATCAAAGTATGAATGTAGTTGCACTGCTTGCAGATGTCTGCAGCTGCTTTTGCTAAAGGCCTACTTGACTTAGAAGGACAGCTGACCCCAATCCTGGTTTGCCGTTTCCTTTTGCGAGGTAGTATCGTGCTTAGCAATGTCACAATCATTAAATTTCTTATTTTGTTTCTCTAGGTTTCTCTAGTTAGCAAGGACTCTTCCATGTTGGATGGCCTGGATACTGCAAGCAGTGAAATGGAAGAGGCCAAGGTAGTCTCTTTCTCTTTATTGAAAACTTGAGTGAAGATATGAAACGAATGAAAGCTTGTTCTGTCACACGTCTGAAGCATCAACCAATAATACATAGTGATATGCGTAGCATTAGATCTCAAATGCACTTGCTCATGTTTTAAATTTATGGTTGAATTTAATCTGCGTTAAGTAGTTTGAATTTTATTTTCAAATATTCATTAAACAATCATGTCTAATTATAATAGCTTTGAATTCCTTTCCTATCTTTCCTGCAGGCTCAGTTGAATGAGATCATAACTGCCGGCACAAAGTTGGTACATGATTACGTCTCTTCTGAATCACCTTGGATGATCGATGGGGTTGGACTTCCTCCTCAAGCTAATGAGAGCCTACCTGAATTGGTACTCACATTTTTTTCTATACATATTTAAGTCTATTAGCATTTTGCAACCTGGATGGCTTTCTATCTGTTTTTTTTTTTAATTGTCATTATGCTACAGAGCATATTTACTGTTACAGATCATATTCTAAAGGCCATCAACAGTATCATTTGCTTTTTTTTTTAGCTGCATTTTTCTTCCATATTTAATATTTTCTAGCACAAAAGATATACTCAGTGCTACTTGTCTGTTTACTTTCTAAATAAATAGGTAAAATTAGCTAAAAAGGTGACTGAACAAGTGAGGCTACTAGCAAAAGATGAAGAAGAGAATCCCACTGAGCCTAGCGCTTATGATGTAGTCCCTCCCTATGATCAAGCAAAGGCCCTTGGGAAGTCAAACATTGACGTTGGCCGGATTGCTGCTGGATTACCTTGTGGTAGTGAAGGATTTCTTTTGATGTATGCTCGGTGGAGGAAACTCGAAAAGGAACTCTACAATGAAAGAAGAGAGTAAGTGTCAATGCTTGTCTAGTTTTCATCCTTACTTTCTTCATCAGTTGCTTTTCAATGGCACTGATAGTTTGAATCAAATGCAGCCGGTTCGACATAACGCAGATTCCTGATGTTTACGATTCATGCAAGTAAGCTTTCTATTTCAGCTAACTTGCTTTTTAATTGCTTTCATTCTGAATATCGTGCAACGTGTTGTCAATACCAGGTACGACCTGTTACATAATTCTCATCTCAACCTGAAAGGACTAGATGAACTCTTTAAAGTTGCTCAGGTATGAACTGAATACAAAAACTGATGTCTCTCTTTCATTTTCTGAAAACGTCAATGGTCTTTCTCAATGTAACATCCTAAAATTCTCCTGGACTATTGGTACATCTTTGTTGCAGTTACTAGCAGATGGTGTAATCCCAAATGAGTATGGGATCAATCCACAGCAAAAGCTTAAAATCGGTTCAAAGGTGGGTTCCTCAACTTGGCATTCTAACTCTCACAAAGGCATAGAATGTCTAGTTTTCCTCATCTCTCTAAGGATCCATGATTATTTTCAGATGGTCTCGTCCCTTAACATATGCTTTATTTTTTATTGTCTGCCTTTGAAATTAAGATTGCTCGTCGCTTGCTGGGCAAAATCTTGATTGACTTGAGGAACACTCGAGAAGAGGCCATGAGTGTTGCTGAACTGAAGAAAAGCCAAGACCAAGTCTCGGTGTCATTATGTTCGCCGAGAAAGGAGGATAGATGTAGTCAGCCGAAACTTTTCATTAAAAGCGATGAGCTAAGACGGCCTAACACAGGAGAGAACAAAGATGACGATGAAGATAAAGAAACCAAGTACCGACTAGATCCAAAGTAACTGAAAAGTCTCCTTTTCTTGTTTTAAATGACTAATAATTAATATCTTCTCTAATTTTCTTAATGTCATGGTGTTTCCTTTAGGTATGCAAATGTAATGACTCCTGAACGTCATGTGAGGACACGCCTTTACTTCACATCTGTGAGTTTCTTCTTCCATTTTTTCGGCCTCTTTCCTACAAATTCTTTATTAACTTCGACATGCTAGCCTTCGGCTGTATAAATGCATCCACATGACTTTCTGCTATGTAATGATACGACAGGAATCACATATACATTCACTGATGAACGTCCTAAGGTATTGTAACCTCGACGAGTCTCTTCAAGGAGAAGAAGGTCTCGTCTGCCAAAGCGCATTGGAACGCCTTTGTAAGACCAAAGAGCTTGATTACATGAGCTACATTGTCCTAAGACTGTTCGAGAACACTGAGGTTTTTCTCTCTCTCTCTCACTCTCTCTCTCTCATGCTTTCAAGTTGTCAATACTTATGACACTGAAACCTAATAACATGTTACCTGCAGGTATCTCTGGAAGATCCGAAACGATTCAGAATCGAACTTACATTTAGCCGTGGCGCAGATTTGTCTCCCTTAGAGGTATAAATGCAAAGTCCAAACTCTTCTTCATGGTTTTAATATTGTGTCTAGGCATTTGAAGTAACGACATAACCTTTTGTTGATCTATTAAAATAAAATGGTTTTGATATACAACAGAAGAATGACGAGGAAGCAGAATCTTTACTGAGGGAACACACACTTCCGATAATGGGACCAGAGAGGCTTCAAGAGGTTAGTTCGTGTTTGACACTTGAGACAATGGAGAAGATGATACGTCCATTTGCAATGCCGGCCGAGGATTTCCCTCCGGCATCAATTCCGGCAGGCTTCTCCGGTTACTTTTCGAAAAGCGCCGCGGTGCTCGAGCGTCTTGTGAAACTCTGGCCCTTCAACAAAAATTCCACCTCTAATGCAAAAAAGACAACAACGTAAAATAGACCATTGCGGTTTCATATCCTCAAATCTATTTCCTTGTTGGACCACAAATTGTGGGGTTATTTTTTTCATTCTTTCTAATTGGGTAAGAACTAAAAATGTTCATTCTTTCGTTATTCAGAAGAATCGTTATTTGTTTTGTTTTTTAAACAAATCTATACTAATGAAATTCTCAAGCTTTTAACTAAAAAAAAAAAAGATGATTTGATTTTAAATTGGATTCCATCACGTACTTCGAGAGAAAGAAGAAAGAAAGATTTGAATGGAATTTGATTCGTACCTTTTGTTTTCCCAAAGGAGAATAATAGTAATAAATAATAAAAGTGTTGATAATTGGGTTCCAACCAGACAAAAGGAGAAAAGACACAACACATATCAAGGAGGAAGGTTTGTAATTGTGACCAATGTTTGCATCAAAACAATGATGAATTAAGGAACGATAAACCGGTGATTAAAATAATGTCATTTAGTAAATTGAAACTGTTGGAACCACATGTGAAAAGGAAAAAATCTCACCTTTTTGTTTGCTTGGTCTCTGTCTCTATAGAGCTAGAGTCAGTCAGTCTACTCTTCTCTCTCTCTCTTTCTCTCCGCAGACATCAATTCTCCTTTTTTGACTCAAAATTCTTCTGCGAGTTGGGCTTTTGCTTTGATCCGTTCCCAGTGAATCTCACTGCTTTCATCTGAAAATCACTTCACTTCACTTTCTCTCTCTCTCTCTCTCTCTTTGGGTTTCTCTTGCAAGAACCGTATGTTGGTTTGATCAAGATAAATCATCTGAACATCACTCCCTTTTGTCTGTAGTGGTGAGATGGGTTTGGACGATACTGATGCTGTGAAAGCTAAAGTAAACTTGCAATTGAAGAAGCAATCTAACGAGAGTGAGAATCACAAAAAGAAGAAGAAAAACAATGGCGGTGGCGACGAAGAAGAAGAAGCAAGTGGGTGTTGGCTCAACTTAAGGTTTATGTTTGGTTGCGTACCTTCAAAACCAGATGTTGATGGTGCTTCTTCTTCCCCTTCTCTCTATGCCACTACCAGCCCCATCGGTATACATATATACATTCTCTGATTGTTTTAGTGCCTTTTGAATTGAAAAAAATTTGTTGTGGGTTTAGTTTCCATAAGTGTATATGTTTCTAATCTAAGGTTACTTGCTTGAGATCACTGAAAAGTTTACATCTTTACTCATTCATTTACTTTTTTTTTGCCTTGTGTTCTGGTAGTGGAAAGTAAACAGGCAAATGAGAAACCAAATGATCAACCAGTTTCCTCCACGACAACAACAACAACAACTAGCAACGCGGGAAGCTCTTCCTCAACCCCAATGATCAGCGAAGAACTTAAGGTTTATTCTAACCTCACCAAGTTCACTTTCAACGACCTTAAGCTAGCTACCAGAAACTTCAGACCCGAGAGTCTTCTCGGAGAAGGAGGTTTTGGTTGCGTCTTCAAAGGATGGATCCAAGAACACGGTACTGCTCCTGTTAAGCCCGGTACAGGTCTCACCGTAGCTGTCAAAACCTTGAATCCTGATGGACTTCAAGGTCACAAAGAATGGCTTGTAAGAAACAACAACCTCTTCTGTTTCTTTCCTTCCTTTATAATTCTTCCCGTTTAAACATGTGGTCTTTTGCAGGCTGAGATTAATTTCCTTGGGAACCTTCTTCATCCTAATCTAGTAAAGCTGGTTGGTTACTGCATAGAAGATGATCAAAGACTGCTTGTTTACGAGTTTATGCCTAGAGGAAGTTTAGAGAATCATCTTTTTAGAAGTATGTAAACCCCACAAGGCCACAGCCTCGTTTTTATAAGTTTTCAATGTTTTAAAATCCTTTTTCTTGCAAGGGTCGTTGCCACTTCCTTGGTGTATACGGATGAAGATTGCGGTAGGAGCTGCAAAAGGTCTCAGTTTCCTCCATGAAGAAGCTTTGAAGCCTGTCATCTACCGAGATTTCAAAACGTCAAACATTTTACTTGATTCAGTATGTATCTTTCTTTACTCTTGTCCATTAACATGATTAACACTTTTTGTCATGTTTTTATAAAATTCACACTTTTTTTTCAGGACTACAATGCAAAACTATCTGATTTTGGACTTGCCAAAGATGCTCCTGACGAAGGCAAAACACATGTTTCTACTCGTGTTATGGGTACTTATGGTTACGCTGCTCCAGAGTATGTTATGACCGGTGAGTGTCCCTCTTTAGTGCTAATCCCTCGGTTCTGAAATGTAAGATGTTTTAAGAAATTTTGATGTTACAATATAAAAGATGTTTTCAGTTTTAACTTTGTAAAAATCTGTGTAACCATTCATATTTATTTTATAATCTATTTTCTAATTGGTTGAATAGTTTTTAATTTTAAAATTTAATGATATTTTTAATGTAAAATGTAATTTTTTTTAATATAAAACATCTTCTATTTAGGAACACAGGGAGTTACATTTTGTATATTTTGAAATATTTGATGTTTGTTGATCAGTTTCTTTATTGAACTTTTGTTAAAGGTCACTTGACGTCAAAGAGCGATGTGTATAGTTTCGGTGTGGTTCTTCTCGAGATGCTAACTGGACGAAGGTCTATGGACAAGAACCGACCAAACGGTGAGCACAACTTAGTGGAATGGGCGAGACCGCATCTACTTGACAAAAGAAGGTTTTACAAGTTGCTTGATCCGAGGCTGGAAGGTCATTTCTCGATCAAAGGCGCACAAAAGGTGATTCAGCTCGCTGCACAGTGTCTTAGCCGTGACCCCAAGGTTAGGCCAAAGATGAGTGATGTTGTCGAAGCGCTCAAACCGCTTCCTCATCTTAAAGACATGGCAAGCTCTTCTTACTACTTCCAGACAATGCAAGCCGAGCGTTTGAAAAACGGGTTGGGTCGGTCTCAGGGGTTTGGATCAAGAAAAGGACAACCACAACCCGTGTTTAGGACACTGTCTAGTCCTCATGGATCTCAAGGAGGAAACGGATTTGGATCAAGAAAGGGGCAGCCACAACCTGTGTTTAGGACAATGTCAAGTCCTCATGGTGCGTCGCCTTACCGACCTCAGATTCCTTCTCCGAAGCCTAAAGGAGCAACTACATAGCTTCTCTTGCGTGTGGACATAGGGCACAACGAAGAAAGGCTTCAATGCTCAAAGCTTTATCGTTTGTTTAAGCGGCAAGAGATATATTTTTAACCAATGTTACTGTAAACTCTTTATTTAATCGATTAATGTAAAAACGTTGTAAGAACGGTGAAGCCAAATGGGTTGTCTATGGAAACTGTTATCTCAGTAGCTAGGCCTGGCATTTTTTTATCCGAAATAATTCTTTCGATTTAGTAGATGTTTTAAAAAATTGTTTTTAAAAAAAGAAATGATGTCCGAACAATATTAAACTCAAACCAAACTAATCAAATTTTAAATCAAAATAACCTAATTAACCTAAATTAACCAAAATTATCAAATTTATCCAAAGTTATAACAAAATTTAACTAAAATTTAACCGAAATCAAAACTTCCATAATAATTTTCAACAATCAAACTAGAAAATATCGAACCAAAATTTTATTTCGGATTAATTCGATAAAATTTACGTTTAACCAAACTAACAAACAGATTGTAGGCCTAAATAGCCATTTGAAAGGCCAAAAAAATCTCTAAAACACACTTGCTAAAATAATATGTTGGAATTAAATGTGAAGAATATTTCTCATAAGATTCAAATATATTTAACTAAAACCATGTGTGAGCACAAGGCCAGATTATAGCAAAACAAAGTAATGGACTGAAACAAGTCGAGACAATAATTAGAGATGGCAAATAGGTTGTTCAGTTCCATTCCGGACCGCAGAGGGATTGTATTCAGGCGGGTCACAGCGGATCAAGTCTGCGCGGGCGGCAGTCTCCGGAATGGCTGTCTAAATTTAGGGTTTTGAGTTAAGGGATAAATTTTTGGAGATATGATTTCAAAAGTAAAAAACAAAAAATAAATATTAAAATTTTTAAAATAAAAGAGACTATATTAGTCATTTTTTAGAACTAAGTTTGTGATAAAAACTTAAAAAAAAAACTATTTGAGAGAATTGCCCTCTTTAATAAATATATTTTATAAGTTAAATCTTTTTCAGTAAAAACAGCAGTACTAAAATTATAAATTGTTAAAAAAATAAAATTGTATACAAATTATTAATTTGCAAATTGAAAAAATAATTTTATTAAATTACTAATTTAAATACGTTCAAATTAGAAAATCAAATCAATTAAAAATTAAAAATGATCACTTTATACTTTTTAAAAATTAAATGAATTAAAATCAAATGTAATCAAATACTTTTTAAATAAAATATTATTGAAATACGATTTGGTGGTGTATTATTGGACACAAGAACGGTTGAACCAGGTTTAACAATAATGATACCAATTTTCATGAACATCTCTGTTTATATAATAATATTAATGTGATTCATGAACATCTCTGTTTATATATACCAAACAATAGTGTTACCAAGAACGGTTGAACTAGGTTTAACCATAGTGTTACAAAAAAAACAATAATGATACCAAACAATTTTCATGAACATCTCTGTTTATATAATAATACTAATGTGATTCATGAACATCTCTGTTTATATAATAATAACATACGTATATATACAGTGCTCAAGAGGTTAAACAAAAAGATTGCCAAAAAAAAGAGGTTAAACAAAAGTAACAAACTAAAGTTTTTGCATATACATCAAATTCCCAGAAAACCTTTGGTTGTTGTATTTTAATGGATTTGAAAATCTGAATTAAATCTAATGTTATTAGTTTTATGATTTTCAAATTTATATTAAAATCATGTGTTATTAGTTTAATGATTCATAAATTCTATATCAAATCAAGTGTTATTCAATCGTATGAATTTACTAATAAAATTAATTTTATAATAGATTTGTATAGATTTTTTTGAATTTTTTTGTTAAAAATACAAAGACTCAAATCTAAGGAAAACCTCCGAATTTGTAAAATACTATCCAAAAAAATTTAAAAATATGTATATTTTACTTGGATTTATAAATACTACGTGAATTTTTAAATCAATCAAAATACATAAACCAATAACATCTCCTAATGAAAAACCCCATGTCGAAGTATGAAAAAAGAAACTGGACGAAAATAATTTTACTTAAAGATTCCACCATTGTTTACACAATAGCAAAGAGGGGACCACAAAACAGATATTAAGTTTCACGTAGAAAAGAGAATGCGTTGGTTATGGTAGTACTATGTAACAAAAAAAAAAAAGTGATCAGCACATAAACCGAAAAAGAAAAAAAAACGAAATCAAACTTAGCTTGATAAGAACTGAAATAGAGAACCATCCTCAATGTTGATGAGATCATAACACATTAAACAATTATATTTTTTTGGTTCGGAGGAGAACTCCTCAAAGCTCTGTTTATAAGACATAGATCAGCTAGGATTTTGAGAATGAGAAGCAAGAGAGAAAGAATCTCTTTATAAGAAAATCTATAAACTGAAACGAAGAAACTTGAGCAGCAGCAGATTTAGTCTTCACCTTGTCTAGTTCAACTATGACATCTGACAAAGACAGTTCAACATTCTCGACCCGTTCCTCTAGTTGATGGATCCCAGACTCATGAGAAGAATGTGCTCCTTTTTTCCACTCCAAGGAAACCTCCTCAAGCTTTGAATTTAACCAGTCAAGTTTGAAGCCTGACTCCTTCAGCGCTGTCAAATCTCTTTGAGCATTGCTTAGTTCTGTCGCAGACAAGCTCTGTGGAGGCTTGCTCAGTGTCTCGACGAGGCCAAGGAGATACATGTACTTTGTTTGGACCCATTGGTTCTCAGGTTTGAAATCTACTACATAGTGTGGGTCCTGATAGAGAATATTGGCCACTGGGAAAACCTGCCAATGAGAACAAGCAATGAGAAAATAATTAGGAACTGGATTAAAAATCAGCCACTATCTTTTGTGGTGGTGATCAATGGGAGTCTCATTAAACTTACTTGAGAAGCAGAGATCTGGAAACCATCGAAATCTATTATATCATTCTCAGTTGATTTTCCTTGATGAACAACTTCAAGGACTTTGATGTAGACTTCAACGGTTAGTTTGTCCCTTTCCAGTAACCCTAGCTTGGTAAGAGGCAACGCCTTCTCGAAACCCCAGCTTGGGACCTCATCGCAGAACATACTGTATTTCCTTTGTTCTTAAGATAAAGACAAAAAAAATATATATATATATATATATATCAATTTTTCTTCTTCATTCAGATTCACACAAATTCGTGGAACATATATAATCAAGGTGAGTGATTACCTGATGATCTGAATAGAACTTGGCCGGATTGATTCAACAAAACGAAGCTAAAAATAGCTCTCCTTTTCCATCCAGGTCTCAATGGATTAGGATTCCCAACGCAAAGGAACAGAGACAAGTGATCAGAGCAACATGATCCCTTGGGATCCACCTCAGCATACCTAAGAAACAAAACAAAACAAAAAAACCTTTTTAGTTCTGAAAATCAAAATATCAAAAAGAAAACTAGATGTGATTTTTTTCGATTTACCATTCGCAGCCACCACTTGAGAAGTTATCAGAATATATCCAATTGTTCCTCTTGGAGATGTCATCTATCTCCCAACTCAATGCCTTCTCCATCTGTAAAAATATTGATCGATAAGGCTTGTTTTGATTTCTTGTATGTTTCCAATTCATGCATAATACTCCCATTATTTATATATATATATATATAGGAGGAGGGTAACAATATTTTACATCATATATTCATCATACTTCTTCCTTTTTTAATCAAACTTCTTCCTTTTTATAAGATATATCCCAAATTCATATATATATATATATATATTCAAATATTATTAATCAAACAAAAAGTTATTTCTAATTGTCTATAAAGATTTCTAACAAAATCAAGGGAGATTATTCATAAAAAAATAAATAATGTAAGCAAAAAACACGTGCTCGGAAAAAACATAAATGAGCTGGAATCTCTTGATTACTATATATAAAACTCTAACCACAAGTTTCAGTAGGAGCTGCAAAAGGTCTCAGTTTCTTCCATGAAGAGGCTTTGAAGCCTTGTCATCTATCGAGATTTCAAAACTTCAAACATTTTACTTGATTCAGTTTGTATCTTTCTTTACTCCTGTCCATCACCATGATAACACTTTTTCATATTTTTAGAAAATTCACATTTTTTTTTTCAGGACTACAATGCGAAACTATCTGATTTTGGACTTGCCAAAGATGCTCCTGGTGAAGGCAAACACACATGTTTCTACTCGTGTTATGGGTACATATGGTTACGCTGCTCCTGAGTATGCAATGACCGGTGAGTGTCCCTCGTTGGTGCTATCATTTTGAAATATTCAATGTTTTGTTGATCTGTTTCTTTATTGAACTTTTGTTAAAGACCAAAGATGAGTGATGTTGTTGAAGCGCTCAAACCGCTTCCGCATCTTAAAGACATGGCGAGCTCTTCTTACTACTTCCAGACAATGCAAGCCGAGCGTTTGAAAAACGGGTCGGGTCGGCAACCACAACCCGTGTTCGGACACTGTCTGGTCCTTATGGATCTCAGGGAGGAAACGGGTTTGGATCAAGAAAGGGTCAACCACAACCTGTGGTTCGGACACTGTCAAGTCCTCATCAGATTCCTTCTCCAAAACCTACAAGGAGCAACTACATAGCGGTCCCTTGCGTGGACAACAAACAAAAAGCCTAAATACTCGAGGCTTTTAATGTTTTTTTAACCGATGTTAAGGTAAACTCTCTTTTAATCGATGAATGTAAAAACGACGAAAACACGGTGAATCCAATTGTGATGTGCTATCTGATTCAACACTCCATTACTGAACTAATATTTCCTTTGACATATGGTAAATGTGACAAAGAGGAATTACAAACTCATATTCCTAAGTGGGTTAAGTGAAACAAACACAACAGTTGAGAAATAATAAATGCGAAGAATATTTTCTTAATAGATTCGAATATATTGAACTTGGACAGAGATGCCAGAGCATATGCAAAGAAAATCAAAAGTAATGGACTGAAACAAATTGAGACAAAATCAAATCTCAGGCGAGTAAAGAACCTCTCAGAAACTCCACTAAAGAACTAGAAAATCAAATCGAGTGGAACATAGTTTTTTTTAGCAGATCACTAGAAAACAAAACTAGAGAGGCAAATAATCAAGAAAATAGATTTTTTTATGGTTCATCTTCAAAGAAGATCCTTTCATAGTATTTTTTTTTCTTCTTATTTTGTAGAAAAAGAAAACAAATGAACAATTTTAAAAAGAAAAAAAACCAGACACAGAGAGATTAGCCCAAAAGATTAGAAGAAGACATTGGAGGTTCTTCTCTTCTCATTCTCAAGGCTTGAGAGCGAGAGCAAACCCAACCTTGGCACTCTTCTCGATCGCCTTAGAGTCAACCTCTCCAGAGATGGTGATGAACGACTTTGGACGCCACTCGTGTTGGATCAACGCGTTGGCTATACCCGCATTGTTCACGCGCGCCTTCACTGTGGTCAATGGGTCCAAAGCGTGCTGAGTACCCACGGTTATCGAGTTCACCTGGCTCTTCAAGTTGTGGCTCACCTCAGCTCCAACCACCGTGTTCTTCAACGGGTTGACAATGTGGTAGTACGATGCAGTCAATTTCTCACCTTTGTCATTCCTTAAAAAAAAACAATTCAAGAAAAGATTAAACCCCACAAAAGTAAAAATTGAATTATATAAGTGCAGACACTTACAAGGTAAGAGAAGCAATCAAATCATCCTTGGTGAAGCTCACACCGGTATTGAAATGCTTGAAGTTGCCAGATTCGGTGTCGAAGGAGACATCGGTACCAAGAGCCAAGACACTGGTTCCAATCACACCGGAGAAGTTGACAACGGGGTTAGCTGTCAATCCAACGCTGGTGCAGATACCTGCATGTGGGTGCATATACTGGAGCTCAACCTGAGAACAAACCACACAAAACAATTGTTTCTCAAACAGATTCATACATAACAAAACTATTTAATAAAACTATAAATGAAAGTTATTTAAATTACCTTGGCGGATTTTTGATCAGGCACCTTGGCGCTAACGATTGCCTTCAATCCAGGGGTAGCCTCATCATAGGTGAAAGTGGTCAGGATCTGAAATAAAAGCAGAAAGCAAACATGTCAAAGCAAAGCTCATATGATCTCTAAATACAAGATGGTGTTTAAGTAAATGCTTACAGAAGAATCAGAGGCAACTTTGATATCAGCAGTGAAGTTCTTATTCTTGATTTGGGTAACTACATCACCCAGAAACAAATCTCCCTTGTTTGTTCCACTTGTAGTGATTGCCTACAAAAAAAAAATCATCACAAACACAGATAAAGTCTCTGACTTTTAATAAGAAAGCACTAATCATCACATAAAGCTCAAAGCTTTATTCCGACAGCGATGATTAACAGACAGAATAAAGACAAGAATGACTTACAACACCGGTTGAAGAGTAAGTGGTGATACTGAGCTTCTGGTCTCCTTGGTAGTCCTTGTACAAAAGATCTACAATACAATCCAAAGGCAACAAATTCAAAAACTCATCCTACAATCGAAACACTATATATAGATCCGTTGACATTTTCCAGATCCGCCAAGAAAACTCAAAAACAGCTAAAACAACGAGTGACTTATTCACAATCATACACAAAAAAACAAAAAAACATATACGATTAAATCTAAGGAGAAACGAAACAGTAGCAGCTAAGGATGCACACAGAACTTTAAAACATGATTGTTATTCTTCATCATACCTCTGGCCTTTTTGCCGATCTCGGTGTAGAGTCCTGGACCTTTACCCATGATTGTTTCTTGAAGAAGTTGTGATGGAAGAAGACGAGAGAAGCAGAGAAGTAATGGCTTTTCTTTTTTTTCTGGTTAAAATGAGGAAGAAAAAAAACCTATATATCTCTTTTTTTTTCCTCTTTATCAAGCAAAAATATCTCCGCCGTTGGATCTATACTACTTGAGTCGGTTTCCCTTTTTTACAACCGTTGATTAGTTTATTCTCCACGCACCAAGTAATTTTTTTTCATTTATCTCCTCGTCCATTCTTTATTTTATTTTTATTTTGGCCTTTTCCATTTTCATTGCGTGGCACACAGGCCGGCTTCTCTTATATATTTTTTACTTCTTCCCCAAAGTTCTCTTTGTTTAAATCATTTTTTTTACTCGTTCTATATATTTAGATTTTAGTAATCTTTCATTGCATCACCATCTGATTTGTTATTGAATTTTGTTTAGATGCTTTTAGTGTTACTTTAAATGATGTTCTTATTGATTTACATCATTTACTTCTCTATTAGCTTACGGAAATTATATTTGGCAAATTAAGATTTAATATCATCAGAAACTGATTGAAAATACATAGAGAATGATTGGACATTAGCTTTATCAATCAGTATCTTAAAATCCCATGCCTAGAATGTGATATAAACCCTACAAAATACAAGCTCTTAAAACAAAACAAACAAAAAAAAAGCAATAATAAAACTTTAAATATTAATGACATATACATGTCGTATTCATAGGTCCAATACAAAATAATATGCCAAAGTTATTGGTAAGGAAATTATCATTCCAAATATCACCCTGAAAAAAAATACAAAATAATTAAAACCACACAATGAAATTTTGAAAAAAGAGAGAAATGACAATATATTTACCCCGTACTAGCGATTTCCGGATTAACATTATACTCTTTTGCGAAAACAAATGGCACAATCCCTTGTGGCAATGCAGCCTACAACAACATAAATCAGAAGAAACTGATTATTGTTTTGATAAAACACTTATTAATGGATTGCAAATTTCAAGTTGTTTACCTGTAAAACTGTGACTCTGAAAAGAGTACTTCGTAACCTGATGCTAAATGCAGAAGCAACCATAAGAGCTGGTCCTATTACAAACTTGAGGACCATTGTTATGATCGCCATTTTTGTTCCACATGCTATGATACTACTTTGTGATGCCATGAAAAGACCTGTTTTATCAAAGCATTGATAACAAGATCCAAAGCCATGTAATATGGTTTTTATAAAGTAATTTGTATAAACAAATGTGTTAAAATATCAATGTAAAGTAACTTTGAGAGTTGCCACTTCTTTTCCATTTAATTATATCAATCAAAGAACTTTTGACCTTGGTGTTCCTAAATTAATTAATCTTTTGATTTATACTTTCCTTACACTAAATAAAGCTCCAGTGAGCTATATACATTTGTTATCTATCTTATATATATATATATATATATATATATATGTTTGCTTAATATTAGCCTAACAAAAAAAAAATCTTATGAGTTGAATCTATACTTGTTTTGAAACTTCCAGTATGTTTCATATTTTATTTTGAGTTGGTTCATTGTGAAACTATTATATAGAATATATGGAGTGATTACCTAAGCTGAACATGGCCATTCCTAAGCCTCCATCAGATATCATATGTACTGATTTACCGATCATCTCAGGCAATTTCCATCCCAATCTATAGGAAAACAAGAAATAATGAGACACATTTTATGTTATAAACTATAATAAATAACAAATCTGAATAGGTGGAATATCATTAGACTATCCCACTTAGATATTTTTTCTTTTAAAGTTGAATTTGTACATTAAAAAATTAATGAAACAGAAAGCCGAAAGTAGAAGAAGCATTACTAAATCTATAGGTTCTGTTCGCTTTTCTTTTTTAAAAAGAGAAAAATAAACCTTTACATGTGTAAGTTGATTTATCAATTCATTTTCAAAACAAACTGATTATGCTGATTGAATTTTAAGATATATAAGATGAAACTGTTTCACCTGAAATGTAAAGTAGCCCAAACTAATCCAAACAACGCTGCGTATGTATTAGGATTGATTATAAGCTTTTGCCAAGCCTTCAATAGAATCTTCCCAGTTCCAGGAGATCTTGTTCTCACTATTGCTACTTCTTCTTTTGGCTCTTGCTCTATATCAGCTTCTTCATTGTCATTGCCTTGTTTTACAAGAAACACATCTTTGATTAGGATAAATGCTAAAGGAATTTTTTTACTGAAAAGGTGAAAAATATATAAATATATTAGCTACCTCTGTGTTCTATGGAAGCTCCAGAAGATGTTATCTTCCTCGCGGCATTAATCTCGAATAAGAAGAGCAAGATGTTGTACCAAATCAAGCTCTGCAAGACAACAATCTGCACCAAGATGTTCACAGCTGCATCTCCATCGATGGCACTTAAGATTGGGATTCCAAGAATGAGAGTGTTTGGCAACACGGATACAGATAATCCGGTTATGATCCAACCCAACTTTCCTCCTCTTCCTCCTGTTGGATGCCAGAATCTTAAAACCACGGCTAATACAACAAAGGCGAAGATTTTCTGGAGAATGTCTGAGAGAATGAGTCTAGGGCTCATTTTAAAAGGGTTGTTTTGGGAGATTACTTGGAAAGAAAGCAAAGGGACCGAGAATTTAGCGACGAATTTGTTGATGCCTGCGCATTGTTCGAGAGAGAAGATATTTAGATGTTTTGCAGAGAGGTAACCTAGGATCATTGCAACATAGAGAGGAACCGTTGCTGAAAAAACATGGTAGACATCAAGCCAAGAGATCATCTTTTCCCTATATATTAAACAATTGGGGTTTATTGTCTGAAACTATTTAATTTCATACAATAAAAACCCAAAGAAAAAAACAATGAAAGATCTGAAAGAAAATAGAAGGCACAGTTTTCTTTCAATTATAATGGGAAAAAATCTGTTTGATCTTGTGGTATATATATATATTGGTAAAGTCGATGGCTTTTTTCTTTCTTTTGTTCAAATGTTAAACTCTTGAATTTCAAGCTGTTTGATTCCACAATGGAATTTTTGTTTTAAGGGGAAAAATGATGAGGAAGTTAAAGCCTGGGTTTGTAGAAATTCTGCACTTAAATTTATTTTCTTGTTATTGTTACAAAACAGCTTGGCCAATTCTTGTGGAGATGGGTTTAGCATACAATAACCAATCATTTTCTTTAATTTTTTGCCATTTTCTTCTCACCAAATATATATTACTAAAGGAGGAAAAACAACAAAAGAGAAAGAGAAGGCTGTTTAATTTGTCTTTTGCATGAACAAAGAAGAGCTAAATATGCTCCAACAGAACTTTAATTCTATAGCCTTTGATTTTTTCTTGCATAAGATACTTAAATTAAATTGAAAATAACAATAATGTCTCTTTTATGCATATATAATGGGTAGCCTACTGTATAACGTATGACCATATCAGGTCAAAAAGGATACACAGTACAAGGTATAATACACATGGAGTGTACATAATACTTAGCCGATATTCTTCCAACTAAGATCATAGGCTTATGATGAAAATAAAAACAAAAAGAATAAAGAAGTGAATTGGGAGGGAAGTAATCATCAAGCATAATATTTGTTTGTTTCCAAATATGTTTTGAAAATTGAGAAATAAGCATTTTCCATTTATAAATATACGTAGAACATTGTGTCTTTTTTTTTTTGCTAAAAATAGAGAACTGTCTGTCTTTTAAGTTTGCTTCTAACAAGAAGGAAGAAAATGCTTACCATTTTAGATTGAACTGAGAAACTTTGGAACAATTGAAAGCTGAATTTGTCTGTGAAAACGAATCAAAGCCTCATGGAGTTCTTTTAAAAAAATGTTAACTACAATGTGTTAATATGGAAAATATTAGCAACATAATTAACTCCAAATCAAATTTTATTATTTTCATTTGGTAGAAATTTAACAGTTGTATAAGTATTTACTTTAAGTTATTTTCTTAAATTTATCAAAAATTCTTAAATTATAGTCAAACTGAGGCTTTCTGAAAAAAAATTTGGTACCAATAGAGGATATATATAGTTGTACCCATCAACAACTTAATTTTAACCATATTTAAGCTTCATACCCAATGAAAGATACACTTCTTAGTTCTTTTTATTATTATCTTTTGAAGTGAAAGACTAATATTAATAAATACAAAAGCAATGACCTTTATGAACAAAGAAAACATAACATGTAGTCATAACCTTTTAAACTGAACTAATAGATCAATAAATGTAAAGCATATCCCAGAACATGTTATCATTAAAAACTTATAAATAATCCTATTTTTACCCCAGATGAAAAACAAAGAAAATAAATTGGGAGCTAAAAATAATAATTTTAAAAATAAAAACATAGAAATTGTCCACAGATAAAGAATGACGGCCCTCCATCCTTAGCGGTAACTTCCTAAAATTGGAGATTGCTTCTTAATCAAGTTTATTTAAACACCAATCATTCACGTTTCTGAAAATTCGCAGTACGTTTCATCATCGTAAGGCTTTAGGCTCTCAAAAGAAAAATAAAACAGAAAACGACCTAAAGCCATGTTGAAAGCTTAGTAATTTTTCATTTAAATCTTATCCCCTTAAGAAAACAAGGGAAAAATATTTATATTTTCATATAAAAACTGTTTTGTTTTTCTTTAGATCAAACGTAATTTTTAAAAGATGGAGATGGCTAGGTTGTTAAAGTTGATGTGTGTGTTCTGTATTGCTGGTCTGATTCCGACCATAAAAGCCAACATTTCGGAGTTGGACGAGTATTGGTCACAACGAGCCGACGAAGCCCGAGAGTTCACTCTTCAAGCTTATCATTCTGATCCTTACGAAATCGTGGATCACTTTCATGAACGTCACTACGAGTAAGTCAAGTCTATATTTATAACTTTGAACCAATAAAATTACTAATGTTTGATTTTGTTTTGGTTTGGTGTATATATATATTTGTATACAGCAACTCTACTGATGATACCACGACAGAGGAACATAGTAGCAACTCTACTGATGTTACCGCTACAGAGGAAGATAACAGCAACTCTACTGATGTTACCGCGACAGAGGAAGATAGCAGCACAAAGCCTGAAGAGGAGGGAACTGAGGTCATTGAAATGGTCGGAAACTCGAAGAACAGCACTAGAAGAAGCTTAAAAGGTAAAGGCAAAGGAAAATGGAGCAAGCTTAAGGGACCGTGTACAGCAAGTAACCCGATTGATAAATGCTGGCGTTGCCGTTCGAATTGGGCTAACCGTCGTAAGAAGCTTGCAAAATGTGTCCGCGGGTTCGGCCACGGGACGACCGGTGGGAAACGTGGACGTATCTACGTGGTTACAAGCAACCTCGACGAGGACATGGTGAACCCTATACCAGGGACATTGCGTCACGCCGTGATTCAAAAGGAACCTCTCTGGATCATTTTCAAGAACGACATGAGCATTCGTTTAAGTCAAGAGCTTTTGGTTAATAGCGACAAGACGATCGATGCACGTGGAGCTGATGTCCATATCGCACATGGCGCAGGGATAACGATGCAGTTTGTGAGAAATGTTATTATCCATGGACTGCACATTCACCACATTTCCGAGAGTAACGGTGGTATGATCCGAGACTCGGTAGACCATTTTGGAATGAGGACTAGAGCCGATGGTGACGGTCTATCTATATACGGCTCGTCTAACATATGGATTGACCATGTTTCGATGTCGAAATGTCAAGATGGACTCATTGATGCCATTGTTGGATCCACTGCCATTACAATCTCCAACTCTCACTTCACTCACCACAACGACGTGAGTTCATTACCCATATAACCTAGATTCTTTTTTTAACACTAGTCAAATCGTCTTTACATCATGCAAAATATGCGACATAACCTAGATTCTAACGTTACATTTATTATGAACAATAGCTACTAGAATACAAATGTTGTTTGTGTAGGTGATGTTGCTTGGTGCGCAAAACAATATGAATGAAGCGGACCAGAAGATGCAAGTCACAGTGGCTTATAACCATTTTGGTAAAGGGCTTGTACAGAGGATGCCAAGGATCCGATGGGGATTTGTTCACGTTGTGAACAATGACTACACTCATTGGGAGCTTTACGCTATCGGAGGTAGTCAAGGGCCGACTATTCTCAGCCACGGAAACCGATTCATAGCTCCTCCACACTTACCTTATTACAAAGAGGTAACTGAAAAGCCAGCAAAAAAAGGGTAACAATGCATGTAAACTAATGAAAAAAATAATTAACGTAGGTGACAAAGAGGGATTATGCTTCGGAAGACGAGTGGAAACACTGGACATGGAGATCTGAGAAAGATATATTCATGAACGGAGCTTTTTTCAGACAATCTGGGGATCCTCATTACAAAAGTGCTCACACGAGAAAACAAATGATTAAACCTAAAAATGGATATGCTGTTTCTAAGCTGACCAAATACGCAGGAGCACTTGATTGCAGAGTCGGTAGACGCTGTTAGAACATCTCCTTTTTATTACTTCATTGTCTTAATTAAAGACAATTTTTTCACCATTTTGATTTTTTGATTCTATCTAGATCAGGATATTACAGAATTAAGGGGTGAAAATTAAAAGCGTTTTAATTTGTATATGTATTTTTGTGTTAAGACTTAAGAACAAACACAGCAACAAGAGTTATTAAAGCGTAAGTGAAATAGCTCATTCTTGTACTTTTGTGATGACTTCTCTTGTATTTCAGCAAATTCATACTGGGTGACATTTCGATTAATATTTAAAATTTGATTATAAAGTAACATAGATTTAACTATGCTAAACACGCAAAATGTACTATTCCAAAAAAAAAATTGTTAGAAAAGTTCTAACGCGGATATGAGTCTATTGTAAAAAATATATCCCGAATTAATATAACTTACTAAAATGCGTTACCTCTTCAAAAAATTTAAATTTTTGGTATGTGCAATCAGCTATAGTCATTTTTTTTGTTGTCTCTAAACGTGTTTAAAGGGGATGGATGGCGATGATATTAAAGAAATCTAAATACCTAAATACACATTTTTGTCGGCTACTTAAATACACATATATAATCCCTTATATATTAATTGAGGAACATTTGAAAAGATGTAACCTCAATTTTGTATTAATTAAAAGAGGCCCCAATGCATAGGTGGCACTCAATTAGGTAGTCAATTATATTCAATTGAAAAATAAGTAGGTCCACATTCGATTTTTATATGTTGTTAGATACATAAGTTGGTCAAACTATATGATATAATGATATGATATGATATTTTCTTTCCTTAAATAAAACCTACGGAATTACCATAAATGACTAATATATATATGACAATTAATGAGTTTAATAATAAAGATTTGATAACAATGTATATCTCCTCCATCATTTTTTATTTAATTTTATATTATTAAAATAAATTAAACAATCAAATTAGCTATAAAAATAAAATTTAGATTTTTTCGTATATGTTATATTTTGAATTTTTAAAAACGACAATAAATGACTAAAACTATTAAAATTATTATGTTAAAAATTAATGATCAATGGTTTAACATTTTTATTATAAGAAGATACACATGATTTTAAAACCATATGAGTAAAAAATATCATTTAATAATAAAATAAATATATATATATATATATATTAAACACTATATACCATAAGATTACATAAATATTTTAATATTAAAACTTTCAATGAATTTTCAAGAACATTTATAAATTATAAATTTATTAAAAATTTCAGATTGAAAATTTTGTTATCGATGATTTAAATATTTTGTTATAAAACGATATGAACGATCATAGAACCGTATGATTATAAATTCTTATTTAATAAATAACTATACAAAATATACTATTCCTAGAAAAATAGGTTAGTTCATCTTAACTTATATTACACTTTTTATTAAACTAACTATCGAATTGATAAATAACGTACCAAAAAATGTTTTGCACTTTCCTTAAATAAAAGCTACGAAATTACCTAATATGATTAACGTATATGTGAAAATTAATTATAATGAATAATAAATATTTGATAACAATTTTTGTATCTTAGTTCTTTTTTTAATTTTATATTATTAAAATATATTTAAAAATCACATTAAATATATAATATAAATAATTATAATTTTTCTTATATGTTATATTTTGAATTTTTCAAAACGTCTATAAATTATTAGAAATTTGAAGATCCCCACTCTGAAAATTTTGTGATCAATAGATTATTTTTTTTGTCATAATAAGTTACAAATGATCATAAAATTGTATTAATATGAACTTTTATTTAATATTATAAGAATATACACATTATTTTAAAACCATATGAGTAAAAAATATCATTTAATAATAAAACATATATACTTATATATATATATATATATATAGATTATACTATATACCATAAGATTACATAAATATTTTAATATTAAAACTTTCAATGAATTTTCAAAAACATTTATAAATTATAAACTTATTAAAGATTTCACATTGAAAATTTTGTTATCGATGATTTAAATATTCAGTTATAAAATGATATGAATGATCATAGAACTGTATGATTATAAATTCTCATTTAATAAATGACTATATAAAATATACTATTCTTAGAAAAATAGGTTGGTCCATCTTGACTTACATTATATTTTTTATTAAACTAACTATCGAATTGATAAATAATCTACCAAAAATTTTTTTGCACTTTCCTTAATTAGAAGCTACGAAATTACCTAATATGATTAACGTATATATGAAAATTAATTATTATGAATAATAAATATTTGATAACAATTTTGGTATCTTAGTTCTTTTTTTTTAATTTTATATTATTGAAAGATATTAAAAAATCACATTAAATATATAATAAAAACATTTATATTTTTTTTATATGTTATATTTGAATTTTTCAAAACGTCTATATATTATTAGAAATTTGAATATTCTCACTCTGAAAATTTTGTGATCAATAGATTATTTTTTTGTTATAATAAGTTACAAATGATCATAAAATATAACGCATATGAATTTTTATTTAATAAATATTCAAACTAAATAATATATATATATATATATATATATATATATATATATAAATACTAATGATTTAAAGCAACAAGATTGGCTGATCAATTTAGTCGTCCAGTTGAAATCTTTCAAAAGTATGTGAAAGACTAAAGTCAAAGTAAATATAGATTTAGAATAGTAGTTATATTTTACTAACCAAATACCGAAAAAACCGAACCGAACGAAACCAACCCGATATCCGGGTTGAACACCCGTAATCCAAATGAAGCCAAACTATTGTTTCATTCTCCAAAATATAATAAAAATAATAACTTAATCCCGCGCAAGGCGCGGATCTTATCCTAGTATATTATATATACACGGCTACTAGCTTGATCTGTTTTTTTTGGTTTAACAATACCTGTTTCGCAAATTAATAAGTTTGAACATAGTTAGGAATTAGGATTAAATAATTAACTAATTCCGATTTGGAAACAAATACTAGTTTTTTTAATCAAAAGCAACAAATACTACTTATGAATTAGAATTAAATAGTCAACTTATTCCGATATGGCGACAAATACCGGGTTGTTATGGGCTTCAATCTTTATTGTCTTTTATTTTAATTGAATTCAATCTTAATTGTCAGAAACTAGAAAATTTTAAATATAAATGATAATGTATATTGGCTAATAATATATTGACAAAGATATGATGTGATGCTAAAAATAGCCAATATATCATATGAAACAGAAGTGTATAATATTAATAATAACAAAAAAACAAAGATTCCTAGTACTCACTACTTGCAATGCATACTCGTAAAAAGAAATATTTGAGGGGCAACCCCGACATTTCCTTAAAGTAAACACATACCAATGCTTTCAATTAAAGCAACTATACGATTTGGAAAAAGGTTCAAACTTGATACTTTTTTTTTGTTCAACGGTTCAAACTTAATACTATATATGGTTTTTACAGGGATCCCGGGTATATTTTTTGTCCACAGTTTCATTTCATATCCAATTAAAAATAGCGTACTTGAAGCTTGCTTATATACCACACCGATGTCGCAAGTGAAAAATAGTCATTTTTACAAGAATTAATTTATAAAATTGAATGTCCGGTTTACAATAACCGAGTTTATACCAAAGAAACAGAGGAAGCAAGTAGCAAGTAATATAGTTTCATTTTTTTTATGTGTGTTTATTTCCATATTTGCCCCTTTGCGAAGACCGAAACGGATAAAAAAAGAAAAGAATCCGCTGTTAAAAAATATAAGGGGGGGTTAGTGGGAAGTTGATTCACACTGATTTCAAAAATCAATAGAATTTTAATTCTGTAAGGATTTTTATTGATTCTAAGAATATGTCTTCCCATATTTGTAGAATCCATATATTCTTTTGGCTTGATTGGTGATGATTTATTGGGATTTATGTTAACTTTTTCTACTAATATTTATCTAATTTCCATATAATATATGCAAATATGGTATGTTGAATTCTATATAATGAAAAAGAACGTTCATAATTGTTCTTTGCTTTTTGTCCATCGTAGAGAGCAGAATTGGTTTTAGCTTGTGCTGGATTACATAACTTTCTACGGAAGCATTGTCGGTCTGATGCTTTTCCAGAGGAAGTGAACACTCCAAACAATGACCAAGCAAACTTTGAAGAAGTTATACATGTGGGTGCTCTCGAATCTCAACAAAGAGAATATGCTAACAACTGGAGAGACTCAATAGCTTTAAGTATGTGGAATGACGCTGTAGAAGCTGGAAGTCAGCGTTAATGGTTACTTCTACGTTTCTCAATGATTTATAACTTATTTTTTCATTTGTGATGGTGTTATTTTCTGGATTTATCATTTTAGAGAAACAAGTCACATTAAAATGATATGATTGAGTTATAAATAAAACGTGGTTGAGGTTTGTTGGTATGATTGTTTATTCATGCCACGTTTTGGTCATTGAGAAACAGGATTGTTATTCAATAGGAAAAACAAAACGTGGTGGTGCCTCACATATAAACAATCACGTATGATAAAAGAGATATTGATTTTGTCATCTCAACTTTAAGAATACATGAGTTAACTATAGTATTTTGAAAGTTATGAGTAATGAGTTAAAATGTAATGAATCTTTGTTCCAATAACACCATAATTTAATAGAATTAACAAATCAGAAAATACTCAACTTTTTGAATAACAAAAGATTTATATGGAATTTTAAAATCACCAAAGCAATAACACAAGACTTTTTAGGAATCTAAGAATCATGTTACCAATAACAATAGAATCTTTAAATTCTTCAACTCCTTAAAATTCCATCTCCCACTAACCCCCCCTAAGACAGCCCATAGGAAAATGGCCCCTGGTTTTGTGTAACGATAATGGTATCTCTTCTCTTTGGTCCCCTGTTTTATATCTCATTCTGTCTTTTCAATCCATTTCATGATATAGGTTCTGAGTTTGATCCCGTGACAAAGTCTCTGTCTTTTGTTGGTTGGTGGGTTTTTTGAGGTTCATGGGGTTTGAAATGAAACAAGAGAAAGACGTTTTGGGACTGATCCCGAGTAAGAATCAAGGTAAGGCTAGCAGCTCTAACCCTAGTTCTGTTAAGTCTCCTCATAATAAAAACAAGAAGAAGAAGAAGAATAACAATAATAATAAGAAGAAGATGGTGATGGCATGGCGCCCGAAGAAGACAGATTCTCCGGCGGAAGAGATAACTGCGGTTCGGCGACTGTTGCTTACTTGTAAGGAAGTGTTCTCCAACGGCGGTCCTGGAGTTGTTCCGTCTGAAGATAAAATCCAACAGCTACGAGGAGTTCTTGGTATTAACTTCTTGATTCAAATTTCTTGTTCTTGGTTTTCCATAAAAGTTTAAATTTTTGATAATATAAAATATAGACAATATGAAACCAGAGGATGTCGGATTAGCTCTGACCATGCCGTTTTTCCGACCAGTCCCCGGACCGAGAAATGGGTCTTCACCACGGATAACGTACCTGCCTCTACACGAGTGTGAACAATTTTCGGTAACTTCACTAAATACACACTCTCTCTCTCTCACTTGTGTTGTCTCTTGCTTGTGATATAAGTAACCATGGTTAGGGTTTTACCGCAGATTGCGATTTTCTGTTTGCCGCCTTCTGGTGTCATTCCTCTTCATAACCATCCAGGGATGACAGTTTTTAGCAAGCTTCTCTTTGGTACAATGCACATCAAGTCGTATGATTGGGTGGTTGATGCTCCATGTAAGCTTACTTGCATTTCAAGAAAAATCATAAGCTATAAAACCTTTTGGTTTATTATTATCTTACAATAAGTCTTTGGTAGGTTCTTAGATATTCTAACGTAGCCACTTTTAACTATTTATCTCAAAGATATAATCCCAGTTTAGTAAAAGATTATAGGCAAGAATTAGAGCAATACTGATAATGGAGGTGTTCAACTTTTTATGCGTTTTCAACTCAAAAGTAAAAACCAACTGTCAATTTCATGTACTTAAAAGTTATTATAGATCTTATGTCAGTGCTGATGTATGCTGATTCGTATGGCTGATCTCACTTTAGGACCGACCACATACTCTATGTACGTCAGATCTTCCTACTTGTGTGGTGTGTCAACAATTTGGGATTGGTCCCTAAGGAAATAAGATTCTATGTCCCTCTGGTGATATAATTGAGTGTCGGAATGTACCCTATTCTATAGTTGCTGAATGATATACAGTTTGCTTTTTCCATTTTCACGTTTTTAATTATTAGAACACATATTCATTGGTTTCACTTTTTAAAGTAATTCGGTTATATAATACTATAAAAGTCTTGAAGTTATGCATAGATTAAACGTTGTTAATTTACTTGGGATAAGCTTTTTACTCTTTTTACTCTATTTAGTTAATGTCTTTTTTCTGAATGTGATAATTAGAGTATTCCGATAGCTACTATTCATATGATATACAAGTTAGTTTTTGTCGTCCATATAATATTATTTTGTTTACCAAATTCTGCAATGTTACCCATCAAAGCATCAATAATCTATGATCTATACCTTATCATAATGTAAACTGAAAATCACTTTTTATTTTATCTCAGTCGCAGTGAGAGATCCGAAAACGCGGCTGGCAAAATTGAAGATGGACTCAACGTTAACCGCACCATGCAACGCCTCCATCTTGTACCCCGAAGATGGCGGTAACATGCATCGGTTCACAGCGGAAACAGCGTGTGCGGTTCTAGATGTGCTTGGCCCTCCTTACTGCAATCCAGAAGGCAGGCATTGCACTTATTTCCTAGAATTCCCTTTGGATAAGTTCTCATCAGGTCAGCTTATTATACTTAATGAAACAACAGCCTTAACTAGTTGCAGGTAATTGGGCTAGATAGATAAAAAAGATTTATATGTGATGGCTTTCAGAGGAAGACGACGTTTTGAGAGGTCAAGTGGAGAGAGAATGTCATGCCTGGCTGCAAGAGAGAGATGATAATCCAGACGATCTTAACGTAGTTGGAGCGTTATACGGAGGTCCAAAGGTTGAGGACTGAGGGGTTTTTATCCATTGCATTTCGAATTGTTTTTTTTTTCCTTTTAAATTTCGGCTTCTTAGTTTAAATTCTTCTTTGTACATAAAGGAAAGGAAAGGTAAACATGAAAAAGAAAAGATCATCACTGTTTTAGCTTAAATCTTCGGTCTCTGTTCAAGTTTTTTTTCTTTCTGATAGTAACCAAAATAAAATAGACTTGATCTGAATCAGCTTTTAGGATATTATGATAATGTTTGGATTTTGTTTTTTACTTTAAATTTTCATTGTTTTTTTCTTCTTCTTTTTGATTCATTTGGATCTGATCTCGATATATTTTAAGATAGAAAAACCGATATAAAATCATCTAAACCTAAAAAGTAAAAACAATATGTTATGCAAATTGAATGAAATGAATATAAACGAGTTGAATAAAGATAGTGAGAGATTTTTTTTTGTTCCAGTGGTTCCTCTCCTATAAAGAATGACTAGACGAATCATTACCTGGTTTACTGATTTTTCAACAAATACAATATATCTGTAAATGGCGTAATTTTTTTTTGCTGAAGCCAACGAGAACCACTGTAATTTATTTCTGTACACAGTCAACTATTTGCAATTTTGCAACATAGACCAATTTCCAAACTGCTGCAAAAAAACAAAACTGAAAATAATTCAAACGTTCCATTGTTTTATTAGGTTTGGAATGTTGCCCTAGTAAAGACAAGTACTTGTTAAAAAAAAAACAAGTACTTAGTACTTCGATATATTCCATAAGATGCTCTAGCAACTTGAAATGTATAAAGAATTGAGTTTCACCCGGCCGACATCTCAATTTCCACGGAGAAGAATAAGCAGTGATACGTACTACTAGCTGTACATGTACTCCTTCAACTTACTCCTATTAATTAATATTTTCTACGAGAACGAAAAATGATTAAATCTGAATTCATATATCTTGGATAATGCATAGAGATGGGAGCATTAACCCAAAATAAACTAATCATTCAGTGGGTGACCGATCTCAAACCATTGACCTAAATTTCAATAGAGAATCTCCAAGTTGTCTCTAAACTTCTTTCTTCGATTGTTTAATTAATTTCATTGTCTAAATCCACATGTACTCCTTCAACTTATTAATCAATATTTTCTGCGAGAACGAAAAATGATTAAATCTGAATTCATATATCCTGGATAATGCATAGAGATGGAAGGCCTTAACCCCAAATAAACTAAACATTCATTGGGTGACCAATCTCAAACCATTGACCTAAATTTCAATAGAGAATCTCCAAGTTGTCTCTTAACTTCTTTCTTCGATTGTTTTATTTCAATGTCTAAATCCAAACCATTGACCTTAGGTCAGTAGTTGTAAAATCTATGCGCGAGTTGATGGCACAAATATTATTTATTAGAGTTGTATTTCTTGTTGAAGACCATCATCATATATATACGAACTCTTTGCTAGCATTTTTTTTTTGATAACCGTGGAGATCCGGCGACCGAGGTCAACCGACTAGTCCCACTAGACCAACGGCACTCCACGTATTCTTGCGATTCCACGGAACTCTTTGCTAGCATATTAAAACATTTTATACTAACAAAGGATATTATCAAGCTGATGTATTAGCATTTTCCAAGAAATTAGGGTTTATCATATTTAAAAGTTAAAACTCCTTGTAGAACTGTGAATATTGGTTTTTTCCAGTTATATTTTGTGTTATATAGATTGTTACTTTATTTGTTATTAATAGTTTTAAATTATAAGGAGATTTTAACCAAATTACTCATATATTCTTCAAGTTTAGAATCAGAGCATAAAATATGTTGTCTCTTACCTCTTAAGTAATTCTCAATCAAACCATCTCTAACTTTCTCTGGTGTTATAATTGAACTAACAATAATTAATTATTATTACTTTAGTTATTCAACATATTTAAATAACTAGCTGTTTTCCTACACTATGTGCAGTAACAAAAATTTTAAATTTAAATTATATAAAATAAAAATAATTATTATTTTGTATTTTGTTATTTTTATAGAAATTTAATTTAATTGAACAAAAAATTATTTTGCTTATTTTAAATTATATTTAAGAAAAGATATGTATATATTTAAAATTATAATGTTAGATAGATTTATCATCTATTTATTTTGGATAAAATATTAAATCAGTTTATATATAATTAACGAAAAAACTGACATAAAAATAAAAGTTGTATAATTATCAAAAAGTACAACTAAACAGTATTTCTAAAATTGGTAGATATATAAAAGAGATGCTAATAATATTAAGATGAAAAATTGTAAGATTTTGAAAAACAAATTAGTAATAAATTTGTATAACTAAAAATTTATTATTTGATGTCATATTTGAATATATTTATTTTAATGATAAATAATTTATTAGCATAGTCTAAAAAATACCAAAAATATAAATAAACATTAAATATAATTGTCTATGTCATATTTAGTTATAAATCATGTTGTCATTTCTAGTATGTCGTGTCAAATTTATTTAGTAAAAATGATCGTGGAGAAAACATGTGTTAAAATCACTTTGTAAATAGTGTCTAGACTAGATAATTCATTAATTAACATATATATATATATATATACCAGTAATTAAGAAAAATATATTGTAGATATCATTCAGATTTACATCAGAAGTAATAAAATCAAGACGGTCTTTTCTAGTTATATATTGTTTTGTAAAATATTATGGAATGTATTCATATATAGTTCTGAGCGTATATTATATATAAACCGTTATTAAAAAGACTAATAAAGCTCGTCAATATCTCTGATCTGGTTTTGCAGAGACATGTTAGCTGACCTTTCTTTTTTTTTTTTTTTTGAACTTGCTGACCTTTCTTCTTTCACACTCGTTTTCTGAAAACATGTAAAACTTTCTTCTCCTTCCTTGCAAATTTATGGAACTGTTGTGTTTCTAATATTTTTAACTGTGCGGCCATATGAACATAACTAATTACACTGGAACTCAAATAAACAAACTTATCTCAAATTAGAAGAAAATTAATTAATTCAGCTGACCAAAGACTTTTATTGTCTAAATAAGACCAACGGTTGATAATCTTCCTTTGTCTTATTATAGATGACTAAGCAATCATATCAATTTTTCACATCGAAATATTTAAATTTCTTCACTAGTCTTTGAAATGAAATTCAAAGATACTAGTTATCGCAAAATAAGCAATTTTACATACAGGGCTGGTCCCATAGTAATCGAAATGACTCGAGAAAATAACAAAACTATAAGAAAGAGCTAGCTTTATCATTTCCATGTAATTAGTAACTACTCATTAGTTTTTCTTAATCATGTGAGACGTCTTAATTTTATATCTCATTGCTTACTGAATTAAAAAATAACCACATTGCGACCACGATTGTTTACTTAACTATATAATGGACTGTACACATATAGTATAGTTAACAAGAAAGTCTTTTTTTCTTATTACAAAAATTAATGAATGAAATGATGAAAGTTGAGTTGATCAAACGTTTACTAAGATTTTTTTCTGTAATATAAAAAGCTAGAGGAGCTCGGATCCCGAAGAGAAAAATAAAAGTTGGAAACTTAGATCGAGACCAAATTAATTATTCAAGATTCAACACCTCATGAAATAAAATGATTTAATATTGTGCGATCAAAATAAATAAATTTTCTTATAGTTATGTACGGCACCACAAAAGAAGTATTACTATTGATTTGAAAGAACTACTGTAATAAATTGTTTGGTTTGGAGAATTGGAGACAGGAAAGACGACAATTTGCTAGCTTATGTATTTTTTTTTTATAAAAGAATTTGCTAGCTTATGTAGATCTTATTATATAAAGCTTTATTAATAAAATGGACTAGCTTATTAAGATATAATGTATCTAATGTTTTCTCTTTGTGATTTACCGATAATTGTATATGAGTAAAGCTCGTATGTATAAATTTATAATCATAAATAGTAAAATGTATTTCGTTATATATTTATTACTAACATTTTACAAGAAAATAGAGCAAATAATGCATGTGCTTTTTTCAACGCCATGCAGCGTTACGTCACTGATGAAAGTTGACAACTATGTGAAGCATTTGACATTTGTATATATATGTTTGGCTATGAAATTAAATTAAAAATAAGATTGGAAAAGGGATTTTTTTGTTTTTGTTTTTAACAAAGTCCATAGTTGACAAAATCATATAAACACCGTGTGTGACCTGCGTATTGACCGGTATACGCACCCTTTGGCCTACCATATGAACAAGGTTTACACATATATATACAACACTACAATTGAATGCCTAGTATTTTCCCTCTCTGATCATGTTACATGATTTGACTTTAATTTAAGATTTTCTTTTGAATTATTAATTAATATCCTATAAATTTTGTTTATATAGCCTTTTTGTTGACGTCATCTTGTTTTCTTCTAATTAAGATAGTCAATTCTATACGAACTTGAAATTTATGAAAATGAATATATTGGATAACATGCATGTTTGAAACACCAAGCGAGGAAATAACTTAACTAACAATGGATGTATATTTCTAGTTGATAATATGATTTATCTAAAGGTCTAAGTATCCAGCTTACAGGTATCCACGAGTCTGCTGTGGTTGCTGAAGCGTCTTCCTCTACTGGTTGGATCCTCCCATCTGCTAGGACAAGGAATGCTTCTCTAGCAAACCTAAGGTTCACGCTTCTTAACTCCCCAGCTCCAAGTGGTGACAGAGGAGAAGACACCTACACTTGGTACATAGAGGGTTCTTCTAGTACCAGCTTCTCATCAAAGCTTACTTGGGAATGTCTTCGGCAAAGGGACACTACCAAACAGTGGGCTGCAGCAGTCTGGTATAAGGGATGTATCCCCAAGTATGCCTTCAACTTCTGGGTTGCGCACTTCAATAGACTTCCAGTAAGAGCCCGCACCACCCACTGGAGCACAAACAGACCCTCCCTCTGCTGTGTCTGTCAACGTGAAACAGAGACCCGCGATCACCTCTTTATCCACTGTACGCTTGGCTCTCTCATCTGGCAGCAGGTCCTTGCGCGGTTTGGTAGGAGCCAAATGTTTAGAGAATGGAAGGACATCATTGAGTGGATGCTCTCTAACCAAGGTAGCTTCAGCGGAACTCTAAAGAAGCTTGCAGTCCAAACTGCTATCTTCCACATCTGGAAAGAGAGAAACAGCCGACTGCATAGCGCCATGTCCGCCTCCCACACAGCAATATTCAAGCAGATAGATCGGAGTATCAGAGACTCCATTCTAGCTCGCATCACCAGAAGGAACTTCAAAGATCTCTTGTCGCAGTGGTTTACTTTTGAACGAGGTTTCCTTCACCTTCTTCGTTTGGTTAATTTTAGGCTTTTTTCCACTTTTTTTTGGGGCCTTCTTTAACATCTACCTCCGCCGAGCATCTGTATTAAAACCGTTACAGTTTTTGGTAAATAAAATTCACATTTTATCAAAAAAAAAGAAATATTATTTATACAGACTTCAATAAATTGAAGGCATTGGTGACGGTAAGCCTAGGAATAACCACATATTTGGACTACATATGTTTTCCTGTGGCAGGGTAATAAACACACTAATTAAACAAATAATATAAGATTAAACAGTTGACGAATGCTCATGTGATGTGAGGCCACCAGATAGGAGAAGTCTTCTTCCATGAAGCTTCAAAGATAGTATCTCCCTTCAGGCCTTCGCATTATACAATCTCTATTTCACGCCGTACAATTAGGCTCTTTCTTATATATATATAGTTTCATTTATTGCATTTGGACATTTTAATAGTACTCCTATTAAATAACCAAGGTACATGTAGACTCTTATCTACTGTTGGTTCAGTTAATAAAAAGGAAGTATACTTCATGTGAAAAAAAATCATTTTGATAACGATTCATTAAATTTTATCAATTTTATACTTGTAATTTTACTTAACTATTGGCATAATAAAATTACTAATTTGAATTTTCATTGTATTCTAGTTGTAAGCATGTTTTTTATTGTCCCTAGTAAAACGGAGAAGCAGTGTTATCAACAACAAAGTCAGGAAATAATTAATTTATATTTCGTTAGTTACTTAGTAATAAATAACACATGCATGAATGGAGGAAAAAGTCTCCGAATTCAATAAACAGAATAAAAAATTGAACATGTTGAATTGTTGACGCTTTGGGTCCTCTCCAAGAAACTACACAAATGGCTATAAGTAAAGGGTTTTCATGAGGCTGTGAAAGAAACAAACAGACAACAAAGGAAAAGAAAAACAAAATTCAAAGAGGAAGACAAAGATCTTCTTATATTTCTAAAAATGGAGGTTATTCTGAAATTACCTACTTCCGATTCTCTTCTTAAGGATAAAGTTCTTGGATCTGCTCAAATCCATGAAGCAACTAAGGTAACCAACTCATATGTGTAATAAAGTTCTACATGTATACGGAAGACACTCAGATTTGTATTTTGTTGTACGCTTTTCTGTAATTCTTGTATATATCTTGAGATAAATATTATATTCCATAATTACTTTGCTTATCGTAATTAATAAAAATAAAAACTCAAATACTTATTGTTCATTTAAAAATGGAAATTAGACGATTATATATTAGTTCTAAAGATCATTTCACACAAGATTGAATAATTCGGTAGTTAGGGTTAGTATGGAATCTACGGATCGCCATAATTTATATATGTAACAAATAAATTCTTGGAACAATTTATATTTATTTGGGAAATTAATCCGTTTTTATATTCGATGATCTTAGGTTGAGGAAGATCATCAAGAACTTGAATCTGCCAAGGCTGAGATGAGCGAGGTGAAGGAAGAGAACGAAAAGCTTAAAGGGATGCTCGAACGAATTGAAAGTGATTACAAAACTCTCAAGCTCAGATTCTTCGATATAATTCATCAAGAAGAACCTTCAAACAACCAAACACAAGATCAAAACATGATTGATCTTCCAAAGGCGACGACAGATTTGAGTTCTTTAGATCAAGAACGCGAGCTTGTGTCGCTTTCACTCGGAAGAAGAAGTTCTTCCCCGAGTGATAACTCCTCGAAAAAGGAAGAGAAAACAGACGCGACCAGCAAAAAAGTCAACGATGACGAAGAGTTGACCAAAGCTGGCTTGACCTTAGGGTTCAATAGCGGCAACGGACGTGACCCCAGTGTCGCGAATCCAGCCAATTCTAGTCTGGAAAATAACTTGGAGGACGCCCCAGGAGAAACATGGCCGCCGACTAAAGTTACCGGGAAGAGAAGCTCTCCTGCACCAGCCTCCGGTGGCGATGTTGATGGAGAGGGCGGCCAGCAAAATCCTGTAAAGAGAGCTAGAGTTTGCGTTAGAGCGAGATGTGACACACCAACGGTACGTCCTTTAACCTATATATATACATTTTAATGATCTATAACTAACTTTTATTGGATGCCTAAAAAAAACTAACTTATTATTGTAAATAATTTGATTATTTTTATATGTCACCACTGATTAGGAAATGTTTTATTATACTTTGTATAGATGAATGATGGTTGTCAATGGAGAAAATATGGTCAAAAGATTGCGAAAGGAAATCCTTGTCCACGAGCATACTATCGCTGCACGGTTGCACCTGGATGTCCCGTTAGAAAACAGGTATATATCTTTTTTTTTTGTACATATCTACAGAATAATCAAATTCATCTATCGTTTAATCTTGATTTTCTAATTTTGAAAGAATAATTAATAATGAATTTGTATAAATCTGTTTGGTCCTGTTTTAGTTTTAGTTTCATATTTCTTATAAAATCTATTTTAAATTGTGAACATTCCTAGACAAACCAAAGCAATTGGGCATGTGCATATACTAAAACAGATCATCTGAGTATACTAACTATTTGTTTAATGTTTTAGGTCCAAAGATGTGCAGAAGACATGTCCATACTAATCACAACCTACGAAGGAACGCACAGTCATCCTCTTCCTCTCTCAGCTACCACCATGGCCTCTACTACTTCAGCCGCCGCCTCTATGCTCCTCTCCGGCTCCTCCTTATCATCAGCCGCAGAAATGATCGGAAACAACCTCTACGACAATTCAAGATTCATCAATAACAACAGCAACAAATCCTTCTATTCGCCCACTCTTCATTCTCCATTACATCCCACCGTCACTCTAGACCTCACCACACCACAACATTCTTCTTCTTCATTGTCTTCTTTAAATTTCAACAAATTTCCTAACTCTTTCCAGAGATTCCCATCCACAAGCTTAAATTTCTCTTCTAATTCATCATCATCAAATTCGTCTCTTCTCAACCAACCTGCGACTTGGGGTAATGGATATTCTTCTTATACTCCATACCCTTATAACAACGTCCAGTTTGGTACGTCCAACCAAGTAAAAACAGTTCAAAATAACCAGTCCTTAACCGAAACCCTAACGAAAGCCCTTACTTCTGACCCAAGTTTCCACTCGGTGATCGCAGCTGCGATCTCATCAATGGTAGGATCCAACGGGGAACAACAGATGGTCGGTCCACGGCATCCTACTAGCGACAGTGTTCAAAGAACAGCCGCAACGGAAAATAATAAAGGACGTGGAGGCTATTTTAGTAGCTTATTGATGTCTAACATAATAGCAAATAATCAAACGGGTGCGTCATTGGATCAACCATCGTCGCAACTTACTTCGCTATCTATGTTCAACAACTCGTCCTCTTCGTCTTCTACGACTAGTTTCGTGAACAAGGAAGAGAAAAGCTAGGAATTGTATCAAAAGAACCTCCATCGTTTATTTTTTTGGGATGAATTTTTTCATTAGGTGTTATAGTATTGTATCATGTTCGTCGTTTAAGTGTTTTCATCTTTTTTTTTTTGTGATTACATTAGGTGTTATAGTATTGTCTCCTCCGCTTCGACGTTTCTGATTAGGGAATCTCAACCTTACTAGGCCTAAAATAATGGGCCAAATATCTTTGACATAAAAAAAGAAAACGTCCAACTGATTACGTGGTGCAACAAACAAATGGTGTGTACTGTGTAGTGCTTATCTTCTAAAGTTTGGTGATTCACGTAGCTTTAGCTGTAAAGATATACGTGATGTTATTTGTGATTACAAACGAAAATCTAGAACACACAATCCGGTTTTATCTCCTAACTTCTTTGACGAATCATTCGTTAAAATTTCCTATTTATAATTTCTAATAACAATCAACCTATAAATACTCACCAAAAAAATCCATCTTACTCATTACTTTCAATTCTTGTTTTTTCTTTCACCATGGCGAGAGTTTCTCTTTTGTTATGTTTGGTTATATTGGTTACATTAGGAGTTGTGGTAACTTCATTTGCCAACAACGTTGAAGTGCAATCGGAACAAGTGGAGAGCAGCAAGAAAGTTACTAAAGCTCATCATATTAGTAAAGACAAAGAGAAAGGAGGAAAAAAGGTAAATGGTGATCACAATGCCCGTTCTGATGGCAAAGAGAATAAAAAGGACGAAAAGAAGAAGCATGATGTGCATAAGAAGGAAGGTGAGCATAAAAAGAACGAGCAGGATGTGCATATAAAGGGTGTTCAACATGAAAAGAAAGACGATGATGATGATGTGAAGAAGCATGGGGATAAGAAGAAGAGTGTTAAGCATCATGAAAATGATAATGATAGTGATGATGATGAAAAGAAGCACAAAGATAAAAAGAATGGTGAACATGATGAAACTGATACTGACGATGATAAAGATGATGATGATGATGAAGTTGATGGAGATGATAATGAAAAAGAAAACATTGGGTTATATGAGCTCAAAAAGGAAAATCTAACCGTCAAGTTCACAAATTGGGGTGCTTCAATCATGTCTCTCCATTTCCCGGATAAAAATGGTTAGTGAACTAATCATTTTGAGTGTTGGCAATCAAATAAAAACTCATATTATATACATTTTAACTAGATTTTATTATGATGACTTTAACAAATTTTCAGGAAAAAGTGGCGATATTGTTCTTGGTTATGATAGCGTCGAAAGCTATGAGGTGCGTAGAAACTTTAGTTTCCCTTTATGTTTTTCTGTTTGATTTTAATTACTACTATTACAACAATTTTATTTTGTTTTTACTATGCTAAGTTAATATACTAACTTTGTTTGCAAAGCAGACAGATAAGGTCTATTTTGGAGCAACCGTGGGCCGAGTAGCGAATAGAATAGGAAAGGCCCATTTCAAATTGAACGGAAAGGAGTACAAGACTGTTGCCAACGATGGCAAAAACACACTTCATGGTAATTAGATACGAGTACTATAAGTTCTATAACATATTAGAAATCAGTTAATTATGATTATTTGAATATAATTTATGTATAATTTAGGTGGGAAGAAAGGGTTTGGCGATGTTGTGTGGGCAGTTACAAAGCACAAGTATGATGGCAAGAAACCTCACATTGTATTCACTTACACAAGTCCTGATGGTGATCAAGGTCCCCTTTCTTTTCAATTGTTTTATTAATTTTTACCCGATTTTAAAAATATATATATATCTAATCTGTAAGGAAAATTTTATGATTACTAGTTTATTTATTTCTTTATGTAACAATAGGGTTTCCCGGAGAACTCATTGTCACGGTGACATATAAACTTGTCAAAGACAATAAATTAAGTGTAGTAATGGAGGCAAAGGCTAAAGATAAAGCAACTCCGGTGAACTTAGCTCATCACACTTATTGGAATCTTGGTGGTCATAACTCCGGAGATATTTTGTCCGAGGAAATACAGATCCTAGGTTCAAGTTACACTCCTGTCGACGGCGAACTCATTCCTACCGGAAAAATATCGCCGGTGAAACGAACACCGTATGATTTTCTTCAACCCCGTCCTATTAAAGATAATATGAAGGATCTTAAAACAGGGTGAGTACATATACTTTTCTCAAGTTAAAAAAAATAAAATTCTCTAAGTTATCTGATGGTTGTTAAGCTAGATGGGCTTCCAACCTAAAACCAATTGGTGCTAAGTGGAGTAGTCCATCCATCTTATATATTGCTAAGGATCCATTCCAATATCCGATGTGGGACATTTATCCCTAATACGCCCCCTCGAGATGATGGCTCTTTGAGCGTCAATCTCGGAATGCTCGGGCAAAGATCGATGGGCCAACTTTAGACCAGATCGATGTGGATCGGGTTGGACTACGTGGATCGGGCTCTGATACCATGTTAGATGAACTTTCAACCTAAAACCAATTGGTACTAAGTGGAGTGACCCATCTATCTTATATATTGATTAGGATCCCTTCCAATATCCGATGTGGGACATTTATCCCTAATACGCCCCCTCGAGATGATGGCTCTTTGAGCGTCAATCTCGGAATGCTCGGGCAAAGATCGATGGACCAACTTTGGACCAGATCGATGTGGATCGGGTTGGACTACGTGGATCGAGCTCTGATACCATGTTACATGAACTTTCAACCTAAAACCAATTGGTACTAAGTGGAGTGACCCATCTATCTTATATATTGATTAGGATCCCTTCCAATATCCGATGTGGGACATTTATCCCTAATACGCCCCCTCGAGATGATGGCTCTTTGAGCGTCAATCTCGGAATGCTCGGGCAAAGATCGATGGGCCGACTTTGGGCTGGATCGATAATGGATCGGATTGGACTGTGTGGATCGGGCTCTGATACCATGTTAAGCTAGATGAACTTTCAACCTAAAACCAATTGGTACTAAGTGGAGTGACCCATCTATCTTATATATTGATTAGGATCCCTTCCAATATCCACATTTATCCCTAATAATGGTAACATCTTTGTAATTATTGATTTTTTTCTTTGTAGATATGATATTAATTATTGCTTAGATGGTAAGGCGGATAAGATGAGGAAAATAGTGGAACTCGTTGATAAGAAATCGGGAAGAAAAATGGAGTTATCCGCGAACCAACCCGGTTTGCAGTTCTATACCGGAGGAATGTTAAAGGACATCAAGGGGAAGAATGGAACGGTATACCAAGCTTTCGCGGGATTATGTTTAGAAACACAAAGTTATCCAGACTCCGTCAATAATCCGAAGTTTCCTTCACAGATTGTTGAACCAGGGAAAAACTACAAACACAATATGCTCTTCAAGTTTTCGATTGTTTCATAGAGTACCTTTGTAACTAACCAATAATCACGAAGAAGAAACTAGATTGGAAGTTAATAACAGCTCTCGATCTTTCAAATCTCATCAAACTATGACGAATGTGCATAATTCATCTGTTTGTAGTTTATGCACAAATTTGAAACACTTTATTCTTGTTTTAGTATGCAATTCTGATGGTATATTTCATATGTCATAGACTCATAGGTAAAATGTGGACCGCAATTTGATATTATTATGTTCAAAATAAATATATTTTCTTCCCGTAACCGTATAAGATCATAGAGGAAAACCCATGAAGACCTCGAAGGATTTAATAGTTTTTTTGTTTGTTAAAGGGTTTGGATTTAATAGTTGTAGCCACATTACCCATTTTTCTTTTCAAGGTTAATTCATTTATTTCAAATTATATGCTGAATGAGGATGTCAGAAGTGTGCATAAGATTTTGTCATAAAATGGTGTTGAGAAAGAAATATCAATATTCGAATGTGATCTTATACTTCAACTTTCAAGATCATATTAAAGTGCATTTAAATGCGATTATGGCGGGTCAATCTATTCATAAATAATGACGGTATTCACTAAATCAAATGATAGAAAACAGAGAATTTAGGAGTTGACCTATCCCTAATCCATCAACATAAACATGTGCACTTCACCAAAATTCTTATACTACCATATAAAACATATGATGACTCCATGGTCTCACATGCCATCATCTAGCTATATATTCCATTAATTACGTATGTAAGTACGTACGCAACGCATATAGTAAGTACGCATATCGAAAAAAAAAAGTACGTACGCATATCGAACAGTATCTGAATATATTAGTGTAGTTGGCATATGAGTTTAGGATCTGAAAATAAATTTATAATTTTTCAGTAACTTTGGTTTCGCACAAAACAGTGCGTTTCAGAGTTTTTGGTGAAAGGTTTCGCTCCAATGTTTATCATACTATTTATTTGAGTATTGCTACATCATACGAACACTGCATGAATTTATAACATATATGTATATTGTATTGTTTTAGATGATTCACTTAAACTAAAACTTTCACGATCTCAAGTCTGAGTAGTTTCTGTTGAAGTGAAGTAGTGGTGGCAGTGAGGTCACATGGAGAGCCCACGAAGAAAGAAATATTTGGTACTCAATTTGTTTTCTTGTGTGATACTGATAAACAAGTATATGTACATTTTATTGTATAATATAAACTTATAAATACTTCAAATCCAAAAGCATCCAAAGATCCGAAAAGCTAGCTAGATGACTGAACGATTCTTCTAAACACTGTTTCGAATCTGTTCTCTTTTTGGATTTTTCTTCTTCGTCTTTGGAATGTGTGCTTCCAATAATCTTCCTCATCTACCAGCTACCACTATAATTATTATCTACAATATCGTTAATGCTAACTTCCATTTTACAGGTTCCTTTTTGGTCTTGTAATAACCGGTAGAGATTCATAAACTTTACTAAATTATTTTTAGTTCAATTTTTTACTAAAACAATTAATAAACTTAGTATCTATAAAGTTATGTTTGTTAGAAATGTTTAATTGTAACCAATAGATAATCCGTGTTCCAAAAAAAAAAAAAACCAATAGATAATCCTTCGATAACCTACGAAAATTATAAAATACTGTATCTTGATTTGTAGCCGTAATATAGGATTATTTACAGTAAAATTAGCAAAAAAAAACGTGCCTGATTCATGGTGCATGGATGTAAAGCAATGTTCCAATGTTTTTTTTTCACTTATAGTTGATACAAAAATTTAAAAGGCAATAATTTCAGTTTCAGCTCGCCTTTTATTAAAACAAAAAGGTTAAATCAAGTTACGAAAGTACAAAGGTACTAAACTGTGATTGAATAAAATGTAAATTGTACTTTGGGTGTATTGAATATTGAGTCTATCTACCCGACTGACTACGTGAAAACACATTACATAATGTTTGAACTTTAAATGTTAGGTTTACGTCTAGTTCATAAAAATTATATATAGTGACATAATAATTCATTATGAGTTTGTTCTTTCAAGTTTGCAATTTAGAAACACTGTAAGAAAGGGTAGAGCACAGAAAATAATATTGTAACTACAAAAATATTAATTAAGCACATCATGTACTTAATGATAGACAATTTACAGCGTTATTAAAATTAAAGGTATGATCTGATGAATGAAATTATTTGATATGTTTATGAATCCATATTGTCTCTTTGTAAGTCGTATTCGTTTTTGTAGTTTTCACCAGTTACCAAAGAAATCCTCGTTTGTTTTTTATTCATTTTATTTCTTAATATGTGCTAGTTTTGATAGATTATATTATGATTACATGGTAACTATCTACGGAAATATTTATAAGAGCCCAAGCCCAAGAAGAACAACCAAGCCTGTTAGACTAAGTGTTTAGGGTTTTAGCAAGTTAGATTTGGTATAAATATGTCTAGTATCATTATGGCAATGCAACTTTGGCTGCGTTTCAAGCAGCCTACTTCAAACTCTATTTATGATATCAAAAGGTTCATTTAGTTCTTGAAGACAAACATCAAGCTTGTTCCTTTCTTGTTCTTTACTTTTCAATAAAGCTCCTTTGAGCTAATCCTAGTTTATGTTTCAATAAAGTCTTTCAGACACAAATCTATCTTGTTCTACAAATCTCTTCATGGTATCAGAGCTGCAGTCGATTCATGGGTTTATCTCTTGATTCTTCTCCAGCTTCAGCTCAAGCTTGTAAAGCTCCAAACTTTAAAAAAAAAAAAAAAAAAAAAACCTGCGACCACGACTAAGCCTTTCAACACTGTCTTCACCAAGCCCTGCTAAAGACCTGCTGCAGCTGTGACTCTGTCATTGAGAAACAGAACCAGTCAAGCGCTTGCCCATATGAAGAGGGAGAAGTTCGAGACAGAGACCACGGTGGTTCATGGGGTTTATCGGGCTTTTTCTAGTTGAAGTTTCAGACAGGTCTCAAACTGGTCAGAGAAGAATGAAGACTTATTCAGCTTCCTCACCACTTCTACACGGTATTATCTCTGTTTCTTTAATTGAGACAGAACAGTGGATGAGAAAATTATATGTCGTGTACTGGTTTAGATTCTGGTTAAGATGGGTTTTAGAACACACAAGTTGATTGAGAAAGGCTTGTTTGGGTTTGTTACGTGTGGTCTTGGATGCAAGTCTCTGGCTTTAATGCTAATGCACGCAAGCTGCTCGGTAAAATGCCAACGACACTGTCAGATTGTTTAGAGGCAGAGTTTTTTAGCAGTATACTGATGGGAAGCAGAGATTGAGTATAGTTTTATTTGGTAGGTGTGGAAAGAGAGTTCTTCATGAGACACATTAGAAGAATGAAATGGGTAAAGGAAACCTAGATTCATAGTGAGACAAATATGCCATAGTTATACCTCTGAGTGAGATCAACTAAGCTCTCCAAGTTCAAGAGAAACCTCTGAGTGAAGCCATGTAATACTCTCCAAGTATAGGCCTGAATAGATCTCACACTTAGTTTGTTTTCCAGAAGAACAAGAGCCCTTTGCCTACATCAAAAGCATCCTACTGGTCATTTCAAGTCATCTTCATCTGTGCTTTCAAACTTTGCGTTGCTGCTCCGTTGCTGCTCCATCCACGCTAAGTTTGCAGGGGAGTATAAGAGCCCAAGCCCAAGAAGAACAACCAAGCCTGTTAGACTAAGTGTTTAGGGTTTTAGCAAGTTAGATTTGGTATAAATATGTCTAGTATCATTATGGCAATGCAACTTTGGCTGCGTTTCAAGCAGCCTACTTCAAACTCTATTTATGATATCAAAAGGTTCATTTAGTTCTTGAAGACAAACATCAAGCTTGTTCCTTTCTTGTTCTTTACTTTTCAATAAAGCTCCTTTGAGCTAATCCTAGTTTATGTTTCAATAAAGTCTTTCAGACACAAATCTATCTTGTTCTACAAATCTCTTCAATATTACTTTATATATCTGATAAAAGAATACACGAGCAGTAGCACACGCGCGATTACTTCAAAAAAAAAAATTAAAAGGTAGATGGAATCATGGAAATGCATGTATATGTATATATATATATATATATATATATATATATATATCATGGCTCATGTTGTGTCAATAACAGAGCTGGATTCCCACTCAAAGGCACATGGATCTGAAGTTTTTATTTTTGTATCAAATCTTCTTGTCAAACATGCATATGCAATTTATCATGTTTTAATTTTTATTTTTTAGCTATGTATTCCAACCTAGCAAAATATTTTTTTTTATTTCATGTATATGTTTGCTATACTTATAGAAAGAAATAAGAAGAAAATCATTTTCGTTTGACACATCCACTTCGACAAAAAAAAAATCTTAGCAAAATTAGAGGATAAAAAGATGTTATGCGATCGACAAAGCCTTTTTGTCAAACAAATTAACTTGAAGCTATTAGTAAAACATAATCGTCGCTATCCATCACAATAACATAGCAATGAACTTTAATCATTAGTGGAAGGCTGGAAGCCCTCTTAAAGGGTTCATTAATGCTTCTACATCAGGAGGTCTGGGTTTCGAATCTCAGCAAAGACGAATTAAGCAGATTTATAGAGAAAAACATACAAGAGATCTTCGGTATGGCGCAAGATGTACCGTCAGATATGGATCTCATAGGACGGCTCAGGATGATGCAGTCAGGTGTGAATCCTCATAAAGCAGATATAATTGTCGACTGTAGAATCGTCTTGTAATATTTCTCATAGAGCATAATTAACCATCGAGAAAAAAAAAACTTTAATCATTACTAACGAAAATCTCTAATTAATATATACACACATTACATATAGTAGTTGATAAAATATTTCGGAAGAAAGAAATTTTATTTATTCCAATTAAAGGAACAAGAAATTATCATTGTAAAATTGTGTTGAATATTCCCTATACCCCAATTTTCTACAAACCCAAAAGAAAGAGCAGAAAAAGGTAAAGAACCGACGTAATTTAAATTGAAACAGTACCAAGTTATTTTAACATACACAATTAAGAAAATCTATGAAATTTCTTTTGAAGATGATAATGATATCAAGATGAGTATGATGATGATGTTGATCAGGATTATGATGTTCCTCTTGGAGTACAATAGAATCAGTTGAAATGATGATGATGATTGTGATGTTGCTGCTGCTGGTCAGGCCATGTCCAATAACTACCCGACGTCGTTTCATCAATACTACTGAACATATTGCAGAATCCTTGATCTTGAACCATCTGATGATCAATATGGGCCGAGGTCGTGGTCGTAGTTGCGGATCGGATTGAAGAAGGGAAAAGATCTTTGATCATGTTCACATGATTTATATCTGAATTGTTATTATCATTTTCTGTGCTTTCATTGTTGCTCCATGACGCTTCTGCTATTTCTCTCTTGATCTTTGCTGATTCTTGACGGTCTTGTTTCTTCAATGCCACTAACTGTTTTGTGTAACAATATCATCACACGTAAACCAAAGTAAAAAAAATAACTTATCATAAATGTCAACTCTACAAGCACATGGGAATTCTATTGATTATAAATATATGTACACAAGAATCTTTATCAAATAATTAAATGTATAATTAAGAATAATTAATGTCTTTTGAACAAACATCTTTGCGTTGGATCAAGAGCCTGTCAGCAATCTAATTGAATTTTATTACTATATATATATAGGATGCAAACTACGTGTTAATCCATGAATATTTTCTTTTTGTAAAACCCAGTTTCAAAAGAAAACATTTTCTTTTTGTATACGCTTGATGAAGACAATAATTCATCACTAAAATTCGACAATTTTTTTTTTTGCTAGGAAAAATTCTACAAACTATCAACACACCTAACTATATTCATGATTAGTGTTGTTAAAAATATTCGTATTAGTTTAAATCGTTCGTTAGCTTTTAGATAAAACGTGATGAAATACTAGGAGAATTACTTCAGTTATAAGAAAATATTAGGAGAATTAGTTTGTTTATATTTTTAAAATATACCTCAGCGTGGAGTTTCTTGTTGTTGGCTAGAAGAGAATCATTGTCCGATTTCAAAACATCGAACTGTTTCTTCAGAGAATCGTAGTCTCTTTCGAGCTGCTTTGTCTTCCACCTAGCTCTCCTGTTCTGGAACCATATCGCAATCTGCCTAGGCTGCAACCCTAAAGCCTTAGCAAGCTGCATCTTCCTCTCTGGCTCTAGCTTGTTCCCTAGCTCGAAGCTCTTCTCTAATGCCATAACTTGCTCTAAACTGAGCCTCTTCTTCTTCTCTCCTAAAATCATATGGGACCCATCATCTGATAGATTGTCTTCCTCGCCCACCTGGTCCTGATCATGCATGTTCGTCGTGGTCGGACTTTTTTGAGTTAGATGATGGTGATCTGATACTCCCGTGAACGACATCGATCTGTTCATCATGTAGTTTCCTCCTCCTACACCAAACAAGGACAACAAAATTTACCAACCCTTTTCACACTATTATGTACGTGTGTGTGTGTAGAAAGAGAGAGGATGAACTTACCATAGAAGAGGTGTGGAGGGCAAGAAGGGAGAGAGGTAGGGGAAGGTAAGTGATGAGTATTGTCTTCATGGAGTTGCTGAAACATGAATCCATGCTGTGGAAAGGCCATCTCCAATCTCAGTCTTTCTTGATTATTAGCAATATTGTTCCTTTCCTCCTCATACATATACATATAAATGTGTGTATACACACACGCAAAACCGACCACTGATTAAGAATTGCGAGCTGATCAATCTTAGTAATTTAGGTCAGGAACACAAGATCTTGAAGTTTTCTTATGAGAGAGAATTTAGCGAGAAGAATGAAGAGATCAGTTCATGAGAGGTTTGTATATAGGACCCACCTTTTATACCATTTAAGCTTTAGGGCATATGCTGATCTTTCTTTTGATTTAACTTGTATAGGACACTTGGGAAATTTAAATTTGAAATATTAAATACCACATGGATCTTTGACATATCGCACATACATGTGTATATATATTGTGTTATTCTTTTGCTGTTAACATACAGCTTAGCTTATACATATATACAACTACAGAACCATACTAATACATTGATTTAACATTTATCAATTGTATTAATTATTTTATCACCTAATTACTACGCTGATAATCACTGTTAGATCTTGAGTTTCGTCTAAATATTACTCTCTTCATTCCCGAAAATAAAATTTTTTAGAATTTATTCTTGTTTCACAAAAATAGATTTTTTATATTTTTAAAGTATTTTGTATATTTTTAAAAAATATTAATTGTGAATATTTGAATTGATTAATTTTTATTGGTAAATAGTTATTGAAAAGTGTATTGAAAAATAAATTATAAATTAAATTGTAAACATTTATTATATTCTTAATAATCGTGAAATTTTAGAAAATTTTACATTTGGGAACGGAATGAGTAGTTTGAAGAATCTAACTAAATAAATTGAAATCATGAAAATAATCAATGTACGTTGGAACCTTAAGAAATTTATGACACACATTAGTTTCAATCCTTGAATATAGGCGTAGCATTAGAAAGATTGTCATCCACTAGTATTGTTAGATTGTACATCAGGCATGGATTTTAATTTTTCAGGTGTAATCAATATTTATAAATTATACTCTACTCCCCAAATATCCAACTTTATTTTTTTGGAGAATATCTAACTGTAGTAGTCTGTTTTATAATGTTTGCTAGTGCGTAGATCACCGGTTGTATATTCTTGAATTTTTCAAATTTATTATTAGTTTTTACGTACTATTGCTTACATATATTAATTTTCTTAATATGACTGAATTTTTTTACAACCGGCACACTCATTGGTTTCTGAAGAACATTCCACAGTACAGCTTAAACACACATGTGTTCTTCATCTCGCCAGGTACATGCTTTCACACGACGCACCGACCAACGTATTTCCTAACATAACCAAACGTATAGTCTTTATTTTAGATTCAAGGTAATAAATATAACTAATTAAATTATCGAAAAATAAATACATACAGCATTTCAAATATGCGAGTTATAAAATGTGAAAACTAAACTATGTTTATAAAATTTGGATCAAAATAAGTATATTACTTTTTAGAAATCTCTTTGTATAATACTTTTTTAGTCGTTACTTAAACGCTCTTTAAAAGTCTCATTCTAACTCATAAAAATATGAGCTTTTAAGAGCATCCCTAAAAGATACTCTATTACTTCAAATATGAAGTTTTTTGCTCTCCGAAAAGAAGAGTTAAAACTTCAAATTTGAAATTTTGAGAAGTGAAACTCTATATTTGAAGTTTCATTTCTCAAAAATTCAAATTTGAAGTTTCATATTTTTATTTGTATTTTGGTCCTTACAATTATACATCACGTTTATTATTTTTAAATATTTTCTCGCTTATCGTATTGATCCTAAAAAATTTCATATCTCATAAAAGTTTCAATTCTTTTTTATAAATTTAAGTTTTACACATAAAATTAAATAATATTTTAAAATAAAATTTAAAATATTTTAAAACTAGATTTAGACAACACCAATACAAAAAAAACTTCACAACAATGAATCTTTTCAAAAATTACATGAAAACATAACTAATACACATTTTAAATATTACAACACTAGTAGTCATGTAAATTTGATCCAGAACCTCCATAATCTCCAAAACATTGTCTAAACAAATTTTGTGTAACCGAAGATGGTTGTTGTTTTGATGTCTATTTCGTACGATTCCTTTTTATTAGATCGAATATATTCACTGAGTTGTGATATCATTGATAGAAGTTAAGTCTTTTAGCAATATTTATTTTCCTCTTTTACTTTCTTGTTCAGATCTAATATATTTACAAGTTTAAGATCACCTAATTTCAATAATTTTTAGTTTGTGATCTACAAATTAAGAAAAATATTGAGAGTCATTTTTTACTTAGAAATATACTAATTGATCATATATGCATTACGAAAATAGTTTTATGGAATAATATGGTATTTTCATGAAGTTTAATATTAATTATGTTATTTATATTTAAAATTTGTATTTTAATAAAACATTTTATTAGTTAATACTGCTGTAATATTTTTATATATGTGCTTAGTTATTTATAAACTTTAATGAATTTAAATTTAATTATGATAAATATAAGGACCATAAGATAAAATACAAATAGTTTTGAAGTTTTGCTTTTGGAAAAAAAAAACACTTTTGAACTTTAAATATAAAGTTTTGAAAATTTCATAATTAAGTGTTTTTTTTGGAGATGTTCTAAGCCGGATTTGGCTAAGAAAGAAACACAAGTTTTATGTTCAAATACAACTGAGTCTGCTATAAATGGATTTAGGTTAAGAATTAATTATTCAACTGATTTTGATTTACACAAGACCACTGATATATCATATATATATATATATATATATATATGTATACATATTGTTTTAGTTTTTAGATAAGATGTCAAACTTTTCAATTTGGATCAGACTAATTTGGATTACATAAGAAAAGCTACCAAAATAGATCAGATAGTATACATATATTTTCTGTAAATATACTGTAAGAATATTTATGCGTTATTATAAATGTTGATTGGCAAAATGATGATGTAGATGCTCTTTCTTTCACTCTACTATATTTTGTTGGCAAGAGTTTTTTTTTTTGTGAGTATCCAAGGTAGATGTGAAATTCTGAAAGATAGAGAGACCCACCACTAGTGTTTCCCAATTGTCATATCTGTGTGGTGGCTTTCGCAGTATCAAACAATTAAACTAATATTATTCCTTTATTTGTTAGTATATGGTACATTATATTATATTATAGTATTTTAAATATAAATTTAAGAATGGGTCCTACAACATAGTGCTACAGACCTGTCCTACAACAAGGTCTTTCACATGCTTGTATTGGGAAGATTTGAAAAGAGTATTAACACCTATCTATCTCTATCTATCCTCTTTGGCAATATGCTTTTCTTGCAGAAATTATTGAATGTTTTTGAGTTATCATATAAACAAAATATAAATATATGACCTGAAGCTCCTCCAACTAGCTCCACTGCTCCCATGTGCTCTGCTTCCTTTCCTTCGCTCTGCCTCTTTCTTGGGATACTTCACGTCTCCACTCTTTAACTTTTAAAATATTTAATATTTAACGGGTTTATTTACTTGGTTATATTATATGAAACGGGTTTTTGTTTCATCCTCTTTTCTTGTTTTATTTATTGACCCAGTCATGTAAGAATATATTTATTATCTCTTATTAACGTAGTGCTATAAATCGTGTTTCTTATCTTAATTGACAGAAAACAAATTGATTGGGATACTATATAAAGCATTCATGATGTTTGTTTAATTTATATTCTCAACTTCCACTTTGTAAGAAAAAAAAAAGTAAACTCCTTAATCCGAGTTCAAATTCGTAGTTGCCTGTGGAAGCAGTGGGGGTCTCGACGGACGAACAAACAATTAATATTGCTTTAAAGTTTATTAAACGATGCTAACACAATTTTGGCCAGTGGGCTTTGATCGTTTGTGTATCTCCTACTAGTATTTCGCTACTTGGTGGCTTTAGCTGCGAGACCGAGACCCATAAAAGTTGTTGAGTGCTCACCGCGTCGGTACGGCCTTTTTTTATTTCCTTATTTGCATTTGAAATTACGCGAGTGAATGGGCCTAATTATTTGGACCCTTATGCGACCCCATAAATCATTAATAATTTACGACTTCTGTTTTGTAGCCCAGCACAATGTATATAACACATCCTTGTTTTTAAAATTATCATCGTTAAATTTGTTTATAAGCAATTCTAATCGAAATTTTGATTTTTTGTTAATGTCAACATTTATTTTATTAAACAAGTGAACTAGTAAAATTTACGCATAGAATAAAGAAAAAAAATAGACAGTTTTTTTAAACAAATTTTGTTTACTCGTCATTCATATATAATTTTTTTTTGAGCAACCATTCATATATATAATTAAGATGCATGTATCTGGTTAACATCTGACTAACATCAGTTTTAGAGGGGTTCTATTTGCTATCCAATCGATCGTGATTAATTTGTTTATTGGATATAATTACAAAAAACAAATTAGGTTTGAAAAGGTCAAATAACGCGGAAAATGTGGGAAAGGACGAAGAGGTACTACATCGAATGACCTTTTTGACAATACCGTTAAACAGTGATAACGACCTTAACAGTGATGTAAGTTCTGTTCATCTCCCCTTTCTCACCTTTTGAGTTTTAAATTTTCACTTATCATTTTTTGTTATTATTTATTTAAACTGAATCAAAGGAGAAAACACAAAAAAAAAAAAACGAGAAATTTAGATGTTTCCTTTGTCCAATGGTAAGAACAATTATGTCGGTAGTTACAATAAAAGTGTAGGGGCAGAGCAATATTCACTATTTTATGATCCATCAATTACGTATACATATGTTTTGAAAACTTAAAGCCAATGTTTTTTCAGGCGGATACCATAGTATAATTCAGTGTCTATATCTGAACATTCCGCCTTAGTATTCATATTATATAGTCGCCATTGTAAGTTAACTATGATAACTAGATCTTGATCCGCGAGTATTTTTTTTCAATTTTGTATATATAGATATTTTTTTTAGATCATTATATGTATATATTTTTAACGCTAATTATATACTTATATAATTGTTTTAAATACAATAATTTTATAATTTACATATTATAAATAATCAATTATTTAAAACCTTCACATGTAGTTATCACTTTTTATTATATATTTATCTTATTGTATATGCATTTAGTTATTAAAAAAATTAATATATGCATGAAAAAACATATTTAAAAATTATTTTATATTTAATTTATGTTTAATTATAACCCGCCCTTTAAAGATGAATTTATGTTTACCAATATTTTTACGCTTATTTATTTTAGATAATATATTATTGTATATACAAAGTCAAATAAATGTTAATGTTTAGGCATGTATTATATAGTTTGTTAATGTTAAACCGTTCTGTCATCGTATTATACCTTTAACATAAATTTTATATTTACCATATTTTAGTTCAATATAATAATAGTATTTAACATGATGATTATTATTATAAAGTAAATAAAAATAGGATAAATGTTTAAAATTTTCATTATATAAACGATAACTTAATATATATATATTAATGCATAATAATAGTTCATTGCTAATTATAAAATTAGTGAAAATGTTTACATAAAAGTTTTGAAAATTAAGATATTATTAAAATATGTTTCAACAGAGTAATTAGAATTTTTAAAATATAATATATAAATTATATTTAAAATGAAAAGATATCATGATTAAAGTAATCACAAATATTTTGTATTAGTTTTAATTAAACATATTAATTATACATGTATTATATATTTTGCTAATGTTAACCCGTCTTATTAACATATTATATTTTTATTTTTAGAGTCATATATTGATATTTTTTAGCTTAGGTTTTTGTTAGTTTGATTATATTTTTAAATATTGAAAATAGTGTATAATTAGGATATGCAGGAATCTATTTTAAATATTTTTACATATAAATCTTAACGAATATGTTAAAAAAAATTGAATACCCTGGCACTAATTGTTAATATTTTTACTCAAGTAATACGATTTATTTTTTTAAATATTTTGTTTTAATATGGTTAAAGTTTTTTGATTTTTTTTTTTTGAACGTCATTATTTTATTAGAAATGGTTAGCGTTTACATAATCTTCATGGAGAAGATTTGATACAATTGTTGGTACAAAAAAATGAAATTGGAAACTATTATATTCCAAATCACCATGTCTTGCCAACTTATCTGCAACTTGGTTAGCTTCACGTCCAACCCACTGATAAGAAATATCGTCAAATCGTCGCTCCCACCATTTGATCTCCCTTATCCAATTATATAATCCAAAGTGTCTCTGCTTGTTATTGAGTAAATTGACAGCTTTTTGACAATCGCCTTCTATGATAACTCTTCGATAGCCCCTACTCCAACAGAATTGCATTGACATTAAGATTGCTTGCAGTTCACTCTCCAATGGTGAACTAACCTTCATACCTTTAGCTTGTACTGATCCTTTATACGAACCTTTATCATCACGGATAACCCAACCTGCTTTACTTGTGGTATTCTCATCAATAAAAGAACCATCAACATTGCACTTGAACCAATCTCTTTGTGGTTTTTTCCATCTATGTCTTCGTCGAACTTGTGATGAAGTTGTATGTGAAATTGGGACCTCATGAGTATTTCCTGCATCTCGCCATTCCTGAGCATCCAACCGAGCAAAACGTAATGTAGAGATTCAGCTTTGACCTCTCTGTTGAAATATCAATATGTTTCTACTTTTCCAGAGACGCCATAAAATCCACAGAGGTAGATCTTGGAAATGGGTTAATCTTGATGATGTAGAAATTTGTAGACAAACAGCTATTTTCTCTTCCAGTGTTGATGTTGTACTATTGATGATCATATTTGATATACCAGAAGCCCTCCAGACACACTGAGCATAAGGACAGTTGAAAAATAGATGTAAGTCGGTTTCCTCTTCAATTCCACATCGTCTACATTGTGACTGTTGGGTAACATGTCTTCTTCTGAGATTCTCTCCAGTGGCTAAACTCCTTGATAAAATCCTCCAAACAAAATGTTTGATCTTCGGGGTTATTTGCGTTTTCCAGAGTCTTTGTTTCAATTCAACATCACCATAAGTTGGTTGAATCAATTGTTGTCGTGGCAAATGAGTCCCCAACCAATATCCTGATTTAACCGTGTATAATCCATCTTCATTGTAACTCCATCCAAGTAGATCTTGTTGTCCGTGGGGACTAATCTTGATCTTCATTATCCATATCACATCTTCAGGTAGCACTTCATTTCTTAATTTTTGCTCATCCCAATCATGACCACCAGGTTTGAAATAGTCACATATCTTGAAGCCTGTAATTATCTCACCATCTCGTGGACGCGGTGCTCTTGGAGGATGATCTGGCAACCATGGGTCATTCCACATTTTAATGTGTGAACCATCTCCAATGATATATCTCATTCCTTTCGAGACCAACTCCTTTCCATATAGGATTGATTTCCATGCATAGGAAGCTTTTTTCTTTTGAACTGCCTCCAAGATACTACAATCCGGAAAGTACCTTGCCTTAAGAATCCTAGCCATCAGACACGAAGGATTCTGCAATATTCGCCACACCTGTTTACCTAGTAACGCTTGATTGAATATCTCCAAATCTCTGAATCCAAGACCACCTTCTCTTTTAGGAACACAGACCCTATTCCATGCATACCAATGCATTCCTCCTCTATCTCCTTTTCCCCACCAAAACTTTGCTAGTATACTGTTAATCTCTTCACAAACTTCTTTCGGTAGCCGAAACACATTCATAGAGAAAATCGGCATTGCAAGTACTATAGACTTCAGAAGAACTTCTTTTCCTCCTGTCGATAAATGTCTCTGTTTCCAGCTCTGTGTAACAGACTTAACCTTTTCTATAATGTAGGTAAACATCTCGCTCTTCTTATTACCAAATTGTTCTGGTAGCCCCAAATATTTACCTATACCCCCTTCATTATGTATGCCTAGGATGTTCCTCATTTGTGTCTTTACATGAACCTTAACCTTGTTCCCAAATAAAATAGACGATTTAGAGAGGTTGATAGACTGACCCGAGACATCTTCATAAATCTTGAAAATCTTCTTCAGTTTCAGAGCAGATTTTTTATTTGCCAATGAGAAAAATAGTGAATCATCAGCAAAAAGTAGATGATTTACAGGGGGAGCTTGATTGGCAATCTTTATACCCAATAAAGACCTATCTGCCAAAGCTTGATTCATCATATGTGAAAGAACTTCTGCACACAGAATGAAAAGGTAGGGAGACAGAGGATCTCCTTGTCTGATTCCGCGTTGTGGAAGAATGTAACCTTCAGGAGATCCATTTATTAACACCGAGTAACTGACTGAAGTTATGCAGGACATAATCAACCTGATCCATCTCTCATCAAAACCCATATATCTCATCGTTTCCTCCAAGAAGCTCCACTCCAGTCGATCATATGCTTTTGTTATGTCTGTCTTAACAGCCATGTATGACAGGGCTTGTCTTTTTCTCGCTTTTAGGCTGTGAAAAATCTCATGGGCTACCACAATATTATCTGTGATAATCCTTCCAGGGATAAAAGCAGTCTGGTTCTCTGTAATGATCCCTGAGAGATGACTCTTTAAACGATTGACAAGTATCTTCGAGATGATTTTATATGACACATTGCATAATGCAATGGGTCTAAACTCAGCCATACCAGTTGGAGGATATATCTTTGGAATTAAGCAGAGATTAGTATGATTATGTTCTGAATCCAACCCTTCTCCATTGAAGAAACTAATAACTTCTTGCATAATCTCTGTCTTTGTATCCTCCCAAAAACGTTGATAGAATATAGCAGAAAAACCATCTGGACCCGGTGTACGATGAGATCCCATATCAAAAATTGCAGTCCTAACTTCTTCCTCTGTTACCATACGAAGGAGATCTTCATTCATCTCGTTTGTAACTCTTTTTTGAAATCCTTGAAACACTCCTCTGTAGAGGCTAGGATCTGTGTTGACAGATGTGTATAAATTATTGAAGTAGTCTTCAGCAATCCTTGCCACTTCTTTCTGACCTTTTCCAATAACTCCATTACTATCTTGAATAGAAGAGATAGTATTTCGGATTCTCTTACCTCTTGTGACAGCATGAAAATACCGTGTATTTCTATCTCCTGACCTTAACCAAGTCAGTCTACTCTTCTGCTTCCAGAAAATCTCTTCTTCTAAGTACGCTTGATTTAATTCTTCTCTGATCTTTGTCTTCTCTTGTAGACTTATCATATTAGATACTGTTGCTTTATCTAATTTATTCCTCAAAACTAGAATTCTTTCAGCTGCATTGCTCTTATTATGTCTCTTCCATTGAGATATATTTTGTCTACACCGACTGAGACGTTGTGCCAAAGGAATTCTAATCAGTTGCCCTTGACCTGTACCATTCCAACCTCGTTTCACTGAATCTTCAAATCCATCCTTTGATATCATCCTACTATCAAAACGAAACCATCTTCTTAGTATTTCCTGTTCCATTGCTATAAAAGTAATCAGAGGCCGATGATCTGATTCTCCTATCTCAAGAAAATCTGTATGGGAAGCGGGAAAAGCCTCTAGCCACTTAGTATTCGCCATTGTACGGTCTAAACAGCATTGCACCACATGAGTTCCACGCTGTCCCACCCATGAGAATCTATTACCATTTGTATGAAGATCAGTAAAATCACAGTCGCGCATCATTTGGTTAAAGTTCTGAAACGTCGCTGCTGATCTTAAGCGTCCACCAATCTTCTCATGATTTCCTCTTATCTCATTGAAATCACCTAAGGCAAACCAAGGTTGATTCCTTCGTGAGATTCCTAATCTTGTCAATTTCTCCCAAGTATGATGTCTCAATGCTGGATTCGGGTGACCATATACAAAGGAAAAGTAGAAAGGAACTTCATTGCAAACAACTTGACAATCGACCAAATTTACAGACTGACTGAGAATAGATAACTGAAGATTCTGCTTCCAATAAACTACTAAACCTCCACCTACACCTACTGGAGGAACAATTTCATAAGAAAGAAATCCTAACTGAGACCCAACATCTCTAACATAATCACTTTGCTGCTTTGTTTCCGATAAGCATATGATGTCCGGGAGATACATGCGGTTGATCTCCTTAAGGCGTCGAACTGTCGAGTCAATGCCTAAACCTCGACAGTTCCAGCGGAGTGTCCTCATGGCGGCTGTGGTGGTTTAGGGCCCACCGCGCCTCCCACATTGGTGTTAGCAGATGAATCTTCATTGTTCCGGGTTTCTTCAGGAACTACATTGATCGAAACAGCCATCTTCTTTCTTCTAGTGTACCTCTTCTCGCTAGTTTCTCCTTGCTCATAACTGTTAAATTTATCCACGTTACCAGCAGCTGATTCCATCCAAGCCTTTCTTTTCAGCCCTTCCAAGCCATCACAGCGCTCTCCAGTTAGCGTGAATGGAGAATACATTTCCCCCATAATGATATCCTCAGAGGGTAGCGTTGGCCGTGTCTCTCCATTCCATAGTGCTTCCTCATCAGCCTCCTCTTCTATAGCAGCAATTCCCCGTTCATACTCTTCCTGTAGAACCTCATCTGGAACTCTTGCAGCAGCGGCTTGTTCTTCGGCTTCCACAACTTCTTCAATAATCAAACCAGGCTCATTTGCCATACCATCACCCGCATTATCATCATCACTCCCATTGTCGTCATCTTCATCAGCATTGTCTTGCCCTCCATTCTGAATTAAACAAGCCCCAGAGTCGTGAGTCAGCATTCCACAGACCTCACAGAAACCACGAAGTCTCTCATAGTTGATTCTCAATAAGGTGTTGATCCCTGGAAGGAATTGAAACTGCTTCTGGAAGCGCAAAGGTTCATCAACGTTCCAATTAATACGGACACGAGCATACTCTCTCCTGGCCGTTACCTCAGCATTGTAATCCACTTCCATATACATACCAAGCGCCCGCCCTATGTGAATGACCACATCTTGGCTCATGTACTGGAATGGGATTCCTCGGATCTGGATCCAAAAAGGAATGAAGTTGAGCATCAGAGGATTGAAATCCGGAGTCCACCTCTCCATAATTAGCATACGGTCTGCAAAAGCCCACGGACCCCTGCGAATCACCATTTCTAATGACTCTTCAGAAGGGAATACAAACTGAAAACGTCTGCCTTCCACAAGTCGCCCTTGGATTCCTTCATAACCCCAACTTCTCGGTAGAGTTGCAATGATCGCCCTTATGTTTTGTCTCCTAGGCATCACCGGTCTTCCAATAAGAACAAATCTGTTCTCAGCCACCGCTTCATTAATAACATAGGTTGGTAAAGCCACCGGCGGATCGTCAGCACCAAGTGTAATGTTCTGTATCCCTCTTCGCAAATTTTCGCCCATGATGATGAAGCGTAAATGGAAAGGGTTTATCAATGGAAATGAGAATGATTGTAGATGTGATAGAACAGAACTCCATACTCCAGGGTTTATATAGATCAAACTTCGGAGAAGTTGAGAACTTAATTCATCACGATCGTAGTTTCCAATCATGGGGATAACTGTCAGGGAATGGAGGGAATGGGGACACCACGTCATTCCATCACCGAGAAAAACGGATTTAGGGGAACAGAGGCCGAGAAATTGTCGGAAAAGGAACCGCCGTAACCCTAAAACCCAAATCGCCTTTAGCGTCGCCTTTTTCGCATTATTTTTGTTTCTGTTAAAGTTTTTTGATTATTTTTCTTTAGTTTAACCCACTGTTATTTATAAAATACATTAAACTTTAATGTAAAATATAAGAAAATATATTGACAAACATGTATGTCAAAATAATTATAAAATACATATTATATATTCACAATGAGTTGTATGCATTGAGGAAAAAATAATGGTTTTGCTTTAACAACAAAAGATTAAATAGAATAACCACTTTAAATATATCATATGAAAATTTGTCCTAACTGTTTGTATAAAATACGGTTAGTATAACCACCTTGCAAAACAATTGTTATGCAATCGTTTAGATATAATGGGGCACGTGATGTAAACATACAATTAAAGGCTCAACTTTCTAAAATAAAATTGTTATACACTTATTTAGTTAATTTTTTAGAGAACAGTCCATTTTAAAATATCACACATGAATAAAATCATGACTTTTCTTTTAATAGAATAGATTATTTATCGTTTAAATCGGATACTCTGAAGTCTGAACAAATATTCCAACATCTTTTTGATTTTTTTTGGAGCATATTGATTGTGCATGCACCACACAATTAGTATTAGGCAGTTTACTTTATTTAATAAACACTAGGATAAAACCTACGGAAAAATGTATATGAAAATTATTTAAAAAACATCGTATGGAAAAATAAAATTTATGTTTTTAATAGAATTAATGTTTTTGGCCCTTAAATTTTTTTTTTGTCAATTACATAATTTGTTTACTAATAAGCTGATTCCATTTTTATAAATCTTTTAGGTAAAAAATCACTTATTGAATAAGAACCTAACATTTAGGCCGAAGAAGCTCATGCCTACTATTTGGTTACAATAAAACTATGTCAGCTCGGTTTTATATCATGATTTAACAATTTAAAAATTAATTATGGTTATGAGAAATTTACGTTCACATGTCAATCCTATCTATCTTCAATATTTTTCTTATTTTTGTGTCGTTTTTTCTATTTTGGTTATTGCTCGATATAAATATTAATTTTTTACTTTGTTCTTATTTCCTTATTTTGTTTTGGCCTAAAATTTAGAAAATATTTAAGATTTAAAATTATTAAAAAGATACATACTTAAGTTTAGATCTGCGTTTTATGCAGAATAATATTTTATAATTTATTACTTATTTTATGTTTTTCTACATATTATGAAATAATAAAATAGTAATTATATATTAAATAACTAAAAAATCAGTTACTATTATGTAATAAATTGACGTACGCATATAAATCAAACGACCGCTCTTGTTTATTAGCAAACATTTTAAGATAAATAAATAAAAATAATCAATCTTATTTGTGGTATATGATATATAATTAATTTTAAATGAAATAAACATATAGTATACTTTTAATATGGATATTTATTAAATGAGGTTTCTACTCATATGATTTTAGGATTATTTACATATTTGTGTAACAAAATTTTACCCCAACGATTTTTTTTTTAAATGTGAAATGTTTAGTGATTTCAATAATTTATAATCATTTAAAAAAAACAATGAAGATTTCAAAATTAAAATATTAACTTTTCAATATATGTTCAATGCATATATTAAAATATAAGTATGTATTTTCATGTGATATATACAGTAGAACCTCTATAAATTAATACTCAATAAATTAATAATCTCTATAAATTAAGAAATTTTGTTGACCCTAACTTGGATTGGTTCAAAATTTGACACAAATTAATCAAATAGTAAGATAATAATTTTTTAGAAAATTTCATGTAAATATATGGTCCCATTCAAATTATGAATTAATAATTATATGTATACAAATTTTATATAAGTAAAAACTTATTAATCTATTATTATTTTATATTCACAATGGAATTATCTTTATATTTTTTAACACTTAATATATTTTTGATGATATTTAGTAATATTATATCTAAAACCACATTTAAGTTCTAAGCAATATATATTATATACACCAAATAATATAATAAAATTAATATAAATGTCAAATTAAAAAAAAAGAATTAATGTCTATACACTAAAACAAATATATATTTATCTTAGAATAAATATATCTTAAAATAAAAATATATAAATAAGGAAATTTTTGTAAATTATTATCTGTTTAAATTAATAAAATTTTAATGTCTCAACATTTTAATTTATAGAGGTTTTACACCTATTAAAATAAAATTATTTAATCATATGATTTTATTCATATGATTTTATAATCATTGTATCTTATTATAGAAAAAAATTTAAATCTTGATCCACAAAACGTTTATGTGAAACTTTTCATAGTTTTAGTAATTTATTCTAGTTTTGGAAAATTCAAAATACAACATATACAAAAAAAATCTAAATTTTTATTAAATGATTAATGTTATTGTGTAATTTATTTTAATAATAAATAATTTAAAAATGATAGAAAATATGCAGATTGTTAGCAAAACTTTTTTATTTACAATCATTAATTGTCATATATATCTTAATCACATTAGATAATTCCATATATTTTATTTAAGAAAAAATATATAATAGTTTCCATTTGATAAATGAAGGGTCCATAATTGACATACTATATAATATAACATTTTTTAGCAATTTAATTTTGGACTAACAAATTCTCAATTGATTCTCAAGCCGCCACATAAACAAAAAAATAGTATTCTAATTACATGATAAACTCAACATAATACTTTTTTAATTAGTAAAAACTACATATTATAAATTTTTAAATGTTTCTCTATTAATATATAGGGAATATGACTTACTGCTTTTAACTATACACATTTTTTCTTCATGCGGACATTTATCAAAGTTAAACCGTATACATTGGAAAATTATTAATTTTATTTTACGATATTAGTAAGGCATAATTATATTTATACGGTTCACCATTAATAACAGTTAGAAGTTCTCTTTGTTTTAGTATTGTACGCATAAAAACGAGCTAAACATAAACATAAATTTTGTATAAAAAAATTCACACTGAAATTTCATTATAATAACAGAGAAGGATACAATATGATATAATTCATATAAAACTTTGACCCAAATAAATGATACAGTTCATGTATATATATGTAATATTTTTTATATAATATTCATGTATATATAAACACCTAAATATAGGTATAAAATTTAATGTAGGTTTCAGTTGAAAGGGACCATATAGGATTCCATCCCCACGCACAACAACTTTACTGTACGAATTTATAATTTTGTTCGAATATCAGTAATTTTCAAAGCCTTTTCCATGATCAATAAAATAAAGAGCAATCGATATTAGTCGGTGTGAACAGTAGATAAATCATTTCAGGTATAGTTACTTTGATTACCCGTTGGAAAACATTAGGTCCAAATTTAAAACTTTATGTCCTTCGAAATAATCAAACAAAATTCTACTGTAGTTAATCTTTATCAAATATTTTAACTAACCTAGAAAGTCAAAGGTTCATGTCAGTAGGTCTCCATTTCCTATATTTTCTTGGTGAAGTTTCTCGTTAGTTGTTAAACTACAGAATCATATCCACACTCAACTGATTTAACCACTTTACCGTTATTAGAACAAAAACCTAAAAATAGTTGGTTTATGAATATTTTACGGCAACTGCTTTGACGTTACATCCCGTATATTTTTTTTAGTGACTTGATAATAAAATAAAATGTATACAGAAATTGTAGAGTATCAGCGGCCAGATGGAAGTCCACACATTCTGTAAAAATTGGTTACTTATGAAAGAAGATCGTGTTACAGTCACACTTACATTCATGTCTTGTTAGGGCCTGACTGGTTTAACCGCAGCGGTTGCGATTGCGGTTGCGGGAGTTTGCGGATGCGGGTGGTTGCGGTTTCTAACGGTTTTAAGAGATTTGTACGACTGGTTCTGCGGTTAGAAATTTGTGCGTTTGCGGGATACTTATGACTGGTTAACTACCAAATGCAGCAGCTGTTAAATAATAAATTAATAATATTTACATTTTATACAATTATAAAAATATCAAAAATAATAATATTATAATAAATATAAAATTTATATTTAGAAAGTTATAGTTTAATTTTTTTAAAAATATAGAAAATATTTTTATTTTAAAGTTTTATAATATTAATTAAAATTTAATTGATATATTTTAGCATTTTTATAATTTCACTTTAATTTTTTTATTGAATTTTTTTATTTTTGTATTTATATTGTTTTGGAAAAAAAAAAAATTTTATTCTCCCGCAAACGCCCGCAACCGCAAACGCTAGCTGGAACCAGCTTTTGAATTTATGAGGTTCAGAGCGATTTGGAGCGATTTGGAACGGTTTAGAGCGGTTTGAGCGATTGTTGCAAAACGCCAGCAACCGCTACTAACCGCAAAAGCTACGTTTGCGGTTGGTAGCGGGAAAACCAGTCATACCCTTACTTTATTATGTCCTTATTGCAGCATTAATAAGCAAGATTCTTGTGATCCTGCCACTTGATATTTCGACCAAAGAGCTCGCACATCTCACTTTTGGTCGAGGAGCTCGCACATCTTGACTGTAGATTGTTTACAAATTAAATGAGAACCGCAAAAAGAAAAAGAAATCTACCTATACAACATCTGATAACTTTTTGACCGACAAAACTGCCATTCGGCCGATTGTTTTCTGTTCATGTTGTTATTTACGGTTTAAGTCGAAAATACTGTGTATATATATTAACGAATTTATAGTGGTTTAATGGTTCAGATTTCTCTGTAAGAGTCTTGTTATGAAGGTACTTAGGGTTCGAATCATTCGACGCATGTTTTGAAGTTTAGTTTGATCTTTTGGTAGTGACGATCTCCCATTTCATTTGTCTAACAAGGTGATACGAACGAACACACGTACATGATACATGTAATATCAAATTATACGAAGTAAGCTGTAATATAAAATTAAACTAATAAATTAAAATGTGATTTATTATAATTAAAGCGTAATAGTTGCATGCGTGATGTTAAACCAAAAGAGGGTCAAATATAAACCCTGGCTACGTTGACTTGTAATATAAGAAACATATAATAGATAATAAGAAGAGACCCCGATGGATAACCCTCACAACGAGATTATAAAATGATATATAAAGCACAACTAATCAGGCGTATGTCGTAGTTATTCATTAATCAAGCTCCTAATAATGGCTGCTTGTGGGCTATTAGGATCAATGGTTTCCAGAAGCTGAGACAGACGATCACTGAGATCATCGGCTTCTTTGTTCAAGTTTCTTATGTAATTGCAAGTCTCTTGTAACACCTTCGATGCTGATACCTGTATATTTTAAAGAATGTACATTTTATAGTCAGAAATCTGATTATATATTCAAAGCAAGTCTTAGCATGGAGTAATGATGTGTCATAATTAATGATGTAGTATGATTTTTTTTTTTTGAACGACTTGATGATGTAGTATGAAATAGATGATTATTGCTATGCATACTACAATATCATGCATTGTCATAAAAATAAGTTTAAGATGAATGCTCATAACTTATAAAATTAAAACAGAAACTAACACATTGTTTAGCCTTGAGAGAAAAATCAAAGTACTGACATGTACTAAACGAAAAAGATGCTTCCATTTATAGAAACAGGCCTCTTTCTTATTTTTCTCAAGTTCGTCCTTCTCTTGTTTTTATAGAAACCAAGTTAACCAAATATATAATTCGAAAAGAACAAGTCGGGGCTGTACATACATGTATTGAATTGATAGTCCGTGAACCGATATAGTCGTCTCACATTCAATGCATATAATCAAAAATATAGGTAAAATTAATTAGAATTAGCTTAATGCTGAAGTTAGGGGAAATATGTTCCCCTTTCCTCAAAGTCCGGTTAATGGTCAAAAGTCTTTTAGAGACTTCAAATGCAATCTCCCACATGAATTACTATATTATGACTGTAGCTAGGGAACTGTTCCAACATGTTGTAAATGTGAGTGTCTATTGAACATAGTACGTAACCCTAAGTAAATTAAATATCATATCATAAAACTGAAACTTATATATGTACATGTATAGAAGATAGAGTATATAGTAACTTCTAACAATGTTTTAATTACCGTGCTGGAACGACGGTTCTGGCGAATCTCTGGAATAGATTGTCGGAGCTTTGAGATAAGATCAGTGATCTGATCATCGCTAATCCTCGATGATGAGCTTGCTTGTCTCGACCTCCTGCTAGATGACATTTTCGTTTAAACTTCTTGCAGAGATTTGGAATATATGTGAATCCTAGAACACTCTCTTTTCTTGATCGTTGTGGGTTAGAGAAGAAGTATAATTGTTTGTGTTTGTTAAGAGAAAGGGAGAAGAAAGGAGGAGAAAAAACGGTGTTATATAGAGGGCTAGGACCACTTGTACAGAGAGAGAGAGAGGGGGAGATGAATAGAGAGTAATACAATAAATTTAAATTGGGACGTTGGTATGACGAAGACAAGTGCATAAGAGAGAGAGCAGTGGTTTAGAATTGGAGTCAGTCACGTGATTTACAATTTATTAGATTGTGATGTGTATATGTGATAACTACCACGAGATCATTATATATAGAGCTAATTGGTAAATTGTCATCTGAAATATGTTATAAAGCATAGAAAAACAAATGGAGTTAGAAAGTATAGAAAGACAAATATTGTGGAATCGATTTATAATTTCAGTCAATAAAACAAAGAACATTAAAATATTTTAATGAGAAACTACTAGTTTGACAAAAAAAAAAAACAAAGAACATTAAAATATCATCACTTGAATTTATAATATTATACTAGTGTTAAGTGCCACAAAGAGGAAAACAATAGCATTTCAGGGGTTCAAGGCAAACATATTAAATTTTTACTATTAACTGTTTCTGAAAATATAATTACTATACCAATAAAAAATATATCCAAATTTTAATATTTTAGAGATGAGGCAAAAATTTATTATAAAACTATATAAGTGATTGTGAACATCGTCAATCATATATATGTTAACTGAAATATATATATATAGATGTAAAGTTGTAAGTGATAAATTAATATAAATGTAAAAAATATAATTTTAACCAATAAAATATTTGATAAAAATATAGACAAACAATATCATCAAATACAAAGAAATTACAATAATAAGTAAATTTAAAATATAAAATATCATGACACAAGTATGAAGCAAAATAGATTAAACCAAATAGATATAATTATCATTAATTATTAATTATTGAAAATATATAAGTAAAATATATTTGATAAACTTTTTCAAAAAACATATATATATATATATATTTGGTAAACTATTTTAATAAAATAAAAAATAAATGTCGGTACCCCTAAAATTTGTTATGTAAAAAAAAGTCTGAGAGAGTAGCTTTTCATAAGACATGGTGAGAGAATAAATTCCATGTTCAATCCATATACAGAAAACCAAGAAGATCTTGTGTATCAGTTATAGATATAGATTATTAAATAAAAATATTAAATAAAAAAAATAGCTGAAAAAAAAATGACGTCAATTTTAGTGAAGATAACGCCGCCTGGTAAATTCTAAATCTTAAACTCTAGACCCTAAATTCAAAACATATATCCTAAACTCAAATCCTAAATCTTAAACCCAAACCGTATACCTTAAATCCAAATCCTAGACCATAAACCTAAATCGTAAACTCTAAACCCAAACCGTATATCCTAAACCCAAATCCTAGATTCTAAACCCAAACCGTAAATCCTAAACCTTAAACCCAAACCCTAATTCTAGACGCTATAAGGTTTGGATTTAGGGTTTACGGTTTGGGTTTAACGTCTAGGATTTGAGTTTAGGATATATGTTTTGGGTTTAAGGTCTAAGATTTGGGTTTAGAGTATATGATTTGAGTTTAGGGTCTACGATTTGGGTTTTGGGTATATGGTTTGGACATACACTAGTTACCTATTTATGAGGTTGATGTTCAAATGCCCATCATCTCAAAAGTACGTATATAATATAAAAAAATTATGATATAAAATATTTTAAATCAAAAATTAGAAGATGTCTTATATAATATATAAGAGAAATTAGCCAATCCAATTGGTCGGTTTATACTAGAAGTCCATCTAATTTAACATGAATGAAAGATCATTATGATGAATAGATGCATGATACATATTTAGAAAACAAGGAGATGGTGTGATGAATTGGACATTAAAGAAAAATGTTTGCTGATGAGCATACAAAAGTGGGACTATTTCTTCTTCTTTTTTATCAAAGGTGGGACTATTTATGTTTTAATATTTTGAAATTAGTTTTGTTGTAAACAAAACAACTTTTAAGCTCCCATGTGATGACATGACACTCGTTTCTCCCCCTCTAATCAGGAGCATATCCACCCTTCACGCCCCTCCTCCCACATGACACTATTTTGTATATCAATTTTTTTTACAGTTACGAGATAACAATTTCAAAATCTCTACGCCTTTTTGGAAGACCGAAAACTTTAGTATGAGACACATATTATAACTTATATATATTGGGGGTATATAAATAAATTTTAAGTTGATTTTATTAAAGAAATGAAGGTGTAGCACTATCATATCTCTTTTTCTCACCTGGGTCCGCTTCAACTTAAGCCGTTTGTTTAAGTTTGTTGTGCTTCAAATTTAACATAATAGATTACAAAACATGTTATTAACTAATACCGAATCTTTACGGGTAGGTTAGGTAAACATGTATACAGCATATTGCGTCTCACTAGTCATGACTCTTACCAAATATCTACAACTTCCAGAATCAAAAATTTCAGGGGTTTCTTTATTTTGAAACTAACCAAAAACAAAACAAAAGAAACTTTAAAATATATATAGCTTATATATGATTTCTAAAAATGTCATATATAAAAACGTGTTAGATTTAAAATATCATATAAACATATGGTGAATTCGCTTGTCGCCTATTTTAAACGAAACATTCATACAATTAGCATTGTATTAAAGTTTAGATAAATTGAAAACAAGTGTTAATATAACTTGCGCTTTGAGACATATTATATCATCCAAACAAGTTTTGCAAGACAAAGGAAAAACATTATGAAAATTCCAAAATATAATTTTCATGATCAGGGCATCTCTAGTATGAACTATGCTAGTAATGCATACATATATGTGCCCTGATTATGAAGATTATAACCTATGAAATGTGAAAAGAAAAAAAAACAAACTAGCTAAAGTTTAATAATGTTTGGTGACATTTCTTAAGACACTACTCATGTTCTAAGGCACATGGCACTGGAAAGTTATTCAAACTTCTGCTAGTTCTATCTAGGTCTTCAGGCATTACATAAAAATTATCCAAACTTTTGGATACTGACATGGCAAGCTGTGAATGGTCAGAACATAGAAGAAGGATCTTGTTCGATCAATTAATAAATCATGATTAGCTTCTCTCAAGATTTGAGGACTAATTTGGCAGGTCAAATAGAAATTGACTTATGAATCTTATTATCTTAATTACACCTATATCTTTTCGTCTTAAACTTTTGATAGATATGATATAGGCAAAATCATCAAGGAGAGGGACGGGTGTTCTTGAAAATATAGACATTGATTGTGAATGCTTGTCTTAGTCTGTTTGTAGTCTAAATGTCTATCAAATATGTGCCACAAAAAAAAATTATTTTATTTAAATTTTTATTCTTAATCTGATGTCTCGAATTTAAATTTTTGTTTCTTGTAACCAGCGACACGTACACTTCTGTCATAGTATAGTAAGAAATATTTATGTCTCCAATTTCTGTCTATAATTTGTATTTGTAGTTCGTACTTGTCACTAATGCTAATTAAGCATGTCTGAATTCAACAAATATATAGATGTAATTAGGAGTTCAATAACTTCAATATCATCTGATAAAAATAGAGATAAATGTATTACAATATTACAAGAATAGCCTAACTTGCTTTAAACCACTAAACTAATTTATGTAAACTGCAAACTAAACAAATCAATTCGCATAATGGACAAGAAAGACGCACACAGAGCTGTTAAAAGTTAAAACCGTCTAAAAATTTTCTTGTAAACGTATTTTTATAGTATCCTCCCATTGACATGTCATCAACAAATAGATTTGGGGAGACTTGCTCATCAACTTGTTTTTTTTTTTTCGTTCTTTTAGATGGGCCTCTACATGACCAGTCCAGTGGACAATTCATGCCCGTTTCGTTAACCCTATATGACCACTCCAATGGGCAATGGGCAATGGACGTTGAAATGTTACTATCAAGCCAGTACACACACAATAATTGCTGTGACTAAACAAAAGTCCAAAGCGTTCGTAAAATAGTCAAAAGAATATTAATTAACTATATCAAATGTTGTTTTTTTTTTTCTTTTATATCAAATGTTGTTGTTAAGCTGTATTATTTTCTCCTACCGTATCATTGTCACTTTGTCAGTTTAGAAGTTCAGTTTCACAAGCAAAATTTGTTTCATTTTTAATTCTCCTACCTACCAGCCATTGTATACGTGTAAATAAATAATTCGGAACGGCTAGTGTTGCGTTTACTAAACATAATATAGTTTTTCAACTTGTGGTTTGCTTGTCAATTTCAAGTTAGTTAATATTGACAAATTACTATTCTTATTAACTATCAAACAATTTATATTTATTTTAAACACCTAATTGACGAGATGGCCTATAATTACCAAAGTTATATTATGTTTATACTATTTTTTTTCTTGTTTGAGACTGTATTTGGCCGCCTTTTTCAGTTGGCAATAGTAATATACATCAAGCAACCCAAAATCCATATACAAATGATATTCCACAAATAATAATTGATAAAAATTACAAAACGTTCCCATACAACTAGTGTACATTTGTAACATCTATTGATAATTTAAACTACAATATTCACAACTCCCATGACAGTATAAACAAGATCATGTTAGTATAAGTAACAACACCATCATAGATCAAAATAGAACGCTTATAACGATATGGCTGCTTTGCAGATGAATATCTCTTGTCTCATCTTTCTTCAAGTACTACTGCTCTTGCTCTCTTTGTTTGCTCAAACCAATGCGCAAGGGTTGAAAGTCGGGTTCTATGACAACACATGCCCGAAAGCTGAGGGTATTGTCAAGAAGTCTGTCCTCGATGCGATAAAGAAGGATCGGACAATTGGAGCTCCTTTGCTCAGAATGTTCTTCCACGACTGTTTCGTTAGGGTAATGTTCTTTCTTGATGACAACCATTATTTCCAATTCATATTTTTAGTATTCTGTCGACCTAATGAATGAACCATGTTTAGGGATGCGAAGGGTCGGTCTTGCTAGAGCTAAAGAACAAAAAAGACGAAAAGAATGCGCCTCCTAATCTCAGCCTTCGAGGGTTTGAGATCATAGATAATGTCAAGGAAGCTGTAGAAAAGGAGTGTCCAGGCGTTGTTTCTTGCTCTGATGTATTGGCCCTTGTCGCTAGAGACGCAGTGGTTGCGGTTAGTATCAATTTATATCTAAATATTAAGTGACATATAGTTATCTAGTATTTTTTTTTTTTTTGGTTGGGTTCACGAAATCTATATGTCTGTTACGAAGTTCACATGGTAATTTTAAACTCTAGAAATTAGGTTTGGATACAAATTTAGTCGCAGATTTATGACTGATCTCAAAATAAATATACTCCAAAAATTGTAATATAGTAATATTTCTAATATAATATCCCAATCATTAATATATTTTCAGCTCAATGGACCGTCATGGGGAGTTGAAACGGGAAGAAGAGACGGCCGGGTTACAAACATCAATGAAGCCAGAGCGAACTTACCATCACCATTTGATAATATCACTAGCCTTATCACCCAATTTCGTTCCAAAGGCCTCGACAAGAAAGACCTCGTTGTGCTTTCAGGTATGTTATATAATCAATAAATTCATAACATATATCAGAAGTTTTTTTTGAAACACAACTTTCATTAATACTCAAACATTCAAACTACAAATAAGGAAGGAGTTTAACCAAACTCTAACAACAAGTAATAAAGCATACAAGCTAAAAGTAGAGAAACCTCTAAGATAGAATGACAGCGAACTCGAAGCATGGCTCGAATGCGTCGGAGCAAGACTCACAGCAGTGCTAGAGACTTGAAATTTAGTCACTTTGTATCGTGACGTTAAGATCCAATCCGCACCTCGGAATATCGTCAAAACGATATCCGTTGCATCTTCAGACCCCGAACGGACCGCTACACAAGATGAACAAACGGCTATAGATAAATATACACACCTCCATTTAGTGTTTGGGGGGAAAACATTTCTCATAACTGAGGCATGGGGTAATACGGCTCGCATCTCCTGAGAGAAGGATGATAGTGATGAAAGTGGTGTAGATTGTCCCGATGAATCCACCGGTAAATAGAAACTTCGAAAACTCTTCTTATAAGAGAGATAAGGCGTTGTATGCATATCAACAGTTTCGGTAATATTTTCAGTGAACCCACCGAAAAATATTAGCAAGTTGGACCAAATGACCAAACTCCCCCACACAAATGTAGGCTTTGAAACCGACAGACTTCTAAGAAGTGGGCTGACCTTTTTATAACCCTTAATGGGCCAGGCCCAGATAGTTATGTTGCTAGGGTTTGGGTCACCAAATTGTACGCCGCCGAGGCTACGTGTGGAGGAAATGAAGAGCGCGGCGGGGCTGAAGCTGGTCTCATCGGAGTGAACGGTTTGCGCAGCAAGGCAGATCGGAGAAGAGATGTAGCCTTTGATAGTACAGAAGCTCTCGCCGGAGTAACAGTCAAGATAGACGTCTGACGGAGTAATGATGATCAGGGCGTGAAGAGGAAAGCACAACCTCATTGTACCTCGTGCTTTTTGAACTGGTCGTCAGATCAAATGTGGAACCCCACTGACACTGGACGCCATCTCGGGAGCAGAGGTAAGGAAGAGGTTTTGCTGTGAATAGGAATGGGATTGTCGGAGCATTTCGTCAGGCTTGAGTCTGTTTACTGGTGCGGATGAGCAGAGGCTGCGACTGCTGAAGAGCATAGTACAGGAGTGGAAAGAGATGGTATAGGACTGAGCCGCGGTGCTACTTGACCGGGCTTTCCGGGAGCCCCCGGAAAAAGGTACTGTTCCGGTTGGCTCGAGCCAAGGCCCTGAGACCACGAAGATCTGCACAGAGGGTGGCGGCGCCAAACGATGAACAGATGATACAAGAGTGGACATCATAACAGTAAGAAAGAAGAACTTGAAAGTGAAGCAGAGGGAGAGAGATGATGGACAGTCCCGACGCCGGCGAGAAAAGGCGTCACCGGCGCCGGAAGATACAGATCTGAGGGTTGCCTCGATTTTAGTGCTTGGGAGCGTTCCTTTCTCTTACATATATCAGAAGTTAGATTGTTAGAATAGCGTATCAAATAATTAACAGTCCATTTTTCTGAACAAACAAAAAGAATATTGTGTTACCAAGTTCAATTAACCAAGTTATAATAGAGTTGACCTGAAAATAGAAAAACTAGCTACAGTATAAAATATTTACCAAGTTCAGTTGAGGTCAACTCTATTAGACTAAAATAGATAGTTCTGATAGACAACCAAACTAAGTCTTACGGTTAAAACTATTCCATAACAAAAAATAAAAATTATGCTGAACATGTATGTATTTACATGTTGATAGGTGGACACACGGTTGGCAACGGACATTGTCCTCTGATCACAAACCGACTCTACAATTTCACCGGAAAAGGAGACAGCGACCCGAACCTAGACACGGAATACGCAGCCAACCTCAGAGGAAGATGCAAGCCTACCGATACCACGACGGCTCTAGAAATGGATCCAGGAAGCTTCAAAACATTCGATGAAAGCTACTTCAAGCTTGTGTCTCAAAGAAGAGGGTTCTTTCAATCTGACGCAGCTCTTTTGGACAACCAAGAAACTAAGTCTTACGTTCTCAAGCAAACAAAAAGCTATGGATCTACTTTCTTTAAGGACTTTGGTGTCTCTATGGTGAAGATGGGTCGGATTGGGGTTTTGACCGGTCGGGCCGGGGAAGTTCGGAAGAAGTGCAGAATGGTTAACTAAGTCGAGATATTCTCATGAAATTGTGATTATTTGTAAAAAATTGTTTGTGTATTTTCCTGAAGAATCATGTATGAAGTAAACGTATTGAAATGGGAAATAGAATAAAACTATAATAAATATTTTATGACTTGAGTATAAAGTCTTTTTATTATTAGTAAATAGCTTCTTCGCATTAGTCGATCTTATCTTCAACTAAAAGTATTTTTTTGAATTCAAACTCTAGTAGGTGGCCCTAATTTGTATCTTAATTTTCAGAGGGCTTAGTCATTTCTTTTTGGCCGATATAACACATGATATGTATGAACATAGTTGATAATTACAGGCGTATAGAGAAAAATATGTAAACAAAAGTCTAGCATAAAGTTTCATGAACTCATATATACATTCACGGTTTATATACACATGACATTATGACAAGAGAAAGGCTCTCTCTCTAAAGAGTTCTTCCAGTAACACAACTAACAAGAAAGAAAAAACAGAGAAATTAAAAAGAAAACGCATTAGGACAGAACACCTGCACAAAACCAAAACGATTAACCAAAGTTAATTAATGATTTAAAGAATATATTTATAACCTACACACATAATCAGACGCATAGAGACGAACCTTTGATCGATGGGAGAGTCATATCAATGAATCGCGTTAAGGGATTTCACTTTGCCACTGAGAGGCGAACACGGCAAGTTCGGCCTCGAGATCAAGAAGAAACCGAGACCATGTGGACGATGAAGATATCGACGATTCTCGAGAACGCAAAGATCCTCCTCTCTGATCTTTAAAACCTGGCTATGCACTCTCTCCTTAGCAGTCCAGCGTCCAACGGATCTTGGAGACTCAGTCTCAGCTTCGGACGATCCGCTGCTCTCTGTGTCAACTTCCTCCACCATCTTCCTAGCTATCGCCTCCATCTCCGGCCAAGCTTCAGCTTCTCCTCTCATACTCATCCTCTATATATATAAAACGAAAAAAAAGAAGAGATTTGGGGAAGAAAGATTCGAAATTCGAAATGTGAAATTTATTGTGAACTGTGAAAGACATGTGAAACAGAGCTTACTGGTACTATTTATATACCGAAGATAAGCTTGTTAACGGGATGGAAAGAAAACAGTTAGTGTTGACGTGTCGGTATTGATGACGTCACGAGAAATTTACACCGTGGAAGTTTTGACACGTGGAGAATTAGATGAGCTCGTCGGTAAGAGAAATGGTATGGACCGGGTGGTCCGGATCTCTCTATGTGTTGTTTGACCGATTGAGACGAGGCGTGTGGAAGAAGAGGAAATCGGATCTGAAAACGACCTAATCAGGCGCCGTTTTGTTCGGCATTTTCCGAAACGCTAGTTCGATAACTTCCAAAGGTTATTGCCATGTCATCCCCAAAAAAATCTCTTTAGATTTTGTTATAATGAACTACAACATGTTCTAAGCTCAATGTTCCTCTAAGGTACAGATGGAGGTTAGTTCTGATATTTTATTTATTAATACCAGATATTTTCATCTCATATCGTTAAATTGAGTTTGGTTGTAAATAGATTTCTGAAAAAAACTAGTTAAGTAGACTTGTTCCTGCATAGATGGAATCAAACCGGAAGATTTTGAATTTTACTTTTGGATTATTAATTTATGAAGATTTGTTGTTGTATTCGAAACTTGTGGTGATGTACGTATAGTTTTCTTAATATTGATAAGAGTAAAAATTATAATGGTCGAATGATTGGTAATAAAAAGGTACTCAGTCCATCGGCAGATATTCAAGTATAGTGTAATAAAGTATATTAAAATGAGAGACGATACTCGAATGTTTAATATGTGTAAAGATGGGATTGATTTGGTTGTCTCCTGGCTCACATCGAAGGCTAAATGATACCACTATTTTCATTTACGTGTCGGAATAACCGACCATTGCATGAATCTTGAAGTATTAAAACAAATTTAATGGTACTTACAATTGTTTTACTATGGTTAGATGGTTTCCACGTGGGTCGCATGTACCACGTGTGTTAAGACAATATGCTCAGTGTTAAACAAGTGTATTTATATAATACCGGCCGGCGATATCACTAAGATTTTTAAGAATAGTAAACTCGGCTTTAAATGAATTAAAAATTTAAAGCCCAAATCCAGTCAACTCTAATAGTACAATGGATATGGGCCAAATAGCTCAATAAGGAAGCCTTTAGTCCCAAGAGATATATCTTAGGATACGCTGGGTGGCGTTCGGATATCTATTCGGATTCAATTCGGATCTATTTGAGTTTCAGATTTTAGAGAAAATTTCAGCTCTATTCATGTATTTTTAAATTTTGGTTCAGGTCTAGTTCAGATCTTTATGATTTTGGTTTGGGTTCATATAACCATTTGAATGTTAAAAAAAAAAAAATTGTTATATACATTTGAATATTTAGATTAAAAATTAATAGATATTTGAATTGTTTTTTGGTGTTTTGAGTATATTTTGACTATTTGTATATATTTCAAGTATTTTAGATAATTTAAAAATATCTTATATATTTTGAATGTATTTTAATATAATAAATCTAAAAATACTTAATATATTTAGATATATAAATCTATTTATATATATTCGGATACTCAAAATATTTTGGTTCGATTGAACTCGGTTTTTTAGATACCAAAATTTTAAACCAATTCAAATAATTAATCAATTTCAATACGATTTAATACTATTTTTCTAATAATGTTCGGTTCTTCGGATTCTAAGTTTTTTGCCCAGCCTTAGATATGCCATTAAGATATCATAGAACTATCTGATTTATTTTGGATCCCAGCATAAAAGAGACTTAGTTATAAGACAAAACTTTTAAAGGGATGACGTTTGTAACAAATAAATAAGCAGAAGTTCGACATTCTTAAGAGAAAGCGAAAGTAAACACAAAACAATCCACCGAAAAAGAACAAGACTACATTGTATCAAAACGCAGATCGCTTCATAATAGCTAAAACAGGTGAGAGTTTGATTTACTCTTCGTCATCACCATCTGCATCACCACCAGAAGCTTTCTTGGAGGCAGACTTCTCATTTCTTCTCTTCACTCTTCCGGGACGTCCACCACCGAAGGGACTGGTCAGAGCAAAGTCAATGTGCTTCTGAGAGTCAAGTCTCACCATGAACGAAGGAATGTTCACCAACTGCTTCCCAACCCTACCGAACCAAAACCACCAAGATTAAGACACGATGCTAGTACTGAAAAGTAACAAACTTAGAACTGAACAAGACAAGTACCTGATATGCCTCTGCCTGATGAGGACACGGGAGTGATGGATAGACTTAGCCATACCAGACTTGAACACAATAGTCTGAAGCCTACGCTCAAGGAAATTCTCAACGGTCAACGCCAAGACGTAATCAAGCTTGTTCTGGCTCTCATCAAGAAGACCGTAACGGTTCATCTTACGGAGGAGTGCCTCCCCTTCAAAGATCCTCTTGGGATTCTTCTCGTCGAGAGTCAGAAGATCTCTAGCCGCGTTACGGATACGGCTCAGAGAGTACTGCACTCTCCAGAGCTCACGCTTGTTACGGAGACCGTACTCACCAACTAGCTTCAACTCGGAGTCGAGACGCTCCTTCTCGAAAGGACGACGTGGGCCCTTGAATGTTTTCCCATCTATTACACAAACACACATTCCAAAAAAACAAAACAAAACTCTCAGCAACAACACAATACATTTTATAAACGGATCTGTGATTCTTTAACTAATCTAATCGCAAACACAATGACAGAAACATACGGTAATTAACAATCTATCAGTAAGTTCGAACATAGAACACAGTACGATGATCGAATCAACAATGAGAACTACAGAGGGAAGGGGAGGCTTACAGTTGCGGTAGTAGCAAACGTGCACCATGTTGTCGCCTCCTCTGTGATTACAACCGGCGGTGTGAGAAGCTAAGGCACGAAGAGAGAAATGGAGGTGAAAAATTACATACGGCTTTATAAGGGTGCTTAAAAACCCTAAAGCTTAAGGTCTTTACTGGGCTTTTCTGACTATATGGGCCTGTTTTACTCGTATATATTTATTGGGCTTTTTTGCTTGATTTAGAGTGATGTATCTACTGTAAGTCTGTAACCCAAACCCAACATTGTTTGTGGATTTAAAGGCGTGACCATCTTGCTGTGGTACGTTACCACTCTGTGATAGTGGGGGACTATGATGTGGCTGCTGGTGTGGTGATGAGAAAATTTAAAACTCTGTATGTAAGTTTTTTATTTGCTGTAGTTTTTCTGGAGCAAGTGATTGTGTTTTAAATGTTGTAAGATTTGTATGCTTTGGTTGTAAATTGCAGCTCTCTTCCAAATGACGAGAAAAAAAACACCAAAATAATCTATAAACAGCACAAGGTAATCTATAAACTAAAATAAATACATCTGGTTTCATGGATATCATGTTGTTATTAAAATTTTAGAATTTAGAGGTTAATCTTTTATCTTTCTCGTATTCGGTCGAAAGCTACACCTCTCATATCACCACTCTAACAATAGTAAACTATTAAGAAAAAACACAAGACAGTTTCATGTGAACAGAACACACAGATCTGACCCGTTGACTAAAAATAAAATAAGCGTAAAACAGAAACAAACAAAGAGAAACCAAAAGAACTAGCTACCAAACAAACGACGATGTTGCCATTATCTTACTTCACGTTGAAGCAAACGACCCGTTTGTCGGAACATTCTCACGGTCGTCTCCTACTCCTCCGTCTCCGTTGGCTCTTCTAGCTCCACCGCCGCGTCCTGGAGTCTTGTTGTTATGCATCCACACTTTGAAAACACTCCTCTCAACTCCAATCTCCCGACAAAACTCCACCACATCCACGTCATCCGCTTTCGGCATCCTCCACCCAACTCTCTCCGCGAACTCGAACATCTTCCCCTTCTGAAACTCACTAAACTTCGTCCTAAAACGCTTCCTCGACACCGGAGCCGCCGTGGCTCTTCCGGAGAGTGCAAGAAGCATATAAGAAGACGAGATCGGCGGAGGAGAAGCAGGATCATCGTCGTCTTGGCTGCCAACTCCCACCGGAGGTAGCGGCGGCGGAGGAAGCTGGTGACGGTTATGAGGACGAAACTCTATCCTCGGGACAGCAGCTGAAACAGCAGATAGATCGTCTTCGCGGCGGTGAAAGTTACGGTGGCAACCGCAGGCGTCGCATGTTAGTGAAGTCGGGTCGCTGGTGTTAAACGTCGGCGACGGTATAAACTCGCCGCAACCGTCTAAAGCGTGACCGCCGATTCCAGCGGCGTGGTTCTTGAGACACTCTTTATAAGCAGCAACCACCACTTGAGACGCATGATGTTGGTGGTCGTGGTGATGTTTCCCGTTGGAGAAAGAAATAGGCTTCGCGGGCTGTATCCGGGTCGGAGCTTGGGTCATGGGTTGCTGCGAATCCAGGTGGGATACTATAGTAGCTGAAGTAGCTATTACATCCATGAGTTGAAGATGTTTAGGGTGTTTAAAGTTGAAGAAGAAAAGATGAGAAGGGAAAGAAAATGAAGATTGTGCACTAAACCAAACTGTTTGCTTAATGTAAATCTGAATTTTTTTGGGAGTTTGAGATAAGTATTTGAACCGATATTAATCTAGAAAGTGAACTTAATAAAACTATATGTGTAAATCTACTCCCATGGGAGGAAGAAGAGATGAGATGTTGAGCACTGTTGATAATGAGAAATCCAAGTTGTGTGGTTGAGATTCATAATCATTATGGGCTTTTTTTTTCTTTGCAAAAAAAAACATTTAACTATGGTTTGTTGACCCCACCCTAGGGTTAATAATAAAGATAAGTGTAATAAATATAGGCTAGTAAATAGGGTTCGTAGAACAGCATCTAATGTGAGTCATGTCTTTTTCTTTTTGCTAAATTTGAATCTACATGACGTTGACAACCAATTATAAAATATACTAAAATTTAGATCAATACAGTATTAATCTTTTTGCTACCTTTCAATTATTATCGTAAATGTACTACTCCAGATTTATTAATTTATTATACACATACGCTACAATGTATGTGCCCAAATGCATGTACAGTGAATGTATGGGCCGTATTCGTAATTATTTGTTTGGAATAGTCTCCAGATTTGAACAATGACATATTATAATTTCATGCCAAACGAAATAATTTATACTTTAAATTTTAATTTGCAATGATGAAAATGTAAAATAGCAGAGAAATAATTCAAGAACATATGTTGATGTGCGTGACAAGTTGAGAAGAATTGGAGGAAACTGCTTTAATTGCTTAAACAAGTTGGCTCTTAAATCACATTATGCCAAAAAAAAAACAGAGCTGGGTCGTCATACTCAAATATGATTACTACTGAAACTGAAAGCGATTAGATATTATGGTACTGATTTTCGATATACATACAGTCGCGGACTCGGATATGTTTATATTGCAAAAGCCTGATGCTAAAATGTATTGGCTAAATTGTACTTGAGAACAAAATATTTGATATAATATTTTGACGAATTGAACTTGTTCCTTGGCGTAAACAACCCACATGATTAGTATTCAGACAAAAACAGCAGGTGTTATTGAATTGAGTGTTTGCTGTTCTAAAATACCACCACCATCTTCTAGTCAACAGAAGATGTTATCTAACAAAAAGAAGACACCTTTAGATTGTTGAATCAATCTCTTTTCAGGAAGACGAAGCTGTCTCCATCCCAGTCGACTTGGCGGCAGCAGCTTTATTGTAGATAGGGTGAAGAACATGACCTCCCTTGGGATCAACATGAATCCACTTCCGCCCAGTGATCTTGTTTTTCTCGAACCTGACTCGTCCTTCCTTCAACGCAAACAGAGTATGGTCCTTCCCGATCCCGACATAGTCTCCCGGATGAAACCGAGTTCCACGTTGACGGACTATTATGTTTCCCGGTATAACATTCTGCAAAACCAAACACACACACACACACATACTGATTTGATTCTCTGCATCCCTAAGAGCTCATTGGTAACACGTTACCTCTCCTCCGAACTTCTTGACGCCGAGATTCTTGGGTTTAGAGTCACGTCCGTTCTTGGTGGAACCGGCGGTTTTCTTAGTAGCCCAACGCTTCAACACCAAACTCAACCCACTCGAAGAACAATCTTTAAACAAGAACAAGAACAAGAACACAAGTGAGTTAACCAAACAAGAGATGAAACAGACACAGACATTTCAAAAGACAAGGGTATTTATATACCGGAGATGCCACTGCCACCGTAAGCAGGAACCTCTGTGATAAGTTCCCTCAGACTCACTCTCCTGCATAAGGATGCTGCTGAGTTTAAAAAATTCATTTCTTCAGAAACCTGCAAGCAACAGAGAGAGAGAGAGAGAGCATCTCAAACATAAAGCATTCAAATGATAATCAAATGCATCACGGTCAGAAAAAAAAAGTAAAAAACTCATTGACCTTCTCCTCGACTATTGATTAACTAACTAGTCTTAAAAACTGTTACATCTTAGATCCGAATCCTCTATCATTCTTCAACATCCGTACTTTTGAGCAGCCAAAATATAGCCGGCCGATTTAAGTAAGGAAGATACTTACCGGAAATTTTCGGGCCAGTACTCTGCGACCGGTGATAAATGTGATCGGCGGCGGCGGCGACGACGACTAGTAGAGGGAAAGAAATTAATTCCAAAACCACTATTTGCAAGTGTCAACTATAGAGGGTCAGGGTCTTGATATTTCAGTATTTTTACATTTTGACCACCAACATTTTAATTTCGAACAAAATTGAATGTAATTATATTAATCGGTATCGTGGCTGTGATAACCGGAACTTACCAAGCGATCAATGACATTTTGGCCGGTTTTGAAATTTTAATAGGTGAAGTCTGGCCCGAGTTTATAACACCATACAATTGTCAATAGTTGTTTATAATTTAACTGGAACTTACCAAGCGGTCAATGACGTTATTTATTTATTCGACATTCCGGTTGGATATGCATTACACACTAATCAAATCTTTGATTCCAAATCTATCATCCGTATTCAACGGTTTATCAGTGTATTCAGACAGGATTGCTCCAAACCCGTCTCCCGTTAAGGTTTCCTTGTCCAACAAAACATCAACAAGCTGTATATGGCATCACGTGTTATCAGTGTATTCAGACGGGAGAACACATTCAGAACCTAAAATCTAAATCGTTGTTCTTCACTATAAACCATTTTTTCTCTGCAAAATCCTCACTGTAAGATCTTTTATGGTTTCGTCGCTTCAGACACACATGGAGAGTAACATCATATTAGACTGTTTAAGAGATGTGTAGCACCAAAATTAGGAATGTCTATGAAATAGTGAAGCCACAAACACCAATCTTACTCCTTTAGAGTGATAAAACATTAGACAAAGAGAGGGCACTCATACAAACCTGCAGAGGTAAGAAATGAGTCTAAAGGAAGATGATGTGAAAACGGAAGTCAAAATAGGGCAAAAAACATAAACAAGGATGAAAAACAAAAAAAAAAACTTAAAAATAGATATGAGTATTATTGAGTACAAGTCTTTCGATGAGGAAGGAAACAAAACAAGTAAAATAAATAGGTTGGGGGGGGAGGGGGGGGAGGGGGGAGCTATTTAATTAAGTTGCACTAAGCTTGGAACATATGAGCAAAGAAATGCACCACAATGACGGTCTGCACATTCTCTGACATCTGCTGCTTCTTTCAAGGATCCATCTACTCCAATGATGTAAGCTACTTCGCGAGTGGGGTTTTGTATATCTGTGTCTTTATCAAAAACCACGGCGACTTTATTGTCCTCGGCAATGAAGAAACACGCAGATGCAGGAAACTGCCACTGAGGGTGAATGAGTTGTTTGATATTGGCCGATAAGAAAAACTTGTTGTTCCAGGACACGGCGTTAGGGTCATCACCAATCTTAGTGGAAATCCAGATCTCAAACGTCAATATAGTCAAGGTCTGGAATAAAACCACAAGCTGATCTTCTCTAACACTAGATAGACTCACGGTATCTTGAAAAGAAGCCACACGCGGTAGAGACAAAGGCGGCCCGAATGTCTCTCTTGTGAAATCGAAACAGACTAAGAAACCATTGGTAGATTGTCTATATGCAGCAAACCAGTAGGTGTTTCCCTTTAAAGATAGGCCACGTTCACCATATCTTATCATCCACGTTCGAGGAAAGAGGTCAAGAATAATCCTCCATGAATCAGAACTGAAGTCGTAGATTTTGAACTCGACAAAATGAGAGAGAAAATCAATAACTCTCAAGACTTTGTGGGACTTACTGTTACGGTCGTAACCGAGAGCATACGTATAAGAACACCTATGCTTGTCCACTAAGCGGCAATTATGTGTGTGCTCGATCCACCTGGTTTGCCCCCAATACGGGTTCCAAACCACGAGCCTGGAGTGATCTTTGGGGATGCATAACAATAAACCGTCGCAGTGAAAAATTCCACACACATCGAGTTGATCTGAACCGTCTGGGCCAATAAGTCTAGCTTCACGCTCTACTACACATGATTTGTTGGAAAGATTGAATCTCATCAAAAAAACCCTATAATCCATCATCATGACCACAAGACGGCCCTCCTTTGCTTCTTCTTCTGCTACTTTTGCTTGATGAGCAAGGTGCTTCTTTGCAAATAAGCCACACTTGGACAACTTGTTCCACTTTTTGCAAGTAGATCGGATAGGTCTCAGAGATGTCACTGGAATTCGACAGAGCACCTCCTCAGCCATGTCCTTCGGAAGATCACACATCTTCATCTAGATGAAAGAGAACCTTGTCTTAACCCAAACTTGTCACTACTATATTCTTTGTCGTAGGAACAAGTTAGGTCAACCTTCTGTCCTGAGATTGCAGATTGCTTCCGCCTCTCGATATATATATATATATATAACAGTTGAAGAAGCAGAAATTCTCAAGGAAATTTTGATTCGATTAAGACGGGAAGGAAATAACACAAACCCAAATTAATTAGGAGAGAAAATATAAAAAAAAAAACTTTAATTTTCCTGTTTGTGGCGCCGACAGAACAAATAGACCCAAAAATCTCAATCCGGTTTGGTTCATGTCCTCTTTGGGCCGCTATATTTTTATCTTACCACTGAGAATTTACACTTTCTTGTCTCACACTTTAGTATGAAAACTTTAAAGGTGAAAATCTAGTTTAAGTTTGTAATGCCAATACTACCATAGTATTATTATTATTTTTATTTGTACACACTAATCAAATCTTTGATTCTAACTCTATCCTCGATTTTTAACGTTTGATGAGTGTATTCAGACAAGATTGCTCGAAACTCGTCTCCTGTTAAGGTTTCCTTGTCCAACAAGACATCAACAAGCTTGTCTATGGCTTCTCTGTTATTCCTCACGTGATTCTTTGCGATCTGGTAAGCATTATCAATTATTTTCTTCACGCATTGATCGATTTCCTCGGCGAGTTTCTCGGACATAGAGCTTCTCGCGAGCATCCTTAGAACGATGTCGCTTTGCGTGGTCGCTGGGTCCGTTAGAGCCCACGGACCAATCTCCGACATACCAAACATCGTCACCATCTGCGAATTGAAAACAAAGGATTAGATAACCGACCGGTTATTTCTGGTTTATAAAATTATGTTCTATAGTTGCCTAAAAGAAATTATGTTTTATATTTCTTTACCTGTCTTGCTATCTGTGTTATTTGCTGGAGATCCCCCGCAGCTCCGGTGGTTATCTCTGGCTCTCCGAAAATTACTTCCTCGGCGGCTCTGCCTCCTAGTCCTCCGACGATTCTAGCGAACAACTGCTGTTTAGAAACCAACGTGGGGTCTTCTCCCGGTAAGAACCACGTGAGACCACGTGCTTGACCTCTAGGAATCAATGTTACTTTCTGAACCGGGTCGTGACCCTCAGTCAATGTCCTGAACCGAATAAAAACCGATTAATTTTGACGTAAACTGACCAAACCGAAGACATTGCATCAGTAAACCGGAACTTACGCACAGACTGCATGTCCTACTTCATGGTACGCTACGAGCGCTTTGCTTTTACCGTCGACCATCTTCGTCCCTTCCATTCCGGCGACAATCCGATCAATGGAGTCGTCAATCTCTTTAGGGGTAATCTTCTCTTGTCCTCTTCTTCCGGCGAGAATCGCAGCTTCGTTCATGAGGTTCGCCAGGTCAGCTCCACTAAAACCAGGAGTTCTCATGGCGATCACGCTCAAAGATACTTCATCGTCAAGTTTCTTGCTTTTGCTGTGGACTTTTAATATCTCCTCTCTTCCTCTGATATCCGGTAATCCAACGGAAACCTGTTCCAACCGATTCGGTTTGTTTTAGTTTTAGAATTTATATTCGGTTCAAAGGTACCAAACATATAGCAAAACTGAACATTCATCTATGACTCCAAAATATTAATGTTTAATATGTAGATATCATTCGGTCCCAAATTGATGAAGTTAAAATATGCAGTGATCATATAGTAATCATTTCAAGCCCCAGAATTTTAAAACCGGGTTTGGTTCGGTTTATATGTCCAGCCTGTGGGTTACCCAAACATACCTGCCTATCGAATCTCCCTGGTCGGACCAAAGCGGCGTCTAGAATCTCTGGCCTGTTCGTTGCAGCTATCACGAGCACTCCGGTATTCCCCGCAAACCCATCCATTTCAGTTAAAATCTGGTTTAGCGTCTGCTCACGTTCGTCGTTTCCTCCTCCTAAACCGGTTCCCCTTATTCTCCCAACAGCATCAATCTCATCAATGAACACTAAACAGGGTGAGTTAGCCTTTGCCTTGTTGAACAAGTCTCTAACCCTAGATGCTCCTACACCAACAAACATCTCTATGAACTCCGAACCAGACAATGAGAAGAACGGAACTCCAGCTTCTCCGGCTATGGCCTTGGCCAGGAGAGTCTTTCCGGTTCCTGGCGGTCCTGTCAACAAGACACCTTTTGGGATTTTAGCACCCAAGGCTGAGAATTTCTCAGGTGTTTTCAAGAATTCTACTATCTCTTCAAAGTCTTGCTTGGCTTCGTCTACTCCTGCAACGTCCTCGAATGTTATCCCTGTGTTTGGTTCCATCTGAAACTTAGCTTTGCTTCTGTTACAAGAAAACATACATGAAACGTTTAAACTTAGGGTTTAAATGTTTAATATCAGCAAATTGATTTAAAGGATGTTACCTTCCAAGGCCAAAAGGCAAGTTGGGTCCACTAGGGGTTCTAGAAGATGCTAATAGCAGAGAGCCAAGTAAGACCAAGGGAACCCCAAAATTCCCCAAGAAATTGAGCAAGAGAGCTCCCCAGTTCACATCTAGGGGATGTGCAGCGAAGTCTACGTTCTTCTCCTTCATCTTCCTGATCAGATCAACAGGCAAACCCGGAAGGTTAACCCTAACCCTCTGGATCTTTCTTAACGCTGGATTGGAGATCTCTGCGATGGCAACAGTCCCATTCTCGAACAAGTCAACTTTCTTCACCTCATTCTCTTCCAGATGGTGCAGGAACCTCGAGTACGACATTCTGTTGGAAGCGGCTTCGATGGGAGCTTCTGGTTCAGCCTTTGCGGGATGAGTCAATACTAGAGGTGACGTAAGCCCCAAGGCGGTTAAGTTCAGGAAGGCTCTCTTGGTGAGTTTAGAGTCTGGAGTTTTAGTTTTGAGAAGAGGATTGTGACTGTGGCTGGATTTAGATAGATGAGTTGATTTTGGAAACTCTTGGGACTTATTAATACAGGTTGGGATGTTAGAGAGAGGGAGAGACAAAGCTGACGTTGAAGAGGCCATTTTCATCACCACAGCCAATGCTTATGTTCTTCTTTGGGATTATGCTTCAAAGACTATTACTTCCTGAGATATGGTCTTCTGATGTTTTGGTTGGTGGGTGTGTCCGAGAATTTATATAAACAGAAAAGATAATGATGGGTGATGACTCAAACGAAGGGGATGCTTCTAGTTTCTTTTGTCTTCTCTGGAACATATTATTGTCTTCTTGAATGATCCAGAGAGTGTACTATTGAGGAAAAAAACTTTGCATCTTAAATGTCCACATACTATTGGAGATTGATATAAATCATAGTCTTGCAACAAATCTCAACCCTTGATCATTTCCAAAACTCCTTTTATTGTCTCTTTTTCGTTCAGTAGACTTTCATATGATCCAAACACTTGGAGGGTAAAAGGGCAAACACACATGCCGTAGTTTACCTGATCTCATCAAGAACCACTAACATTTATCCCAACCAGATCATATACCAGAAAATACAGGAATATGCATAAGAACACAGAGCATAGATAAAATGTTAGAATCATTTAACCATGATAGCCAGATAAAAAAAAAGCACACAATCAAGAAACATTAGAACACATTCAAAACTTTAAATCTAAATCATTGTTCTTCACTAGAAAACCACTTTTCTCTGCAATATCCCTCATTGTAAAGGTCTTTTATTTAAACACATGGAGATTAACATCATATTAGTTTTGTGTAAGAAGTTCTTGTGAAAAATCACTAAACTCCCAAAAGAAAAGAAAAAAAAACATGTTTATAAGCTAATCAAAGTATAATCATCATCATCATCATCACAAACTGTAATGATACCATCTTTTATCTCAAAAAAGATTTTTCATTTCTTGATCTTCCTTTGCTGCTTCTTAGGACCAGGAACCTCTAACCTCCCAACCGAACACCCACACTTCGCCCTAAAAACCAACACCGCCCTCCCATTAATCGGAGCCATCTTCTTCAGCTCCGCCTCCAACTCACGGTGGTGATCACGAGGCAACTCAAACAACCCCTTCTTGCTAACAACACTCGACCCCGATCCACCTTTCACACAATCCTCCGTCTCAAGCTGAATATCAAACTCCGCATTAGCCTTCCCCAGCCCTCTGCAACCAGGCTTCCCGCATTTATTCCGACTAGAGACAAGTATAACAATCATCCAAGCCGACAAGGCAGTGCACGAGACGCTCAACGCGATCAGCCCGTATACAACCGGGTCGGGGTTACGGAGAATCTCTTCCTTGACTATGCACGAGACGTCGGAGAAGATCTCCACGGACTTGACGGCGATGAATCTGATGTAAGGGAAGATCAAGAACCCCGATGATGTCACGACGGCGATCAAGATCAGAACGTCGATGGCTGCTGACGGAGATCCGTCGCAGCAGATTGATGATGATTTACGGCTGGCTCTTGGCTTGTTGTGGTCTGATGAGTTTGCCATGATCGGTGATTGTTCGACGACGGAGATTGAGCTCTGGAGATGTACCATCTCAGATCAAATCGCAATCAAATCGATTCACCAACTCCTAAGAGGAGGAGGAAAAACAAAAAAAAGAAAACTCAAATCAGATACGGTTGAGGATAAAAAAGAATTGGAGTGAACCTGATTGGATCGGATCGAGAAGTGATCGTTAATAATCAATTGAAACGCACCGAAACAAAAAATTAAATCTTCGACTCCAGTTCATACGATTTTTTAATCGACAGTATTCGAATCGAATTTGTATACACGTCGAAGCAGTGGTGGATGTTTAAATAAGAAGAGAAGTCGGTAACGTAATCGCGGTTGAAACTAATGCATCAGAATATTAAAAAAAAACAGACAGAACAGGGAAGCAATCTGGTGTCGGAGAATTCAATATGTGAGAGGAAAGAAAATTTCAGATCGTCATCATTAAAAGTTTCACTCTGTTACGGTCCGAATCGATGGACGGTCGTGTCGTATACGAAGGAAGAGAGGGGGAGTCACACGCGTTCGGGTTTTGATCAAATCCTGCCTGCCTATGTTATGTATCGTATTAAAATGTATCAAAGTTGTTTTAATTTATTGTTTTTTTTATACTTTGTTTGATTTCGTGGGTCACTACTACTTACTAGACTTCACTTTCCGTAGGCTTCATTACATTATTTAAAGGTTTGTCTGAAAAGAAGAGCAAGCCAATACTTTAATATTGAGTAGTAGTACTAATATTAAAGCCCAGATTCGTTTTTAAAGCCCAATACAAAGCCCAGATTCGTTCTGTGTGGTCAATAGGTCCGAAGCTACCTACCTACCATTCAAAGGCTACTATTTTTAAGAGTATCTTTGTCAAACTTGGCAAGGCACTGATTTTCATAAAAACCTCTCATAATCACATGCTTCGACACCATTTTTAATTAAATTTCATTTTTGATCCTTTTAATAACATAAGTTATTGATTCATTTATCTTGTTATGTGTTATTATTTCAAGTGGACGGCTACAATAGTAATAAGGCAACATGATATTCTATTCAACCCAAGTCAAACCTTGTTCCCTAGCTAATCAAAAATAAACACGGTAATCGATGTTTCTTTTCTAGATTCAGCGTCTTGGTTTCTTGTTTCCTATCTAATAACCCAACATACATTTTATTTTCATATTTCAAAGTCCTTACTTGCCAACCTCGTGGACAATACCCTAAGTGCCTAACTTAATGAGAAATGGAGTATTCTTTTATCAGAAAATCAGGCATATATTTATACAGATTTAAGGAAATATAGCTGACCAATTAAGTACGCAGTAAATAACTTAAAAAAAAACAATAACTTACACAAAAAAGTCACTTATATTCTTTGCTTATTTGGTAGTGGCAGACATGAGGAGCTCGACTACAGTTCACATCACGTGGAGTCATGGGGGTTACACGTGTAACCACACGTGCGAGTTTGCTTCATAATACTCTTATGAGGATTAAAGACATAAATAAGTTTTATTAGTTCTTTTATATAATGACCCAGCTATATATATAAAACAGGGTATAAAACTAAGTATTGTGATCAATCAATCAAATCTTTCTTCATTGGATCTGAAGCTGAAGCAGTTTCCAGGAAAAATGGAAAACCTTGAAAGTAAAGGTACCCTTTTCTCTTTATTAAAGTTGTACTTATTATAATATGCTTGGATTAATAACTAACATATTATTAATATAATACAATACAGTTTAATATAAATAAAATCCTCAGCACTTCGAACAGCAACAATGGGTCAATCTTGTTTCTTCAAAGTTCTCCTTGTCTCCTCTCTTATACTACTTATATTATTCTCCACTGGTAATCTCCGTTAACTAATGTCATTTTCTTCTTCGTCGCACTGTTAGAATAATATTAAGTGTATCTTTTTACGCATATATATACTGTGGTTTGAATTTACGCCTGATAATATTTGTTTGTGAATTTTTAAGCCATGGGGAGAAACTTGCGAACTACAAAGTTGTCAGGAGTTCACAGCACTGCTGAGCTATTTCCTTCCCAGGTACTTCTTTGTTCCCCACTTCTGTTTAAAAAAATGTCAAATATGTAGCACAAAATAACGATTCTTAGGAAGTATGAACTTATATTGGATGTAAAGAAAGAAGAACAAAATTCTCCCAACAAAATATTACGTATATATGATTTCTTTCCCTGTTAAATGGTATTTGTGATTCTATGTCTTGGTGTACTTTTAAATTATAACTAATGTAATCAAGAAGCGAAAAGAAAAACTAATGTAAACAAGATCGAGATGTCTATTAATCATTTTTCGTTGCAACAATATATACAAAAGAGTGCAAGTGATCAAAAAGATCCCAAATAGACTTATGAACCATTGGTTTACGTTTTGGAATTGGCTTTTGTATCTCAGTTTTGCTCCAAATTTAGTTATGGTAAAACACACTTTTTTTTTTTGAACTCGTGGTAAAACACACTTGCTTTCATGATGAGTTGTTCATGGAGATCACTGTTGAGATGAAAAGATTAACATATCGAGACATATAATATAAGTAGTCCAACATAATTTTTCGAGAACGTCAGATCTAATTTCATGTCAGTTACCTCAACTCGAAAACAGTCAATAAAAAGGATTTTTAATTATATTTCATTACTAATAAACAGTTAAACATATATATATTATTTAGATATATATGTTGCACTAATTAATAGTAAGTGAAAAATACAGGATGGCATTGTGCGGAATATGATTGAGCTGATGGACTACAAGCCGCCGGAGTCCAACACCAATTGGAGTGGTTTCGTCGCCACTCCTCCTCCCCAATCACCTCCACTTCCATAGTTTGTACAAACAAAGAAAAAAAAAACTTTTTTCAGGTTTACTTTTGGCAAGCAAAGAAAAAAACTATTTTCAGGTTCAGATTTCAAAAACCAAAGTTTGATGTTTTGAGTATTTTGGCAATAAATAACATTACGTAATATTTTAAGCTTTACTCTCTCAGATTGTGGAAATTATGAGTTCAAAGTGTAACATAAATTGGTTGGTGGACGCATGAAGAACACCAGTCTAATTGAAAATATATATATCGGCAATATCAACTGTTGTTCTCTTAATTACTTTTTGCACTTGCAATATTTGTCATCGTTTCAAGATTTATATACCGTTTAAGTAACAACCACTTCAGACACATGAATACATGATGTTGGTGGTCGAGGCATCGTTTCCCGTTGGAAAAAGAAATAGGCTTTGCGGGCTGGATCCGGGTTGGAGTTTCGATCACGGGTTGTTGTGAATCCAAGTCGGATACTGTAGTAGCTGCAGTAGTTATTACATCCATGACTTCAAAATATAATCTTACTATCGTTTAGTGCTATTTCTCAACTATAGTAACTTGTAACTATTTCACTATTTACGATGAGTGTGATTGGTAATATTTGTAGTAAAATGGTGAAATATAGAAAAGTGGAAATGAAAGTAAATGACAAACAGTAAATTTGTCCCCAAAAAAAGAAAGATAAACAGTAAATAGAGTTAAACGTAAAAAGTACAATTTTATCGGATTGGTAACAAATCAGCGCAAATTGGAATAATTAACTTTTCAACAAAAATTGTTGCGTTAGTATCGTACAATCACAACATATAAATCTATTGTTTTGTGTCACTACTAGTAAAAAAAAAAAAAGAAGACTTATCAGCCTTTGAAGATTAGGGTTTAAGCAGTACTTGCCCAACACTTGAATTCATCAAACTTTTAACAACATATTTTTTCCTACTATTATATTTATAGTACAGAATCAATTTTTTTAACTAATTCAACTCCATTAATAATTCGAAAGATAATTTTATGAAGTCAGTTGTATAACAATATTTGCTAATATTATCACGAACATTTTGACTATAATCAATCATAATTTACTAAAATTAATCGTTAATACAAAATCTCACATTTAAAAATTAATATTTTATCAATTTTTACTTATATTTTTATTAGTTTTTACTTAAAACTTTTATAATTTTTTGTTAAATATAATTTGTATTTATTTGATAATAGTGATAAGATTCGTAGAAACATTAATATTGTTTATACAAATTTTGTTAATAAATATGTTATATCTTTTTTTGCCTCATTGTTTTAACTATAACTTATCGATAAAAGGGGGGGGCAATAATGGCAATAGTTAAAACAATGAGGGCGTATTTGTAAAATCCGAAATCATACACACTAACTGAAATATAGTGCGAAACAAACCGATTAAAGTCCGCGCGAACCCTAACTTTTCTCTCTGAGCTCGTAATCGGAATCGAAGAATCGATTCGTCAGTAGAATCAAAGGTTCCTACTTTTCTCTCTGAGCTCGTAATCGGAATCGAAATCTATAATCTTTTTTCATCTATTGGGCTCCTCCTTCTCCACCTGTTGTTCTCCGTTTGAGAGACTAGAGTCCCGAGCTCAAATTTGATTTGTTTGTTGAGTCTTCTGCGATAAAACTGTTTGATTATGAATACGTGTAGATAAATAGATGACAAAGTTGCATACTTGCATGTTTATTTCAATGTCTGTGAAGTGCTACATTACTATAGATTTGAAGTTTTGATTTATATGTGATTGAAAGGTACAATGTCACCGGAACATAGAGATACACATTGGAAGAGGTCTCGTCCCCAATCTGACGACGATGACGATACTGGAAGCAAAAGGAGACATCGTGGTTCTGACGACAGAGACTCTCTTGCGATTGACACTGTGTTCCGTTACCTCTGCCCTGTTAAAAAGATTGGGAGTGTCATTGGGAGAGGAGGAGACATTGTCAAGCAGCTGAGGATGGAGACGAGGGCGAAGATTAAGATAGGAGAGGCGGTTACAGGGTGTGATGAGCGCGTGGTTACGATCTTTAGCGCTAGTGATGAGACTAATGAGGTTGGAGATGGAGAGAGAGTTCTTCTTTCTCCTGCGCAGGATGCTTTGTTCAGGGTTCATGATAGAGTGGTTGCTGCGGATGGTGGAGATGGATCTGATGGAGAGAGGAATGTTACTGCTAAGATGCTTGTTCCTTCGGATCAGATTGGGTGTGTGCTTGGGAGAGGTGGCCAAGTTGTTCAGAACATTCGGAGTGAGACTGGTGCTCACATTCGTATAGTCAAGGACAGGAACATGCCTCTTTGTGCCTTGAGTTCAGATGAGCTCATTCAGGTATGTGTAGGTTCTTTGTGTGTTTATACTTTTGATTGATGACTTCTCTGATGTCTTTCTTTTTTTAGATATCTGGAGAAGTGCTGATTGTTAAGAAGGCTCTGCATCAGATTGCTTCCCGCCTCCATGAGAATCCTTCGCGTACTCAGAACATTCTTTCTTCTGCTCCTCCACTCATGAGCCATGCGTGTGGTTCTCGAATTGTGGGGATTGCTCCGCTGATGGATCCCTATTCAAGAGATTTGTCACGCCCTTTATACCAAGCTCTTAGAAACGACCCACCGGCGGCTACAGATTTTTATATCAGGCTAGTCTCGCCGGCTGATAATATTGCAAGTGTTATTGGTAAAGGCGGTGCTCTGATCAATCAGCTTCGACAGGAAACGAGAGCGACCATTAAAGTTGATAGCGCTAGAACCGAAGGAAACGATTGTTTGATAACTATATCAGCAAGAGAGGTTTTGACTTTTTTTTCTTCTTTTGAGTAAGAATGGTTTGTTCTAGTTTTGGTTCCTTGAACTGTGTCTTAAATCTGTTTCAGGTTTTCGATGAGGCGTATTCTCCAACCATAGAAGCGGCTATGCGGCTGCAGTCAAAGTGCAGCGACAAGGTGGAGAGAGACTCTGGACTTGTTTCGTTCACGACTCGCCTTCTTGTGCCGAGTTCTAGGATTGGTTGTCTTCTTGGTAAAGGAGGAGCTATCATAACCGAGATGAGGAGAATGACCAAAGCTAACATCCGTGTACTAGGGAAGGATAATCTTCCTAAAGTTGCATCTCAAGATGATGAGATGGTTCAGGTAAAAATTCACAATAACGTAGTGCCACTCCTCTAATTGCTTCTAACAGCAGAAGCAATTTTGATATTTTCAGATTTCTGGAGAGTTTGATGTTGCCAAGGATGCTCTCATACAAATTACGTCAAGATTAAGAGCCAACGTGTTTGACCGGGAAGGTTCTGTTTCTACACTTATGCCGGTCTTGCCTTATGTTCCTGTTGCGCTAGATGCTGGTGATAGATTGGACTATGATAGGAGAGATAGCAGAAGACCTGAACGCTCGAATCATTATCCTGGTGGTTATGGCTCTAGTGGTCTGTCTGAAGGTTATTCGCGTTATGGTGCACCGGTATGTCTGCTTAAAGGTTCAATTCATGTTGTTTTCAACGTTTCAGTTCTCTGTGAATGACTCTTTGGACGTGTTTTTGTAGGTTGGTGGTAGTAGTAGTAGTAGTACATATGGAGTGTATGGAGGTTATGCATCTGGACGCAGTGGCAGTTCTGGGTGAGATTTTATTTCTCCCCTGTTGTATTTAGTATTTACCGTTTAGAACTTTGGTTACCAAGTGCTTCTAATGTTGATATCTTACACATACTTTTGTTTTTCATTTGCCTAACAACTCTTGTCATCAGGTTATCCAGCCATTCCTCTAGCCATCGACGCAGAAGCTATGATTATTAGACGCTACTAGTGGCTGATTAAAAAGGTATGATTACGATATGATTTGTTTAAGTCCTTTTAAACTTAGTTTACCTATATCCAGTTTAGCCCCCAAGTTCATAAGATAGTCTGATCTGATTTGTCCCGGTGTCAGATTCTGATACACTGTTTTCTCCCTTTTTGACCTTTTTCCCCTGTCCCAATAAAAACAGTGTGAGATCCTGAAGCCTGAAGCCAACCCCAAAGCCCACAGCTGAAGCCTTTTCACCAAACAAGATGACAAAGCTGAAACCACCTAATTGTACCTAGGAGAATCATTATATATGGATGGGATATTTAAGTTTGTTTTCATTGTCCACTTGTGACCAAAATACTGCCAAGTTTTCCTACCCAGTTAAACCATATCTAGTTGCATGTAATATCTTTCAGTTTACCTTGTCTTTCCTCGGATCAGAATCTGAAACCTTTAGTTTGGTTGTGCGTAGTTCCATTTTTATGAATTATATAACTTATGTTAAACGGTCTTAAGTTATACAGCATTCTTAAGCATCTCTCTGACAGGTTAGCGCAAAGTATAGCCTTATCACCAATCTTTAAGAGTCTTCAAACTTCATACTAATCTGCATGAAAGCGATGACTGAGTATATACCACAGTTCTCGCCAAGATGACGTTGTTCAGGTAAATAAACCACTTGGGCATCAAATTGTTGTCCCTTTTTGTCCACATGAAAAGGTATATACATTTCTTCTCTTTCTCTCTACGTTATTTCCTTGCACAATATGCTTCTCTGCAGCTGTCAAGTGTACATGTTGCTTTTTCTGGAAGATTCTCGTCGTTGTGGAAGCAGAAAGACATCAAATCAATGGTTGAGTGGGCAGACACCAGAATCTAGAGATATTTAAGACTGTGATTGTCTGATTGATCGGTTTCAAGTAGAGAACAACACAGTGAAAGCTTTAGAGATGATGGAAATGATGCAGAAGTGTGGCTATGAAATTGATTTTGAGACTCATTGGTCTTTGATTAGTAACATGAGCTCTTCTTGTAAAGGAATAAGACATCTGGTCAAGGATTCTTGTCAGGCTTCTCACTGGGAATGGGGGATAACTTTGAAATGTAAAAGTTTCGTGTGCTTATGTAATTTTACGATCATGTAGAGCCAGACTTATTATTCTCGTCAACTTTTGCGTTATTTAAATTATACCACTGTTAAGTATAATCAACTAATAAGCCAACTCAAAAGCGTGAAAATCATATCTTCAAAATCCAAAAAGCATACACACACACTTTTGTAAATATTTTCATTTGGATTTGGTGTCCTGCCTCAGTTTACCTTGTCTTTACTCGGATCAGAATCAGAAACCTTTAGTTTGGTTATGCGTAGTTCCATTTTTATGAACTATATAACTTATGTTAAACGGTCTCGTTATACAGCATGCTTAAGCATCTATCTGACATGTTATCACCAAACATTAGCTTATAATCAATCTTTCAGAGTATTTAAAGATCATATGCAGGTAAATAAACCACTTGGGGCGATGAGTGAGAATATATCACAGTTCTCCGCAAGACGATTTTGTTCAGGTAAATGAACCACTTGGGCATCAATCTTTTGTCCCTTTTGGTCCACATGAAAAGGTATACATTGCTTCTTCTCTTTTTCTCCAAGTTATTTCCTTGCACAATATGCTTCTCTGCAGCAGTCAAGTACATGTTGCTATTTCTGGAAGATTCTCGTCGTTGTGGAAGTAGAAAGACCTATCTAATCAATGGTTGAGTTAGGGCAGGCACCGAGTCTAGAGATGTTTAAGACTGTGAGTGATCGGTTTCGAGTAGGGAACAACACAGTGAAAGCTTCGGAGATGATGCAAAAGTCTGGCTATGATTAGTAACATGAGCTCTTGCAAGGAGAAGAAAACATCTGGTCAAGGATTCTTGTCTAGGCTTCTCTCTGGGAATGGGGGATAACTTTGAAATGTAAAAAAATCGTGTCCTTCTTATGTAATTTTACGATCATGTAGAGACAGACTTGTTATTCTCGTCAACTTTTGCGTCATTTAATTTGAGTTATTATATCACTGTTAAGTATAATCAACTAATAAGCCAACTCAAAAGCGTGAAAATCATATCTTCAAAATTCAAAAAGCATACACACTTTTGCAAATATTTTCATTTGGGTTCGGTGTCCTGCTTCAGTTTGATATACTTTATATTTTGATATCTTTATTTTTTACTAATCAAAGTGTGCGTTTGACACGACCATTTGAGTTTCAACATCTCCCATCATTTGGGGGTTTGTTAAATCATATTCCAATGGAGACATTATTCTAACTTATCACACTCCGCATCAAGTAATAATGTTTAACTACTCCACATGCATGGTTCCTTCAACAAGAAAATCTTCTTTAGTTTAGCTCAAGATTTTTATACAAAAATGGACAGAGTTTATGTTATCCAGGTTTGGAAAGATTAATCAATTTGGTGGATTAGGAAGGTTGAATGCATAGGTCCATAAAGAATACCCTTTCATGCAAAGTCTATGAAATTATATAATAATATTATAGAAGGGCGAGGGATACCTTTAGCAAGTACAAGGACCTTATCATAACCACTACATGTCCCAAATGCATGCACTATATATACACCGAGTGATTACTCGTAACACTCACACTATATAATTCTTACGCCCCAAGAAACTCAACACTATATAATTCTTACGTCCCAAGAAACTCAACACTCAACATAGCCCTACGTTTCTGCACAAGAAACCTAAAACACCTTCAAGAATTGACGAAAATGAAGTCAGGTCAGGCTGAAATCGTGGAAACAAGCAAAGCTATTCAAAAGAGCGGTTTGATGAGCAGAAGAAATGCGATTCTCGAGTTTATCCTCAGGATTGTAGCCTTTTTCAACACCATAACCAGTGCAATCCTCATGGCAACCACTAACGAAACTCTGCCTTTCTTTGCTCAATTCATACGGTTCCATGCCGAATACAGCGATCTTCCAGCCTTAACGTATAAGACTTTGAATCTTTTGGACTCATTCACCTGTCTTTGGTAACGCCTGGATCAATTCTTAAAAGAGTTTTTGCCTTTGGTTTGGTTAATCAAACAGGTTCTTTGTGATTGCAAATGCTGTTGTAAGTGGTTACCTCATCTTGTCTTTACCTCTGGCCTTTGTACACATCGTCAAGAGCAAGACTCAGAACAGTAGAGTTCTTCTTATCATCCTTGATGTGGTAAGCCATTAGCCATCACATCAGCAAACCAAACTGTTTCCTGTCTCACAAGCCTGTGCCTTCTCGTTAGCTAAGAATTTGATTTCTTACCTCATGTGTTAGGCAATGTTGGGTCTTCTAACAGCTGGAGCATCCTCAGCAGCAGCTATTGTCTACTTGGCACACAAAGGGAACAACAACACAAACTGGTTTTCTATTTGTCAACAGTTCAACTCCTTCTGTGAGCGTATCTCAGGGTCTTTGATTGGATCTTTCGTTGCCGTTTTCCTCCTCATTCTTCTCATTCTCCTCTCGGCTATTGCTCTCTCCCGACGCCACTAAAGACCTGGTCTTAACATAATATACAAGTTTTCTTTTAAGAAATACATGATTTAGTGTGTACAAATGTGAAATTCAGCTTTCCCTCGTCTGTCCTCTGCATTTGTGGTTTTTTTCTCATATCCATTGTAATTTTCTAAGTGGTTTATGTAACGGGTGACTGTTGTGTGTGTGTTTATTAACCATCAGTTATCACAATATCTTATTTTCTTTTTCAGTATATATAATCTATGCTAAATCCATATTCATGAAATTAACATAATAGCTGATGATGACAAGACAAATCCAATTTTTATAACCTCAACACATTACCTATCTATCTATAATAATAAAACAGGCTTTTCTCTCACCTTAGCTCTCCACGTCCTTTTTTAGGGGTGGGCATTCGTTGACACGTGTCGAGATCTAAGTGGGTGTATGTTTTTTTTAAGCGAGCTGTCAAAATCTGTGAACATCTTCTGGGCTATATGTTATTTATTTGACACTTTAAGCCCAAACTTAGAAACCCACCAATGCATTAGGGCTTTTTTCATCTTCTTCTTACGGCTCACCGTGGACGAAGAAAACACAGAGAAACTTGAATCACCGTCTTGAACATAACGTTTTCATCATCCATAACTCTGTTCTTAACTCCACCTCCCCCCTTTTAATTCGCTCCTCCCACTTGAAGTAATCAATATAACTCTTCGTATTCTACCTTAACCGGCTTCAGCCTCAGATATAAATACGGCATCTCACCTTCCTGCGATGCGCACCTCATCTCAAACGAAATTTAGCAGCAAACTCTTTCCTAGCAAATTCGATCTGAGAGCTGGCCGATACTCCAATACTGCAAAGGTCCGTCTGGTTTGGTTTTGGGAGGCTATGAATATCAACAAGGGAGGGGAACTTATGAGTGTTGACATGTTGCTCATCCATGAGAATGTAAGCACCTTCTTCTCCTTTTAAACCCTCTTAACGGTTTCATTTTGTCCAAATGTCTAATATTTTGTCTTCATCGCTCCATCAGTAACAAAAAACATTTATTTGGTTATCAGGCAAGAAGAAAAAAGATCAGCAAGAGAATGAATATACTTCAGGATATAGTTACTGGTTGCAACCGGATAACAGGGAAAGCAGCACTGCTTGATGAAATTATAGAATATGTGCAGACAAGTTGAGGTATAAACTCTTCTTAAGATAGGATTCAAAATTAGATTTAAACTCTTCTTAATATCTGAAACATGTGGTTTGTTTTTCTTCAGTTCTTTTCCATGAAGCTGGCTACTATAAATTCAAGTTTGGAGTCAAACCCTGATGCTGCTTTATCTATAGAGGTAAAAGAAATATGCTTTTTGGAGTTGGCGATAATACAATCTTGCTATTAATGTTCTGTATCAATAATGTGTTGCATCTGTATGAATGTATGTATACGTGATTCAGCCGGGAGAGTCGTTAACACAGTCTCTTACGCAATAGCTTGCTTATGGTAAAGACTTCTGTCATGAATATATTATCATGCCAAGAACATGCCTAGATTCTCAGACACGCAATCTCCCTCAAGTGATGGATTTGTTCAAGCCAAGGTAATTAGTAGTTAATGTCATAGATTCTGAAGACGATTTGACAACGCATGTGCTCAAATATTTTTTTGTTTCTGTTTGGATTTTCTGATACACGGATCCTGAAAAATTGATCTACAAAGTAATTTTCAAATGGGTTTTGGAGATGTCCAGCAACAGAGTAGCAACAACAGTTGTAAGCCAATATTTAAAGCCAAATTCTCTAATGGAATACTTAAGAACCAATCTTCATGCTAATTATATCTTTTATGTTTTCAGGTTCTGAGGCAACATTACAGATGAAGCCTCAGCCATGTGAAGAAGGTGTTCTATTCTGTTTCAATAACATGCCTTAATGCCTATGTTCTTATCCCTCTCTCTCTTTTTATTTGGATGCATTATCGACCTTTTTACTTTGTTATCCAGGTGATCCAGTGGGCAACATAGGGAGAATAAACACACGCTCTTTGTTTAAAAGTTGTGTTGACCACATGGTGATATGTCTCCACTTTTTTTTAAACCGATTACTCTCCACGTTGATTGATAATTCCCCATGCTTAAATGATAGAAAAGAATGCATCACTGATATACATAAGATAGTTACGCAGATTTTCTAGAATGTAGTTTGAGGTTGAACACCCAACCTAAATGGTTTCAACCGCAACTACAAGTAATGATGTGAGTTGTTTGGAAATTTCTCTACAAGACAAATCAGTAAAAAATATTTTTTTTTCCAGTAAAAAAATATTTGATAGAGTTAAATTGGTTGAATCAAAATCAGTAATTAAAAAAAATCATATCAGATCAATAAAAATACAAACCCATCACCTTGGTCTTAAAATAGCGCTTGGCGCTCAATGGTGATGAGCTTTGTGCCTTGCGAGTTGCCCCATGCGGATAGTCTTAAAAAAAAGTTAGGTTTGTATACAAGACATAAGAGACATTAACATGATAAATATGAAAACAGTACGAAGCTTTAGAGGGAGATTAAAATAATGAACATGCACACAACATAAAACTTTTAGAGACAGGTTACTTTATTAAGGACCAATGCCTTTGTGGTGCATGACCAAAAGTTTTTTTTTAATTCAGTGACGAAAGCTACGATCTTTAGTATTCCTTTGTTAAAAGTTAAAACACAGACCATAAAATAAAAATACAAACAATTTGAATCATCTGTAGTTAGACTAAAACTATAGTTAAAAGATATCAAAATAATAATCTTCTATTAAACTTTTAATAATTGAATAAGTTTACAATTGTTAAAACAAATAGTCAAATAAATTGTTTTAATAAAAAAACATTAAATTATTTTAATTTCTGTTGAGCAATAAGTTAAACATTTTAAATATATTTATATTGTTTTACAGATAAGACTAATTAACTTATAACACTAATAATTAATAAAACACTATTCAAATCATTAATATATATATGGTCACTGAGTACACAACTTCTTAGTTTTGACAAATTATGACATAAAATGGGTCGGGAGTTTATTTAACTGATGCTAATTTTAAATGATCATCATTAACAGTGCCCACCCAAATAATTGTCACACAAATCAGAATTCAAAGAACCGAGCCAAATCTGATTCCAAAAAATAGTGTTGAATTCAAACCAAAATCGACCCAATCAAAAACGAAATATTTAGGGTATTCAATCCAATCTGATATATATATGTACTTAAATATATTAGCTATTTTGAGATTTAATATCCAAAAAATATCTAACCTATATAAAATATTTTAAAATTGTATAAAATATGTGAAAATATATACAAGTAATAAAAAATAAATATCTAAAATAGGTAAACAATATTCAAATCACCAAAATACTTGAAATATCTGTTAATTCTTTATCTAAATATTCAAATCAAACCAATTTTTATGTTAAATTTAAATATGTTGACATATATTATTAAAATATATATGTTATATATTATTTTTTTTGAGGAATTAAATTATATATAAATTTTAAAATAATTTAAAGAGGTTATTCAAACCCGAACTGAAACCGCAAAGATCCAAACCAAATCCAAACCAAATTTTTTGAATACTCGAATGAAGCTAAATTTTTTAACCCCGAATCCAAAACCCGGCAAACATCCCAACAAACCTAAACATACAAACATCTTAATTCATGTAAGAATTAACATACGAACCCGGCGCGTAGCGCCGGAATACCCCTAGTATGTTATACAACGGTATCATCTTGAAGTTACAGCTGTATCCACTCCGTTATGACGAGAGTAAATATTTCATCATCAATCTGTCATCATCCTCCTCAATCAAACTGTATCCACTCGGTTTTTTCACTCCTGTATCATCAAACATCTTCCTTACTTTCTGCACTCTCTCCCACTCACCTGTAGAAGCATATATATTTGAGAGCAACATATAGTCACCGCTCTCGCCTTTTCTCATACTGAGCAGTTTCTCGTTAGCATACTTCCCTAACTCCACATTCCCATAAATCCTACAAGCACCTAAAAGAGTTCTCCACACAATAGCATTAGGTTCAATCTCCATCGACTCCACAAACATGAACGCTTCATCTAACAGCCCTGCTCTCCCCAACATATCTACCATACAACCATAATGCTTTATGTTCGGTTCAATCTTGTACACATCCTTCATAAGTCGAAAATACTCACGCCCTTCGTTAACCTTCCCAGAGTGGCTGCAAGCTAATATAACTCCGATGAACGTCACCTCGTTTGGCCAGACTCTCAACCTCTGCATCTCTTCAAACATTTCGATCGATCCCTCCGCGTGATGCAGAGCCAAACCAACGATCAAAGTGTTCCAAGACGACAAGTCTCGCTCTCTCATCCCTCTGAACACTTGGATCGCGCTGTCTATGCTTCCGCATTTCGCATACATGTCGATCAGAGCATTCCAAACGGGAGTGCCTATATACATTGACCTCGAAACCGAAGCCGTTTCCAAGACGTAGAGATGGATTCTCCTCCCGGTTTCAGAGTCTCCCAAGTCAGCACAAGCAGACAACAAACTCAGCACCGTCACAACGTCTGGATGCTCACCAGCATCCCTCATCTCCTTGAATATACTCAAAGCCTCCTTAGGGAAACCACAACTCACATAGCCAGAGATCATTGCGTTCCAAGTCACAACATCTTTCTCCTTAAACCTATCGAAAAGCTCCCTCGCTTTCTCCATCTTCCTACACTTTAAACAACCAGTAATCATCACGTTCCAAGCAACCTGATCTTTCTCCGGCATTTCATCGAAAACCTTAATAGCCTCATCTATCTTCCCTCTCTTAGCATACCCAGAGGTCATAGAAGACCAAGCAACCTTATGAGCTTTAGCAGAATCATCAAAAAGCTCGCTTGCAATTTCAAGATCTCCACAGTTAGCGTGAAAAAGAATCAAAGCGTTCTTAACATATTCATTAGAAGCAAACCCATGTCTCATTACTTTCCCATGAAACGCAAAACCGTTACTCCTCCACTCAAGCCTCGAGCATGCCTTGAGAACGAACGTAAACGTGTACCTATCAGGCCTCACGCCTCGTTTCTCCATCTCTTTATACAAAGCAACGGTCTTTGCTGGTTTCATGCTCTGAGAAGTGCCGCGCAGCACGTGGTTACATATGGATACGTCTAGTTTGGGAATTACGTCGAACAGCTTGTGTGCGTACGTAAGCGCGCCGGGGATAGATAATGAAGCTGAGTAGATTAGCTCTCCGACAACGGAGAGATCGGACATGAGTCCGTTAAGGATCATGAAAGCGTGGATTTGCTTTAAAGATCGGAGGCTTGTGCAGTTCTGCCATAGTTTTGGTCGGTGACGAGTAGCGGTTCGGTCGTTGGTTTGCTTCCTGATCATCGCGTTTCACATCTCTCCGTTTCGCTTGGTATGAATATATGATTTCCGGTTTAGTAAAATCGAACCGGAATCAAAATCAATTAATGTAATTTCCATTCATGCTAACCGGTTTATACACTAATCTTGTTTTCTTGTTGATTATAATACCATGAGTAACCATGAGCGGTGATTCGGTGAAGTTAAACACTCGTACCGTAGCTGCTCCTTGTTGGTGGTGGAACACTAATGTCTGTTGTCTGTTTTCTCAGTTACTAGTCTTAGTGAGTTTGTTCGTATCTTCTTGGTCTGACATTGTTGCCTAACTCTTTTGAAAGTGACTTTTCAAGTAATTGATCTGTCACTACTCAAACCATTTATTACGGTTAGTCCTTTTTTTTGACAATTGACTCTGTTTTGTACAAGTTTGTATGATTGATCGATCATGATTAAAGACAAGTTGTATGATTGATTGATCATGATTAAAGACGAACTTATGGATGTGAACTTAATTACTAAGAGATGATGTGACTGAGACCAGCAAGTTAGTTTGGATTAGCTTAAAGAAGCATGGAGAGTTTGTAAATAATTGGGAGTTATGGACATAATTATCATGAATTTCAGTATTAAAGAAAAGCAAATTTTTTTCTTTTTTTTTTTGCATTGAGAGAGTTGTTTAAGGTAGTGATTAGTGACTTGTTTCCCACGCGGACCACGCCTTTAATTGCTATCGCTTGTCAGGGTGATGCATGCACTATTGAACGGTAGTAAAAAGAAACTTGGCTAATCTAATGTCTTTTTCTCTAATTATGTCGAAAAGGGACCTTGATTTTTTTTATGGGGACCTTGTTTATATCCGAGTTTATTTGCATTTTATGATGATTTTGTTGGATAAGCTTGAAAGATACTTGAGATACAAGTTTCCTATTTCTAATGAGTTGTGTTTATCTAAAAGAGAATAGGAAATATAATCCTAATGAGTTTAGGATAAATTAAGTGTTATATAAGGAGATGCAAGAGTGTTGCATAACTTGTGAGTTTTATGAGTTTGTGATTGAGAGCTTAAGGTTTTGTGATAGTTTCCTTAAGAGATTAATAAGAGAGAATACTTATTAAGAGTTTGTGTTCGTGTGTTCTTGAGACCTGATTTCAATATTTGGTATCAGAGCGGAAGGTTAAGAAAACATGGGTGACATTGTTGCTGCGACAGGAGGTGATAAAGATGGTGGAGGACTTTCAAGGATCAAGTGTCCTATGCTCACCACAACAAATTATACAGTATGGTCTATGAGAATGAAGATCACACTGCGCATACATAAAGTTTGGGAAGTAATCGAAGCTGATTCGAAGATTGGTGAGAAGAATGACATGGCGCTAGGACTACTATTTCAATCAATCCCCGAAAGCCTTATCTTACAAGTTGGAGAACTTGAGACAGCAAAACAAGTATGGGAAGCAATCAAGACAAGACATGTAGGGGCTGAAAGAGTAAAAGAGGCTCGATTACAAACGCTTATGACTGAGTTCGATCGGTTAAAGATGAAAGATTCTGAGAGTATCGATGATTATGGAGGCAAATTATCTGAACTAGCCTCAAAATCAGCCGCATTAGGGTCAACAATCGAAGAAGCTAAATTGGTTAAAAAGTTTCTCATGAGTCTTCCAAGGAAGAAGTATATACATATTGTCGCTTCTCTCGAGCAAGTCCTTGACCTCAATGAAACTAGCTTTGAAGATATTCTAGGACGTTTAAAAGCATATGAGGAGCGCATAGCCGAGGATGAAGAGGTTAATGAGGATCAAAGCAAGTTGATGTATGTGGACGGACAAGCAAATCGACCTCAACAAAATCAATATCAGCAAGAGCAAAACCGTGATTACAATACTGATTACTACAGAGGTAGAGGAAGAGGAGGTCGGTTCAACAGAGGAAGGGGTCGCGGACGTTATAACGGAGGAAGAGGTGACTATAACTATAATGGAGGTAGAGGTGATTATAATGGAGGTAGAGGTGATGGAGGAAGAGACGCTTCCCGCATCACATGCTTTCGTTGTGATAAAATAGGTCACTTCGCGCTGCATTGTCCGGACCGCTTGTTGAAACTACAAGAAGCGCAAGAAACTGATAATACATCAACCCAAGAAGCAGATGAGCTCATGATGCATGAAGTTGTATTTTTAAACGAGAAGAACATAATGCCAGAGAAGTATGAGACAAACACAGGTGAAGAAGACTTATGGTATCTCGATAATGGTGCTAGTAATCATATGACGGGAGATAAGAGGTATTTTTCAGAGTTAGATGATACAGTTACAGGAAAAGTTCGTTTTGGGGACGATTCAAGGATAGATATCAGAGGCAAAGGAACGATCTCATTCACAGATATGAATGGAGAATCAAGAGTGATGACAGATGTGTATTTCATCCCGGAACTAAGAAGTAATATCATTAGCTTGGGGCAAGCTACAGAAGCCGGATGTGACATAAGGTTAAAAGGAGATTTGTTGACTATGCATGATCAGAACAAGAAGCTGCTTGTTACCGCTAAACGATCCAAGAACCGACTATACAAAGTTCGTATGGGAGTTAAAGCCACGACGTGCCTTCATCTTTCCACAGAGAAGAAGTCAAGCAGATGGCATGCACGCCTAGGTCATGTAAATTTGGAGACCATACGCAACATGGTAAAAAGAGAGCTGGTTCTAGGAATACCAAGTGTTAAACTCGAGAAAGAAGTGTGTGGTTCTTGCTTACTTGGGAAACAAGCAAGACAAACCTTTCCTAAAGCGACTTCCTACAGAGCTTCAAAGGTGCTGGAGCTTCTACATGGAGACCTTTGCGGTCCCATAACACCAGGAACACCCGCAGGAAAGAGATATATTTTCGTAGTTATCGACGATCATACGAGATACATGTGGTCTATGCTGTTAAAAGAGAAAAGCGAAGCATTTGAGAGTTTCAAAAGGTTGAGAAGAGCAATTGAACAAGAAACAGGAAAGAAAATACAAGTTTTTCGGTCAGATAGGGGAGGAGAATTCGTGTCTCAAGAGTTCAATTCCTTTTGTGATGGCGCAGGCATAAGACGTCACCTCACGGCACCGTACACGCCTCAACAAAACGGTGTTGTTGAGCGAAGAAACCGCACGATGATGGAGATGGCAAGGAGTATGTTGAAACACATGCATATGCCTAACTATCTTTGGGGGGAAGCTATACGTCATGCAACATATCTCCTCAATAGAGTAGCCACGAGGGCCTTAAAAGAGAAAACGCCATATGAAGTGCTTCGCAAGAAAAGACCTAACGTTAGCCATCTTCGAGTATTTGGGTGCATTGGATATGCAAAGATTGATGGAGCAAAGTTGAAAAAGCTTGATGACAGGTCTCGTATGTTGGTGCATCTAGGGACAGAGCCTGGATCAAAAGCTTATCGCTTATACGATCCAAAGTCCCGAAAGATTATTGTGAGCAGAGATGTCGTGTTTGATGAAGAAAAGGGTTGGAACTGGAGTAGAGAGAGCTCAGAAGCACAGAGCAATGAAAGCTTTGACGTGATAACTGATAGTCTTGGAGAAAACGTAATCAAAAGCTTAGAAGATACAGTCAAACAAGAATCTATTGAAGAAGAAGAAACCGAGGCAGAGACTAAAGAAGATGACGAAGAAGAACCACAACCCCTAAGAAGATCCGAGAGACAAACAAATCAACCAAAGTATCTAGATGATTATATATTAATGTGTGAAGAGCTAGGGGAAGAAATGCTGATGTATATGAATAACGAGCCAAGGAACTTTGGGGAAGCTAAAGGTTCGAAGGAATGGACTAGGGCGTGCGAAGAAGAGATTGAGTCAATCATTAAAAATAAAACTTGGGTAATGGTTGATCTTCCTGTAGGAGCAAAATCAATTGGGCTAAAATGGGTTTTTAAAATCAAACGCAACTCCGATGGAAGCATCAACAAATATAAAGCTCGACTTGTCGCGAAAGGATACGTACAACAATATGGAGTAGACTTTGAAGAAGTCTTTGCACCTGTAGCACGAATTGAGACGATAAGATTGTTGATCAGTCTCGCGGCAACTAACGGATGGGAAGTGCACCATCTCGACGTAAAGACCGCCTTCTTGCACGGAGAACTCAAAGAAATTGTGTACGTGTCTCAACCAGAAGGATTTGAGAAGAAGGGACAAGAGAACAAAGTTTACAGGCTCAATAAGGCCTTATACGGCCTGAGGCAAGCGCCAAGGGCCTGGAACCATAAGCTCAACTCAATCCTTATGGAGCTCGGATTCGGAAAGTGTTCAAAGGAGCCGTCTGTATACAGAAAGATGGTGAAAGGAGAACTCCTTGTGGTGGCAGTATATGTTGACGATTTGTTCGTAACAGGAACGTGCAAGGTACTTATAGATGAGTTTAAAGATGGGATGTCAAAGAAGTTCGACATGAGTGACTTAGGGAGATTAACGTATTATCTCGGGATAGAGGTGTGTCAAAGCGATCGAGGGATCACTTTAAATCAAAGTCGTTATGCGTTGAGGATACTAGAGGAAGCCGGCATGACTAAGTGTAATCCGACACAATCACCTATGGAGGTCGGGCTTAACTTATCTAAAGCAGAGGAAGAGAAGGAGATTGATGCAACAAGGTTTCGAAAACAGATCGGGTGCTTTAGATACTTACTTCACACTAGGCCTGATCTATCATTTGTTGTGGGTGTTTTAAGCCGGTATATGCACAGCCCACGGGAGTCTCATGGTGTCGCGTTAAAACAATGTTTGAGATATCTACAAGGCAGCGCTGGATATGGTTTACGGTTTGAGAGATCTTTAAATAGAGTGCCTCAGTTGATTGGGTATAGTGATTCAAGCTACAACGTTGATCCTGACGATGGACGAAGCACAACGGGCCACATCTTCTACTTTGGAAGGAGTCCAATCACATGGTGCTCGACCAAACAAGAAACTGTCGCATTGTCAAGCTGCGAGGCCGAGTTTATGGCAGGAACAGAGGCAGCAAGACAAGCTATATGGCTTCGAGATTTACTGAGCGAAATCACTGGTCAAGTAGAACAGAGGGTTACAATTCGGATCGATAACCAGTCCGCAATTGCTTTAACCAAGAATCCAGTATTTCATGGGAGAAGCAAGCATATACTAACGAGATACCACTTTATCAGAGAGTGTGTAGAGAAAGGGCAAGTTGAGGTAGAACATGTTCCGGGAAGTGAACAAAAGGCAGACATCTTGACAAAAGCTTTGGGAAGAGTCAAGTTTCAAGAAATGAGAGAGTTCATAGGAGTACAAGAGTTGGAGCATAAGAACTTCAAGCTTAAGAGGGAGATTGTTGGATAAGCTTGAAAGATACTTGAGATACAAGTTTCCTATTTCTAATGAGTTGTGTTTATCTAAAAGAGAATAGGAAATATAATCCTAATGAGTTTAGGATAAATTAAGTGTTATATAAGGAGATGCAAGAGTGTTGCATAACTTGTGAGTTTTATGAGTTTGTGATTGAGAGCTTAAGGTTTTGTGATAGTTTCCTTAAGAGATTAATAAGAGAGAATACTTATTAAGAGTTTGTGTTCGTGTGTTCTTGAGACCTGATTTCAATAGATTTCGTTATAAGCTTTTTACTGTAAAAGTTGTTACGTACCAGCCTAAAAGCTGCACCAACTACCAAACCAAGCTACAAGTGTTTGAACCTTTTCAGTACGATGTTGCAGATTGAGCATGATGCAAAGTAGTATCTGCTCAGATGGCATGATTCAAGGCTCTGTTTTTGATTACATAGGTGTGTGGCTTATTGGTTTTTACAATGTCTGATCAAGTACACTTTACGCAGGATATTTGTAACAACAGTTGTGTGAAGCGTGGATCGATAGAATATCGACAAGTGGCACCATTTATGAAGGCAATATTGAAGTATGTTAGGACCATGCAGAGTGTAGAAGCTGGCAATATGGAGTCAGCATGACATTTATAGAGGTTTGTCCCCATTGTCCTTTACATCATCTGTAGCCATTATGATTCTCTTTTGATCCATGATCACTTCTCTCCCTCTTCTTCTGCTTCAGCTTTCACATTCACATTTATTCATTAAAAGTAAAAAAAAACTGATTTCTTTTTGTGTTTGTTTGTACAAATCTTTATGATTTTGTCTTTATTGTTCTCTTATTTGATGAAGATACTTGTTATATACCCCACAAGCTTGGAGCCCACCTCAATAAATCCATCTTTCATAGCCTTCATGAACATTAAGCTACTCATCAGTACCGTGCGAAGGTTTTCGGAGGCCCGAGGCGAGTTCAAAAATATATTTTACATAATATATTTTTAATAATAATATATATATATGTATAACACTCAAAATTTTGAATTATTACATAAACATTTTCTAAATTTTCTTCACCAAAATTTTATAAAATAAAATTTTTAAATCATGAGTAAAAAAGTATGAATTTGTAATTTAAATACAAAGATATAAATTTTTGATTGAAATGTTGGTACGTAGTTGTCAAAAATGTAAATCTTAGCATTTAAATTAACTATAATAAACTATATATTGAAAATATTATATTTTCTTTATCAAATTCTCATAAATATATAAAATAAATCTAACTAGACCAATGTGATCAAATATTTACAGTTTTTTAGAAGCAGAATATTTATAGTTTTATTTAAAATATAGCAAAAATTATCACAAACCTAGTTACTTTAAACAGAAGTCCAATTTAAATTCAAATAAAAATAAAAATCTAACTAAGAGAATATGTTAACTACCATGTAAAAGTATTTTTTGGTAATTTGGGGCCCTAAAATTTCTACAAAATTTAGGGGCCCTAGGCAAATGCATTTTTCAAAAGCCTCTAAGCAAAATCTCTTTAATGTCACCGTTCACCTTCATAAATTATCTACCTTTCTTGTTAGGAAATTTTTACCTTGCTGATAACATTTGTACACCTGCAAAGTACCATAACCACATAAAAATCAAATCAAGGTAAGAATTCTTGAGTTTACACCAGAAGTCTATGTTTTAAACTGAACTGATGTATAATTGTGGTGCTACTGTGTTATCAGAGGATGTCCAAATGTTTCTGAATATATTGTTTGTTATTGTTCTTTTATCTAATGTGAAAACTTTGATACTCTATGAGTCACTGACTTGACACCAATAAAGGTGTAGAAACCAATGACATTTCATTAAATTATGAAGAAACCCACTGCACAAGAGAAGTCTTTTCAGAAAGAAGTACATAATTTCTCTACAACCACAAAATGCTTCCTAAATAATTTAGGAAGCATAATGCCGTGTATTTTCTTGACAAGACTATTATTGTATAAGTTGATTTTGTGCATTCCTAATATAGTGTTGCGTGTGAGTTTTATTGTAGTCATAATGTTTCTGTTCGTTTGCTTACACAGGTTAGAATTTTACTATATCCAGAGAAACGAAACAGATGAGTTGTGCAGAAAGTGTTTGCAATAATGAAATTACTTGCAACTACAAAGTTTTCTCCTGCTTCATGCTCTATGTCTCATTGATTTGTTTCTCTAGTGTCAGTTTCCTATTAGTCACCGCCTTTTTAACAGCATTTAGTATCTACTCTCTTTTAGTAAAGGTTGATGAGAGTAAGAAAAGTGAAAAGAGAAACCAATAATGTAGTGTGACTTAATAAGAGACTACTAGTTATAGTTGTGGAATTTAAGGCGTTAGACTTGCAAAAGTAACCTAAGGGTGACAAAAACAAACCAAAGGCATCTTATTCATTTTTTCCCAACCATAGTGTTAACTTTATAGGCAAGTCAATGCGGAAGAACAATGATAGCAAATACCAAATGAATCAATGATGAAACTAGAGTCCTAGAACCAGATACTTTGAAGGCGAAAAAGTTGCAGAACCCCTAAATTCTAAGTGGGTTATTGAGTTTTGAACTTTTGGTACACGAGAACAAGATCATCAAAAGTGATGAGGGCTAGATAGTAGTACTTCTAGCCCAAGAAATAACCGCTTTGAACTTATGATATAAAGAAGTCACACAGTGGCAGGTAATAATAGATCACCGCCTTTTTTTTGCTTTGGTGTGTGTGTTATCTCTCTCTCTCTCTCTCTGAGAGTTTTGTAAGAGAGGGGGACTTGTTATTCCAGGTCTTTGAGCCACAAAGGGTAATAACTTCTGGAGACCCCATTGTTAATAAATGCTCATCCATGTGAGAGAGCCGGGAAAACAGGGGATTCATTTCATTTTTCTCGTGTGTGCCTATCTCTCTCCGCTATATATCATCCTTCATCACTCAGATATGCTCTACTTGTAACATTTCTACAACTGTAGCCAAAAGACCATTCCTTTGTGCTCTTATGGTGATGGATGATATTATCTTTTATTATACACTTCTTCTTTGATCTGTAATAAAAGAATAAGAGAGTTTTGGTTTTTTTTTGGGGAAGACAAAATGGGTAGATCACCGTGCTGCGACAAATTGGGTTTGAAGAAAGGGCCTTGGACACCAGAAGAAGACCAAAAACTTTTGGCTTATATTGAAGAACATGGACATGGAAGTTGGCGTTCATTGCCCGAGAAAGCTGGTAAAATGAAACTCTTTATATTCATCTTTGTGCTCTAAATATTCAAAACATTCTTTATCATTTATCTTCCTTCATTCTCAATCTCAGGTCTACATCGATGCGGGAAGAGTTGCAGACTAAGATGGACTAACTACTTGAGACCAGACATCAAAAGAGGCAAATTCAACTTGCAAGAAGAACAAACCATCATCCAACTCCATGCTCTCTTAGGAAACAGGTGGTCGGCGATTGCGACTCATCTGCCAAAGAGAACGGACAACGAGATCAAGAACTATTGGAACACTCATTTGAAGAAACGGTTGGTAAAAATGGGGATTGATCCAGTGACTCATAAACCCAAAAACGAGACTCCTCTTGGTCTATCCAAGAACGCAGCCACGCTTAGCCACATGGCTCAGTGGGAAAGTGCTAGGCTTGAAGCTGAAGCAAGGCTTGCTAGAGAATCTAAGCTTCTCCACTACCAAAGCAAACCATCATCCTATCATCATCATGGATTCACTTATAAGACATTGTTAACTAATTGGACAACAAAAACAAACCAAGGTAGAACAAAACAGAACATAGAAACGAAAATAGACATTATATTATTATATTTTGAAGCAAAAAAAAAAATATAGACATTATTTTGATTATATATCTTTTGTATGCAATGCAGATCAACAACAACTTGAATCTCCGACATCAACAGTGTCATTTTCCGACATGAAAGAACCATCGACCGGAGTCTCCGCGAAGATGGAGTTCACTGGATCATCCACGGGTCTGACTCTGATGAAAGAACACGAAAATGATTGGATCAGTTCAACGATTTTCGAAGCCACGCAGATGGAGGAAGGAGTCGAAGAAGGCTTCACGGGTCTCTTGCTAGGAGGCGATACACTAGGACGGAGTTTCTCCGCCGATAAAAACGAGAGGGACGGAGAGAATAGTGGTGGTGAGTGCAACAACTACTTCGAGGACAACAAGAACTATTTGGACAGCATTTTCAACTTCGTTGATCCTTCACCGTCCGATTCTCAGCCAATGTTTTAAATCAAAGGGTTGATATTTCTCCGGGAATGTTTTTGATTTTTTTTTAGTTACTAGTATCTGTATGAAACAATCATATGATCGATCTTTCATATGAGAACTTTCTGAAGAAAGAAAACAGTTCATAATAGGGTTACATGTCCAACCGCATACTGGTGAATACGAACAACTTAGACAATATCCTTGGACGAACACCACTAAACTAGAAACTATAGTATATTGGTTACATAGTGATAGTGTGGCTGTGGTGAAAACAGCACGTTGACATGTCGACGATTATTACTATAATAAATGTTGGTTGTTTCATGTCTTTTTCTTGCCTCTCTTGAATTCGATTTTTCCAATTAAATGTGTGAAATTTGATTTAAGAAACATCAAAGCCGAAATAAAGGACCGGCCAATATATTATTTAATGAAATAATAAATATGATAGTGGTGATAATTGGATACTCCCTCTGTTCCTAAAAATAGAATGTTTAGATAGAAACACGCATATTAAAAAAGTTATTTTTTGTCTAGAAAATATCATTAAAACTATAAATTTATAGTATTCAACCAATTATAAAATAGACTAATAAAATATGATTGGTTACACAGTTTTTAATAAAGTAAAAGTTACCTAGAAAAATGAAAACATCTTATATACTAGAACATCAAAATTCTGTAAAACATCCTATTTTTAGGAACAGAGAAAGTACTATTTATTTGGATATGAACCCCATGAAAGTGGACCTGAAATAAATATCCGAAGGGTTTCAGAAAGATATTAATTATTGTGTTGTTGTCATTCAGGGAAATACATGATTTTTGAACTGAAAAAACTTTCAAGGATCTAAGAGCACCCCCCATTAGTGAACTTATGGGGGTTCACACAAATTCCCAAAAAAAAAAATATTAAAATAATGGATAGTGATGAACTTGTCTCTCTCCACCTCTTCCTAGTGAACCTGGTTCATCACTGTAGCGCGGGCCCCACGGCACGTGGCGACCCGCGATTGGTCCGATTAATTATTATTATTTATTTTTTTTAAAAATGAAAATAAAAATCAAACAAAAAAAATAATGATAAAAAAATACTTTGTGAACCCCTTTCATGGGGTTCACTAATGTGGATGCTCTAAGGTGTGGAGTTTAGTTATCGGATGATTCAATATCCAATATATTATACGATGTAAAATTTATTGAGACTTTTAGAGTGATGCAGATAGAATCGTTCGTTGAAGTCGTGTGATACGGAAATAGTACATACATAATGGACTGTCGAAGTGAATCGTAAAAATGTTGTTCATAAGAGACTGGTTGAAAAGGAGATTCGTAATAAGATTAGCTTGATGAGAACAAAGAAGGTGAAGGGGATGGAGAAGCTGATGCAGTATTGGTTTCTAACAAGAATGTAAATAGTTTAGTGAGTTGAATTCTTTTCTTTTCATTTAGCTCATATATATATCTTAGTGAGTTGAATTCTTTTCATTTAGCACTAGTTGTATACAAGCTTTTTTGATGTATAAATTTAGTATTCATTAAAAAAAAATTGTTGTTCATAAAGTTATTTATCAATATCAGAGATACTTGATCATCATATATAATATAAATAGAGATTATAAAATGATGCATTTGAATTTTAACAAATATTAAAAAAACTCAATAAAATCTTTAGCTAAATCGTTCTAATAAAAAAATTGATATCAAATGCAATTTTTTATGAATAGATTTTGATTCAAGTTTTGTGGAAACACATAAACTAAAAAGAAATATTTTCCAGTTCTTTCAAATTTATGCATCCAAATTTCAAATAACTAACTCCTAAAATATAATTATTGGCATCTCCTGGAAGAAAGCTTAATTAGGCCCATTTAGAGCCGCATTCAATATAACTCCTGAAGAAAGCTCCTAACTAGGCTCATTAACTCCGAGGCCCATTAAGAGACTAATAATCAGCTATTAGGTGTAGTAGCAGTAAAAGAGGATCGCGCCACCATCACGAATCGCGAGTTTGTGAGAAGACAACGACAAAGGATTTGGCGATGACGCTGCCTCCAGGTCTTTACTCCGGCACCAGCTCTCTTGCTCTTGTATGTATCCTCTCTCTCTCTCTCTCCGATTCGTTTATTAAAAAAAATCTTTTTTTTTTTATTTCTGAGTTCATCTGATTGATCCGAGTCTCTATGTCGCTTCATTGACCAGGTGGCTCGTGCTTCGGCTTTTAGCGTGGGTATCGTCTACGGGAGCATGAAGCTCAAGTTCCTCAAGGTAAATAGATTCTGATTATAGTATCTCCTATGAATCTCAAAATTCAGTATATCTGATTGATTGATGATTTGTCAGATTAGAATTGGTGGCTACACAAATCTGTAGATAGGAATTGATTTGCTCCTTTGTTTCTGCAACTCCTGAGTTCTAATCTTATATTCCTTTTTGTTGTATGCTCAGTACTAACAAATTACTTTTTTTTGCACCTGCAGATGACAAAGCCACACAAGGTTGAAGCTAATGCTCAGCATTAAACCATTTTTTTCTCCCTTTACAATAAAGATGGGGGGGGGGTGAGGTCATGTCTCCCCCTCGCAGTTATCAAATTTTTCTTCTTTTTGTTATTCATCTTTCAGCACTAATAAGAAACAACTTTGTGTCTGTTTAAAGCTTATTATACGGTTCCTAAGACCTTTTTTTGGAGCCAAAACCCGAGTCAAGAGCATCTTTACATTTGTTGTCACCATCTAAATTCACTTAACCTCTCAAATCAAATTAATTACAACACTAATTAAGGACCAGCCATTATATTACTAACATTGTCTTAGTTGTATGTCTTTCGACCATTTGATTTTTTGATCGCTGTTATACCGTCCATCGTTTTTGAGATGTATAGGAATGGTTCCCTGTTAACCTGACTACCCCAGTCTAGCTCAAGTATACTTTTTTTATTTGTTCCCAAAATGCATTCCCATATCCTCCTGTTTGGTTGTCAAAGATCGAGCATCATTGATTGAGATTATACAAACAACATTTTTTTATATGTCACATACACAGAAAGAAACACGGTACTGGGCATTTATATATATAAAAAAAACTGGTTTGGACCAGTCAGCTAGTGATATCCAGTAGACAAGTAATTAACCTCCTCTCTCACTATTCTCTTTCTCTACGTACTAAGCTTATAGGGATGGCAATCAAGGACCTGGACCGCGGGCCTGGCCCGTAAAGGCTTGCTGCGGGACGGGATTGGGCCTCCATTTGGTAAGCCCGCAAAATTGCGGGCCTCGCGGGACGGGTTCAAAGCGGGACGGGTCAAAAGCAGGACGGGTCGAAAGCGGGATGGGCTTAACCCGCAGGATTTTGAAGACCCGCAACCCTAAGTCCCCATTTCTGCTTTCGCCTAAAACATCGAGAGAGAGAGAGAGAGAGAGAGAGAGAGAGAGAGAGAGAGAGAGAGAGAGAGAGAGAGAGAGAACGATTCTTATGACTTTTTCCCCATAAAACATAAGGAGTTCCGGCGATGATGCATGATTCGAGCTCCGGTGATGATGATTCGAGCTCCGGCGATAACGACTCCAGCTCCAGCGATGACGATTCGAGCTCTGGTGGCGATGTCGATTCGAGCTCTGGTGTTGTTTTGATTTGGTTTTCTCTTTTTATTACACACAACTATGAATTGCTTTATTACAATGTGATATTTCTTGTTTAAGTTGATTGGTTTTGTTTTCAGTATTGTGAAATGGTGTTTTTCTTAAATTAAATTTGGTTACAGTGGTGTTGTTTAGGAGAAAAGTTAGTTGTATAACACGTCACTTGTATAATTTGGTAAAGTGATTCACGATTTTCTTTGCAATCCAAATAATTAAAAAGAGAGATGGTTTGATGAAGACATAAAACACTTGAGCCAACTTATTACAAAGATAACAACTCAATCAGATTCAAACTCAACAAAAGCTTATGCTGATAACAAAAGAAGGCTTTTAACTCAAGAACGCAAGCACAAACGGAGCTTTGTGGCATTGATTTTGATAAGTATTTAGTGAAGCTAAATGAGCTCTCTTCAACTCTCTTACACAACTCTTATACTTGAGCATTCATGAAACAAACTGTAGTAGGCGGTTTGATAAGGAGGCGTCCCGCGGGACGGCCCGCGAAGGCCTATATATTTTGCGGTACGGGTTTGGGCCGGCATTTTGAAGACCGCAGCCCGCGCGGGACAGGCCCGCTGTAACCCGCTCGACGACTAACCCGCTGCGGTACGGGACGGAACGGGATGGGTAAACCAGTTTGACATCTCTATAAGCTTATATTGTCCATACAAAATAGATTATTATATGTAAGCATCTACACTTTCACACATGTATCTGCCTCTCGAGTGTGACAGGCTGACAGCAGCGTGTAAATTGCAACCGCGAACAAATACGCAACGTCACCACTGGATAAGTAGTTATATATTTGGTTGCAATATCGCGTGGTGACTTTTAATATTGTTTATGTTTGTATTATACATTCACGTGATAGATGATTTAATGTTAAGCTAAACCTGTTAACAATTTATATACCATTGGCCATTGGCCTTTAAGCCATCTCAAAGGGAAATATATAAGCCTTCAGAATATATTGTATACGTAAGTTAATGTTGGTTCTTAATCTATGCGACTTGGCATGGTTGATAAAATATGTCTAAAGAAAAAACTATATTCTGAAGGGAGAAAGTGACTGGTTGGATAACTTTGTGGAAATTTGAGCACAAATACTAATTGTATAATCGAGATCTTGGATATTCGGTCATACAACGATTTCCACAAGAGTTATTTAATCAAAGATGGAAGAACACGTAAGTTAGTAATGATAAAACCTTCTAGTTTGTTACTGTGATGTTATGCTTTTTGTTTATGATGATGACCCATCCACCAATACCCTTCGTTTATATGTGTATATCCAAGACCATTGACTCTTGTACTATAGGGTATTTAAAAGGCAGCATATGTTTTTTATACTATAACAACTATTATGTTGTAGTCATAACATTCACGTGCAGTATAAACCTAAAGAGAAACCCTAATTGCCTACTTCATTCTTCTTCTTTCTCCTTGAGATAAATTTGTTTGTCTTATTTTTTTACTAGGGTTTTAACCTTCTAAGTTTAGACCGATTTATGCTTGTAGACACATGTATGTCGGAAACAAACCAAACAGATAATTTTTTTCTAAAAAAACAGGATTAAAAGTTTACTGATTGGAAATGGTATAAGAAGAATCAAATAGAGGTATTTAATAAAGTCAGTGTGTTTGATAATGTTTGCAAATGTTATTGCTATCGTGGTCTAGTGATTTTGTTTATACATAAACAGATAAACTAGGTTTTAAGATAAGAGAAAACCTAACCTCATGAAATAATTCCATGCATTCCCTAATTTATGCAGGTGTTTCTAGCTATGCTTTAGTAACGGTAACAATATGAAAAATCTCTAAGATACATACGCGAAACACAATATACTAGGATGAAGTTCATTTTGCTAATTATTGTTTCATGCGAAATGCTAATCTATATTATGAGGCTAAACTTCACAGAGGGGACGTTCATTTTAATAGACAACTGAGTTATCTTCAAAACCCTAGGATTAGAAACATAGAATAGAGGCGAGCTGCCGATCCTATCAAAGCGGTTTGGTCATATTTAAATATAGGTATTGCTTACCCCAACACTCTTCTTTCGTAACATTTTTTTTTTGGTAAAATGTTAAATAATCTTATTCCGTAACATAATAAAAAGAAGGAAATCATTTCACTTCTCAACTATAAATAGGTGCATTGTATAGCCTTTCAAATTTAACTACAAATATCAAATAACATAAGGGGATAGTAGGAGAAATAGAGTCAGAGAGAGAACAAAAGAGGGAATCAAAAATTCCTTTTTTCTTATAAATTTTCCAAGTATTACTTCTATATTTCTAAGTTATTGTTAAGATGGAAGATGTGAACAAGTTGAAACCCTCGTTCTTGAGCTCCGATGAGAGTCTGGCTGTTCATGCTGGTGCGTACGTTAACTATAGAAATCCATTTTCCCTTTAGGATTCTTACTACTTATCTGTTTTTCTTATCACCTCTTAACTATGTACTAGGAATCTGTTATAGGCTTATAAGGTTTGGATAAATCATATGTAAAATCTTTTTTTCCTATAAGTTCATACAAAAATATATTAGTTTGTTGTTTTATCCGCTTTGATCCAAATTCTGAAAGTTCAGATAACCTGAAGAAGTTACCAAAATATAATATCCGTTAGAAGATAAACATTTTCTGTTTCATGGAAATTTGTTATATTATATATTCAACGTTAAACATATACGTATATTTTATTTATATATAAAATATTTAGAATTTTATTATATAAAAAGTTTGGTTCCTCAAAATTTGTATTAACATGATCGACACATGTGAATAAAAAATTAAATTTGTGACATATATTAAAAATTATCTATAAATATATAACGAAAATTATCTAAAATAAATCATTAGCTATTCTTTTTATAAATCCTAACTAAAAGAGAACTGTAAAACTTATTTGATGATAAATTTTTAATTAAAAAACTTACCAGGATCCTAAAAAAAATCTAAACTAAATCTTACACACGACATAGGAAAAATTACAATAAAAGATATTTTTCATTTTCTTAAGTTTTCATAAAATTAAACATTAAACAAAACTCGTGCAACGCATCCAATGGCGAAGTTAGGAGTTTTGTCTACTGGGTACACTTTTGATATAAATGAATAAAAGGCAAACGTAAATAATGAACTTGGGTTATTAGTTATAGGTGCACGCCCTACATTTCACCATCTATTCTAACAATTTTTAAATGCTTAGTCTCTCAAAAATTGGAATATAAATAGAATTACACGTGCATGTTCACCCACAATGTATAAGATCATTTCCAACTTCATTTCATACTTTACTTAAAATAAAATTTAGAGTAAGAAATATTTTAATTCTACTCTATTTTTCATTAATAGTAGAAATAAAATAGGTTTACTCCATAAATGAAATAATACTTTTATTTTTTGTTCATTACTTTTTTTTCATTCTAAATAGAGTATATATTTAGAGTAAAATTCAACTCTATTGTAAGATTTATCTATTTTAAATAAAAAAATTAGTTTTATCTTGAAGATGTTCTGTTGCACAAAAAAAAGTTTTTAGAGATGTTCTAAGGTGGCTTCGCCCCTATACCCATATCTAGTTGTTATTAATAAAAATAATATATAAAATAATTATTAATAAAATAAAAATAATTTCTTTTAAGCTTGTCGTACTATGTTGGCCTTTGGTTTTTTAATAAAACGAGATGACAAAAAAAAATATTGCAATTGTTGTTTTTTTTTTTCTGTTAAATATAAAATAATGCAATTGTTGTTTAGGTCGACTACTTCCTTAGTCTTTTTTTTTTCTTTTTTGTCCTCGTTTACCTGCATGTAAAGTAAAACAATTCTTCCTCTTGTTCTACATCCTTTACGTGTTAACTCTCCGACAAGCCTTTAATTATGGGGATAGTCAGAAGTGCTTGCCTCGTTTAATTTGTTTTGTCTTCTTTTCATTCATTTGATAAGAATGTCAATTTCGTGACTGGACAATGTGTTTGATGGTTTATCGTCAGGTGAAAGATTAGGTCGTGAAATAGTCACAAATTCGATAACGATCCCTATAGTAAGCACAACGACTTACTTCTACAAGAATTCCTCCGAGCTTATCGACTCCAAGGTCCGTTTATAAAAACATATGCTTGTCCTTAAGATTTCTAAAAGAAGTATGTTAATTTGATTAAAATCTAATCCACTTGTGATGATTCTAATGATGGTTAACCAAAAAGGGTAATATTCGTTTATAAAGATGACTCTACTTTCATTGTTGTAGGAGAAACGGATTGTATGTCAAGAGTATATTCGTTATGGAAGTCCAACGAATATGGTACTCGAAGAGAAGATAAGGTCTCTCTCTCTCTCTCTCTCTCTCTCTCTCTCTCTCTCTCTCTCTCTCTCTCTCTCTCTCTCTCTCTCTCTCTCTCTCTCTCTCTTGATGTATTTGATTACTACTCCTTTGCTGAGTTTTTTCTTCGTTTTAATTGTTCATTATATGCTCTCTTGATTAGTGCACTTGAAGGTGCTGAATCAACTTTGGTTATGGCATCTGGTATGTGTGCAAGTACTGTTGTGCTGTTAGCAATGGTTCCAAGAGGTGGACATATTGTGACAACTACGGATTGTTACAAGGAGACAAGGATGTTCATTGAGACTTTTCTTCCCAAATTGGGAATCACTGTAAGAATATCCCAAATTTCATCACTTTCTTTTTTCTCTTGTTCCCTTGTGTGAGTCCACCGATTAACCATTTGTTATGTGTGTTTCCAGGCGACTCTAATTGACTCTACTGATATCGCGGGGCTTCAAGCCATAGTTAATAACCATGAGGTCTTATATATATATAACTTATAACATGCTTTTTTGTTTGTTTAAAACTTGCTATGAGTTCTCTTTAGGATATGTGAATTATTATATGTTCTGTTATTCAGGTTTCTATGTTCTTTACTGCGTCCCCAACAAACCCGTTTCTCCGATGTGTGGACATTAAGTTGGTTTCTGAAATCTGTCACAAAAGAGGAACTCTTGTTTGTATAGATGGTACCATTGCAACACCTTTGAATCAAAAGGCACTTGCTCTTGGTGCTGATCTCGTGATCCAATCTGCTACTAAGTATATTGGAGGCCACAACGATGTGCGTAAATAAGAATCCAGAACCGTGCTTGGAAAAAAAAGTGATAAAATGATTCTGTGTTCCTTCTGTCTTTCTAGGTTCTCGCTGGATGCATATCTGGTTCAATGAAGTTGGTTTCTGAGATCCGTATTATGCATAATCTCTTGGGAGGCACGCTTAGTCCGGTACATATCTTTAGAGGAAATCCTCTCGTGCTATTTCTCCGAACCGGTCATGGCATAGCCAAATGAAAAATTGGCCATGGACTTCCAAAACTTTTCAGTTAATATATATGGCCATAGGCCCCCAAATTGTTTAAAAATAAAACTAAAATCGTTATTAAATTGTTTAAGGCTCTCATAATCTATCTCTTCTTATGTAGAAAATTATGTTTGTGTCAGTATGGTTCTTTAAGATATAGTTAGAATAGGTCGTATATCATCAGAGAGTTCTAAACTTTGGATAATGGGGTCTTTTGCAAAACAGAACGCTGCGTATTTACTCATCCGGGGCATCAAGACGATGCATCTTCGGGTAAAACAACAGAACTCAACCGCTTTGAGAATGGCCCATGTTTTAGAAGCACATCCCAAGGTTTTTTTTAAATATTTTTTCACTACGACCCTTTTCTCATTTCCACATTATTTATTAATTTTTGTATGTGAATTTCCATGCAATATGATCGTGATAGGTGAGCCGTGTCTACTACCCTGGCCTTCCTAATCATCCCGAGCATCACATAGCCAAGCGACAAATGACTGGTTTTGGTGGTCTAGTCACTTTCGAGGTGAAAATAATAATCAAATATACATCACATTTTATGAAATTCTGATACAATCTTGAAATGTGTTTTGGTTCTTTTCTTTTATTTGCAAATAGATTGATGGAGATCTAGAGACTACGATCAAGTTCATCGATTCTCTCAAGATCCCTTACATTGCAACATCTTTTGGTGGATGCGAGAGCTTCGTGGACCAACCCGCCACAAGGAACTGGTATGATATTTTTCTCAAAACATTTAAAAAACATTTTGTTTACTTGTGGTCACATGCATATAAATGTTTAAATGGTTTTGATTTATAGGGATGTACCACAAGAAGAAAGGCTCAAGTATGGACTCAAAGACAACTTAGTTCGTTTCAGTTTTGGTGTTGAAGACTTTGAGGACTTGAAGGCTGACATTCTTCAGGCTCTTGAAACCACACCAACCAAAACTTCATCGGTTTCCCACCAAAAGGGTGCAGTTTTCGACTAAAACTAGTTCTTGAAATCGTTATGCAATTACGCAAACACAATGTAATATATTTTTAAAAATTTAAGCAAATCTTATCACATGCTAAACACATCTTGGAGTTCAGGACTTGTCAAGATCTCAAAGAAGAATATGATAAAAGTAAGATGTTTATTCTTGGTCATACAGTTTAGCCCAATAATAATCTAGAGTCGTGACTAAAGAGTGTGTAAAGGATATTATAAAAATAACAAGAGGATTTAATACTTGTGGATCCGGTGCTAATTATACGTTAAATATTAAAGGAATCTCGTAAAATATATGTAGGACGAATCTCATAAATTCGAATATAGAACGAATATTAATTACAGATTAGTTTTCTCTAATAATATAGTTGTAGATGCCTGTTCAAGCCCGCCAAAGGCTCGTTTCAGGTGGAGAGTCTTGTCTAAGAGCCACTTTAGAGAAAGTTATAACAATGATGTAATACTATAATAAGAATTATATGATGGACTTTGATGGACCTTGATGGAAATAGTATATATGCCTAACCACAAGTTGGTGAATATAAAACACCCAACAGTTTCGATATATTCGACTGATAATTTGTAAAATTAATTAATGCTATTTCTTGTTTTTTTTTTTGCTTAATGCTATTTCTTGTTGTCTAGCCAATTTACGATTTTCCTTTTTGTTGGAGCATTCTAACAGATTATTTATCATCAACAGTACCTAAATATTCTAGCATCTAATTAAATTTTGTCATTTAAAATGTTTGACTGAGTACAAATTAATTCAGAGCTAAATTAATTTGTACTATTTAATATCCGAATTAATAACAAAAGACTTTTATAAAATTAAAAAAAAAAATACAAAAAAAAGGAGACACTGAATGGTTCAGAGTATTTAAAAAAGATCAGAGCCATCCACGTCTACTTCATAAGATTCCTCGCGCTTTCTAAGATTCCTCCTCTTCTCTCTCTCTCTAGAATTACTTAAACCAAATCCCTCACCGTCCGTTCATATCCAACCACCATCGCCATCTCTCTCACTCAGATCCAAACACAGTTTTTTTCTCTCATGAAATTCGGAAAAGAGTTTCGAACCCACCTCGAAGAAACCTTACCAGAGTGGAGAGACAAGTTCCTCTGCTACAAACCCTTGAAGAAGCTTCTCAAGTACTACCCTTACCCTCCCCCCGCCGACGATTCTTCTAATTCCGACCAGATCGACTCTCGTCAGGTCTTTGCCGACACGACCAACTTATCTTCCGCGGAAGACGACGGTGTAAGGCCCGCGGAGGATCTTCAGGACTCGTTCGTGAGGATACTCAATGAGGAGCTTGAGAAGTTTAACGACTTTTACGTTGATAAAGAAGAAGACTTTGTCATCAGACTGCAGGTCCTCCGCTTATTCTATCTGATTAAGTGTTGATTGAGTATGTAGAATTGAATCGACATTCCAAAGTTTATAACTTTTAGAATCTTAGGTAAAGAATTGAAACCTAATAGTTCTAGCGATGATCGAGTTGTGATCCAAGTAGATTATGTATCTCTGTTTCGTGTCTAAAGGACAGGACTTTCGAGACTTGTAATATTCAATTTGAGTTTCTAGAAGATGGGCTTCTAATTTTAGTTCACTAGTAGTGCAGAGGCTTCTTATGGTTGTGGATTGTCTAACGATATCCTCTCTTTAGTCTTTTACGTCAGGCCATTATGTTTTATATTGCTTGTGGTTCATCTTAAGCTTTAATTGAATCGTGTGTTTTATTAGGTTCATCAGTGTGTTATTAATCTGTTTTTGTAAACAGGAGCTGAAGGAAAGAATCGAGAAGATTAAGGAGAAGAATTGTAAGAATGGGGAGTTCGCATCGGAAAGCGAGTTCAGTGAAGAGATGATGGATATTCGCAGAGACCTTGTCAGTATTCATGGCGAGATGGTGCTCCTTAAAAACTACAGTTCCCTTAATTTTGCAGGACTTGTCAAAATTTTGAAGAAGTATGATAAGAGGACAGGAGGACTTCTTCGTTTGCCTTTCACACAGGTGGTTCTCCATCAACCCTTTTTTACAACTGAGCCACTTACGAGGTTAGTCCGTGAATGTGAGGCCAACCTTGAGCTTCTCTTCCCATCAGAAGCCGAAGTTGTGGAGTCTTCTTCCAACGCAGTCTCAACCTCGCATCAAAACAACTCACCGAGAATCTCTGCTCAGACTTCTTCAACTCTTGGAGATGAGAATCTTGATATATACAGGAGCACACTCGCTGCAATGAGAGCAATAAGAGGGTTGCAAAAGGCCAGCTCGACCTACAATCCTCTATCGTTCTCCTCGCTTCTCAAGAACGAGGATGATGAGACTGTAACGGCTGAGAACTCTCCAAACTCTGAGAATCTGCAGAGCAAAGATGAATCAGAGAAGGAAGACAATGGACCTTCCCCCTGAGATTTAGAAGAGGACCATGCCTCCTTGTGATCAAGATTTTGCTTCTTCTTATCACCCTGACGTGTCCTAAAAGTATTAACACATTTCAACACCTGTCCGGATCCCTTTTTTAGGTTTCTTTACATTTTGCAGCTCACAGCTTTTGTAATGCTTTCGAATTGTAGAAGAACAGCACTTTATAAGATCTTCAATAATTTGGTTCTTCATTGTTTCCAAAACTATTCTCAAGAATCAATATATTGTACAGCCCTTTGATCTGTTCACCAGTAATCTGAACAAGAACAAGAGCCTCCCTTGAACTGATGAAATCTATTTCTATCTCTGATGATGATTTCTCGGTCATAAACCATTGAAATAATCTTCATAGCTGAATGACAATCCTGACATATCCTCAGATTCTTGAAGACATAAAGAGGTGTCCTCGGTTTCGTTACCATAAGCCCGAAACAGACGGCCAGTTTCTCACTGTGAAAGCACACAGCTTGCTCTTTGTCCTCCAAGTCAACCTCCGAGGGAGAAAAATGAGGGACATAACCACCTGATCTAATCCGTTCAATCACTTCATTCAACTTCAAGTAGATCTCTTTCGTTCTCGGGTGTGATCTATCTCCTGCACTAAACCGATGAACCGAGCCGCTCAAGTGAATGGAACTCATACCAGGTGTTTTCCTGATTCCTCTATTTCTCATACTTCCTCTTAACCTCTCTACAACGTCACTCCTTCCTTCTGAAGCGTACATGTTGGATAAAACTACTTGGTATCCCATGTTGCCTGGACTCATCTGAACAAGCTCTCTTTTGATCCGTTCGGCTATCTCCAGCTTTCCATGGACGCTGCACGAGCCTAGTAGCGAACCGAGGACAACTTCATTCGGAGGCACTTTCATTCCCCTCATTAAGTTCTCTGCTTCTTCAATACGACCAGCTCTCCCCAAAAGATCAACCATACATGCGTAATGTTCAACCTTAGGTTCCAAACCATAGGATCTCAGCCTGTGGAAACATCGCCAACCTTCTTCTACCAACCCGGAGTGGCTGCAAGCACTTAAGACAGCACTGAAGGTTAACTCATCTGGCCGCTTCACCTCTCTTACCATCTCCGGGAACATGTCAATCACCATCTTGCCTTTCCCGTGCATCGCTAACCCACTAAACAAAGCGTTCCACGTCACCACATTCCTCTCACGCATCAATCTGAAGACTTTCATGGAAGAGTCTATGTCTCCGCATTTGGCATACATATCAACCAATGCCGTTCCCACCATGACATGATCATTACAACTCTCTTCATCCTCCTCCATCTTCAACGCATAAACATGAACCCATCTTCCAATAACCATGTTTCCTGATTGCGCACAAGCCGATAGCACCGAGCAAAGGGTGATGAAATTCAAACAATACCCACATTCAAACACCATTTCCTCCAGAAGCTCCAATGCCTCACCTGTAAACCCACCTCCCACATACCCAGCAACCATAACCGTCCAAGCAACAGCGTTCCTCTCAGGCATTCCATCGAAAACCTCTCTTCCATTCTCCAACCCTTCCCATTTCACAACCGCGTCCAAAACCACCGTCCATGAGACAACATTCTTCTCCTCTAACGTCTCGAATAAGCGTCTGACTTCACCCACAAACCCACATTTCCCATACATATCCATTAAAGCGTTACAAACTTTCACACTAGTCAAAAGTCCCATCTTTACAGCAAACCCATGTCCTTGTTCACCGAACCCAAGATCTTCTAACTTGGCACACACGCCAAACAAGCATACCGCAGCCACGTCATCAATCTCTACTCTTTTCCTTCTCATCTCCACGAAGAGCTTCATCGAATCAACCAAGAACCCGCACCGGGAAAGAGAAGACAACAAAGTGGTCCAATCCACATTGTCTTTTTCTGTGAGAGGAATTTCGTCGAACACCTTCTGGGCGTTAGTCATATCACCGGAGGCAGCGTAGAACTGAAAGAGAGAGTTGCTAAGGTAAGAGCTCGGAGCTTTCTTCAATCCAGAAGTGGTCAAAACGCCGTGTAGCTCCTTGCCGACACGGAGCAACGAGCGGTGCTGCGCACAGTGTCTGAGAAAGAGACGAACTTTTTGGTTCGATAAGCATTTCATAAGGTAATAAAATGATCAAATGTTCGTTTTTTTTTTATTTTCCAGCCTCTCAATCCCAACAACTGATGGAATCTTTGCAGACAACGGTTCGAACTTTTGGTCTTGTGTTCAATTTTCCCGGGAAAAAAATATTCCTTGCATCAAACTTTCACATAACGGGCCTTATTGGGCCTTTATTCTGGGCTAAAGTGCATGCAGCCCAAAAAAAGATTGTCCAGAAGCTTCGTTATATTTTCAATCTAGAATTCTCGATGTCCCCACAAGTCAGCATCATTTTCATATTCTTTTAGGGGGTCCATGTGAAATCAGAAATCTACTTACATCCCCTCCATACAAAATTTTGAAACACACATTACATAAAGATACACGTAACTAAATCTTGTTCTTTTGTTTCATACTTGAAACATATTAATTTCAATCTATTTGGTAATAGATTTGTCATTGACAGGTTTACGAAAGGGACATGTGGTGGTTGGATTTCAATACTGGAATTACGTACAATCACAGATACATTCACATGGAACAGATAAGCCAAAAAATACGTTAAAAATTATATTAAAACTTTTATGTTTTTTTTTTAATAATTTCATTCACACATGATCCAGATAATACACTCTTTTTGTTCAACATTTAATTTTCAGCAAATAAATCAAGTACATCCCTTTTTTAGACAATTGATTGAAAGATACGAAAAAAAAACAAAAGGTTACAAACCAAACATTACAAAAATAAACTTAACTGATTGGACTTTCTAGTTTAAATGCTTTCCCTGAAAAGAATTTTAGGTTTTTTTCTTACATCGGATTGGATCCAAAGAACTGTGAGATTGGTGTCACTTACCACATCCTTAACAGGGCAAACGGAATCATGAACTGAGCGAGACCTGTGACCACTGAAACTGATCCAATGTTCTTGACAGGTGCAGATTTTGGCGGAGGAGGAAGCTTCTCGACTTTAACAGCGAGCTTCATGCCGCCGTAACAGCCACCCTTTCCGTCTAGAAGATAGTAGTGTTTGGTCACGTTGAGAGGGACAACGTCTCTCCCAGCTCCACGTGTCCAGTTTACGAGAGGATGGTCGGAGTTGCAGTTTTCGTAGTCGGTCTTGTTTACTTCGAGAATGTTGTGTTGGTTTCTGTCGAACACAAAATCTAACAAAGAGACCATAAAACATAACATCATATCAGAAAAAGCAAAAAAAAAGGCCCATTATTTGAATTTTGAGCTAGAGTGGTAATGTCTGATTAAAGATTTCAAAGTGTGACAAAAAAATGTTACTGTTTATGGGAAACCAGATCTGGACCAATCAGGAAACATTTATGGGAAAAAAACAACAAAACTGATGAGCCTTAAATGGCATTGTTCGAAATTCAGAACATTGGTAAAAAGTTTGAAATCTTTTGAAATTATCACTAGAGTTAAAGCAAAGACCATTTAAAAGAAAAAAAAACAGATCTAATATAAACGAATACGAGAGAAATGTAGAGAAGAGAGAGAGAGAGCATACAGAGCCAGTCACCGAGGTAGAAATGCTTTCCCTGAGCCCATATGGTATAGTTAATGTTTGGATTCCAAAACTTGTTGTCTCCGACTGTATACTTCTTGGCCGTTACTTCCGGCAGCGGCATTGCCACTAGAAAAGCAAGTATCACCGCAGCAATCAGCACCGTCAATCTCGCCATTTTTTCTCTCTCTATTAGAACTCTTCTCTCTCTCTAGACTTGTGGGTTTAGTTGCGCAAATTGTGATTTAGAGGTGGACTGGTGGGGTTTTCATAGCCCATCTTTTTTCCTTTTCTTCAACTGCTGTTGCTGTATAATCATAAATAAATTAAATTATTTAAAAAAATACATGAACCATAACACTTTTAATAATCGTAAATAAATAATAATAATATAACCGCGTTTGTTGCGGAAGACTTGCTGCTTTAACCACTTTTGGCGCGCCACAAACGCGTCGCCAGTTTTTTTATTCAATGGAGTTGCGAGTTTTCTTTCTAATTAAATTTGCCTTGAAATTGAATTATTTGTATTATTTTCTGTTAATTTTAATGTTGTTGCATTTCGTATTGATCATATACTAAACGAATAGTCGAATACAGATGTTAGATGAGCTTTAAGTTTGCATAATTTAAATTAACAATTAAGGAGAGTTAAAAGAAAAAGAGCAAAAAAAGCCATAGTCAAGATTGAGCTGACAAAAGCTATCTATTCTATTAAAACAGCAGCATGACCAATTGATAAAATGTTGTGTCCAATTTAAAAATATAACTGCAATGAATTGATTAATAGAATATATTTTTATTTGTCATGATATGTTAATAACTGCAACGATCCATGTTTTTGTAACTGCACTCAACTGATTAAATAGAATATATTATTATTTATAGTGATGTAACTGCATTGAACCATATTTTTATAACGGCATCGAACTGAATATAAATGCATGAACTATTTGTACACTTCGTAAGTTGGAGTATTTTTACATTTATATCATTGACATATCTTTTTATAATGATATGTTAATTGTTTCTCATAATCTCGGTTAAAAAGTATAAAATGTAATTATTAAATTATACACTTTATATTTGTTAAGAAATACAAAAGAAAACACTTATAGTAGTTTTAATTTTTATATTCACCCCTAATATTACGAAAGAAAATATATACTCTTTTCGTTTCCAAAAGATCTATGGGAGTGATTGGTTGAGTTGTAACAAGTGACTTTAGTTTTAACTTTTATCTACAACCTCAAAAACCACCAATCATGCTTTATATTCGTTTTTAAAACTACAACCAAAAAATTAAAGCTACACCAAAAAAAAAATAAAAAAAAATAGCTATAAAAGTCTTATTTTCTAAAGCTCCATCTTTTTGGTTGTAGGAAATTTTAAAGCTACATCTTTTAAAGTTAAATACAAAAATCCTACAGACTAAATTCTAAAGTAAATTTTCTACAGTTACAGTCCAACCAATCACCCTCTATGTTTTAGTATTTTCACACCTTTTAATAAAACATATTAAAACTTAGCTATAAATACATAGTTTTTATAATTTATATTTCTTATATTTTTAAACCAATAAGATTTTAAGAAATACAATTAATTTTTTAAATTTCTCATTTTTAGTTGAAAAAAATTGCATTAAAAATATAGAATATGTATCTTTTTGAAACATTTTTTTATTTAGAATATAGATCTTTTAGGAACGGAGAGAGTACTATTTTCACCGATTATTACATCATAATATCTAACTATAATAAACTTTGATATATTTTTCAAAAATCATTATCACACTACATTACATATAACTTATATTTCAATCCAAAAAATTGAGACTGATTCAATCAGACATTAATTTAATCAAATTTGAAATATTCTACACAAACATTAAATTTATCGATTAACAAAGCACGTGATGTTAAAATAAAGTTTAATGGGGTTTAAGTGATTTTTTAATTGAAATAAATATTCATATAAACTCATTTAGTACAATAGGTTTTAAATAAGTTGTTCGATTAATTTTTTTGATTAAATATGATCTTACTTCAAGTTAGTGAAGACCATATTAATATATATATAAATGGTTGAAAACTTTAGAAATAAATTTTGAAAATAATTTCTGAAATGTGTACGGCACAAGTGTATAGTTATGCAACTTTACATATTTAATATAGTTACTAAAAAATATTAAATTAAATTAATATTAAACATGAATTTGATTAAAAACTCAAATAGAAAAAAATAAATTTCTCAAAAAAAAATTAAAACAAAAAAATATACACGCCCTTTCAAAGGGCGGGTTAGAAACTATTAATTATGTTAAAACTGTTTTTTGCTTTTTGATTTTTACACGAGTCTAACAATAATGGTATATATAATCAATACTATCAAATTAGGAACATGACCTACTCATAGGTGTGGTATAATTATTTTAATAAAATTATAAAAATCTTTTATTAATTATTTTAAAAAATATTATACAAAGAAAAACACAGATATAACTAAAAACACAAATATAAAAACTAAAAAATTTTAAAATATAAAACAAAAATATACCCGCCCTTTTAAGGGCGGGTCAAAATCTAGTATATGCTTAGTTCTAAATCCAGACATATCCAGAACATCACGCTGTATGTCTATAATTTTATTATTATTATTTATATATTCGTTTATGACTATTATAATGTTACTTTATTTCAATTTATCAGACACAGATTATACGCTTTTTGCATGTGATGTCGTGATGATATCTGGTTTCTCATGAACGTTCCACTCTTTTATTGTCGGCCTCTCAATCTCATTACTTGATTGGTTTTCCGATTCACAGATATATTGTATTCTAATATACAATATAACCAGAAAAGCGAACTTGAGTTTTCCTTAATGCGATTGGTTAAAGAGAAGATACTAACTATGTTAGAAAAATGTTTGTGAATATAACCGTTAACGTTGTTGTTGATGAGCTTTTCTATAAAGGTTAAAGAAAAAGCTAATCACTGATTTCGCGACATAATTACGAACTAGATTTTGACCCGCGCTTAAAAAGCGTGGATTTATTTTTAAAATCAAATAAATTCTATTGAAATCATTTTTTATAGATAATATATAGTTTGGGCATATTTATCCGGAAGTGCGAATCGAACCATACCAAACTAAAAACAAAAAAATCAATTGAACTGAATTTCATAAATAACCTAACAAATAATATATCTCTCGAATAACAAAATAAATAGAATTGAGAACCAAACAGATACCTGAATTTTAAAAATTTAAATAATATAGTTAAATATTGGATTAATGAAAACCTATTTATATATTTAAAGTTTGACAAAATCCAAAAACTTGTCATTAACCCGTGAACCAACACCGGTTGACCTGACAGAGACCCATAACAATCTTATAATATTTTTAAAATTTTGATTACATTTCAGATATACATTATAATAGTATATAAAACTGAATTAACTATTTGATCCGCGATTTTAAAGAGCGGAAATATGTTGTGACAAATTTTACTTTAACAAAAATAATGATATTTGTTCTTTGCGTTTTTATATTTACAATATTTTATATTCAAGAAATCATTTTATTAAAAATTAAAATAATAATTTTTTTGACAATATATTTTGAGGTGTATATTCATATTCTAAAGGTTTGAAATTTTTTGTTAGTATATTTTAAAAGTTGCAGACTTTTATATTCATATTTCTTGAAAATTAAATTTGTAATATTTTGTATACGCTAGAAAATAAATGAGGATATGTATTTAAAGAAACCAAATATTCCACATGTTAGGGTAGAAAATAAATGAGGACATGTTTTTAAAGAAACCAAATATTCCACATGTTATGCTAGAAAATTAAATGAAACAACATTAGCAAATTATTTCAATATATATGGTATAGTTAAAGAAAATAAGGGTAAGACAAAAAAAATATTAATGAATAGGTGCAACAATTGGACTCCTTCTCTTAGTATAGATGCACGCGCGCGAGCCCAAAACTCGCCAACAATTATGTAACTAGCCCACTTTAGCTTCAGGCCCAACTAAAAAGCCTCGTTTGGGCCCAGAATTAACAATCAGTGAAGCAACCAAACATTATCTTTGGTTGGTTTCATCAAGACAAGACAAGAGACACAACCAGTGGTCGTCGAATCGGACAGGATGTCTTCAGTTAGATCCTTCCTCGACTGTCTCTTTGCTCTGTAATTATCTTCTTTCAGTTCAGTATTCTCCAAGCTGAATCGAGCTCGCTCTCTAAATCTTCAAGCTTTGCAGCAAACACAGTAAGCTAAAACAACACATGAACTCCTGCAAAACCCTATTCCGCGCCTCCCTCTCTTCATCTCCACTCGTTCATCTCCCAAACCCTAATTCATCATCCATCACTCTCGTCTCCTTCCGCGCCTTCTCCGTTCTCCGTCCAAATTCATCTACACACAGCTTCGCACCACCTCGTTGCGCTCTTCATGAAGCTGCCTCTCTTCCAGTACTAGAAACCTTCACAGAGACTTCCCCTACAGATCTCACCGTGAGCGTCAAGGAACTTCTGACAACCAACCGCAATGACGCGTCGAGCATGATGAAGATGGAGCGGAGGAGCTCCTTCAGCGGCGACCGTAGTAGAGGATCTTCGTGGTTCCCTTACGAGGATAAATTCAGGTGCGGTGACGTGCACCTTAGCAGCCGCGAGGTGTTGGAGGCGGTGAGTCCTCACATGATGGAGGAGAGGTCGGAGAGGTTCAGGCGTGTGGTGGAGAATCGAAGCTTCTCGGTTTGTCTTGTCGTTGAAGGTCTGTCTGATATTGGAAACATCTCTGCTGCGTTTCGCTCAGCGGATGCGTTGGGGATTCAGTCCGTGCACGTTGTTGCATCCGACAGCTACAAAAGGTGCCTCCTCTGAGGTTTGGCAATTTTCTGTTTCAGCTAACTGTCAGATTCTTGAACTGTGCATTGACACTAAAGTGATTGGATAGAAACGAAAAATTGATACTTTGTTGTGGGATGAAAAATGTATAAACATTTGATTGCATTGTGTAATCTATGTGTGTATATGTGTTTAGGTATAGGAACAATCGACATGTGAGTATGGGGGCTGAGAAGTGGCTGGACATTGAGCTTTGGGACACACCTAAAGATTGTTTCAAAGTCTTGAAGTCTCGCGGTTACAGGATCGCCACAACTCATTTGGGAATGGACACGGTACAATCCTATAAGGTTTGTTTTGGTCTTTTTTTGTTGTCTCTAATCCTACTCTTGACACATTTTTTTGTTGTTGGTTAATATGTAATAGGTTTCTATTTACGACATGGACTGGTCACAACCAACAGCAATAGTTGTTGGAAACGAGGGGAGTGGAATAAGTGAAGAAGCGTTGGAGTTATCAGATCTGTATTGCAGTATTCCAATGAACGGGATGGTTGATTCGTTCAATGTCTCAGTGGCTGCTGGGATTTTGATGCACCACGCAGTCTGTGACAGAACCGCTCGTCTGGTAATAAACCAGCTGCAGAATCTTTTTTAAGTTAGCTTTCAGTTCAGTTCTGGTTTTGTGTTTTGAAGTAACATATTTTATGGGTTTGAACAGGGAAGTCATGGAGATCTGTCGGAACAAGAGAAAGAGATATTGATGGCTGAGTTTTCACTTCGCCACAGTAGAAGCTCACTTTTTATTGCTTCCGAGTTTGCTAAACGTAGACAACAACAACACTCTCCTACCGTCTAGTTTCCCAACACTCTAGTTTTACATTCCTATTTCAAATGTAACATTGGTTCTGTTTTTACGTCACCGTAACATTAGTACTGTTTTCTCTACCTCCATTTTTATTGATTGATAAATTTAATAAAAATACTGAATCATTGACATCTATTAAAATTTACATTATTTAAATACACTAGTAAAAACTTCAATTCAATTAATAAATGAAATTTTAATGTTAAAATAAGATTTTTATAATAAATTTGGAAGTATTTCAACTTAACACATCTAAGACAGGACAGGAAAATAAGCCACAATTCTAATCGAACAAAAGCCTAAGAAAGTAATAGAAACACTGTTGCCGTTATTATTTTTGTCCGTCTCTAGGAATACACAATTAATCGATTAACATATCACTGCTCGTAGTCTGTATCCTCTCCTTGTTGCTGCTATCTTCTCCACTTGATCGTTTCTTAGACTGATGCGTCCTCACAAACTCATCGATTCTCGCTTTCAAATCGATGTCCGGTATTAACATATCCGATGTCAAATGTGCCCGGTTAAACGGGTCGTGCTGCAGCAGAAGCAAGCATGATCAGATCAAAGCCAACCTTAAATGATGGCGATCAACTGTTTATATAAGTTGAATACTTGCTTACATTGTCGCTAAGAAGATGACGTTGAATGATGGCTCGATCAACTGTGGTTTTTGAGCTTGGGAGTATCACTGGATCTCTCATTAGCGTGCACTGCAAAATCAATATTGAAAAAAGAACAGGAACAGACATTAGAGTAGGATTACTGAAACAAGATCTAGTATCTCCGTCAAATTAGAGAGAATAATACCTGAATTGGGTCGAGGAACTCGTCCGGTATTTCACCAAGTGCAGCTTCAGCATCCATAGCTTCAGAAGCAGCAGCTTTGGCCTTTGTGCCCAACTCCATAAACTCTTGAATGATTCTTCCATCTTCGCCTATTCTCCGAAGAACATCTGCTCCTGCGTCGAATAGCTGCAAAAACAAGCACTTGTTTTGTTCAGTAGAGAGACAGGCAAGTCATGATGAAAGTGGATCCGGTTTAGGAGGAGGATATGATGACCTGTTCGTTATATGATCGTCCATCACTGGATATGGCACTGGGAAATATGTTTTCTGAGTCTCCTCTTGCGAGATTGACATATATACGAACAATCTTCAAAGTTCACCAGAGATTCCGTTAAGACTTTTTTTTCACACATGTTGGTGAGGAGTCCGAGTAAGAACAGTAATCACTAACCTGTTTAAGCAACTGTCTTGGACGGAACTCGTACTTCTCAGGATCTTTCAAGCTTAAAGACTTACGCTGTGGACCCACGAGTTGTAACAAGAAGTAATTAAGCATATTCGCAACCCTCTCAACCTGATAAGCAACACACAATTAAACTATTCAGTAAGAATTTTGGGTAATCAAATCGAGCAGGTAATAGTTTCAGGTATAGAGTCAGATTAACCATCTCAGGGAGTAGAAATGGGGCTGTGATCTCCTCAGATGTAAATGCAAGCATAGTCACATCCTCATTAGCCAGCTTCATGTCAATTCTAACAATCTGCAGAGCAAAATAAAACTCTTTGAGGCATTATGAACCGAGTCAGAAATAAGATATAATAAGTGTAATCCACTAACATTCTCCTGAGAGTGGAAGAGTCTCGTTCTATCCTGTCTCTCTTGCGCTGGTCTCTGCTCCCACTCTGCAGTATTTGACATCTCTGCCTCGATTTGTTTAATCTCGAGAATTTTGTTAAGACTTTCATCCAGAAGAAAGATGCTATCATTGACTAAGAAGTTTAAGAAGTTCAAGTACACGCCCTTCTCTTCCTCTTTTGCAATCTGTAAACAATCAAAGTTTGGTAACACTATAACACTGGCACATGATGATGGAAACTCAGAGCCATGGTAAGGACACTAAGAAATTACCCGTCTCCACGCATTTCGGTGACTAGGCACCTGCCAAAGATACTCTAGAAGCTCGGCAATGTTGTGGCGAATGTTGAACTTGTCATAGAACTGCATTTGGATCACTCGGTTTCAGTCACATTAAAAGCGAGAGCCAATGGCCATTCAGGTTTTTAAAGCTAACAAATTATGAAGTACTATGCAATAGAGAGGAGCATGTTAGTCCAGATATGTTATAGCCACTAAACAAAGTGTATTTCAATCACCTGAGTGTGAGAACCCGTGAACTCAATGTCAACATATAGTTTCAGTAAATTCCTGACAAGATACTCGAGCGATAACTGATGGCCTTCAAATAGAGTAGATGTAGCAGAAGAACCACTACAAAAAATGATTTGAGATTAGTGGACCGCGTGAATGCTATACTTACTAGCAACAGAAAATGAGGACTTTAAAGCTTTATTTCATGGGAAGAAAAATAGTAAAATACCTTGAACGTGGCATCCAGCAGTTCAGAACTTCAACCATCTTTGCTCTCAGATACGGGTTTCTAACATATTCTGGACTTGCCATGAACATTATTATGAAGTTCATAAAGTCATCCTACAGGAAAGAGAACAGCTATCATCAATGCAGGTACAAAAAAAAAATCTAACTTCTGCAGACGGATGCGATGAGACTAAACATACCAACAGCACCCCATCCAAAGCTTTGGGGATTCTTGAAGCAAATATCAGTAACTCCATGGCATCTTCAACAAAATGCTCCGGCATACAGGAGAATTCCATGGGACAAGTTGAAGGTAAAGGCATCTTAAAGCCACCAACAAGTCCAACTAACCAAACAATGACTAATCGATAGAAAGAGATAGCTCGCTGGATAAAGTCTCCGTCCTTCAAAACAGTATACAGATAAAAACAGCTATTACTATCATGTCCTCGGTCCAGATAAAACGCAAAAGATGTTCTCAGAGCAGAGAATATGATTACAAACCCTTAATATTTGAGCCTCATGGCAAAGCTTGTCCTGAGAATACAGCTCTAATTCTTTTTCCATTCTAGTTATGTCAAGTTCTAACTGTGGAGAGGGTGCCTGATCTCTCATGGCTTTTAATGTTGCAAGATTGTCTTCGCCTCTCGAGATGTCCTACGTAATGCGACAAAGATATAAGTGAAGAGCGGTACAATAACTATCTTCTGCAAATCCAGGCATTAACGACTACTATGTCACAATCTAAACGATATTAAGTTCATGTTTTATCTGCAATTCCTTCTTGGAATTACTGTCAAATGCTTTGTCCAGAATATATGTCAGCAACCAAGTTTAAATAAGAGGTATTTACAAGATAGTTTATCATAATTGTCTCTCCATGATATTTAAAGTTCGGGAAAAAAATGATGGTTACCTGAGAAAGATGTTTGAAGTCCGAGAGTGCTTTTAGGAGACCCAAATTGAGGACCCTTGCAGTCATAAAGAAGCATTCACAAATGAAAGTGTATTTTGTCGTTGACTTTGAATTTTGCCGTGAAGCATTACCGCTTGAACTTGTGGCTTCTTTGGATTGCAACAAGCGACTTTCATTCTCGTTTCCAGCGTCATTTCCTTTTGCCGTATTATCCTTGTCAATCCACTCAGAAACTTCCTCGGATGATGCATGGAGAGCAGTCAAGTCGCTGGTATAAATAATTACATACTATTATTCAGCATGAATATATAAAATTCAGTGCGGAGATGCCTATCCAATTATCTCGAGGCCATACCTTAATTTTAAGCGATTCCCATAGAATGCATATTTTGGATCGATCTTATCCCTTTTAGTAAAATGCGGGTCCAAAAATGGTTCACATAGCCGGAGCATGACTGCGCTGAGGTTGCAAAACATGCCTGAGCTAGCACAAGAAACTGGATCAACCTGTCATACACAACAGTATATTCAAGAGTGCCGGATTATGCAGAAAATAAAATTACCAACTTAATGAAACCGGGAGGAGACAAATAACAAGGTATGAATGAAGATCCGAAGCAAATATACATCCTACTTAGGGATGATCACCTGTATATGGGCTCTCGACGCATTTGCATTGATCACTTCCGAAAGAAACTGTAGAACACACTCACGTGTATCGGTGCTTTTAAGTAAAATCATCAGTACATCATGCAGCCCACTGTACAAAATATTCATAAAGTTTTTGATCGTAGAGAAGGATGACAACAAATCTGCAGGACGACGTTCCGATGCTCCAGAGAAACACTGCTGCCTGACATTCAGAAAAACAACATAGACATATATTAGCATTGCTGTAACAGGCAAAGAATAATTTCTGACGTATATCAAGAGAACCTTTGATTTGCATAATTTATCCTTGTCTAGTGTCAATGTTCAATTAACAGACTAGAGTCTTCAGTAAAGACCAGAAAAAATACTCAAAACAATTGATTTCATCCACACTATTCTAAAAAGGGTAAAAACTAACAGAGAGCTAACTATTTTTTGTAACCTAGTTTGTAACTATGCTGGATTTGTATAATCATATGCTTAGTTTATACATCACCTAACAATAACAGGGTCATCTTATAAAACAAAACATCTTGTTCTTTCCTTTTTTGACCAAGTCTCCACTTTGAGTAGAGTTAAACAACATTTCCTATTGTCCTAACAGTCTGGATAACTAAACAACCCCAAAGATTACAGAATTCTTAGCAATAAAACTCACCCAACATCAGGTTGACTCTTGAACAGAGTATTATCAGGCAATGCGCTAATATGAAAGAAAGGACCGAGAATGCTCGTCAACTCCATAGCTCGACCGTTCATATAAGCCCCACGCGGAACCCACCACTCATGACTAACCAAAGACTTAGCTCCAACAGGCAAGCTTACAAGATACTTAAGCGCCCTCAACGGCGGCTGGAAATCTCCAAGCACAGACACATTAATAACCGAAGACCTCAAATCCTCATACAACTCCTTGAGAATCAAATCCAAGTTATCAAAATCCGAGTCCTTGAAAAACTCATCCAAAAAACCAGGAGGACACTGAACACCACCACTACTACTCCCACCACCACCACCAAACATATCCAACGAGCCAGAACCAACCTCTGAGAAGATCAACGGAAGCAACGGAGACGCGTTCCTCCTCTTCTTCGCCTTCCTGGCATCATCCGATCCCCCAAACAACTCCGGATTCGCCAAGTGAATCCTGCAGTACGAAACCGCGAGCCTCCTCGCGTCCCTGGTGACGATCTCCATCTCCGATCTCAGATTCTTGTCCTTCATCGACTGGATCTTCTTGGACTCGTCGTAGGCGCGGCGGTAGCAGCCGATTAGGTACGGGAAAGGCGGCTCGGCGGCGGAGGAGGAGGAGGGGAAGTTGTTGTTGTTGCCGGAGAGGCGGTCGATGAGGACTCTCTCCATCAGGTCGCGGGAGAGGAGGAGGGGTTTCCCTTCGCTGAGAATCTCGGCGGCTGTCATCTCTAGGTAGACGACTCGAGGATCGGAGGCGGATTCGGTTAGGGTTACGTGGAGGATCTTGCGGAGGATTATGTCCTCGATTTCGGATGGAGATCTTTGGGGCTTGGTGGTCGACATTGAGGGTGTGATTGAATCGATAACGGAGACTCTGTGATGAATCAGTTCAGAGGACTATCTATTGAACTTAATCAAGTTTAGTTATTGTAAAAAAGGAAAAAAAAAACGAAATTAAAATTTGCGGAAGAAGAGAGAAGACATCGCTGAGATTATTGAAGATTAAGATAAATCCGAAGGATACGAAACTACTCTAAATACGATCTGTGGTCTCGTACTTGGTTGTTCTTTACTTGATCAAGGAAGGAATATTTTGTTTTCCAAACTTGTTAGCTAAGAAATAAATACAGTATTTATCATATTTGGGCTTTGGGTCTTCGGGCTGATCATTATGATTCTACAAATACACATTCCTCCATAAATATCACAATCATTTGCAAGCCTTGTTTGGAATTCAGATTGATTGATGATTGATGATCGATGATCGATTTACGGCCAATTTTTTCGTTTTCATTTAAATTTATCTTTTGAAAAAGATAAATAATCTTTGCATTTATGAATTTATTTCAATGTTTATTGATAATCATCAGACTTTCTAAATTAGTAATGGGAATTCGGCCAAAAAAAACCTCAACTTTACAGGAATTGCCAAAACAAACATGAACTTTGGGGCAGAACAAAAAAACACCAAACTTTCATTGATTTTAGAATTAATTAACAATGTTTTCGCTGACTTGCCAATTTAGCACGCCGTCAACAAATTTAACAGAAATATTTGACGTCGTTTATTGTTGACGTTAAGTGAAACGACGTCGTTTTCAAATAAGATGAAACGATGTCGTTTTACACGATTTGAAATTAAAAATATGTAAACACCTGGATTCGAACCCAGGTTGGTTGGTCAAATAGAAAGGTATTTTACCACTGGACTACTGACACTTTCAATGTACTTACTAACATGTTTACTTTTATTTGGTACATATTAAATATAAAAAATTCTCTAAAAACTTAATAAGATCTTTAAAATTCCAAAAAATTAAAAAATAAAGAAGATTTTTATAAAATTAATTTAGAAATTAAAATTAAAAATAAAATTTTATTTTTCTTTTAAAAAATAAAAACTCTTCCAAAACTTTCTAAAAACTTAAAAAGATCTTTAAAATTCCAAAAAATTGAAAAAATAAAGAAATTTTTATAAAATTAATTTTGAAATTAAAATAGAAAATAAAATTTTATTTTTTCTTTTCAAAAAAATAAAAAATCTTCCAAAATTTTCAATTTTTTTAATACATTTGCTAAAAGTTGAAATTAATTATACACACATAAAAAGTTGATAATTCTAACTTTAATTTTTTGCATTTTATTATAATTTTAAAAAATTTGGATTTTTTTTTTAAAAAATGAAAATTTTGGAATTGTTTTTGATTTTTTAAAGAAAAACAAATATTTAATTTTAATTCAAAATTATTTTTATGAAATTTTTGGAAGATTTTTTTATTTTTTTTAAAGAAAAATAATTTTTTTATTTTTTTTAAAGAAAAATAAAATTTTATTTTCAATTTTAATTTCAAAATTTATGTTATAAAAAATTTCTTTATTTTTTCAATTTTTTGGAATTTAAAGTTCGTTTTAATTTTTTAGAAAATTTTGGAAGAATTTTTATTTTTTAAAAAGAAAAAAATTTATTTTCAATTTTAATTTCAAAATTAATTTTATAAAAATCTTCTTTATTTTTTTAATTTTTTTGGAATTTTAAAGATCTTATTAAGTTTTTAGAGAATTTTTTATATTTAATATGTACCAAATAAAAGTAAACATGTTAGTAAGTACACTAAAAGTGCTAGTAGCCCAGTGGTAAAATACCTTCCTATTTGACCAACCAACCTAGGTTCGAATCCAGGGGTTTACATATTTTTAATTTCAAATCGTGTAAAACGACGTCGTTTCATCTCATTTGAAAACGACGTCGTTTCACTTAACGTCAATAATAAACGACGTCAAATATTTCTGTTAAATTTGTTGACGGCGTGCTAAATTGGCAAGTCAGCAAAAACATTGTTAATTAATTCTAAAGTCAATGAAAGTTTAGTGTTTTTTTGGCGAGCCCCAAAGTTCATGTTTGTTTTGGCAATTCGTGTAAAGTTGAGGTTTTTTTTGGCCGAATTCTCAATTAGTAATGTGAAAGTATTTTGTGTCGTCTAATATTCTTCCTAAGATATATTTTAGTGCTGTAAAGATGGTAAATTATTAACAAGATGAAGCTATTGTGTAAGAGAAACTTCTTATGCTAATGCCTTCAGTCAAAAAAAAAAAAACTTCAAATGCTAGTTTTAAACTCAAATACGCATAATCGAAAGAGAGGTTTTATTTTACACAAGCAATGGAACAAAAACAATTGAGGACGAACAATGGATACAAACAATTATTTCAACCGATGATTTAGTAACTTTTTTTTTTGGTTTTACTCGAGATGATCATGCGGTCGGATGGACATGAACATTGCAGCATACTGAAGCAAACGGCGTTCACTGTTACCTTCCACGCTATGTTCCGACACAGGACTCATCGAACCGCCTACACCACCACATGTTCTCTTCCTGTACCGGCGCCACGACATTTGAATATTCACCGCAGCCCACGTCCTCCAGTTTGAGGAGTAGTATCTTGCAGTCCTCTTAAGACGTTCGTTTGCGAACTTATAGCGGAAATGATCTGTTATGTACCTAAGATCTTCGGATCCGAGAGAGAACGCCTCGATGTTATCGAGACAGACAAATGTTGCGGAGGAAGGAGGAAGACGGTCAATGAATGGACGACGTAGGCACCATGAGAGTAGCTCGTCGCCTAAGTAACCGCCTGGTTCGAGCGTACTAGTGGCTACCACGCCTTTGCTTAGGCTCTGGTTACGTTTCACTCTCCCACGCATGATGAATATCATTCTCTGTACAGGATCTCCTTCCCGGATGATCTGTGACAATCAACATAATAACCGAAGAACTCAGATTTTAAAAACTAAAGACAAAAAAAACACTCTTATGATGCGACAAGTACCTTTTCGTCTTTAGAGTAGACACGAGGCTTAGCACGATCGCAAATGTTGTCTAGGATCAAATCGTCCATGCCCCTGAACAATGGAACCTAAGAAAAAAACATATTATCAGAGACTTGATTAGTCTGAAAAGGATTCATCTAAGGTTTGTTTTCTAGTACATTGTTAATGAGATCAACGCAAAGATATCTCTTAATATCTCTCCGAAGACCCGGAGGCAGATCTTGTATAAGTTCCAGCTCGTCTTCTCCACCCAAGGCAGTCCATCTCTGCCGCTCAAATCTCCTAACTCTCTGTCTTAACCGAGAAGGCAACTGCCTACGTTTCATCCACCATTCCATATCCCTACACCGTATCTGCATTTTCCTCTTCTTTGCCATCACCGCGTGCAAAAACACCTACAAAAGAAAGTAATCAAGTTGTTAAAAACTTATGATTCCATCAATAAAAATATATAATAGAAGGAGAGACTTATCCTTGCATAGTTTACCTGAATGTTTCCGATCAAGAGAGTGAAGAGTAGTAACCCGCTAAGGACCATAACTATGCTGAAAACAACCTCAAGCCAGTTGCTTGTGGGCTCAAGATCGTTCCCGAATGTGCTGTAAAACGCGACACACAAATCAGAGTCAGTATTTGACAATTAGAGGTTATTAAGCGTGGAAACCTGAAACTCTGAAAGTACCTGAGAGTCATTAACCCCCAGAAGATAGGGTAAAGTATCTTAACGGCAAGAGAGTTGCTAGAGATGACCGGAAGCGCCCAACCGTAGATACCATATCGGAATGGTCCGTCAGAGTCTAAGCACATAGGCTTCTTAACCACACTGGTGAGGTTCCCAGATACGCATGGAAACCCAATTGTGCTACTGGGTGACACGAATTGGTAACAGACCTCTTCTTGGCAAGACAGACTCAGATTACAGTTCGCAGTCCTCATGCACTGCTGTCTGATACAAGAAGCCACACGCTGTATTGCAAGAACATACCAGCATCCCCCAGCTACCTGTAACCACACAAAAAGATTCCATGAAAGGGCCATCTTTAGTATCATTTCTCATCTTAGAAGTTGTTTTCTGTGCAGCCTTAGAGGACTTACATGAGAAGCGATGAAATACGCGATGAGGTTAAGAGCAAAACCCCACCAAATAGTCCCAAAAATGTAACCAGTGACCTTCTGCATCCTTCTCATCAAGCAGATGCAGTGATAAATCTTGGGGAGGAACTGGAACAAGAAGATCAGCAGAAGGATCGTCATTATCAGCTTAACCTTCTCTTCTCTTATCAGTTTTGGCACCACTAACCAAAACACAGCCTGCAAAAAAAACACAACACTTTCAATTCATGGGGGCTTAATTGACACTAATAAAATGTTTATGGTTATTTTAATAATATCGGAATAGTTTGAAGGTTTTTCTGAAAAATTTATTAACCTGAGGAACCGGGAGGATGACTATAACATCAAACCAGAAGCCAGTAAGCGAGCGTGCGTAGTGTGACGCGATGGCGCGTGGATCCCAAACGAGCTTCCCGCACCCAACCACGAGCGACTCTCTCGAGACGTATGCCAGCCTAAACTGAAGCCACACGTGCCACAGATGAAGAGCATCCAGGCACGTGCGAACGACCGTTACAACAGCCGCGAACGCGCCGTCCATGTAGAGGCACGCGGGTCCAGTAGTTCTTCCGATGGAGAGCGCGTAGAAGAAGAGCGGATCCACCGCCAAGGCCATCCCGCGAGCTAGAAGCAACGCGCGGTTCCACCTCTGCACGCGCTTGCTCCTGGGATCGAGAACTTCGCCGAACGGGCCCTTGAGACGTCTGATCCGGGCTCGAACCGGGCTGGGTGCGGATCCTTCCTGGATCGGGACTAGGGAGGACCCGGCGGAGGCACGCCACTCCGGCGCGTTGGCTTGATCGCAGCTTGTGGAGTGGAAGGCCGGTACGCCTACTTGAGTGCATGCGTAACACTCGCCGGAGCTCAGCACCGGCGTGTCGTCGCTACTGCTGCTCGATTCTCCACCGTTGTTTTCCGAGATTTCAGTTGTTTCCCGGCGGAGTTTCTGAGAAAACAGTCCAATCCACCTGAAAATCCAAATCGTTAACGATCTATTGTGAAGTAATTGCATGGTGGCTTCATAGGTGTAGAACAGTTAAGGAAACGAAGTGATTCTCCAGGAAAACTGTTTCTCGAGAAAATAATACGTTCTCATAGAAAGCCATGTCACCGTTGAGTGAAGAAACAAAAACACATTTTCGAAATTACTGAACATTTAAACGAATAGATATAAAATTATATACCTGAAGAGGAAGTTGGTGTGAGAGGGCATGATTGAAATAGAGGAACCACCATGGGAGAGACAGAAGATTTGCAGGTGGAGATTGGAGAGAGAGGTAGAAAGAGGAGATTGTATAGGCCAAGGAAGGTAAGAGTGTGTGATACGCATATCTCTGATAGGATTCGGTTTATTGTTCTGGGAGACTCCGGTACGATAAGATTGAACCAATATTTTTACCTAATTCAGAAACCGAACCGGATTTGCCGAGGAGGGGTGAGCTGTCAGGTGTCAGAGATGTGTGTGGTTACTGAAGAGAGAGAGAGCTCCTTAGCAACGGCCCACAACAGAGACACTGAACAAATTGGATTCCGTACAGATCATGAAGATTACAACGTTGGGGGACCCAAGGTGGACCCGACCCATTTCAATTATTATAAAAGTCAAGTGTCTCTTATTATAGTTAAATCATTCAAGTTTAGATCAGCCTAATTTACATGCTATAATCATTGAAGTTATTTCTTATTGCTGAATTATTGAAATTTAGATAAGCTTTAATCAAGTTTACTTGCTATAATAGGACATCTTTTTTTGGGTAACTAATAGGACATCTTATAATTCTAATTTGAGGATATAATATTATAGACTTGTAGCAGATAAGTTGGCAAAGGCTGATATACCAAACAATAGTCTATTTGTATTTCATTATTTTGTACCAACAATGATTCATAATTCTCTACATGAGGATTATATTCGTGCTACTTAAATCAATAAAATAGACGTTATAAAAAAAATATATATATTATAGACTTGTAGTATGTGTATATATAAATAATTTAATATTATACCATGCAGTAAAAATGGTTTCACAGACTTGATATTTTGCAATCAATTAATTGTACAAAGAATATGCTTTCATGATTCTAAATTGATATTTGTCTCTATCATCATAACATAATCATTGATAGATTTTTTGTTGTATGATAAATTGATACTTGTTTACTTATACGTAATGTACCTACCTATGGAAGTGTGGATTGACCACATGGGACGTAAGCCATATAACTAACACACACTCTGATATTAACGTTGTGAATAAAATAAATTATTTGATCATCAAAAAGTTAAAGGCAGAATAAACTATTGTAATGGTTGCAGAAAAAAAAAGAAACCTACTGTAAAATCTTCTCTCGTAGTTAGGCATATTTGTTGGTTAACATCTTACAGATACCCACTTATATTATTATAAAGCAGCACATTTTCTCAGAATTTCAAGATTACCTTTTATTCTACTAGTTTACATTAAATGCACCTTTGGGGACCTGTGGTATCAGCCACGTACCTGACAGCTAAGTTTCCACAAGGTGAGAGTCGTATAAAACCATACCATACGTTTATAGTTCGAGTCACGACCAATTTGAACGGATTTCACCCATTTGAATGATAATGACATGGTCGAAATTTAAGTGAGAGGGATTAGTGGAATACACATGAATGGGAGTGAAGGAGAAAAAGTATAATGGTAGAAGTTTCAGTCCGTAATCTTCGAAGTGTTCAGAATCAGATCACTAGATCACCAACCACTTAATAATGCATATAGATTTTTGTCGACATATTTTAATAAATAAACAAACGCCTAATTTAGCAATAATATATTTCTAAAAAAATAATAGCGAAAATGTGGAATATTGTCTAATGTACTATTCGAGCATATTGCAAGAAGACAAGAAAACCATGTGCAATAACTCGTGTCTATTTTTTCTTTCTTTCATGTCCATGCATGTAAGCTAAGGCCAAGACGAAAAAACTTAGGAGCCAAGTGGGCACAAGATGGCAAATAGAACGTGACATTATCTTATTCTATCGTATCTGGTTGGTCGACATTCCCTTCGATAGACTCAAATTCCAACAAACAGAAACATTTAAATACCGGTTTTGACCTTGGAGTTTTTGAACACGACATTTCTTTTGGTTTAGAGTTCGATACGCCAAGAAGAGCAAAGTTTTTTTTCAAACTAAATATTTCACCTAAAACCGTTAAATGATGCAGAAGCAACACATACATCATGTCTTTTTGGCAGATCTACGGGGAAGTGCCACACAAGCCTAACGAATCAGGCCCAACATATAAGTGGTCACCGGAAAACTATATAACGTTGCTAAAATACATTGCATTTTCAGAGAATATGGATTTTGAGACATCAGCACAATAACTTATTAGCTTATGGTTTATATCTCACATTGAGATAAATGTTATCATTCTGTTCTGTCACAACCAACTCACTAGAAGCTATGTACTATAAAGTCCGAAACTTCTTGGGCTCCAAAAGGTGTCGTTTTTCAATTGCTCTGTTTTGAGAAAGCTTCTTCTTCCTCCTTCTCAGCATCTGCCGTTTCTGACGCAATCTTTTTGAATGTGAGCTTTTGCTGAGGTAACTGACCATTGGAGAACGCTGTGACCTCTGTATCGATCAGAATGCCATCTTCTTCCTTGAAATCTCCTCTCAAGATACCTTTCGCCAGCTCGTTCTCAATGTTCTGCTGTATCACACGCTTAACAGGTCTAGCTCCGTAGTTAGGATCATACCCGAGGCTCCCGAGAAGATCCACCGCCGCATCTGTGATCTCTATCTTCATTTTCCTATCCGCAATCCGCTTCTGCACACGAGCCAGCTGTGGAATATAACACAAAAAGAGTGATTCAGTAAGGGCTTGAACAGCATAACCGTGCTGGACACATTTATCGAACCGAAAAACCGAATCAGAACCGAAAAACCGAAGGAGAATGGGAGACGAAAATTGAACGAATACCCGAATTTCTATAATATAAGATTATATACTTGTAAATAATAACTATATTTAATTAAAATAATCAATTAATTTTAAAATCTTAATTATAAACCAAAATACAGGAAAAAACTAATTACCAAAATACCTTTTTATCCAAAATATTCAAACTTTTATTTGAAGTGAAAAGGCATACCTGTAACCGGACGATGCTGTTGATCTGCTCACGGTCAAGAGGCTGGAAAACAATATACTCATCAACCCTATTCATAAACTCAGGACGAAAGATCGATCTCGCAGCATCCATCACTCTCTGCTTAATCGTCTCATAACCGAGCTCACTCCCCTCATCATCCGCGTTGTTGTTCAGTATATACTGCGAGCCAACGTTCGAGGTCATGATAATAACCGTATTGGTGAAACTCACCGTACGTCCCTGAGAGTCAGTAACCCTCCCATCGTCCAAGATCTGGAGAAACACGTTGAACACATCTCCATGAGCCTTCTCGATCTCGTCGAAGAGGATGACCGAGTAAGGCCTCCTCCTAACCACTTCAGTCAACTGCCCTCCTTCCTCGTATCCCACGTATCCGGGAGGAGCTCCGATGAGCCTCGAGACCGCGTGTTTCTCCATGTACTCGCTCATGTCGATCCTCACCAGAGCTTCCTCCGTGTTGAAGAGGTAAGAAGCTAGCGCCTTGGCCAGCTCGGTTTTGCCGACTCCTGTCGGTCCCATGAACATGAAGGAAGCTATCGGACGGCCTGGATCCGACAGGCCGGCTCTAGACCGTTGGATCGCTTCGGCTACGGCCGTAACTGCAGGGTTCTGACCTATAACTCGTCTATGCAGCTCCTCTTCCAAGTGCAGAAGCTTATCTCTCTCGGACTGTTGGAGCTTGGAGACAGGGATGCCAGTCCATTTGCTCACGATCTCTGCTATGTCGCTGCCTAACACCTCTTCTCTAAACATAGACTTGCCAGAGCTTAAGTACTCGTTGAGCTCCTTCTCAGCTTCGTTTAGCTGACGCTGGAGAGAGTTTAGGCTTCCGTATTTGAGCTCTGCTGCGCGGTTTAGATCGTACTCGCGCTCCGCTTGCTGGATCTCGAGGTTGACACGATCTATCTCCTCTTTGATGGACTGGAGACGGGACATGACGGACCTCTCGTGCTCCCACTGCTCGGTTAACTCGGCTTGCTTCTCCTTTAGCAAGACTAACTCCGTTTCGATCCGGTTTAGCCTCTCTCTTGAAGCTTTGTCTGTGTCGTTGGTGAGTGAGAGTCTCTCCATTTCGAGCTTGATCACCGCGCGGTCAAGCTCGTCGAGAGCTGTTGGTTTTGAAGTGATTTCCATTTTTAGTTTGGCTGCTGCTTCATCAACCAAGTCAATCGCTGTAAAAAAAACAAATAAGTTAGTAACATTTGTGTATTAACGAAGATCATATGATGATGAAATGGTAACAAACCTTTGTCAGGTAGGAACCGGCCGCTGATGTAACGGTCAGAGAGAATAGCGGCTTCCACTAGAGCACTGTCTGAGATGCGAACTCCGTGATGAAGTTCGTACCTTTCTCTCAAACCACGGAGGATCGAAACCGTGTCTTCCACGGTAGGTTGATCAACGTAAACCTGTTGAAACCTGCGTTCCAAGGCTGGATCTTTCTCTATGTACTTTCTATATTCATCAAGCGTTGTTGCGCCGATGCATCTTAGCTCGCCTCGACCCAACATTGGTTTTAGTAGATTACCAGCATCCATTGCCCCATTAGTAGCACCTAAAGGAAGGAAGGAAGATTCTTCAAAATCATTGCTGAATGTACAAACTGTTCTTATACAACGAAAACGGCGTTGCTTACCTGCACCAACAACTGTGTGTATCTCATCGATGAACAGAATAGTTTGGCCTTCTGAGTCTGTGACCTCCTTAAGTACAGCCTTTAGTCTATCTTCGAACTCTCCTCGATACTTTGCTCCAGCAATAAGTGCCCCCATATCAAGAGATATCAACTGCAAAGAGACCAGCAAACGATTGTAAGAAAAAAAGAAGATAAAAGTATGATGTTATAGTTTGAATACCTTTCTGTTCATCAATGCTTGAGGTACATCTCCTTGCACAATCCTCTGAGCAAGTCTGTTTCCAAAATGTGGTATCTTAAGCATCACATAAACATATGGTTTAAGTTTCTGAAACTTAGTGTTGTGACAATTTACCCTTCTGAGATTGCGGTTTTACCAACACCAGGTTCACCGATCAACACAGGGTTATTTTTAGTCCTCCTTGAGAGAATCTGAATGCATCTACGGATCTCATCATCTCTTCCAATCACAGGATCAAGCTTCCCTTCTCTCGCCATCGCTGTCAAATCTTTACCATACTTCTCCAACGCCTCATACTTGCCTTCCGGATCTGTCAAAACATAAACAATTAACTCTATATACTCTTACAAACTCTCAAACCTCAAATGATGTAACCAACCTTGGTCAATGACTGATTGTTTCCCTCTAATAGACTCAATAGCAGTTTTCAAACTCTTCTCAGATATCTGAAAATCCCTAAACAGCTGTTTCCCAAACCGCTTGTCATCAACAAAAGCAAGAACCAAATGCTCCACAGAGACATAAGAGTCCCCCAAGTCTTTCTTATACTGTCTCGCCCTCTGAAACAAACCTTCCAAATCACGCCCCAACATCGAACCAGCAGCTTCTCCATACACCTTTGGCTGCCGTTGAATGAACTTATCCGTCGCTTCCAAAACCTTAGTGTTATCCACACCGATCTTAGAGAAGATCCTTCGAGCTAAACCGTTCTTCTGCTCCAAAAGAGCTTTCATAAGATGCTCCGTCTCCACGATCTGCTGCTTGTTCTCTTTAGCCACGTCTGGTGAAGAGACTATCGATTGCCACGCCATCTCTGTGAACTCTTGCTGTGTAAGCTATACACAAATCAAAAGAATCGTGTGTCAGTTTTCATGTACGGTTACAGTTCAGTAGAGCTTAAAGTTTGAGACTTTATACCCTTCCGTTAGAAGAAGCTTCGCATCGGACGACGAACGGTTGATGTTGAAGTCTTCGAGTGAGCCTCGCGCTCTGCTTTAGTTTCAGTGCTTTGAAGGAAGTGGGCTTCGCCGGGAAAGCCACGGAAGGTTGGAGGTGAGAGAAAGAGGAAACCTTTCGGGAGTCTGATCCTACGCCGCCGACGATACCACTAAACGCCGCCGTTGCAGTCGTCTTAGCCGTCGCCATTTGCTCGGAGAAATTAAAAAACGGTAAACAGTTTAGAAAGGGAGATGTATTACAACAGGGAGTTTAGTATAAATTCGCTAAACGGCGAGATGTTTACTTAAGAATTGAGCAAACGATAACGCTTTTTGCTTGTGTTTTCGTGTAGTTTTAGTTAGCGAGAAGCAAGAGAAGTGAGAAGAAGGAAATAATAAAGAAGGGAGAGGAAGATGCTAAACGACGCCGGAGAGCCTTCCTGACCCCTCGGGATGAGCCTGGAACTTCTTCTGACACGTGTTATCTCAGAGAAATTATTTGATTTTCCGATGTGGAAATAATATGAGCCGTCTAAATAAAGCTGAAATAATAAATAGAAAATATATTTTCTCGAAAGTTGGGCTTAACAGGTCGGCCGGCCCAAGTACGACTGAAGCAGACATCAAACAGTGTAACCCACTTGCAGCTATGGAGCGCGTGTAACCAAACAGTGTAATCCACTGTCAGTTTCTTATTCCGCAGGGCATCTGTATCAATGAACTTTGAGGAGAGTTCATAACTTTAATTTTTTATTATTATTTTTTTTAACTTTTTCATTTGATTTAAAAAAAAATAATTAAACGGACCAATTCCAGTGAACCTGCAGGGATTGAGTTCACAAAAATAAGAATATTTTAATATTTTTTTTTTAGAAAAAGTGTGAACCTCAATACAGATGCTCTAAAAGTTTTGACAGCAGCTTTGAAAATGTTATCTATGATTCCACCGTTAAGAATCATAATTACATTTGAAACCAAACCTCAAGCAATCAAAAAGCTCACCCAAAACAATTGCAGGAAATAAAATATTGAAGAAGAGAATTAGAATCTCCCAAAGCTATTTTAACTGTACTCTGTTCTTCCACTTTTTGTTGTTGTTGTTGTTAAAATCCATTTCCAAAACATAAACAGACTGATTTTTTCTGTTTCAGATCACCTTTTGACTACTACTTCAATAGTTATGGGATCTCAATAATCAAATGCTTCCATATGCTCCATTCCTTTCTCTCCTTCTTCCCATCTTATATGCACGCCAATGAAAATGCTCAACCTTTTAACATTCCATTTTTTTTTTGAATTATAAATCACAGCAGCTTCAAATGACTATGCACTTCAAACTTTTGGGTTTCGGATTTGGGTTAGGATAACACATCTAAATTATTTTTAAAAATTGAAAATTTATATACATTTCAAACTTTTCAAAATCTAAAAAATAAAAAATATATTGCATATAAATTTAAATAATGTATGCCAAAATAACTTAAATTAACATGTAAATTGGTTAGGTTTGAATATTTAGATAGATAATCAATAGATATTTCAAAATATTTTTGGTGTTTTGAGTATAACTTAGCTATTTAGACATTTACTTTTAACTATTTACATATATTTTTTGAGTATTTTGGACTATTTCAAAATATTTTATATGTTTTAAATATTATTTTCTGTTTTAAATTTAAAGTAATTATTATATGTAAATATATAAATCTGATTCAGATATATTTCAATATCCGTGTTTGGTTATTTGAGGCATAATCCGTTGACTTTGGTTCTTTGTGTTATAATGTATTTAGGAGTAACACGTAATTAAAAATAAATACTATCGGATAGTCATTTACTAATCAAAGCGCCATGAGGAAGGTGAAGCGATTCGCATTCCTCTCTTTCTCTCTTCTTAAAGTCAGTCCGCGTCTCACTTTTCGCTGCTAAATACTCCTTCTGTTTTTTAATATAAGTCATTGTAGATAAATTTTTTTATTCCAAATTATATGTCGTTTTCGGTTTTTATGTAAAATTTATTAGTAATTAATGTTGTATGACCAATTGTAATATATCTTTTATTTTTCTGTTGGTTCAATTGTGGTTAGGTAAATAATTAATGATGTTTTTGTTTAGAAAGTATAAGAAATTAATGGTTTTCTTAATCTACGTGTATAGCTGTAAAACGACTTATATAAAAAAACGGAGGGAGTTATTGAAGCCACACAGCAAGCCCACAACAAGCCCAAGACTGTCATTGGAGAAGTCCATAGAAATCCATGTAACTAGGGTTCTACCATCTAGTATAAATAATAGTTTAAGACTTTGTAAAAACTTATCTTGGCTGCCATAAGAGCAGCTCTCTTCCACTTAATGAAATATCAGTTCATCTACTTGTGTTCTTGGTGACAATCTAGAGTTCATCTTCTCTTTACTTTCTTCTTTTTTATAAATAAAGCTCTATGAGCTATTAGTCTTCAATAAGCTTCTTAGAGCACAAATCTATCTTTATATTCAAATGTCTTCATGGTATCAGAGCTTCAGTCGGTTCATGGGTTATTCTATCCTCTTCTAGCTTCCGTGCACTCTTTCTAAGCCATCTCAAGCTTCCAACAAGCTCTCTCAGAAAAACAAGGAGTTAATGGGTGTTCTTTCATCACGTTCAGCTTCCTCAACCTTAAGTCAGCTTCATTGTTTCGTGGGTATGGTCTCTGAAGTCGAAATCCAAAAAAAGGAGGAGACTTTCTACGATTTGGTTGCACTTATGAAAATTCAAGAAGAACGAGTCAGCAAGGTTGTGGTAATGTTGGAAGCCATGGACGCTCGTTTCTGAAGACGTGAAGGCAGTAGAGTCACAAGTTCCTCAAGTTTTTCAGAGACATGTGAGAGCAAGGATTTAATGACAGTGCTAAAGCTTCTCATCTTATCATCCACGGTAACTTCTTATTCCTTCTAGGACAGAACATGAAGCAATGCTTGATAGTTTGAGAAGGAAAGTTGCTGGTTTAGATATAGGTCTGTAATTGTGAAGGTAGGATGAAGCGTACATTCATTGGGTTTGATAGTGAGGAAATTGGGTTTGATCGTGATGAGAATAGGGCTATAAGTTACTGATTTTATTGGATGCACAGAAGGTGCTCGATAAAAGGCCAAAGAGAAAGTCAGAAAGTCTGATGCAGATTGTAGATGGTTATTGAATGGAAGAAAGATAGTGGGTATGGATACAAGTTGTTGTGGGAAGGTCCCTTTTTGTTATAAGACAAAAAAAAAAAATGTTAGAGTTAAACGGGTCACAAGAGAATCCGGACTCTTTGTGAGAAAGAAAGGTCACAATGTACCTCTGAGTGAGATCGACTAAGCTCTCCAAGTTCAAGAGAAACCTCTGAGTGAAGCCATGCGATACTCTCCAAGTATAGACCAACAATCTCTTTTATGTGGTGAATTGAAGACTACACCTAGCCATGTGATCATGCTTCCACTACTTATTCCACCAAGCCATCTGCATTTGCGGTTCAAACTTGTCATCTTGCATTCACCCGACGCCAAGTTTGCGGGGGAGTATTGAAGCCACACAGCAAGCCCACAACAAGCCCAAGACTGTCATTGGAGAAGTCCATAGAAATCCATGTAACTAGGGTTCTACCATCTAGTATAAATAATAGTTTAAGACTTTGTAAAAACTTATCTTGGCTGCCATAAGAGCAGCTCTCTTCCACTTAATGAAATATCAGTTCATTTACTTGTGTTCTTGGTGACAATCTAGAGTTCATCTTCTCTTTACTTTCTTCTTTCTTATAAATAAAGCTCTATGAGCTATTAGTCTTCAATAAGCTTCTTAGAGCACAAATCTATCTTTATATTCAAATGTCTTCAGGAGTAAGTTCATTATTTTGACTATATACTGGTTTGGTTTCATTGATCTGTTTTTCGTTTTCTCCAATAGTCAGTTTGTTTGATTTACAAATTTGGTTCTGCAGGAGAGTCACCATCAAGACCAATGGGGCATGATAGAAAGTTCACTTGGGTGATTAAAAATTTCTCATCTTTGGAGTCTGAGAAAATATATTCTGATCAATTCGTCAGCGGTGGCTGCAAATGGTAAGGACTTATAACACAACTTGTTCTCTAATGTATTCTTCTGTTTAAAGTTAAATAATTTTTTGCATGCTTTCTGCATGTAGGCGTCTCATGGCCTTTCCCAAGGGAAATCGTAAGGATGATACATTGTCCAACCTCTGACTCTGACAAAGACAAAGCTGGATGATGGTTGTGATTGGGTGGATGCCAATGGGTTTCAAGTTCTTTCTTCACAGGCAAGAAACTAAATACACACTTTGTAATATATGTTTTTATTACAATACTAATCCTTTTTTCATTTGCAGGTGAAACTCGTGAACCGTATCTTTGAAAAACATCCCGACATTGCATTACAATTCCGTGCAAAGAACCAACATCTGAGGACAGCATGCATGACTGTCCTACTCTCCCTGATCGAAACACTCTGCCAGTCACCTCAGGAGCTTTCCAGCGAAGATCTGGTGGAAGCACAGAATGCACTAGCGCACGTGAAAGATGCGGGATTTAAGGTGGATTGGTTGGAGGAGAAGCTCGAGAAAGTGAAGGGAAAGAAGGAGGAGGAGCAGACTGGTGAGGCTCGGATGCAAGAGTTAGAGGAAGAACTGAAGGACCTTAAGCAAAAGTGCTCAGAGATAGAAGCTTCGTTGGAGAAAGAGAAGGCAAAGGTGTCTGCCGCCAGAATCATCTAACACTGGATGAGTTTATCTAACTTGGGTCTCCTGCTTACTGTGTTCTGGTGTGTTCGTTTCAGTCTCTAGGGTGTTTTAATTGTAATGAACGGAGTGTCAATGGAAAACGATGTCTTTTTTCTATGCCTATATGAACGGATAATTGCCTCTAAATAGTTACTTAAAGCTTTTCAGTTTTCTCTATTTAGCTATCAAGATTCTAAGCTAAGTCCATTCTTCATGTGGATACAGTACTTATATACTAGTAGCTCAAGTGCTAACATTACAAATCACAGCAGGTTCAGTGGTTGAGGATACTTTTCTAAAGAACCGAAATGGCATAATAAGATAGATGTACATCAAAAGCAACAGAAGTGTTTATACATTGTTCTTCAACTATCAACAACTGCCCTTAATTTAATCATCACCCCCCTTCATAACCAATATAAATTAATATAATCCAATCTTATAAAAGACTCACAAATTCGTATTCTCCGAAAGAATTTCCAAAAGGGTACCTTCTATTCTACAGAAAGAATGATTCTTGTATCTCTCTCTCCCTTTCTCTTATGCTGCATCAGCACCTTTGCTCTGCAACAGGTTTCTTAAGTATGTGGCTAACTAATATTTCTTAATCTTGTAGAGTAAAACCTGCAGTGTTCTGCTCCTGTTTTTACCTCTTCTCTTCCTAATATCTTTCCTCTGTCTCTTACACCCGTAGTTACCTTAAGTATATCCCATCTATAAGTTTCGTTTTTTCGCTACTCCAAGATGTGACAGTTCTTGATGAAATCATTCGAGTAGTTGACGTATTTTGTCCAAAACGGCCTGAGATGCTCGAAACCAATCTCCAGCCACGGCTTTGACTGCCCATTGTAATGTATCACTGCAGCTTTCCTGATACTCTCTACGTTGGTCTGGCTCTGATAGCCTAAACCAAGCATATGCCATGACGAGTCTATTACATGGACGTGACCCTTAAACGCAATAAGAGCAGGAGGCAAGGTTCCAAGCTTCCACATTGTCAGATTCGACTTCAGATTCTGCTCAAAAACCAAAAAAACAAACACAGTAAGAGAGTGAGATAACAAAAAGAGTGCAAGGCTTCTTTGGATTACCTCTCTTAGCCAGGAGTGATACGTTTCTCTGATGTTTGTCTTTCTCCAAGCCTTTAGATCGAATACATTCATACCATACGCCCAAGCGCATTCCTCAGGATTCAAATGCTTTGCTATGTGCGGGTGAGAGAAATTAAAGTAGTTCCTTAACCTCTTTGACATCACACTTGCATCTTCACCATGGCAAGTCTCCACTGCTCCGTTGACCTTACCACCAAGGTCAACATCCCAAAGCGGAGCCAAGTCTCTCTGAACAACTACATCATCGTCTAAGAACACCACCTTGTCCAAGTTCGGAAAAAGCTAATATTCCAATTAAAAAAGAGATTAAATTAGCATATGAATGAATCACAACTGAAAAATTGAAACAAGAGATATAAAGATTCACCTCAGGTATATAGATTCTAAGATGGTTGAGCAAAGATATGTATTTAGGACTTCTAGACTGCAACCTCGAAGCAAATCTCCTCGGAGTTGTTTCACTGAGGTTTGCACCAGCGACATGACTCCCATGGTAATAGTTCATGAGACCGTTATGGCTCTCCAGAGCTTCCAGAACCGGAACATTCTCTCTCGTCAGCCAGTCAAACTGATGAACGCCTCTAACTTCCACAATAGCAGGATCCACAGAGTTTAGCGCGAACCAAGAATGCATACCGGCGTAGGTCTTCTTGTCTGTGATGATGTGGAAGACTATTTTCTCCGGGTTTGAAGATGACTGCACTGCGGAGGAGACCACAACCGATGCAGCCAGTATATTGTCGGTGGAGAGGATGAAATGGTGGCGAGCGTTATCTGAAAGGAGAGGGAGACGCTCTGGTGAAGGAAGTTGACGACGAGCGTGAGCGTTGGAGGAGTATTCATCTGTCAGTCTTAGGGAGAGACAGTGAATGCCTTTGGGGATGGAGCTTGCTGCGAAGTGCTTGTTGGTGAGCTCTGCAAATTTAGTTTGTCTAATGTCTCGTTCGAACTTCTCCATCTGTTTCAAGGCAGAGATATAAACACAATCACATTAAGTTATTATCTGCTAATTTATATGGCTCACTATAGAGACAAAGCGTAGTACCATGGCTCGCAGGACAAGAGCAAATGTCTTGGGATCATAGTGGTTGTTCTTGGTATCTGAAACAAGGTGATTAAAAGAATCTGGAAGCTTCAAACCATCTGGAATGTCTTGAGTACTTGCTTCGTTTAGGATTTTAAAAAAGTCTCTAGCTAGTCTCTGCAGCAAGAGAGAGACACATGATGGGAAAATATTATTTAAGAAGATACTAAAGAAAATAAGAGAGTAAAGAAAAGAAACAACTCACCTCTGAATCATCTACCCTACCAAGAAGACGTGGACCTAACCTCCTCCCTAAACAATCTGAGAGTAAGAAGCAAAGCAGATCATTCAACTTCAGCAAATGAACATCATAAACCATATAAAAAAAGCATAGAACCGAGATACCTCAGACAGCATATAGAATAACAAAAAAACTATTCAGCTCCACAATACAACAAAAATGAATTGATAGGAAAAATGTGAGGAGCACATTGTGAACAGCTCCTTGAGAAGCAAGATCCTACAAAATTTAATCAGTGGGGGACCTAACAAGAAAAATCCAAAAAAAAAAAAAAAAAATTGATTGACTTAAGCCCCATTCTAGTACGATCAATCACAACAAGATGCTTGTGACAATGGACATTAAAAAGATGCAAACTTTTTTTGTAAGATCCTAATCCAAAACAGAGGATCCTAAAAAGAGGTGATTTTTAATTTTACCAATGGAGGAGCACTTGTTGGCACCTTCGAGGGTAACGAGAGCGGTTAAGATGAAGACGAAAGGCAACAAGAAGGCGAGGATCAAGATGGTGTGGAAGAGAGTTCGGTAAGAGATGTGACGAGCTGCGACTTTGCTGCTCGAGATCGTGATGCTTCTCATGCTAGGCGATATGTGAAGCTGCATCATTGATTCGTAACGATCCTGAACACAACATCAGAGCAGACTTGTCGCTGTTCTTCTTCTTGTTCTTCCTTGTGTAATAACAAAGAGCTTTTGTTCTCAGTGATCTCTCATTTTGCCGGTGGATATAAGAAATAAAATAAAATAAAATAAGAAACTATACTTTATTTCAAGATCTAAAATAATTAAGTGAGAGTATTAATGAATTGGTGTCTTAACCTTGAGTTTAGGGATTGTTTTGTAGAGTGCTAATTATTACATTGTCTGTCTCTCCACCTATATTTTCATGGCTAAGCAAAGAGTTTTGCTTTTCCATCTCTCCTCTTTTAAATGATTGATATATTAACTAACATTCGATTCAAACTTAGTAGTAATGAAAATTGACAATTAAATTGTTTTTCCACCATAAATGATAATTAGATATTTACTCCATCTTTTCCTAACGTCTTAAACCAGCACAGTAAACCGCGTCCTCTGACATGAAAACTGGGTGTGTTATACAATTAAGTTGATGTTATCTTAGCTAATTAATAGCTGGTAGGTCCAATTTCACCATAGGGATTTTTTCCTCAAAATTAGGTACAAAGATTGCCGTACATTTCTATGTGTCGTTTTCGTTGAACTTGAACATATTACAAAAAGTAGTGTTATTTAAAAATTTCATTTTATATGCTCAATTATTTTGTTGAATACCATAGGGCATAGACCCGACCGACACATTCTAGTATGACTTTTCAAATCGTCAAAAAATTTGACTCAAACCGGAATGCTGTGTTTTTGAGTGTTGTCCCTTGCCGTGACACTTCTTGTGGCAACCCAAAGCATGAGCCGACCTGAAATTCCTTAAGCAGGAGCAGGACTACACTTGTGTCGGTCCCAAGAGTATTCTTCTCTTTATTTATGGTTTCATCCTCACGCCCTACTGATTCCTCTGTGCAAACTCTTTTTGCTCTTACCTTTGCTCATATGATGGAACGTCTGATGACCACCTAGAGCTTGATTAGACGAGAATATCTTGTTGCATAGCCCGCGTTTGATGCTCAACGTTCCTCTTACCAGGTTAGTAACAATCTCAGGAGCTGAATCAGAACACTCCATAGCTCCTATTCCAAGCTCAGTTCTGTTACCAAATATTATTTTTAAGACATGATATGCTTTGGTGCTTGTTGGTTTTGATTCTAAGGGTTGGGTTTTCAAGAACTAAAAAAAAAAGATTTTAGCGAATGCTTATGCTCATGTAGAAATGAATGTAATTTCCAACCGAGAAAACTTTTTATATCATGTAATAATACTTGAAAAAACTTACAATATATGATTAACCCAAGGTACATAATTACCAACAGAAACCAAACCTAAAAATCTCTGTTGGATTTTCATAAGAATAACAGAACCGACAATTATTGTTCAAAACATATTAAAATGGAAAAAAAAAATTATATGAAAAATTCAGAATAATTCGGGGGAAAAAATGAAAAAAAAAGCTAAGGAAGAGGTTTGTTTGTTTGGATTTGGTTTAGGCAAGAGCAGGCATGTCCTTGAGCCACTGGTCCAACGGCTTACCAATAGAGTAAACAATAAACCCAATCTTCCTCAGCTTCTCAGCATCCACCACGTTCCTCCCATCAAAAACAAACGCAGGTTTCTGCATATTCTCAAAGATCTTCTCGTAATCGAGCTTCTTGAACTCATCCCACTCGGTCAAAATGCAGATACCGTGAGCGTCCTTGGTGGCAGCGTACGCGTCCCAAGCGACCGAGACTTGCTTCACAGTTGTGGGGCTCATAGGCTGGAGATGAAGCGGGTGGTCCCAGTCGAACTTGTTCATGGTCAAGTCTCTCTGGATCTGCTCTTCCGTGACCTGCGGGTCGTAGATGCTGATACGAGCTTTGTCACCTAACAAGCCTTTGCAGACATCGATGGCTGGAGTCTCTCTCGTGTCTCCCGTGTCTTTCTTGAAGGCGAAACCGAGAACTGCAATCTTTTTGTTGGAGACGGTGTTGAACATCGAGGAGACGATGCGGTTAACGAATCTTGTTTTCTGGTAGTCGTTGATCTTGATGACTTGCTTCCAGTACTCAGCGACTTCAGGTAAGCCGTTGCATTCACAGATGTAGACTAAGTTGAGGATGTCTTTCTGGAAACAGGACCCTCCAAAGCCAACACTCGAGTTCAAGAACTTAGGACCGATCCGAGAGTCTTTACCCACAGCGTAAGAGACTTCAGAGACATTGGCGCCCGTTGCTTCACAGAGAGCAGACATCGCGTTAACCGACGAGATCCTCTGAGCTAAGAAGGCGTTAGCAGCGAGCTTGGAGAGCTCCGCAGACCAGAGATTTGTCGTGAGGATCCTCTCTTCAGGGACCCACTGGGAGTAAACGTCTTTCAAGGCTTTAACAGCTGCAAACCCTTCAGGCGTCTCGCGACCACCGATGAGGACACGGTCAGGCTTGAAGAGATCCTCAATAGCGGTTCCTTCAGCGAGAAACTCAGGGTTGGAGAGGATCTGAAACTTGATCCCTTTGCTGTTATGCGTAAGAATCTTCTCAATGGCCTCTGCGGTTTTCACCGGAACAGTTGATTTCTCAACGACAATCTTGTCGGAAACGGACACGTCAGCGATCATACGAGCAGCGCTCTCCCAGTAAGTCAAGTCAGCAGCTTTGCCAGCTCCTAGACCGCGGGTCTTGGTGGGTGTGTTGACAGAGACAAAGACAATGTCAGCCTCTCTGACGTGTTTCTCAACGTCGGTGCTGAAGAAAAGATTCTTCCCACGGCACTGCTTGACGACGTCGTCGAGACCAGGCTCGTAGATGGGGAGCTGGTCGCTGTTCCAGGCGGTGATCCTTGGGACGGAGATGTCAACGACTGCTACTTCAACGGATGGGCATTTTAGAGCAATGACTGCCATGGTTGGACCACCCACGTATCCAGCTCCAATGCAGCATATCTTCACCATTTCTTTTTTTTTTTTGCTTTTTTAAAAAACTGAATTAAACATAAATAACACACCACAAGTAAGAGATTAATTCAATCTATTACTGCACAAATTAACAAATTGAATAACAGCTATGAACGAACATTGATAAGTAGAATCCACAATAAAAATAAAATAAAAATCAAAACTTTAGGAAACCCAGATCCGGTTATAGAAAACCCAGATCCGGTTATGGAAAACCAGATGCTATACATTTACGTAAACATGATCCGAATATTATCAGACCAGAGTGAAAAATTCATGATCATGCTTAACAACGAGCTCGAAATTCAACGAAAATGATAAACACAAAGCGAGAAATTCAAATCAAAATCTCAGATCTGGTACATGCAGCGAGAAATTAAAATTAAGGTGAGGATCACCGACACAGATCGAACCCAAACGCGGATCACGAAATTGGATCTCGAAAATAACCAGAGGGAAAGATACAATTGATCATTTACCTTTGTGGAAGCTTGTCGTCGACGGTAATCGAAGAAAACGGAGCTGGGGATGAGTGAATCGCTGAATCTGGCGATGGAGAAGAAGAGCGGGGCGAGTAAGGAGTTTATATAGGTGTTGAGATTCCTAAAATGCCCTTGAAACCGTCAAAGTGTAACGCGTTTTATAAGTGTTTTTCTTTACTTTAATTTAATTGGTTAATCAAAAAATTAAATTAAGCTAACACTTTCAGTTAAAGATTAAATGTAAATATGGTTGCAAAGAAAACGATGGGGGTCTCACAATGTTTGGCAGGTGGTGTTTTAGTGTTAAAGACACGTTAACACATTTGACATACTACACCGTCAAGATGATTGGATCTCGACCAACTTTAATAGACTGTATTCTCGTATATGTCAACCAAAAATTTATCGCACACACGTATTCAGTTTATTAAATGGTAAATACTATGTATCTGTTTTTCTTTTCTTAGATTTTTTTCTAGTATTTTAAAACATAAATATATATATGTTGGGAACAAAATATTCATGGTCTGTCAAACCTTTTTCATTTCAATCTAGTGTTTTTTTTGTAAGCTAAATCAATCTAGTGTTTCGACCAACATAAATGCAACTACTTTACCTTTAAAGAACATTTATTATTCGGAGATTTTGCCAGCAGTTTGGAAATTATTACTTTATTAATCTCCACACAATATACAAAACTCTTATAATTTCCTACTACGTTTTGTACTGGTGTTGGCGGCAGATTATCAGAAAGATACATGTTTTATCAAAAAAAAATTACAAAATCAGAAAGATACATGATACATCAAAACACCAATAATAATGTTAGTGTTTACTGAAAAAAAAAGAAAATTCAAAAGGTTAAGGAATAACCATGCATGTGTATCCTTCTCGCAATTTACAACTTTACACTAATAAAGATATCCTTCTGTTAATTGTTTTGTAGATACATAATACAACATTGTTTTTATGTGCGTCACTGTTCATTTGATAGTCTATGATATACTTCCCGAAGGTTGGGTTGGTGCCTAGTATCAATAATGTACATCTTAATCTATTGTTATTAAAAACATTTTGTATCAGTACCTAAGTGATTGTGCGGTGGAGTCTGCTGGACAAAACTTGATTGCACTTTGCTTAGAAACTCAGTCACACTTTTTGAAGTGCTTCTCAAGCTATTTAACACTAGTTTAGTGAATAAAATATACCAAGAAGAGTGTGGTTGAAACATATGTAATAGTAAATAAATAAATAAACCTAAACCAGATCTAAAAAATGCGAATATAACACGGTTTGTGTACGTTGACCACCCAAAAAGCTGATTCCTATACAACTCAATAGTATGGTTTGCCATGTTACCTTTGAGTTGGAATGCGGTCACATAGAACACCTTTCACTTTCAGCAATATGTACTCAATACAGTTTTTTTTGTCAGCGTACTCCATACCGTTATATAATCAAATATAGTAATTGTTAGATATGGTAATTTTTAATATATTACGAATTTACGAGTAATCTCATTCTTAACGCATTTTACAAAATGATATCTTACAACAACTGTTCGTAGAATATTGTCGTATCGTAAAAGCACATGAACAAACATAAATATATTGTAGTTCACACTATTTTGAATAAAAATTTCAGATATGTAATTTAAATATTAATACATGCGGTTCGATTCCGGTTAGCCACCAGAAAATTTACAAATATCGGCATCATTGGGACCTATAAATTAGTCGGTTGACTTTGATCGCCGAACACGCCTATAAACTATTCATGTTTTAAGTCGAAATTAATATGTTACATCATGATTGTTATTTATGTGATCTTCTCCCGTGGATATTTCTAAATAAATACAGAATAAATAGTAAATTTTTTAGGCCAAATCAAGATCACCTCTAGCTTGATCCAACGTAGTGAAACCTTCACACACCTATCCAGTCTTGGATTCGCGCACCTTGGTTCGCTTAGACTGTACTTATTTCCAAAACCAGACCACCAAACTATAAATAATCAGAACAATGAACCTCTTTGCATACACATAGGCTTGACAGACAGTAGTTAGTAGAGGACCTTCTTAGAACAAATGAGCTTATTAGTAAAAGCTGATACAATTGCTTCTTGTTTTTTTCCTCTAACCATTTAAAATGTCGAGCATGCATTCAACTGCACCAATGAGACTCCAAGTTTCACATACCACAACACAAGAAGATCAGATATTGTAGTTCATCTTCTTGGAGTGAAACTGGTTCCTGCATGAGCGATCTCTATTCTCTATTGTCAGTATCTTTGAAAAGCTTTGTTAATAATATGGTCTACCACCCAAACAAATTAGAAATATTTCATATTTCCTTACAAAATTCGGTTTACTCTGGTTAAGTTCTGGTTCAGAAAGATATAACAACTACCTTCCAGTATTTTTACCCAAAAAAAAAACTAACTTCCAGTTTGAATTTGGATTTAACTGCCATATATATAAGATGAGCTTCATAGAATACTAACAGGTGGGGCTAGCCTTCTTTTAGGGTTCTGTGAAGAACAAAAATTCAACAGCTTCGTATTTGTTAATGCAAAATCCGCTTTGGAATGGGTCTATTCTGGCTATTTCAACAGACATTTCAAACTAGGTCATAGAATACTAACTATTCATTGAGATTTTCCATGAAAAAAAAGCCAACTTGGGATACAAAATCAGTGTGGAGAACAAAATACTCCAACAGCTTCAAAACATCAAATAATGTTAGTCAATATGAACACAATGTAGCTTTGATTAACTCGAACGCTCTTGTATCAACTCGAAAGATAAGAACACTCTTTATTAAATCTCTCTTAAGGAAACTCACTCAAAAACCTTAAACTCTCAACTCATAAACTTTTTATATATCACAAGCTGATATCTCTTTATATAACACTTTAATTATCCTAAACTCATTAGGATAAACACAACACAATATTTTCTAAAATCATTAGGATAATCATTACTTGTGATCTAAGTAATCTTCAAGCTTATCCAACACACAACAGGTACAACAGATCAGAGTAAAAGATTTAAAACAATAAACCCAAAAAAATCTCTGCAACATTCTCTCGAGGCTTCTCCAACATTCAGCTGCTCCCTTCAAGATTCTGCTGCAATACGCCCAGCAAGCCTGATCCAAAATCCCGTTGACCGCTTGAAGTGATTCTTCTTCATCTGAGACAAAGAATGAGAGGAGAGGTTAGGCCAATTACAAGGTCTTTCTACAAATAGTTCCCACCTTCAGAAAGGAAGAAAAAAAGTATTTACCCATATGGATTTTATGAAATGAAGGCAGATCTGATGCAAGCAGGTGATGAGAGTTTAACTGAAAACATAAAGAGACTCAGACAGTGAGGGCACAATGAAAAGACACGAGTGAAATCATGAGACAAAAAGTGAGGGTTGTCCCTACTAGTAACAAAGTTTGTTGAAAGTTAGTTAAATTGATGTTCTTCGTAAGTATCGAAACCAGAACAAAACATATAAAAAAATAAAAATAAAAAAGGAGAAATCAATAAAACATCTCTCCCTCTCTCTCTACCATCTCTTCTTCGTCGTGCTTCCTCGGTTACATCGTCAAACTGCATTTTCATCCTATCTCAACAATGGCGTCACTGTCGATAGTACCTTACGCCAAGATCTCTGCTCCTAACCGCCGGGTCGGATCTATCCCTGGCATCCGACGGCAGCCTCAACCCAGTGGGATCTCTTTTCACGTCTCCCATGTATCTCAGGTACGTTCTTCTGCTTCTCTCCTCTATCCCTGTAATAAAGTGTCAAGCTTTCTCTACAAGATGATAAGACTAGTTACGATCTGTTTAGTGCGTGCACTCATTTTTAGAACTTTGTAATTTAAAGTCGTCCATCTTATGTATCGAATCGAATAATGTGACACTCATGCTAGTCATAACTCATGTATTCATTCATATGGTCATGTTCCTCTCTTTAGTAAACATTGATTCATAATCCTATGTTTCCTTCGTCTTCAACAGACTCAATCTACAGTGTGGAGGTTGCATGCTGCAACCAACGAGGTATAGCTTTCTTTTTTTTTCATATAGCAACAAGGTTCCATACAGTTAAATTAATAGTACGATGTAGCCTTCGTTAATCTTTTACCAACCGCTTGTGTTACACAACCATCACACACAAGTACGAGATAAAGAATAAGATAGACATTTCAGGCTTATTTCAGATAGTTTAATAACCTTGTTACTCACTTACTCATTCTCGACTTTTTTTTTTTCAAACAGAAGGTTGTCTCTAACTCTACACCAGTGACTAACGGTGGGTGTTTGAACGGAAACGTCAAGACCAATGTCCCTGAACCCGCCGCCGAGCTCTCTGACTTTATGTCTAAAGTCTCTAGTCTTCTTAAGTATGTCCTGTTCCCAAAGTATCCTGACCATTCTTTTTAGTTTTGTTTCTCTACAAAGAACTAATCAAACATTTTGTTATGTTATTGAGGCTTGTGGATTCTAGAGATATAGTGGAACTTGAGCTGAAGCAGCTCGACTGTGAGATTGTTATTCGAAAGAAAGAAGCCTTGCAGCAACAAGCTACACAGCCACCAGCTCCAGTTTATCACTCGATGATGCCTCCTCCTCCAATGGCAGGCCTTCCAATGCCTCCATCTCCACCAGTGTCTCTTCCTGCTCCCTCCTCAGCTCCTGCAACAGAAAAACCAGCAACTGCGCCATCATTTTCTCATCCACCACTGAAGAGTCCTATGGCTGGTACTTTCTACAGATCTCCTGGACCCGGTGAACCCCCTTTTGTCAAGGTACAAGAGCATGCAATGCAAAATAAAAAGAAGAATAATTAAACATATTTCAAGTGAGTCTGGTATGTTTTATGCAGGTTGGAGATAAGGTGCAGAAGGGTCAAGTTGTTTGCATTATTGAAGCTATGAAACTGATGAACGAGATTGAGGTCTGCTTTTCTTTATAACAGTACATTTTTAATATCTTTGAGATTATATAAATGTATGTTTGTGTGACCAATCATTGGTGAACTTCTGGAGCTTTTTTTAAACATGTGAAGTTGTTGTGTGTTGAAAACAGGCTGAGAAGTCAGGAACCATCACCGAGTTACTGGCTGAAGATGGAAAACCGGTCAGCGTTGATACGGTACAGATCTATCCTTCTCCACTCTCCGGTTTATTATATGAATTGGTTTGGAGATCATTACTTTGTCGTCAACTAATACAATAATAAACCGTGCAGCCTCTGTTTACCATCGTTACTTGAAATGAAGAAGCTGTCATTTTAGCTGGTTCAGAGCACCTACTTCAAACTCTTGGTTTAGCTATACCAACGTGCTGACAATCGTTAAAAAGTAATTATTTCTGTCAGGCTGGTTTGGTTATGGTTGTCTTTTTTTTTATTAAAAAAAACTTTCTGAACTGTCACCTTCTGTTGAGAATCACGTAACATATCAGTGTATGCATGTCTTTTGAGAAATTAGACAAATTAATTTACTTTGTAGTATGCTGTACTTTATGGTTTTCCCTTGATAAGAAATGTTGTGTTGGGATAATATCATACATCCTCATTTGCCACGCTAATATTAGTTAGACTGGTGTACACAGTCGCAGAGAAACAGCCGGATCAAAGTCAGTTGGCCCATTAAAAGCTTGATAATTTATGGAATATCCCATCTATAATAGTTTGGTCAATCGCAACCAATGTAGCATTCTCACCTAAGAGGCTAAGAAGATTCGGTAAGCAAAACCGAAACAACAAACCCACCCAAAAACTACACCAGAGTTCTAAAAATTATAGTTCCCAACAAACTTTAAGTCCAGAAAGATCAAAAATAAAGCTAACAAGATGATAGACAATGACACCATTTCCTAAACAATGAGAAAGAAGGAAGGGGGGAACAAATCAATAGTGAATACAATCCAAAAGATCAAATTGACAAAAATACCTATTCTAAGATTCAGATACTTCGATTTTTTGTTTTCTGTTTTCATCCTAACAAAAGGTTATATAACGTGCGTACCAATTGGTTCGTGGCTTCCTAATTTTGTAAGCAATCGTACTGTACATTGGGGTTAAGAGAGCCTAAAATAATAGCGCCATTTTGATTCTTTTTGGTTGCTGCTGTATATACAGTAGTGATCTATAACAGAAGCCAGCGCCGTCTGACATCACCTTCTGTTGCTATTTCTGGTACTGTAGTTTAGTCTCCGAGAAGTCATACCACTGCTTCCTCCTCCATTCCAGCCTCTGTCACCATCGTCGTCATCATCATCGTCCTCATTGTAGGCTACTGCTTTCTTAGCAGATCTTGAGCTTTTTCTTGGTGTTGGGCGTTTTCTCTTGACGTTTGATGAATAAATGGTGTAGTCAAGTGTATCTTCTCTCATCGCGTTCTTAAACTCCTGCAATAGAGAAAAGATCAATGAAATAATGAATCCTGCCATGGATCTAGTTTCTAGAGGGGAGAACAAAATTTCTTGGGCCTTTTGTTACCTGATATCTCAGAACCAAGTCTTGATATGTTGAAGGCAAGTCAGTACGAGTTTCGCTGAGGTCAAAGGCAACATTCTGTTTGGACAGAGGATCTCCTGGTTTCAATGGTTCCGTTGGAGAATAGGCCTGAGAACACAATCACGTTTTCGTTAACAACTTAAAGAGAAAGGAACGTAAAATATGGATTTCAGGTTCGGAAGAAAGAATCGTACTTGGCACCGGTCATCATTTAAGCTGTACGTGACTTTTAAGTATCTCTTGAGCTTCAAAAGAAGTTGTAAAGCTATAGCTGATAAGCAATCAACCTGAAAGAGCACCAAAAGAGAAACCGGCATGATGAGAAAACGTCATTATATAACCAAACAACGATGATATTGAGAGTTGCTCAATTTGGATAAACCATATGTAATCAAAACTCATCTGATCTGCCCAAACCAAACCCAAAAAAATTCAAACAATAATACAAATGTCTTTTTTTTTTGAGAAAACAAAATACAAATATTAAGTTTTTTTATTTTCTATATCCAGAATACCAAACAAATCCAATCCCTGAGACCAAAAACCAAACCGAAACATTTCATAAAAAGTAGTATATATTTGATTAAAATCCTCAGAATCAAGCAATGTACCAGTCTGATCTAGCAAGACCCGGTTTACATTAGTTTAGTCTTCCTACCGAAAAGGCGAAAGTTTCAACCCAATTCTACCACCCTAAGAATCATAGAAGTATAAGGTTGAAGACTACCTGAATTTTCTGCAGATCATCGGTGGACAATGCAGGAGGATCGGATGATGTCATTTTGTTCACATTTGCTTCCCCATTATGGATTTGATATGAATTAAACTGATCCCTCGGATCTTGGTATACAATTCCATTGAGATCAACTTGACCATACGAATTCCAATGCGTTGGTTCTTCTTGGATTCTTGTGTTCAAGTCCATCATGTGAATCTGTCCAGGAATCGGATCTTGTTGGTACGTTCCATTTCCATGCTGAGGCTTTGCGGAATCTTTGTGTAACAAAGCCTTCAAATTTGACTCGATTGCACCAGCCCGGATTTGTATAACTCGGTTTATGGAATATACAAGATAGAGCGGCTCATCAGGTGTTGTGAATGGAAGTAACGCAAGGGTTTCAGTGCAATACCTGTTAAGAGAGACATAAAAGTTAGTGCTTATTTTACCTAAGAGAGACTATATAGTTTTTTTTTTTTGTAGCAGCGAAAACTCACATCAGAAAGGATATCACTGAGCCACTCCAGGTTGGATTATCAAACTTGCGAACAATAGATGTCATAAACTTGTTCCGAGAAATCCGGTTTCCACGGATAAGCTTGTAGATCCTAGAGACTCCAAGTCTAGCTTGTGTGAGAGTAGTATTAGTATGATCATTTTTTCCCGACATATTTGTTGAACCCTTCTGCTGAAGATTTTGATTTGATTCTGAAGGGACATGGCTTATCGATTGCATGAAAATGAACGACATTTGAAGTCCGTCACCGAGACGGCTTTCAAAAAATGCCGGATACCTGATGAAAATGTCGAGGTGTGTTAGTGAGCCAATTATTGGTGAGCGAATAATGTAAAATTTTGTAAAATACAGCAAGAGGATTACTTCTCATGCATATTCATTAGTAAATGATGGGCCAGCTTTTGGTTGGCCTCGAGAGGATCTGTCTCCAGGGCAATCAAATAAGGAACACATGTAATAGGATGAACAAGACCTTGACGTAGCACAACTTCCACTATCTGCGGGGGAATATCTCATTAATTTACAGAAGAACAAAGAGACATGAGCAAAGATTATATAATATACAAAAGCAAACCTTGAGAGCAATCTGGCGAATTTGATCATCAAAGTCCAAGCATCTACCTAATATCTTATCCCAATACAACTGCACAATGCCTCCGCAAATGTTGGTGTCACCTGCACCAGCGGCCACAGGTACAGTATGTCCACCTTGCTCAATTGGGTTAACCGTGATATCACCAGCTTTATCGGATCCCAATTGTTTTTCCGCATCAAGAAGGTAATCATACATGTTTTGCAATGCTTGCATCTGGATCATGAGCATTAAAATAGAAGGATGTAACCATATGCATGCCTAAAACAAATGTATGCCATTGTAACTGAAAACACACAAATAGATGGGCGATATTTACCTTCATACGCCCGTTTGCTTCATCAGATAATGTACTCTCGATTATCTTTCCAATGTCGTCTTCCAACATGTACTCAGGCCGCGCAATTAGAATAAAACCTAGAGCCTACATGAGTTTGGGGTCATTATTATTCTACATAATGCAATATTGAGAATGTACAAGACACTAGCACAGTATGTACTATACCTGCAGAGACCTGACTTTCAACGAAAAATCTTCCACGCGAAGATGTCGTTTGAACAAACTGAGACAGCCGGAGAGATTAAATTTCCTGCCACCTGAGGTGCTAATAAGAGAGTTTCCATGGCGAATAAGCAAGCCAAGACAAAAAAGGGACCGCCCAGCAATCTGCGTTAGCAAGAAATTGTTCACCATTTAGCTTCAAGGTAACCCGTTGCTGAACATTGTAAAGAATAACAGTCATCACAACTCAGACGACACTCGCCCTCAGGTGGGATATATGTAAACATTGAATGTTACCATCATTAGGCAGTAAAACCACAATGAAGGTCAACATCAGAAAAGAATAATGATCTTATAAAAGCAAGAGCAAAACGACATCACCTGTCTCTGCTTAACTATAAACAAGATACCAGTCCAACGAGAATAAGAAAAGGCCCAAATGAAGGTACAGATGCAACTGGATTTACGCACACAAACGCAAGCTACAATAGTACAATATACCGACCCCAGAAAAAAAACCACTTGTAAAATCATGTGCATGAAAGAAGACTCAAAGAAGACTTAAAATGTTGAACCACAATAAAATTCTGACGCATGATCTTTTCAAGGAAAACTCACCTGGTTGTTATCAGGCCCTTGGGCCTCCAGCCGCTTTAAAAAGAACTGAAGAAGATGCTCAACTACACTAACACCTTTTCCCGACAATTTACTCACAGAACAAAGACACCTGCGAATTTGAAGGGTAGCACTAATCAGATAGAAGGTAGTATCCTTAAAAACAGATGAATGGTGTTTCTTGACGGCATGTTCCATGTACATATGTGATCGTCCAAATAAAAATGAACGTATGTGAAGCCAAAAACGATCTATAGAGCCAGGAATGAGGGTTGTTGAGTAATAAAGGGTACCTAACGCATGCATGAACAACCGTTAGAAATGAATGCCGAACAATCATATGCTTTAGATCTTGCTCCAGATCTTCTGTGACACTAAAAGGAAGCTTGCGGATCATGGGTAGAACAGAATCGATAATGAAAATAATACTCTCTAGTAACTGTGCTCCTATTCTACTATCAACCTGCAAGAAACACATGCCAAATTGGAGGTTAGCAACATTTAAAAAGCTTGAGATACTATTACGGACACACCTTTCACACATATGATAATTTCTCAGGATAACTACCACCACTTTTCAAAGAAAACAAGCATAGCGAAGCTCATAACAGAATCATTTATTTACAAGAATCTTAATCATAGTGGCAATATATAACCTGACTCTTCAAATACGGCTGTAGGGTAATAACAAACTTCGTAGGGTCTGAAGCCGGTGTACACAGCCCAGGATCCACCAGACAGAAAGCATGCAAAGCAAGTACATAAGGAAGCACTTGCACGTCTCCCTCTCCACGGCTAAGTTCTTCTACCTGGCAGAATAACGGATGTTAAATATTGGTATTTGACCAGCCCAGCAATGCACAGACAAGAAGCATCAATGTTGACCTGTAATATATTTTCCAGTAAGCACTTGCACATCATCTCGCAGCGCCGGCGTACCGATGCAAGAGCAACTGGGTTGATACCAGCAGCTTTAGTTGCTTGAGGGAAAAAATCAAGGGCCAGGGCACGCTTAATAATTGTTACAAGAAGCTGGTGATTCGGGGTCCTCCTTAACAACCCCACCATTTGCTTAGTTTTCGTTTCCACTTCCACTGGAATGCAGCTAGCATCACTAGCAAACTGAGTATGATGCCCTGGAGGCTCCTCAAACCAGAATTCATAGAAAGTTTTGCACACAAGATCCTACGAATAATTTTTTTTTGTAGTATAAATCTTGTAAGGCCAAGAAAGATAAAACAGCAATGCATACTGAAATACAAAGATTACCTGTATACTAGACTCATCATCACTGATACGAGATAATATCTCGGCACATGCACTTGTAAATTCAGAGAAGTTGGGATTTGAAGTACACATGTCACGTATTATCTTGATGGCTCGTTTTCGAACACTCACTCCAGTATCCTTAATCCTTTCAGCTACCTTCTCAAAATACTGGAAAAAAAAATTCCTTAGGTCCGCAAAGACACAGCAGTAGTAGGGAATGTTATATAACCATAACAATACGGGAAAAAGGTCAACTTACCTTTAAACCAACATCAGGATGTGATGCAATATGCCTACCAACAAGTTCCAGTGCCGCTTCTCTAACAGATATTGCAGAATCACAAAACCTTCCTTCAACAGCCAACTGAACACGCTTATCACACAATACCTCTGGATCAGCTTCAACAATTATACTAACCTGTTAAGGTCAATATGAGAATGTATTATCATTGCAAGACATGCATAACTGCATTCTGGTTTTACCCACAAACAGAGATAATTATGTGTTTTAACACTTCTTTCACTTACTGCTCGCATAGCTTTGGCCCTAATAACGGGAGAGTTCTCTCTTAAACTAGCCTAAAAAAATAACAAAGTTAGAGGAAAGAGAGAATTAAAAAGTAAAATAAAAAGATACATACAAAACCTTTCACTAACCAGGAGCATGTGTAGAATCTTATCAAATCCTCTAGAAAAAGAGCTGTTAAGTCCAAGAGCTAAAGTAATTTTCTTAATAGCATCTCTTGTCAAGAACGAAGTAGTTGCTCCAGAGTTACGGATTATTGACTTCGCTTTGAGTCTGGCAATGTAATATTTGAATTTCTTCTGAGATTTTGGGACATCTTTATACCAAAGGCAAAGATAAAACCTGCACAAAGTACCTTCCATATAAGACCTACCTAAATTGCAAAATATGCATGACAGGAGTCAGGAACAAACCAGCAAATGAAAGTATGCACTTCATCAACAGATCCAGCATCCTGAAGATAATTTAAGAGCATCTGTTGCACCACTTCTGTCTGTGTAACCATATTTGGATCTTCTTCCGACTCCAACATAACAGTGCCCTTGGTGTCCATCTTGCAGTAAGACTGCAGTACAAGAAGTTGTCTCTTGCTTATGCAAAACGGACAATGCCAATTTCGACTTGGAATGTCTACTTCCTTTAAACCCAAACAGTCTGCATGAAACCGCCTTTGACAAATTTGACAGCCTAATAAGTTTCCAGCCCTTTTACCTAAACATAGAGCGCAATCTTTTGTAACAGATTGGTCAAGTTTGGTTTCAGTATCTGATTCTAGTAGCGCCCAGAATCTGTCTCCACTGCAGAGGACAGAATCCTGTTTCAACCTTGCAGCAATTGTACCCAGCAAGTCGATGGCCATTGACCGGGCAGAGACATCTTTTGATTTCAACCCTCCATTATGCAGAAGTATGACGCAGAGAACCTGCAAGAGTTAACCTGTCAGAGTGGGAAAAAAACATTGACTAATTAAAACAAACACAGTAACAAACTATGTTTACCTCAAGAATCGGAGACACTGATGGATATTCAGGAAGATTCAATGCTGTCAGTAAATCATTAACAAGGTTCTCAATCATCACTTTTATCTCAGAGGCATCTTGAGCCTTTGCACTGGCAAATCGTTCAAGGACACGAGTCCAGAAAAGGCAACATGTTTCTGTAACCGCCTCATGACATTTAGTTAGGTAGTCATCATCAACGGGCGTCTCCAGTATAGAGTTTGCACATGAAGCCTGTCTCAGTGTTTCAGGAAGGCTTGTGCTGTTGTGAACCAACTGAATGAGTAAAGCCGTGACCATTTGAATCTGCTTCTGTTCTTCATCAGGGAGAAGATACGTTCTCAGCACTCGTCTTGAGGAAGGTAACTTCCATAGCAATTGAGATAACTCATCTATCACATACGTTCGGTGTTGAGCGTATGAATTATATATCTGCATTAAAGTAGAAATTTAACAACATTTAAAAAAAAATCCTGACGTGAAGACACTGATATTAAAAAAGAGAAAACGCAACAAAAATGTGGAGTAAGTTAAAAGTCTTACACCACCAATTAAGCTAATTGCTTTGAGTTGCAGAAGTTGGATATTTTCCACCAAAAATGTTGTAGTACTTGTCTTCAACAGTTGTAAAATGCAACTGTCAGACAGCCTTTCTACGAACAACAGGTCCTTGAGTAAGCCAAGAATAGTGCAAAGTTTCTGTAATGCAGTATTCACTGCTCCAGAGATCCTACGAAACAGAGATATCAGATGGGAAAATAATATCAAAAAAATTTGGGTACTAATCAGTAAACCTGTTCACTCCCGACTTCTTCACTTTGCCACTTTTTCCCGTTCGTCGCCTTTTACTGGCTGAGCTCATGTCAGGATCGGGATCATCATCATCATCACCTAGAAAAGCATGTGGCATACATATATCCATATGTCAGATTATTGTAATTAGAACATAACTTGTGCAGTCCAAAGGGGTAATCTCTGAGCTTACAGACAAAGATAAAACTAAAGTTCTAGATATAGGGAATGACATGCCATGCACTATACAGAATATGTACAACACACCCAACTTCCAAATTAAATCGGAAAACAACCTTCAAATGCCACATTATCTGCCGGTTTACTTGCGCTGCGGTATGATGGATCATAAGCAGACATAACAGCCATCATTTGGTGCCTAGAAAACTCCAGAATTCTCTCAATTACCTGATTGATACAAATTACAAAAATAAAAAAATTGAGTCAGTTAAAATGGTGAAATGGTGGCAGTATGCACAGACGTATAAACGTAAACAGATTCCAGGGAAAGCAAGACCTAAGAAGCAATCACCTCTTCCTTGTAGAGTTGCTTTGGCATATCACTGTTTGCCATCACTGCAAGCGATGCATGGATGGACTCAAGGGCACCAAGAACCAACCCCACTGAATATGCATCTGACTGAAATGTTTTTGCACCAGGAAGTGTTAGCTAAAAAGAAAAAGACATATTTGCCATTTTCATAATACTAAACGTTAACACACGGTAAAAAGAGCTCATCATTAAGCATTTTTGCAAGTCCAAGAGAATATAATTCAAAAAGAGAAAAAACAACTATGATTAATAGCTAAAAACAGTGATAAAATAGTCCATGCGTCGAGCGGAACATGAAAACAATCCCACATAAAGCAAGAGAGAGACGCAAATAGAAAATTACTCACATGCTCACTATTAATGGACAAGCCTTCTGCCCTATGTATCTGATGATCCAGAGTGTGCAATAACCTCGACAGAATATCAACAGGTACCATATGCAGAAGCATTTTTGACCTTATAGTCATCAACTCAGCCACAAGAACACGAACTTCATCAACAGGCACTACTGACCACTCTGCTCCATCCCTATCATCACCAGACATTTCAGCTCTGCCACAGAAGTCCTCCAGCATCTCACAAAAGCTTTTAACGATGGACTCTAAATAAGCATTAGCAAACTACTATTATTTAGTGGGTAGGGGTAAATGCAAAGAGAAAAAGAATAAGGACAGACAGACAGACCACCTTGAAGCACGGATGAATCTGGCTGAACTGAAGACGCGCCAGGGCCAGCGCCAGAGCCAGCGCCATCTTTACGTTTCTTCTTTCCCTTTGACTTCTTCGAAGCAGAAGATTCCTACAATTCATTCAGTTATGTCCACGGCACATAAGATACTTATAGAAGAAGATTGTGGTGATAGTCTTACATTCATGGTGACCGTTTCCGGTCGAGAGTCAAGAGTTGTAATATCATCTCTTGGTAACTGGTTTATCAAAGGTTTGGAATGCCAACTATGATCTTCAGCATGATTTGATCGTAATACCTTTTTCACAGGCTCAGGCTCGATACTCCCACCTAGACGATGATCGGCCTGTCGTTGAAACTTGACAGGAACACTTGGCTCAGAACTTCTATGTTGAGGCTCTTCACTAGTACAGATTGGTTCGCAGGTCGGGCCTGATAAACTTAAAAGTTGTAGTAAATAACAAACACAAAGATATAAAATCTATCAAACACTGGCGCAATAACAAGTAAACAAAAAACCATTAAAGCTCAGAAGTCAGCACAAGTGGAGCCTAGCATAGAGGCTCACTACTATCTGATGTTGGGATTGTACAGCCCATGTCCAACTCTTTATTATCCGATTAGTACGATATTGTCCACTTTGGGCCTAATTGGCAAGCCCGCATGGATTTACTTTTGGTTTCCATCCCAAAAGGCCTCGTACTATTAGAGTCGGACATCTCTTTATATATTAGACACTCCTTGTCTAATTTTCCAATGTGGGACTTAGTTTGTTATATCACATCTGAATGGGGTGAAAAAGGAAGGAAGACACTGCTAGTATCAAGCATTAAAGGCATCTTCTTAAATGCCGACTAAATAATCCAAAACTTAAAAGGTTTCTCTCCCTAAAGACTTCCAATATTTTCCTCAAAATCTGTAGCACTCCACACTATATAGCCAAAAAGGAAAAAAAAAAAAGAGAAGGCTTCGTTTACCAGGGGTGGCATACTCAAATGCTCCAGGATTGCATCGTAGAACTTGGTCATATAACTGCAAAGGCTCCGCGGAATTACAGTTCAGCGCTCTAGCCTCGTTTCTAAGATCCCTGCAAAGATTAAATCATAAAGAAATAAGTTGGTTCCCTCTACAATCTGAATCTCAGAAAACACTCAAATTCAAGGTTAGCTGTAACTTTCACCATCACATAACCAATTTGAGAGATAGCCGACTTACAAAATTAGCAACGAAACAGTTTTTTTCATAAATAAGATTCTCTGATTTCAATTCTAGAGAGTGTGAAGGGAGAAGACGAGTCCTCAGATTCACTTACAGATAAGAAACGTCAGTTTCTTCAAGCATATTCGCGATTCTCCTAGACTGCGAGAGAATCTCGCTGCGGTTCAACGACCTGTTACCGCCAACACCTTCGCCAGCCTCATCGAACAGCTTGAACTCCCCAGGCTGAGTCGAGCCGCAGAATATGGGTAACGAGGGGAGCGGCAAGTGAGAAGCAACATCCGACTGCACTGTATTGGCCAAACCGATCCCGAACTGAGTCAAATTCGAACTTGAATCCCATCCCGAACTGCTTGGGTTGCTCATCGCTCTGATCGTTGAGCTGAAGTCGCGGATTCGAAAATTAGGGTTTTCTAGAAATCAGATTTCGAAGAATTTGGAGGAAGTTTGGGAGTCATGGAGAGAGAGTGGAGCCCTAGATTGAGAAATTAGGGGAGAATTGAGATGCAATTGGCGGGGAAAGTAAGAAGACAGCTTCTCCTGCAATTTTCCTGATTTTATTAAATACATAAAATGATATTTAAGGTGATTTTTACCTCTTAAACTACCGATAATACCCCCCACGATCTTTATTGATCGGCAGTTACCACTCGGTAAGTAGGCAGGGATAGTTTCGGTAGTTACTTCTATGAAAAGATATTATACTCTTCATTTAATATTTGAAATATAATTAACTATAATTACTTTCAAAAAATTTGTTATTATTTTGGACCCTAAAGTACACCAATATTATTTTTAATGGTTTTTTATTTACATAACAAACATGTAGAAGCTATTTAAGTTTGTGATCTATTTGAAATTTGCTAAAAATGTTACTTCTTCCGTTTTTTTTTATTTGACGTTTTAGTTTTATGTGCACAGATTGGGAAAATATTTAATTTAGTATATTTCCAAAATAAAAACATGTTCATCTATACACCTAGCCACAGAAAAAAACAATCGAAAAATATTATTGATAAACTTTTTACTGAAACATAAAATGATATTAAAATTTTAACTCTAAAACGACAGAATGGAGTATATTTCATCTAATGTGTAATTTTACGGCCGTAGAAATGGATTTACTGATTTATTTTATCGAAAAAATTACTTCACTACTTTTTGGCCCAACAGAAATAAAAAAATGCAACAGACGGCGGCCCATGGGCTTTTAAGAGTGTAAAACTTAGCCTTGCTAGAACACAATAGCTCTGGAAGCCTGGAGATGTCTTGTTACAGTGAAAACAAATAACACAAGTCCTTAAAACTATTCTCATATGGAGTTTATATATTGCTTTGCCGACGTCAATATTTATATGTCATATTCTGACTTACTGATCATTGGTCGGTCACAAGAATCTGTAATTTTTCTAGCCATACACAATCACTTTCCAACAAACTGAAGTCAACATCTTATACTGACATCCAAGATATTTTTTTAGTCAAGGATCTAAAGATCACGTGTCACTTTAACTTTCAACCTATAAGCTCCCAAAAGTTTGGAAGAATCCGACAAAAAATCTCCACCGATATATTATATTTTCTCCTCGTATTATCATAACATTACCTTTTTGTGAAGATATAATAACATTACCTAAAATGAGATTTTAAGTAACAAGTACATGCCTCCAGATTCATATCTTGGTCCGTAATTTGATTAAGGAACACAAAACAGTTACCTACAACATACCTCTCCTTAAGAGTTGTTTCATTGCAAGCCGCTTCAGTCTTTCTGTAAAGAGCTTATAAGAGATTTAAACATGAAAGTAAATTAACAGAGAAGAGCAAGAAGAAAGAGAGATGGAGATTCTGGAAATAAAAAATATATAAAGGGCAATGCCATTATCATCCATGTATTGATTGATAAGATCTAACATCCAAACTAAGTTAAAAGCTTAAAACTAAGCAAAAACAAAACAACAACAACAGACGTATCTGTAAAACCAAACAGGATCTCATCCTATCCTTCCTGCAGAGACCTGATACTTTTGATACTATCCCAGGGTGTTCTTGATCTCTTTAACCCAAAACACACAATACAACAAATATTTACTTCCACTGGAAAAGAAACAGCAGCAGGAGTATAGCTTTAGCTGTTGTGTTATCCGAGGATGGTTGTCTTTTTCAATATCTTCTTGCATTCCGAGGAGAATAGCAAAGAATAGTACCAAAACATATAAGATAAGATACTATATATAGCAAAGACTAGTTTCCAAAACGCAGATTCATAATGAAATGCATTGTACTCCTTCTGGTATGCTCCGAGGCATCGGTCCAACCGCAACGTATCTCTGTGGCATCGGTTTTAGAAGAGTGGATTGTGAAGGGTTTCCGGAGACTGGTCCCTTGCTGTGAAACCTTGCGAAACGGTTGATAACAGAGAATCTTTCCAAGTCCTCTATGTCAAATTTTATTTCTGCCATTGACTGTGTCTTCTCCAGTCTGCACCAAAAAAATAAGTAAAAGGTTTTTATAGTGTTATGAGAAAAAAAAAAGCAGCGGCTAAAAGTAGTGTTCATACCTTTCGAAGCTTTCCTTGAGTTTATTTGCTTTCTCTGTTAAACTTTTAGCAACTTCAGAATGTTGCACATCCTCAATCTTTTTCGGTATCCTATTAAGATATTCAGGGTTAAAGAGTTTCTTAATTAGTGTGAGGAAAGCGAAACACATTTTTTCAGTATGATACTTACTTGTCAACCTCATATGAGGATGGTGGCAAACCATTCTCTCTCTTGTGGATAAGGCTGCAAGCATCACCAAGAGTTGCTCTAGCAATGACGAAACACAAAACATCATAGCTTGACGATGCTTTTGAAAATAGGAGGAGTGAGGGTGGAGGATCAAATAGCTGTTGCATAAGCTGTGATGTTATAACAAGTCTTCTCTTTGAACGATGCAGTGGCGGTGCAAACTCGAAGGTATGAGTATCATACTCGGCCTACAATGGTATTATAGAATCATAAGAACATTTAGAACACGGAGACAAAAAAATCTTATTTCAATCACTTAAAACCATACTCTTTGAAGTAACATACCTTCTCAGCTAAGAAGTTAGCAACTCTGGCCCAATCTTGTTGTGCCTCACTGCAGAAAGAAGGTATCGAATGAGAATAAAAGGGAGAGGGGAACGTCAAAACATCTAAAGAGTAAGGGAAAAGACCTGATTGTGTGATCCCTTTGGGATGCATTAGAGACTTCTTTATGCCAAGCCAGCTTCTTTGTTCTCATAAGTTTGCGTTTCTTTGGTGCGATGATCTCTGCATGTTTGTTCGTTATGTCTAAAGGCTTAGAATGCTGAGGTAACTGATCGGGAATCACTTGAGACTCATGTGCAGGTTGCATCTTATCATTTGGGCCAGGGAACGCAAATGACTTAAGCTGTGACATTGAGCTCATTCCGCTATCCATTGGCAGTTTATTAAAATCTTTGCTGGAGGCAGTATAATCAGCTGCTCTCTGATCTTGAGGCAAACCAATCCTCTGTTGCAGATTATATCCTGTGGAAGACATCTGTTGTGCCTTTTGCCAAGATGTGACATCACTTCTCAATATCTCAGCGGGAACCTTGAGTGGTTCTTGATCCAAAAGATGCTGGCGAGTTGGTAAGTCCATCCACACATTAAACTGCTGATTCGTACCTCGTTGGGGTGATCTAGTCTGACTAGTGGTGTGACCTCCAAGGCCTGGAAGTGTTGCATTGTCAGGTAAAGAAGCTACAAATGGATTAGTCGTCTGCATTTGGGATACAGACACTGTGGACAGATCATTCTGTTGTAAGAACTGCGGGAACACCCCCGCTTGTCCGAGCTGACGAGGCACAAGTGAAGAAGACATACCGGCTAAGTGACTTGCAGCTGTACTGGAGCGATGGATGCCTGTCTGAGACTGTAGCTGATCAAACATCCCCAAGGACTGCAGATACATATTCCCTGTAGATATCTTCGGTTGAGGATTACAATCCACCCAGTGGCCAGACACGTTTGAGGACCTCTGAGTGGAAACAGGAGTAGTACTATCATCCTGAAAGAGACCTGGTCTCATCTGATTCGTAGGCACCTGAAACCCAGGGAAGCTTGGCTGTTGCTTATCACTGTCTGCTATGAAGTTGGATATGTCATTAATGTCGGCAGACATTTCCATGTTCTGATACGTTAAGCCGCTGAACTCCTCGGGAAGAACAGTATCGCTGCTAGAAGCTTCAGCAACAGCGGTCTGCATGAGCGCGCTCCAGCTCCCACTCTGCATAGATGATGGGAAAGGACTGGAGAAACTCACACTGTCACCGAACACTCCGGAAGCAATCTCGGAGATGCTACTACTGTCTTCCATACTGAACAGAATCTTCTCTTCTAGTGGGTCAAGACCTTGAGACAGCTTCGTAGTATCCTTGTGCTGAAACGAAGACCAGCTTGCTTGTTCCTCCTGCCTCCCACTGGGATCCTTTGGAGAATTGTCAAATTGTTGAGAAAGGAGATTGACTGAACCTGTCCCTTGAACTCCAAGATTTGACATAAACGTTCCCTGCTGGAGAGGTAACTGTGGTGGAGATGGATCATATTGACTTTTAAGGAAAGGGTTGCTAAATGCTAGACTGCCAGGTTCCTGATACATCGCTTGGATGGGAGGCTGTTGACTCATATTACCTCTTGCATTACCAACAGGAGCACCGTACAGAGAAACATCAGGCTGCTGAGAACCAAAACCCATAGAAAACATTCCTTGTTGGCCCGGGGTTGCACTCCTCTGTGGCCAGTTTAGATATCCTTGTGATGATGAATCATTTAGAGGCATTTCATCAAGAAGAGGTGGAAACTGCCTGCTACTGTTAGCTTGCTTCTGAGCTGTAGACGAATAAGGGTTTGAAAAGTTCTGCTGCTGCATTTGAAGAGCATGTAGCTGCTTGAGCATCACCTGCTGCTGCAACAGCTGCATCTCATCGTAACCAGACTGCTTCATAAGGCTATGTTGCGGAAGTAGTTGCTAATTTCTCTTGAAGCCTTGTTTGGAAACATAAATCACACCACTGGATTCTTCAGTTAATGTCAGACCTTTAAGAATTTGAATCTTGATGAAACTTGAAAACGAGCTTTATAGACTTTAGTTGGTTAAACAAACTAAGCTTTCACATAAACAACACATGTTGATTTTGCATCTCTTGATTCTTCAATAACTTTGACATGCATTAAACTTGTAACATCATCATAATCATCAGCTTATCCTTCTCTCCCAAAGACCAGTAGATCCATCAACTATCTGCAACACCAAAACAGTATTCAAGAGATGTCATCCCTCAGTAATGCAATGCAAAACTTTAATTGCTCAACAGATCCTATTAACTTTGTGGACAAATCTACATAAAATTGGGGAAGAACACAGAATCAAAAGCTTAAAAGTATAAATTTTTCAGCAAAGAAAACATTAGATTTTTCAAGACCTTAGAGCTACAAAGGATGAAACCAGAATCAATCAAACTACAGTTAATTATAGAACAGAAAATTCAAGAGAAACTCAGAATTTACCAGATGGGAAGCAAATTAAAAACCGTGATCTGAGGACAAGAGAAGCTCAGAATCGTCTAGGGTTCTTCTTCTTCACTGGAACCACAAACCCGCGGCTCAATTTGCCACCAAAATAATAAAATATATATAAGAAAAAGAATTTGTTTTTTTATTTCTTTCCCTCTTCTTTTTCAAGCTTCTCTTCTTCTCTCCTTGAATTGAAATTCACGAAAACAAAATTAATTCCCAGATAATTTTTCCTCCTTTTTCTCTGAACAGTAGACTCAGAAAATTTCTGATTCTTTTAGAAATGTTAAATCTTCGGACAAGAAGCCGAAGAAGGCCAGAGGACAGATACTGCTGCAAGAAAAATAAATACAGTAAAAAGAAATAAAGAGAGAGACACTAATTTTTCGGAAAAAATACAAAAGTTAATAAATTCATTACAAGGAAACGAACCTCAGGCTCGGAGTTTGGTTCCGTAACAAAGGCTGTAATAGCGTGTACATCGTGTATTAGATGGTGGATGCGCTTTGTTAAGCTGTTTAGATTTAACGGTGAAAGATGATGTTGAGTTTAAGATCGGACGATGTGGATTTATTAGAGAAAGTTGACCTAGATAACTACGAATCGTTTGCTTCAGAGATAGACTGATTAAAAAAGTAGGTGGGAATTAGCTATGTGATAAATCCCACGCGCTTTAAACAAAGCGTGGACTTTAGCTTCTCCTCACCATAGTGTAACGCTTTTGTTTAGTTAGTTGATAAATTGATATCCTTCTGATTTTGTCTTAATGGTCCAATATCCTTTTAGTTTATGCGATTTGTAGCACAACAAACTGGTGGTATTCACAATTAAGTTTGGCAGTGAAAATAAGCAAATACATTTTTTTAATAAATCGGTATTAAAAACAAAAACAATATTCATTCCCACCAAAAATATGAAAAAGAGTATACAACAATCTCAATCCACGATAAGGAACCTTTGATCGATCAGGACTGGAACAGAGAATCTTGGTGTTTTCTGAGTACCACATATTCTAAGACAAGAAAATGATGAATCGACTGACTTCAGATTCCAGACTTTTTAAGAAAATGGATTCAGTTATGTTCCACATTCCATATGTAAGAACAAGTAGTCGAATGATTTCAGATTCAGACCTTAAGAAATTGAGATTCCGGAAGAGATTCGAAGGTTAGAGTCTGCTCCTCCGCTCACTACGCTATCTCCTTTCCACCAGTCCGCACATAAAACCTTCAACAAAACGATATTTTTGGACTGTTTGAGTAACAAAAAGAACGAAAACGAAGATTAGAGGAGAGAAGATAAGATTGTGCGTTACTTTTACCTTATCCTTGTGTGTGTCGATAACAGACAAAGGCCACTGCATATGGAAATGGAGGAAGAAACTCAGTTTCAAACAAAGGAAACAACGGAAAAGAGAGAGAGTGCGTGTGTGTGTCTACTTACAGCGGTTCTGAGATCCCAGAGCATGATTTTGCCATCATAGGAAGCTGAGACCAAGTGAAACCAAGAGCTTTTGTGCCATTTACAAGCGGAAATCCATGATGCGTGTGAAGCAAATTGAAACACCGGGGCAGATGTTCCTACAGATTGTATGAAGAGAGCCTATCAAAACTCGGTATATATGGTTACATATTTTGACTCTGCGTGTGTTCTTTTAGATTCCTCACCAGGCTTACGAGGATCCCATACTCTAAGGATTGGATCTGAACCACCAGCAGCTACAAGCGCAGAACCTTCACCACCAACATCTACCGTGTTGAGAGCTTTTCCACAGAACTACATTTTCACAGAAATAAACTCGCTCTAGGCTTCGATGGAAACAAACTTAAATGCACTCAGTTTTCAGCAAAGACGGGTCTGCTGTGTAACGCAAAGGAGTGAGAGAAGGCATACCAAGTTCATAGATTCTTTCCCTGTCGGAACATCCCATCTCCGTATAGAATGGTCCCATGAACAGGAATAAATCACATCATGCTCCGGCCAAACAACTGATGAGACACACTGTGTGTGCCCAACAAATGTAGTCTCCGCCTCTCCCTGTAAGTAATTCAGTATCGAAATTGAAATTAGATACTTCAACTGAGAAAACACAACTGTTGGAGAGTACACCTGTCTCTTCCTCATATTCTGAAGAGCAAACAATGCGTTTCAAAAGAGGAGTTTATTGAGGGTACCTCTAACTGAGTTTCCTCGGCCTGATTATTCCCTTTTCTTCTCTTCCCTGCTACTGACAACTCTGAAGTAGCTTCATCTGTGTCCCATAAATTGATCGTGCAATCCCATGAACCCGAGCAAATCTGAATTACATTATACAGCAGGTGAGCACGATGAAAATACAAAGTACCTTCACTAGCGATACACAAGTTAAGGGCAAGAGGAAATGGCAAACCTTGCTCCCGTATTTCTGAGCTGCAACACTTGCCACCGACGCCTTGTGCCCACGCAATATCTTGTAAGCCCCAACTCTTGTAGTGGGGTCACCAGATTCAGCTGTATCAACCTTTATACAGAAAAGATGACTCTAATTAACCGGAACATTTACCTTTGGTTATATGTATTATTATCCATGTTTACCTTAAACAATCTCAATGTTCGATCTTTAGCGGCAGTTGCTATAGTAACATTTTCTGCACCTGGATGGAAAATTGAATAAGAAAATGTTAGGAAGTGAAAGATGAGCGAAAAAGGTGAAAACCTTCTTTGTTAATACTATTTGCTAGTGAAGAACATGCATAGGATAGATTTCTCATGCTACGATCATACCTTCGGAGCTAACAAAAGCAATAGAAGAGATTGCCCCAGAGTGGCCTTCTAAAATGTGTGTACACGACTCAGGAGAGCTCCATATCCTAATCACAAGAAATAACTTAGATCCTTGCAAATGTTGACAGCAATACAAAAAGATAGAAGACAGGCAGATGCATACATGATATAAATAAATTATTCAAATGATTACCTTCCTAACCCATCATAGCAGCCGGTCAAAATGAATCTGAAAATGTAAAAAAAAAACGAGATCAGGACAACCACTTACAGAACGTTTACAATCAAAAACATCCTTTAAGACAATAACAATCACTGGATGGTCCTAATTTGTTGCAAAATCTACATAAGTAACAGGTGTTGAATGTTGATAATCACAAAAACAATGATATGGCAGTCGTGTACATCAACCCTTTACACAGTTCTATGATTCTCCATACGGTATCAACAGAATAATATTTCATAAAACACGCAAACTTATATAACCATTTCCACAATACAGTAAGTAAGAAAAAGAAACTACCTGGACGAAGAACCATCAACAGCACTGACCCAGTCATCATGCAACGAAGGTTTCTCCTCCTTCCGTGGCGCCACAGCCCTTATGTATTCGATTTCAAGAGTTCGTTCCTACAAGATTCCACAGTTTAATTTCAACACCAAGTTGCTGTCTTTAGTGGCTGTTTAGGAATTAAAACATTACCGCTGAGATTCCCTTGGCGAGAAGAAACTGCTCGAGTGACATTCGAATAAGCTCCCCATCGATCAAAAAGTCAAACGCCTCATGTTTCTCTGCTCATCCAAAGATAATCCCCACAATTATATGCATGAAATCCCTAACAAATCAACAAGGTAAAGAGAGATTGAAGTCTACCGAGAGTGAGAAGAGAGTTGACGATAGAGGAGAGACCGAGACGAGTGACATTGGAAGGGATAACGACGGAGCTGGACGGAGCTTGGAACGGAGAGTCAAGCTTCGTGACGAACTTCACGTGGATTACTTTCGACGCGTCTTCTCCTCCGCCGTCCATTATCGCCTCTAACTGAGATAAATTAGGGTTCTAACTTGAGGAGAAGAGATTCTAACTTGCAGGGTTTAAGGAAATTGCTAAAATTACGAAACTAACCTCTCTTGGGCTCTGATCGAAATATTAATTTTGGGCCCAGAGAATTAAATATCTTTAAATTGGGCCCTTCCCGGGCCTCTGAGTTTTCAGTAATCATGAGAATAATACAATTCGAGCTAGGAGTGTGTATGCATTATTACATGATTACACGTGTCGTTATATCATAGCTTTGTGACGGGATCTATGTCTGGTCGGTCGTGAAGTTATCATCGCCTCTTTCCTTTAGTGATCTGCTTCTCACTCTCACTACTCTCTCTTTGGATCGTGGGGGTTTAAGCTGATTCTGTGCCCTAAAATTTGGCGCCTTTCCACTTCGATTGGGTTTCTTTGCTCTCTGGGGTTTCAACAATGGGGAAGGCTTCTTCTCCGGTAAGCATTTCAATTGGCGCGCTCTTATCTCGTGAATTCGATTCTAGGGTTTTGCGGGGTACAAGTATAGTTATCAATTGGTTCTCTTTGGGAAAGAATCGATCTTTAGGCAAACGTGTTCTTATACTAACTCAAATTTTGATTTATCATGTTTAAGGTAGCGAGAGGAGAATGAATTAAAAACGATTTTTGATTCCAAAGGAATGCGCTTTTCGTTGAGTTTGATTCAAGAGAATGGTTCTTCTACATGCTACGCATTGCAAAGTATTAATAAAGGTTGTTGTTGAATATGACCTATGGAGACGGGGAGGGTGGAAGTCAACGGAGAGATTCACAACGCGGAAGCAATGACTTTGCCTATGCGCTCGCTAGAATGGCCGTGGCGCAGATATGCGAAGGGGTCGAGATCAGAACTCTCCAGGACTCGCATTCACGGGAAGGTGCGAGGTTCAGTTCTTTTCAAGAGTCTGCGCTCGAGAGACTGACAGATGTAGTGATACAGTATATTCAAAGCGTTGGGAGGACGGCGCAGTTTTATGCTAATATGGCTGGGAGAGGGGAAGGTAATGCTTTGGATGTTGTTCAGGCGCTGGAGGATTTGGGAGCTGGATTGGGTTTCAACGGTGCTCATGATGTTGAGCGTTGTCTTGGTGACTCCGATGTGGTTAAGGATATTGTTCGGTATACAGGTGAAGCTGAGGAGATGCCCTTTGTTTATTCTCTTCCTCGTTTTCCTTTTAAGAAAGGGAAGAGACGAGCTCCTAGCTTCTCTGGGATTGGAGGAGAGATGGCGGATGAGCATATTCCGGTTTGGCTTCCTGCTTTTCCGGAAACCAAGTCTAAGGAGGTTGAGGAGACTAATACTGAGAAAGTAGGAGAGGTGAAGAGCAAAGAAAATGGACTGTCTTTGCCGAGTATGCAACAGTCTTTGGATGTTGATAGATTAAAAGTTCAGAAATCCATGGAACAAGAGGATGTTCAGGAGCCAGCAGAGGAACCGGAGGGTAATCCATTCCTTGCTGCACCAGTTTGGGTCAGCGAGAAGGACGTGCCACGTGTGTTTTGCCCGTCAGAGCCTACAAATGAAGAAGATAGCATTGGCCACGTTCCTGAGAAACAAAAGAACATTCCACCCCCTGAGGCACATGCTCCACCTGGTATGATCAACGACGAGAGCAGATTAGGTGGAACGGAGGATGGACAGAAAACACAACGAGCTTTGCTCCGTTTCAAGATTGGAACTCGAAAGGCCTCTATGTGTTGGACGATAAAGCAGAGCTTAGAAGATAAGGGTTGGTTTCTAGAGGACGGAGACAAGAGGGAGAAGAAGGTGGAACGCGAAGAGAAACTCGAAACCATTGACACAGATGTAAAATAGGTATTTTGTGACTTAGAGCATCTCCAAAGGCACTCTATTTTTTCCTCTATAATTTACACTAAAATAGAGTAACTCTATTATAGAGTTAAATTTGCTCCAATGGTTCACTCTATAATAGAGTTACTCTATAATAGAGTGAAATATAGAGTAATCCTATTTTTTTACTCCAAATATAGAGTGAAAAAACAAAAATACTCTATATTTCACTCTATTATAGAGTAACTCTATTATAGAGTGAACCATTGGAGCAAATTCAACTCTATAATAGAGTTACTCTATTTTAGAGTGAAATATAGAGAAAATTATAGAGTGTGATTGGAGATGGTCTTAGAATTTGTAGGCGTAATACCATTTGCTTGTTGAGTTTAGTGATAGTTTGCAATTGAATACGTGACTCGTTAGTAAAATGATATATTTTTTTTACTGGCTCAAATCAAACTACTAGAGGAAGATGTGTGGTCTTTAGAATCATGTGCTGGTGAATCATTCTATTCAAATGGAGATATAATATCCTCATTTCTACCGAGAATTGATTTCCTTTCAAGTGTGGCAGTGTTGATAATTAAGAGTTGTTGGAAGAGAGAGTAGTTTACTTAATGGATTACACATCATGTACCTTTTATCTTGAGTTGATTCTTTACATAAACAATTAGGAAAAGATCAGAAGAAAGGGTTCAGAGAACCAACAAATCACATGTTTTCTACACTTTAAATTGATGATATTAGATCCTTCTTACACTTCTACGTAGGCAATATTAGCAATGGAAAAGCTGCCTGGGTTGCCCACTGAGCTTATTTCCTGGAAACGCTGCAACCTCACTTGTCACGACTTCACTTATCAAGTCCTTGAAAATTAGCCTCTCTATGTCTAACACTAACCCCGGTGTCTCTCCTTCAATCTCCTTCCAGTTCATGCCTTGGCTTTGCAGGTCCTCCCAAATGAGGTCTTCATCATCCTCGTCCAAAATACAGTTTGAGTTATCTTGTAATCGATCAATCTCTGAACACAGAGCTTCCAGAAGTTCTTTCCCTCTTGAGCTTTTGTCTGTTTTCATTAGCGGGCTGATGGATGATGTTATGTATGGCTGCTTGGTACACCCTTCTGCTGCGAATTTGCGAGCTAAGATCTCGTTGACGGTGTCAAACACGAGCTTCCTCCTGCTTCTCCCTATCAGGTTCGCCGTCTGTTGTCCGAATCCTCTGCCTCTGTGTGTGACGTTGCTTGTCTTGTTCTGTTCCAGGACAAAGAAAAGGCTCGGATTGATTGGTAGGTGTGCTTGGTGCAGCTGAATGCTTAGCATGCTGTAGTCGATGTCCTTAAGAAGCCCTGATGCTGACAGTATCTCTGAGATGTACTTGCGGTCACCATTTCTTAGGTCTGCACCTTCTTCCATGAAACTCTCAGTAAGTACAGCATCAGGCTGATTTAGACTCGTGTTACTCTCAGGCCACACAATCGATCTACATAAGTTGTTGTGCTTCTTCATCCACAGGGACTCTTCAGAACGTATATGATCGTCGTCTGTGGCAAGAGAAATAGTAAAGGTTAGAACTTAAAACAATTCAAAGTTTACAATATATTTTGTTTTAATGCCAATGAAGTTACTGACCTTTAAAGACAATGGATATCTTCCTTACAGGGGATGGTGACTCATCATCGTCGAAGGCTACATCAAGAATAGAAACCGGGCTGGGCTGCTCCACCGTAATCTTCAGAGGCTTTGGCAGAGATCTCATTCCAAGTTCTGGACTCTGCATTGGTGAAACATGTATTAGCAAATAAACTAAGAAGTGAATTTGCATTTAGGAGAAAAGTTTATACCCTTTGTTTTGGTGTGTGCTGCTCCGTTAAGTCACATTTATGTCTGCTTGTAACCTCAATGTCAAAGTTAGAAGCCGAGCTTACGTTGCTGTCAGATCTTAGACTCCTCAAGTCACTGCTTTCATCACTTGAACGGTCTTCTGACTGCTGCAAGCCGCGAGATTTCATCCCTGGCTTTCTTCTTGGGGAGGGGGATTCCGTCTGTTGCCTGCTAAGTTGTTGTCTTTGGTTCTTGTTCGGTTCTGGTTTTGGAGACGTTGGTCTAGACTGCTTCTCGAACCCGAGCTTCTTCGGCTGTGTTCTCGGGCTGACACTAGGCTTCCCTGACTTGGCCATCTCGATCTTTGACTGCAACGGTCTGGTGCTAGTGTTTTTCGTTGCAGGCCTTGGGGTCACATCCATGGCGCTCTGCTTCCTCGTAGTGCCCTTCTGGTTTGAAACCTTGACATTTGGTAAAGCAACACTCCGCGGCGAGGAAGAGGTGGAGCTAGAGCTGCCTGTCTCTTTGAAAACTGGAGCAGATGCTGCTTTCATAACGACGATAGAGGAAGATCTGATACTCTTGGACGATGGACTTGGCTGCATAAAGTTGGTTGAGCTCAAGGAACTGTTGTCATCATCTTTGCTCATCAACTGCTGCGTCTTCTCCATTGCTTCGAGTATCTGCTGTAGAGCTCTGAGATCTTTCTCAGACTTTTTGAACTCAAGCTGCGAAAGCCTCTTCTGTATCTCACCGTAAACCGTCAGCGTTGCAGCAGCGTCCGCTGCTTTGACTTGGTTCCTGGCACCATCCGCTTGCGTCCATGGAGCTGTTTTGGCAGGAAACTTGGCAGCAGGCATCATCTTCTTGAATGAGTCAGAGCCTCTTGATCTTGGTAGATCTGCTTCCACTCTAGGAGCTGGCCTCGGAGAGTCGCAGAAGTGGTTCTCTCTGCTCTGATCAGTAACAGGCTCGTCTGAAACGACATCAAGACCCATTAACTTGGCAATAACACTCGACGTTGTTCTTCTGTGACCCGTTACAAGCTCTTGCGGCTCTGGTGAGCAACTGGACTTTGCGCTCCTAAAGGAATTAGATCTGCTGTCTAATGACAACCTCGGTGTCTCTTTGAACTTGGCGCCTGTCTTTCTTGCCTCCCTCTCGTCGTAAGAGAACCGAGGACTGTCTTTCAGCTTCACAACTCTCCGTCCTTCACTCCATTCATTAGAACTCCGAGATGGTGATAGTTCTTTGAGAAGGGACACGTTAGCTCTGGCTGATTTAGGCTGCTGAGACAAGGCTTCTTCTTCAACTCTGGTTCTGGTCTCTTTATGAATGGAGCTTCTCACAAGCTCCCTTAAATCACTCGACATCACTAAACCGCCCCACCTTGGCGAACCGTAGGTCGGTTCTCTTGCCGGAGTCTCACCATTACTCATGGGTTGTTCAAACTGAGAAGTCGTGGTGCTGATATCTGCAGACGAGAAGCTAGAGGAGCATGGTGAAGAAGAAAAGGACAGCCTCGAGGAGGATTCAGAGGAGACAACCTTCTGTTTCTCCTTTGCAGCCTTCTTCTTCTTACTCTTCTCCTGCAATTCCAGTAAAATTCACTTTTTAGATCAATTTTCTTCTATGAAAAATTATCATTTCTCTGCTAGTTTACAGATTCTTACCGTTTCCTTCTTGTCCGTTGAACCGTTGGTAACACCGACATTGTCACTTGTTTTGCCTGCAAAAAAAAAAAAACTCCCCAGTCAAATCTAGCTTTTAACTAATACCTAGTAGTGTTAGGTATACACACATCTAGATAAGTATAGGTAATTTAGAGTCTATGAACATCTATAACAAGTCATGTTATAGAGCTTTGGTTGTGGTCCTGAATCTTGGATTTAAGATCTTAGTCAGAAACTAGAATACAAAAACGTCTCATGTTGAAGAAGTTTCCTCTAAAACTTTTTTCTTCAGGTTTTAATGGAGACAGGACACTGCAAGTGAAAACTTAAAGAAAGAGAAGGGAGAGAAATGTTACCTGAAGGCAAAGACTTGAGCTCATCTCCGGCGACAGAAACACGTCTCGCTGGATAATGTTGCCGGTAAAACACCTGAAAGATCCCATTCATACATCCAAACTGTTTATTCAGATTTGGATTCTCATCTGACAAGTTGTACAAAAGCTTTGCCGACATCTTCTTCTTTAGCTCTGGTCTCAGAAGGTTTTGACTCTAAAAAGGACAATGGAACTGTGGGATTATCTCATATCAGTTCTTGAAAACCTTCAAGCTTATGGTTTCTCCTCTGGTTTGTGTCTCAGAGGAAGAGGAAAAAGAGACAAGAGGACAAACAAGAACCCGATACTGAGATAAAAGGTAAAGCTACTTGTGAAGTTACGACCAGACAGGAAATTAGTTTGCTCTGTGTTTGTTCTCTTGGAGGGTTCCTTGAAGAAGAAAGAAGAGAAGGGAAAGAAAGAGGTTTTTCTGTTTGTGTTGTTTGAGAGAAACGGATCTGTAAAAGGCAAATGAGCTCTCTCTCTACAATTATATGGAGAAGCATATATAAACATCTGTTATGTGATGGTATATACACATGCGTGTACACATGTATACGTGTGTATCCGTAGATTTATACATGTAAGAGAATGTAAATGAATTATTTGATATATTTTTAAAAAAATATGACGAACCATTGAAAACCCTGCTTGGAAATAATGAGGCATCTATTTTTTATGCATCTCTGATGAAAGTGATGCACATGAAAGCATAGACCAAACTAAATTTTTTTTTTTTTAACAAGACATCTAATTGGATAAAATTCTTTATTATTCGGTTTATCCAGGTTTATTCAATCGAGTATATACATACAATATTTAAAATGTATATCTGTTTTTAGTTAATCTATCTACTACTCATTTGTAAGAAAACAAATTAAATGGTACAGTTTGCTAACATAATAAATAACAATTACTGGTACAGTTACTAACATTATAAATAATAATTAGTGAACAAGGAAAGAAAATAATAAATGAAAAAATAAAAGAGGTTTCCTTACACATCCATGTGGACAAAATAATGTGGGTGGGTCTCATAAGTCTTTGGTGCTCTTTTACATCTGCATGTGGAGTTTGTCAGAGACAGACATCAGAATTTTTATCTTCAAACAAATAAATATATAAAGAGAAAATCCTATTAGAAAAATAAAATAAAAAGGAAACTAATTGCCAATAACAAAACTACAATTAATAGTTTAGGAAGAAAGTGGATTGGATTGGTGCACTGGAAGAAAAGCTTGCATGGTCTTAGATTGGTGGGTCTTACAAAAGAGTGCTTTTTTTTTTGCTTTTCTTTGGGCTTCACAAAAATATAAATCAATACTTGAAAATGAAATATACTTATTTTTGAAGACTGATCATTTTTCTTGTCAACTGAAGACTGATCATTTTTTTTTTCCGTCAACAATTTCATTAGATAAAGGGACAAGCCCAACAAAGAGTTACAAAGCCCAGCCAACTAGGGCAACAGAAAGACAAAAAAAGGCCCAAAAGCCCAACTCCGAAACCCTAGCAACCAGAAACCGAACCGAGCATCTCCGCTCCCGTGAGCCACCACTACGAGCCGCGGCGATACCCCCGAAACAAGCAAACCCCCGATGACACCTCCATCGATCAATCGACCGGGACACACCCGCGCTCGACCATTCCACACCAACTTCACAGCTAAAGCCTTCAACACGGAGGTTCTATTATCGGAGAGCACCAATCGCGTAGACGAAATCTCATCCGCCACTATTAATCACCACCACCGAGAAAAGGACTTCGCACAAACCATCACCAATTCCACCGGAGAGCGTCAATCGTACTCCGACGCGCACAAAAAAAAACAAAAAAAATAAAAATAAAAATAAATAAATAAATAAAAACCGTAAAAAACTGAAGTAGAAATCCACTAACCGGCGACGCAAGGCACAGAAACACCTTCACCCCCCGGAGACTAAAACCGGCGACAGCAGAGCTAAGAGAGCCTCCGCCTCCCGGGAACAAAGCCGGCGGCGATGGAGCTCTTGAAGCCTCCATCTCCCGGAGAAGAAACCCAATCGAAAAAGCCGACTTCACCACGCCCATCCTCCACACCATCGCGTCATTACTCCAGTTGCAGCGCCACCCCTAAAGCCGATACACTCGCGGAGATGACGACGGCGGAAAGGCCCGGACCAGAGCTTTGACAAGGCGATAGATGGAGGACGCGTAGGAGAAGCCGGACGAAGGACGAAAACGAGGAAGACAAAACGAAGGACGAGGGGCTCCGGCGACGGCACGCACGCTCACGCGCCGGCCGACGCCGGACCTCTCAATCAGATCTACTTTCTCTCTCAACCTTTCTCTCTCTCAACCTTTGCTTTTTAATACTTTTGAAAGACTGATCATTTTGTTTCCTGGTATTTCGACAATTCTAACTATTTATTACAATAAAATATACATATGCACTAAGTTAATTATTCTAAAATATTATTCAGTAGCTAGCTGTGTTTCACAATAACATAAATATAATTCGAGGAATTTAAGCTTTGAATTATGAGTTAGAATCAGGGGCGAAGCTAGGAGTTTTTTTTAATGGGTGCATAATTCATAATGGAAAAAAATATGACATATGTGATGTCGAACCTTCATTGTCTAGGGGTGCACAATAAGAATTTAACCATTTAAGCTAGCTGGAAGATATGTAATTTACCTGCAAAATTGTAAATATTGACAAAACTATGGGTGCATGGGCACACATAAGTCCCTTACTGCCTTCGCCCCTGGTTAGAATAATGTCTTTTTGGTTTTGTTTTATTTAGATTCTGACATATTGATTTGAGAGTTTACGTCATGCCATGTACTCGTTAAACACCTTTTTGGCGGATCACGTGCTTTTGTTCAACTATGTGCTGTGACCAATGTGGGGTTTGATCATACTTATTTATTTTTATATTAAAATGGTTTAATTTTTATTTAATCGTTTTGAAATTAAAGAAAAAAATTAGCTTGTGGCCTTGGAAAGTTGGAAGCAACCAAGGAATATGCTGCACATGGGCAATGAGTGAGGGTTTTGAATGAATCATCATCATCATATACACTCCCGTTAGTCGTTACCATGCGTGTTTAATATTCTTCTTATTTTTTGTCCAAAAGAAAAGATTCTTCTTATTTATATTATTGATTTAACTCGGTTCCTTGGAAATTGAAATGCAGAGTATCAAATGCATATATATATATCTGAATACGAGTTTCATAAGTTCTGCAGTTAGTACTCCTGTGTTCTGAGAAGAGTAAGGTCCGGACGAATTTAATTTCTTTTGTAACCTTTTTTTTTTGTTTTTTAAGAAAACTATTGTTTGACGATTTGAAAGACTGTTACTAAAATAAAAAAACGATAAATAAAATAAATACTATAGAACTAGGTTAAGATATAAAAAAAAAAAAAGAGAGATAACATGGAGCTTTGAATTAGAAATTCGGTAGTTTTCATGATCAAATCTTCAGACTCACATAAATAAAGGTAGCCACCAAAACCTATGTGCACTTCATACGAGTATTGCATCTCCAACACTGGATTATGTGGTGTATGGTATAGTCCAGCATGACCATGTGGGCTAGAGTCACTCCAAACCTAGTTAAGGAACAACAATGTATCAAAGAGATTGGATGGCTTGTATGAGATAACAATCTAGAGAATAATTAAGTAAATAATCGTCAATACATTATGTGTATTAACGTCTGGAGAGACAAAAATTCACTGTACCCCAATTGATTAGGTTTCTAAGTAGAGTATGATATTCCCTATCTCGAAATTAATACTTCCATTTATTGGTATTAAAATTGAAACTTATGTAATCGCAATAACAAAATTAGAGAATAATAAAAAAAAATCATAGAATAATAAAGATATTGAAGATATGATATTGAATGACCCAACAATTTTTGAAATAAAACTTCACTCACTTGTAAACCATATGTATATGAATGATACAGTGTTATAAACTTACTTAGAAGAATAGTGAATTAACCGAACATTAATATCAATTTTCTATAAGTTTATAATCTCTAAAAAGTAAAAACATATGGAAAGGCATGTATCAAAATAACTACAAATGTATTCATATTGCATTCTATTCTATATGATATATACATGCATCGATCTATTGATAATATTGTAAAAATGTCACTTTAAAACATTTTCTATACTCCCTCCGTTTTTTTAATATAAGTCGTTTTACAGCTATGCACGCAAATTAAGAAAATCATTAACTTTTTATATTTTCTAAGCAAAAACATCATTAATTATTTACCTAACCACAATTCAACCAATAGAAAAATAGAAGATATATTACCATTGGTCATACAACATTAACTATTAATAAATTTTACATAGAAAACCGAAAACGACATATAATTTGGAACAAAAAAGTTTCTCTAAAACGACTTATATTAAAAAACGGAGGGAGTACCATACAAACAAAATGAGATAATTAATCATCTTTGAGCTGGTGTACTTGATCTTCTCGTTATTAAAATGTATACACACGTAAAATTACTTGAACTTAGAAAGATATTTTCGTTCCCAAAGATCTTGAGGTGTTTTAGAAACTTGAGAATGTGTGACAAAGGATACGGACCTTGTTTTGGTAATGTGCTTTTGCCAAGTTGACTTTTTGCATTGACCTTTAACCCCAAATCGGTACATGCACACCACAATTCAATCACGCCACGTATACGCGCGACTATGACATCATGTAAAATTTGTATATTGGATCCATTCACATAGAATCAGCTAAATTTCATCAAGTCATGCATGATATAACAACGATTAAACAGCACAATCATCATTCATCCATATGAATGTTTGACGTACATGTCATGTGTGCTTAAGTATTTAGATTGTATTTTTAGACATAAGAAGAAAAAATTGCTTAGATAAGGAAAAACTTACGAATTGAAGACAAAAGGTAGTGGGAAACAATTGGCACAATATATTAGTGTGTTATTCCTATATATTAGTGGTAGTGTTTAATTTCAAATAAAACAAATCTCATAATAAGTTTCAGATAAAGCCAAACCTCAACTAAGTTAATGAATTAGGAAGGTGTACTTACTAAAAATAATGCACACGAAATAGTTATAGCTAAATACTACGGAAAATTGATTAATATCGTCATATATGTGTATGCAAAGAGGCAGACAAAGTCATAAATTCTCCCATAGAAATGCGATTCGTGAGGCAATTTATTAAATATATATCCCTAACTTTTTAGGCATTACTTAGTGGTTAGTCATAACTTGTAAGCAATCTTTCGACCACACATTAATTAGGTCAACTTACAATTGAACTTATATATGCAATAGACATCGCCAAGTATTTATATTTATTTTCCGAAAAAAGAAAGGCTAGTGTTTGCAAGTATTACAAAAGAAGATAAACACTAATTTAATCATGGACCTAAGATAATAATTCGTGAATTTTCCTCACCTTATTCTAGCTAAACTGTTCATATATAATTGTGCATGGGCTGCTCCCAGATTATTTTCAAAGTTATAGAAGGGTATAACAAATTAACAATATAGTTGTAATTTAGAGCTAAAGGTCATTTGTTATACGAAATAATACATGACATGAAATGAAATACGAAGTTACCAAAACATGTCAGATACCAAAAGTAAATTGGAGGATGTTTGACATCCAACTAATTTTTTTTTCAACTATTCTTTTATTATATAGATATTGATCATATTCACTTGATTGTCTAATAAACCTAAAACTTGATTCAGTTTCACGTCATGTAATTATAATCAACAAAATAAAATAGCTACATGAAATAAAATATTATTATACACCTGAAATTCATATACGATCAATGTTAAAGAAATATTTTAGCCAATCACTTTATTATAAATGTTTTCCAATGTATATTTGTGATCTGGAGTCTGGACCAATATGTGAGTGACAAAGACTTATAACTATTAATATTGACCTTTCGGTTTTGATTTTGTTATAGAAATATAAACTCACATGTACATGGTCCAGCAAAAATATTTGCTAAAAGATTTATCAAACATTGGTTGGAACTTGAAACAAGCTATTGCTATTAGGTACGTTATTAATGTTATGGTGGATGGGTTAAAAAGGAAAATAAGAAAAATCAAGAAACAAAATTACCAAATCATAGCATTCAGTTTTGGCAAGTAAATTAAGTTTTAATGTATTAGAGAGTAGTTCTCATCATATGCATGCACATGGCAACATGGTGCTTCCTTCGTATATACTCAGATTTTTATAATATGAAGAAGTTGGTTAAAATACGAGCCAGCACTGAAGTTGTTTTGATGAGGGGATGGTTAATTAAAAAACATAATCACTTTGATACTCCCTAAGCATATAATCCTAATCTGCCCACCCACCACTACCGAACTCTTTTTACGAAGTATGCCTCATTGGCAAGTACTAAAATCAAAGCATGATATATTGCTCGTTAACTACCAAGATTATGTTAAATATTAAAACTAAACCAACGATGTGTATATCTACATTTATCTGTCTATGAGACTATGAAGGATTCTAGAATGATTATAGGAATCTTTTCACTTTTGCGATTTGATTTTGTTTGCTGGGATTTGATCTGTTTAACATGTATGCCGTATGTGTTGTAATCGACATCACGAGTTTTTAATTAGTATGGATTTTTTTTTTGAAAAGGAATCTTTACTCTATACACCAACTAAGGTTACGGTTAAAAAAATAATTGCGTATCTATCTAGACATCGTTCTGTGGACATGATAGACCATTAAGACATTCACCTTCATTTGTGGTTTAAGTAATCCATATAACAGTGAATAATATACATTGACCACATAATAAAGCTTAGACTCCTCGATATTGTTTAAAAATAATGAATATATTCGTCAAGTTGTTCCAATCATATGGGCTTTCCCTTTTTATCTGCATCCACAAGCAAATTAAAAAGCGTCGCACAAGTTGCTGTACCTTTGGAACTTCTTTAATTCATCTTCTCAATTAGTTTTTTTTTTTTTTTGAAAATATCTTCTCAATTAGTTAACTCATTTAATTTCCGAAAAGTTTTAATTTACAACATGTGAGCGAAATGGAAACATAGTACCAGAAATAAATAAATGAAAACGCCGAAGAACTGAGAGCATGAAAAACACGTAATCACCATAATTCTCAGCCAAAGTGACGAGACTCTTTCTCTTATTAATTTTCTTCATCACTGAGACATTTATATTTAACTCCAAAAAAGTTATGCAGTGATAAAATTTTAGGTACAAAAAGATTCAACTCTTACATTGATATATCAAGCCATTCAAAAAAGTTTAAGCTCACTAATGAGATATTAGATGATTGTAAGTGTTGACGCTAATTTAAATTGTAAAATAAAAAACATAAGATAGTATGTCATTTTCTTACTAGTTATTATCCTCCATCTTATCTTCAACTGACGTAGAAAATTTAAGTTACTCTTTTAAAAAGTGTTGTCAGTCTTTTATTTATTTTATCCATAGTCATAAAATAAAATGTATTATTCTAAAAAAATAATTATAAAAAGTATATTTCTTAAATGTAGCAGGGAAATTCAGATGTAAAAGTTAGGGGTTCCTTCAGTACTTCACATGTCCATTGCCATCCTTCAACGTCACTTATAAAATCTAAGTCAACGAGAAAATCTCGTCCGTAGGATGATGATGGACACGATCAAGACCATGATGATGGTCCTTGAATAGTCATGGGCTCTCGCAATTCTTTCAAGTCTTGGGGGTTACCTCCTTTGTCAGAGTTTTTGGAAACTTTTTATTCTCTTTTTGGGTTTATTTATCAGAAACTAAAAGAAGAATAAAGAGGAAGAAATTTAGGAAACGTTGAGAAAAAAAGAAGAGTAATTCCGGAAAGGTTGCGCTAAAAACTTGATATACTTTCGATTTTTCCGTTTTCAAAATGTATAGAAAACAAACTAAAATACATAAAAGAAAAAAACACTAGAATTGTAGCGAATAACAGGCCAATAAAACTAAAGAAGCTCAAAAAGACAGTTGGGCTTGCTTTTGTATTCATTTCTAGTGGAGTTCCCTTTCACTTTCTCTAGAACCCTAAGCCCATTCATTCCAACAATAGAAGTATATACTTGTTTTTTTCAGAGAAAATCTCCTTTCTAGTTTCTACTATAGTCAATCATCAACCAAAAGAAGCAATACTATTCTTCATTGGCCATTGAGATATAAATGTGTATTATAATCAGATGCTAAATTAATATTTTAATTCCTCTTCTCCCTCCTTTTTGTTATCATTTTCTTATCGCTTGAGGAAATGAATAAGAGATTGTCATTAATCTTCATCATTGCTTCCCATTTGTTCGTCTCCGGTAAGGATTTTCCTCTGGCAAAGGTATATCGAGTTCGTCTTTTTTGTTTTTTTTTTCACCTCCTTTTTGTGTTGGTAGGAGTCACGTCGAAGAACATAACCATAGAGAACAAATGCGATTACACCGTGTGGCCTGGATTCTCCAACTCTTTTGATGATATCGGCACCACTGGATTTGCTTTAGAGAAAGGAGAGTCGCGTGTTATCCTCGCGTCGCCGTTAGGGTCAGGTGCGATATGGGGTCGAACTCTCTGCTCGAGAAACTCAACAGGCAAATTTTCGTGCGCTACGGGAGACTGCGGCTCCGGTGAAATCGAATGCGCCGAGTCCGGCGAATCCCCAAGGAATACCACTTTAGCGCAGTTTCTCCTAAATAACGAGACTGTTGACTTGTACCGCGTCAATGTCGTCTACGGTTACAACCTCCCAGTGCTGGTGGTCCCACAGAGAATTTACTACGGTCTTGACTACGGTCTTGACTACGGTAAAGTATGCTCCAGGGTGGATTGCGATGTCGTTAACCTGAACCAGGCTTGTCCGTATGACCTTATGGTGCTCGATGCCGAGGAAAGGCCAATCGCCTGCACTAACCCGTGCGGAACATCAAATTGCATGACGTCTTCTTTTTCGCAAAGCTTCAAGGTTCCGTGTCCACAAGCTACTACTTTCGACGATGGTGACAACAACTATTTGGCATGCACAGGCTCCACCGACTACGTCATCACGTTTTGCCCTTCCTTCACTCCAATCCCCACCAGGTAATTCTCCTAAATAATCTTCCATTCCATTTTTTTTTGTTGTCTCAATCTATAACCGATCTTTATCTTGTGGTGGGGTCGATTCCGTCGAACACCACAAGGCTGTACGCGGTACGCCTCCAATCTTGACCAAAAACTTAATACTTTCAAGCCATTTGGTATTTTATTTTATTTTTTGCAACTCTAAACCAGTTTGTATTTTATATTATCTTGTTTTACAAAGTCAAAGACATTGACATAGCTTGACATGTACTCCTATCTTAGACCATCTTTAACGGGCGGTCCTTAGTGGAATTATACATAAAATGACTCAATTAAATAAATAAAAACAAATTAAATATGCTGTTATCGATCCTAAAGAGGAGACTTTTGTGACCGACTATATGATCGGTTATATGAGGCACGTGTCAGCAGTTAGGCTAAAGTATATGGTTCTGTATTTTTTTTTTATAATTTCTTCTCTCCTCTCTCTCCTCTCTCTCTCGTGTTCTCAGTCGTGCGAAGAGAAGCGAACCGTTGATCGATCGAAACTCTCCGACGGAGCCTCCACCACCGATCCACGAACGAGATGGATATACTCATTTTAATGTTTCAGAGTTTCAACAAGGAAAAAACACCAGAACTTCACATGTCGATCTCGATTTTTCTTCAGAAATGTCTACAAATATCGCCAATATGATGGGTGTTCGAACTGCAATTTGTGATCCACATACCCATCAACAACTTAAAGCCGATTTGGTTGAACATTTACGGAGTCGATTTGGACGTGACTGAGACAACTACCAAGCTCAGATATTTTTTTAAATTATTTTTGATTACTGTACTAATTTTAATTTTAATTTTTTTTATTTATGTTTTAAATGTTATCTTTTAATATATTTTATTTAATAAATAAATTTTATATTGAAAAAAATATTTAATATTTTTTTTAAGAACCTCTAGTTAAGAAACTCCCAATAAACCGACTAAAATAGGAGTTTCTTAACTAAAGTTATTTGATTAGTTTTATTAATTAAAAGTTACTAAGAAACCCATTAGGGGTAATAGGGTTAAAGATGGTCTTAAACCAAACCACCAATCCATAGTGAATGTATATATGTAAACAGATGTCAAAACGAGTCTAGGTCCTAACCATCCAAGTCTAGTATATATATATATATATATTAGACCAAATAAAAGTTAAGACATAAGTTTGCTCCAGTTCAACTTAGTAGTTAGTATAATGCATTTTAGAAACAACATTTCCAAAGACAAATTCGTGAAAAGGTTAGACCCAACAGTGTCATATCGTACGAGGAATTGTACATTTGGTGACAAACATCTGATACTCATAGAACATTTCCGACCTATTGCTATTTTTTATTTGAAAAGTTCTAATAAAGAAAAATTTACTCCAATCCTTTTTTATTTGAAAATATCATTTCTTTATTATAGAAGCATATTTTAAATTTACAAAATGGTTTCTTAACTTTTATTTTTTAGAATTATGACTAAAATATTTAGAGAAATATAATTTGTATATAAATATAATCATACTTTTTATTTACATAAATATCATAATTTATATATGAAAATCTTGCAAAAACTAAAATATATCGAGTTACTTTTCAATTTTCACAAATAAAATAAATTATTTGTAAACAAATAATTATAACAAGAAAATTCTTTTTAAATATATATGAATTAGTTTAAAACCACTATAAATTACTAAAACTGTTATAAGTTTCACATTAAAAACTATGTGATCAATAATTTAAACTTTTTGTTATAGCAATATACAAATGATCAGAAAACCATATGAATAAAAAGTTTTATTTAATAAAAATTCATATTAATTATATATATATATATATATATCTATTTTAATATTATTTAATTTAAACTATATACCATATAAAAATATTTTAATTTTGAAATTTTAGATATATATATATTATACTTTAATTGATAAAAAATAAATATTTATACAATTTTAGTTTGATTAAATAATTAAAATATATTTTACATATTTTTTGTTATTATTTAAAAATATTTTATAAAACTCCACGTAAGGCGCATATTATTACTTAGTTTATGCTATTCCACACAATATCAAGACCGACTTTGAGATTTTGGAAGCTTGTGGTTATATCTATGTAAATTATTTTAATATAAATTTGGAGGTATAAATTTTTTTTTGGAAGCTTATATTTACATTAGTTTTTTCAAAAAATTTGAATACTATACAAGTGTTTCACCGGTACTGCACAACATTTTTTGCCTTAACTTATGTAATGGTTTGATTACTGATATATTTTTTTCTTTTTTGATATATGAATATTATATACACCCAGTCGATAATGCATTTTCACACGCATAATTTTGCTTGAAAACTGATATATGTACATATTAACGTTGAAGACGCATGAGCAAAAGCCCAACGACAGAGTCTTCTTTGATAAATGAAACTCGTGGACTCCCCAAGAAAACTACAACAGGAGCAAAACGTAAGTATGCTATTTGTTTTCTTCGTCCTACAAATATTCTAATGTATATCTTCACTGTTTGTTTTGGCTTCGTTAACCATATTCATTTTGTGTTGATTCATTAAAGATAATCCTGCACTGAAGTTAAAAGTCATACTCGGTAACACCCTTCGCTCGCTCTAACCATCATGTTACAATACTCTTTATCTTACTCGTGCACATGAAAACATAAGTTTCTTGCCTTGTTCTTCTTACAGGAATCTCAACAGCTTTACTTGTGATGATCACTATTGTTGCGAGTACAATAGTACTGAGAGCAAAGAATGCTAGAAGAAAGAGTGATTGGAGCGGCAAAAACATTGAAGCAATCGTAATGTTGAAACGATACAGTTATGCCAAAGTCAAGAAGATGACAAACTCATTCTCTCATGTTCTCGGGAAAGGAGGATTTGGAACAGTCTATAAAGGAAAACTACCCGATGGAAGCGGTACAGATGTTGCAGTAAAAATCTTGAAGGATTCAAAGGGGAATGGAGAAGAGTTCATCAATGAAGTACTCTCATGTTAATATCGTTTCTCTACTTGGATTCCATTATGAAGGCAACAAAAGACATATAGTTTATTGAACACTCATAAACTCTACAACGATTGTGATAGACAACGAAACAAAGCACTAAAAGAAGCTAAAGTAGACGAGAGAAAGAAACAACAATAACTCCAAACTGGTTACAAATAATCAAATCAAATTAAGAAAAACGAATGGTTTAATGAGAGGGCTGGGGTTTGAAAGTCTTCAACCAGTTGTTGAGGCGCTCCGAAGCTGACAAGTCCACCTTCTTGGGAAAATTAGAGAAAGCAACAGCTTTGGATTGTGGTCCCACCATCACTCGAAGTTTAAGCCCAGCTTCACAAGAACCCGAATGTGAGGTTATGAAATAATGAACTCCCGGTTCCGTAAGCCTAACAAGATCGTGACCTGTCTTGTGCACAGCTACAGGAGACGTTGGATCGCACGTCATGAATTCTAGATCACCGTTGATTTCATACACGTCGCTGACTTCGTTGTCGTATTTGAAAAGCAGAGTATCTCCAACATGAAACTGCTTCTCCTCACTCCACTTGTTATAGAAGTCACTATCGTAGACTTTCCATCCTTCTGAGTCTCCTCCGACCTTGTACATATCTCCGACAGGAAGGATCTTGCTCGGTGGTGGTGGAGGAACAGGACGTGACGGGTCATGGATGACAAGAACCTCAAGCTTCTGTCCCAATACGCACTGAGCTTGATTCGAGGTGATGAAATAGTGAAAGCCTGGTTCTGTGAGAGTCACAACATCGTGACCTGTGTTGTAGACAACTTTAGGAGAAGAATAGTCGCAAAACTCGTATTCCAAAGCGCCGGAAACATGAGTCACGTCGTTGATGATGGGATCATATTCAAAGACCAGAGAATCTCCAACGTGGAACTCCTTATGGTCGGTCTCGGCCCAAGCGTAATAGACGTCGTCTTTTGCAATCCATCCCTCGAAGTCTCCCACTTTATAGACCTTCGCTGAGCAGCAACCCGAGAGAACCACGAAGCTCATCATCATCGCAAACAGGAAACTCATCATCCTCATTACAATATGATCGAAGAGAGAACGTTTTGGAAGCAAAATCTTAAACTAGCTGAATGAGAAAGCTTTGATGAATGTGTGAATGAAACAAAATAGAATACCTTAGCCTTCCTTATATAAGGTTTTACGGATCCTATTTTTCCTTTTTCCTTTTTCCTTTCTACTTTATTTTCTTTTAATGATCTAAACCGTTTAAAAAAATTCGCATAACTAATCTGGAAAAGGAAAGAATCACGTTTTAAAATCTCTAATCCTTTTCTGATCAGGTTCGTGTATGAGTTATAGTTTAACTAATTTCATCAAAAATCTTATTCTTTGATATCTATTTTTTGGAAATTTTAAATACACCGACTATTAATACTTTAGTTTTGTTGTTTCCTATTAGAGAATTACGGGCCAAATCTCATGAGAAAGTACCGTGGGCTTTTCTATATTTGATATGTTGGATTTGGTTCAAATCACCAAACCGAACGAGTGAAAAAGCTCCTCATCTGTTGGAGAGAGTCGAGAGACTTCAAGCCAGCTAGGGAGAGTAACTCTGTCACCTTGACCTTGCCAAGATACTCTAAAACTTTTCCCAAAAAACCGGTTCGAGATATTGTAGATGAGACTAATCTTCATAAACTCATGTTTGATATTCATGGACTTTAACATTGTATATTTTCACTAGGTAAATGAAACCCCATTAAAAAACATATACGTCAAACCGAATATTATTTCCATATCAACGGTGCAAGAGAGGTTGAAGAAGAGGCAAGGATGGTATCTGAGTAGCTATTAGCTAAGATCTCAGGAGCTTATTTTTAATGTTTCTTGATAAAAGAAATATTATAAATGTTGTTTGTCAATGTAGATAACATAATTGTTGTCTGTACATTCTGCATCTTAGCTGTAAACTCACTAAGGATATGCAAATCATGTGATAGTACAGAATGTTAGAGAGAACAGAGATCGATTAGAATAAGATAATATACATAAATTTGTGGGCTGTCATTGTTATTATAGAGATTCCAGCCTTTGGATCATATGAACCAGTCAAAATATATAATCATAAAAAACCATTTGGAATAAATAATAACATAAATGGTTACAAACGGCTTTACACCAAAACAACAGAAAAATACCGGTAAACTTTTTTTAGGAGGCATGCACCGACGTCTTAACCCCACACGTGCCCTGGCCATAACCTCATGCGTATTACTCATCACACATTGTCTTACACGTGTATATAAATACACAAGGGCATGTGTGTATCTATCTCCTTGTTCCTCTGTTTCTCTGCCTTGACGTGCGGCCTATCGTAGAAGAAGAAGAAGACAAACAAAACCAGAAAAAGGGTAATTATTTAAACTCTTGAATGGTTCAAAAGTATCGAAATATATTAAAGATCTGTTTTTATTAAAAAAAATCTAATTCTACACATTGACACATTGTTAGATATCGGCGGGCAGAATTAACTCGCCGGGAAATGGGGAAAGCTAGAGGAGTTAACAGCGGCGGAGGAGAGAGCTCTCTCGGTTACCTATTCGGATCCGGCGAGTCAGTTTCCAAACCGAACAAGCCCGCCGTTAACACAAGCTTTACCACCACCACAACAACAACAACCACCACCAACGGAGCTGGAGGCAAACCCACGACCACCTCCACAACAAACACTACCACCGGAGATAAAAACAAGACGGAGGAGGAGAAGAAACAGATGTCGGCAGGTGTAAGAGGAAGCCCTAATAATTACTTGAGAACAGAGGGACAAAACTGTGGCAACTTCCTCACGGTAATAATAATACTTTTTGAGTTTATTAATAATTAGGATAAAAATGTGGTCTTTATTTATTTGTGTGATAAACAGGATCGACCATCGACGAAGGTTCATGCTGCACCAGGTGGAGGATCTTCTCTAGGTTACTTGTTTGGATCTGGATCTGGCAAATGATTTTGACTTTCCACGACGACCTGAATCGTGTTTAAAAACAAGTGTAAAAAATTGTTAACTTTATTTTCTATCTTTGAATCGATTTGTGTGTTCTGTAAGCATTGTTTTTTGGATTTGGCCGTTTCTTGTGTTCCTGACAAAAATTGTCAATCTATGTTTCCAAACTGGAAGCTTTCTCAGGAATGTGTTTCTAAGTTTCTAGCAAAATCATTCGTTGGTTAAAACCTTGATTACTGGAACTCCAAATATTCAAGAAAGACTCTGGATCCGTTGTATCCAATGAATGATTTATGATTTTACCAATCAATCACGTCACCTTCTCATTGACTTATTTAACAGCTTTGGTCCGACTATTTGACTATATGTATATGTTTCAAGTAGTGTTTTCTCCTTGAAGATTCATCTTCATCATGTTATCATGTTTGTCTCTATCCATTAAGTAACTGCTAAACGAAACCATTTAATTTCGTTGCTTCCACATCATTTGTTTCAATGTACAAAAAAACTGTGAATCAAAGAGAAATATAAACAAGAATACTTCTTCATCCATCATCTTGAACAACTTCTCCTAATGACATCAATTCTCTATATCTGCATTCTTGCATAGAGACATTCAGCTGCTCTAATCTTTCAAACACAACTTTGACGGCCGTTGGATGAAAAAAAAAAACGGTTTCCCTTCTTTTCCTCTTAGAACAAAAGCTTGCAGCTTGGCGGGTAAGTACGAAGCCGCAAATTTAAAATACAGCAATACTGAGCATAATGGCATTATGTAATAGTAACAACATGTTTATTGTTCATGTCCTTTTGTGTGTTGTTCAGGACATTATTGGAGTGTTATCAGCAAAATCTAAGTGAACACGGCAACATAGGAAGGCACTCATGCATCATCATCAGCAACTCAGAACTGACTGTCCGTTTAAAGATTGGTCTGAAGATTTCTTGAAGACGTCAAAGAATATTTTTATGAAGAAAGTGCTATAACATTTAGACAAGATTTTAAAAGAGGGTTTTTGTTTTTCAGGAAATAATTGCTTAGGAAGATAGTAGTTAGGTAAGTTGGGAGATATGTTTGTGTCAGAAGTTCACTCATGTCCAGTCCCTCACCTTTCTTTCTTTTTGTCTTCGATCCCAAGTTACCTTCTCACTTCTACTCTCTGAATCATTAGGGCTTCCCTTTCTCAAGAAACTAAAAGTCAGTTGAGATGTTGTGTTCAGACAAGAACACGTCATCTTCTGTAGCTGAATTACTATCAATCACAATAAAAACATTGCTTAAAGTTATGGGAAACAAGAAACAATAAATCTGGAGAATTGTAACAACAACAAGTAGGTTAAAAGGCCAAAAACACTCATCAACAATCTTTGAAAAGCTTTGTTTAAATCCATAAACATTAATTTCAAATTCCTGAAGAAGAAACTGAAGTTAAAGAACCGTATCAAGAACCAAGATCTTCTCTTAGGAAATTCACAGAAGATGAGGCTTTTCTTCTGCTTCTGCTTCTGCTTCTTCTCCATGCTCATCTTCACCACATGTGAGTTCTGGATATTCATTTTCTCCCATAACTTATTTTTTCTTATTCTGTGATTTCTTTTACAGCTGCTTATGATCCATTAGATCCTAATGGGAACATTACACTCAAATGGGATATCATGTCATGGACAGCAGATGGCTATGTGGTAAGAATCCTCTACATACTTAGCATGAATATATGAGCGTTTGAAACTTGCATAAACTCTCAAGATCTCTTATCAAATATGTGCACTTGCAGGCAACGGTAACTATGAACAACTTCCAAATCTACCGACACATACAAAACCCGGGTTGGACATTAGGCTGGGCATGGGCAAAGAAAGAAGTGATTTGGTCAATGGTTGGCGCACAGACAACAGAACAAGGAGACTGTTCCAAGTTCAAGGGAAATGTACCTCATTGTTGTAAGAAAGTCCCTACAGTCGTTGATCTCTTGCCAGGTGTTCCATACAACCAACAGTTCTCAAACTGTTGCAAAGGCGGTGTGGTTGGAGCTTGGGGTCAAGATCCATCATCAGCTGTATCACAGTTTCAGGTTAGTGTTGGTTTGGCTGGAACTACAAACAAGACTGTCAACCTTCCTAAGAACTTCACATTGCTTGGTCCCGGGCCTGGTTACACTTGCGGTCCTGCCAAAATCGTGCCATCTACTGTTTTTTTCACTACTGACAAACGAAGAAAGACACAAGCTTTGAGTAAGTAAACTTAAACGAGTAAACTATAAGCATTAGGCGTGCGGTTTTGAACCAAACCAAACTCGCCGAACCAAAATTTCTGGTTTCTCCGGTTATGAGTTCGGTTCTATTTGGCAGGTTTATAAAAGAAGTTTGGTTCCATTTTTCAAAATAAAAGATTAACCAAGTTTTGAACCAAACTAACAGAATTAACCAAAAATTTGAACAAACTTCATGGAAATTAGCCGAATTTAACCAAACTTTAAACCAAAATATAACCGGAGCCCAGAATTTTGATTAGTTTCGGTAGAAAAATTTAAAACGGAACGACCCAAATATCAAACCAAATTTTTTTCGGTGAGATTTTTACCGAACCAAACTACCCAGACTACTGGAACCGCAGGCCTAATAAGCATCATTGATCTCTAAACATCATTTCAAACTCATGCTTGCCCTTCTTGTGCATGTGGTTGCGAGAACAAAAAGAGCTGCGTCAAGTAAGCAAAAACAAAAACACAAATCACTTAATTTCATACTCATTATTAATAATTTTGCTTGCAGGGCTGATTCTAAGATTCTAACAAAGAAAGGTCTCAACACACCGAGAAAAGACAACGCACCTTTACTACAATGCACACACCACATGTGCCCTGTTAGAGTTCACTGGCACGTTAAAGTAAACTACAAAGACTACTGGCGTGTGAAGATAGCCATCACAAACTTCAACTACAGGATGAACCATACACTGTGGACTTTAGCAGTTCAGCACCCAAATCTCAACAATGTGACTCAAGTTTTCAGCTTTGATTACAAATCAGTTGCTCCTTATGGATCCATAAGTAAGTCTCTCACTATAAGAGATTCAACCTTTATAACCAAACATTGAAATGTTAGAATTTTTTTGATGCAGATGATACTGGAATGTTCTATGGCACGAAGTTTTACAATGATCTTTTGATGGAAGCGGGACCTTCAGGGAATGTTCAGTCAGAGGTTTTGCTTCAGAAAGATCAAAAGACGTTTACTTTCAAGCAAGGTTGGGCTTTTCCGAGGAAAGTTTACTTCAATGGCGATGAATGTATGTTACCTCCACCAGATTCATACCCTTTTCTACCAAACTCTGCACGAGGAAACTTGGCTTCCTTCTGGATACTATCACTCACGATTCTTATTCTTATGTTCATCTCAATATGGTGATTGGTCTGATCCTTGTGGGTTTCAGAAACCAAACCAGAAGCTGTGTCAGTTCGGTTTTCAGATAAAGATCATAAACATGTGTTTTGTAAGAGAGAATGTTTTTTTTTCTTACGACGTAAGAGAGAATGATTAGAGATGAATATGTGTAAGTGTAATGTCTTTTACTCATGTGGGAAGTGAAACACTGATTGACTTGAGAAAGATGCGAAAGAACGAAAGAGCTTAAATAGTACAATTACGTTTTATATTGGGCCGGAATAAGCGCATTACTCTAGGCCCATTTTAATGTATTTACATTCCGCTTTTCGTTAGCTCAAAAACTTTGATAAATTGCGCTGCTTCTTGAAGAAATTGGGTGTTAGTTCAAATGATACTGTAAGGTACATCCGTATCAATGTATCATTATGTTTTCTTCTACGCTCTATAACAATTAAATCAAGGGAAAGAAATTTAATAATGCATCATTGAAATATTTAATTAATACTTTTATGAAATAATTATAAGGTATGCATCAGTGTTGGTGCATCACCTACGTGCATGTACTATCTCTATTATGATAGTTACATGATTTATGCAATAATCATAGACGACGTGCACCGACGAGCGTTCCACGATCACCACGTACTGATTACGGTCCACGTCGTAAGGATTACGCTTCAAGATTTTTTTTTTATCAGTTTTGGTTTGGTTAATTATATGTTTATCAATCATATCTTTATCAAATTATTCGAATCTAAAGCGAATCAACAAGAATTATGAGGTATATTTTTCAAAAGAAAAGAATTAAGAGGTATATCCTATTTTGTTGACATTTATGATTTCTGTCCTCGTATATATGTTATTTGTTACCATGTACATTATGTATATATGAACTTTAATTCAAAAGAAAGCTAAACGTTGGAGAATTTAAGACACTTAACATATCTCTAACATATACCTCCCCACATTCACATGCACAATTCCTTCGTAATATAGCAAAGTAACCGAACATTTATTAAGTTGTCAGTTTTTAATTATTTACTTTTTCAGTTTTTCCTTTAAGTAAAAGTGTAACACCATAAAGGAACGAAAACTTATTCTGCAACCTATTACATTCGAGTCGACAAAATATATTTGTTGGTCAGTTTCTTAGATCTACTTTCATTTGAATAAGCACAACTGTTTATAGTGACTTTACAGTCCAATATTACGATAAAATGAACGATAAGTTTTAATTCGCATGAATCAAATTATAATATACTTAGTTTTTGACCCCAAAAAAATACTTAGTTTTATTTTAAAACTGAAAAACGACTTAACACTATCAAGGATTAGAAGGGATAAACACACATGAGAAAGTTTGAGTTCCAAAAATAAAAAGGATAAACACACATGTTATTCACCCTTGAAATCTGATTATTAGGGCCTGACTGGTTCAAACGCAGCGGTAGCGGTTACGGTTGCGGGAGTTTGTGGATGCGGACGGTTGCGGTTTCTAGCAGTTTTAAGAGATTTGTACGACTGGTACTACGGTTAAAAATTAGTGCGTTTGCGGGTGACTATGACTGGTTAACTACCAAATGCGGTAACAGTCAAATAATAAATTAACAATATTTACATTTAATATAATTATAAAAATATCAAAAATCATAAAATTATGATAAATATAAAATTTATATTTAGAAAGTTATAATTTTAATTTTTGAAAATTTATTGAAATTGTTTTTATTATAAAATTTTATAATATTAATTAAAATATAATAGTTTAATATTTTCATAATTTCAATTTTAAATTTTTTATTAAATAGTTTTATTTTTGTATATATATTGTTTTAAAAAAATAAAAAAAATTTACCCTCCCGCAACCGCCCGCAACCGCAAACGCTAGCTGGAGCCAGCTTTTGAATTTATGAGATTCAGAGCGGTTTGAAGCGGTTTAGAGCGATTTGAGTGATTGTTGCAAACCACCGACAACCGCTATCAACCGCAAAAGCTGCGTTTGCAGATGGTAGCGGGAAAACCAGTCCCTCCTTAGTCTCTTTTTATTTTGTCAACTAGGGATTGATTTCTATCCATCTATATTTCAAATATTTGGAATCATCTCAAATAAGATTCAAATTTATCTATAAATCAATTATATTAATTAATTATTAAGATTATTACAAACCCCAATTATACGGAATATCAAAAAGACAGGACACAAAATTCACTTTACAGCCCAACAACTTTTGGATCGCACATCTGAACGTGAACAAAAGTCTTCACCATTCGTCTTTATAAACAGAGACTAGGTTTCATTATAAAAAAAAAACACATCTCATCACACCACCAAAACTCCACCGACCCGATCCGATCTCATCTCTCACACCATGGTTGACCCGGCGAACACCGTTGGAATTCCGGTGAACCCAACACCGCTGCTGAAAGATGAGCTCGACATCGTCATCCCCACCATCCGTAACCTCGACTTCCTCGAGATGTGGAGGCCTTTCCTCCAGCCTTACCATCTCATCATCGTCCAGGACGGAGACCCCACCAAGAAGATCCACGTCCCCGAGGGCTACGACTACGAGCTCTACAACAGGAACGACATCAACAGGATCCTCGGGCCCAAAGCTTCTTGCATCTCGTTCAAGGACTCTGCTTGTCGCTGCTTTGGGTACATGGTGTCTAAGAAGAAGTACATCTTCACCATTGATGACGATTGCTTCGTAAGTCCTCCACTTTTTTTGGATCTAGATCTACTTTTTTTTTTGGCTTTGATGTTAGATCTTAGGTTCTTGTCTGATTAGCTAGGTCAATTGTGTAATTCTATGTTTTTTTGTACCAGATCCGTAGATCCACTGATGAGTGTTGATCTGTCTCTACTTTTGTTGACAACATTGTTGTTGGTCTGATCTCTATGTGTCATTATAGCCTACCTTTACGATATGGTTACATGTCGTTGTCATGTAACGTCACGTTTTATTTATTTTATTGTGTTTTTTGTTTGGTCACTTGTCTCATTTATATATTTTATTTGATAGGTTGCTAAGGATCCAGCTGGGAAGGCAGTGAACGCTCTTGAGCAACACATCAAGAACCTTCTCTGTCCATCGACTCCATTGTTCTTCAACACCTTGTACGATCCTTACCGTGAAGGTGCTGACTTCGTCCGTGGATACCCTTTCAGTCTTCGTGAAGGTGTTTCCACTGCTGTTTCCCATGGTCTCTGGCTCAACATCCCTGACTACGACGCACCTACCCAGCTCGTCAAGCCTAAGGAGAGGAACGCTAGGTATGTGGATGCTGTGATGACCATCCCAAAGGGAACACTATTCCCAATGTGCGGTATGAACTTGGCTTTCGACCGTGATTTGATTGGACCAGCTATGTACTTTGGTCTCATGGGTGATGGTCAGCCTATTGGTCGCTACGACGACATGTGGGCTGGTTGGTGCATCAAGGTATAGAACTCAAACCGTCTTAATGAATGTTAATGAAGCAGATGCTCACCTAATCTTTTCTTTTGTAATAGGTGATCTGTGACCACTTGGGGTTGGGAGTGAAGACCGGTTTGCCATACATATACCACAGCAAAGCGAGCAACCCGTTTGTGAACCTGAAGAAGGAATACAAGGGAATCTTCTGGCAGGAGGATATCATTCCTTTCTTCCAGAACGTGAAGCTGTCTAAGGAGGCAACCACTGTTCAGCAATGCTACATTGAGCTCTCGAAGATGGTCAAGGAGAAGCTGAGCTCCCTAGACCCCTACTTTGACAAGCTTGCAGACGCCATGGTCACATGGATCGAAGCTTGGGATGAGCTTAACCCACCAGCAACTGCTTGAGCAAACGGAAAAAATCACCGCAGTTTTGGTTATTTTTTAGCTCAAATTATCTTATTTACTTTTTGGATTTTATGAAGTTCGCTTTTGATTAGTCGTCACTTATCATCATCCTTATCATTACTTTCTCATCGTCTAGTGGTGGATTTGCAGTGCTATTTATGTTTTTCTTTTGATATTACTCCCAGCTTTTTTCTCTCTTTCTTGTTTCAATAATAAAATATGCCTTTCCCATTAGTGTTTCTTTCATTACTCCACGTAGAGAGTGTCTTTGTTTCTCAAGTTCATAGCCTGAAAATATATGAACTAGTAATTCTTGAAATACATGAAAATGTTCGGAGCTTAGCATCTTGATCAGTCTTGATTACAAATATTGATGCTCTTAATCAAACTTCTGTTTACATTAAACTTGTTTTCTTTGTTTCAATTTCATTAATGAAAACAGGATCCAAAATTCCTATCCATTTTATACGTTTTTTGCAGCTTCCATGGACTCTATCCATAAAGCCCCGACTTTATTTGACAAGATCCAGTTTTACACTCTGGTTAGATGGGCAAGCCCATTAATATGCTACTGTGGACTGCCCACTTTTTAATTTAGCTCTATATATATATATATAACTCGGTAATAACCGCGCAAGCGATTATTAGTTTTATTATTTTTTAATAAGGAAACATTAGTCTGTTTAATCTGGATATCAGTTCGGTTTTAGGTTATTTTTTTGGTTTTCAATCTCCTAAAATATAACAATTATTTTAAATCAAGATTTATTTAGTTTGTTCGGTTAAAATGTTTAATGTTTTTGCTTTTTTCATGTGATAATAAAAAAAAACTATTATTTGTTTGTTTTCATGTCATGAATCTTAGATAGTTGGATGTCGAATCAATGGTTTCATATTATAGTTTGTAAACGGATAATAGTTAAAAAAAGAAAAGAAAATTATTAAGGCAAATCATTTTACTAAAATTTGGTCGACAGTGAAAGAATCATTAAGAAAAAGAATATTTTAACTTCTAAAAAAATTAGATATTCAGTTTGTGGTAAATACTTAGTTATAAGTTGAAGAGATGGAAAAAAGAAAAAAATGTTTATATTTATTAATTGGTCTACCAATTTAATTATGAATATGAGTTATGTATATAAATATTATAGAATTTTTATTTCTTATTCTATAAATAAAAAGTGAATTAGTATTTATTTATAATTATATTTAATATTTATTATGAATTTTATTATTTTGACGGAAATGTCAAAAATAAATATTTATATTTAAATATAAACTATTAAAATATATTATTTTTATGAATTTTATTATTTATTATTCTATAAATAAAAAGTGAATTTATATTCATTTATAATTATATTTAACATTTATTATGAATTTTATTATTTTGACGGAAATTTCAAAAATAAATAAATATTTATATTTAAATATAAATTATTAAAATATATTATTAAGTGTAATCTTTGAAAAAGATACTTAAGAATCTTTTAGATATCTTATTTTGAAAATTAAAATAATATGTTAGATATGATATATATTTAATAATAACTAAGTTAGTTGAAGGAAAAATAATACAAAATTACATTGTTAACTAGGGTCGGACCCGCCCGTAGGGCGGATAAGCAAATGAACGAAATTATATAAATATATTTAAAATTAAATAGAGAGTTTATTTTAATTATTTTCCTTAGCACCTTACAAAAAACATGTCTGCTAACAAAAATTTTCATTTGGTCAGCAATCTCAAACCCTATAAGAATAAGCGGCGTGTTCAAGTGAAATTGATTCACTCATGAATACAAAACCCATTTTATGCTGATGAAACCTTAAAAATGGTTTTAGCTGATGAAACAATTAGTTTTATAATCTGAACATTTTTTTATTTATTTTTTTGATATGTATGTTTCTGGTAGATTTTTTTTTTAGGGTAATAAAATTCAGTGTTAAGCGAGAGAACTAAACAAAAATGGCCCAAACTAAAAAATATAATAATAATGGGCCTTTGAAAATAGATAAGCTATGTTTCAAATTGTTTAGAAAACATAAGCATATTAGTTTATATTAATTAACTCAATTCATATTTAATAATCTGTTTTCTAAGTTCAAATAAAAAAAAATTGATTACACATGCTAAGTTTTAATAAGATAGATGACTAATATAGTAGTGTTACAAAAAAAAAAGATGACTAATATAGAAATAATATTACACTTAAGATGACTTACTTTTTACTTTTGCTAAAAATATTCAAACTCATTTTTAAACAAATAACATTATTTTCATTTTTTAAGTTTATTATACAATTGACGGTAACAGATGAATAACCATATTAACTTCATCGATCTTAGATATATTACTAATTTGTCAAAATTGTAGTATAGTTTTATATACAGTATATCATGGTGTAACAAGATATAATTATATCATAAAAAAATTGAAATCAACACCCGATTGCGCAGATTTAGCTCTAGTCTATTTTAAAATGTAAATTTGAGGTTTGTTGGCCGGTCATATCCCAAATGGGTTTAAACCCAAAATATCTAAAGTCCAAATAAGCTTAGGTCAAAAGACTCAAGTTTTTTGATTATACAACTAAGTCCAAACCCGATAATTTATAGAATTGGGTGGGTTCGAATTCCGAGTTTCGGTCCTGACTCCTGACATGTCTAAATAGCATGACCCCTTTTTAATTTAAGCTTCTGGTGTACGGAGTTAGAGAGATTTACTAGGGTTAGATCTAATCTAGGGTTTTTAACCAAGACCTATATATAACCTTATTTATTACCTACGCTCCTCTTTTAAAAGAGAAAAGGCAAAGAGTAGATGGAGAGAGATATATTTAGGGTTTAGAAACAAGCATGATGATCACACGCAGCAAAAAGAATAAAACCACCTTTACCACTAATCCACAAACCTCAAGCAGCTTTGATGGACTCCCTCTAGACTTGGTGATTGAGATTCTTGGAAGATTTCCTATAAAATCGATAGCTAGGTTTCTTCTAGTATCCAAGTTATGGGCTACCATCATCCACAGTCGAGATTTTATTGAATCTTTTCCCCTTGGTTCTTGTTCTTCTCAACCACGTTTCCTAATCGCTTTCAGTGGTCTAGATATAAAGAAAGGAACGCATTACGCAAAAGAAGATTGGTACTTCTTCTCGTCGTCTTTCCTCTCGCGCTCATCATGTTCATTACCACCTGTGTACCGTTCGCATTACGTTAAAGGACTATTATGCATCGGAAGTGGTCGAGAACAATTCATAGTTAACCCCACCAGTGGTAAGTCCATAGCTTTACCCAGAGTCAGAACCAGAAGAAGGACCACAAAAAGTTTTTTTGGATATGATCAAGTTAATGATGAGTATAAAGTATTGTGCTTGACGGAAGCACTAAGTGGTCTTCATGCTGAAGAACCTTCGTCTCAGCATCAAGTATTCACATTAGGAGCTAAGAAAAAATCATGGAGAATAGTAGAATGTAGCATTCCTCACCGTCCTTGTTCTAGCGGTGTGTGCATAGATGGTTTTATATATTATGCTGCTAAAACGGGTTCGCAACGCAGCTTAATGAGATTTGATTCGAGGTCTGAAGAGTTTCATCTTATTACTAGAGTACCCTCAGAGATTGTACTATCTAAGGATCAATATAGTCACGCTATGATTATAAACTACCAAGGGAAAGTAGCAATACCCACCAAAACATCAACATACACGTTTGATGTGTGGGTTATGGATCAAAATGCTGAAGAACGTAAATGGTTGAAGAAACTTACATTCAGTGTTGAACCTTGGAAGAGTGCATGTAGGTTTATATACTTCAAAGGCATCACTCAGACGGGTGAGTTTATTATGGCACCATACAGCTACGACTCTGAAAATGTTTATGTTGCCCTTTACAACCACTACACTGATACCTTAAGAAAAGTTAAGGTCCAAGTAAGCGCAGACTTTAACTTCAAGCCTAATCTGCCTGGAATTTTCTTTTCAGATTACATAGAGTGTGTTCGGTTTTTGTAGAATATGTTTTGTTTTTTTTTTTTCTAAACCGTTGATTAGTTTTATTTCATAAACTATGATCCCCATATTTTCTCAAACTTAATTTGTCTGCTTAGTAACAAATAAAACTTTCGTTGTTGAATGTCTGGAATTTATTACTAAGCGTGAACATACAAGTTAAGTATTTATAACACCAAACTATTCACACACAAACAAATTGCCTATTGGAAAAAACATACAAATAACCAAATAATCTTTACATGTTTGCGATTGCTGTGACAAAAGGCACCAATCTTCAGTAATCTCCTCTACCCAAAGCCACATCATTCAACGCTTCCCAACATAGAGTGCTTTCCACTAGCATAAGCAATATGACTCGTTTAATCTAAAGATGAAGTTACAAGATTTCTATTATATATAGCTCGTCTTTTTTTTCTTCCTTCTTACACACAGAACTCAAGCCTTGGGATGACACTCTGTTCTGCAGGAATCTCTCATCAATGCTTCTTGAGAGAGCTTCGAAGATCTCTGAGGATCTAATGAAGCCATCGGATTTATTTATCAGTTGATAGATTCTGTTTTTCGGTGATGGTAAACAGAAACAATGCTGCAGTTGTATCTTGGGAATCTGAGCGCCATAAAACCGTCACACTACGGGGCGTTTAAAGATTTAAGAAAAGAAAAAGACTGTAGGCACCAAATTTACTAGATAGGCAAATTTGATATGTAAAGCAAAAAATTTACAAATAACATGAATAAAAAATATAATAATATAATACCAAAGTTGAAAAAGAACTAGGTTGAAGCAGAGTCGAGATTAGATCTCTTTCCTTAATCCTTTAAACGCCCGTAGTGTGCCGGTTTGATACGTTTAAGAATCCCAGGATACAACTGCCTATATCTTCAGTCTCACAGCACTTGAGAACCAAAGCCTGTCGAACTTATTTCTATGTTATACTCTCAGACACAAAACAAAAAGAAATAGGAGAAAGTGGTTTTGTTTGTATTGGATGTGTGTTTTGAGAATGAGAAGAGCATGACCTTTATATAGAATATAAAGTCTAACGTGTGCTACTGCGAGCACTAAATGGAGATGGTGGTTTTTGATTCCTTCATAATGACTATTAAGAGGTGATTGATTTTCATATGTTACGAAAATAAATTCACAAAATCAACTTGACATTGGTCAAAGATTTAGTCAAGTAGTAATGAAGAGCCTTGGTCAAAAACGTGAGAATCATTCTCTACACCAAGAGATAATATGCTTGTATTATTTATTTAAATAATTAGCAAATGAATTTGGGCTAACAAGATTAATCTTATTTGATTAATTCCAAAACTTGATCCAGCCCAAATATCTCTTTTTATAATACACCAAAGTGTCTATAAAGTTTTTTTTATAACTTTGTTATAACTTCTCCATTTTAAACACAAGAGGTTTCTTACCTCACAATTCTAATATAGATATTTTACAAATAATCTATTTTAGACTTTCATTTCTCATTCAAACGAACTTCGTTTTTGATATATGATTACACTATACCATAGTGCTCATAACAATGAATCCTACGATTCCACAATCCGGTCATTTCGACAATCAAATTGCTCGAAAAATTTACCGGAATATTGGCCATAGCCATTTGTCCAAAAAACAGTTCCAACAATCCCCCACATGAATAGAAATGACTCTAGACACTAGACGACTCGATAGACTTGACAGACTTGACTACCTAGACAAGACTCGACAAGACTCAAAAAGACTCGATAAAAACAACTTTTGAGAGTATAAACAAAAAATCCACTGCATGATGAGTTGGTAGCAATTTTTCAGCCTTGAACCAGTCATTGTTAATAACTATCGGATTTACTCGGCCAGGAGGTGGCCATGATGTCTTGAACCTCCCGGGCTTTGGTGTAAACCTAGACAATAGCCAAAACACAGCTTCATTTTTTCATAGATTAGGTTCTCTATTGTGTTCATTTTGGCCGTGAACAGTCCTGGTAATCATGAGTGAACTTGGAGAATATAGCCTTTCCTTCATTCTCCTAGAAACGGCCCCATTTCACACTCATCAGGTGATTTGCCATTAGTTTTGTTTAGAGGAGTATCATGTACTACTCCATTCATATTTCAAAACAATGAACACAAATCATTAAAAGCTAATGCTTATCCTGTATTCCTTACATGTAGCACTGTTTAATCATCATAGGAACTGGGTATAGACCGAAGTCTTACAGTGCTTTGGGCAGACTTAGTTTCACTTAGTTGTCTCCTTGAACCTATTTCTTGGGATCTCCAGTCAGTTAGGTAGAGTTACCGCGAAACCTCATCTTAATTCACAGGCGACCCATTCCTTTTGATGATATAACAATTTGATCTCATGACACACCTATAATAAAAGGATCCTAGGTTGTCATCATAGTGAACATAATCTCTTGATATTAGTCGAGATCAATTGTTGGAAGCAGCCCATAACTTTTAAGTACATAACTTAATACTATAGTTATAGCTTTTCAGTATTTATTTAACTGAATTACTTGTGTGGTAAGATTTACTCACCCCCACATTTTCTGAATTAACTTAGAAATTATATTTTCCAAGTCTCATATTTTGAACATATTTTAAAGCACACAAATATAGTGATTTAATTCAAAATGTTCGTTTTCTCTCCAAGAGAGGTCGATGGGGGTTTTTCTTTTTCTTTATACATTTTTTTTTTTTTTTTCATACACAATGTTTTTCCATGAACAAACAATTGTAGAAAAAATTCAATCAAATAAGAAAAAACTGCATTATTCTTTATTGAATTGAAATGGAAAAACAAATGAAAAACATCCCTTACATATTTTAAGGTAGGACTGTCTTAACACACATTTTGACAAGTCCACCTTGAACAAACCCCTTTCCCAAGTAAACCCCATGTTTCTTGAGTACAACCTTATCAGAATCAAAGGTTATAGCAAATCCAGCTTTGCTCAAAAGTGAACCGGAAATCAGATTCTTCCGCATATCTGGTACATGCTTCACATTCTTAAGAGTTATCTCTTTTCCTGATCAATTGGTGACAGCTTGTCCTGTGGGAATGCTGTTAAAGGGTGAGGTCCTAGGTTCGAGGCCCACCAACAACCTAATTATGGAGTTAGTGAGAACTCATAATAGAGGGGTTGGGGTCGGTGCGCTGCAGGGCTGTGAGCCTGGGGCCCACGGGACAGGTAGTTCCCACGGGGCGGGTTGTCACAAAAAAAAGTCGATTTTCTAAGACTGTAGGCACCAAATTTACTAGATAGGCAAATTTGATATGTAAAGCAAAAAATTTACAAATAACATGAATAAAAAATATAATAATATAATACCAAAGTTGAAAAAGAACTAGGTTGAAGCAGAGTCGAGATTAGATCTCTTTCCTTAATCCTTTAAACGCCCGTAGTGTGCCGGTTTGATACGTTTAAGAATCCCAGGATACAACTGCCTATATCTTCAGTCTCACAGCACTTGAGAACCAAAGCCTGTCGAACTTATTTCTATGTTATACTCTCAGACACAAAACAAAAAGAAATAGGAGAAAGTGGTTTTGTTTGTATTGGATGTGTGTTTTGAGAATGAGAAGAGCATGACCTTTATATAGAATATAAAGTCTAACGTGTGCTACTGCGAGCACTAAATGGAGATGGTGGTTTTTGATTCCTTCATAATGACTATTAAGAGGTGATTGATTTTCATATGTTACGAAAATAAATTCACAAAATCAACTTGACATTGGTCAAAGATTTAGTCAAGTAGTAATGAAGAGCCTTGGTCAAAAACGTGAGAATCATTCTCTACACCAAGAGATAATATGCTTGTATTATTTATTTAAATAATTAGCAAATGAATTTGGGCTAACAAGATTAATCTTATTTGATTAATTCCAAAACTTGATCCAGCCCAAATATCTCTTTTTATAATACACCAAAGTGTCTATAAAGTTTTTTTTATAACTTTGTTATAACTTCTCCATTTTAAACACAAGAGGTTTCTTACCTCACAATTCTAATATAGATATTTTACAAATAATCTATTTTAGACTTTCATTTCTCATTCAAACGAACTTCGTTTTTGATATATGATTACACTATACCATAGTGCTCATAACAATGAATCCTACGATTCCACAATCCGGTCATTTCGACAATCAAATTGCTCGAAAAATTTACCGGAATATTGGCCATAGCCATTTGTCCAAAAAACAGTTCCAACAAGAAATACGGTGAATCTAACACCACTTTTAAATCCAAATCTCCTCGTTCAGGCAGAGGAGGAAAGTCTAAATGAGGAAATGATTTCTCAAAACTTTCCAGCAACTGTTGATAAAAAATGGAAAAACAGCTATGTTATGATCAGCCTTCCACATGCCATATATACACTGAACTAACTGAAGATGGACACAACGGTGAAGCTTACATTCTCTAGTATCGGCTGTGCATATAGCTCAACAAACTTTTCCCGTAATATCTTGTTCAATTTATCAACGTCGCACGCATGTGTCCAAAACGAGTCATGAACTCCTGTTAACAAGCAATGGGTTAGTTGACAAAAGATCAAGATGGAAATCCAAAAACAATTTTAAGTTGTGAAAAAGGACAGAACCTGCAAAACACAAGCCTGCTCTTTTGCAGGTAACTGCAGTCATCATCATATGACACCCGTCCAGAGAGTGAATAAAATTTGGAGGAAAAGCTGTCCTTTGTCTCCTTACAACGACCTGCCAAAACCAAATCCCACAAACCTTTTTCTGAGAATAAGCCAGCATCATACTCTCTTTCTTTACATATCTTTTGTTAATAAGCAAAACCTAAGGTAAAAGCTGAGGCAGACCTTATCAGTTTCACGCTGAAGCGATAAGGTTTGGAGGGATGTCTTTACCTGCATTCATTTCCATAGAAAATAAGACATCCATTACATTTATACTCTGTGTTCCCATTTCAAGCTAAGGTTGCACAACAGGAAGACCCAACGGTGTTGTCCACCGAACTGTTTCGTTTTCTGCCGTAATTATCTGCTCGTAGAAAGATTTTGTTGTTTGTTTCATTTCATAAGGAATTGTAAGAGTACAAAAGTAAATAAAATAGACGTTGAAAAAAATGACTACACACCTTTGCACATTCACCAAACCAACGCATGATGGCGCGTGCAGCTTCAAACATTTCATCTATAGCAGTTGATGTTACCTGCCCAACGATCATTTTTACTTTTGATTAGCTTCCAAAAGTACATGAGAACTGAAAAGTACTTTAATCCTTTTGAGCACATATTCTTTGAAGACCAGACGAAACGAAAAAGTTTCAAATCAAGATTTTTCTAGTGTAAAGTACTCTCATATGTCGCTAATATATATACCTTTGCTCCATAGCAAGCTGCCCCGAAAGTTTCTAGTGTAAAGTACTCTCATCTGTCGCTAATATTAAAAATAAAAACAAGAGAATTACTGTGTCTCTACCAAGCGCCGCATAATGCTGAAAACCATTGCAGGAACCATCCTGACCAGAACCAAAGTGCAAGAAAGAAGTTCGTTTTAAGGCACACACTGATTGAAAGAGAAACTACTCATTAGAAACTTTCAATCCTGAAGGAGGAGATGTCAATGTGTTAACGTCTGCTAGAAAGTACCTGATGTATAGGAATGTGAGAGAGAACTGTCTCCGGGGATGGACTTCTGAGAGCTTCGGTGAGATTTATGCACACAGCCAAGCACTGGAACGGGTCCTCAGCTTGCAGCCACCATCTGCTTCCTTCAAGTGGTCTGTCTGCCGAATCAAATATGTCCTCCAAGTGATTTTCGGTGAAAGCTAGCCGTCCCTCGTATGATAACTTATCTACACCACCAGCATACAAGTTTGCTAATTGTATCTTCAGCCAGCGTAAGCCTGGACTTCTCAGAGGCCTTCCCTCAGCAAACTCCAAAACACCCCGACACAGATCAGAACCGAGATGGTTTAAATGTGGGGGCATTGGATATGCACGTCCTCTGAAGTCAATATTGTGGGGATAGTAAAAACCTTCCTCGTCTTTCATCTTCTGTGCTACCTGTGAGGACATTGGTTTCTTTTTTTTTTTTATAACGTCGTACTTTATTAAGAATAACTTGAGTTTACATAAAAATGATAGATAAAAGGAGAAGTTCCAAAATGTTGTTCCTTTGCCAACTTGTCCGAAGAATCCATTGCATCTTTAAGTCTTCCATCATTTTTGTCTGCCACCAATGTATTTCCCGTATCCAGTTGTATAGACCAAAGTGTAACACTCTGTTCTGAATAATGTCATTAGCTTTCTTGCATCACTTTCAATTATCACCTTCTTAAACCCTTTACCCCAACAGTATTGTAAAGCCATGAGTATTGCTTGTAATTCACTCTCAAGCGCACTTTGAACTCTTCTTCCTACACATTGGACTGCTCCCATATATCTTCATGTATCATTTCTCAAAGCCCAACCAGCTGCTCTACTCTCTATTATAGTTCTCAAAAACGACTAATCCACATTGCATTTAATGTAGGAAAACCTCTTATTGAATAGATGGGTTGAGGCCATTTTACCATATATATTGGGGACTGGGGTTTACAACCATATCATGAAAAAGATCATAGATATGTTTTGATAGACAACTAAAGATCCTGAAAGAGTTGTGTTAACTTAACAGATATTTCAAAAATCTGCTATTGAACATGGAAACCAGATTATTGGTCTTTGTCACATACATACCCGTTGTTATCGCCGCTTACCATATAGATAACTGACTCGCAACCTAATGGTCCTGATGATCCAGCTAACACCCTTTTTCTTGCACCTAAGTTGTATAGTCTCTGTGAAGTATTGTTAAGAGCACACTTTATACTTAATTTGTGTGAGATGAAAATTTGTATCAGTTTTATGAATTTATTTGTACTATAAAATAATGGCAGAGTTTAGTTTACTGATATTTGAGCTGGGGGAGTTTTGATCAGGAGATTTGCATAGTCTAGTCCACTGTAGATTTGGCTGTTTGAGTATCTCCCAGGCATAAGGTAGATGTTGAAGTAACCATTGCTTCCTATATTATTTTGGATTCTCATTTCTGTACAAATACGAAAACTAACAGAGTATTATTTGAAAAAAATTATGATGTTAGTTTATTGCATAGTAAACATTTCTATAATATTTTATAATGTGTGGAAGTTCAAGAAGAGACCACAAGGATGGAACCGGAGAATCCGTCCTCGTGTCTCACAAAGAATATATCAATTTCGATGTTCAAACTATAGTATGTATAATAAATTTGATTAAAAATTCATCCAACAATGCATTTTTTTTTTAACAAATTGATGGTTAAAACTTAAAAGGGATCTTTTTGGGTAAAATAAAAATCTGAGACTTATTTAGAAACCCTAAGAAACTAAATTGTTAATTTAAATCAATCAATACAAGTGTTTATAAACACTAAAATTTAAGACTAGCTTCAAAGCTTCCTAAATCTTAACTAACCATGTTTTACTTCAAGAACGTTTCGTATATACTCCCTCTGTTCGGATTTATATGACGTTTTAGAAAGATTAGAAACTGGCACATAAATTAAGAATGTTGCTATAATATCTATTTTAACCTTTCATTTATGTTTTATTTTCAATTGACTTCATATCATTATCACTAGAGATCATTAATTGCAAGGGTAGAAAAAGTCATATGTTATCTTTTTTTACTTAGGACTTTGTGAACGTCAAGTATTATGAGACAAAAGAAAATCTCTAAAACGTCTAATAATTTCGAACGGAGGGAGTATGTATCTCCTACTTTTGCTCTGTAATCAGCGAATGAAATAAGACTAGCTAATGTTATTTATCAAAAGAAAAAAAAAGGCTAGACATGTTTTTTTCTTAAGTTTATCAATAAGTACATCTTTAATATAAACCTCCTCGCCATTACCAAGAAGAAGTATCTTTTTGTCGGAAACCCTAGCTAGTCTCTTATTTTCACAAAATCTATGACATCTTATATATAAAAACCCAGCTATATCTCGATCATTGACGTCAAATTTAAAGTACATTAAGTACTGATCAAATACAACAACCAACGAGATAAATCAAAATATGTCGAAAACAGTTGTGAAGTTACAGACACTCCTGTTAGGGTTTCTCTTCCTCATATATGTTCTTCATGTGCTTCGAGGTTTGTATCTACTCATTAGTTTGATGGTGATATGATGTTGATGATGATATATCATTGTGTATATTCTGTCCTTAGATACATGTTTCTTCTCTTCATAAAGACATTAGTCTTGACGATGTTAAGTATATGTAGGTGGATCTCTTGCTGGAGATCTCTTGATAGGAAGGAAGGTAAATTAACAAAGTTTTAATTAAATTAGCTTTTGGTTTTTTATTCATTAAAGTTGACTGATTTTCATTTGAAACAATAACATCACGTACAATTAGAAAAATTGTATATATCGTTCAAATCCAGTTTATCATTGAGTTTTCGATGAAATCATTGTAATTACTCTTTGATTTAAATTTCCGTTGCATTTCTTTTTGTTTCTGCATCAGGTTGAAATATGTTAAAAATAAAACTATTTTTTAGACTATAAAAATACATTTCAGCTTTTGAATAAATTTTTTTGGATGTGGTGAACTTTTGATTTAATCATTCGAATCGAAAACTCTCAAAAGTTCTTTTTTTTTGAGAAAAAAATTCTCTAAAAAGTTGACTGATCTCTTTGTCAAATATTAAGCAGTTTTCGCAGCTCACATCTCGGGTTGAAACAACAAATGTAGCTACTCGATCGTTGAAAGATTCAGTGTCAACAGATTTAGAAAGAGAGGTGGATCACTTAATGAGGCACGAGTATCCCTCACCAGTGAATCCAAAGAAAAGAAGTCCGGTTCACAATTGATCAACTTTCGAGCAACTGTTCTTTTAAATAGTAGTTTAATAAGTTTCTTGAAATGGATGTAATATTGCTGAATATGAGTACATTATATTACTTACAAAGGGTTCATTGACTGGAATAGTGTTGTGTATTATCCTGGAGATTCAGATTCTCATATATTTGGAGATATATAGGTTAAAGTCAACATTTGTTTAGATATTTGAATGTTGAGGTCAAGTAGATTCGTCTTACACTTTTATATACACATAATTTGGTCTAGTTAGCTTTTATAATATTGAAAGTAAAAGTAGTTTGTCATGCATGGTAATAGCCTTACACTGAAATATATTCCACACAAGATTATTTGTTAAGACAAAACACACATATCACACAATCATATACTTTATAATGTGTATGGTATTTTCTCTAATAATTTTATTAAATAGGAGATATTAGTTGCCAAAATATATATGTTCAAAGCAAACCAAGCTGGATTTGGTCAAGTCATAAATTGTGAACTTCTGACAAAGTAATATCAATTATATTATATTATGATTTTTGCACCAACTTGAAGTACCAACTTTTGATCAAAACAAAAAAAAAAGTACCACCTTTTATTTGTTTAGTCATGTATTTGAGTCATGCTTCAAAAGCTTAAATCATTCACCCCATGAATTAGAAAAGGAGAAAACATATTAAAGTTCAAAATCATAATTAAAAAAACATTAGTTTCAGAATATATATCATTTTCAGAATAAAATTTTAATTAAGTAAACGCGTTTAAAAGCCAACAAATATTCCCTGTGAAAAGGGAAAAAAAAAAAGAAGAATTAAATGCTACAGTTAGCTCATCCCTCTCTGTTCCTTTGTTGATCAGTTTACTTTATGGACGAAGTCCTCTTCTAGATTTTGACTTTTGTCCTCAAAAGCGGAATAAGAAGGAGGAGAACACTAGCATCTTGCACAGATCAAGCCCCTAGATCTTCTCCTCCTTGGCTTCGTCCTGTCTAAGAAGAGAGTGCTCAGTAGCTTTCTGCTTCTCCTTGGATTTCAAAATTTGCGATTTCTTGGAAAGGTAAAAAAGGTCGTCTCTTTTCTTATCTCGAGAGTATTTTGATGGAACCCATTTCGATTCTGATGTTTGATTGGTTGGTAGGAATATATAAACATTCGAACTCACTAGTGTTTAGAGAAAAGTTGTGATCTTTGCCTTTGAATCTGTGATTAGCTGCCACTAAGGTTGCTTGTTAACTATAGGGTTTCGTTAAGTAAAGAAAAAAGGTTGGATCTTTGATCTCTCTATATCCAATTTTGTTATTGAACAGTGACATTTTGAAGAAAGATTGAACCTTTGATGCTTATTTCCACTTTTGGAATTAGTTAATTGATGCCAATCTAGTGATTTTCCTATGCTCTTTGATATAAAAAGAAGATTTTGTTGAAGTTCTTGTCTAGTGTTATGAGATCACACCGAGTAGTTTGTTAGTCTTTACCAAACTTAGAGTTCGTTCATATACAATTGTCTAGATGATGATTATCTTGAGAGTTAAATGTAACGGTCATTCTTCTTGATGCAGGGAAAAAAATGTTATCCTTCTTTGGACTCTTTGAGAAATGATATCAAAATGGTGAATAGGAGTGATTTGGTAGTGATTGGCATCTCGGTTGGTCTCGCACTTGGTCTCTTACTCGCTCTTCTTCTATTCTTCGTCATTAAATGGTACAACGGCCGCTCTCACCTGAGACGATGCGCTAACGAACAGAACATCCCAACTCTACCCGTCCACAAAGCTAAAAGAGCCGTAGTACTAACCCCTGACGATAGCTCAAACACAGCTTCTTCACAGCCACCTGAGAATGCAGCATCACCAACTCAACATCAGCCATGGTGGAACAACAACCATACCAAAGATCTCACTGTTTCTGCCTCCGGCATACCTAAATATCACTACAAGTGAGTCTTCTATTTGACTTTGTATAAACATGTTATAAGGTTGTAGTGGTGACTTATGATCTGAAGTTGTTTAGGGATATTCAGAAGGCAACTCAAAACTTCACAACCATTCTTGGACAAGGATCTTTCGGTCCTGTGTACAAGGCCGTTATGCCTAACGGAGGTTTAGCTGCAGCGAAGGTTCACGCCTCTAACTCAAGCCAAGGTGATAGAGAGTTTCAAACCGAGGTGTCTTTGCTTGGGAGGCTGCACCACAGGAACCTCGTGAACTTGGTGGGTTACTGTGTGGATAAAAGCCACAGGATGTTGATCTATGAGTTCATGAGTAATGGAAGTTTGGAGAATCTTTTGTACGGCAGTGGAGGTGAAGAAACAACACAAGTCTTGAGATGGGAAGAGAGGCTTCAGATCGCTCTTGACATCTCCCACGGCATTGAGTATCTTCACGAAGGGGCCGTGCCGCCTGTTATCCACCGTGATCTTAAGTCTGCAAACATATTGTTAGATCACTCCATGAGAGCTAAGGTAAGAGAGCAAATCTTGAATATGGTTTACTCAACACTGTTTGATTGGTCTTTTTCTTGTGGTAGGTTGCGGATTTTGGGTTGTCTAAAGAGATGGTTTTCGATAGAATGAACTCTGGATTGAAAGGCACTCACGGATACATGGATCCAACGTACATTTCGACTAACAAGTACACTTTAAAGAGCGACATTTACAGTTTTGGAGTCATCATCCTTGAGCTGATCACTGCAATCCATCCTCAACAGAATCTGATGGAATACATCAACCTGGTAAGTTGTTAAAGAAAAGTAAGCTGATATGATCCAGTGACTGACTGATTCTGTTTTATCCTGATAGGCTTCGATGAGTCCAGATGGTATAGACGAGATAGTTGATCAGAAGCTAGAGGGAAACGCAAACATTGAAGAAGTGAGGTTACTGGCCAAGATTGCAAACAGGTGTGTGCACAAGACACCAAGAAAAAGACCATCTATTGGAGAAGTCACACAGTTCATACTAAAGATCAAACAAGGTCGGTCTAGAGGTGGAAGGAGACAAGACACAATGTCATCATCGTTTGGTGGTGTTATGGATGGAGAGGATATGTCAAGGGTTATAAGCAGGATTAAGGATCAGCATGTTGAGTTAGGGTTATTGGCTGGTGTCAAAGAAGAGGATCATCAAGAGAGGAACGGTACTACAACAACATTGTAACTAGGAAGAAAGTCTTTTTTTTTTGTACATACTATTACCCACGTGAGTCTCAAAAATCAAAGATGTTTACAGCTTGCTGACAAGTAAAAAAAAAAATCAGAGAGGTTTATGCTGCATTCTGACTGTGTTGTTTTCTACATTTCGTTACAAGTTTGTAGAACTTCTTGAAAATACTATTAAACATGTGAAAAAGGAGCCAAAAATCAATAAGCAACAACAACCAACTAATATTTTACCTAATTCACAAACTAGTAGACCTCAATAAACAATAGCCACCCACTTTTTGAAACCATTGATTAAATAATGATATCTTGATCAACTTTTTGTGTGTACTTGTTGTGCTGCGAAAGCTATGTAGTGGTGTGTCTCAGTGGATCCAACTGTAATAGTACCAATCAATAAGCAACTAAAAGAAGCTAAGGAGACATATCGCAGCGGCTAAAGCATTATGTAAAAAAAATCCATTTGAAGAAACCACAATGTAGTCTTTCTGTTGAAACATCTTTGAAGATATAAAATTGCAGTGAATGATTATAGTGTCAAATAGTATGAACAGATGAGAGAAACAATGGGAAAAAAACTTGTAGATAATGAGTTTGGTATCGATAACATCAATAACATCTACGGAATTTGATGAGTGGTAGATGAACTGGAATGTCTTGGATCACTCGTTGATAGGAGTGTAAAATAAAGCTACTAATTATTTCTTGGATCACTTGTATACTTAATAGAATAGGTTTTATTTTTTTCTTGGATCACTCGAATACACTTGAAAACTACTCCTACGTTTCTTCAAATGTTGTTTGGGTAGTAGTATATCTTTTTATTGGTTATTTGAATTGTCAATGCTTACATAAGATTCTTTGAAAATGTTATCAATTGTCAAATAAAATGTCAGACACCTATCTGCTTCCACCGATTTCTGTTACAGTGTAACTAGTACAATCTAGATACTACTGTCACTTGCTATTGGATTTATAGATATATCTGAAACTGCATTCAATAATGGTTTATGTTTTTCTTTGTTCTGATTATTGTGTTTTTTCTTATATAGACAATAGTTGCTCAATAGAAAATACTAACTGAAGAGGGGAAATATTAATCTGAAATATAGTGTATAACCAAGGTTTAATTACATAAAATGGCACTTTTTATTTAGCTAACAAAACTGGCAAGGCCATGGATGCCAAACTTTACAACGTAAGCTTCAATCAACATCATTTTTTTTCTCCATCCATGGAAGCTCATACAGAAATCTATTCACCAAGAACTCTAAGTAACTCAAGCCTGTAAATAAAAGAAAAAACTCACTGTAACTCCCATCTCAAAGACTGTAAATATTTTCTTCCGCCAATAATCAAATGACTCTCAGTGGTTCATCTAACAGCTGCAGACATTCTTGCGGGTTGGAGTAGAAGTAGTCTTCTTCCTTGGGTTTATTCGGAATCAATAACCGTCTCTTCGGACTTCCCATTCGAGTAGAGTGAAAGGCCTTCACCATGGATGAGAACACATCCCAAGTCAACAATCCTTCGGTGTATTCATCTATCAGCTTAACTAGAAACTTCCTATTCAGCTGAATTGTCTTCTTAAATCCCAAGAACCTGTAGAAAAACTGGTGTTAGCCTCTTGCCATGGGAAGAAAGAAGAAGAAGAAAGATGACGGCATTTCACCTGCGATGACCTTCAACGACTCTTGCCATGTTCCCATCATTGGTTGGAACAAATATATCGCTCTCAACAGCAACTAGGTAATCCAGTGCAGCCATTTGAGATGAATGGTTCCGGCAAAAATCAAGATCAGAAGATTCTAGTATGGTTTCTTTCCGGACCTGAGTTAGTTATGATAATGGAGTCAACTGAGGATTATAAGTTTGAAATAATTGCAGAAAATTAATGAATTGGCTACTTACCACATTTGGAAAAGCGTCTGTTAAAGCCTTCATCCGCCTTTCACCACCGTAGATTTCTCCAGCAGCTATGTATATTTGAACGTTACGGTCAATACCCAAGGCGGTCAGCGTGAGAGCAGTTTCCTCTGGAGTTAAAGGGCAAAGGCCTTCTTTCCTCTTCTCCTCAGAGTTGATGACTTTCTCTTTCCACCATGGATAAGCATATCTACCAACAAAGATAACATTTACATCAATATATCCATCAAAGTTGGAACAATAAAAGCAAGACTAGATTGTATGATTCTTATGTACCTCATTCTTGTTAATTCTTCTTCTTCCTCGGGGTTGCAACCATGTGAGCACCCGGAAAACGCTAACATATCCATCTCATATCTGAGATGCAAGACGAGAAAGGGACCTTTCTCTCTCAGGATATTGACTACTCGTCTCCCTAGTTCTTCAATCTGAGGAGTAAACTTAAGGCCGTTGAAATTCACTCGGCACCTCAGCTTCTGAACCTCCACAGGCAGTCCATTATTAGCGAGTCTGGAGTCGGTTTTGTTCAGATGCAAGACCTTATGCTTCTTCACCAGTGGAAGAATCTGTTCCGGTTTGAAGAGTTTAGGACCACAAGAAGCAAAGAGTAACTAATCTCGAAAAGGTATCAGAACTTAGAGATATTAACCTGGTTTTGGTAGTAAGACATGTTTGACCAACTAATAGGAGGCATTTCGTGGTACATTCCAAGCTCAACTCTCTTCTTGACCCTTGGAGGCAACTCTTTAAGTATACGAACTTCATCTCTTAACGAAGATATGAAGTGATCCACATCGAAAATGTCTTTAAACTCACTGCCACCAAAGAAGAAAAAATATTACGATATTGTAAAAAAAAAAAACAGAGCACAAAAAAGAAGCTTCAAGTGAAAAAATACCTTGGATCGTTCCAAAAGGAGGTCTTGTCAAGCTCAGGCACAATAAGAGTAACATTCATGTATCGTGCAACAGTAACCATATCGCATATCTGTCGAAACCAGACCAAAAAGTAAGCAAACCATATCACTAAGAGATGAAGAAACTTGGGAGATGTAATCTCATCTTACAGCTGCTCGCATTTGATTGAGTCCTCCATTGCAAGAAACCATAAGATAACCATTGTTCTGATACACCCCTGAGAAAGACAAAACACACAAAAAAAAAATCAGTTTCCAGATTCATCTCTCAAGTTACTCCAACCACAAATCATGACACTTACTTTTAGGAGGAAGCGCGATTTTAGGAGGGAGAGACTTCATCTCCAACGCCGTGGACAAACCACGTTGATTGAAACAAGAAGGCCAACCATTGAATAGTCTCGGTCCCCACATATCTCCCAAAGCCATCAAATGAACGAAACAACTCCAGAGAAGCAACACAGAAACAACCCGAATCATCCATAAGCTCGTAGGAGACCTCGAAGCAAAGGAGTTCCTAAGCTTCTCAGCCTTGCTATTATCTCCTAAAAGCCTAACCTTTATCTCCCATAGTTTCCTGTGGTAAAGAGACTTCTCCATTTTACACATTTTCTAAATCACCTACCTACCCTCAGAGGAATTTCATCGAACACTTAGTGGAGATTAATAATATTGAGACTAATTAACACCCAGAGAAAAATGCTGCTCAGTGAGTGCATTAATCACACCTCGAAAGACTTTAAGATTTTTTTAATCAACCTCTGATCTGACGGAAACAACAGATCTTGCTCAATTAAATAAAGGAATTAAATAGAAAATAAGAATCTCAGTGACAAGTTTCAACTCTTATTAACACAGAAACGATTGAAGCCAACGCTTAACGTAACAGATAAATAAGACAAGGCTTTGAGATTCCGCAATGGTGCGATCGATCTTTTTTTATATAAAAGCTTAGCCGCAAAAAAAAAAAAGCAAAAAAAAAAGGAAAATTCGTGGAAAATGTTTAGCTTCGTCACCGGAGAATGAGTACGTCGGAGATATAGGGAGAAGATCGGTGTGGAATAACAAACAAAAGAGGGAGGGAGAGACGACTAATAAGAATGTGTAGCAAAATCAACTCTTTTTGTAGCAAATCAAATAAAAAAAACGGTATTTTCTTTTTCGTCGGCAAAAACTGTTGTTTATAGACTTTTTTATGTAACGAAATAATTATATTTCCTCCTGTAATATAAATTGTTTGGGATATTTTTTTTTGGTTTGTTGATTTGATGCAAAGCCAAAGTAGACCTTTAATTAAATAAACTAAAAATAATCCCTTATATATTAATTGAGAAACATTTGAAAAGATGTAACCTCAATTTTGTATTAATTAAAAGAGGCCCCAATGCATAGGTGTCACTCAATTAGGTAGTCAATTATATTCAATTGAAAAATAAGTAGGTCCACATTCGATTTTTATATGTTGTTAGATACATAAGTTGGTCAAACTATATGATATAATGATATGATATGATATTTTCTTTCCTTAAATAAAACCTACGGAATTACCATAAATGACTAATATATATATGACAATTAATGAGTTTAATAATAAAGATTTGATAACAATGTATATCTCCTCCATCATTTTTTGTTTAATTTTATATTATTAAAATAAATTAAACAATCAAATTAGCTATAAAAATAAAATTTAGATTTTTTCGTATATGTTATATTTTGAATTTTTAAAAACGACAATAAATGACTAAAACTATTAAAATTATTATGTTAAAAATTAATGATCAATGGTTTAACATTTTTATTATAAGAAGATACACATGATTTTAAAACCATATGAGTAAAAAATATCATTTAATAATAAAATATATATATATATATATATTAAACACTATATACCATAAGATTACATAAATATTTTAATATTAAAACTTTCAATGAATTTTCAAGAACATTTATAAATTATAAACTTATTAAAGATTTCAGATTGAAAATTTTGTTATCGATGATTTAAATATTTTGTTATAAAACGATATGAATGATCATAGAACTGTATGATTATAAATTCTTATTTAATAAATAACTATACAAAATATACTATTACTAGAAAAATAGGTTGATCCATCTTAACTTATATTACACTTTTTATTAAACTAACTATCGAATTGATAAATAACGTACCAAAAAATGTTTTGCACTTTCCTTAAATAAAAGCTACGAAATTACCTAATATGATTAACGTATATGTGAAAATTAATTATAATGAATAATAAATATTTGATAACAATTTTTGTATCTTAGTTATTTTTTTTAATTTTATATTATTAGAATATATTTAAAAATCACATTAAATATATAATAAACACATTTATAATTTTTTTTATATGTTATATTTTGAATTTTTCAAAACGTCTATAAATTATTAGAAATTTGAAGATCCCCACTCTGAAAATTTTGTGATCAATAGATTATTTTTTTTGTCATAATAAGTTACAAATGATCATAAAATTGTATTAATATGAACTTTTATTTAATATTATAAGAAGATACACATTATTTTAAAACCATATGAGTAAAAAATATCATTTAATAATAAAACATATATATATATATAGATTATACTATATACCATAAGATTACATAAATATTTTAATATTAAAACTTTCAATGAATTTTCAAAAACATTTATAAATTATAAACTTATTGAAGATTTCACATTGAAAATTTTGTTATCGATGATTTAAATATTCAGTTATAAAATGATATGAATGATCATAGAACTGTATGATTATAAATTCTCATTTAATAAATGACTATATAAAATATACTATTCTTAGAAAAATAGGTTGGTCCATCTTGACTTACATTATATTTTGTATTAAACTAACTATCGAATTGATAAATAATCTACCAAAAATTTTTTTGCACTTTCTTTAATTAGAAGCTACGGAATTACCTAATATGATTAACGTATATATGAAAATTAATTATTATGAATAATAAATATTTGATAACAATTTTGGTATCTTAGTTCTTTTTTTTAATTTTATATTATTGAAAGATATTAAAAAATCACATTAAATATATAATAAAAACATTTATATTTTTTCTTATATGTTATATTTGAATTTTTCAAAACGTCTATATATTATTAGAAATTTGAATATTCCCACTCTGAAAATTTTGTGATCAATAGATTATTTTTTTGTCATAATAAGTTACAAATGATCATAAAATATAACGCATATGAATTTTTATTTAATAAATATTCAAACTAAATAATATATATATATATATATATATATAAACACTAATGATTTAAAACAACAAGATTGGCTGATCAATTTAGTCGTCTAGTTGAAATCTTTCAAAAGTATGTGAAAGACTAAAGTCAAAGTAAATATGGATTTAGAATAGTAGTTATATTTTACTAACCAAATACCGAAAAAAACTGAACCGAAACGAAACCAACCCGATATCCGGATTGAACACCCGTAATCCAAATGAAGCCAAACTATTGTTTCATTCTCCAAAATATAATAAAAATAATAACTTAATTCCGTGCAAGGCGCGGATCTTATCCTAGTATTATATTATATGTTTATATTCGTATACATACATGCACGAATTGAAATAATTTAGAGAAAGCAACGAATCTGAATTTCGGTTGACCAAATACATTCAATCTATTTTAATCTAGTTTCGGTTTTTTTGATGGGGTCAGTCAACTAAATTAATTGGAAGTTAAGTAACAATTTTTCAGTTATAAATCTAAACCACATTAGCGATGTGTAACTTTTTCGGGAAACACAAACTAAGAGCTTGATTGGTTTTCCCGCTACCACCCGCAAACGCAGCTTTTGCGATTGGTAGCAGTTGACAGCGTTTCGAAACAATCATACAAACCGCTATAAATCGCTTCAAACCGCTCCAAACCTCTTAAAATCAAAAGCTGGTTCCAGCTAGCGTTTGCGGTTGCGGGCGGTTGCGGAAGGATAATTTTTTTTTCTTTTTTTTAAAAAAACCATATAAATACAAAAATAAAAATAAAAATAAAATTTTTAAAATGGAATTATAAAAATACTAAAATATATCTATTATATTTTAATTATTATAAAATTTTAAAATAAAAATATTTTCTATAATTTAAAAAATTTAAAACTATAACTTTGAAAATATAATTTACATATTTATTATAATATTATGATTTTTGATATTTTTATAATTATATAAAATGTAAATATTGTTAATTTATTATTTAACCGCTGCTGTATTTGGTAGTTAACCAGTCATAAGTATCCCGCAAACGCACCAATTTCTAACCGCAGAACCAGTCGTACAAATCTCTTAAAACCGCTAGAAACCGCAACCACCCGCATCCGCAAACGCCCGCAGCCGCAACCGCAACCGCTGCGTTTGAACCAGTCAGACCCTAATTCCCGTCCTTAAGCAAAACTAATCCACAAGTTAATAACTGTCAAAACTCAAAAACTATTAATAAATCAATTGAGATCATAAGATAATCGAATGTGTAAACCGGCTAGTTTTTGGCCCGGTCCAGACTCCTCGACCAGTCATTATTGTTAAGAAGTTGGAACCGAATTTATCTTATATGATTTTTATTATATATATACATTTTTCGAAAAATGGTATATTCTAGACTTGTGGATTTTTCGTTTTATGACAGAGATTCCAAAGTTATATAGAAAATAAATTAAAAAATAAATCAAAGTATGTCTACATATAAATAAATAAAGGGACCAACTCTATTGGTTGTTCACAGTTGTCATTTGTCAGTCCAAGCTAGATATCAAATACTTTTTTGACAATGATATCAAATACTTCGTGGAAGTGCAATATGGTTATTATTTTAAAGGAATGCGATGATTTTAATAAAATCCACAAAACTATATAACAACTTCCTATTATTTTCTGATAACTTATACAATATCTTGAACTAGCTTTGTTACCTTGATTTCAACCGAAGCATGGTATAAATCTTCTCCGGAGCCAAACGAATTATCATTTTAAACATTTATAATTTGAGATTTTTAAATGTGTATATTGGAGAAACATTTACTATAATTTTGAGAGAAGAAAAAAAATTGAACATATTATTTTTTTGCTCTTACAAATGGAATTTAAGTTTATCTCGGTATAAATGGATATAGAGATACTTATAGAAAACAAATGGATGAAAGCATAAGACTGGATTAATATGCTTCCTTTTGAAACAGAGTAAAAAAAATATGTAGAAACTGTTTTTTTTAAAACAGCCATCAATAAAACCAAATCAAGATGTTCTCAGCTTGATTTATTATGATTTTGAAATTTAATCACCATTTTGTCTTATATATGATGGTTTAAAAAATTGGTTAAGATTATGTTATACGTAATTATGGTTTAGAGGTGTAACATTAAAATTAACAAGCTATACATGTTCTAGCACATTGTCAAGGATCTCTTTAATAAAAATGCTAATACAAATTTCAGTTGTGCATCCAATACAATTATATTAAAATCGTGGTTTTTAACACTAGTGTAGATTCATTTTTTTTATAAAAGACTACTATCCAACAAATATCATAATAAATTTATTCAAAACTAAAGATAAAACAATAACTAAAGCATTCGATGAAAAAAACTAACCCTTCAATAAAAAAAAACTAAATTAAAACATTAGTTATATATTTTCAAATCGTTAGTAAATCAATTGCTAGACTTTTCATTTACTCTTATCAAACAGAAAATAAATCTATATCATTTTCTCTTGGCAACAATTTAATAATTTAATTAGTTCAGAAAAATAATATTAAATATATAGTTCACATAGAATAGTATATGAATATAAAGAGATAATTACATGCTAATAAATTTAAAAGTTAACAATTTTTAGCTTGTTACAAAAAAAAAAAAAACAATTTTTAGCTCTTCACAAATTTCTTGCCAACACACATTAACGAAAACTAAACCATGCATGTTAAGTGACTAAGGGCCTGACTGGTTTAACCGCAGCGGTTGCGGTTGCGGGAGTTTGCGGATGCGGGTGGTTGCGGTTTCTAGCGGTTTTAAGAGATTTGTACGACTGGTTCTGCGGTTAAAAATTTGTGCGTTTGCGGGATACTTATGACTGGTTAACTACCAAATGCAGCAGCTGTTAAATAATAAATTAATAATATTTACATTTTATACAATTATAAAAATATCAAAAATAATAATATTATAATAAATATAAAATATATATTTAGAAAGTTATAGTTTAATTTTTTAAAAAATAGAAAATATTTTTATTTTAAAGTTTTATAATATTAATTAAAATTTAATTGATATATTTTAGCATTTTTATAATTTCACTTTAATTTTTTTATTGAATTTTTTTATTTTTGTATTTATATTGTTTTGGAAAAAAAATAATTTTTTTATCCTCCCGCAAACGTCCGCAACCGCAAACGCTAGCTGGAACCAGCTTTTGAATTTATGAGGTTCAGAGCGATTTGGAGCGGTTTAGAGCGGTTTGAGCGATTGTTGCAAAACGCCAGCAACCGCTACTAACTGTAAAAGCTGCGTTTGCGGGTGGTAGCGGGAAAACCAGTCATACCCTAAGTGTAGCATTAATATTTCACAATTTTCTCAAAAAAACATTAATATTTCACAAGTGATGTACATATATTAATACACCCATATTTGTATTTGTCGTGGTATGGATGTGAGTTTAAGAAGGTATAGTATTATTGAGTTTAGTTTGTCGCTCACGTCGAAGTCTCATTATGAGATGCGATGTTTTAGAAAGCTTAAGAATCCACGAATTTATTAAGAAAATGAATATATAATAGTATATGATATTTTCTGTGACCAATGACCATATACATTTCCACCGACATCCGGCATTACATTGCTGTCGGACTTCATTATTTATTTTGCTAAGAAAAGAAATACATTTTCCAGTGGGAAATATACAGACTTTTAACATTTTCTATAAATATTTGCTGTAATCATCAATTTATGTCAGAAGTTAACAACAAAACAGAGAGAAAAACGTCTGATATTCATAGGTAAATTTAATACGGACTTCTATATATTTAAATGTAGCTAAAATTTGTAGTATATGTATATCACAAGTTTAATGCTCGATTACTTTAAGTAATGTTATGGACATGGACATCCAAGAAAAATCTAGAAAGGTGGTTTCTAAGTTATTGTGTTAACAGTTTCTTATCGATATTCAAAACTAAGGTAAGTATTAAGATTTAAGAAAATAACAAAAAAATCGACGTTTCTTTTCTATTTTTTGCTCGAAATAGGACAAATGTATTGTAAAGAAACCAAAATAAATGTGAAATTAGCAAGCCCTTTATCAAAAAAAAAAAAAATAAATGTGAAATTAGTTTTTTTAATGTTAAAAATGTGAAGATAGTTGAGGAGCGAATTGACTAATCAACATACTCGCGAAATAATGTGTCGGTGGCTCAGGAGTCTCAATTCTCAAGCCTATGCGTGCGCGTAGTATATGTCCAACCCAACGTGTGCATGGATTAGATTACTTTTTGTAATTATTTGAGTTTTTAGTATTTTAGTAGATTATATACAATGTCTACAGCCTATATAATATGTTGTGTATTACTAGATTTCTGTCTGCTTATTTTGTTTTACAGTAATGGTGGATTTATTGAATTTTTCACTTTTACAACAACAATTAAATCCTTCAAATCTCTTAAACGACTTATTCATTTCCTAATATAATCGCACAATATTTTTATGCACCTATTTCACATGTTAGGCGTAGCTGGTGTATTCGGCGGCTTCATATTTAGTGCTATATATGTTTCTTTGGTAACTTTTAGCAGACCCGTTTTTAGACATGTATTCAAGGAACATTTGCACAGGATCCAAAAATTTTTAAGCAAAATTTAGTTAAAAATTAGGGTCCTTTATTAAAATATTAAGGTCCGTTTTTATAGATTACATGTGAATTTTTATAAAGTGCACATGGCCTAGTAAAAACTTGAGACGGACCTTTTAGTTTGATCAAGGAAACCACAGAAAATAAATCTGTTAATAAAGATTATAGATTCGGTCAAGAAAAAGAAACTTACAACATTATAGCTGCTTACAGTTATTTTGGCAGATTGTTCTTCTTAGTTTCAACAATTCTCGTTAATAATTTAAATATGTCATCTGCTACTGGACTTGGACTTCCAGAAAATAAAAGAACGAAACGCCCAATTTAGTAGGATATTTTTGTCCAATTTGTATGTTTGGGTCTTAGAGGCCTTAAAATTTTAACCAGCGAATAAGGACCATAGGATTAATCCGACATCTTCTTCTTCTTCCTCTATTAGTGTTTATGATTTTAATCCTAAGGTTTTAGCAAACTCTTCGATTTTCTGCTCACCTCCTTTGCTCGTGATCCCACTCATTGATAGTTAGTCTGGATTTGATCGGACATTGATTAACAGTTGTGGTGAAGAAATCCTAATTTAGCATAGTTTTTAGACATACTACTCTGGTGAGTAATGAGGAAGCTCAAGTATCATGAGAAGAAGGTTCTGAAATTTATTAGAGGTTGAATGTCATCTGTTTTTTTTTCTCATTAGCTTTTCTATAGCGTTAATAAGTTCAAATATGGAACCATGCTTTTATGTCGCAAAAAAAAAAAAGATCCATTCTATTGATTCTACTCTGAAATGAGAAGACTTGTTTTGGTAATTGATAAGTGATGCTTATGATCGTGTATGTTGAAATGGCAGATACAACCTGGGAGTTATACCGACTAGGTAAAGCTTAGGCATTAACTGTTCGGTTACGAGTTTCGTCCTTCTGTAGGTAATAATGGTTTCTGCAGAGAGGCTTATTTGTTCTTTCTTCACTTGAGAGAGCATCAACGATCTCACTATTAATTGTGCAGGTGCAGGCTATCGACAGTCCTGGTTCACCTGAAGGTTCTTCAGTACAATGACAAATTGGATGACTACGACATGATCACTAACTTTAAAAAAAACTGTTATGGCCAATGTTAAGTATGATACTGCCACAATTGTTTTTATGTAACTTTTGAATATATTTGTGAGAGAAACTTTTAAAAGAAAAACATTTGAGCCACACAGAATTTTTTTATTTCTAATACAACTTTGTAAAATAACAGAAATTGCCTGAACCTATTTTCTGTTGGCATATTAAAACCCATTTTAAAATCGTGATATTTACATAACCGACGAACTCGCTTTTGGTCCAACCCGACCATAACTTAACCGGTTCAACCTGAAACTTTGTTAAACCTCTTATTTTCCTCTCACCGTCTCTCTCTTGGAAGTTGGAAGCTTCAGACGCAGCAGAAATGGCGGCTCAGTCGATTCATAATGCATATTTGGGGATCAGGATAGCTCCTTCAGCTTCTCAGAAACTCTCTCTGAAACCCATAGCTCATATCTCGCCACCAACGAAGCTCAAACCCTCTTCTCAGCCGTCGATTTCGTGCTCTACTTTAAGTCCAGGTCAAATTCCGGCCAGAGTATCCGGAATATTCGCATCTTCCTCTCCTAACTTCTCTCATGAACCGCCAGAATCTGACTCTCCGTCCCTTGGAAAGGTCAGTCATTGAACCAAAAATTGGGGTTTTAGCTTAGTTAGACAAAGCTGCAGTGTGTGAGAGGAAAAAGGTTTCACCTTTGAACCAAACAGATCTTATATATATTATCATTCTCCTTTATCACTATAATCCTTTGTTCCCATGAGATTCTTTTACCAAACAATTGCGTAAAGTTTGTTCCTTTTGAAGACCATGTCTGATTCAGACAGTCTGAACAGAACAAACCACCATAAGCTTATTATTGAACACTTTCAAAAAAAAATTGTAACTGATAAGTGGCTTGTGTGCATATTTGCACAATCGGATCTTATATATAACCTCCCTTTACGTTACTTCATTGTTAATTCTTTGAACACTTTCAAAATAAAATTGGGATGTATGGTTTTATAGGGCAGCCAGCTCAGTCTCACACTCAAACCTCAGTTTCTTGTGTTGCTTGATTCTAAACTTTGTTGTGAAAGATATGCTTATTGTTTTCTTCTTATTATATGTGCACTGAAACTAGACTTTTACTGTCTCAATTGCAGAAGAAGCTGCGTGTGGTGGTGAAACCCCTGGACAAACCAAGAGTGGTACTAAAGTTCGTGTGGATGCAAAAGGACATAGGAGTCGCACTAGACCAAACCGTACCAGGCTTCGGAACAATCCCACTCAGTCCCTACTACTTCTGGCCTAGGAAAGACGCTTGGGAAGAGCTCAAAACTTTGCTAGAAAGCAAGCCTTGGATCTCCGAGCTCCACCGCGTCTTCCTCCTCAACCAAGCTACAGACATCATCAACCTCTGGCAATCCAGCGGCGGAGACTTGTTGTCTTAAATCATAATAATCTCACTTCTCAAAGTCCAAACCTTTTAATCTTATTTTGTAACGGAATCAAGTTAAAGACACAGACTTTCATATTAAGACAAAAGCAAAAACAAGATGATCAGTTTCAATCGAAGTACTTAGACATCTGAATCCCTCTATTGAACATCCCACACTTCTCATAAAACACTTTCTTCTCCACGCTACAATCTAAAATCACCTTGTAACAACCCATCTCTCTGCTATGTTCCGTGAGAAACTCAACCACTCTCTTCCCGAGATGCTTCCCGCGAAACTCCGAGTCCACGACGACGTCCTCGATGTGTCCGACTTTCCCGCAGCTCCTCAGAAACTTCTTCTCTATCATCACGCTCCCTGTGGCCGCGAGTTTGCCGGAGGACTCGTCTTCGATCACGCAGATCAAGTGGTCGTCTCCGTACGAGCTGATCTCTTCGAATCGTCGATCGAATTCTTCGTCGGTGAGTGATCCGGCGACGGTGAGTTGACCGAGAAGCTCCATGTATCCCTTTCTCTTGTCGGAGATCTCCAGTCTTCGGATCTTGAATGTCGGATTCTCTTTGCCGGTGTCGGAGTTTGAAGCCTCCGCCATTGCAGATCGAATCGGAAGAGTTTTGACTGTTTGAGTTCTGATCAGATTCACTAATAAACGACCCACAAAGTAAGTTATAATTTGGAGTTAGTATCCAATCTTTATGTTAATTACAAAAGTTGCCTAATCTTTTAATTGAGCCAATCTAGTCCACTTGAGATTTTGATACAGTTTAAGAACTAAACTAATAAAGTAGCAAAAAGTAGCAATTCTGTAAAGGTATTCAAGTTTTATGATAGTTACACAAGTTGCCTAATCTCTTAATCAAGCCAAACTAGTCTATTTCAGATATACTTTTGATGTAATTATTAAAGTTTATGCTGTTTTTGTTGTTGTTGTTGTTATTTGATGTAGCTGAGAATTAGACAATTAATAGAAACCAGAAAATGAAACTCAGTGATATTATAGAGATTGAGATTACAACAAGCCAACAAGTGAAGATCCCGAGGAAAGAAAACGGAGATGATACATAGTTGGAAATGTGTGGAGAAAGGGACTTTTAAAACTAGGGCTGATGGTGGCTAGAGAAGGAAGATGAAGCCGGAGGGACTCCAGGGAAGATGGGAGGGAGGGGAATAGGGAAAGTAGGTGGCGGCGGTGAAGGGGGAGTTATGACCGGAACAGGTGGAAGAGTAGGAATTGACGGAATAGGAGGGATTAACCCGGTAGGAGGCGGTTGAAACGGTAGAGGTGGGAGAGGAAGAGTTGGTGGAGACGGAATGAGAGGGTTTGGAGGGATGATACCCGGCGGGTTTAGCGGGTTGGGAGGGAGGAGAGGCGGGTTAAGCGGGGTGGGAGGGAGGAGAGGCGTGACCGGGTTTGGAGGAAAGAAGAAATCAGGTTTTAGTACTTCGGTTTTCTTGTCATCCAAGGAACTTTCTTTCTTGTTATGCAAGGAAGGTTGTTTCTGTGGTGGCCCTGGAGGAAGAAGAGGAGGAAGTTGAGGAATAGGCAGGTTAGGGAGAGGGTTAACTATTGGGAGGTTTGGGAGAGGGGAAGGATTGTTTGGAACCGGGTCTTGGATCGGTGGAGGGAAAGCTGGATCCGGTAAAAGAGGCTTGGATCCACGTTTCTGGCTGCAGATCTCTGGTTGGTTCTCCGGTTTGAAAGTGAAGAACCCTGCAGAGAAAACCCTAGTGTTCTCTCCGTGTTTGCTTGATCTAAGGCGTTTGAGAGAAGTGGAAGTAGCGGAAGCAGCTATGGAACAATAAGGCTGTGAGCTACTTAGCAACTTCACGGAGCATCTCTTGATCTTCTTCACATGTTTGCTCACAGTGAACGGTAGTTTTGCTTTGAATTGGCCGTGCTCGTCTGTTTTCACCTCTTGTCTGAAACTCGGTTTAGAGTTCTCGTCAATACATTCCACTGCAACTACAGCACCTGCAACAAGATCCAACAAACTGACTTTAGCCGATCGAGATCTTAAACAAGAACCGGTGAAACACAATTAAGAAGAAAAAACAAACAAACAAACCTGGGATCAAGTGGTTGTGTGATTTCGAAAAGGCACCGTTGAAACAAGTGTCACAGTAGACAGTTCCTACTACAACCGCAGAAGAACGTGTCTTCTTGACAAGATGTTGATGTCCTTGAGACAAACCTCCATTGATAGAGATTCCTAAGAAAATCATAAGAGTAAACAAAACCGTGAAGGTCGTTGTTATCTCCATAGTTATCGAATAAGTCTCTCTCTATCTCTTTATTATGAAACAGAAAGTAATCGATGAAGGAGGGATTTATATAGAGTTGTTGTGTGAAGATGAGTGAGCCACAAAAAAAGATGAGATTGTAGCAAAAGCTTATCTCTTCGTTTTGTTAATGTGAATCATGGGAAAAATACAAGTCTAGCTTCCAAACTACAAAGCTACTATAGTGTCCTGTGACTAATATTTCTTATCTTTCTACAGCTCTAAAAGCTTAAATTATTGTAAGAAAATAGTAAGAGGTGAGAAAAAGACAACAAACAATATTTGGATTCATGTTCGCGTGTCGATTAGATTGATGCTTGCATGGTAATAGCTTCCCCACGTTATTATTTTTAATGAAATATAATTTTCCTAAAGATATAAATACAGATCATGGTAGTACGAAGAAAATATTGTTAGTTCAATTCCTTTTTATTAACAGCAAGCATTATGCATTTTAGCAAGCTTGGATCTAGATGATTACACAAGAATAACTCTAATGCAACAAATTACATGTTATATATGATCTGTTTATACTTTGTTTCATAATGCTATCAAGAAACAAGAATCTTTATATGTATTTTGTCCTAGCTTTGAAAGTGAAGAGTACAAACATTAACATATCAGCAACAGTCTAACAAGCAGATTTAAATATATCGAAATCATCCAATATTACAAACTAGATACAATATGCTTGTAATGTTGTTAAAGTTACACTTACACGTACCTACAAATACAATCTATTAACAAAAACATTCTTAGAAGAGTAGGGATTTTCACATATGATTTGATTTATACATGTGTTTTTTTAGATTTCGTGATATAGCTGTAACCAATGAGACTAGTGTGATAACTAGACTTGAGTAACTGTAGTTTTTTCTTTTCTTTAACAATGGAAACAAGAACTGGAATTTATGAAAGTGAAGCATTATGGGAATGAGAATGGGGAAGTGAATACAGTTGGAGAGTCTCTGTCGATTCACGAGACACAAAGGATGTCCACACAAACCATATAGTATATACCCAATTCTTACTACTGTCTTCTTGTGTGTATATAAATAATCATTCTTTTTTTTGGTAAAAATATAAAGAATAAATAATCATTCTTGATAAAGACAAGAGAATTCAATTCAGTAAAATAAATCAAAGAATGTGAATGTTCTTCTGGAGTTTTCGTTTTAATTCTTTTTACATCTGTTTAGTTTGTTTTTCACAGGACGCCGTATATGCTAAACCATCAGACATTCACGAGAAATGAATAAACAAAGGCACTGAAATGGATTATAGATCGACCACGGGATTGTGTAAAATGTATGAAAATGTTGACAAAATACACAATTAAGGGATCTTTTAATCAATTCACATGTTAAAGTAAAAATATATGTGGAAAAAGCATTTTAAATTCTTAACAGGACAAACATTTGTAACTTTAAAGATTAAAATTCAATCAAATACAGGACTACATATCGAATTAACCCAAAATGTAGGTAAACCTTGGTCTTACTCTTACCCATTCCATGATGTGGGCTGATTGACCAAAAAGCCCAACTGTTTGTTGAACATTAACCCATGATGATTTCCTGCCTTTGAATCTTGTTGTATACATTTCTAAAAATGTACTACACCACTATTCTCTAAATCATCAGTGAAAGCTAAAATGATGGACCTAAATTACAAAAGAAAGATTAAAAAGGGTAGAGATTAAAAAAAAAGTTGTGTTCAATCTTGATGTGGAAAGAATAACAATAATTTGCTTAGTAGCACTATTACAATTTACACAGCTGTTTATAGAATATATAATTAACACTATTACCATAGCGTCACTCAAGTGTTTATAGAATATATACATGCAAGTATTTGGAAAAAATGCAAAAACAAATCTTCAATTATGCACTTACAACCAAAAATAATTGCAACTTATTTAGAAGTCTGTTTGGCATTTTTCAATTAACTTTGTTTTGAAAAGAAAAACCATTTTGTTTAATAACTAAAGACTCCACACTCTAATGGCAGCCAGCAAGAAGGCCCACCCACCTTCTCACCAACTTCATCACACTCCTCCCTTTTTCTTCAATCCTTCTTCTCGCTGACGAATTGTTTCCTTTTTTTTTAAAAAAAAGATAAAAACTGAGGAAAATTCCTCCAATAAAGCTATTATAGTGCTTCTAACTTTTTTTAGTTTTGTTTTCAAAATTGGATTTGGGTCCGTTCTGTCTCTTTTCTTCCGTCGAGGCCGATCGAATTCGTTTTGTTAAAGGTATAGTCTTCGTCCCATTCCTCTGTTTTTTTCTTAAGAAAAAAAAAATGTTCTTCTGTGGATAATGAGCTCTGATGATCGATCCTGATTAGTCAACCATCGTGAGGACTCGGTTTAACCCCAAGTGGGTTATTTTTTTAATATTAATATGTTTCTCTGTTTTATTGAGTTTGTTAGGGATTTACCTAAATTAGATTTCAACTTTCAACTGTTTAATTTGCTTAATGCAAAACCTCGACTTTTCTTTTTTTTTGTTTGTCCAAAGGAACAACCTTTATGTGCTTAGTTAGTAAGTTCTTGCTAATTTATCAAATACACTCTCTTTTTTTCTTTGTGATCAGAATCATCAGATCATTCTACAATTTGGTGGAGGCTTAAGGAATTTCCCAAAAGTTTCAAACTTTATGGTTTTTTAGTAATTCTCAGTGTTGTGGGTGAGTTTCTTGGAGTTAACATTTCAAGAAAAGAAAAAAAATGGGATGTGTTTCTTCTTGCTTCCGGGTGGAAGACTATGAGGACTACACGAACCCAAGTAGTTCTATAAATAGAAACAACCCTTGCCCGAGATGTCTTGTTAACAGCTTACTTAACCTGGTAATGTTTCTCCTTTTTTTTCACAACTGCTAGTTTTTTTTTTAAAGTTGAGCTCTGAGTATTTGTTTCTCTGTCTCTTGGCAGTATATCACTTTGTTTAGAAGAAACGAAACAACCCGCTCTCTCCCATCCTCCTTACAAGCTACTACCACCACCACCACTGTATCCATAACTTCCTCTTCTTCCTATGATAACTTCATGTCTACCACCTTCCACTCTACTCCAAGGCCTCTGCCTTACGACGCTGATCCAGGCTTCTTCCGTTCACGGCTTGTCTCAAGACGCGATAAGGGTTCAAGTCATTCGCGTGAGGAAGCTGAGCCTTTGAGAAGTCATGATGCTGCTGATGTGGACTCTGAGTCTTTCTCAGTGGAAGGAAGCAAATGGGCTAGTAGTAAGCTTATGGTCTCTGGTGAAGATTCTAAAGATGACTTCTCTAAATTCACTCGGAGGATTGTTAAGTCGAAGTCAATGGATGCTGGTGGGAATGATGGTGTGTATGTAATGTCTGATGATGAAGATGTTTGTCCAACGTGTCTTGAAGGTATTCATTTTCTTCTTCCGTAAATGCATTTGAAGGGAAGCTAAGTATCGGATCTTTTTTTGTGCAGAGTACACATCAGAGAACCCGAAGATTGTTACAAAGTGTTCTCACCATTTCCACCTCGGTTGCATTTATGAGTGGATGGAGAGAAGCGAGGACTGCCCTGTTTGTGGGAAGGTAATAGAGCTAATCATTCTTCATGAAACTCTGAACATTTGCATTGTTTTGTCAATGCAAGTTTGATTAAATAATAAGTTCCCTCTGCTGTGTTTCTGTCTCATTCTCTCAGGTGATGGAGTTCAACGAAACACCGTGAGTGATCATCACTGATCTTGTCTAGACTGAAAAGAGGGGGAGATCAACAAGGGAACACAGAGATGTGCAAATTGCTTTGATCTGTAAATTACTGTTTTATTAACAACATTTTGTGTGTATATATATTGACCAAAAAATGAAGACATGTAAGCTCTGCAAAGTTAGATTATTGAGTTCTGAGGAAACACTCACAACAACAACAACAAAAGACACAGAAATCTGATGTTCTACACTGTTCTGTCCAAGGAAGCATTAAACTTTTTTACATCATCTTGTATGAACCCTTTTATTAATGTGTGACGGTTTATAATTTAGTTTACATTCAAGGAGAGGTCCCAAGATTGTAATCTACAATGTTCGCCTTCGCCATTAGATTTGTGCAGTACTTAAGTAATTAGATTCAAAAGGTAAAACAAGTTCCACACATTTCAATCCTTAAATATGTAGCAAGGTTTCCCAAAAGACACTTAAGTCCTGCCAGATCCTTAGGACATTATACATAGCCACTTTCTTATGTATATAAATCCAAGTCTGGTGTCTATACTACTATTTATTATTTTAAAACAGATCTTTTGTTTGGTGAGGTTGATCACATTGACTCTCATAATGTGACACTCAGAGCATCCAGCCTGGGATGTAACCGTTTCCTGGCTGCGCCTGAGCTTGTGTTGTTGCAGTTATCTGCTCCGAGCCTACTGGATTGTCATACCTGTTATCATCATCATCATATCACGTAAATTATATGGTCCTCTTAATACCAAGAAACTAAAGAACCTCAAACAAAGACAAATCTTAGTAGCGAAGTAGACAAGCATGCATTTACCCTATCTGCAGTGTAGGATTGCATTCAAGAGGCTGGAATAGTCCTTGAGGCTGAGCTTGGTGATGATGCTCGTACGGAACATTCTGTTCATTGCCTTCCCATCCTCCTCCTCCTCCCATATGATGACTTCTCACACCAATCATATCATCCAGCTAATTAAAAAAAATTTACACCAAAATGTTAATAACTTCAAAGGCTGTGAAATATATTGATACCAGTAACAGGATCTAATTCATCAAAATGCATTTACCTTTATTGTCAAAGCTCTATTGGTTTCAAGCAACATTTGCTCTTTGCTTTGAAGATCAGAGAGCTGGTCAAGCATGTACTGTGTCTGCAATAGTATTCATAATGAAACAAAAAAAAAACATTAATTTCACTACACAAATCTCATTTGAATCATTCAATGTCTATAAATAGCTTTATGGATATGACCTTGATGGAGCGAACTTGCTTGAGAGATCCATCTAGTTGACGCTCAAGCTGCTCTAGTTCCTTTGAGTTGAGAGGTCCTAAATCCTCCCCAAGAAGATTCCTTGCACCAACACAAATACACTAATATGAACGACATGTGTGTATATATAAAGAGAGATAGAGAGAGAGAGAGAGATCTCTACCTTTGCTGGCGCTGAAGGCTCTCATACCTACCCTTAAGCTTCAGATACTCTCTGTAGCTATTCTGAAACTCCCAAGGAAAAAAAAACAAATTCATTAAAAGGAACTTTCTTGAAAATGATGTGATTTATAAACCTAAAATATATAAAGAGCACACCTCAAGTTCTTTGGCAGGTTTGTTGTTGACTTCAATAGAACCATAACTGCATTTCTGGTACCGTTCCAGTGTCTTGATCATGCTGAAACGAAAACCACACAAGTTAAATTAAGAGGATAAGAATTTTGTAATCAAAGAAGAAGATCATATACTTGACAGAATATGACACAAACCTAACCTCATCATCAATAATCAGACACGTTAGCTAGCTTGTCTTTATAATATCCACATACTTTGAGCTCTTAACTTTTTAATCAAGATTTTTCCTATCATACTTAAAGATTATCTTTCCTATCAAATTTAAAGATTATCCTCATATGTACTAATTAACACATGGATTTTTTTTCGTTTGAGTTCTGCGATCCACACATGGAAATAATATTTTCAACAATTATATTTTGGTTATCCTTTAATGTAATTAGACCATTTCAATATATAAAACATATACACACAAAACGAAAGAAAACAATTTTTTTAAAGAAAAGAACTTTCATAGAAATATACACACACGTTTTAAGTTTTAACCACCATAAAGTATGAACTAACAGTCGGTTAATGCATGGAACCATATATTATCATTCTACGTTGGATCCTTATTTCCATAGAGATCTGTGTTTACAACTTTTAAGTTAATTTCTAATCACGCACACACATATATATTTATATAAAACATAAATTGATTGCAAACTCTTCTCATCAGCTAATTAATATTTGACAAAAATATAACAAAAAAAAAAGAGATCAGATCTTAAATTTTCAAGATGTCATAATATTACGAATCAAGAAATCTAATAAAGCTCAACACTTTCATAGACATCAAGATCGTGTGATATATCCCAACAGACAAAGATCTATGCTCAGATCTAGCAAAAACCAATGAAAAAAAGTTAAAAAATGAGAGAGAGAGGGAAAGTGATTTACTTTGAGGAGCTGCAAAACTCATAGAGCTTGCCACGGTTGGAGAAGATGATGAGAGCCACCTCAGCATCGCAAAGAACAGACAACTCGTAAGCTTTCTTTAACAGACCGTTCCTACGTTTAGCAAACGTTACTTGTCTGTTGATTTTGTTCTCTATTCTCTTCAGCTCTACTCTTCCCCTTCCCATTTTTTCTTTGTTTCCTCTTTTACACACACAAATATATATATCGATATGTGATGTCTTATCTATATTCAGACACACAAAAACATGACTCGGGTATCTCTTTTTCTGAGGAAAGATCTGATCTTTAAGGTCTGGAGAAGTGATTTGAGAGAGAAAAAAAAATTAACCCTAAGTTTCAAGAACAAGAAACTGTAAGGTAGAAGAAGAAGAAAGAAGAACCTTTTGAGTTTAGGGTTCTTTGTTTTTGGAAGTGTGTGGAGGTGGTTGTGAGCCTAATTGAAGTTTCTTTTGAAGAATAGAATCTAGTGGGAGTAGAAGATAAGAAACTTGTGAAGCTGAGGTTAGGGTTTGGTGTGTTGCATTTCAAGCCATCTCTTCTTTGACAAAGATAAAACCATCCACACGCTCTCTCTAGGCGCGTGGTTCAGCTTGATTTACTTGCATTCAATTTTTTTTTTACCTTCTCAATCGATTTATTACCAAATTGATGGGTAATTTTTAACTTGTAGGGAATATTTTGGAGTTGTAATTTATTTAATTTAGAAAAAAATATATGTGTGCTTCTCTTCAGGTAGAATTCATGCCTATATGCATATATATGTTGTTGTCTACTGTTTTAGGTGTATATGCCTGACATTATACAAAAATATCTAAACATATTGTTTCTTAAGAACTCTATGTTTATATCATAATAACAAATCGTTTATGTTTTGTTAAATGTGATGAAACAACCTTTTTAGAAAACGTATCACTTATGATGTTTGACTCGTAACTAAACACATGCGGCTTAAAGGTCGATTATCACATCTATAAGTCAATTTTTTTAATATATGTTAAGAAAATTGGTATAGTTTATACATACTCGTGGTCGATGCATTATGTGTGTATATAAATTGAAGTTACACTCTTACGTGGTGACTAAATACGTATGTATAAAGAGATACTAGCTAGGAAAATATGTTTACAAATTTACTGTCATTGTTGTTACTTGATGGTTTAAACTTAATTTATAAATGAAGAATAGTCATATCCAATAAGAAATCGACACGTGAAAACCCATTTTAAGGTAGTAGATATTTTTCTGCTGCTTCTGAAAACAACCAGAAAATGATATGATACGTTGCTTTCATTTACTGCATTAGTTTGGAAAACAAAAAAATTAAAGGTATATTCACAATATCACGCGCATCATATTCATATCTACTACAACTTGCGCACTTATGCTTTACTTTTGTTTTCAAGTTATGATTATGAAGTTGCGAGCGAGCCTACGACCGGTTAAAAACTTGGGAATAAAAAGTTGTTTGGAAAAGTTTTAGTTATTAGGGCATCATTATTGCAAGTCCTTGTGCTTAGGTCCTTAATACATATATATGTATATGTATATATTATATATGCGTATATAATTGTGGGTTAAGGACTTTACGGAAACCCAAACCGAAAGTCTCTTAATTAAGAAACTTTCGGCTTGGGTTTCCGTAAAGTCCTTAACCCACAATTATATACGCATATATAATATATACATATACATATATATATATTAAGGACCTAAGCACAAGGACTTGCAATAATGATGCCCTTAGACTCGTTTAGGCCAAGAACAAGATAGATAGAAAAATGTGAGCTTTGGAAAGTAAACTAGCAAATAATCGTATTAAAGGCAAGCTCAAGCCGTCGCTGTACAGTTCAGAAGTCATACTATGAAATGCAGTGCATACTCAAGATGCCTGTGTGAAATTGCATGGATATGCAAGTAATATTTGCTTATTTTACTTCTTAATTAGCGCGATTTTTACCATAGCTTATGCTAGCTAGTGCACATTTATCATGACGCTTTTTTTGTAAAATTATCAAGTGCGGATTGTCATTCATATGTTCTTTAATTACATAGCATGAAAGTCTTGGTCTTTATGTATTTTCAAAAAAAAAATTGAGGTTAGTTTTCATGTATATATGAACATTATATCAATGCATGCATCTTCTAAAATTCTAATACAACACTAGAAACTCTGTGTGATAATATGTCGGTAATGGAGCTAAATTCTAACAAGAGGACAGAATATACATATGGTTTTGCGGTAATGGAGCTAAATTTTAACAAGAGGACATAATATACATATGGTTTTCCTATATTAAATTTCTCCTTGATTATATAGTCGCTGTCAAAGTTCCAAAACGTCAATTAAATGAAGTGTACGCGTCTTTTGTTAAAGGTTATTATTCCGAAGAGTGGAATATGTATGTCTGGATTGCAATTGCTAATTGCTTCAAATATATATGGATTCATGAAGTTTTATTCAATAAGGATATTAAATCACGCCATTGAAATGCTTAAAGAACTCCATTTTTTACTGTTGTAGAGAAACCTTCAGGTGACATGGGAAGTCCGTACGGATTTACAGATGGTAAAAGTAAAAAGACAGTAGGAAAGAGATCTTAACAGTAACAAGATGGGTGATGTGGTCTGACGGACACGTGTCGTGTTATGATTGAATTAGACTTTTATCGGAAGCGTGATCGCCGAGGCAAATCCTCCTCTTTAACAGTGACTTGTCTACTTGTCTTCTTTATTTATTCTTTACCCTTACATAATTTAATTTAGAAATACCATAGTATTATTAGTTCTAAAAATTGACTAGAAATCATTGCTTTCTTTCAAACGTTTGATCAAATTTATTAACAGTTTTCAACCAATCAACTTTCTTCGTCTTGAAATGTTGGTTTGAGTTTTATTGGTTAAAAAAAAGAAGTCACTGTAGCTAATACGCACGTAGCTACCGTTGCTTACAGACAGATAGGACAAGAGGAGCTCTTGATTAGTGGATTTATCCGGTTTAAGGGCTACAAGACCCGGTTAAGAGTAACAAAATCAATAATACACCAACATCCGGTTCAGCTGATCAAACTGCCAATAACATACTTTTCAAACGAATTTATCACAAGGTCAAGAAAAAGAAACAAGTAGTTTTTTGTTTGAAGTCTTGAGGCAATCTATTGAATAACCAAAAAAGGAGTCAAGACTTTGAGCACTCAGGGCAAGGGAAACAACCCCTGCCTTTGCAATTATCGCAAGTGGCTGATCTGGCGTTTGATGATGGCTCTGGCTCACCGAATCCAAAGATACCTCCTGATTTGATCGACCCTGTCCCTTTGCAGCGACCACAGGCTACATTCTTTACATCTCCACACTTCGTGCACATCCCAAGAGACCTGCAAAAGTTGTTTTTTGTTTTGTTCTTTCAGAAACATAGGATTGTATGGAAATATATTCAAGAACAAGTCTAGAGTTTCATTCAGCTATAGAACAGTTTTATAGCACACAGTCTCTCTCCATTACAAAAGTCAGTTTCTTTTTTCTTTCAGAATCTATAATCATAACAAGTTTAATCCTTTGAACATGAAGCTATCATTCAATACCTGAATATTTTAAAACTTTTTCAGTGAGGACTGCAGAATTTCAAGAAAATTATTACTTTTTAATAGTGGAGAAAACTTAGAAGAACCCATTGGAGAGTGCAAGACAAAAGACATAACCCAACAGAGGCTTTTTGATGTCGGAATCTATCCTTTTGGTAGATATCAAACAATTTATCACAAAGAAACTCCTAAAGTTTTATCATTTTCACATGTTCAGCAAACTGAGAACATAAAATAAAAAAAACAATCAAAACCCCACTTACTACAAGCATCATCGTCAACATCATCTCACACGCCAATAACATATAACCAGCGAAACAATTCACATCCAAAGTCGGATACTTTATGACATGGCTTATCACACAGAACATGAATTGATTGAGGAAATGAGATAATGAAACTTGTGTTACCTTCTCTGAGCAGCGGCAATGAAAGCGTCAACTTTTGGAGCAGCGATGGTGGCGCCGAGAAGCAGAGCTCCAACTGCGAAACCCGCAACTTCGTTTGATGTTAAGCTCTGCATCCTCTCTCTCTTCTTCCCTTTCCTCACCTCTTCTCTCCCTCCTTACCTTGATAATGATATCCTGAAGTCGAAAAGCTAAGTAGTTTGTACCATAGAATATAGTAAGTTGGCCTATTAGCTCAGTTGGTTAGAGCGTCGTGCTAATAACGCGAAGGTCACAGGTTCGATCCCTGTATAGGCCATTAGTTTTTCTTTTTTGTTTTTGTATTGAATCCTTTATTTTCTAAGTATTTTTGTTTACACCCCGTACGTTTCGAAAGAATCAATTTCATCCCAATAAAAAAAATTAAAGGAAAATCGCGAAATCACATATGGCCTTGTAGGGTTTAAAAACTTGGTTGTTTACTCCGTCAACTCTCTCTCTCTGAAACAGCAACCGAAAGAAGAAGCGATAGCGTTTCGTCTATCCTCGTTCAGACAAGCCGACAAGTGTTGTCGACATCTCTTCAACCTTTTTGATTCGCCGTTCGGGTTATTACAGATTCGTGTTGTTAATTCAGTTCCTGAATCTTCCGCCCTTAAAGAGAAGTGTCTGAGATCAGCAATGGAGACAACAGATCTAAACGATTATACAGTTATCAAGGAAGGAGAAGCTGAGATTCTTATGCACAACAAGAACAAAGTCTTCTTCAACAAAGCTCAGGTTTCATGTCCCTTGCCTTCTTCTTTTTTTTTTTTGTTGCTTATTGGATTTAATTTGCTGCAAAGGTTCTTCTTTTTTGATGATAATTGATTGAATTACATCAAGGGCTTATTATTTTTGTGGGCTTATGTACTTTTGCTTCTAATTTTTTAGTAGTTAGCTGTTATGTGTTAGTTTAATTTTGTGATTGTGAGAAACCAAAAGGAATATAAAGACTTGTAACACACACTTTGGTATTATTAGAAATATTTTGTTCTTTTGTGAGGTGAACTTATTGATTGTGGTGTTATGGTTAGGTGAATAATAGGGACATGTCCATTGCTGTACTAAGGGCGTTTATATCCAAACGCAAGCAAGAGCATGATGCGATGTTATCTAAAAGAGCTAGATCATCTGGTAAAGTGGTTGAAAAGGATGTCTCAGCTCCTAGTGAAAACGGTGAGGATAATGGTAAAACCAATGGAGAAGAACATGAAGCATCATCTAAGGATGGACCAAAGGAAGCTGCCAAGACCACGTATGAACCGGTCCGAAGGGAACTCAAGCCGCCAAGAGTCCTGGAGGTCTATCCTCTTTTCTTTCCTTTATGATTGTAGTAACTGTACTTTGTTTAGTTGTGCTTTCCTGTTAGATAACGGTCTTAACATTATAGGCACTGTCAGCTTCCGGGTTACGGGCTTTGAGATATGCTCGTGAAGTTGAAGGAATTGGTCAAGTTGTGGCTTTAGATAATGACCCAGGTACTTGTTTTCTCCCAACATTTGATCAACTTTTGTTTTAATTTCTCAGAATAATAAAGTATTATCATTTTTTTCTATAAAAGCATCGGTTGAAGCTTGCCAGAGAAACATAAAGTTCAACGGCTTGATGTCTACTTCAAAGGTGGAGTCACATCTTACTGATGCTCGTGTCCATATGCTCACCAACCCTAAAGAATATGATGTGGTATGTATCCAGTTTCCTAAGTTTTTCATCTTGTTGTTGACTGTCTTATTGTTGTGTTAACTAATTTGGTTAATTAACGTCTTAGGTTGATCTTGATCCATATGGTGCACCGTCTGTCTTCCTTGATTCAGCTGTTCAGTCAGTTGCCGATGGTGGGTTGCTCATGTGTACAGCAACTGACATGGCAGTGTTGTGTGGTGCTAATGGCGAGGTTTGCTATTCCAAGTAAGTATATATTACCTTATTCTCAAGACAAATACTATATATGGTTTTGTCTTAATCTCTTAAACATGTCCATTATTAGATATGGTTCCTATCCACTGAAAGGCAAATATTGTCATGAGATGGCTTTACGGATCCTCCTCGCCAGCATTGAGGTAATTGTTTAAGATTCTCTATTAGTATATCTTCAATCTATTGACTTTGGTCATATTGTTTGAGTTTTGCAGAGCCATGCTAACCGCTACAAGCGGTATATAGTTCCTGTTCTATCAGTCCAAATTGATTTCTACGCCCGTGTTTTCGTCCGCGTTTACACGTATGTTTCTCTCTTCTCAACAAACACTTCCCTCAGCTAGAAAGCAAGTAAAAGATTTTAACCTTTTATGAAATGCAGTTCGGCGAGTGCAATGAAGAACACTCCACTAAAGCTCTCATACGTCTATCAGTGCATTGGCTGTGACTCCTTTCATCTCCAGTCCGTTGGAAGATCTCTCCCTAAGGTTTCATGTCTATCTCTTTGCGTACTTAGTTTCTGAAACTCGACTTTATTTATAATCCTTTTTTTTGTTTGCAGCATAACAGCGTGAGGTATCAAGCAGGACTTGGTCCTGTTGTTCCACAGGACTGCACTCACTGTGGGAAGAAATACAGCATGGGTGGGCCGATATGGTCTGCTCCAATGCATGATCAAGAATGGGTGACTTCGATACTGAACGGTGTTAAGTCCATGAAAGATAGATACCCTGCTTACGACAAGATATGCTCTATGCTCACCACAATCTCAGAGGAATTGCCAGATGTTCCGCTCTTTTTGAGCCTTCACAATCTCGCTGCAACGCTGAAATGTACTTCGCCTTCAGCTGCTATGTTTAGATCAGCGGTGATCAATGCGAAGTACCGTGTCTCCGGGACACATGTGAACCCTCTCGGGATTAAAACTGATGCTCCTATGGAGATTATCTGGGACATCATGCGTTGCTGGGTAAAACTAAGCTTTTTTAACTGTGTTCTTGGCCGGTGATACTGATTAAAACTGTTTTGGTGTTATAGGTGAAGAATCATCCTGTGAAGGCTCAGTCACCTGACCATCCAGGGAGTGTGATTCTGTCTAAAGAACCGTCTCATCAGGTTCTTCTTTCGTTTTGCCATTGTTGTAATGCTAAGTTAAATTATAATCTTAAAACAAAATGTTTTTCTTTTGGACAGGCTGACTTTTCGCGCCACGTTGGTTCACTAAGCAAAGCACAGGTGAAGAAAGTAGCGAGGTTTCTGCCGAACCCGGAGAAGCACTGGGGACCAAAGGTGAGGGCTGGACGTCAAATCACAAGCAAACACGTGTCGCTTATTGGTCATGAAGCTGTGAACAGCCATCTCAATGGCCACAAGGAAGCAGGAGGTGAAGAAGGAGAAGAAGAGGAGAAAGAAGGTAACATTGAGGATGAGCCAGACATGAAACGTCAGAAGATAACAGAGGTTATTGCCTCATCATCATAGAAGGTTAATGTTTACACAAGGAACTTTAGATTTTGAACTGCAAAAGATTTGTTTTTTTTTTTCATTTGAAACACTATTCATCATGTTCTGCGTTTTTGTTCAAAGCACACATATTGAACTTTTAAATCTCAGATTTTTTTTTTATCGTATTTAGTAGTTTCATGATATCTTTAAACCACTGAATCCGAACAGAGACAGTCAGACAGTCTCGGCTGCATTCAATCGAATAAGAAGTAGTCACTAAACTAGAGACATTAACTAAGATCGTGTGCAACAAAATAAATATTAAACAGAGTAGTCATCAAAAGGTCGTTGTAGTATAGTGGTAAGTATTCACTCGCCCGGCACCGGCGTTAGACTTTTTTTAAATGTCCAAAACTGTTTAATTTCTGCAGCTATTACATGGGCCAAATAAATATTGAATTCACACATTTTTTGGCACATGTAATCTTCGTTAAACCAAAAAACATATGACCTTGTGTTGAGTGAGCCAAATTAGATACAACTTTACTCGACATTAAATTTCACTTAACCAACATTTACTTTTTAGCAGAAATTAAAACGGCTTTATTTTGCTAAAAATAAAAAAAAATTAAGAAAATTCACCGCAAAAATATTAAAATTACACATTTTTGCTAAGAAGTATGAAATTTTCATTGATCCAAAAATTTATATTTATTTTGGTTAAGATAAATTATATATGTATCAACAATACAAAATCCTAACCGAAAACGAGTTTATATCTTTTGGATCAGTGTTTTTTTAGTAAAATAACTATTTTACAGTGAATTTTGTTAGTTTTTTTTATATTTTAGCAAAATGAAGTTCTTTAATTTTTGTTAACAAAATAAATGTCGTTTAAGTGAAAATTATTATTGATCAAAAATACACCTAATTTAGCTCAGTCAACACAAATTCATATGTTTTTTTGGATTGACGAAAAATTCGTATCTTTTTTTTGGTAAAAGTGTATAAGTGCATTATTTATTTGACTATTTTCTCAGCCCAAAATTGGCCCAAACATATAAGATACACCGTCATAATTGATTTATGTGAACAAAATAAATATCAGTTAAGTGAAAACTAATATTGATTAAAAATACATCTAATTTAGCTCAATCAACACAAATTCATTGACAAAGAGTTCGTATCTTCTTTTTGACTGTTTTCTCAGTCCAATATCGGCCCAAACGTATAACATACACCGTCATAATTGATTTATATGAACAAAACAAATATCGATTTAAAATACATCTAATTTAGCTTAGTCAATACAAATTTATTGACTAAGAGTTCGTACTTTTTTTTTGGTATGAGTGTATAAGTGCATTATTTATTTGACTATTTTCTCAGTCCAATATTGGCCCAAACATATACGATATATTGTCATAATTGATTTCTGCAAACAAAATAAATGTCGTTTAAGTAAAAATAAATATTGATTAAAATACATCTAATTTAGTTCAGTCAATACAAATTTATTGACGAAGAATTCATGCCTTTTTGGTGAAAATGTGTAAGTGCATTATTTATTTGACTGTTTTCTCATTCCCAATATTGGCCCAAACATACCATCGTAATTAATTTATGCGAACAAAATAAATGTCGATTAAGTATTGATTAAAAATACACCTAATTTAGCTCAGTCAATACAAATTCATATATTTTTTTTGAATTAACGAAGAGTTTGTATCTTTTTTTGGTAAAAGTGTGTAAGTTTAATATATTTTTGACTGTATTTTCTCGGGCCAATATTGGTCCAAACACATAAAATACATCGTCATAATTAATTTATGTGAATAAAATAAATGTCGTTTAAGTAAAAATTAATATTGATTAAAATACATCTAGTTCAGTCAATACAAATTCATTGACGAAGAATTCATGCCTTTTTTTTTGGTAAAAGTGTATAAGTGCATTATTTATTTGACTGTTTTTTCACCCCAATATTGGCCTAAACATACCGTCGTAATTAGTTTATGTGAACAAAGTAAATGTCGATTAAATGAAAATTAATATTAATTAAAAATACCCCTAATTTAGCTCAGTCAATACAAATTCATATGTTTTCTTGGATTAACGAAGAGTTCATACCTTTTTTTGGTAAAAGTGTGTAAGTTCAATATATTTTTGACCGTATTTTCTCGGCCCAATATTGGTCCAAACATATAAAATACACCGTCATAGTTAATTTCTGTGAATAAAATAAATATCGATTAAGTAAAAATTATTATTGATTAAAATACATCTAATTTAGCATAGTAAATACAAATTCATTGACGAAGAATTCACATCTTTTTTTTGGTAAAAGTGTGTAAGTAAATTATTTATTTGACTGTTTTCTCACCCCAATATTAGCCCAATCATATCGTCGTAATTAATTTATGCGAACAAAATAAATGTCATTTAAATAAAAATTAATATTAATTAAAAACACATCTAATTTAGCATAGTCAATACATGTTCATTAACGAAGAGCTCGTACCTTATTTTTGGTAAAAAAGTATAAATTTATTATTTATTTGACTGTTTTTTCACCCCCACGATATTGGCCCAAACATATAAATAAGATACGACACATCCTCGTAAAATCCATAATCCTTAAGTGGTATATTTCGAATCCTTCTCGCAATATAGATTTTTTAACTCTCTTCTCTCCAAGCAATGGCGAAACTCTTCGGTTTTCCAATTAACGTCGAAGAAGACGGTGGACGTGGTGGTGGTAGCTCAACCAATTCTCGATCTGCTGCCCAACCCGACGGCGACGCCATGAACTCATCCGCCGGCTTCTCAGAGTCTGGACCGGCTCCCATGGATTCGGAATCGGATCTGCGTAGCTCCTTCATCGATTTCTTCGGCCGAGAGTCGCACGAGATGCAACGTGTCTCGCGTGGTGTAGATATCTCCGGAGGATTCGACGACGCCATGGAGGAGGATGTGGAGATAGAATTAACGCTCGGAATCGGGGCCGGGTCGGTTACGGGGGATAAGGAAACTGATTCGGGTCGGGTCGAAGTTGGTACGGATCTTATTGAAGAGGAAGAGGAAGAGGAAGAGTCTGAGGAGGAGGAGGAGGAAGAAGAATATTCTGTACCTGTTAACAATGATGCTTTAGTTGAAGATTTTAATGTTCATGAAGAATCTCTAGAGGATTTTATGATGAACGTTTATGAAGACAGTTCTATTATGGATATGACTGAGGAAGAGCTTCTAGATATTTTACCTGGACTTGGTGGTGAATACCATGGAGATTACTTTGATGATATTTTCGAGCCTCCTCCGGTCATGGCTACTCGTGCTGCGTCGAAAAGGGTTGTGGATGAGCTTCCTGTTGTGGAGATCAACTCTGAGGAGTTGCGCAACGGGAAGATTGCTTGCGCCATCTGCATGGGTGATTTCGTGGTGAAGGAGAAAGTTACTAGGCTTCCTTGTTGGCATTACTATCATGGAGAGTGTATTGTACCTTGGTTAGAGATGAAGAACACATGCCCTGTTTGTCGGTTTGCGCTTCCTACTGATGATCTTTGAGTATGTAATGAGTAGATGTAGTTGTTTGTCCTTTTTTATCTTTCGGTATAGTGTCTATTAATCTGTTTCTGATTTGATATGATGATAATGATGCTGTACATACTGACTGTAGAAAGATAAAAATGGGAAAATAAATAAATAAACTTTTGCATCTATATCTTGTTCTTCAAGCTATTTAGTTTATGAAGTAACTTTCATTCTTACTTTTGATTCTAAATGTGATTCAATTTTTTTTTATAGATGTGATTTTGATAACTGCTCCAAAAGTCCTTTTAAATTTATCAATCAAGATTAATTTATACTTGTTCCACTGGAAGATTCTATTGTAAAACTTTTGATGAATATGTGTGGAAAGTGAAGAATGTTCATGTGTTTTAGACGCTGCCAAATTACAGGCAGGCACGTCAGAGGTGGTTTGGTTTTGTTAGAGATGTTGCGAGTTGCGGTAATCCCAGACCAGGTCTGGTCCGATACGGACGAGTCATGTGACTTTTTTTTTTTCCTTTTGAAAATATTTATTCAAGAGTTTGTTACAAAAGCCCAAAGGAGAGGCAACTTTAGCCCACAACGGAATAGCTTGAGCCCAACTTACGGACAACAAAACAACTACGGTTGAGAAAGAACCTATCAGTCCACACCAGGGCAGCTTAAGGAAACTAGAACACCACAAAAACATCTACAGACAAACCTATAACAATTCAATGCACATGACCTCCCAATTTAGGAACCACAGTGACTCTGTGACCAGCTTATGATGGTTAATGAAATACAATTAGTAATAAAATGATGATTATGTCGGTTTAATATAGTCTTACATGGACTGTATCTAATTCAACATGCGGGCTTGGAGCCCACTATTAAATCCCTGAATTTTATAGGCCGTCATCTGGATTCATTGGTATAGTAGCAACAAAATCTACGTTGAATATCAATCATGTTATCTTGCACGAGTTTTTTTTTGTCAGTTTTGAAAACTTGACAGCTCTAAACCGCGGTTAATTTCGGGTGCGAGCAATGCATGCATTTGAAACTGACATCTAAAAATCACACTAAACTTCCAATAATCAAAACTTTTAACGATGATTCGCATGTTTCATGTCACACAATAAAGATTAGCTATATTTATGTTACGGATATTTCAAATAAGTTTTGATAGTTCTTCATATTTTTGGATATTTTGGATGTTATTTTGCTAGCTAGTATTTTCTAAACTTTTAGTTGTCTATTTAATATTTCCATGTTTCTTTCAGTTAACTATTTTTTTCTTTTGGGAACATTCAGTTAAGTTAACTACTTCAATATACAGAAATGAACCGAATCCCATTACGAATAAGATTGTATAAATAAAGAAAAGTTAATTAGTCATTTTCACATGGGAGTGGCCAGCTCCTTTCTGTGTAGTGAGTGACTCTACATATCTAAAGAGCCAAACTTCAAACATCGAGTGTCGATTTTTTCAATTATTATTATTTTTTTATCATGGACAATCTTCTTTCTGGCTCTTGGATACCCAATTGGCTCAACATTATTTGCTATCCTCACATTCAATAAGTATGGCCCTTTTCTCATTCCATGTAACATATAATCCACATATAAATTTTATACAATTTTTTTACAAAATATTATAAGCTCCTCTAAACCATCTGTTGTCCACATCAACCATATGAATTCCATATACTTAAATATGAAATGTATTGCTCAAAATGAGAACTAATAAGTAAAACAAAATGAGAAGAATTTATATATATATATATATATATATATATATATATATATATATATATATATATTGTCACCAGCACCTGAACTAGACATAATGACATCTCGAAGTTTGAGTTACCAGAGTCCGATGTGAAAACAATCCACAGTAAACTATTCAATTTTCTTCTCGGAAGCATGTTCATTTTATGTATTAATCATACGCAGTTTCGTTTCAGTTTAATTGTCAATAAATTTTCTTTACAAAATAAATATTTCTTCCGTTCTACAAAGATAGACTTTTTAGTATTTTCATACATATTAAGAAAACACATTAAACTACCATAATAAATGTATCGTTTTATGTAATTTTTAATTTTCAATAACTTTTAACCAATAGTAATTCAATAAAGTCAATTAATTTTCTTGAAATTTACAATTTTTCATAAAAAATTCAAAAATACATCTTTGTGAAACAAACTTTTTTTTTTCTAAAAAGTCTATCATTAAGGAACGGAGGAAGTATGTTTTAAGAATTTCAATACAAAATTTATTAACAATATTATTTAGTTTATTTTTCTATTGGTTGAAATATGATTATATGTACGAGAAATAATGATTTTAATTTAGAAAATATACAAAATTAAATATATTTTTATTGTGTGTACAAATCTAAAACGACAATTAAAATAAAACAAATGAAATATTTTATTAGAAAACACTCACTTATATACTCCCTCTACTCCTAAAAGTATGATGTTTAAAAAAAATTAATGTTTTAATATATAAGATGTTTTCATTTTTCTATGGAACTTTTATTTTATTAAAAATTGTGCAACCAATCATGTTTAATAATCTATTTTGTAATTGGTTGAATATCATTAATTTATAATTTTAATGTTATTTTTCAGATAAAAGTTAACTTTTCTCAATATGTGTGTTTTAACTAAACATCATATATTTAGGAACAAAGGGAGTATTGAATACGCAAAGAAAGTGTATCTTTAAGAGACTTGTTATTTTAGTAGTAGTTGATTTACAGGTGATTTTAAACTTTATTTGTGTGGATCTGTTTTCGATTAAAATGATTGAAGAAGTGCACAGAAACAGTTGCAAGAGGAAAAAAACGTGAATATAAAACGCATTTGTAGTTGGGGTGGGTGAATAACATCACATCGGAAATACTATTTATTACACCATTTAAAATGTTTCATTTGATAATTATTACCTCAATCATTTTGGGATTGAAATTTGAGCTCAAGTTTTAGAAGTTCTCCCACTTTGTCTTCTTGTCTCTTTGGATTTTCTTCGTCTTCTCCTCGAGGGACATGAACCATTTCCAGACCAATTTTCAAATTCAGAGTAATTAATCTCATGCAATATACTACCTTTGTTCCTCCTGAAAGTAAAATTTTCTAGAGATTTCATGTTTATTAAGAATATAATAAATATTTACAGTTTAATTTTATTATTTATTTTCTTATACACTTTCTAATTGCTCTCCACCAATTAAATCTAATCAATTCAAATATTTGTAATTAATGTTTTTCAAAAGTATACAAAAATACCTTAAAAATATAAAAAATCTTTTGTGAAACAAGAAAATCTAGAAAATTTTACTTTTGGGAATGGATGAGGTATATTTTAATATTTAAAACTAAATGCTAGACAGGTATTTTAAATACAACTTTGAATAAAATTCAGACTGATTAGTACCGCAATCTAACATCAAGTACAAATTATTTACCAATATCTACAGAGACAAATGCATTGTGCATGCATGTATTATGGGCATGTGAGCTGCATGTATCATGTATGCATGCACTTGATCATACTCGGATACCAAGCATAAAACTAATTTAAAAAACGGAAAATAATTAATTTAAAACCCAAAATAAACCAGGGAAAATAATTAGGCAATGACAAGTAGGTCTTATGAGAATTATAAACCTTTTGCTAGTCATGGTATATTAATAACAAACATAATTTCCATGATTACGACTTACGATAATGATCTAAATTGGCAGTGATAGTGGAGCAAGACCTTAATAAAATTTAATTAGAAAAACCTCACTCATGATTTTGGTCTTTATTCGTATCCTTCTATTACTATTCAACTAGAAGGAAAATGGATTACGTATCCGTGATTAATAGTATAAATTATTAACTAAAAGGTAAGAAATTTGTTTTGATTTTCTGTAGTTCTCTCTTTTTTTTTTAACGATTTTGTGTAGTTCTGTTGTTTTTGTAGTTCTGTTGTTAAGATAGTAGTTTTATAAACAGGATATCACTTTTACGCAAATGAACGCATAGATTTATAACAATTAGGCATTTCTATTTATTAACATACATTTGTGTGTTATCTCAATTTGGCGAATTGGAGGGCACGAACGAAGAAAATACAAAACTATAAATTGGGTCTATAATTATAAAGTTCTCATAAAAATAAGAGAAATGGAGTTGTAAAAACTATCGGAAAAGGTGTGATGATAGAAAAAAATTGTGCCTTTGGTGATTGGCTTATCCTTAATCCACCAATCAGTTGGACCCTCATGACATCATTCATTTTTCATTAAAAATAGTGTATCAATAAAATAATAACCTAATATACTAATGAAGAAGATCATTGGGAATTCAAATTCTCAGGCAAGAAAACGAGTTAAAATTCAAAAATTTTAGATTCTTTTTGTTTTGTTGGAACAAATGTAGATAGTTTGGCTAGAAGAGGATATATCGGTACCACAAATTATCATTTTAATTACTAACTACATTAGGTTTCAGTTTGCATTTTTATTTATAAGATGGAAGATCTAAGATATTTCTTTTTAAAGAATTGAAAATAAGGTAGGCCAGTATCGGTGGTAGTGTTACTGATGGGACCAAAACAATGAAACATTAAAAAATACTTTATATATAGTTTATGATCCAATAAAACAAATATAAAAATAATATAAGATAAAGGAAACACTAAGAAAGAAAAAAGCAAATTAGAAAGGAAGGTAAAAAGAAAAGAAATAACAGAGAAAAAAAAACTTGAAGCTGTGGAAGAAGAACAAACCGAGCAAAAGGACATGAGACAGAAATAAAGAAGAAATAGACTTTGTCTGAATGATATGACTTGATGGTGTGTATTTGCCTTTCGTTTGACCAACACAGTACACACTCAAATTATGCAACTTGAGGGTTTAAGTCAGTCAACAAAGTTTAAGGTGATGTGAATTACACATTAAAAAGGAGTACTAATGGTTATAAACTTTTTCATTCAATATTATCAGTCGGTTTGAGATGAAAATCTATAACATCAGAGCTTGTTAATCTCAAATGTATATTTGATCTAAAATCCAAGAACTAGTTCAGCAGAAACTAGGGGGTCTCTCGAAAATGTAGCTTCCTCGAGTAGCAATGTATGTCATCACTAAAACAGTTTTTTTTGTTTTTTTGTTCAACCATTTATTCATTAAAAATTATTAAATGGCTTCAGGCCTAAGTTGTTACAGAGTGAGATAGACATGCCTTAGATAGATTGTCTGTAAGCACATTTTCCTCTCTAGGGATAAAAGAAACACAACAGAAATCAAAGGACGATGATAGAGATTCGATGTCCGATAGAACTCCAGAGAGATCCATCGGCTTTGCAATCGAATTTATAGCTCTGATTAGCGATAGAGAGTCTGAACGAAACCAGATTTTGGTGATGCTGATGTGTTGAGCGTGAGAGAGAACACCCCTAACCGCTAACCCTTCAGCCTTGATCGCAGATGGAACTGTATGCTGATATTGACAGCCGTCGGAAGCGAACAACGGAGAGGAGGAGTCGGAGATCGAGGCGAGCCCCGCTGCTTACGATTTCTTTTTCCAGACAGCGTCAGTGTTGCATGTCACTACACCGGCCGGAATCGATTGGGGTCGCACTGGGATCTGAGTCGTTCTCGATAGAGCCGTGCGAGGTTCTTGAGCCTGTGTCCTTCTCTTGTGTCTATCAAGGCCTTTGAGGCCGTAGCTATGGCTGATGCAGGGTGTGCTTCAAACAGAAGTTTATTTCTGGTGGTCCATATGGTCCAACACACCCAAGAGAAGAGATCACCCTTAATCCCACACGGCGGTAGACACTTCCAAGAGGCTGCTTCTTCCACTACATCAACGAAGGATAGGCATAGGTCTGGTTTGAAATCGGAGGCCAGGGGAATCACTAAAACAGTAAAACCTGAAATCAAAAACAACTTTAACGAAAAAGCCTTATTACTCCAATTATGTAACTTTCTGTCAACACCCAAAAAGTCTAAAGACGTCCAATATCAATTTGCAAAGATATTTGTTAACACTGTCTTTTTACAAATGGACTATAATAAACCCATGCATGCCTAAGCTATTTGATATTTAGAGAAACGTTTGATCAATTATCCGACTATCTAAAAAGTTTGCCTAAAGCTTATGTATTGCGTATATTGTCAACGAGTCTAAGTCAGGAAACTATAGGACAAAACCAAACGATATATATCCTGAATTTTGATGACGTTACATGATACAAAGTCAAATAGTTCTACAACCAAACGATCCAATATGCGTTCTGTATTAGTTGATCTTCATATTTTTTTAACCGGCTAAGGGATAACATTAACATATATCTAATTAACTTAACTTAGTTCGTTAAATTAAGCAAAAAAATATTGCTCTTAAATTGTAATTATTTTGCAAGTGTGTGGGTTTGAGTGGTTGTTGAGTCATCAGCTCCTAAAATGTATTAGGTTATATAGCCTTTGCCCTAGCCTTTATAAAACGACAAGCCAACCCTGCCTAACACATCTTGCTTTCCTAGTGCAACTATAAGGATCGTTTTTATGTGGTTTTGTTTTTGTTAATAAATGTCTTTGGGAATCTATATATAATAATATAAGAGTTAGATTTCTTGTATCAACACGATGTTCTCTAAGTAACTTGATTTAAATACGTAACATTTGAAAAGAATATTCAATTGTATATGGTGAACCAATGATTCATTATGTGAACTAAAAGATCAGTGTTCGATTACGACTCATCATTCAGGTTCAATCACTGTGAATGTTTTAGATGTCAAGAATACTTGGTCAATACTACTAGCTAGTCTCAGAGATTATTATGTATGTTTTTTGTCCGGAATCATCGAAAAAGACACTCTAGAAGATTTGAAATCATTTGGTAATGCGCAATAATAAAGGGGTTATTAATATATGTAGGATTTACGTGTATAGTGTATGTTTGGAATTTCAGTGTGGCATGGTTGTGTTTACAACCTAAATTTATACATGGATAAAAAGAGGGATTTAAAAAAAAAATTTTGGTGGTAATATTCTAATTAAATAATTATTATATTTCCAGAAGAAGGTTCAACTATCCACTTCCAGTCTTTAATTTGATAATTTAGATTTTACTTTCTGTGTGATATTTATAACTAGGTGTCGTGCCCGCATATGCGGGCTTAATCGTTTTACAAATATTTATTAGTTATTTTTCAAAAAAGAAAAATATTTATTAGTTTATTTCTTATTAATTCAAAAACCAGAATGATAACTTATTATTTATGTTTTCAAAAAATAAATCAAACATATATATATGACAAAATCTAATTAAATATATATGTTTAATTAAAATTTATTAAAGATTACATTGACTTTAACCACTGATTTTATTATAATTGTTTTATATTTTATTTTTAAATTTTATAATTGACAAATATGTTTTAAGATAACTGCACAATATATAAGAATTATCTTACTTTTCATATGCGGACTTAATCGTTTTACAAATATTTATTAGTTTATTTTTTATTAATTAAAAAACCAGAATAACTTATTATTTATATTTTCAAAAAGAAAAATCAAACATATATATATATATATATATATATATGACAAAATATAATTAAATATATATGTTTAACTAAAATTTATTAAGGATAACATTGACTTTAACCACTGAATTTATTATAATTGTTTTATATTTTATTTTTAAATTTTATAATTGACAAATATGTTTTAAGATAAATGCACAATATATAAGAATTATCTTACTTTTCATATGTGGGCTTAATCGTTTTACAAATATTTATTAGTTTATTTTTTATTAATTCAAAAACCAGAATAATAACTTATTATTTATATTTTCAAAAAGAAAAATCAAACATATATATATATATATATATATATATGACAAAATATAATTAAATATATATGTTTAACTAAAATTTATTAACGATAATATTGACTTTAACCACTGAATTTATTATAATTGTTTTATATTTTATTTTTAAATTTTATAATTGAAAAGTATGTTTTAAGATAACAACACAATATATAAGAATTATCTTATTTTTTAAAAAAGTTAATATTATTAATAAAAATTCGTTTTTGATTATATAATTAATTATATATAAAATTCATTAAGGGTATTATAGATATTAACCGGCCTAACTTTTAATGTGAGAGCTCCGTTGCAAAAAATTACTTCGCAAATAATAGTATAGATTGAAAACACCACAGGGTTTTTATATTTTATCTAGGACCTCTAAAAGTCTACGCATAAACCATATTATAATGATGTTAATGAGAGACGAGAAGCAAATCTCAAAGGTCCAAGAGACTTCTTATTTTTCTATAGAAATAGAAGAGCAATTGGTGAGTTATGAAGATATTAGAACCAAATAAATATTATCAGCTTTATAATTGACTTATCATCACTACTTTATATGTTGGCTAACAAAAGCATTAACTGATTCTAAACTCAAATAATTTTGAAACCCCACAACTAGAAACTACATTTTCTCTCTCTGATGTAAGCACAAAACACTGATCCAGAACTTGATTTATCCACAATATACATATTATATACCCCAGTCGTCACAATCATCATAATGCATGTGCATGATATAGAAACCTTTTGCAGTTCAATCATGGATGAACATCATGATCAACTAGATGGCCATGGTACTCTCTCATATACTTACATGCACCGGAAACAACTTGCCATTTGGTTATTACACTAAATAATAATCCTACCATGGTCGAGGTACCACTTCCTTGTATTATAAACACATCCAAAGTTATGCTTATGTTTGTTGATGAATTATGACATCCTGAATGCATGCCTGTAATGGGTTGATAAATTATGACATCCTGAATGCATGCCTGTAATGGTTATGTTTGTATCAGTATTTTAACATTTTACCAAAAAAAAAAAAAAAAATGTTTGTATCAGTATAAGGTATAATTTCTCTAGTATCAGTCTCATTCATCGAGCCATCAAACGATTCAATATTTCAATGGGACAACCTTATTAGTCATTTTAAACAAACAAAAAATAAAAATGTATTTGTAGATTTATGGCGACCTATAATTTAAAAATAAAATAAAAATAACTAGCCCTCTCAATAATTTAAGGAAAACAAAAAACATGCCAATGGGTCATATAGAAGACATATATAAAGCCACCAATTTGCAAAAAAGTTTGGTCCACTTTTATGGCTTTCTCAGCTGTATAAACACCCCCTTGTCATCCAACCTCCACCATTATCTCACCCTCTTTGAGCTCTAGAAAAAGAAATTGACCATGCAGCCACATTATGATAGCTCAAGTCTTAACAACATGCAACAACAAGACTACTTCCACTTAAACCATTACTACAACAACTTAAACCCTTCCAACAACAATCTCAATCTTATCCCATACCCTCAATTTCAAGAACTTAAACTACAATCTCCTGCAAGCAACAACTCTACCACGTCCGATGAAGCAACTGAAAATATATTCGTCATCAACGAGAGAAAGCAAAGACGTATGGTATCTAACAGAGAATCAGCAAGAAGGTCAAGAATGAGAAAGCAAAGACACTTAGATGAGCTTCTCTCGCAGGTTGCTTGGCTTAGAAGTGAGAACCACCAGCTATTGGAGAAGCTTAACCAAGCCTCGAATAGCAATGATCTTGTTCTGCAAGAGAACTTGAGTCTTAAAGAGAAAAACTTGGCGCTTCATCAAGTTATCACATCCATGAAGAAGGTTAAAGGAGCAGGAGAAAGCAGAAGCATCAGTGGCAGATACTCTTCTTCTTCCTTGGATCAAGATTTCTCTTCTATTACAGATGGAACTCATCAGCCATCATGAGTTGTTTATTCTGATCCAACTTTTTTAATTCTGCCTCTAGTCGATATCTGTTTTCTTTGTTATCCGTCAAATTACGGCCCATATATATCTTTTCAGCCGTAAGCAAAAGCGGACTTTTATGTATCGTTTCTCTGGGCTAGACTTAGGTCTAGCACCGTATCAAACACTATTTTTCTACACGGTTTACCTGCGTACCAAAGTTTTTTTTAAACACTTTTTTATTATCAAACCATAAGAAAGCAAAATTCATACAAAAAGTTTATAAAAGCATAAATGAAACAAAATAAAATTACCAACAAATGATATAAAGAACTCAAAAAAAAAAATAGATATAACTCGCCAAAGATTGAAATAACACCAAACAATATACTGGTTTTTACTAATTTTCGAAGCGTCAAAGCATTACTAACCAGCCTCTTCATTGAGTAGTTGTTACAGCCAAGATGGACTGTAAGTATGACTGTGGTTTGTGTTCTCTGGTAAAAGTAGTTGTGATTTTCATGGTCACTTGATTTTCCTCAGCAATGTATGTTCCAACAACCAATATTGAATTTGAATGAGTAGTACCTTATTGCTTCCATTCTATTTTATAAGTGAGTGTAATGTGTCAGGTACAAGATAGCATTTCGAGCATGAACGAAGAAGGCTTCAAAGATAGCATGATCTCTTGAAACTATTTGGTTCTTCTTTTATCAACAATAATTTTGAAAAGAACTCAGTTTTTGAAGATCTATCTTAAAAATATCAATTCTCACCAATTCAAACCTATGATCGTCTAAGTGACCATTAATTTATTAAACAGAAAGAAAAACAACCTACCATCGAAACAAGATTCAGAAAATCAACAAAATTGACAAACCCGTGGCTCTACAAGGAGCCAGAAATTAAAGACATAACCGTTGATCCACCGGAAGCCAGCAACTCTCAAAGCGTACCAAAGTTTGAAAACATGTTTGATGTTGCCACTTTAGAACTTCTCGATCCTCGGCTTTATTGATGGGTTTTAAAGAGCTTCATTTTTACATTGGCTTAGTAGGCCCATAAAAGTTAGGCTTCTCTCACTCGCAAAGTCACAATAACGCTTCTGGTACTTCTCAACCCTATCAGTCATCACAAAAAATATGCCAAGTTGATGATCTTTTCTATGGACAACTCGATTGTAAATAGAAGAATTACAGTAGGCGTACTTGGATTGTTAAACTTATTGGATTGGAGATTTTTTTTGTGTAACTCGTCTCCTAACTAGTAGTGACTTGAAAGTTGAAACTGCTGGTACTTATTTTTGGGATATGTTACTTGTCCATAAAGGCTGGATGATACTAGGATTTATTTTTCGTATTTCTTAACATCTTGTTGGAATCTTCTTGCTATTTTACTGATTTTCTGATACAAGTGCTACAATACAAAGTAGGTTTACCATGGTAACTGAGATCTAGGCTTATATGTTCCTCAGAAAAGTTACTGAGGAACTCCTCTCACATGTACAAAGTAAGTTATTTTCCCTGGATTATGTGGAGGAAATCAAGATAAGATTATGATAAAGGTACACTATCAGTTATCTGTGTTAAGCATATATTTTTTTCTTGTTCTAGCAAAAAGAGTGAGAATCTAAGAGGGTCAAGGGACCATGTAAAAAGCTTGTGATTGTAAGTTTGGGAGCTGGTTTTTAATTTCCATGGCTGTGACTCACTGGCTGTGAGAAACGATCTGAAATATCTTTAGATATTTAAAAAAAAGTGCAAAGTGCAGCAAGCTTTTCTTTCACTTTATGCACTTTTTTCACTTGGTTGTTATATCTTCTTAAAGTTCTCGAAGAAGAGAACAAATATGGTGATTGATTGGTTCTATAACTAGACGCTAGGAATATGACTATGTCTAGTAACAATTCGTGTGATGGCGTAGCTTAGTAGACAATTTAGTTTTGGTAAGGCAAGTAACACCATTCTCAGACCTTTGGCTGAAAACTATACGCATGCGTAGAGCCGAATCTTCCGATTGTAATGTTTGGTACATGAAAGACTTCAGCAGCTTAATCATGGAATTGTAAATGAACCGTAGACGCGTAGCTCTATGGCATATTCCAGATGGCAAAAAGGGCATCCTTTAGTAACAGTGTCAATTTTCCTTTTTAATCTTTGTGTTCTTTTTATCAGCATATACATTAGTAAAGTGAGCAAGCATATATTGCTCTTTATTCTAAAAGATATGAGCAAGATTCATCAAATAAGTATCTCTTTATGTTTATGCGGATGGCCCACATATACACATAGACATTTACTTCATTAGTGTTAATAGTTGTGAGTAAATATCTATATACTAAAAAGCGGTCTCAGAGCTTATAATTGGTCTGAAAATTCGTTTGTAGAGCCTTCTTCTTCTCAGGGAAGTGTTAAAATGTCCTGGGATGGCATAAGAGAACTCACTTAGCTTATATTTCTCAATTATGGAGTAGACAGGTTGTGTTTAAAGGAAGAAGAACACTAATTAGTACTAGCTAGCAACAAAAACTACACACCCTTATACATAGCAGCATAAGTAATCATTCTTGAAGCCAAGAATTTCACCAAACCTTACATAATCTCAAACTAAACATTTATTTACAGGTTAGCAATCTAGTATTCTTTATTTTTGGCCATAGAATGAAGGAACAATGCCATATCCTGTGTCATAGTACATTAGCATTGTGTTGTACTCTTGGTCCTCTACTTCGGTTTCACTAATCTTTGCAAACCGTCCATTGATCCTCGGTCTTCTCTCTGCATATGCCTTCCTTGAAGCATACCTTATTGTCTTCTCAAACTTTCTTCTCTTCTTCTTCTCTCTGTATCTCAGGACTCTAGCTTCTCTGTCCATTGGACTGAGAATCTGAATTAGAGGTTCAGGTAGTTTCTCTATCTTCCCTTTGTGCGTTTTTGGATGTGAAACTGTTTTGTCAGGTGCTGTCTGCTCCGGAACAAAGTCAGTTTCCATTGATGGATTGTATGCCTTAATGACAAAAAAAACCAAAGACAATTCTCAATCCCCTTGGTAAGAGAGGACTAAAGAGAAGCAATATTTTAATTATTATAAACTTCTGGTCAAAGTTCTTTGTACCACAGATTAACTCTTGGTAGTTAATATGTGATGTGTGTATGATGAAAAAGAATAAAATATATAAAAGCCTTACGTTATGGTTTATGGAACCATTGTTGTTGTAGTGACTTCCTGAGGAGCCATACGTGATATTATGTTGCTTGTGGTGCAAGTTTCCTCTTGTTTCTTCAAGTTGGAGTGGAACAACTCTATCTCCACCGTAGTTTTTCTCTGGTACGGTGCAGTCTTGTTTATGTTGAGTAGGTTGATTGTATTGACCAGTGAACTTGTAGTCCATACTCGAGTTGTAATCAGCAAGGTCTAGATAGTCATCACTAAACAACAACTCATTGTTCTGGTTGTTGTTGTTGTGATTGTCACTGTTTTTAGGGAACAACCATGAAGCCGTCTCTTTGGCATCCTCTTGAACTAACACCACTCTCTTCTCTGGCTCGGTCACTGTTGTGTGGTTAGCGGTGGCCAAGGAGCTGCAAGAGTTTCCAGTTATCGGCACAACTGGAACTCGCTGATGGCGTCTAGCAAGAGGGTTTGCGGAGTGAACCTCTAAATCACAGGCTGTGCATAGAGACACATCATCTGCCTCACACATAAAAGCAGCAGGGGCACGCTCACATGACTCGCACACTCTGACCCTTTTATGGCGGGAAGCAACGCGATTGGCAGAGTGGACTTGAGCATCGCAGCTATTGCATAAGTAGGCGGAGTCAGCATGGCAGTACACGGTGCAGATGGTTGACCCGCATGTGTCACAAGCTCGCGGCCCGGTGTTGTTCTCTTCACTACCAATGTTGTTACTCTCTTGTTTGAACATGTTAGCTCACTGATGTAGTAATTAAGTGTGATGGTGTGTGGGAAATTGTGTCTGAAGAGCAGGGGCTAATAAAGCTTTATCTTGTTGTGAGAGAATCCGAATCCTCAGTGCTTACACGTGGCACAGAGCTATTAGTTGGGAACTATTCACACGTTGCTTACTTGCCACTGAGAGATTCTCAAGAGGATAAAACACCATATGGTGTTACTATTTTCGTACCACCTTTTACTATTTTCACTTGGATTTATTTATAGGAAAGCTAGATACTTTATCTCTGTGGTGGCTCCAGGAAAAGTTTACATAGTTGAATATTCCTTCTTGAACTTTGTGATAACTGTCCAGGTATATCTCCGAGTAAGGCTTCAGAGTTCCAGAGCCATCACCAACTCCAACTGTTACCCGAACCACAAGTTGTAAGCAAATTAGTAGTCCAAAAGGAGCTAGGTTAGTCTGTATCACATGTCTACATTTTATGTAGAAATTTGCACTTGATCACCATCATGGTAATAAAGAATGACTCATGGGTGTTGTCAAATGTCTCTGTAACAGTTTGACAATTTTTTCTGTAACAATTTGACAATTTGATGATAATATATTGTTTATTGCAGCTTTATATATGTTTCCATATTAGCTTTTATACACTTCAGCTATGTCTCAGGCCAGAGATGGAAGTTACATGACTTATCTTTATAGGATCACGGAGGAAATTGTAGCGTTTTTAGCTACTCTCGTTTACTAGTCCATATGGTCAGTAGATGCAGATTTAAAAGCACCTTCGTTTACTATTTCTTGGTTAGCAGCTACAAACTATCTGATGACCATTTAGCAAAAAAAAAAAAACTATCTGATGACCGTTCGTGTACGGTATATCCATCATCTTGGGTTTGCTTTTGTACTAGTAACCACCAGTGCTTTGAGTTGCCTTGTTGGTGATATGTTAATAATGTTTACTATGTGGAAAGCTACAGTGTATGAATATGATACTCTCTAGAGTTTGAGGACACTTTTGGGTTCAGTGGATGTACTAATGATACCCATTTATGTGGTCCAAAGGTTAGAAGACCCTAGTGGCCAAATTCATGTGGCTTCCTTCAACTCTATGAGTCTACAGCTGAAAAGTGAGCTTGCTTGTATAAAAAGGCTGGTCCTAAGATACACTTTTCGCATCTCTTCCTCTTTCATTATTTCTTACACCACACTATTTTTTTCTAGTAAGGGACGATTTTAAACTTCAAAAACAAATTTCTTGGTAATTGGAGCTTAACTTCCAGTTGTTGTTATTTACTGGTTTATGATGAATGTAATGGATAAATCTTATAGAAGAGAAGGATTCTAGGTTCATTACATTAATGATATGAAAAAGTGGGGATTTTATAGTGGTTCTAGCTCATGAAGAGTTGTGTATTGACCCTTTTATCACTTGTAGTTCAAGAAATATAGTTTTGCTTATTATTTCTCTTTGTGTATCTGTGGTTCGGAACTTCATTCACAAGTGTAGACCTCCACCTTACATGGAAGTTGCATCGGAATTATGTGAAGGAAAATTCAATTTTAAGCCAATTAAACTCAGTTTTAGAGATATTATGGAAAGAAAACTATGTCACTTATTTGTTTCATTATTTTTCAGCTTCTGTGTTGCGAATACTTTCCTTCTTTCAGATTTAAATAGAAAACCTTCTTTTCTTGAAAGGACTGAGAAGAGAACCTAGAATCTTAGAGTCTAGGGACCATACAAAGCGTGCAATTGTAAGCTATGTGAGGATTCTCCACTTTATATGGCTGTAAAAAAACTATCTAAGGAAAAGTGCAAAAGAGCAGAGACCTTTGGCAAAAGGTAATCACTTTTATGCACTTTCACGTGTCTCAAATCCATCACTAAAGATTAGCATTCAAGTGGCTCTTACATTTGCTAGTATACTTCAACTAATTGTTACTGTATCTTCATTTTCCTGAAAAGAAATCTAGAGCAAACTAAATGTTAACATTCATTTATTAACATTTTGCTCTTTACACTCGTTAGGATTTACTAAAATTGTTATTGCATATCTTTAAATTTCCTGGAAAGATATCTAGTTCAAACTCTCTATATGCTAATATCATATCCATTTTCTTGCGTGGTTTATAAGTTTGTGCTACATGATCAAATTAAACAGATCACAGACTAGATTTTCTGATGGGTTCTGAATGCAGTGGTGGCGCTTGTCACACTTCTGGTTTCAGTGGATGAATGAGATTCATTTATGTGGTCCAAAATAACATATTTTACACTCAATCTAGTGGCTTAATTCGTATGGATATCAACACTCACTCAGTGATGGCTAAAACGAATCTTTTGGTTGGTGCAGGAATTCATCAGCTTAACCCATGGAAAGTGGTAGATAAGCTGAGGCTCTATGGCCTTTTACAGGTGGCAAAAAAGTGAAGTCTTAGTTACAGTGTCACTTCTATTTTTCTTTGCTTCCTTATTCTTTAATGCTATTATATTCCTCGGAAAGGTGACACACTATAGCCCTTTATTCTAATAGATTTAGAGCAAGTAACTAAACATAGGCATTGACATATTCTGCTAGTGGTTGCTTGTTACTTATGAGTGTTAATATACTGGATGGGACAAAGGTGTTTAGATTCTTGTTTATCAGAGAGAGCCACGTGGGAATGCATGGGTTTGGTTACACAGCCATGCTCTCCAATGCTAACCAGAAACAAGAATATGTTTTTTGATGTAATTTTACATAGTAGCATTTGTTCACTCAAGTCAATGTGTGATGGTTACAATGTTTTTTTATTGGGTTTGCTCAAGTTTTATAAGTGTACAGTTAGACTATGTAGTCTACTTTTGTTTGGAAAATCTTATTTGTGTAAAACCTTATTTTCTCAGGGAGGCACAAGTGGAATCATTTATCTTCTACTTGTTTATCAAGCTGATGTGGAAGTTTCACCAAGAAAGCAATCACTACTTGTCTGAACCTTTTTGCAAGGTGAGTTCATTGTTAACTGTTCTTGGTACATCTAGCTAAAGTAACGCACATATCTCTATAGCATCGGTTTGAATTTAGACTTAAGGATAGTAACTACAACAGCAAAATAAAAATATATCTAATTAATTCGTACTAGTTAGACAAAAATAGAGACCTATTTGCATTACAGTGGTGATAACTACAAGCATGGAATCTAGTTAAACCATACGAGTATTATCAGAATGAAGGAACAATTCCATATCCTGTGTCAAACATGACCATTGAGGAGAAAGCTTTGTCTGCCTCCTCTGCATCAACTTCGTTCCTCTTTGCAAACCGGCCTTTGATCCTTGGTCTTTTCTCTGCATACTCTTTCCTTGAAGCATACCTTATCGTCTTCTCAAACTTCCTTGTCTTCTTCTTCTCTCTATACCTCATCACCCTAGCCTTTCTCTCCATTGGACTCAGCATCTGAACTGGGGCTTCAGGTAATTCCTCCGTTGCCGCTTTGGGCGATCTTGGGTTTGAAACTGTTGTCTCACTCAATGTTGACTCTGGCACAAGACTAACCATATGAATTGGGGAAGCTTCTGAGGAGACATTGGTGAAACCAAACTGAAAGTTGTGTTGCTCGTGGTGCATGTGACTCAGACTCTTTGATACTTCAACCTGAAGTGGAACAACCCCATCTGCCACATAGCTCCTCCTCTGAGGTACGTTGTAGTCTTGTTGATACTTACTGTAATCGACAAGGTCCAGATACTCTTCACCAACCGAGAACCTATTGTCCTGACTGTTGTTGTTGTTATTGTTGTTGTCACCACAGTTTTTAACTGAAGTAGGCAACAACCAAGAAGCCGCCTCTGCTTCATCTTCTTCTTCTTGACCCACCACCACTATGTCCTCTGCCTCTGTCGTCTCACTCGAATGGTTAGTGACCATGGAACCAGAGATTGGCAGGATTGGAACACGCTGGTGGCGTCTAGCAAGTGGATTTGCGGAATGAATCTGTGAATCACAAGCCGTGCATAGAGAAGCAGCATCTGCCTTGCAGAAGAAGGCAGCCGGGGCTCTCTCACATGATTGACAGACTCTAACACGTTCGTGGCGGGAAGCAAGACGATTGGCTTCATGAATTTGAGCATCGCAGCTGGTGCATAAGTAGGCAGAGTCAGGTCGGCAGTAGACAGTGCATGCGGCTGATCGGCATGTGTCACAGGTTTGTGCCCAGTTACCCTCTTGTTTCAACATGTTTTAATTCAGATGGTACTAGTTTGTTGTTGGTGAGAGAAGATTGTAAATGAAGGCAAGGGACTAAGAAGGCAAAAGGAAAGGATAGAACCTTGGAGGGGCTTACACTTGGCGAGAAGTTAGTGGTCTTGAAAAGTTGTGTGATTATCTTGTGGCTGGCTGAGTTTCTGTGTATAGGGTCCAGTCCACAGATGGTGACGTTGGCTTTTGGAATCATCAACTCTCTGAGGAAAAAGTTGAAAAAAGTAATAGTCTTCTTATATCTTATCAACACTGGAGAAGAAAGCTACACCAAGAGTTTACTACTCTCTCCATATATGACCCATTAACATGTTGCCTAGGTTATGGCCCGTGATGGATCGTGTGACGTTACAGATACGATGCATCAAAACTATTTTCGTATTGTCTATATATTACTATTTTGGTAAACCTGGAAACTTTGTTTCTTTTGAGTGTTTTATCTTGATTCTTGACGTATTCATGTTTTAACTGTCCAGGTTTTCAACAAGACCATGATTACCAGAGGCGTGGCATCATGATCATGGTTCCATACTTCCATATATAGGTGATTGCAGCTGGCACCTTTTCGGAATGTATTAAAATAAAGTTTCCGTGTTTCTATTAAAGGAAAGTGTTTAGCATTGTTAAGAAAGTGATGTCTCTTAATAATTTGTCATCTTTGTATGATGTTATCTTCTTTAGTGATGTTTTAAAAGATAACATGGCAATGTCCTGATTTTGTTTGCTTGCATATCAAGTCGGTCAAGCGGATGTGGCAACGCGGTTGGAGATCCGAGGAGCCAATTGGAATCTGGCAAGTCGCTTCGACCCTAAAGATAAGAAGAACATGAACCACATGTTGCAGCAAATGGTTGGTCAAACGTGTATATGGAATAATGATATCAACATCACCTATTTGTATGTAACGTTTATACAAATCCAATTTGCATATGATCACCATCATTATTCTGACAAAACGGATGAGTTTTGTCACAGCTGATCTCTTGTCACCCATTTGAGAATATAATATAACTCGATCTTATCGATCTTAGCTTTAATAGATTTCAAATTTGGGGAAGTAATCACATTGACATGGATAGGGCTGCGCAAATAAACCGAACCCAAAAATTTGAACCGAACGTAAAAACCTGAACCGATTCCGATCTGATAAAAATGTATATGGAACGATTCGAACCCGACATAAATATCGAATGGATCTTATTTTATAGTATTTTGGTTTATGAGTATTATCCAAATCGAACCAGAACCGAATTCGAACCTAAATGGATACCCGATAGAATCCAAAACATTCAAAATCCCAAAGAATAATTTGTACCAAACATAATCTCAATTCCTAATATGTACATTTAAATATATTGAACATCTGAAATAGTTATCTATTACACAAAGGTTAATAGTTGAAGGTGGCGGTTGAAATTTGAAAGCTTGAGATTTTGGTTTTGTTTTTATTGAACAATGTTTTTCATTTTGTGAGAACTTAGTTTTCGTTTTTTGCTTTCATTTATTCGGTTTTCTTTTTGTCCATAATTATTTTTATTTTTCGTTTGATTTTGAATGATCACATTTGATGTTCTTTTTTATTTTTAAATAAATTTTACTTATATTTTGGTAACAAAATAGATACAAATCATGTATATTTAAATCAAAAAAAGAATTGAAATCTGAACCCGAAAGTATTTCGGGTTGTATCGGTTGTTTGAAAAATTAGCGGTTGTTTGAAAATTTACTAATTCCTGACTTGACCGACAGAACCGGTTGGGTCCTCAACCAAACTTTCATATAATTGGACAAACTCTTCGAGACCCTGAATCCATGGGCAAATAAAATTGGTGGATCGACAAGGTTTGAGTTTTGAAGCCCAGCATAAGTAATAGACTGATTAAGAATCTTAAGCCCAATATATCAAACATTGTTTCCCTTTATTTAACAAACCAAAAACCCAACAACTAATTACAATAATGACCAAACGAACAATACTTCCCGCCACCACCATGACCACCGTACCCACCTTCATCGTCATCGTCGTCATCGTCATCACCACCTCTACTATGAATCCACCACAACAGATTAGTCAGAGAGTTCCCATCATCATGCCCATTTAATCCTCTAACCTTCTCCATCGCTCCCTCTTTATCGTAAATACTTTCCAAAGCATACACAAACCCTTTCCACCCTTCTCCGACGCCTTCTCTCGACAACGCCGGCATGGTCCAATTCACGAGCTGCTTCACAAACTTCACATCCGAGAACAGAATCTCCGACATTGGAAGTATCGGTAATAACTGTATCCCAAGCCGACACTCTTTCCATTCCTTTGGCGCGAACCATAGGCCACTGTCTCTCTTCGTTGACCATAATACCCCAACCACACGATTCTCCGCCGTGAAGTCTGCCGGGTAAATAGTGTCGCCTTCTTTCACCTGCCACCACCAAGACGAGAAACTCAAGTTTAACTAAACCAAATTGAACCAAAGATAAACCCAATTAAACCATTTCAATATGGGTTTTATCAATTAAACCATAAGTCTACAAGATCAATCCGAACCAGAAGCAGACCAAAATTAAACCGACTAGGATAAGTAATTAGAATTAAAAATGTAGCATGAACCGAACTGGTTTGTGTTTTGGTTTGAATATAGTAATATACTGTACATCCAAACGAAAGTCACGTATTACTATACCCAACCGAACCAAATATAACCCAACTAAACCTATTAACTTAGATTCTATCAGTTGATTAACCAAACCGAACCGAATAAGATTCATTTGGTTTTATCAATTAAACCATATTAATAAAACCATAAGTCTACAAGATCATTACGAACCAGAACCAAAACCAAAATTAAACCGACTAAGAATAGTAATTAGAATTAAAAATGTAGCATGAACCGAACTGGTTTGTGTTTTGGTAATACATCCAAACGAAACTTACGTTTTACTATACCCAATCGAATCAAAGATAACCCAGCTAAACCTATTAACTTAGATTTCTATCAGTTGATTAACCAAACTGAACCGAATAGAATCAATTTGGCTAATCAATTAATCATATCAAACATTCTCGGTTTTTGCGGTTCAAATCAACTTATCCGGTTCAATTCTATTTTACTCAGATTAAAACCGGTACCTGCCACCACATCTTCGCGGCGTGAATCTCCAACGTCAAAACCGTCGAAGCAGCCGCCACCAGATGCGTATCCCCGTAAGCCAACCCCAACAAAGCAGCTGAGTAATAAGCGTTCACAGCCTCGCTCGTGCTCTCCTGATTCCTCCCGTCAGCGAACTCCGTCAACCCACCGGCCCAAGAATGAAGCTTAAAAAGATCAAAACATCTCAACCGCGGGTAAACCGAATTAGAACTAAAGCTCGCTCCTTTCTTCTTCCCCAACGTCATGAAGTCCGCCATCAGAGCATACGCCTGAGGCCTGTACCTCTTCCCCCACAAAGGATCGATCTTGGCCATCACAGCAATCGCGTAGAGGAAGTAGCCGAGATGGTAGTGGTGATCGTTGTAAATCCCGAACCCGAAGTCAGCTCCCGAGTCTCGAGATCCTTGCTTCGTGATCACGCCTCCCCACGTGGGGTCGTAGAGGAACCCGTTCGGCTCGAAAGTCCCGTCTAGCCACGGCTCGATCATGCTCTTCAGATACTTCCTGATCGCCGGAATCACGTCCAAATAGCAGACTTCTTCCGCGATGAGAGCTAGCCTCGCGGCTCGCGCGATCAGCTTCGCGTAGAAGTAGGAAGAGTTCGTCACCGGAGCGGAGGAGTCTAAGTCGGTAACGTCTTTAACTAGAGCGGAGATGATCTCTTCGCGACGATCTTCATCGACTCCTTTGATGGAGTGCCACGTCACCGAAACTGGGTCGGGTCTCAGAACCCATGAATCTCCGATAATGCCTACCAAGTCGCCGTCGATGGTTCTGTAACGGAAGCTCTCTAGGACGGAGATCGAGCAGTCGTGGGTTGATAAAAGCTTGAGGTGGAGAGGGTGAGCGAGCATCAGGAGGTCTCCGTAGCCTCTCTTCTCCCAGTTGTACTCCAAAGTGAACGGCTTTGTGAGATCGGCGTCGCCGGAGACTGGGTAACAGCAGCTAAACCGGTCGAGGATTGATTCAAAATCCGGGTTTGGATCAGGTAGCACGGCGAACCGGAGAATACCGGAAAATCCAGCACCGGAATTAATCGAAGAGCCTCCGGTTTGATTTAAGTGAACCGGGGAAGAGGCGTAGATTAGCCAGGTCTGGTTGTTGTTGAGCTTCGCGGTGTACTTTGTTGATGAGCTGTTCCCGGCAAACGACAAAACCGCGTGGATCGTTGAGATTGTGATCGAGGAGGTGCCGGAGACAGAACAGGTGATGAAGGGGCTTCCTCTGACGAGGAAGAATCTGAGATTAGAGGAAGGGAAATCGAGAGTGACGCCGAGATCGCTGAAGGAAGAGATGAGATGAGTCTTTCTCGAATGCGGGTCGGGTCCGTCCGACCCGGAGATTGTGATGTCGGCGTTGAAAGCCTCGAAGATGAAGGCGGAGTTGTGAGAGAGAGTTGGGTACGAGATGGAGAGAGACGAAGGAGATGGTTTGATGATGTAAGGGTGAAAGTACTCGGCTTGGTCTCCGTTTTTGAGGGTGAAGTTTTGGAAGAAGGAGTTTGTGGGGAGAGGAGTTGAGAGGAGATCGTGGCTGAAGAAACGAGACGGGTCGGGTAAGACGGATGATTCGGATCTCGGGAAGAGAAACGGAGCGTTCTTTTGTCTTGAGGAAGACATTTCTTGAGGTGGTGGAGATTGAGGAAGAGGAGAAGTAGGTGGTGGTGGTGGCTCTGGTGATGGAGGTCTTGAAGGTCTGGTCTTATTAGGCTTTTTAAAGGGTTTGGTGACGAAGGCTTTGACCTTTCGCCTCACTTTCTTTAACATTTTGCTTAGTCAAGAGGAGAAAGAGGTAAATGCGGATTTGGTAAATTGACACGTCTTGACTCGTGGGGTTTGTTTGGTTAGAAAGAAATTTATGATGGGATATTTTTAAAATTTTATAAGATTAGTTGGCTTACAAGATGGTTTACAAGCTAAGGTGTTGGGAACGTGCAGGAGACTTGCTAGATGCTAAACCTAGACAAGATATTGATGTTATGCCCAGATGAACCCAAAAATGAACATTACGAATATGAGCTTGATTACAAATATTTTTGTAGAAATGTATTTCTGTGTTTTTTTAAAAATCGTATATGTGATTGAATATTACAATGTTTGGATTGGTTTTAACAAAATTCCTTATTTTGTGGATAGTTTTGGTAGATGCTTGAGATTTTCTGATTTGATGTTTTGCTTATGAATGAGGAAGAGGGTTGATTGCAAGCAAAGGCAAATTACAAACACGCGGTAACGCATTATTTTTGTAGGCTCCTATTGCACCAATTAGAAAAGGATAAGAATTCATTTATTGGTTTATTTGTATGGTAAGAAATGTTGCTTTCAATGCATATCTGTATATCCATAAAATAATACATTTTCATAGTAAAATTATCACATTTCTTAATTGACAATTTAAGTCTAGAATTTTAGTTTATCAAGTTAAGAAGTGAGAATGAACTATTTAACAAATTCCTAATAGGGTAGTTTATGAATATTTATTTGTAAAATTCTGATTGGACAGATAATTAGAAGCTTATATGACATCAACGTTTTCTTGTTTTGTTTCACGCGTTTATCCATTAATTGTCCAATTTTCCTTAAGTTTTCGTTTAAATTTATCTTTTTCAAAGGCCTTTCTGAAGACCCATACCTCATACATACGATGGATAAAGAAAGCCATTTTGCACGTTCTCTTCTATTTCAGACCCAATTTAATCCAAACCCGTACCAATGAGCTATCACAATCAAACCGAACCGGTTTAAACACCAAAACTTTGGTTAGTTTTCATTTTTTACATTCGGTGGGTATTGAGTTCTCTAATCTCGTATATTCTGGATGTGGTGTAAACGTGTAAGTTATTTAGTTCTGTAGAGTTCAATGGAAGAGAAGGTTCAGGAGTTAGAGAGGACTTGGGCTGTTATCCAGGAAAGAGCACTCAAGCAGCCTTCTCCAGTTACTTCTCTTACATCAACTCTGGCTGTATTCTCAAACTTTCTTCATGTTCTCACACAAGATATTTCAGTCTGATATGTTGTTAATGTTACTAGTTTGTCTCACCAGTCAGAACTGTCAAGTCTCCAACATATAAAAAGCTCAAAAAAACTATATGTTAGATAGCTTATTTCAGTAGGAACCTAATTGCCAAACCAGTGAAATTCTCGAGTATACCTCTTAGAGATGTTCTTAAAGCCTTCGTGTATCCATAGTGCAAAGGCAACTCAGTTGTGTTTGGTAACGAACAGTATTGGCATCCGGAGAGTTTTTCATTTTCGTAGAAAATTAGAGGCCGGTAAAACCAGTGGCCTGATGATATAATCAGGAAGTCAAGCTGGTTGATCTGACTCGTCCACTTGTTATCATACTCGTCGAGGTAGAGGCTGAAGAAGTTGGACTTGGGGTCTGTAGGGTCAGGTTTAGTAGTCTTCACTAGAAATGTGACCACATGACATGTAGAATGAAGTTATAGGATGTGTAGTTCCATACTTTGAAAGCTATATCTGGTGAAGAAGAAATGTCTTCAGGATATTCCACCTACAAAGAAATAAGAAAAAAGTCAACACATAGAGAGAGATGTTGGTGATCATTAAAAACTAGATTGGATTATTGTACCCTAGAGAGAAGGCACAAGAGAGACTGGACTTGGTTTCTGCTAATGGAATCACCAACAAACCCCATGGACTTCCCTCTAACCATTTCTAAAAACTCATTAGGATCAAAGATGGGGAGGTCGCAGCCGTCCGGCTTCCACCTCCATCTCATGAACCCTGTGTCTGGTCTCCCGAACTGCATGCAGTTCTGGTGCTCTTGTATCGCCCAGCACGTCATGTTATAGTATGGAGATTCATCGTTTGGTATCCATTCACCGTTGAAAAGATCACACCTCTGTTCATTATCTCTGATCTGCGTCCTTGATTTTGAAGTTGTGACTGAGGATGAATTGAGTGGAGCGGGAATGGAACCGTTGACGGGTGAGGGACTCTGATTGGATGAAGAATGCTGATGTCTCGAAAGGGTATGATCAGGTGGAACCGGAATTGGACTAATGTTAGGTGAAGGAATCTTACCGGATGAAGACTTCTGATGTCTTGTATGATATGGAGCATGAAGGGGACTATTCACAGGTGAAATAGTCCGAACAGATGGAGAATTTAGAGGACTGAGATGCATATGATCCGATGGAAAGGGGCCATCAGTCTCGGATGATGAGACTAGTAGAGGTGAGATTGGATTGGCTAGGAGAGAATATAAAGCAGGGACTATTGTGAGGGAAAATAGAACAAATGATAATGTAAGTGCAACTCGTGGTGTTCTTTGAAGCGCTGCAAATAAAGGAAGCTCCATTGTCTGCTTCAAGACTATGGTGCATGGTCTTATCATAAATATATGTATGTCTATGTACAATTATGGTGGGTAATGGTGAGCTCGTGGTGATCATATGACGACTATTTCATTATGGTGGTTAGTATTGACCTTACTGTAATTATATATATGATTATATACATAACTTTGGCGGTAATGGTGTGCTCGTGGTGGCAAGTAGCAACATTTGACTATTTCATTAAATCCATTTAAAAAGCAGAGCAGGAAGACTTTTGGTTTTTGTCACTACAGCAATCTCATTGCTGAGTACCTCAGTAGTATTAGTTTAAGTACAAAATAAGCATTTTTTTTATTAACAGTACAAAATAAGCTAAGAAATGTATTCCAATGGTGAGATAATTTTTAACTGACTATTTAAAAGACTAGGAATCTTTTAGGATATGTTTGGGTAAATGATTATGAATAATTTGGTAGAGATAACTTTATGATAAATATTTAAAAGGAATTTATGAAATATTAAAAACTAATTTTATATTTGTATAGTATTACTGTATAAGTGATGGTTATAAGTAAACTACTTAATTTTTGGTGATATATATTTGAATTAATCACATGTTAGATTGGTATAATTAACTATATAAATTCTGATACTTTTATACAATTTAACTCGTAGATTTATCAATTCTTCACATGAATGCAATATAGAGTTGCTTCATGCTGAAGTTAACTATGTATAAAAAAAAATCAACTTGTATGTCAAAAAAATCTACAACCATATGAGGTGTTGAACTGTTTTGTGACATAACTTTTTTAATTAATATGGCTGAATCTCGTGTTGTAATATATACAATGATAACGAATACTAAAATATATTCTTCACAGTCATTGTTGGTAACATTTTTCTTGTTTGCAATCCTTGAATACTTTATTGCTTTTTAATAATGTACAACCAATTTTTAAGCATTTTTTTAATTCCCCGTCGAAAAAGATCACACCTCTGCTGCTCTGCACGCAATGGCAAACTGCAATGACATCAACGTTTTCTTTTCACAAGCATAAGAAATAAACAAAAAGACCAAAATAACACTAAATCAAGTTTTTGTTTTCAAACTAACACTCAAGGCCAAAAGTCACAAAAATAGCACTTAAGGGATAGGGTTTATGATTTAAAATTTAGGATTTTGAGTTTAGAGTTTAGGTTTTAGAGTTTAGAGTTGAGAAGTGAGGTTTTGGGGATAAGATTTCATATTTTTAAAAATAAAAAAATTTAAAATTTTCAAAAGATAAAATGCTATTTTGGTTATTTTAGTTTTTGAGTGTTATTTTTGTGATATAAACTTAGAAATGTGCTATTTTGGAGATTTGCGGAATCGTTACAGATATTAAATCTGTTGTTCTATCTTTTGAGTTCTTTTCTTTTTCTTGGATTTCTCGTGTGAGAAACAAAGATGCTGATCTGGTAGCAAAGCAGGTGTTATCTGCTGAACTTGGCTTAAATGTCGCACCTAACTTTGGTTAAGTAATGAATGCATGTGGTGTTTCAAAAAAAAAAAAAAATTTAGTGCTATTTTGGAGATTTGCCCTAACAAATAATTATCCACTAATATACGACGGGTATAGAAAGCCATTTTGCATGTTCCCTTCTATTCATACCCAATTTAATCCAAACCGAACCAATTAAAGAATCAACAAAACTAAACCGGTTTAAACACCTTGCGAGTTCACTCACTCTCTGTTAGACCAAAGAGCAACGGAGACGACGAGATGGCGGGACTACTAGCTTGAGCCGCCGACGTCGTCGCTAAAAACGGAAGAGATGGAAGCGACGAGAAGGATCGGATCCCGTTAGTGTTCACGGATGAGCAGCAGAAACACGTCGATGAGCTTGGCCGTAAAGCGACAACGCTCAGCCGTTCGATCCAAGATCTGCGGCTCAGATTGCCACCGCCGGATATCTCCCAGCGGCTGCCTCACCTTCATGCTCACTCGTTAGCCTCCAATGCAGCTCTCACTCTTCAGCTTGATTCCCACTCCGCCACTCGTGAACAGGTACTTTTGATTCGATAGAACTTGATCGAGATGAGTTATTGAGTGATGGATGCAATTAGGCACAAGTGAGAGAGCAGACGTTGCTAGAAGAGAATAGTGCATATGAGAATGCGATATCAATCTGTGAGGCAAAGATAGAAGAGAAAAAGGACGAAGTTGATTCTCTTCTTAGAAAGTTGAAGGTGAGTTTATAAGATATAAAGATGATTGATCCTTGGCTTGTTACCATTTTGAACCTGCTTGATATAATATGGGGTTGCAGGAGCTTGAAGATGTTGAGGTGAGCTTGAAAGCCGAGAAAGAAGCTTCTCTAGATGAAAAGCATTCCAAAGGCTCTGGTGAATCTGTTATTCAGTCTGATGGGAATGGTATAGATGGAGCTGGTACAGAGGCCATGAAGTCTGTTATGTTACAGAAGTTGGAGAGCAAAAAGAACGATTTGGTTAGTTTTCATTTTTACTTTTCATTTGCATGGAGTTCTCTAATCTTGATGCAGTGTAAGTTATTTGATTCTGTAGAGTTCAATGGAAGAGAAGGTTCAGGAGTTAGAGAGGAGTTGGGCTGTTATCCAGGAAAGAGCACTCAAGCTGCCTTCTCCAGGTACTTATCGTCATCAACTCTTCATGTTCTCACACGAGAAACTTCAGTTTGATTTGTGGTTAAATTACTAATAGATATCAACATTCAGTAAAATTAGTAATTATTAAGTCTCCAACCTACAAAAGTCAAAAAAATATGTTAGATGGCTTATTTTCAGTAAAGACCCTATATAGATCTGTTTTTGGTTCCGTTAGAAAGGTTAATAGCCTGAAAAGTTTCATTTGCATTATCTGACTGGGAAGGTTTTGCTTTCACAGCTCAGAGAGAGAAGACACTGGATAAACAACTCCATACTCTAATCGAGCAATTAGCTGCAAAGCAGGTCAATCTCAAGCTATATCAATCTTCATTTTCCATTTAGACTGTCTCTTAACAGAGGCCTTTGATATGCCTATCAGGCACAAGCAGAGGGGATCGTTGGTGAGATTCATTCGAATGAGATGGAATTAGAGAGACTGAACACTTTGTGGAGAAGATATGAGAGCTTCAACGTTGAGGGGAACGCAGCAAGGAACAGATTCAAAAGAACAAATTCAGATAGAGGATTTGGATCAGACCATGAAGTTGATGCTCACTCCTACCTTCCATATTCAACTGCTACAAGAACTGAGACCCAAACAAGGCTTATGTATCTCAGGTCAGCTTTTGTCGTCTACATTTTGGCTCTGCAAGTCCTTGTTTTCATCAAGATTTCCTTTTGAGGTATCATGTATAAAAGAACTCTATTGCGCTTTTAGTTTGCGCAATGGAATCATAACACTGCATATAAAATACATAGCAATCAAATACTAAGACTCCTACAATAATCTTTCTTTACAATTTTGTGTTGATTTAAGATATTGGTCTCATCTACTCATTCTTGAGGGATGGTTTCTACTTCTCTGTCTTCATCATTTGCAGCAAGATATCATTCCAAGAATCAATCGGTCCCGGGAGGCACCAATGGATACAATCATTTCTTAAACTCACCTCTGCAGTCTGGAGATGGCCATATCTCCCAGGATGCCCATCTGGTCGAAGTAGCATTGCTTGTGTCGTGTCCATCAGCCTCAGTCTCAAGCCCTTCTTCTTCATCTCTTCTTCAGCAGCTCTAAATTCCTCTAGTTGAATGTCGTGAATCTTGAGATCTGCACCTTCGGGTATCGTCTCGTTTCTTCTGTAAGGTCGTGTCCTTACACAGTCGCCACCTTTGTCCCAGGGTCCACCTTCGAAATGCTGAGGAGAAAAACTCCTCAAAACTGCCAAACCCTTGAAATTCTCGAGTATAGCTCTTAGAGATGTTCTTAAAGCCTTCCTGTATCCGTAGTACAGAGGCAACTGAGTTGTGTTTGGTAACGCGCAGTATTGGCATCCGGAGATTGTTTCGTTTTCGTAGAAAATAACAGGCCGGTAAAACCAGTGGCCTGATGATATAACCAGGTAGTCAAGCTGGTTGATCTGGCTCGTCCACTTGGTATCATACTCGTCTAGGTATAGGTTGAACAGGTTGCACTCCGGGTCTGTTGGGTCAGCTTTAGTAGTCTTCACTAGATACGGTGACCACATGACATGTAGAGTGAAGTTATAGGATGTGTAGTTCCATACTTTGAAAGCTGTGTCTGGTGAAGAAGAAATGTCTTCAGGATATTCCACCTACAAGGAAATGAGAAAGAAAAAAAGTCAAACACATAGAGAGATGTTGGTTGAGTGGTGATCATTGAAAATTAGATTTTACCCTAGAGAGAAGGCACAAGAGAGACTGGACTTGGTTTCTGCTAATGGAATCACCAACAAACCCCATGGACTTCCCTCTAGCCATTTCTAAAAACTCATTAGGATCAAAGATGGGGAGGTCGCAGCCGTCCGGCTTCCACCTCCATCTCATGAACCCTGTGTCCGGTCTCCCGAACTTCATGCAGTTCTGGTGCTCCTGTATCGCCCAGCAAGTTGCGTTGTTATAGTATGGTGATTCTTCGTTTGGTATCCATTCCCCTTTGAAAAGATCACACCTCTGCTCATCATCTCTTATCTGCGTCCTTGATGTTGACGTTGTGACTGGGGGCGAGTGATATGAAGACTTCCGATGTCTTGTATAATTGAGTGGAGCGGGAATGGGACTATCCACGGGTGGTAGAATCCGAACAGATGGATGCATATGATCCGATGGAAAGGGGCCATCAGTCTCGGATGATGAGATCAGTAGAGGTAAGGTTGGATTGGCTATGAGAGAATATAAAGCAGGGACTATTGTGAGGGAAAATAGAACAAGTGATAATGTAAGTGCAACTCGTGGTGTTCTTTGAAGCATTGCAAACAAATGAAGCTCCATGACTATGGTGCCTGGTTATATCATAAAAATAATGTATGTATATACTAGTTGATGTCTCCACCTTGTGCGGACTTATATACACCTAACAATTTTTAATTCTGACGTTTATTTTTATTAAAAATTATTCAATTATATAAAGAGTTTAAATGAATATTATAAATTATATAACTTAAATTTTTATATTGGTAATTGATGTATTATATCATATTTTCTTCTATAGTTTTATTTATGGGATGTGAATTTTGAATCAAAAAAAATTTATAGTAACAATCAGATTAGGAAACTTAGATTTGAAATTAAACATTTATTGTATTTGGACTGGAAAGAAATCTATGGCATTGAAAGGATTACCAACAATTATAGCTCATAAAATGTCAACAAAATAACAATAGCCTAGGTAGCTCAATTTAGTAAATCAAACCATTTTAAACCGAAACGTAACAAAGAAAATAGTTTGAATTTGATAGTAGTGAATAAATCGAATGGAAGTTATTTTTAAGAAGCTGTATTATATAGTTATATGTTATTTTTTATCATAAAATATGTATATATGTTTATGTATAATTATGGTTGGTGATGGTGAGCTTGTGGTGGTCAAATAATGAGGGAATTTTTTGACTATTCATTAAATTCAATAAAAAACAGAGCAGGAAGATTTGTGGTTTTGGTCATTAGGACATCATTTTCGACTTAGAGTCAATAAGTTCTTTGTATTCTTCTATCTTAACCATTTATAAATTATATATATAATTGTGATGGCTAATGTTGAACTCGTGGTGATCAAATAATCATGGACAATATTTGACTATTCATTAAATCCAATTAAAAAACAGAGCAGGAAAGACTTTCGGTTTTGGCATTAGGACATCATTTTCCGAACTTGAGCCAATAGTCCTTTCTCTTCTTCTCTCTTAATCATAGCGAGTAAGAAGTCATTTAGGTTATCTATCGGACCAGGCAGGCACCAGTGGACACAGTCGTTGTACAACGAGACATTAGCCTCAGGAAGATGACCGTAGCGGCTCGGGTGACCATCGGGCCTAAGCCACATCGCTTGAGTCGTATCTAATAGTCTAAACCTCTTCCCTTTCCTCTTGGCTTCTACTTCAGCTCTCTCAAACTCTTCCACCTGAATCCTGTGTAGCTTCATCGTCACATCGTCTTGAGTCTCGTTCCTCTGATAAGGTCCTCTCCTCAGACAGTTCCCTCCTTCGTTCCATAACCCACCCTCGAAATGCGATGGTGCAAACGTACGTAAATACAAAACGCCCTCGAATGTCTCCGTATCCAAGATCGCTTTAAACGCTGTTCTAAACGCTTTTCTGTACCCGTAAAACATCGAGAAGTCGGTTATGTTTGGTAATTGGCAATAACGGCAACCAATGATGGTATTGTTCTCGTAGTAGACCGATGGTCGGTAATGCCAATGGCCTGAGGAGATGATCACGTAGTCGAAGTCTCCTATCTCTGCTGTCCAACGCTCGTCTGCTTCATCGAGGTATAGATCAAAAACACTATGCTCTGTCTTGCCCGGTTCGGGTTCTGTGGACTTTACCAAGTGTGTTGACCAAAATGGAGCGATGGTGAAATTGTATGTCTCGTACGTCCATCTTTTGAAATAATCGCTAGTGTTAACTGAAGCATCGACTGGATATTCAACCTGAAAATGTTAATTCTACTTTAGTCTTGAGAAACTGAGAACGAACCCAATAAGTTAAGATTCGATTTCCAATGCACAAAAAACAAATCGAATTATAACAAAAAGGCTGGACCATGCACCACTGTTTAATAATGTTTATGCAATTTAATTATTCAGTTTGTTAATTAGCTAAGATGACCCATGGACTCTGTGGAAATGTCAATGTCAAGTCTACTTTTTTTTAGCAAGAATCTTTACACACAAGTAAACTAATTTTATGCAAGGAAAAAGTAAACTATTTGATTAAAAGCTTAAAACATATTATATCACTGGACAAACTTCCCATTAATGTTTCATTATTACTTTTCCAGTGTAGGAAAACATTGTTTCAATCATTGTGGCACAGGTGAACCAATAATTTTTTAAAAAATATTAATAATTGAGTGGTTATATGATTTATCAGGCTTAGGTAACTAACATACATGTAAAATGTATGTATATACACACACACAAACTTCTTAATATAATGGTAAATGATCACAGTAATGATGCCCATCTCACTTCGTTTATACTACTTTATCAAAAGTGTAACTTCGACTATTAATTAAACTATACATATGATCTAATGATTCTAGTTTATCGATTAGAATGTTACTTCGACGTCAAGCGTAGTTAAATGATTTTTATTTGCTGCATTGAGTACTAAATTGTGATTTAGTGATTTATATGCTTTTGGACCTTGAATTTAAAACCGTCTACAAAGGGTTTAGTGACAAAATAAGCTAGACTCCGATCGGTTTACGTCATATATGTATCAACTTTCTTATTTTATTAGGAATAATATTTTTTTTTTGAGCAACAGGAACACTAAGTTAAATCATCATTCTAACTGAGAGCAGACTAAATCTATAACTAAATTCAAAACGTTGCAAAAACAGGTTTAAATCCTAAATTAAGCAATATTTACCAACAAATAAATTTCTGTTGAGGATTGTGAACTTACTATTCACTTACAAGAAATAGAACAGTTAGTATACAGTGTGAGATTGTGTTACCTGAGAGAGAAGACATATCAAAGACTGCATGTGGTTTCTGCTAACAGAGTCACCAACAAACGCCATGGTTTTACCTCTCACGGTCTCAAGAAACCGAAGCGGATCAAAAACCGGCAAGTCATCTTCACATCCATGGGGTTTCCATTTCCACTTGATGAAGTCCGTGTCAGGTCTTCCGAACCTCATGCAGTTTTGGTGTTCATGTATCGCCCAGCACGTGGTGTTGGTGTAGTAAGGTGCCTCAGGGTTAAGAACCCACTCTCCCGAGAATATGTCGCAGCTTCCGCGTCGGGTTGCAACACTGTCTTGGAGCTTGACGATGCTGGTTTGGCTTGGATGTTGTAGCTTGAGGAAGAAGTTAGGGTCTTCAACAAAAGGGTAGAGAAGAGGGATGATGGTGAAAAGAGATATGGAAATGGTCACTACAATGAGTAGCTTTTGTTTGCTTGGAATGGCTGCAGAGTGTAGAAGCTCCATTGTAGGGAAGCTAGGGAGAGAAGGAAGATAGATTTTGAGGAAGAAAACAAATCAAGATTATCTCAGACTTGTGGCCAGTTTGTTTATATGTTGTGAATTATTTAATCATGAACAATTTGTGAATTTTTTTCTTACAAAAAACGAGTAGGTGTCACATCTAAATTATGAGTTATGATTATTGCAAAATAACTTGCACAAAAATTAAAGTACTCAATCAAAAAGATTAATATTCACAATGGTGATGAACTATTCTGTAATTTGGACGTTTTTGTCGGCAATTTGGACGTTTAGATGATATTTAGATAGGCATCTTCTTTTTCTTTAAGTGATATGTTTTAATCTTTGTTGATTTGATTCCTTTGTAGGTGCCACAAGATAATAATCTTAAATCATATATTGTGAATTGCATGTCATACTTTCCGACTCTTTGACAAACAAGTTAAGTATAATTGGGAGTCGTCGGCTAAACATACATGAGTTCGTTTCAGCAGCCATATGGGATTGATTTTGGTTAGTCGCTATTACTTTAACCACAAGGTAAGAAACATTAGATTACTTTTGAAAAATCGTTCTTTCATTTATATAGAATTATCTTTTATAAATGGCCGAAAAGAAGATGACCAATAAAGGTTTGTAAATACCAATGGGGACGCCAAGCCACTAGATCACCATTCTTTGGATAAGGTTCATAACGTTGTTGCTGTTGAGGCGATCATATCATCCTTCTGTTAGATACATATGTATATATATGTGAAAGGCCGTTTTGTAAATGTTACGAGCTTTTTGTTGTTGTAATGGGAATAATATTTTCTTACAAGACTACAAAAGACAACAACTGTATTTATCCAAAATGCTGGTAAGAATATCAACATCTTTGTTGGTGTATTTTTTGTCCGCAGACACGTGACGTGGAAGCTGGAACGCCACTATCGTACTCAGTTATGATTTTAAAGGTCCTTTTTTTTTTGGGTTTGGCCACGGAGATGAGGGCTATTGATACCCCAGACTTGCGTAACCATTTGATCCTATCATTATTGTGATTGGGCTCAGATAGGTGGGCTATTATTCTTCTAGAATGGGTTGAGTGGTTACAGCAAGCCCAAGAAGAAGTCTGGACAGAGGAAACCCTGCAAAGAAGTAAGGACAATATGTCCTGTTTTTTAGTTTCAAAAACTTGTCGCCAGAGTTCATATTGAAACTTCAAATGAAATGTAACCACCATCTCTGGTTCTGCCATCAATAAACTTGTAACTACGCATAGGCATTTTATTCGAACATGTACTCAAACCCGACCAACCAAAATCCGAACAGAAGTGGCAAAACACGGATATTGAGTTATGAGAAATTGGATATCGGACCCGAATGTCTTCTTAATACGCGTAATGGTTATCGATGTGATATGAAGTAATGGGTTGTGAAAACCAAAACAAGATGCTTGAAATGTAATCAGTTGAGAATAAACTTTGTTATGAATCTCCAGGTAGCAAAGCGTTTGGAAGAAATAAAACAGGATCATTAGGAGGCCGTTGCTAAACCGGCTCAAATGGCAAACCCGGTTCAATTATATAGTGTTTGATGATCTTGGTTCCTGGAGCCCCAGGCCCAGGGTCTCTTAGTTATGGATTTATTTCTTTCTCTCATTATTGTTCGCAACTCATTTTGTGAAGAAATGGTAGTAGTTTTTCTTTCTTCTGTAAAAAATAAGTTTGGATTCATCAAGTTATCTCTGTGTTTTGCTGTTATATGTACTATACTAGTTTTACATGTAAGAAACAGCAGTATATGTAGCACATTTTAAGATTCATGTTAAATACACTAAATGGTACTAACACTCATGGTTTTGAACTAAGTCGAGCTAATGGAAGTATAAGAAAGAAATGTTGAATGCTAGAAACACAATTGCATATATAACTTTTAAGTTTTATTTGGAAAACAGCATTGTTTACTGTACATGATAGGCTGATAGCTTTATACTTGTATTCATGCATGAAAAAAACGCAAAAGTTATAGGTTAATACACGTACATCACTAATCTTTGTTTTCTTGTGTGCGACACGACACGTACATCACGAGTCTAAACATAGACATTCCAGTAACTCTTGATAAAAGCAGTTATTTCTACCAAAAACGCTAGTTAGTTGACCAACCTTTCAAAAGTGTTCGCTTACTAATTATTTTTTTTTTAAGTGAATATGCGAGAATACTTTTAGTTTTGGCACACTATATATAATCCTGTGTTTCTCATTTTGTTTAATTCTTGGCGAGTTTTGATTGAAAAGCACGTATTTATTGGTTACTTTATTTACTTTTCCACCTCGCTTTTGACCTACGCGAAGACGATGGTAACAGGGCCATTTTGGTCATTGCCAATAGACCGAAAAGAGAGTTCTACCCGCACAGAATTAGATTCTCTGGGGGCCCAACAAGAACGTAAACAGCTCACGTTCTTCGCACCTGTCTCTTTCTTGTGAGTATCGAAATCTGAACGTGTCGTCTCAAACACGACACGTGTCACCTCGAATATTACACGTGCCATCATATAATTGGCCGATACATCTCTTTTCTTTAACAGCAGTTTTTGTGGTTCAGATCTAAAACGCTAACTAATCTTTAAATTAAATCAAATATTCTTGTTTTAACTTATAACAAATCAATCATCCGCTGTTATATTTTTTTCGTGGCCAGGAATAGTCGCGATTTATCCCTGTGATCTTTTCGTGGTCAAGAAACGTCCCAAATACCAAAGCCTTGAACGTGAGCTACTTCAATAATACACGTGTCAAGGCGTGTATCGTTTATATAATTTTTGACATTTTGTGATACTTATAGTATTAATAATAAATAAATCTTAAACTGAGTAGTTAATTTGTTGACATTAAAAGCTAATTAACAAAAAGATTTGTTGCACTTTAATTCGTGTGGCCAAGAATCGTCACGCAAATCTCACCGCCTACAATCTTTCCACAAAAAGCAAAAGTGAGTAGGGGGCTTTTCGTAAAAAAGCCCAACAAGAGGGACAATAACGTCATTCGGCGGAGACCTAATAGCCTCACAAACGTATCTGACCTTGAGCCTATATAAACAACTCACTCCCCCCCTAATCTCACAAAGCTCATTTTCTTTTCATCATCACCAAATCATAAGCGGCTAACAAACTAGGGTTTCGAGGTTTTCTCTGAGTCAGGTTGGTTTTGATTAGCTTCATAGAGATCTATCTTGTTTTTCGATAGATTGATTGAATCTGGCGTTTGTTTATCGTTTCAGGTTTCGTTTGATTGAACACAAAGAAGAGATCGAAAAACTCCAGATCGAGATCAATATATTCATATACATGTAAGTCTCTGACGTTCGTTTTGTAATTAGATCTGATGAAATAATCTGATAATGTGTTCGTGAGATATCTGGATTTGTTGTATTGTTGAATCACTTAAAATGTTCTATGTTGTTAGATAATCATATGATTCGGTTGATATGCAGAAACATTGAATGTTCTATGTGTGTTACATGTTCACGACCTTGATTATGATTAGTCTCTAATGTGAGATTTGTGTTGTGGTTACAGAAGAGCGTGAATGAGATTATGATGGAATCGAAAGGTGGTAATAAAAAGTCGTCGTCGTCTAGTTCCTTATGTTACGAAGCTCCCCTCGGTTACAGCATTGAAGACGTTCGTCCCAACGGTGGCATCAAGAAATTCAAATCTTCTGTTTACTCCAACGTACGTCACCCTTTCAACATGTTATTAGCCTTTGTAATAATGTTAAATAACAATCCTTTTGTTTTGTGTGTTGCAGTGCGCGAAGAGGCCATCCTGAGTACCATTCAGTTCAGACAGTCCTCGTAGTTTAACTTTCTTTACAATTTCAGTTTACTTTCAGCTCTGGTTCCTAACTTCCTCCTCTCACAATGTCACTCTCTGCAATCGGGTTCGAAGGCTACGAGAAGCGTCTCGAAGTCTCCTTCTTCGAGCCGAGTCTCTTCCTCGACACTCACGGGAAAGGACTCCGGGCCTTGTCCAAATCTCAGATCGACGAGATCCTCGCACCAGCTGAGTGCACCATCGTTTCCTCTCTCTCCAACGATGAACTCGACTCTTACGTCCTCTCCGAGTCCAGCCTCTTTATCTTCCCTTACAAGATCATCATCAAGACTTGCGGGACTACGAAGCTCCTCCTCTCTATCGAGCCGCTCTTGAGGTTGGCCGGTGGGGTTTCTCTCGAGGTTAAGTCCGTGAGGTACACTCGCGGAAGCTTCCTCTGCCCTGGAGGTCAGCCGTTCCCTCACCGTAACTTCTCTGAAGAGGTTTCTGTGCTCGATGGGCATTTTGCTAAGATGGGTTTGAGCAGTGTTGCGTACTTGATGGGTGATGATGATGAAACCAAGAAGTGGCATGTTTACTCTGCTTCTGCTCCTGCCAAGAACTCTAACGGCGACAACAATGTCTACACTCTCGAGATGTGTATGACTGGTCTGGATAAAGACAAGGCATCTGTGTTCTTCAAGAACGAGTCGAGCTCTGCTGGCTCCATGACGGATAACTCTGGTATCAGGAAGATACTTCCTCAATCCCAAATCTGCGACTTTGAGTTCGAGCCCTGCGGCTACTCGATGAACAGCGTCGAAGGTGACGCCATCTCCACCATCCATGTGACCCCTGAAGATGGATTCAGCTACGCTAGCTTTGAGGCAGTGGGGTACGATTTCACGACCATGGACTTGAGCCAACTCGTCTCAAGGGTGCTAACTTGCTTCGAGCCGAAGCAATTCTCAGTAGCGGTGCACTCTAGCGTCGCACAGAAGAGCTACGACCACTCTGGTCTCTCTGTGGACCTGGAGGATTACGGATGCAGGGAGACAACTGTGGAGTCTCTAGGAGAAGAGAGAGGAACAGTGATATATCAGAGGTTCGAGAAGCTGGGAATGTACTGTGGTTCTCCGAGATCGACTTTGAAATGTGAGTGGAGCAGCAACAGTAGCTGCACTAGCGAGGACGAGAAGGAAGAGGGAATCTAAGCTCTTTTGTTTAGTTTTGTTGTTTCAAATAATAATGTTGCCTTTGTGTTTTTTTCTCCTTAAAAACCAGTAATAATTGTGTTTGGTCTCTGTGTATTCAGATGATCGAATATTATGAAATATCTATCAATAAGACCATTTTCGTGATACAATGAAGGCTTGTACAATCGTGTAAATCCTTATTATCCATTTTTCATAAAGTGGCATTGTTGTCAGCTTCTATCTAAAGAGTCTGCGTATATATATGCATACACACAACGACAACCACCGAACGCTTATTCCGTTCTGATTCGTTTACTTGACTATATCTCGTAACACATTGTTCTGGTTTAGCGTTGATGACATGAGAATCTTAGTCAACATGCATGGTAACTAAAAATACCTAGTTAATTTTCATAATTGGAAGAAAAAAACATCACTTGGAGTATCTCCAAAAGCAACATCACTTGGCAAAAATATGACTTGGAGTATCTCCAAAAGAAAAAATTCAAACTTTATTTTTAATTTTTTACTAGATTTTGACCCGCGCAGGCGCGCGGGTGTATATTTTGAAAAATATGTTGATATTTGTTTTTCATGTAATTATTAGGATTTGAAAAAATGAATCTGAGGAACATAACCGATACCGATCCAAAGATATAGTACCAAACACAAACATAAATTGATTAAATATTCTAATTATTCAAAATTTTGTTATTTAGAGAACCGAATCTGATCCGAACCGAAGTATTTGGGTATCCGAATTTATCTAAAAATAGATTTATATACTTATATATATTAATTATTTTTAGATTTAACGTATATAAAACATCAAAAATGATACTTTTAAATTGGTTTAAATACTTGAAAATATATATAGATAGTCAAAAGTAAATATCTGAAATAGTTAAAGTATACTCAAATCACCAAAAATACTTAAAATAATTATTGATTTCGTATCCAAAATTTTAAATCAAGCCAATTGATATGTTAAACTTAAGTATTATGACATATGTTATTCAAATTTATACGTAATATATTATTTTATTTATACATTTTGAGAAATTTAAAATATATAATGATTTAAGACTTTAAAAATAGTTTAAATTAGTTATCCAAACCCAAACCAAACCCGCAAAGATCCAAATCGAACTCAAACCAAAATTTAGAAACATTCTAATAAGGCTGAAATCTTTGACCCCGAAAACCCAAAATACAAACCGATCAGAACTAAACCCGTATGGGTATCCAAAAGCCCATCCCTAGTCATTATTATATATCGTATTTTATCATCATATAATTAATCGTATTTTATATGTACCATCATATAAGTAATCATATAATTAATAGTATTTTATACATACCATCATATAAATAATTACATATATTATATTTTTAAAACTTAATATGAAATATGAAAACCATAATTTGAGTTGGTATTTCAAATTGGGCTTTGTATTATATTTTTCTTATATATATTGACAATATTTTTTTATAATGGTTATTGAAAAATAGTTTAGTAAAAATCCATTTTTGAATATATGTATATTTTTGAATCAATTTTTGATATAAATCAAATTTGAATTATTATTTTGATTTGAAATATGTATATAAAGTTTAAATTTTGTTTTATGGTTAGTTTAGAAATTTTTTTTTTAAAGAATTAGATTGACCCATTTTGGTATATTTTAAAAGTGGTCTAGATAACTTTCAATTTTTTTAAAAAACATAAGCCCATTACTTTTTTTCTTAATACTACTATCCTTGTTTTCAAACAAAAATATTTTTTTTAAAAGACTGCAATCCATGTTTCCAAACACTCTAAATTTTTAAAAGTCCTATTCAAGTCTCCAAACACTCCAATTTTGTACTTGAGTTTTAATAAGATAGATATTTTACTATGGTCTTTTTTATTGATAATAATTAACAAAAATCATGAAACTTTTATTTAGCAATAAAATATATAACAAAAAATATTACACACATTATAATTAGCAAGGTGATACATTTTAATAGCATATTACATGCATTTGAAAATAATAACAGTCTTTTTGTTTTTATTTGCAGATTACATGCTAAAAGTTGTTAAAATCGTGTTCTTTCGTGTTTATGTAATAAAAAATTTCATACAATTTTATATTTTTGTATCTTTGATTTGTAGTTAGTATTAAATGTGTATTGTAATATTGTTTTGTATAATATTTCGCTTTACTGTAATTAATATAATTGTATTTTGCATAAGATTAAAAATTATAAAGACAAATTGACTATAAAAGTTAGAAAGATAATTTGAAAAACATATAACTGTATAAAGACTTAAAATTAAGGAACTTCAAATATCAAGTTTTGTACAGTAGGACTTCAAATATGAAAGAATTTAAAATTTTAAAGTTTTGAAATTGTTTTCGAAGTATGCAAAACTTCATATTTAAAATTCTTAAGTTGTTTCTGTAGATGCTCTTATAGTGCAGAATATATTTATATATATATATGAATTATTTGTACCGGTTTCTTCATTCAAACTAGATTTGAGTTAGAAATTCATGATTCATAAAAGTTTGAAATATGGGTGGGTTTGGTTTGGCAACTGCAACAGATAACTAGCCGAACACAACTGCGTGCGTCTAACTATTTCCCCGTCTACTATGCCGTGAACGTAATAATAGTAAAGCTTCTTTTTCTCATATATGTTTGATTATAATATATGATCATTGTCTCCCAAACACCTCATTTCTTCTCGTTTGAAAATAGTTAAATCATGTGTTTTGTATGGTTCCGGATTCACATAACGCACGAACTTTATAATTTCTTCGCAAAAGATAACACGAAATATGTTTGCCAAACGCATATGCAACAAACCCCACGTTACATATTTCTAATTACATCCATAGACTTAGCTGCATCTCTACTGGATTACAAATTACTTTTTTTTTTGTTCAAAAGATTAGAAATTACTAGAAGACGAAATAATGCTACGTAATATCTATATATATTCGAGATATTTTTTAAAGAGTTATATTGATGCGAGAGAACCACATACATAGAGTTCTGATATCCATATCAGTCCCAAAATAGACACTTGGAATTCACCATCGCCAATAAACAGCTACCGACGTTAGGCAAAACTAAACGAACCACTAAACCTCGCCGACTTGGTTTCAGATTACACATGGTACCACAAAGGTGTCTGTATTTGGTCTATAAATACAAACTCTTAGCCCACATCTCTCATCATCAAATCTAAAACATAAAACACATCAACGTTCATCTAAAAAAATATCTTCCTAAGAAAAATGGCAGACAACAAGCAAAGCTTCCAAGCCGGTCAAGCCGCTGGTCGTGCTGAGGTCTCTTTCTCCCTATAATACTTTGATCAAATGTTGTTGATGCGGTTGAAAATACAGTCGTGGCAACCACATTTAATTATCTAAATTTGAAAAAATCACTTTCTAAAAAAAAATAGAGAAAAGCTTGCTCAATAAATTTTCTTGAACCAACAAATCCTATATATTTTGAAGCAGGAAGTAGCATATAACTTTAGTAAACGACTATATTTCAGTCTATATAAATATCTTATATATATAGCTTGGTTGATAATTTTTTTAAATTCGTTATATATCACAACAAATACGTTTGGTGTGTATAGGAGAAGTCTAATGTGCTGATGGACAAGGTCAAGGATGCTGCTACCTCTGCTGGAGCGTCTGCTCAAACCGTAAGCGATCCATACATATGATATAATCATATATGTATATAAATATACGTATCTACTTCACATGTTCATGGATCTCATATCTGTTATACTGTAACTATATATATGTATTACTTATATAGGCAGGACAGAAGATATCGGAGACCGCAGGGGGAGCTGTCAATGTTGTGAAGGAGAAGACCGGCATGAACAAGTAGCGGATTCGAAATCAAAGTGGGATGTTATACAATAATCCTTTAAATTTGGACTTAAATAAAATTGGGAGTATTGATTCTCATCTTCGTCAAAGTTTGTTCTTGTTGTTGTTGTGTTTAGTGTTTTTAAATTTGAATTAATGTTTCTCCCTTTAGATTTGTATGTTTGGATGTTTACGTATTTAGTTTCCAACTAATAAACATGTATAATTTAAAGTTCCAAAAATATCTTATCTTCATTATTCATTCCCTTGATACTTATATACCTTCCTCCTCTCATGTTTTAGAGTTTTCTCATGCATGTTGGTTAAATCAAATTAATAAACCAAAGTTACAGAAACCGTACTTGGATTAGAGAAAGAGAAAACATTCTTAAAAATACACAAGACAAGAAAATAAAAACTTGATACTTTTTATTTAACACTCAGAAAATTATATTGATATTGGGTAAAAAGCCCAAAGAAACAGAATAATCCCTAATCCAAACAAGAAAAATACAGAAGCAATCAGGCCTGAAGCAAATACTGATCTAATTAAAAACTATAGTCCACAAAAACCCGAGTTATAAGTTTTTTTTCCCTCCACGTCATCGAAATGGAACCTTCTGTCTCATCTAGCTGTGTTTCCTCGCCTCGAAAATCAAAATCCTCACTAAAACCCTAAACATTTCTCAATCGCTGTTCCTCCTCCTTCTCAAAAAGACTCAACCTTTCGAGATCCACAGATCCAATCAGAGATGAGATATCAACAATGGCGATTGCTGCTTCTCAGAATCCACCGTGCTTCTCCTTCTCCTCACTTTCAGGTACCCTCCATTTCAACCCGATCCATCTCTTCCTTCCTCCACACACGTTCCCAACCCAGATCTCCGCAACAAAGCCAAGATCTTCCTCGCTTACGATCCCCAATCACGACTCGAACCTTCTCCTCCGATCCCGCGGTTAAAACAGAGAAGTCCGCTTCCGAAGCCACCGTGATCGACATCTTCACCAGATTGAGCTCCGAAGACGAGATCAAGCAAGAGCTCGAGTCTAGCTCCATCGTCCTCACCCAAGACTTATCTTTAAAAGTTCTGAGAAAGCTCGAATCAAACCCCGACGCCGCTAAAAGGCTTTTCAATTGGGCCAAAGAGGCTTCTCCTCCCACCTCGAAAAGCTACAACATGATGCTTCGTATCCTCGCTGGGAACGGGCTCGTCGACGAGTTTTGGGGGTTGGTTAGTTCCATGAAGAGGAAAGGTCACGGCTTGTCCGCTAACGTTAGAGATAAAGTCGGCGACAAGTTTCGTAAAGACGGGCTCGAGAAAGACTTTATAAGGCTGAGAAAGCTCTTCCCTTTAGATCCCTCGTATGATGATTGTGTTAAGGTGTGTAAGGTCGTGGAGAAGGAAGAGTGGAGTGATGACGTGGAGAAGCGGATAAGAGATTTAAACGTTGAGTTTGGGAGTGATTTGGTTAAGATGATTGTGGAGAGTCTTGACGTGGAGCCTAGGAAGGCTTTGTTGTTCTTCCGTTGGGTTGATGAGTCTGGTCTCTTTAAGCATGATGAGAAGACGTATAACGCTGTGGCTAGAGTTTTGGGGAGGGAGAAGTTTCTAGATAGGTTTCAGAACGTGGTTGGAGAGATGAAGAGCGCTGCTTACGAGGTGGAGATTGAGACTTATGCTACGGTTTCTACGAGGTTTTGCCAGAGTAAGTTGATTGAAGAAGCTGTTGACTTGTTTGAGATTGCTATGGCAGGTAGTAACAAACCGACCTCACAGTGCTTATCTTTGTTGCTTAAGAAGATTGTGACCGCCAAGGTTTTAGATACGGAGTTGTTTTCGAGAGCTGTGGAGGCGTATACCAAAAACGGTAACGTTTTGACGGATGGTATGATGAAGTCTGTGTTAAAGTCCCTAGTAAGCGTGGATAGGGTTGCTGAGAGCAATGAGGTGTTGAAAGCAATGAAGAAAGGAGGATATCTCCCAAGTAGTGATCTGCAGAGGATGATTGCATCAGAGCTTAGTCGTAAAGGAAAGAAAGACGAAGCTGATGAGCTTGTAGACTTTATGGAAGCATCTGGGACTAAGCTAGATGATAAGGCAATGGCTTCTCTTGTTGAAGGGTACTGTGACTCCGGGGATCTTAAGGAAGCTTTAGCGAGTTTTGAGAAAATGGTTGGCAAAGAGGGAGTAGTGTCAAATGCTGGTTATGCGTTTGAGAAGTTGGTTCATGCTTACTGCAACAAGAATCAGGTAAGAGATGCGTACAAGGTTTTGAGTTCACAAGTAAAGCAGAATCAGGTCAAACCTCTTCATGGAACGTACAAGTGTTTGGTGCGTAATCTACTGACGAAGAAGATTGCTAGTGAGGGTGGGTTTGAAGAAGCTTTGAGTCTTCTACCAATGATGAAAGATCATGGGTTCCCTCCTTTCGTTGACCCTTTCATGAGTTACTTCTCGAAAACTGGAACAAGCTCCGAAGCTTACAGTTTTCTCAAGGCTATAACCTCATATCATTTCCCATCTATCTCGGTGGTTATGCGTGTGTTTGAAACAATGATGAAGTCTGCAAGGCACAGTGAGGCGCAGGATCTACTCTCTTTGTGCCCAGACTATATCCGTAATGATCCAGATGTTCTTGAACTCTTCTACTCCATGAAAGCTGATGGATCTGCTGTAGAGGAACCTTTGGCTGCTTCTTCTTAGCTCCAGTTTTAGTTTACAATCCACCAAGTTCTTTTTTGTTTCTGGTCATTTGATTCACAAGAAGTTGGCAAGAGAGTTTCCTACTGTTCCCTTTTGTATCATCACCATTCACCAGTTTAGTGTCTTCATCAACTTGGTGCACTGGCAAAATAATTTTAAGCTACTCTGGTTCTTTTATTTTACAAAAGTTTTCATCTTCTGCTTCTTGGATCTACAATGGATGCCCATGATTGTTCTGACCATTAGTAACAAGATCTGTATGTGATTCTACTTTCATTTCTAAGTTTTTTTCTCTGTTGCCTATGGATTAGATACTTGTTTTCCACATTGGCAAGTGCTTAGGGTATCAAAATGGAAGAAGCCTCACTTCTGTTGTAGAGAATCAATCAAGCCTTTTGTATATGGTCATGGGCCTTAGAGATGTAGATACCAAATCTAATTCAGCAGAGCAGAAGATAACGTAAGGGTAGTTTCTATAGTCTTTGTTCTTTTCTGATTATTGATACAGGACCACCACAGCCACAAACCAATCGTAGTGCTGGTCTTTGTCGCCTTCTATATTGAAATTATTTAGTTCTTGTAGATATATCACAATCTTTGATATCTAAAATGCAGATGTTTCAAAACTTGTACCGTTTCCATTCTCATTGTTAAAATAGCATCATCTCTGCAAAAGTCTTTTTGAATTTTTGTGCAGAGAGTGAGGAGAAGTAAAAGGACTGGACGAGGAGGAACAGATCGGCGAGAGAGCGATGTAGCAACATATAAAGACAAAGGTTTTATGGATGTTCATACAAGAAATGAGACAAAAGAGTGGAAGAAAGAAAGAAGGAGAGGGATGTGTCATCATTCCTGTATGATGAGTTGCTATTCTGCAAAAGGGGGACCGTTTCTCAAACCTTTGGATCCATCCGGCGGGTTCCTGGGTTTTGAAGCAAAGCCTAACATGCTTCTTTTTTTTGGTTAGAAGAAAGATGAATGTTAGAGCAGGTTTCATGTTTCAACGAGGAGACAAAGTTTCTATCACTTTCCCGGGAAAAGCTAAAAAGGAAAAAGAATACGAAAAAGAAAACATTCAATTGTCTAAGCCACGCTAAGCTTTTGCACAAAAGGAAAATGCAAACTAGTTTACCTGCTTGCTTGGGACCAGATAATGTAAAATCAAATATTTACGCATGTATCAATTTTTTTTTAAATGAGCTATATGTATACTAGGGATGATCGTAGGATTCATGTATAGTTTTGTTAGCTTGAAAAAATAATCGTCCAAAAAATACAAATGGAGTGAAACTAAAACATTTTTATCAATATTGAGACAAAAGTCAAACCTACTGACACATGTAATATGGTAGTTTTTTCGGCTAAAAGACATGTAATATGGTAGTTGAAAACAAAAAATTATTATTAAACAATCCCCCGTTTTATTTCAACTGGATAAACGGTTTTTTTGGTAAAATGGATAAACGGTTTAAAAAAATTTATATGTTAATAGCACAAATCAATATATGGAGATTCTTTGAAAATATTATTTGAATAAATCATATTTGCATTTGTTATTATTATTTAGTTCTCAAAAAAAAAAATTTACATTAGAAAATATATAAAGTCTGAAATACACTTAATCATTCCAGCCTTCGAACTGTTTTGCGAGAGTGTGTGTCAAGTATCTGATTTCGTATGATATCATGGATGACTCGAGACAAGACAACTGATTTGTTATGAGAGGTGACTTCTGGTGGATTCGATCATTGTGAATTTGTTTGATATCTATTGAAGTAAAATTTGTTAAATTGCTAGGCTATTAATTGGCTATGCCTATGAGTGATAAAAATGAAATGTTACCTTTTGTTTAACCAAATTCAATGATTTGAATAAGCATAGCGTTTGGTATGTTAGGTGAATCCCGAACGCATTAAACATATGATTTAACTGTTCAAGACAAATTGAGATGTCCGAAACATCCCAAGAAGTCAAAGACAATGATCATGACTCATGAGTTTCTTAACGTACAAAAAATGGAAGAGCAATATAACTAATCAACTGTTAGACCGTTTTAATCTTTAAAAAAAATCTTATAGAACAACCTTCCATAGTATTTTTTTTAGTTCATCATTTAATTTTTCAAATGTCAGATATACTTTGTGATGATTTATAGTTCAATACGTAGCACCAGTTACATTTATAATATCATCGTCTTGGATGCTGCTACAACTTTTCGAGCAACTGTGTTTTCTTTCTGAATAACCAACACATTAAAGCTAACTAAGATTGTCATGATTTGATGTAATAATCACATAGATAAGGGAAATGATGGCAAGCTGCTTCGATGAATCACTTTCATGGGCCGACAAGACATGGTTATAATAATTATATTCCAATAATCCATGCAAAATACAATTATTGACAAATTTATCTAAAAGGAACCCAATATTAATTTCAAACTGACATGATTTCATCGGTTTGTACTTCTAACTTTCTAAGAAACAATATGATTATAACTTGTTTTGTCATTGTCTACTTGATGACTCGCAGTAACAGTCACCTTAGTTTTTTTTACTATGTTAATTCAGTTAAAATCATATTTACATCAAATGCAGCTTGAATTACCAATAGCAAAGATTTTAACACTCTAAAGAGATGTGGCAAACCAAGCTTGGAGGTCTTCTTCAAACGTGGTTCTTGTGGAAAGTTGCATTCCAACTAAACATGTAATTCATTTGACATTGTTATTTCCTGTTGATAAGTAACTATGCCTCACAAGCTATATGCATAAGGGAAACTTAGGTATCAACTATCATATGTGCAAACCAACTCCTTTGCACCTATTAGAGTTAACCGGAATTGTATTGTCGGTTTAATGCCACGCCATTTCAGAACTCAATTGTGATGAAAAGATCAAAGTAGAGCTTAGGAAACGCATGATCTAAGATGAGTAATGTGGAAAATGAAGGTCGAGAACTGAGTTTGAGCTCAGCGCTCTGATACGGTGCTACCATGTTAAAGGAATTGAAAAAGATGATGGATCGAAGAAGATGAGATGAAAGTGACAAATGATTATATTATTTAGTTACAAAGTTTGTTACTCTGTTTATATATTACAGAGTAACCGGTTTAGTTACACGGTTTATACTAAACCAACGATACAATTCCGGTTAACTCTAATAGCACCATGCCACTTTATTCGATGTTGTTCAAATATAATTTCGAATGTTTTTAGTTTTAAATACTGGTTTGAAAGCATCGTCTTTCCTCCTCCACATCATTATATCCTCTGTTACATTTTCTGTTTTAGAAAGGCTTAAGTGTAGTATTCGAAAAGGGGAAGCTAAAAACATTCCATATGCTTGTACCTTTCTTTTTTGTCAAACTATTAGATACCTTTCAACTTTGCGTTGTATTTTAATAGTGTTATCATCTTTTTAACTATTAAATTCGCAACATTACTCAGCGATTACAATTTACCAAATGTTAATCAATCAAAGCCCACGTTTTTATTAATGCAAGTACGCAGTTTTGATTATTTTCTTATGTTTGCTAATACAATTTTGATTTTTTTTTCCTTTTTCTCCGCCTTTATTTTGAAATCCTATTTGTTTGATTAAACAATGTTTTAGTACAATGTAAGCAAACTAGTACTTTAAGCTTAAATCAAGTTTAAACACTTTGATACGAATATAAATGTGTTTTTTATGGAACTAATTGATGACAATTAGGTGAGCTAAAAAAACAAATACAAAACTCTAAATGAGTAAAACAAAGCCTTAGACAATCGGGTATGTAGTATATACATTGCCAAGCGTACATGTGCAGTGTAATGCTGTAAATCGCATAAATAGTTTGAATCGTCATACACGAATTAGATCACTCGAAAACCCGAATTAAAAAAACGATAAACTTCAATGTAGCTCTTTTTATATATACCCCTATCTTGGTCTATACATATACGTAACCATTTTAATTTAGTTTCTTCTTAGCATGAATTCTTGACTCATATATGAGAACATATATGAGAAACCGTCACGTGAGTATTTTCAGTAACACAAAGAAAAGGAATAGTAGTTTAAAAAAAAAAGGAATAGTAAAATGCAGTTTCTACTATAGAGTTTAAACCAATGGAAAGATGAACAATTGTATCTTTGTTTTAATCGAAATACCTATTTTTGCGACCACAAGTTTTGTATCAAATTTATTATAAATGTAACTTGTGGTAGTATAAATCAAACGAAGCAATTTGTGAATTCAAAGAAGAGAGGCCAATAATATAATATAATGTCATCAGATACTATTCCCCTAACATTATTGAAGTTGATACAGTTTTCCTCCACCACCTCAGCCCTCAGGCATAGGACTGAAGTTTGGAACCATCTTTCTCTATCTTGCATTCTGCACAATATCTCATGTCATGTTTTGTAATCTTATATTCTTATACATATTACAGTATATATGATTTTTATTTCGTTTCCTCTGAAATTTACAGAACCCATTTTCCATCAAACGTCAAATCGACGAGAAAATCATTAAATATAAATGATTGATTCTCATAAATCGAGTTTTAAGAAACCGTGTCACGTGGACCAAACTATACAAACTTGACTAGGAATGACGCTTGGGAAAGTGATTCTTGAACTAGTATACTATTGTTCACCAAGAATATTATTTTGTTTGTTTCTTCTTTGTTTACAGTTCGGTACGCATCTATGAAGATAACCATAATGTACGAATATGAATATCTTTGAATAATTAGGATGCTAGAAAATCATTTTAATGTGTGATCAGGGTGATACATATTACTCCAACAATATTTGTTTTGTTGATGGAAAACTAGACACAAAATAATATTATTATGTAATTGATTCTTGACATGAGAAATGAGTAAAGATTATTTGAATTACGCTTTCAAATTTTGGTTAATATGCTGGCAAATGAACAATACGTATAGTTTAGTTTGAGAGACAAAAAATGATAGGTTAGTATTCACATAACCCTTTTAGTTTGTCAACTGCCCTCACGTAACCCTAAGATCGCATTTGAGAGGATTTTCTACCCCTTGCTATTTCCATTTCTAAATGCTATACTAGAAAAAAAAATATACTCCAACCTATCTCTATTCATTCTTCTAAAATAGATATTTTTATTTTTACCTCTATATATAGAATCAAAAATAGCATTCCTCCATTATAGAATCATAGTTTTTATATAAAATAGTTCTTTAATTTTAAATTTTTATAGTTATAACCAAAAAAACTATTTTGTAAAAAATACAGTTTTCTATAAACATAGATCAATCACACATTTTATTTATATAATAGTCTTTTAAATAAATTTTTCTTTAAACAAAGTCATAATTCAATGAAAATCTTGTAAAAGTTAAAAGTAGATGGGGTTAATTATCGACTTCATAAGTAAAAGGTAGTACTTGTTATAAAATTAAAATAAAACATTTTGAAAATATATCTTTTAGAGATAAAAATAAAGGAATACACTGGAAAAAAATATATTTCTATTTCAGAGTTGCTCTATTTTAGAGGTAAAATAGAGGAATGCAGTGAAGATAATCTAAAATTTCATTAAAACTGCCATTTTGTATTAAATCAATTTTTCAGAATGTATAATGTTTTTATCATCGTGAAAACAAACTAATGTATAAATTGCTTAGTTTCTACTAAAATTCTAATATAATAAAAATAATCTTCTCTAATTTGTGGATAGTCTTTGTAAAAGTTTTAACGAATAATATAAAGAAAAACTCCAATATGGATCCGGGTTCAAATTTCGTTGGCCACCGCCGATTAAAATAGGGTGAAAAAGGTGGCATTCTAAGATGTTTTCTGGGAAGGTGTATTTAGACGCTAGTCTGGTTTTTTTCGGAGTGTCCGAAATGCCTGGATTATAAGAAAAAATATAAGAAAAATTTAACTTAAGACTAAAATAAATCATATTTGTTTTAACACTATATAGTATATGTATATTTTCAACAGATGCAAGTGCTTGTCACAATATAACTGCCAACTCACACATAGACAACACCTAGTGATAAGGACAAGCAGTTTGGACAAATTGTAAGGTTAAATTTTTAATGTCTTGTGCTTGGCTTATGGGTTATCTTATTATCTAAAATTTTCTCAAACAAATCTGTATATATACATATGTATAAATCTATTAGTACATCATATCAAATATCTTATAGTAAATTTAACTTGTAGCTGTAAAATGTTAAAGACTTAAAGTCTTTTTTGTTTCGAATGTTCAGAAAAAACTTTATAGTAAAAAAAATTGATGATCATTTTGTTATATATGAAAGGTAGATATGGTCGTTTAGCTTTTAGTAGGATTTCGAATCTATTCCTTTTCCATGCAAAAGGCCAAAGTATTCCACACAAATGAAAGAAAATTCAGGCAAGGACTGAACCATCAAAATAGAGAGACAGAATACTTTACGCATTTAACCACCCACACATTATACTCCACTAGAAAGCCTTAAATTAGCGTGTTCCAAAATTAAGGATGAATACTAATTACTGGCGCATCGTTATATTTAATATCTTCGTATTACCAGTTTACCACACATCGAGAAGACAAAGATGCTCAAGATTGAGTGGGCAACAAAATCAATAAGTATACAAATTTTCTTGAGAGTACTGTATTTTTTTTTTTCTTTCCTATATAGTCTTCTCATCGAAGTTCTAACATTCTCAAAAGCGCATTACCCTAAAGTCATTACATGTACACATATTTATACCGAGGATAAAAAAAGTTGCATGGACATGTTGATTTTTTCTGTTTTGTATTTGTAACTGGCAAGTTAATTTTTATCTGTTTTGTTGTGAAAACATATAAAATTTCAGTGTTAAGCATCCCATTCAATTCGAATAACTTATTTCCATCAGTATTCTTCAGTATATAAGAAACATATTTCTTGGAACGCATATAAGAAACATTTATATAATTGTAAATAGAAATGACAAGGAAAGAAAGAAAAAATGTGAAAACATATATTTTAAAATAAAACAAGAAACCATAGACAAAAACATGACAGGGTGGCAGCTAGCAAAAGAACAATATTCTGATATCCTGTTCTACCCTTGTTAATTTTTGAAATACAAATTGCTCTACTGACTATTCTTGTCCTTTACAAGAATATGGGCAAATATTTTTTTTTTTTTTACATTTTTAATATCAGTTTATTACTTTTTAACGGTCTCCCCACACACAAAAGCTTTATCGACAAGCATGCTATGAACTTCACTTTAGACTACCAATGAATCTGATATTTCTTTTCCATTTTTTTAATTTCATTTCTGACACATAAAAAATAATTCTTTTTAAATAAAGATCATGCTTTTGGTGAAGTGGGTTTCTTCTACCATATAAAGCAAATTTTCTTGATGTTGAAATGTTTATAATTTAAACCAAATCTAAAAGCAAAAAAAAACTGAGTGCATCTTGTTTGATTATTCCAATCTATCTCACTCTCTCTGTATCTCCATCAAATACCAAATTATCTGTAAACTGAGTGCATCTTCTTTTCTTCTCATTCTCTCTGTTTCAGCAAAGGAGAGTACTATACTTATGATGATGAGAAGATCTTTAGTTTATTTCTTGGCATTTTCATGCCTTCTCTGCTCTGTGAGCGGTTTGCTTTCTTCCAAAGGAGTTAACTTTGAAGGTAAGTCATCATAAAGTTTAAATCTTCAGTCTCACTCCTTAACTTTCTAGTTTTTTTTTGGTATTCCTCACTTTTGTAGTTCTTGATCCCAAACTAATGTGGGAATTGAATATTTCTTTAGTGCAAGCTTTGATGGACATAAAAGCCTCATTACATGATCCTCATGGTGTTCTTGATAACTGGGATAGAGATGCTGTTGATCCTTGTAGCTGGACAATGGTCACTTGTTCTTCAGAAAACTTTGTCATTGGCTTGTAAGTTTCACTTTACATCATTACATTCATTTCTAATGTGAAGTAAAAATAGGAAATGCTTTAATTTTTTATTACAGGGGCACACCTAGTCAGAACTTATCTGGTACACTATCTCCAAGCATTACCAACTTAACAAATCTTCGGATTGTGTGAGTACTTACTGTTTACTTAAAATCATTTTGATTTTTTTTTTTTTTTGTGTATGTTTTTGATGAGTTTTTTCTTTTCTCTTGCAGGCTGTTGCAGAACAACAACATAACAGGAAAAATCCCTTATGAGATTGGTAGGCTTACAAGGCTTGAGACTCTTGACCTCTCTGATAACTTCTTCCGCGGTGAAATTCCTTTTTCACTAGGCAATCTACCAAGCTTACAATATCTGTAAGAATATAATCAAAGTTGTTTAAAAGATCTCCTAGTTTGTGTTCTTGATTGTGCACAAAAAAAAGTTTGTGTTCTTGATTTATGTCATAATGTGTATGATCAGGAGACTTAACAACAATTCTCTCTCTGGAGTTATTCCTCTGTCACTATCCAACATGACTCAACTTGCCTTACTGTAAGCAAATTCATTTTCAGTTCACATTAGCCCGTTCATAAATAGAGTCATTTAATGTAATGTGTGGTCTTTCTTTTCCTAGAGATTTGTCATACAACAATCTTAGTAGTCCAGTCCCAAGATTTGCTGCAAAGACCTTTAGGTGATTCATTCTTTCTCAATGTCTCTCACTCTTTCTATAGCCTTTGGTCAGCTATAACTGTTTCCGCTCTGATCACAGCATCGTTGGGAACCCGCTGATCTGTCCCACTGGTAAGGAACCAGACTGCAACGGAACTACATTGATACCAATGTCTATGAACTTGAATGAAACTAGAGGTAACTAGCAAAAAGTACTTGAACACACTTCAATCTTGGTACGATCATATGCATTACTAACAACTGCTTTCTCTTTTTCTTAAAAGCTCCTTTATACGTTGGTAGACCAAAGAATCACAAAATGGCAATCGCCGTTGGATCCAGCGTGGGGATTATATCATTCATCTTCATTGTTGTTGGGTTGTTTCTCTGGTGGAGACAAAGACATAACCAAAACACCACATTCTTTGATGTCAAAGATGGGCATCATCATCACGAGGAAGTCTCACTAGGAAACCTAAGGAGATTCGGTTTCAGGGAGCTTCAGATCGCTACAAACAACTTCAGCAGCAAGAACCTCTTAGGTAAAGGAGGCTACGGGAACGTATACAAAGGCACACTCACAGACAACACCGTGGTCGCGGTGAAACGTCTCAAAGACGGAAACGCGTTAGGAGGAGAGATTCAGTTTCAGACAGAAGTCGAAATGATCAGCTTAGCCGTTCACCGTAACCTCCTAAGACTCTACGGCTTCTGCATCACGCAAGCCGAGAAGCTTCTTGTTTACCCTTACATGTCTAACGGAAGCGTAGCTTCCAGAATGAAAGCTAAACCTGTTCTCGACTGGAGCGTTAGAAAGAAGATAGCTATAGGAGCAGCGAGAGGGCTCGTGTATCTCCACGAGCAGTGTGATCCCAAGATCATCCACCGCGACGTCAAAGCAGCTAATATACTTCTTGACGACTACTGTGAAGCTGTGGTTGGTGACTTCGGTTTAGCTAAGCTCCTTGATCACCAAGACACTCATGTAACAACTGCCGTGAGAGGCACGGTAGGTCACATCGCTCCTGAGTATCTATCAACCGGTCAATCCTCGGAGAAAACCGATGTTTTCGGGTTCGGGATTCTTCTCCTCGAGCTTGTAACGGGCCTTAGAGCTCTTGAGTTCGGTAAAGCGGCTAACCAGAAAGGAGCTATGCTGGAGTGGGTTAAGAAGCTACATCTTGAGAAGAAGCTCGAGGTGCTTGTGGATAAAGAGCTGCTGAAGGATGAGAAGAGCTACGATGAGATTGAGCTGGAAGAGATGGTGAGAGTGGCTTTGCTGTGCACGCAGTATTTGCCTGGGCATAGACCGAAGATGTCTGAGGTTGTTAGGATGCTGGAAGGAGATGGGCTTGCTGAGAGATGGGAAGCTTCTCAGGGGAGATCGGAGAGTGGTTCGAAAGGGAGCCACGGTAGGGTTAATGAGTTGATGTCGTCTTCGGATAGATACTCTGATCTTACTGATGACTCTACTTTACTTGCGCAAGCTATGGAGCTCTCTGGTCCTAGATGAAGTTTTATGTTTCTTGAATCTGAAGCATTCTTATTTCTCTTTTTTATTTGTATAATATAATGTTTTTTTTTTTGGTTGGGAGTGGTGTCTCAGTAATTGTATAGGCTAAATTGTTATGTAAGAAGTTTTGATTTACTGTACTTTGGAGTTAGAACTAGACCATAGTTGTTTTCTTGGATTTGCATGTTTATAATTTGGGAGTTTCAAGTTTGAGAATGCAATTTATTATATTTACTAGGTTATATAATCCGCGTCTTGCGCAGAATGAACCTTATATATATAAATCATTTTATTTATTATATATATTTTACATATTATGAAATAAAAAAATATATTGAATTATTAAAAAAAATATTAATTATTACATATATAGTTAAATTGGTGCAAACATATAAATAAATTTTATTAATCCAAACAATATTTTTTCTATTTGATATGGTATATAATGAAATTTAAATGATAATTACATATGTATATAGTATATTTTTATATTAATATCTAATAAATGATGCTTTTTATTCATATGTTTTTTTTATCATTTGTACAAAAATTTCATTGTGGGATTAATAGTTTTAGTAATTTATATTTTTTCTTAAATTAAGTTGACAATATTTGTTCAAAGTTTTTATCAAAAAAAAACATTGTTCAAAGTACATTTCTAAATTAAAAAAAATATTTTATATGGTATATAGTTTAACTAAAAATGATATATATATATATATATATATATATATATATATATATCTTTTAATCTTAATACTTATTAAATGAAACTTTCTACTTATATGATTTCATAACAAAAAATTAAATAATGGATCACAAAATTTGAATGTGAAATTTTTTAACAGTTTTAGTAATTTATAGTCATTTTTTAAATTTAAAATATAACATAAACAGAAAAATCTAATTTTTTATATGGTTAATATGTTTGTTTAATTTATTTTAATAGTTTAAAATTAAACAAATATGATAGAAGATACACTAACTTTTATCAAATATTTATTATTTAAAATCATTAATTGACATATATACTTTAACTACATTAGGCAATTCTGTAACTTTTATTTAAAAAATAATGAAGAAAATTAATAATGAATTTATGTTTAATATTTTTTCATCAACATGATGATTTTAATAAAAAAATTACTATATATTTATACAGACCAATTTATTTCTCCAAGAATTCTAAGAATTATTTTAGTGATGACATATATTTACTAAAAAATATTGTAATGCGTTTCAATTAATATAAAAAAATATCATATAAACTTTTTTTTGAGTTGAAGTACCACATATGCATTAGCTTTTTTGACTACTGGGTAACTTTTATGATTTTTTATTTTTGTCAATTTCTTCAACCTGCCCAGCCCAGCCCACCTAAATAAAAAAACTTAAGTTTACCAAATCTTCATAATGTAATGATGTTGATTAATTAAATAAATAATTAATGCTAAGCAAAACGAAAACTACATTTATTTATTTAACCTAAAAGAAAGTCTCGTTTTATTTTTTTTCATTCCGGCTCTCCTCAGTCTCTCCACTCGCGCGTATCCCTATCCTCATTGCATCGCCGCCGCCCCCGCGGTTCAACACTCCCCGGCCAAATTTAGCTTGTAAGTCTCCGTTCAATCTCCCACCGTCATCTCCTGTTAGTCAACTGGTTGAATCCGTTAGGCTAGCTACTTGTCGAATACTGTGAATTGGAGATTACTTTCTCTCCCGATCGATTGTAATATACTCAGATCTTGTCTTGTAGCAGCTGGCGACATGCTTAGATTAGGTTTTCTTCATCTTTTGTCTTTGGCAGGTAAAAAAAAAACCGATAATGCCGACGGTGAATGTGGGAAGAGACCGTTTGTTCGCTGCCCTTGGAGAATCCTACAGTAAACTCTAACAAACTCTTTCCTTTTTTTTCTCACTTCTTGTTTGTTTGATTCCGTTATGTTTTTTTTTAAAACTGTGTAGCTCGGGAAGAGTTTGATGATCTGTGTTTCCGTTTCGGTATTGAGCTTGATGATGTGGTGAGTGAAACAATGCCTCTCTCTCTCTCTCTGTTTGGTTTCGTGGTTAATTTTTTTTCTTTTGTGCAATGATGACTAGACTACTGAGAAAGCAATAATCAGGAAGGAAAAGCATATCGAAGAAGAAGCTGGTAAAGACGAAGAAACCATCTACAAGATTGATATTCCTGCCAACAGGTAAATAAAAAACCATCTGCATTTGTTTTTGATAAAGAAGAGTCTGATACATCTTAATCATTGCAGGTACGATTTGCTCTGCCTTGAAGGGATTGCTCAAGCTCTTCGCATTTTCAACAAGAAGCAGGAGATACCAACATACAGGCTTTCTGACATTGGCAAGGACAATATGCTTAGGATGAATGTTAGATCTGATCAGGTGTGTGTATATCTTAACAACCTCCTTTTGCTTTTCTTTTCTGTGTTACTAATGTTTTTTTTCTTTCTGCAGACATCTCAGATTCGCCCTTTTGTTGTCTGTGCTGTTTTAAGAGGGGTAACTTTCGATGAGGCTCGTTACAACAGCTTTATTGATCTTCAGGACAAGCTACATCAGAACATTTGCAGGTATATATGTTATTTGTCAGTTTCAGATACGATCTTTTGTTAGCTGCAAATATCTCTGTGGATTGCATTTAAATTTATTCCAATATTTTCTGCAAATTGTGTGATGTTCACTTTGTCTTCACTGCATATTTCAGGCGAAGATCCCTGGTTGCTATTGGAACTCATGACTTAGATACATTACAAGGCCCTTTCACATATGAGGTGAGTGTTCTACTCTTCCTCTACTGCTCTTGTTTGGTGTCATTTCTGTAGCGGAAATGATGCTCAAACTTATATACAATCTATTTCTTTCTATATGTGCCTTTAGGGTAGGCCATTGAGACTGTGGTATTTGCTTCTTATTTTCAGGCTTTGTCGCCAAAGAATATAAATTTTGTACCTTTGAAGCAAGTAAGTTGCCTTTCTCTGCTACTTGTATAGATATGAAATTTTATTTCTAGCTTTTTATAGCATTTGCATCAACATGCTGATAAAGACAGATAGTTTTATCGCACTTGTTCTTTTTTTATGATAACATGTTATCAAAGATGGTTTTGTATTTGTTACCCTGGCTAATACCAATCTCTTGCCACAGACTAAGAGCTTCAGGGCTGACGAACTAATGGAATTCTATAAGGTAAATCCTTAATGAAATGTTTGGTTCATGTGAGTCTGAATATTTACTCCGACTAAAACCGTTCTCAAGAAATACCTTATTAATGACTATTTTGATTCTTTTTTTTGCAGTCCGATTTGAAGTTGAAGAAGTATCTACACATAATTGAGAGCTCACCCGTCTTCCCTGTTTTATACGACAGTAAAAGGTATTTAATGGTTCTTCGCAGTAAACTATTTGTATCAACTGAAACTAATGAAGGTTAACATTTGCAGAACGGTGTTGTCCTTGCCACCTATTATCAATGGTGCACATTCAGCAATTAGCCTGCAGACAAAGAATGTGTTCATTGAATGCACAGCAACTGATTTGACCAAGGCCAAGATAGTTTTGAATACAATGGTAATGCGTTTGACAAGTCAACAGTCACTATACTTAAATGAATAATGTTTCAATGATCATTCACCATCCCGTTTTGTTTTTTCAGGTTACAACCTTTTCTGAATATTGTGAGAAGAAATTTGAGATTGAGCCTGTTGAGGTGAAATATGACAGCGGAGAGTCATACATCTATCCGGATCTAGCTGTCTACGATATGGAAGTTCCTCTCTCTTATATCACTGACTTAATGGGAGTCTCTTTGGAGGTGGAAGAGGTATTAAAAGCGATTTTCCTTTTTATTGCTGTGTGTGTGTGTTTCTTTCTCTTTGAGGCCCCATGTGATACTTATCCTTTTGTACTGTGAAATGGCATGTGTAACCGCCAGGTTACAAGTCTGCTGAACCGTATGCAGTTGCGTGCTGAGAGATCAACGTCTAGTGATGGCCAAGGTCTCGTAAAGGTGCATGTACCCCCAAGCAGAAGCGACGTGCTCCACCCTTGTGATGTTATGGAGGTAACTTTTTATAATAAGACCTTTATTCGGTGATGGCACAGTATCCATGTCATCTATTAATAGCTTTGGCTATATTTCGCCAGGATGTCGCCATTGCCTATGGTTACAATAACATCCCAACAAGAATGCCTGCTTCGATAAAACCTCTGCCTTTGAATGAGCTCACCGATCTTCTCAGATTAGAGGTTGCGAGCACTTCCACTTGCTTCGTTTATATCCCATTACAGTAAAGCATTTATATCTCACAGAGGGTAATCTTGATCATGTTTGGCACTTTTTAGATTGCGATGAATGTGTACACCGAGGTTCTGACATGGATACTGTGCTCGCACAAGGAAAACTTTGAATTGCTAAACAGAAAAGATGACAACTCAGCTGTTATAATTGGGAACCCACGGGGTGCTGATTTCGAGGTGCCTATCCAAAACCTTTTTTCTCATATATATATACTCATTGGCCATTTTCTTGCATCCTTCTGGTTACTTACCTTCCCTTTGTTTTGATTTAACAGGTAGTAAGAACGAGGCTAATGCATGGAATACTGAAGACAGTTGGTTCTAACAATAAGCACCCTAAACCTATCAAGGTAAACGCTTTGGTTTACCGTCCTTTCTCCAATTACCATACCTGAATTTGAAGTCTCTTGTGTTACAATTTCTTTATTTTTGTTTCAAGATTTATGAAATAGGGGACGTGACCTTATTGGATGAAACAAAAGACGTCGGTGCATCCAATCGCCGCCATCTAGCTGCACTACACTGTGGTGCTACTTCTGGATTTGAGGTATATAAATTTTTCCCAGCTCACTTGTCTTAGCCATGGATGATGCTTAAAATCTTATCTGTATGATTCAGCTTATACATGGCCTCGTCGATAGAGTCATGGAAGTAATGGGAGTCCCATTTAAACCAGACGGTGACATTATAGGATACTGTATAAACCGCTCTGAAGTAAGTTTTTTTACGAGTTACATTGTCTTTGATTACCAAACGCAGAGACTAAACTTTTTTTTTTGGCACTAATCTGAAAGGAACCTGAGTTCTTACCTGGTAGACAAGCCAGTATCATTTGCAAAGGGAAACATGTTGGTAACTTTGGAATCGTGCATCCTGAGGTACACTTTCTTCATCTTGTTTTGATTATAAGGAATCCTCATATCAAGCGTTTGGTTTCTGATTGTTTTTTATTGCTTCAGGTTTTGAACAACTTTGACATCACTGATCCATGCTCTTTCGTGGAGATTGACATTGAAGCTCTCCTTTAGAAAGCTTCGACTATATCTGGATATGTGCTCAACTGTTACAAATTCTCGATTTTATTTGTCTCGAGGATAAAGAGAGGATTGTTCCTACAAAATATATTAGCTTTTTCATTTGATGGATTAAAGTATTTGCGATTTTGCATAGACATACTTTTCATATTTCTATACTTGACTGTTAAATGGAGGCTAGTTTGCAACTTTGTATGCACACTAGCGTTGGAAAAGATAACACGTAGCTTGTTATGTTGCTTGGAGAAGCAGTGTGTGCAAACGTATTCACATGAGATTTGTTCACACAATAAGATTCGAAGCCAGGATCTACAGCCAGTCATTGAGGTTTATTTCAAACATTAGAGGATTCAAGGTCAACCCACAATTTATTCAAGTATTTCTACACGATTTGTGTGTGTTTTATCAAATTAAAATAAGAAGTTGACGAAAGAAAAAACAATAGTTAAATCAGTACTATAACTACATGATTGCATATAAACTACATAATTGCATCTGGTTTCTTGTTGGTGACTGCTTCTTAAATATTATAATAATCATTTAAAGAAACTAAAATTGTGGTTATAAATACAAGACAACTGGAGAGGACAAGAATCATCCAACATTGCAGAACACAGCTTCTTCGCTTTCCAAACCAAACCAAGAAAAATGGAGATGGTGACGAGTTTTGTATATCCACCGCCTCCGTCGATACTGCTCAACACCATGAGCGTCGTGGGTTTAGTCTCTCTGGCGAAGGTCGGTTGGTCGGAAGTGAGAGGGATTCATCTGAAATACTCAAAATTCAACAACAACAACAAAACATCATCGTCATCATCATCACCACAACCACAGAAACTTCCTCTCGGCAGCTTCTCCAGCCGAACCGGAATGCTTTTGCTATACACACCCGCCTTCCTAGCCGCTGCTTCTTCTTTCTTCGTCTTACCTTCTGACGATCTCAGGTTTCTTCTCCTCAAATCCGCACTTGCCCTCCATTTCTTCAAGCGCATCTTCGAGGTAATAATAACCTTCCCCTCCCTCTGATGCATTTCGTCGAACACCTTATACGCATATCTTAGATCTTGACGCATTTCGTCGAACAGGTTCTGTTCATTCACAAGTATAGTGGAGAGATGGCTATAGACTCAGCTCTCACCATAACCACCAGCTACTTCTCATCCACGGCGTTGCTGTTATACAGCCAAAACTTCACGCTAGGACTACCCGAGCCAGGTTTCGATCTGAAACCCCTCGGGATTGTGATGTTTGTGGTGGGGATCGTTGGGAATCTGTATCACCATGTTTTGCTAGCTAAGCTAAGGAACGAAGATGGAACTAAAGAGTACAAGATACCTAAAGGTGGTCTGTTCGAGACAATCATATGCCCTCACTATCTGTTCGAGATCCTTGTGTTTTGGAGCTTCTTTATGGTTTCTCAGACCATTTACTCGTTTTCTTTCGCCATGGGAACTACTTTCTATCTTGTTGGTCGGAGCTATGCTACGAGGAGTTGGTATCTTTCTAAGTTCGATGACTTCCCTAAGCACATCAAGGCTCTGATTCCCTTTGTGTTCTAGAGAATAATTATTTCTGCTATCAAACGTCTTTTTCTTTCACTTTGAATTGTAGAAAACGGATTTTAATGTTTATGAGGAGTATAATCTTCATAAAACTTGTCTTATTTAAGTCTGTTTTTAATAGGTTTAAAGTAGATGAATTTATAGTTTTTAATACTGAATTTCCATTTGAAATTTTGAAAACTAATCCAAGTTTGTAGTTACCAAATTTCGTCAACATAATATTTATATGTACCCATTCGGATTCGGTTCGGATCTAATCGGGTTTCGAGTTTTCGGGTTTAAAAATTTCAGTCCTATTCGAGTATTTCTAAATTTCGGTTCGGGTTCCGTTCGGATCTTTGCGGATTCGGTTCGGGTTCAGATAACCCATTTAAATTATTTTTAAAATTTTAATATTCATTATATGCTTAAAAATCCTCAAAATCTGTAAAACAAATAATATATTACATATAAATTTGTATAATATATGTTAAAATACCTAAAATTAACATATAAATTGGTTTGATTTGAATATTTGGATTCAAAATCAATAGATATTTCAAGCATTGTGGTGTTTTGAAGATATTTTAGCTATTTTAGATATTTCTTTTTGATTATTTATGTATAGTTTCAAGTATATTATATATTTTGGATGTTTTTAATATATATTAAATCTAAAAATAAGTAATATATTTAGGTATATAAATCTATTTCGGTTATATTCGGATATCCGAGATATTTTGGTTCGGATCGGGTTCGGTTCTTTCGATACCAAAATTTGGAATCTGTTCGGATATTTAATCAATTTCGGTTCGGATTTGTTACTATTTTTTCGGACCGGGTTCGGTTCGGTTCTTCGCATCCGGCTTTTTTGCCCAGCCCTATGTTCGTGTTAAAAAGATAATTACGCGATTTTTTGTCGGCTTACACGATTTAATAGCCACAAGAGAAAATACTTATTGGGCGATGATTGTTGAGCCCAAATATTACTTTTTTGTTGGTGAGCCGAAATACTACTAATTGGGCTAAATTCGGGTTTTAATTAATGTCAGTAACCTCCACGGACCACTGCGGTAACCGACACGTCGTCCGTGTTTCTTAGTTTGGGCGGCAAATTTGCAGAACCGGCTCTGTCTTCTCTACCTTCTTTCAGTTCTGTAACAATGGTGGATGTGAGATTCTTTTTCGTCTCCTTAATCATCTTCTTCTTCATCGTCTTTTCTACAGTTTCTCAGTCACCAGGTTAATTTCTACTCTCCGTTACTTTTTACATTATTAAATTTTTCTTGAGTAAATAGTTTTTTTTTCCTTCTCTTAAATGTTTCCAGACCAAACCATGGAGAAGAAATCTCTTAGAGTTCTCTCGAAGACACTCATCGGCGATGATGGCAGAGTCTACGCTTGCTCCGACAACGATTTCTTCTCCTTCGAGTCTAACGGTTCAATCGCTTGGTCGGTACACATGGATTTTAAATGTAACACCGGTTTCTCCCCGGTTTATTCAGGTTTTAACCAGGTACATTCCAGTCTCCTCCCAACCGTTCTCCATCTCCTCTCTTTTCTCAAAACTGATGGGCGCTTGTTGTTTTCAGATGCTCGTTCTTACAGAGAACCGAATCCTGAGAATTGATTTCCCAAGAAACGGAACCAAATCTGAACCGGAAACGTTCTTCGACCCCGGCGAAACGATTCTCGGTTTCGCGGTTAGCATATCGAGTTCTTCGGTTTACATCACGGTCAAGGACCATGGTCTCTACGCTTACAATATGCTTCGGCAGCAACTCTGGATCGCAGAGCCTAAAACCGAACGGTTCGGTTACAGATTAGGTTGTCAAAAAGATTACGAAAACTGTAAATTCGATTCTGGACCGGTTATTGATTCTTGCGAAGCAAGCATCTACGTAACACTCTCTTTCTTTCTCAAGTTATTGTTGATTGATTCTTGCGAAGCACGCAAGCATCTATGTAACGCCTCTTTTGTTTTAATTTTTTTTTTCAGATTTCAAACAATGAAGGAGAACTCTACTCGTTATCTCTCCGTGGCACTTACAACCAATGGATTCAAGATTTGAGTGTTATAGACCGGTTCTTCACCGTTACACCTGGGAACAACGGTCTAGTATACGTTGTCTTCCCAACAAAATCTCTAGTTTTCGCATTAGATTCTTTCTCCGGTAACATTCTTTGGCAAAAAACCGTCGGTCCACTCTCAGAAAGTTCCGGTTCACTCCCTGTCATAGACACAAACAGTTAGTCTCTCATTAACAAATTTATTCCATTGTAAGATCGCTTGAACTTAGTTTAATCAAGGGTTTTGTTTAGGTTGGGTTTCGATTGGTTCGCTTGATGGAACATTGTACTCGTTTTCAAGAACAGGGGAGCTTCATAAGACACCAGAAAACGTAGAAACAGATTCAATGATCCAAGTAGAGCCGTTACTGGATTGCTCTGGCAACGCGGTTTATGTTTCTCAGACAAAGCTAGAAGGAAAGACCGATCAAGTCATTGGTGATAGTACTTTCGTGTCAGCCAAGAAACCAGAAACCGCGGTTTTTTCACTTGTGGTTCCGGAGACTAGATCTATCCACTGGTCTCATAGTTATTCTGGTAAAAATCCCTATCCTTAATTAAAGACTATTACTCTGGAAATTATTTTGATTTGATGGTTTTTTGTATTAGATCAATCTCCGAGTTTGTTACTTGACGAAGATCTACAACATTTTGTGTTGGACGAGAGGATTGTTCTTGCGTTCATTGCAGCTTCTAACTCTGGAAACCCATTTAGATGTCGTTCTAAACACGACAAACTGTCGTCTAGCTGTTCATTTGCAGAACCAGAGCATCTTGATATCTACATTGGTAAGCCCTAAAACACCATTTGTCTTCTTGGTTACTTGCATCTTAAGAAACTCTTTTTTTTTTTGTTTTCTTTCAGGTAATGAAAGAACGATAATTTGGTTTCTACTGTTCGAGTTTGTGATCATTGTCCTCTTTGCCGCGCTTGTGAGGTTCTGTTTTATGTTTTGGAAGAAACAAAAGCTTCAAGGTCGTCCCTTCAGTGCCTTTCTGGACAAGCGAGTAAGGAAGCCCTAGACTTCTTTTTGTTACTTAGATCCCAAGAAACTTCTTTTTACAGTATTTTACTTTTTTATTTCAGCGTTTGTTGCACAGAAAGAGGAGAGAAATCGATAGAACCATAACAAGACTTCAAAACGAATCAACGGCAGATGAATTCTCCGTGGATAAAATCAATGATTTGGTTCAAGAGAGGGAAAACGTGAAGAGGAAACTCTCTTCAACCTATAGTCTTGGGAGGGACATAGATGCATCGTCAAAGTCAAAAGATCATGTTCTTCCCTTGTACAGGGGAGGTTCTAGAAGCTTATCTTTTAGAAATAGGAAGAACGAGAGTATCACGATTTTTGAAACACATCGCCATGAATCATCATCCTCAGAAGAGAGCTATAGGGACCAACACTATGATGATGATGATGATGGTGTTGCGGATGACGAAAATGATGAAGGCGACTTGAAACGCAAGCAAAAGGGAAAGTTCCATGCTCATTCAGAGGGTTCTTCTAGTGATGATGGTGATGATGAATCGTGTGGTATTGCAAGTAGTAGAAGAAGCACATATTTGAAGAAGAGGTCGTTATCTTTTAGGGATTGAATATTCATATTGTGTGATTTGTAGTTTTATATCTATAACAAAACAAAAATATTTATAGCTATAATTCTTTAAATACTGATGAGATAATATGTAAATCATTGCATAATGTAAAATATTTGTTTAAAAATAGCCAAAGATGGATTGAGGTCACTGTATATACAATTTGGTAGAAGATTACAAAACTAAACCAAGCAAACCGGTTTTAACCCTACCTAACACCACTCTCCCCTCACTTGATTAGTTGTCCACATGCACACACATACACACACGCATGGCAAGTGGATACATAACATTTGAACTTGGAATTGTCTAAAAACTTGTTTATTTTGGGATCAATCATGCCAACAAAGGAGCATGACTACGCATCTTCTAATGATGTAAACCCTTCCCTTCTGTTCTTTCATATACTTCCCCAATCTTCTACTTATTGATCTCTTCTTTTCCTTTGATCTCTCTGAGCTTCTTACGACCCTCTCCATTTCCATTTTTCAGGCTTCTATATAACAATGGTTGAACAGAAGTCGTCACTGGTGACTGCTGAGAATGAAATGATACTTGTTTGGTCTCTTTAGGAGTAAGCTACAAAGCAGAATTGTTTTTTTTGTAGTTTTAGACTGATAGAGAAGAAAGAGTTTTGATAGAAGAGGACTGGTTTTGAAGTAGACTTAACTTGTGGAGGAGTGTGTGTATATATGGACAGAACTTGTGGCATGCATGCTTAGTTACATTATCAACTAAAATTATACATATCCAACTTAGAAAATATATTAATGACTTCATAAAAAATCATAAACACACACACCTATGATAAAACAGATAAAATATATATCCATGACTTCATAAAACCCAACAAAATTGAAACTTGAGCTTATTACTTTAAGTTTTGTCAATCGATCCTAAACTAATACTGTTATCAAAATAAGTGCATGTAAAACACAATCCCATATGTTTTTTCTCGTGTTCCACCATGCAATCAAGCATAACTTGAACCTGGCCTTGCTTCATAGTTTCCACTTAAACCATACAACTCAGAAATAGTATTTCTTTGGTAACCAATTTAATTAGTCACATTTTATGGTAACCAACGCATAAAATACGGGGAACTGTTTAATCAATGGTCACCATACACTAGTTATGTTTTCCATGTGTGTGTTTCAAGACAAATGACTTTATGATTTGCGGATGAAAACACATTAAATTTGTACTTTAATTTCTTTCATATGTACGAATCAGCAGGTATAATTTTCTTTTAGTATGCGAGTCCAGATTATGTGGACATATCTCAATTAGATGTTACGTATGCGGGGTTATCTCTTTTTCAGATTTTTGTTGAGAAATATTTTTATTTATTTAATGGATCAATCTGGTTTACGTTTAAACTCCATCAATATTCAAGATTCCATTTGAATTTTATAATAAAAATAAACCAGCAAACACATTTTAATCTCAGTATGTTACTAGAAATGATCAATAATGCAATGTTATTGGCCGACAAAAACAATGCTTTTGAAGCGAACAAAGTAACTTAACAGAGACAAGTCCTGAAATGGTAGCAAAGGAAGATGTGGAGCCACAACACGTGATATTCGCGTGACTGCATGCTTACTGTTTGGCATAATCCAGACAACCTTTGTTTATCTTGTCTCCTGACTAATACTGATGTGATTAATTTTCTTATTGATGTTTTGTTCCAAAATAATCTATTATATTATATTATATTAAAACAGAAGTTATGACTTCTTTTATATGGATATTTTAAAATGGATTATCCTCTTGAATGTTTATCAAATTTTACATAATTTAATTATCATATCTTTTAACCTTTTTATCTTACATAATGTAATTATCAAATTTTCAGAAACATTTTAAATTTTATTTTCGAAAATAAATTAATTTAAATTTTAACTATTACAAAATATAATTATAATTTCAAATTAAATTTATTTTTGTTTTATGAATGAAAAAAATCATATAAAATATTTTAATTATATTTTAATGATAGGCAAATATTTAAATTAATTAATTTTCTGAAATACATTTTATAAAGATGTTAAGAAGATTTTGTTAGAAAAAATATCCATTTCTATTGCAAATAAAATGAAATAAAATAAAAATATATCATCCAACTTTATGTATTTCAGGTAATTTTTCAAATAAAATTTTTACTACAAAATAATTTTGCATGTACAGTATATTATAGTTTTTTAAAAACTATATTGTTTGTTGTTCTTAATAATATTTCAAAATATTTCTTCTCTATTATGTAGATCCAATTTAATTTGACTTCCACATACATTTTGAATTTAGATAAAATTAATAATTATATAATATAGTATTGTTACATAATAATATTCTCAAAATAAAATTTGTTACAAAATTTATAGTAATAACAATATAAGCTACTTAAATTATGGATATTATAGAGTTATATAATACATATAAATTACATTAATTTAGTGATAAATTTTATTATATAAACTAAAATATTTTAGTATACAAAGTAAAAATCCGCATGGATCCGCGAATCAAAATCTAGTTATGTAACAGTGAACTTGAACATAATTTTAGTATCATTATGCAGTATCTTTGCCTTGGATTAATCAAAGATTATGTCCGTAATTAAAAACACTGTACGGTTCAACGCATCAAGTACTAGTTTCGATCCTGTAATACAAGTTTGGTTTACTAATCATGATTATAGACTTTATAGTAGGGTGATTAGTTTCTGTTTTATGAAGCATCTGATATCTTGGAATTAGTGATTTTATTTTGGACCCCTCGTGTATATTGATACCAACCTTGTTATATATTCCTCTCTTATTATTAACTACAGGACTTGTTATGTGATAAATGTTTACATCTACAGTATAATATGAACAATTTTAGAGAAACAGAAACGTTGATTTAGAATTTGTTCATACATAATACTTCAATGATGTTTATATATTTCATGGGCCTATAGAAAACTAATATACATCAATGTTTCGATTAGCTACACGTACTGAGAAATTATTCAGAAACTAGTAACAGTCGAAATCTAATCCCACAAAACTAACTCCTACTCCATTGATTGGCACATTGGTTGTCATGCGATCAAAATTACTAATAATAAAATTCTAATCACATCTCATAATTATGTTATCAAAATTACTTATACAGTTATACTCAAATCCTTATCCCATATGGTTACATCGGTGTAAAATATTGAATTGCAGGGAACCTTTCCTCCAATCGAACTCTTACTTATTGGGCTTTTATGGGCTCTAGGTGTCATAATAGATGTGACCCATACTTTCCTTTTTGAACAACCGCATATTAAAGTCTGAATGAATTTGCTTTAACAAAGATATATTATGGGGATATTATAGTATCCAATTATTAAAAATAAAAAAAAAATATTAAAGGGAGAAGAGAGAAAAGGTGAAAAAAAAGTAGAAGATTTAGAACTTCATACTAACTTCATTGTCCAAATGTCAATCATTTACTAGTTTGATTTTAAAAACAAAAACAAATTTAATTAAATAATTTAATTTTATTAAAAAATTTTTTTTGTTATTTAAGAATTCCATGTGGATTGACAACGTTAAAGAGGCTCTAATAATTTAGTTTTTCATACATATATATATATATATATATATATATATATTTCTATTAAATATGAAAATTATTTTATTAAACCTTTCTTAGTTTTATAATATAAAATAAATTGAATATTCTAAACAAATACAAATCTGTTATTATTTTAACTAAAGTGAATTAAAATGTTAATCAGCCTATATACATATGTTATATTCAATCATCCACAAGACTTTTCAAAATCTTCATGGGGTCAAACAAATAAGTTTTCATGTGGTATGTACTTCTGTAATCACAACCGGTCTTAATCCCCACACACTATGCAATAGTTTACGGTATTTATTTTTCAAAAAATTATAAAGTAAAACGATTTTTTTTTTCTCTAACTTGCCGTTTTTAGATTCGATTCTTCCTATTAAATCTAATTTTGTTATCACATTGGATATGATAATATTGAGTGCCTTAATTTTATGAAGTGTCTTTTTGTTACAAAACGTTTTTAAAATGCCCCCATATCACTTAGTATTTTATGAATATCGACAGTTTTTAAAGACTTATAAATGGGATAAATAAAATAAATTTCACATGGAAATGTACTACCTCCTGCAATAAATCTAGTTTTATGACTTTATCACATTGGAAAAGCGGTTCGTAACTACCATACTGCATAGGAAAAAAGAGAAACAGTCATGATTAGTACTGCAAAACACCAAAAGAAGAAACAATCGACTCAAATTTGAATTCGTGGGTAAAAGTTTATAGAGATGAACAGAAAAATAGACAAAATAAAAGACAAGAAGTGAGATGATAAATAATTATAATTTAAAAAAATAGGAAAATAAATAATACAGAAAATACCCTGCACGAATAAAAAGAAAAGACAAAGATTTGATATTAATGAATCATTTTTCCATATTACACCAGTCACAGGTGATGCCTACATTTGCATGCATCGTTTGCTCCCACCACAATCATTAGTTTCTATTATGGGCCCCTTGCTAAGTTGCATAACCGGTCCAACCCGAATAAGCTGTACTCGGTCGGTTTTTATATTCCTGCAATCCAAAAATTTGAAACCACTATTTATATCTATATCTGCAACATGTCAATCTTTGGAACGTTTGATGCTTTAATCTTAATGCTTTAATGTTTTTACTTGGTTTTGGCTTGAATACTTCTACTCTCAAGGTTCAGCGATCGTATTCAATCCAAAGATCATAGTAAACATTTATCATCACGTTTACAACCATGATGAAAAATATATACATCAAATTTCAATCCAAAGATCATATTAAACATTTATCATCACGTTTACAACCATGATGAAAAATATATACATCAAAAACAAACTAATGAAAGTTAAATTCGGATTAAGCGTCCATACGTTTATGAGAGATCAACTTATTCTCAGAAGAAAATAGTAAACTAGTTGATAGTTAGTCGTCATCATCACATGTACAACGATGATGAATATGACATCCACATGGTCATGGATTTTGATGTGTCCGACCACAAACCCACTAATTATAGATTCTCTTGATATAGAGTCCACTCGAACACGCATCGAATTAATTTGCCTCACTATAACCAAACAAAAGACGACCATGTTATTGATAACAACTGTACACTCTATACACATTCACCATGTCACCATTTCATATTTTTCAAAATCAAATTACAGAATAGTATATAATCCATATCAGCCTATCCATTCTTCACATTCGGCCAACCCCCTCACCATGTGCCACCATCTCTCATAATTGGTCCATCTCAATTTTTCATACGTCGGCCAACAAGATTTTTCGTTGGTCTATTCTTAAATTTTCACATTATTTTCACACAAACATGTTTATATTTACAACACATATAATTTCTTAATTTTTCTATAAGCTTTGAAAGTTCCCGGCATCCAGAGCCCCATCAGCCGTTGATAATATAATGGATTAATTGTTACTATGTGAGCGTTGTATATTGTCAGATGGAAAGTATTTTCTAACAAGTTATTAACTCATTTCATTAGGATGACATTACTAGTTTGTAACCACATGAAATGTAAAACACATGTTCTAGTTAGTGATAAATTAATGAAACGTAATCCACAAGTAAATTGTCTAAATGGGACATTAAATAGTTCCAACTACGACAATTCAAGCTAGCTTGCATGCATTACTTTTCCTTTTGATGTATTAACCAACTAAAGTGAGTATTAAGTCGTTTTCTATCGGATTATTAAATATGTTTTATCTACTATCATGATTTCAACATTTCATTTGATGTGAACACTATTATATTTGGTGAAGTGGCATGTGATTATTTACCACTCATAAAAGATCAGATCAGATGTCCACCTTTCCAAAATCTGTGCCAATTTTTTTCAACTCATAAATAGTGTGCACAGTAATACTACTGTCACTTTAAAGTATAATAATTTCGAGTTAGAATAAATAAAATAAAAACAGTAACACACAAATATGTTTCGAACAACAACAATTAAAAATTGATAATGAACAATATCTGACGATTCATTATTTTTGTTGTTGCGTTTGGTGACTATCATTAAGAAAAATAAATTCTTGTAATAAATTAATGAACTGCATAAACTTAATCATGCAATATATATATGTATGGGATATTAAAAGTCATTAAAAAAATTGTTTTGAAGAATTTGAATTCAAAACACTGAGAAGGAAGGACCATTTTTAAAAAATATACTATACACAATAGCAGAAAATGCCAAGTGAGTTTGATTCCTAAAGGGGATTATACCCAAAAATGCTATATATATTGTAAGATTTTTATATACAAGGCAAGCAGCTTCTCTCTATATTCCAGTTTATTTAAAATTTCAAATATTTTTCTATCTGTCTAAAGATACGAAAGAATTTAAACATTAATATACCCAATATGATTTTTATAAAATAAGGGACTAAAATAATCCACTGAGAATAAGAGAAAAATTATAAGTGCTGCCTAGTTGCGTCATTCTCCCTCCTTACTTCACAAGTTTTTTGCTCGTTTACAAAACAAAACAAAAAGTAAAAGAAATATTTCGTTTCCAATGGCTCTGCGAGGAGATGAGCATGAGTTTATGAACCTAAGAGAATGGGATCGAAGAGCTCGATTGATCCGAGAAAACCCTACTTCAAGAAGGTTCTCTGCTTCATACGTTGGAAGCTTTAGAGAAGATCATCACAAGTCTTCTTCAAGAACATACTTAAATAGCATCTCTAGCACTGCCTCTTCTCCTGGCTACACCCTCAAAGGTGGCTAAACATCTTCCACCCTTTTTGTCTCTTATTTGTGTGTTATGAATTTAATTGTCTGATAATTTTTAAACTTCAAATCGTTATAACAGACGAGATTGACCCATCAACATATTCCTTCACCAACGCACTCAAGGGTAAGTTTCTCAAGAGTAATCAAAATGTTAATATAAATCAAAAGAACATAGAAAACAAACGAGGAATGTTCAAATATGTGTTCTGTTTTTTTTTTTGGTTTGCAGCGTTACAAGCAAAGACAATGTTCAATAACAGAGAATGGTTAACACAAGAAGGGTTTGCATTGAATTCGAAATGGAACGAAGCAGAGAAATATATATGTAATCCAGTGTCTGGAGAAGTTCCAATGGAGTGTTTGTCTTCTAAGACATTAAGTGCAAGATCTTTTAGAAACTTGACCACCACCATGTCTGCTCCTCTTCACTACCCTGATCCCAATCCATTGATGAATAATATTGGTCAAAACAAACCCAATGATAATTCTAACGTTAAAGTCATTCACGAGGATCTTTATGCTCCTGATCCTGTTCTTGTTCGAGGTGACTGATTTTAAATAGGTTCCCTTTTTGGTGTTGGCTTTCTTGAAGTTTTTTCTCATTTATCTTGGGGTGTTTTTCTTAGCAGAAAAGAAAGTTGTGGGGCTGAAACGGGATGTGGGCATTCAGAGTACGTCGGTGGATCTTAGCTCCGGTAGCCCTAGTCCGGCAAAGACGCCTCCGATCATGGAACGGTCACTGAAACGACACGTGGAAGCTAATGATTCGCCAGTGGAATTTAATCTCAAACTAGAAGGTCAACAAGAGGTACTACCAAAAAAAAATTATAACAAAAATAGTAAACAAGTAAAAAAATTCTACAATTACATTAGGTAAAAGATAAAATGAATAAATGACTCCTAACCATAATCTTTAAATACTAAATTCTAAACCCTAATCACTAAATCCAAATCTAAATATAAATAAAATGTTGAATAATTTTAATTAATGTAATTTAAAAAAAAATTCATTTGTGTGTTGTTTTGGAATAAAAAGGCAATTTTATTTTCATGTAAAGTATTCAAGATACATATGTTCCCTACCATGAGGTCGATGAAATGGTACGGAAGTTAATACTTGCACAAACATTTTGAGTTGCTCGTGCATCAATAATTAGATTCATTCGCAAGATAAGTAACGCACCAAACATTTAATGGCACCAATGTTTTTCAATCATAGAAAGAGACAATGATAAAACTCTTCTACGTTAGTGTTTTTGTACATGCGTTGAGAATTCATTTTATGATTAAGATTCTTTCATATAAGATAAGAAACATAGTACACATGAATATCAATCAGAGAAACACATACAAAAATGTATAAATCATATGATATCACTCTTTCATGAAAAAAATCTTTCATTAGATTTAGACCCCATTTCAAGATTTTGTATCCAACTCACGTGATACCATCTATATTCCCTATACATTGGTATGTGCGGTGCATGCATTTATGTATCTATACATTTATAGTCATAGACACATAGGCTCGGACTCATAGATTCAGTCTCATTTGGCACTAGTTATTATTCAAAATCAATCCCCAAGTTTACACTTTTGACTACAGTAAAACAAAATTTGATTTACTATTTTACGGTTTGGACTTGAAAGGCTGAAACTATAAAATTCTTTTTTTTTAAATAACTATAAAATTATTGTCCAAACGGCCAAAACTTTCCTAAACTATAAGGAAAATACCACATTTTAGGTTCCAACGTACGTATAGTTTTCTTAATATATAAAATTATATGTTGATAATATGTAATTCTATAAGGATTTGAAGTTGGAAGACAAAGAGAAAGAAGGAGACAAGCAAGAGATGAGTAAAGAAGAAGCAGTAGAGAAGCAAGAGGTGAGTAATACAGAAGGAGAAGAAACAGAAGAGAAGCAAGAGATGAGGAGTATTAAAGAAGGAGAAGGAGAAGAGAAGCAAGAGATGAGTGATGAAGAAGAAGAAGAAGAAGAAGAAATGAAGAAGCAGAAGAAGCGAGGAGGAAGTGGATGCTTCTCATGGAGAAGATCAAGACAAAGACAAGCTAGAAAATCAAAATACATCTTCCCTATTTGTGTTCCTCATCTTGTCAAAGGTTGTTGAAAACAACCTTACAACCCAAGAGATTCTTCAAAAAACAACAAGGAACTTCTTAATGAGATTATTAGTATCATTATTATATAGTATTAGTCCTTCCTCTTCATTTAGATATTCATCATTCATGGGAAATGTCAAAAGCTTAACAGTTCTTTTGCTATCCCTTTTCTCTCTATAACATAATGCTCGTCTCTAGAGTCCCATCTCTGTTGTGCTTTCTCTTACTTCATGATTATTCTGTTTCCTCCTCCTGATCAGCCTTCCATTCCATAATAGCTAGAGTGTGTCGACCACCACATGCCACAAACTTAGCTATCCACTTTCCATCCTCTTCTTCATCAGCGTGGTTAAACTGTCCTTCAGGTGGTGGAATGTCTATAGGAAGCTCCAATGGCTGTCCCGTCGTCACTTTTCTTCCATACCCGAGTCTACCGTGGTCTCCTCGACCAAACTGATCACAAGATATATAAAAAGAGAGGTTAGAACTTCAACTTCAAGTTTAACCCCCAACAGAAATATTTTTCTTCCTAAGAGAACTTACCGAGAAGATCCTGCCGTCTCTTGTCAAAGCAACTGAATGAGTTCCGCCACATGAGACCTGAGGAGAAAAGGATTGATATAAGCTTCCGAAGTAGTTGAGAAACTGGTAGTTTTAGTTTTTTTTTTACCTGAATGATGTCTTCTCCAGCTAAGAGATTAACTTTCTGTGGAACCATTTTGCTGCTCTTGTCATTGTCACCAAACCCAAGCCTACCATGTTCCCCTCTCCCCCAAGCATATACCTATAAGTCACAACATTGATAGTCAAGAATCTACATCAAGCTCAGAGAAAACCCAAGCAATGGCTTGACAAAGAACCAATAATAGTAGAGTATATCAGTTCCTATACCTCTCCTTCTTCGGTTAAAGCTGTTGAATGCCATCCTCCAGCAGCTATATCAACCTAAAAACATGCGTTTCATGAGTGGAAAATTGTTAAGCTTCTATTGTAGACACAAGGCTATAACAAAAGCCTTTACAGATTAAGCATCAGAAGGCAGTTGGTTTCCTTTTAGTCGCTAAAAAATAGAAAAGTTTTTAGACCACATACCAAAGTGAGATCATCGAGGCCTTGAACCGGAATAGGATGAGATCTCGGTTGGGTATCTCCGGTTCCAAGTTGTCCATATTCATTATTACCCCAAGCCCACAAAGTTCCATCTTCTTTGAGAGCCAAGTTATGAAATGCTCCAACAGCAATCAGACGAACGTTTTCAAGACCCTGAACTCTTACAGGCACAGATATCTGTTTTCTGTGATTGAAATAGAACACAAGAAAGTCCCAACCCCACATTTAGTAACAGCAGACAAGACAACACACACGTTATAATTGATTAATGAAAGGAAATAAGGTTAAGTACATGTCACCGGGAGGCCAAGGCTGACCCCAGGTCCAGACAGAACCTTCACGGGTTAGAACCACAGAGTGAGTACCTCCTGCAGCTACCTATTATGTTAACCATAGAAAAATCTGGTTTAGACAAAAAAGTATCAAAACCAGAGGTAAATGCAGAGAGGTAAACGGGGGAAAAGCACCTGACGGACTGTAAGTTTAGGGGCACAACGCTTAGGGATTACAATATCTCTACGCACAGGCCTACCTGAATCATCCTTGGAAGGCTCTTCACCACACTGCCCATATTCGTTTCCACCTAAGTACAAAAAGGAGCATAAGAGTCTCTCTCTACCTTTTAAGATCACTAAGGACACAATCAATAGATAGAAATCTAAGGGAATATGCATACCCCAGGCATAAGCTCGGCCTTGATCATCAACAGCTAAACAATGCCAACCACCAATAGCTGCCTATGATCCATTCATTGAAAACACAGACTCCGAGTAAACAACGACGAGCAAATAGTAGCAAAAAATAAAGATAGTTTGATAAGTGAATGATTTGTACACCTGTGTAATCTTGACATTGGCGAGAGACTTAACAAGACTAGGTACGCTTTCTGTTTTCTTCTCTGGTGGGTGTCCTAATGTCCCCCTTTGATTCCAACCCCATGTAAACAACTGAGATAACCATTGAAGACATTAGTTTCTGCTTCAAAAGATGTATTCTCAGATAAGAGCTAAAAGCTTAAAAGAGGATCGAAGTAAAAAAAATAAAAAAATTCAGACATAGCCAGGAAAAGATAGATCCAACTGGTAACACACTAAAACCTAAACGAAAATCATATACCAACCAGGGTCTGATGATCTGTTCAAGAACAACTCAAACATCTTATCCCATTCAGATGGGTTTAAAAATGAGATTCAGAACTAGACTAGTAACAAAGCTCATTGGTGAACTGGGTTTGTGTATAAACCAGAAAAAGACAAAACTTTAAACCCTCTCTCGATTGCTCTATCAAATCTCAAAAACCCTCTCTTTTTTTTCACCAAATCCAACTTCAAATCAACTCAAAGCATTGAACTTTATGAGCAAAACCCACCAAAGAAAAGAGAATATGAATCGAGAAGAGTTAATTAACCTTGCCATCATCGCAAATGGCGAGGGAGTTGCGGCTACCTCCGACGACGGAGCGAACGGCAAAAGGGTCAAGAGCCTCAACGACGCAAGCCCATTCCTTTTCTTCGTAAGTTCCAAGTCCTAGCTGCCCATCTTCTCCAGAGCCCCTGTACACAAACACACACAATCAAAACAAAACAGCCATCAAGTAAGAAACATCAATGAAGAAAACAGAGATGTTAGAAGAAGAGAACTGACCAAGCTATGACGGAAGTAGCTGAAGCCATCTGCTTGCGAAAGAGAGAGAGAGAGAGAAAGTGAGTGGAAAACCGAGGAAAAAGCAGAGGGCACTCGCTCGGTGTGATTCTTCAATTCGAGGGTTATGCGTTGTGTCATTTAGCTAATTCATTATTTTATTTTGTTTTTGGACCGATTAATTATTAGTTTATTACCTACTAGGTAATTAATACAGTTTAAAAACTATAGGGCCTCTTTATTAAATAGTTCAAACTATAGGGGTCAAATTGAAAAGTTGGTTAAGTTTAAATTTACGGAATCACCCTTTGCCCTGAAACTCATTTCAGTCTTCTTCAACGAACCCGCTTGATCGGAGAAAACAGCTCAGAAAGGTCCGTCGTCGTCGTCAATGGGGAGCTATGTGGAGCAAGCTCGTGAGAATCACGTCAAGAAGAAGGTCGAAGAAGGTATAATTAGCAATGTCTTCTTCTTCTTCTTCTTCCTTCCTGCTATGTTACTAAACCCTAAACCCCTAAATGGGATAACGATAACGCTTTAAGCCTTTCTTTATCATCAGAGAACTAGATTCTTCTCGATCTCTCAAACCCATGTCGCTGATCCTCGAAAGTTAGGGACTTTGGGACTAAAAGTATCTTTTATCAATTGAATTAACATTGGTTTCTTGAATTGCTGCTTCTATGTTAATTGAGCTTGGAGATTTGTTTTGAAGTTTAATGGTGATGTGTTAATGTGTTAAGAGGGAGGAATGAAATGTTTGTTTGTTTGGTTGGTTGATTGTGTACTACTTTGTTTGATAGCGCTGCGTAGCAAGATGAAGGCAAAGGCATTAAACGAATGTGATCAGTACGTTTCCAAGTATGCTGAATGCGCCACGGGAAGAACCTTCTCTGTTGTGTGGACATGTCGTAAGCAAGCTAAAGAGCTCAACACTTGCCTCCACCAATTGTGAGTTTCACCTCTCAATGAGTCATCTTGTTTTCTCTGTTACCATTGCTAGTAATATGTTAGCTAGTATAAACTTATGTTACCATTGCTAGTAATCTGTTAGCTAAGTATAAACTTATGAAAGGGGGTGATTGTATTCATGTTTGGAGTTGGTAAGGGAGATGGAATAGTTATGAATTTGTTTTTGTTGATTCTGTAGCACCAATGACAAAGTGTTGGAGGAAATGAAGAGAGAGTACATGATTCAAGAAGAGGGCAAAGTCTCAGCATCCACCGCATAATTGATTTGAGCCGGACCAGTATAAAGTGGTCGCTTTGTTTCTTGTTGATTATGGACCAAAAAGATCCTCCTTGTAATGGATGCTTTTTTTATAAAAACTGAGTATTGACTCTAGCCTTTCTACAATAAGCGTTTACTCACTATAAGAAAAGTAAAAGATTTTGTTTGTAATTCCATTTAAACTCAGTTTGCAAAATCAACAAGCTCGACGATGTCAAAGATGTTTGTCATAACCAAAGCACATGTTTAACACAACTTTCACGATTGAAACAAAGAAGAAAAGAAGACAAAATCTTGAGATTGTTACAACGGCGAAAGCAAGTAAGATAAGCAAAGGGCTTCAAGCAGTAGGCTTCCTCATATTTCTTCCAGCACGAATCACTTCGTCCACCAAAAGCAACTGCGATGCAATCACTGGCCTGCAACACACACAAGTACATATTAAAATGGCTTCTACCAAAACCCACAACTTTATTAAAAAAGATTGGCTGGTTGCTTCCAAACATTACCCTGAGTTGATAAGTTGGCGTTTCACTGAGTAGTTGTCGAAGATACCAGCGAGCTGTGGATCGATTGGTTCACCATCCTGAAGGTTCAATCCCACTACGTTTCCTTTGTCGTGCTCGCTCTGCATAAGGGCATCATAGTGAGCAATTAAATCTTTGTTCTTTCCGCAATTGATTTCGGTTTGCTGAAGATGATAAGAGATGAATGCATACCGTAAGAGAAATGATCACGTCTTGAGTGTCAAGACCTGCGTTTTCGGCAAGCGTCTTAGGCACCACGAGAAGGGCATTAGCAAAAGCTTCAACGCCAAGTTGGGGACGCTGCAACGTTGATGATAGTATTAGTGATCTTGAATACTTAAGAAAACACTAGAGTACGTGTAATGATATTTAGCTACCCCTTGAACGGTTTTCTTGACTTCATTGAGTAAGTGCTGTCTTGCTGCCACTTCAAAAGCTCCTGCTCCCTATATAAAGATGCAACCGTGCATAAACATAACGCAAATATATATATACAATAGGTCTAGTTGCTTAATTTACAACGGTTTCAATCAGGAATTAAGAGTCTCTTTGACATTGCTGAGAAACAGAGAGCAAAAAACTTCAAAAGATTAGTAAGGTACTTACTAACACAACACATTCGTCTTCTATGGTGTTCTTGACCGATCTTAGACCATCACGAACCGCATCCTTAATTTGAGCAATGGTGTGGTCATTAGGCCCTAGTAAACCAATAAATCATGAACGGCCACCAAAGTGCAACATGAGAATAAATGAACCATCAAAAAAAGTAACGAAAAGATAGAAGTTGGCCTATTACCTTTTATGAGAATGGTACATGAATATGGATTCTTAACTTGCTCCACGAAGGTATACTTTTCCTCCCCAAGAACGTGCTCATAGACAAGTCCAGCCCATCCAAGCGACTCAGGGGTTAAGTCGTCAACAGAATTCACAGCTTCTCCACCACAGGCCAAAACTAAACGTTCCATGTTCCTCCTCTTTGCTCTTCTAAGGGCAATAATCTGGAGACATGAGGAAAGATGATTAGATTCAGCAACCTCTCAACAAGAGAAATTAGGTCCGAAGGAAGCAACAATTTCAGTGGAAGGCCCAGAACTAAAAAACAGTTCTGCCAATAGTCTCCAGGGATTATTATATATCAAAGACCATACTTTTTCTAAGTACCGATCTAAAACAGTTTCAACTGATTGTAACTATTAGTGTGGTACAAAGAAGTTAGTTATATAGCTTACCCCTTCTCTAGCCAGAAGATCCAGTGATGGTGGGTCAATACCCTTTTGGTTTATGATAACAAAGTTGTTATCATTACCAGCACACACCTGCACAAGAAAAAAAAACATTATTAATGTTTAGAATTTCAAAATACGGTTCAGATAAATGGTTTCAGTCCCACCTTTTTCTTGAGATCAATAATTTTCTGAACTCTTTCATCAACAGATCGCCTCTCGGCAGTAACCATGGCTTCCCTCTGCTCCGCATTAGAGTAGAAAAACCCTGCATTAATTTCGCTGATAGATAAACAGAAATATCAGTCTGCATCACCAGCAACATCTAGGCTCTTATTTCTCTTCAGAGAATTGACCAAAGAATTATATTACACACCTCTTCTCATACTCCAGCGACACATTGCAAGTTAGGATGTGGCAATTCTCCGCACGTCGTTTCATATCAGGGTGCCTTGAACCATGATCTAGAACAAGCCCCTCAACCTATACCAGGAAGGAATCAATGTGATACTTGCAAGTATTTTAAGATTTCAAAACTATGAAAACTTCGAGAGAACAATGTTATGGTAAACCACACTTGGCAAAGACATACCAATCGTGTGTCAACATCGAATTTGTGGCGCATGTGCATTATCTCCACCATAAACAGATCAATACCTTCCTCAGGCTTCCGGATGCAGAGAACCTGTTATGTACGGAAAGTAGATGATTATAAAACAAGATCGTACACCAATATTAGCACATAGATCATCCGTGTGAAAAAGAAAACAAAAAGTACTAATAAGATTTAGTAAGAGGTCGATTAACTCACTGAATTAACGACAATGTCAGTCAGTTGGTCAGCCAAGCCTTCGTACAGCTACACAAGCCACAATAGTAAACCGAGGTTAGGGGGTGGAAAGAAGTACCAATCAAAAACGAGAAAGAGATAAATACAAAAATCAAGAATACCTTTGTTCGAAGTGTCGTTCTTGCGACCATTTTTAGGATCTCTTTATCAGGCTCATCACCCATAACCACAGGGGTCTTGAAGTTCTCAAGGAATTGAAGCGTAGCTCTCTTGGCAATCTCAAAACCATCAACTAAGACACGTGGATGCATTCCTGATACATGTATACACCTTCGTTAGGATTCAGGACTATTTCTCACTGCAAAAGTTTAAAAAACTTTATACTGACACCATTTGTAATTCTTACGGATTCAGTTTCAAACAAAACATAGCAAAACAAAGTCGCTGAAGATCACTTATTGGTACACATTCATACGCCAAACTCAACAAATAAACTGAGAAAACAAAAAGAGTCAGAACCCAAAAGCAAGAACTTAAAACAAGAGTAGAAAGCCGTATAACTAATGAACTAATTATACAAACTAGGTAAGTAGTTTCAGCTAACATAGCGACTCACTCACCTTCATCAATGCATCGTTCGGACTGCTTCATGAGCTCACCAATGAAGATAACAGTGGAAGTAGTACCATCACCACTAATGTCATCCTGCGCAACAGCTGTCCTCGCAATCATAATAGCCGTCGGATTCTGAATTTGCTGCAACAATCAAGAAGTAAGCATGTAAGCATACTTTTACCTAATCAAAATCAATCAAATCACATGAACCATAGCACATTCAGTTCCTACTACTACAAGACGCAAGTCACAGACTTGTGAGCACCCTTCACTACTAAACACACAATCCAGACTCACCATCTCCTTCAGTAGAGTGTTCCCGTCCTTGGTAAGCTTGATGTCTCCCGATCCACCAACAAGCCTACATTGATTAAAACAAACAAATCGGAGAGTAAACAAACAAACAACTAACTACATCTGGAAAGTGAAGAGAATATACATCTTGATGGTTCCCTTAGGACCGAGATTTGATTTGAGTACATCTTGCAAGCCCTTGGCGGCGTTGATTGTCATATGAAGCGCCGCCGTTTTGTTGAGCACCTCGGCGTTAGGGTTCAGAACTCGTACAGACATTTTCGAGGACTTTAACGTTCGTGCGGGATCAGAGTAGGAAGAGAGGAGCTGGAGAGTGAGAGCTTGAGCTTGCGAGAGAGAGAGAGAGAGAGAGAGAGAGAGAGAGAGAGATTTTATTAGGGCAAAAAGAAGTGGGGAAAGAGAGACTCTAACTCGCTGAGAGACTCCCATTTGACTAAATTACACTTTTACCCACAATATAATACTTATTACACTTTTAGCCTTATTTTCATTGAATCTTTGCAAATAGATTAATTTCAGAATTCACCCCCCCCCCAAAATAACTTACAATTTTATTAGTACTAATCATTTGAAACTAATTTTTGTTTAAACTTACATAAATTTCAATCTAACATTAGTTTTTACTGTCGAACACGTATTAGTAAAACAGTGTCATTCTATTAAAATTCATTAAAAAAAATATGATAAATATTTTGCGGTATTTAATCATAAATATGAGATAGTTTAAAACAGTACAAACTGAACAACCAAAACCATGTTTTAATTTTTTTGTCTAAAAATTAGTTCTATACATTAAAAAATTAGTTTGTCGAATACAAGCGTCCTAAACAAAAAAAGATTATGGATGCTTATTGGTTCAGTGGTTTGACTAAAAGTTTATTACTGAATCTCATAGAATAAGATGAGAAGAGATTGGAATGTAACTGATAATTTGCCATTTTGGCCAAGGTATCTACTACCATATTTCCTTATCTTTTCGAGATTGAATTGGCATTTTTTGTATGGATCATAGGATCATATTATTGAAAGTGATTTATGGTTAGGATTACAAAAACACAAGATATATATATATGAGTATCATGCATCCTAAACATTTTAGTGCACATCCAACTCATGGTTTAAGCTTTATAACCTAATGCAATTTCCAACAACAGATGCAACATATTTGATGCAACACAGTTGATACAGCGTGCTTGGTGCGGCAGCAACTCCAAATTCAAAACATATCAAGAGAACTCTATATTGTAACACTCTTTTCCGTGAATTATTGTGGTGTTTGCATATGTTGGACTCGCTCCTCCAAGCAAAATATGTATAATATGACCGATCGAATAGAAACAAAATAAAAGACAGGTTGTGGATATAGACGTCACGAAATTAACTTACTGATATGGATACCAACTTGTTTGTTCTTTTTGACATTCCATATGAACAAGCCCCGTTAAAAAAGTGAGAAAAGAAGAAAAAGACAAGAATAAAAATCATCTTCTTTAGTGCATTTGGAAGTCCAGGACCATACATTAACTAAGTCAACTACTCTCCTCTTTTTGAGTCGATTTAACTGTTTTCGTGTGAATTACACACAACCTTAAGCTTTGTGGAAGAGATACTTCCCATCTTAATAACCTATCTTCCATTTACAAATTAACCAAAAATAAAATTTATACAATACCTATGTATCTGTAGGTATTAAAAGAGAGTTTTTTTTTGGGTAAGCAAGAATGAAAGGTAGTTAGCATATTAATCTCTTCGTATAAGTATATAACTGGCATATTAAGTACAACTAGAGCTTGATCCGCGCATCCGCGCAGGTGTTAGTTTTTTGATAAATGAATATTTATTTGTATAAGTGATAATATATATTTTAAAATTTACCCGTTTAATTTTTTTTTAATATGACATTTATAAACACAATAATTTTATAGTTTATATTGAGTAGTTTTATTTTATCATGTAAACCCTTAATTATATAATCCATTTATTTAGAATACGACCTGTAAAATCACACAAATGTATTTTTATTTTTTATGGATCAAAATTTTATGATTATATATAATAAAATTATTGTATAAACTGTTTTTATGGATCAAAATTTTATGATTATGTATAATGAAATTGTTGTATACTATTTATTATGTATATGTGGAATTAGTAAAATAATTACCGTATAATGTATGTAATTACGAAATGTATATATGGAATTAATTATTTTCAAATACACATATGTATAATAAAAAGGAAAAGACAAAAAATATTAAAAGTTAGGTTTATTAATTATTGTTGCCATGATTTTTTAGTTAGAATTTGATTTTGGAAATACATTAATTGAAGAGAAAAGACAAAAATCCTAAAAGATAGATTAATTAATAACTTCAGTGGCATGCCATTGTAAATATAGTGGAAAACTAAAGGATAATCTAATTTTGTACTCCTATTTTAATAGATTAGATATTTCACAACTTAAATGGATTCATTAATATGTGTAAACTTTATACCTAAAAGTTTAGATAACCAGAACTGGTTTAGTTTGACCTAAAATTTAACCCTTGTTTGTTTTATCCAATAAAAAGTTTTTAGTTGTATGGGTCTCTGTCATGGAGACAAATTTACCAAAGTCAACCATAAGAAAAATAATAGTGCAAGAAAACAAAAGGTAGATACTAGACGACAAAATATATCTTAAGCTCTCAATATCATTAACAGCAAAGAAGGAGCACTGGGTACATGATAGTGAAATACAAGCCATTACAACATAAACCAAAAGCTTATATAACTATATATCAAAACAACATAATACAACAGGAGGAATCAGACTAGTTTATAGTTTATACTAATCACATCCATTGAAAACACTAGAAAAGCAACTCTTAATTACTTTAATGTCTTGATTGATTTACTTAAAGGTTCCTAAATGCTTTAGCGAAAGATTATGGATGAATGAAGTTGCGGAGACGACACATCATGTCGTGGATTCGATCACGTGACACCGAAGATTTGTCGAGAATATGAAAAGCGTGACCAACTCCTCCATGAATGATACCTTCAACTCTCTTTCCATGGCTTCTCATCATTTTACACATCTCCATGTTCCTATCTTTTAGTATATCAAACTCAGCCATAAACACCATCGTCGTCGGTAACCTCGCCGATGAACTTATCGGAGGGTTGCACCAAGGATGGTCTCTACTGACGCCTCGCGGCAGAGCGAGACGCCAGTACGTGTCCGAAGCTGAGAGAGTCAACGCTGATGACTTGGAGTGTTGTTGTTTCTCCGAGAACGTTCTTGCTTCGCCGCCGAAGAAAGGGTGGATTAGTATAACGCCTTTGAGGTTTGAAGTGTTTGTGATTTTGAGGGCGACTTGATAAGCTACGTTGGCTCCGGCGCTATCTCCGGCCAAGAAAACGTTCGAGAGATCACACTTATTCACCCAAGAATATCCTCCGTTAGATCCTTGCTTCATCAACCACGAGACAACGTTAATTCCGTCGTCGTACGCCGCCGGGAGACGGTGTTCAGGGGCCAAACGGTAGTTTACCGAAACGATGACGCAACGGGCTTTAACGGCGAGGTCGGTCAAGAAGTCGTGGTAGCAGCTCCAAGCGGCGGAGCCAACGCAGAAGCCGCCTCCGTGGAAGTAAACAAGGAGAGGGAGAGTAACGGAGGGCGAGAAGGCTGCGGCGTCGGGGATGTAGACACGTGCCCACGTGTCGTTGGATAGTTTGATGTCAAAGGCTGTAACCTTGGCAGATGGATGAACGGTGGCTGAGACGGTGGGGACTATGGGAGGTCTCTCGACGCAACCGTCGTTGAAAACTTTGATGAGTCCTTCGATTTCTTCAACGATGGGACCGTGACGGTGGTTGTGAGATCCACCACGGCGGTTGTCGGATGATTGGTGGTTGTGAGTGAAGGAGAGAGCTGCCATTAGTTCTTTTTTTACTTTGGAAGTGTAGTATTGCTGGTAGGGTTTTAGTTGCGTGAGATGCAATGAGATGAGATTCATTCAAGCTCTTTATATAGAGGATAGTTTATATAAATGCTGTAATTTTGTAAAAATGATGGTTTTTTTTTAAGTATTGCATCTTTTTTTTTGTCACAAAAAAAGTATTGCATCTATATAGTAAATTATGGAGATGAAAATAATAGATCCTTGATGTAGTTCACGTGGGTGAATCTTCACCGGCCACTCCAAAGCCGTCCATATTATATTATGGCTCTTCCTTCTTCTTCCTTTTTTTTTAATCAACCACGAATCATAGTTAGAAGATTTTGTTTAGGAATATTAAATATATTACAACTAGGATAAGACGCGCAGGGTGAATTTTTATGATAAATATTTAAAACATATAGTATTGATAAATAATGTCACGTCACTCGGTTTATTTACAGCTTCGGTATAAGTTTGGTTGGGTTTATTTTGGTATAAGAGAATCTTAACTATGCTCAACCCAAAATAGTTTGATTTGGTTCAGTTTTACTTAGGTTTGATTTGTGTTCAATTTTGTTTTAGTTTGGTTTGGTTTGTGTTTAGTGCGGTTTAATTTAGTTTTGTTTGTGTTTGTTTATTTCAGTCGACTAGTTTTCTTTTTGTAGTTTTGTTCTACTTCAGTTACAAAAATATAATTTATAAAAACATAAACAAATCATCATTTGACATTAAATCATTATTTTCTTCACATTTAATTTTAAAGCTAAAGATAATTTTATATTACTATATTCAAACCTAATATAATTAACTATAATAAGTAGATTTCTGATTTTGATGTTAATCTATGAAATTCTTTTTTTTTTAAATTGTGTTTATTTTATTCATTTAAAAGTAAAATGTATAATTTTTTTAATCGTTTAAGTTTTTTTTTTGACTATCGATTAGAAACTTTTAAAAAACTAACTTGCAGTCTCTTGGCCAGTATAAGGAGCCAACCAACTTGGTGCAAAGCAGTTGACGAAAGAGGATCCAAATACGCATGATCTTCCATTTTTATCAATGATTAAATTTATTAAATTTTAATATTATTATCATGTTTAACTAATATAAGTAAAAACACTTCAGCTTCGGCTTGGTTCATAAAATGAACCAAAATAAACCAATTTGATTGATAAAATCTTAATCAAATAGTCTAGACATATACTTTAGTTTTTAATTTGTTTGAATTGGTTGGGTCAGTTTGGTTTGGGTCGGTTCATTTTTTTTGTCCATACTATTAACTAATGTTCTGAATAATACAATTGAATAAAAAATGATCAATTGTATAGTAGCTTAATAACATTTATTATAAGATTTGGTATATATATTAACAAAGATGCGCAAATTAAATTTTGGAGAAACTACTACAAAAAGGGTCAATCGATGCATGCATGCAATACATGAACTTTTCATTATAATAAAAACTTCTCAATTATAGCAATCAATCAAAACAATCAAAAAACTTTTTATTATACAAATCTATACTTACAGTATAACAATCATTCAACAATATTTTATGGAATAATGTATACAACTGACGAAAGCTCATTTATGTCAACACAATATGGAATATATGTGAATTATTCAAAATTTTAAAATTCCAACTATGAATGATCCATATAAAAGTATTTTTCACGTATAGAAAATATCATTTGGCAAAAAAAATATATTTGATGTGAAACTATATACATAGTAACAAATTGTTTGAATCACACACTTCTAGATTTAAGTAATAAGCACTATTTACATCTTTCGTATTAAAAATATTATATATGTACATCTGTATAATTTAAGAAAGTTTCACTTACGAAAGATATTCTTAAATGTAATGGTTGCACGTATAGAAATAGCAAGGATTAATATTTTATGTTACAACTATACATTAACAAATCGCATCTTTTATTTCCTATACAATCAACTTCTATTAGATTTAAGTCTTAAACTATATAGACTTCAACCGTATGAGAACCAGACGATTCATAATCCACCCCAAACCATAAATTACTGGTAAGGTTCCATATTGAACCGATCGATCCACAATTATGTATACGATACACTATGGTATTCATGATTATGTAGCAATACACACTATGGTATTCATGATAATGTATTAAGTATAATATATTACGTGTTAAAAAAATTCTTGAATGGTTGAGTATAAAATGATAATTAGTATACATGTACATGTACATGATATTTTCCATCAAAGACAATTAGATTATTTTTTTCCAAAGCTTTATAACTTGTACGTAATGGCTCCAAAAAAATTTGATACAGTTTTTACAAACGAATACATTTGGACTTGAATTATTATATGTTAATATATAGTTACGCTTACATGTAGTATGCACACCATCCATTAATTAAAGCGCATGGTATAAATAATACGGTTATAGGTCCATCGAATTGTATTTCTCGTTAGGGATGTATAGTTTTAGATTATGATTTGCCAAAACTCTCTAAAATTCAGCCACGTCAGCAATAAGAGAGCTTAAACAACTGCCACATAGGATGAGGTCTCTTTTTAATTAATACAAACTTAAGGTTATAACTATTTAAAAGATTCTCAATTAATATATAGGGGATATTACTCGAGAGATATAAAAAACATACAAATTTATTTAGGTCCGTATAGTAGTTATAAAACCAAGTGATCCGATCTATCATAAACTTGTTAGAGCATCTGCATCAGTGAATCCGGGTTCACAAAATATGTTTTTATTATTATTATTTTTGTTTGATTTTTGTTTTAAAAAAAAAGTTTAATTAATCGGATCAATCGCGGGCCGCCACGTGCTGTGGGGTCCGCGCTACAGTGAAGATCCAGGTTCAATGCAGTGAACCCCATAGAAGGAGTTCACAAAGTATTTTTTTATTATTTTTTTTTCTATTTGATTTTTGTTTAAAAATAAAAAGAAAAATTAATTAATCGGACCAATCGCAGATCGCCACGTACCTGGGGTCTGCGCTACAGTGAAGATCCGGGTTCAGTGCAGTGAACTTCCAAGAGACAGGTTTACTTCTTTTGTTTATTTTAATATATTTTTTTTGAAAACTATGTAAACTTTCCATGGAATTCACTGATGCAGATGTTCTTAGTTTAGTTAGTTATAACAACCTATTTTGTAAAATAAGAAGGGATCATATGAAAAGTAAAATATATTTTGTATGGTAGCAAAACAATATATATAAATATTAGAATATGATGAGTTATGACCAGGACTTAAAAAGCCTGAAACAAGTTCACGATTGAATACAATATCATAATCAATGTGTGAAAAGAATAACATTACACAAAGAAACTATACCAAATTCACGTGGAAAATTTTCATATTAAACGGAATATTGCGCTAAATAAAAACAAATTATGCTTACATGAAAACATTGAAGAGCTATATCCTAAAAGAATAATCAACATTATTGCCAGTCGTGGTATTATGAATAGTTAAATGACTGTAAGTTGAGTTTCAGTTGATTTGATACCAAACAATTCGTGTTGTTACATCACTTCTTATTTGTATCATTACAAAGTGGAACTCAGACTGTTGTTGTCCTTTTCGAAAAATGCCAATTCTTATGTATTTATCTACATAATTATCCAATAACGATAGACTAGTGGGTATAAAACAGAAAATATATCATTCTCATAAGTGTAATCTTCTTTCATTTGTGAAAATAGGTTTTCTTATTAGAATCTCCATTTTAAGTGTTTAGGGCAAATAAATCGCTTTTAACTATTTTGGAGATGAATAGTTCGTTATTCCGGCTCATCTTTCATATATTAACTAGAAAATAAAACATATGTTATATTATATCATATAACTAGTAATTTATATGCATGCATAATAATCAATAACAGTGTGAAAGTCTTTTTTTCTTTATTTTTCATAGAGGACTAAACAGAAGTAGAGAAGTCAAAAGAACATCAAGTCGGCAAAGATTCCATGGGCAAGTACAATTCACAAATCTTCTAAAATTCTTATGATATATTCCTCCCCTCGAATATTCTATTACATTTTTTGTAATTGTTTTTAGTTTTTTCCATTGGTAAAATGTTATCGTAGCAGATTTTAACATTAAACTTGCAAGTTACAAGTTACGACGGCATGAATTCCCATGATTTTTTCTAATAATTAAGTATTAATTCACACGTACATAACTCGACTGTAATTTGAGTGTTGGTTAATAGCTTTGATCATGCTTTCGCCGAGTAGCGAGAAGCAGCATTACAAACCGTGTGAGAAATCTGTTGGAGAAAGTTACTTTTGCCTAAGTTTTATCTTTGTAAATATTCTTAGCTTTCCTTATATTCTCTTTGAACGCACCAAATGAGATTTTTCGATATCAAAGAATATTTACTTCTCGTATTCTTCCTCCCATCGTTAGCTTCGTAGAAAGAGCCTTTCCCAAAAATATGGTCTCACTGGAAAAATATAAATTCAGAAAGTGCTTTGTTTAGCCAAAAGGTAGACTAATTACAGCCCCCCTCCCGAAAAAGATAATTATTCAATGGTACTGTTTTTAGATGGAGATAATAAACAACTAAACAATTATTTATTCCTTTTTTGTTTCCTTAGTCAGTACAAGGTCATATGAAAGCTGCAAATAATCACACTAAATTATAGTGTTTTTGGAAATGATTTTTTTTTTGGTAAGGGAAGGTAGTATACACATCAATCAATCACCCCAACTGTGTGTAACCAGAGCAAAAGAAACTACGTTGCAAAAAAGACTACGTTGCAAAAGAAGACATTTAGAGCAACTCCAATGGTGTTACCCACCATTGGAATCCTTAGATATATTATAATAATTTTTCTTTTTTTTTCAATAGTTAAGAACTCTTAACATAATTATAGGTCCAATGGTATTATCTAATATGGAATCCTTAGAATTTTTTTTTTCTTAATCTTAGAAATTTAAAAATTTAAAATTTAAAATTGAAAATGTATTTGACTCAAACCGATACAGACCTTAGAGAGGAGGGATGAAATGAGATAATCCGGTCCAGTACGGAGCTCAACTTTGGGCGCTGAAACGGAGCTTACCACGAGTCTCCTCCTGCTCCGAGAATTGGCTTTATACGGAATTGAGTATTGGAGTGAAAGGCTTGTGCGCTTCGAGGAACGGATCTGAATCCTGGGCTCGGAGAATGACGACGCTATTGTAAAGAAAGAAGCAGTCGTAGCCATTGTTGCTCTAGAAAGAGAGAGAGAGTGAAGCAGATAATGTGGAAGAGACAAGGTGGAGATGAAGAACACGTACACTTTCAGCTGACCAATCAAAGTGTGCCAGCACAATAAGGATTTCCGTATTTTAATCCTTAATTAAGGATCATCCTTAACTTTATCCTCCTTTTTTAATATTTCTTTAATCAAAAAGCATTAAGGATTGTTCCTAAGGATTGCCTGATTTATAGCGTTGTACATGCTCTTAGTTCTCGATAGAAAATAGATGTAACCACTACAAGCCAAGAAAGAAACTCATAGTGAGAGATAGTTTGGTTTAGACTAAACCGTTTAGTGGTGTTATTCTCGTCGAGACTCGTGCTTGTAACCGAGAAGATGGTTAGCAGCCACTTGTACGTTCTTGTTGCAAGCGAAGTACGCCACCGCCGCATCACCTCTTTCAAATCCCAATGCTTCCAGCTGTTTTAAAGCAAAAACACACGTATTATGATTATAGTAACGAATCCAAATGAAGTTGAATTTTCTAAGAAACCAAGAGTAAAAAACACATAGAGCAGACCCGTTCGATTAATTCATAATCCTCAGGGGTGGCGACTTCAACTTTGGTTTCTTTAGACTCTCCTACTTGGTTGCCACTGAATCACACAACAACAAACAATCCACAAGAACTTAAACTCAAAAGAAAGCTCAGTTCATTTTTACTACCAACATTAATTATGGTAAATTTTGTACCCATCTCCTCCTCCGTTGTTTGGTTCATTGGTTTGGTCTGCTTGGAGCTCCTTAGGAGGCTGCACAACTTGGGTTTCTTCAGAATCTCCCACTTGGTTGCCACTGAATCACACAACAACAAGAAAGATCAGTTAATTTCTATATCATTTTACTACTAACATTATGGCTTTTAACTTTTAAGTTCCGTACCCATCTCCTCCGTTGTTTGGTTCCTGAGGCTGCTCCAATAATAAGCGTAAGAAGTCTGCTTTGTTGTCTTGAATCAACTGAAAGAATGGCGGATTTTGTTCCTTTAGCATCAGTAAAAAATCCTGCAACAAGATCCAACAAAACCAAATAAAAAACTTTGCATAATAAATCATTTGCATTCCCTTTTTCTTTTGTTGCATTTTTGGCTTTTACCATTAGGAGACTAGGGTCTGACTGCACCAGAGGTCGTAGATGCTCAAACTAGTTGTCACAACGTACAAAAAAAAAACTAGTTAGATCTCCACCAATTTAATCATCTCTATCTCCTTTGATCTTTCAAGTAAGACGAAGAACTGGAAACAGCTCAATACCTCTGGAGTGTGGCGCAAGGAATCAAGTGACCATTCTAGGTCTGCTTCTGCAGGTTCTTGAGTTTGCTCCTGTGTGCCCTTTTCATTACATTTTATTCTCAGTCTTCAGGTTATACATACCCTTTTGCTTCAACAAATTTAGTGTATTTACCTCCGTTGTGTAATGATCTTCACTCTTCACCGGGATCCCCTTTTTTAAGAAAAACTTGTCAGTCTTCAAACTCCACATTACCTTACAATATATGGGCACATGGTTCTGAAGAAGAACTCACAAAGTAAATATATTCCAAAGCTTTATTAAGGTCATCATATGCCAAACAGAGTGCATAGGCAACCGCTTCACGGCTCCAGGCTCCACGGACCATCTCAAGAATCTGCTGAATGTTACTCTCTGAAATACTTTCATAGTTCCCATTTGATGCAGCATCCCAAGCAGGTTCAGTAGGAGTTACAGGAGTCTCAGTTTCAGTTGAAGAAGGATGCGCTGCATGAACCTAAATCAAATCTCGAGTTATTATCATTCATTAAACACAAGGTAGACATAGTTGAGAAACATAACAGTCTGCATTCACTTCAGAATCAAAAGATGCAAAAGGTACAAGAATCTTTTGGTTAGATGATAACAATAGTACCAACTCACCAGAGCAGTAAGGCTAGCAGGTGCAGTGGACGTTCCAGTAGATGCAGGTTTTTTCTACATTTATAAGTCCGACCATGCACAAGATCAATAAGCTAAACTCTAGACCATATAAACTTTCGTTACCATTTTACCAAACCGAAGCACACACCTTTATAACGCCAATAACGCTTTTCTCGGAAACGTTGTTAGCTGCTAGTGTTGTTTCATCTTTAAGCACTTTCCCTTTGTGAATAAGCACTTGTTCTGCAGCAGGATATGCAGTAACTCCCATCACGGTCTCTATGTTCTTCTTCACATCACCAACCTGATCACACACATATATATTTTGTATCTAAACCGTCAGTCACTCAGCTACTTAACTTTGCCAAGAAACGAAACCCTACAAGCAGCTTTGCGTATCAGAGTTCACATTGACGAAAGAGCACGTGATTCAAGACTAACTTGTCAACCAAGAAAGAGTGATCAATATTATACCGTAATGAACAAGAAATCGTATATGAATCTCAACTGTGCAAAGGAACGGTTTGAGCAAAGATACTTGAGAATCTACGTACCGAATCCTCGGGACTGACTTGGATCTCGAAGCGAGCACCCTTCAGATTTTTGACAAATATCTTCATCTTCTCGTTCACCGAGGAGCCGAAGAAGATTCAAGTTCGAGAAAAACGGCGAGACTCTGTTTCGCTGAATCGCCGTCGGCAACAAAGTTCCGAGCTGAGAAGAAGAAGCGGGTAAGTAGGAGAGTGACGACGAGAAAGGAGAAGGAGAAAACTTATACGCGCGCATTCACTACGTTACCTCCTTCGCATGGTTTATATAGCCTGTCCCTGATAATTATTTCTCTATCCATCCAATACGAGCTTGACACGTGCTAATCTGGTGACTATGTTTCTTTTCCCGCTTCTCTTTTAGTTTTAGGTTTTAAAATGTAGTTATTTGGCTTATCATTCCATTCTATCTATTTAAGGTTGTTTATCATTATTTGATTAGAAGCAGTACATAATCATCTGAAAGTATATAATTTTCTATAGATGTGGTGCTCTAATTCCATCTTTACTTTAAAAAAAAACAAAACAAATCATTTAGACGTGTATCTGTAATCATCTGGAAAAGTATTCCAAGTTAACTTTCACAACAACAAAAGAAAAAGAATCACAGTATTCCAACTGTGTAACCAGAGCAAAAGAAACCACGTTACAGAACAATGACATTTGCTTATCGATAGAAAAAAAAAAGTATGCAACCACTAGGTCCACTACGAGCCAAGAAAGAAACTCATGGTTTAGTGGTGTCATTCTCGTCGAGGCTCGTGCTTGTGCTTGTAACCGAGAAGATGGTTTGCAGCCACTTGGAGGTTCCTATTGCAAGCGAAGTACGCCACCGCCGCATCACCTCTCTCAAATCCCAATGCTTCTAGCTGTTTTTAAAGCAAAAACACACGTATTATGAATATAGTTATAACGAATCCAAATGAAGTTGAATTTTCTAAGAAACCAAGAGTAGAACACATAGACCAGACCCGTTCGATCAATTCGTAATCCTCAGGGGTGACGACTTCAACTTCGGTTTCTTTAGACTCTCCTACTTGGTTGCCACTGAATCACACAACAACAAACAATCCACAAGAACTTAAACCCAAAAGAAAGCTCAGTTCATTTTTACTACCAACATTAATTAATTATGGTAAATTTTGTACCCATCTCCTCCATTCTTTGGTTCGTTGGTCTCGACTGCTGGGTGTTCACGAGGCTGCTCCATTTCGGTGCCGCTGAAAATCCACAAAAATTACTTAACGAAGAGCTCTAGTTCAATTTAGGATCTCAGTCTCTGAATCATAAACTAAGAACAATGTTTACCCTGTTCCTCCTTCACGTAGTAAGCGTAAGATGTCTGCTTTGTTGTCTCGAATAAACTGAAAAAATAGCGGATTGTCTTCATGTACCATCTCCACAAAATCCTGCAGCAAGCAAATATTCAACAAAACCAAATAAAAAACTTGAGAAGCACAATATATTCATTTGCATTTTCTTTTTTTCTATGTTGCATTTTTGGTTTTACCTTAACGATACTAGGGTGTGATCGCGCCAAAGCTCGTAGATACTCGCGATCGTACTAGTTGTCACAACGTACCCAAAAAAAAATAGTTAGATCTCCACAAATTTAATCTCTCTCTCTCTATTTTGTTCTTTCAAGTAAGAAGTACAGGCTCAATACCTCTTGAGTGTAACGCGCGAAATCAAGTGACTGTTCTAGGTCGGCTGCTGAAGGACGTTCATCAGGTTCTTGATGAGTTTCACCCTTTTCATTACATTTTTATTCTCAGTCTTCAGATTTACACATACCCCTCTTGCTTCAATAAAATTTAGTGTATTACCTCCGTTATGAAAAGATCTTCAATCTGCACCAGGAGCTCCTTTAAAAGAAACAAACTTATCAGTCTTAAGACTACTTATTCCCTTACTATAAATGGGCACAGGGTTCTGAAGAAAACTCACAAAGTAAAGATATTCTAAAGATTCAACAAAACCAAATAAAATACTAGAGATTGGCATTATTTTTATCTTTTGTTGCATTTTGGTTTTACCTCTAAGAGACTAGGGTCTGACTGCACCCGAGGTCGTACATTCTCGAACTAGTTGTCACAACGTACAAAAAAAAACTAGTTAGGTAGATCTCCATCAATTTAATCTCAATCTCCTTTGATCTTTCAAGTAAGAAGAACTAGAAACGGGTTCAGGTTCATGAGTTTGATCATTTATGCCCTTTTCATTACAGTTTTTCTCAGTCGTCAGTGTACAAATATACCCTATTGCTTAAACAAAATTTAGTGTATTACCTCTGTTATAGAAGGATATTCACTGTCCACCGGCAACCCCTTTTTTTAAGGAAAAAAAAAATTATGATCAGTCTTCAAACGATATATTTTACCTTACTATGGGCAAAGGGTTCTGAAGAGAACTCACAAAGTAAATATATTCCACAGCTTTATCAATGTCATTATATGCCAAATAGAGTGCATCCTCAACCAGGTCACGCTCCCACTCTCCTCCGGACATCTCAAGAATCCACTGAATGTTATTCTCTGAAATACTTTCATACTTCACATTTGATGCAGCAGCATCTCAAGTTACTATCACTCACTAAACAAAAGATATAAAGGTACAAGAATAATTAATGAAAGCAATGATACCAACTCACCAGAGGTTTAAGGCTAGCAGATGCAGGTTTTCTCTACATTAATAAGCCCCGACCATGCACGCACAGATCAATAAGCTTATATAAACTCCAGACCATAAAATTTAATTTACCATTTACCAAACCCTTAGCACATACCTTCATAACGCCAATAGTGCTTTTCTCGGAAACGTTGTTAGCCTCTACTGTTGTCTCATCTTTCAGCACTTTCCCCTTGTGAATAAGCCTTTGTTCTGCAGCAGGATACGCATTAACTCCCAGCACCGTCTCTATGTTCTTCTTCACATCAGCAACCTGATAACGCTCACATATATATTTTTTGTATATAACCATCAGCTAAATCAGCTACTTCACGAAAACGGAACAATATCAATACAGAGGAGACGCATGGATCTAAGAAACGAAACCCTACAAGCATCTTTGCGTATCACTTTCAGAGTTCATATTGACGAAAGAGAACATGATTCAAAGACTCTAGAGTATTACTCTCTATAGAAACCACCAAAAGTAACTAACTTGCCGATCAAGAAAGAGTGATCAATATTCTACCGTAGTGAACAAGAAATAGAACGAAAGATATGAAACTCAACTGTGAATTTACGTACCGAATCCTCGGGTTTGACTTGGATCTCGAACCGAGCTCCCTTCAGAGTTTTGACGAATATCTTCATCTTCTCTTTCACCGGAGAAAGAAAAGACTTCAGTTCGAGAAAACCGGCGAGATACTGTTTCGATGAATCGCCGTCGGTAACAAACTTCCGAGCTGAGAACTGAGAAGAAGCAGGTATGTATGTGAGTGACGACGAGAAGGGAGAAGAAAACGACTGAACCTATACGCGCGCTTTCACTACGTTACCTCCTCTGAGATAATTATTTCTCTAATCATCCAAGTGACACGTGTTAATCTGGTGACCTACGTAAATAATAAATCGAGGGTGTGTATATCTTTCAATGTTTTTCTTTTCCCTCTTCACGTTTCAGTTTTAGGTTTAAAAACGTAGTATCTTATCATGCAATTCCATCTATTTTAGGCAGTTTATCATTATAACAAGCAAGTATATACAATCATCTGAACGTATATAGTTCATCTTTATTTAAACAAAAATGGAAAACAAATCACTTACGCCTGTTATTTGTGATGATCTGGAAAAATATTCCAAGTTTACTTTTGCAACATCAAAATAAAAAATCACTTAGATCTCACTAAATTGTTTCTCAAGGCATTCAATCTCTGCTTCAACACGGGTTTTCGCTTCTGTATCTTTTGCCGTTTCAACTTCGGTTTCCTCAGACTCTCCTCCCACTTGGTTGTCACTGAATCACACAACAACAAAGAATCCACAAGAAAGCGCAGTTAATTTCTGCATTATTTTACTACTAACACTACTTATGGTAAATTTTTGTACCCATCTCCGTTGTTTGGTTTGTTGGTTTGGTCTGCTTGAGGCTGCTCAACTTCGGTTTCTTCAGACTTTCCCACTTGGTTTCCACTGAATCACACAACAACAAAGAATCCACAAGAAAATCTCAGTTAATTTCTATATCATTTTACTACTAACATTATGATAATTAAGTTCAGTACCTTTCTCCTCCGTTGTTTGGTTCGTTGCTTTGAAAGTGTAAGACGTCGTCGTCTTGGTGTTCCTGAGGCTGGTCCAGTACTAAGCGTAAGAAGTCTGCTTTGTTGTCTAGAATAAACTGAACCAATTGCGGATTGTGTTCCTCTATCACTTCCAGAATTTCCTGCAGCAAGCAAAGATTCAACAAAAGCCAAAACAAAAACTTGAGCATAGTAAATCATTTGCATTTTTTGGTTTTACCTCTAGGAGACTAGGGTCTGATTGCACCAGAGGTCGTACATACTCAAACTAGTTGTCACAACGTACAAAATAACTAGTTAGATCTCCACCAATTTAATCATCTCTATCGCCTTTTATCTTTCAAGTAAGAGGAAATGGAAATAATAGCTGACTACCTCTGGAGTGTTGCGCAAGGCATCAAGTGACCATTCTTGGATTGCATCTTGAGAAGCTTCAGGTTCTTGAGTATGCTCCTGTGTACCCTTTTCATTATACTTATTTTCAGTATTCAGATTATACATACCCTCTTGCTTCAATAAAATTTAGAGTATTACCTCCGTTTTGTGAGGATCTTCACTCTGCTCCGGCAACCCCTTTAAAAATATATAACTTATGATCAGTCTTACAACTACACATTCCCTTACTTTGGGCACACAACGTTTAGGGTTATGAAGAACTCACAAAGTAAAGATATTCCACAGCTTTATCAAGGTCATTAGATGCAAAGTAGAGTGCATAGGCAACCGCTTCACGGCTCCAGGTTCCACTGACCATCTCAAGAATCTGCTGAATGCCACTCTCTGAAATACTCTCATAGGTCATATTTGATGCAGTTGAAGAAGGATGCGCTGCTTGAACCTAAATCAATCTCAAGTTATTACCACTCAGTAAAAACAAAGTAGACATAGCTGAGAAACATAACAGACTGCATTCTCTTCAGAATCACAAGACGTCACGTAAGGTACAAGAATCTTAGGTTAAATGATAACAATGATAATTACCAACTCACCTGAGGTTTAAGGCTAGCAGATGAGGTAGACGTTACGGTAGATGCATGTTTTCTCTACAATATAAGCCCCAACCATGCACATATCAATAAGCTAAACTCTAGACCATAAACTTTCATTACCCTTTACCAAACCCTAAGCACACCTTCATAACGGCAATAATGCTTTTCTCGGAAACTTCGTTAGCCTCCATCGTTGTTTCATCTTCAAGCACTTTCCCTTTATGAATAAGCATTTGTTCTGCAGCAGTAACTCCCATCACGGTTTCTATGTTCTTCTTCACATCAGCAACCTAATCACACACATGTATAACCCATCAGTTAATCAGCTACTTAACGAAAACAGAACAATACAGAGGAGACTCATGGATCTAAGAAACGAAACCCTACAAGCAGCTTTGCGTATTAGAGTTCACATTGACGAAAGATCACATCATTCAAAGCTCTAGAGTATAACTCTTTATAGAAACCAACTAAAGTTATTACTTGCCAATCAAGAAACCGTGGTCAATCTTCTACCGTAACCAACAAGGAATCGAACGAACTACCTCCTGGCTACTACCCTAGATATGAAACTCAACTTTGCCAAGAAACGATTTGAGCAAAGATCCTTGAGAATCGACGTACCGAATCCTCGAGGTTGACTTGGATCTCGAAGCGATCCCCCTTCAGCGTTTTGACAAATATCTTCATTGATTCCAGTTCGAGAAAACCGACGAGACTCTGGTTCGATGAATCGCCGTCGGTAACAAACTTCCGAGCTGAGGAGAAGAAGCGGGTAAGTAGGAGAGTGACGACGAGAAAGAAGAAGAAGGAGAAAAGGACTCAACTTATAAGCTCGCCTTCACTACGTTACGTTACCTCCTTCAGATTGTTTATAGTCTGCCTCTGATAATTATTTCTGTAACCATCCAATACGAGCTTCACACGTGCTAATCTGGTGACGTATGTATCAGTCAATGTTTTCTTTTCCCGCTTCCCTTTTGGTTTTAGGTTTAAAATGTAGTTATTTTGGCTTATCATGCAATTTTATCTATTTAAGGTTGTTTTTCATTTATTAGAAGTAGGCCTAATTAGAAGCATTACATAATCATCTGAAAGTATATAAACGCCACCGCTCCAATATCTTAAATGGAGTTCTAAACAGAACAAAAATAGTATTTTAGTAATCTAATTAATTTTTAGTGTTTAAAAAGAATTAAATGGTTTATAAGTGAACTGAAAAGTGTTTTTGTGGTTTCTACAGTATTTCAAAGTGTCTCTTTTGAAAACTTTCGGCGGTCTCTCTCCTAATTTTTACATTTTTTCTTTTCTTTTTGTTAGCTAATTAGATACAAGAACATTTTCAATGAAGGTTTTTATTGGAATTTTCAGAAAAATGTACTCCCTCTATATGCTGTTCTAACTTTTTGTTTTGTATACAAAAAAATGATGTTTTAAGCGAAATGTAGTATATACACGTCAATCATCCCAACTGTGTAACCAGAGCAAAAGAAACCACGTTACAGAACAAGACATTTGGTTCTCGATAGAAAAAGATATGCAACCACTACGAGCCAAGAAAGAAACTCATGGTTTAGTGGTGTTATTCTTGAGACTCGTGCTTGTGACCGAGAAGATTGTTCGCAGCCTCTTGTACGTTCTTGTTGCAGGCGAAGTACGCCACCTCTGCATCACCTCTCTCAAATCCCAGTGCTTCCAGCTGTTTTGAAAAGCAAAACACACGTTTTATGGAATATAGTAACGAGCCAATGAAGTTGAAGTTTCTAAATAAAGCAAGAGAAGATAACGCATAGACAGACCTGTTCGATCAATTCATTATCCTCAGCGTTGGCGACTTCAGCTTTGGTTTCCTCAGACTCTCCCACCACTTGGTTGCCACTGAATCACACAGCAACAAAGAATCCACAAGAACTTATAAACCAAAAGAAAGCTCAGTTCATTTTACTACCAACATTAATTATGGTAAATTTTGTACCCATCTACTCCGTTGTTTGGTTTGTTGGTTTGGTCTGCTTGGAGTTCCTCAACTTTGGTTTCCTCAGACTCTCCTCCCACTTGGTTGTCACTGAATCACACAACAACAACAAAGAACCCACAAGAACTTAAACCAAAAGAAAGCTCAGTCCATTTTACTACCAACATTAATTATGGTAATTCAATTTTGTACCCATCTCCTCCATTGTTTGGTTCGTTGGTCTGGACTGCTTGGTGTTCATGAGCCTGCTCCATTTCGTTGCCACTGAAAATAGACAAAAATATTACTTAACCAAGAGCTCTAGTTCAATATAGGATCCGAGTCTCTGAATCATAAACTAAGACAATGTTTTACCATGCTCCTCCTTGAACTTCAAGTAGTGAGCGTAAGAAGAGAGCTTTGTTGTCTTGAATCAACACAAAAATTGGCGGATCTTGCTCCTCTAGCATCTCTACAAAGTCCTGCAGCAAGATTCAACAAAAAAGAAAACTTGAGCATAATTATCATTAATTTTCATTCCGTTTTTTTCTTTGTTGCATTTTTGGTTTTTTACCTTTACGATACCAGGGTCTGATCGCGCCAAAGCTCGTAGATACTCTTGCTAGTAGTCACAAAGTACCAAGTTAGATCTCCACAAATTTAATCTCTATCTCCTTTGATCTTTCAAGTAAGACGGAACATGAAACAACAGCTCAATACCTCTGGACTGCCGTTGAGGTAATCAAAAAACCGTAGCTCGTCTTCTTCTGTAGGATTTTCATATTCTTGAGTTTGATCCTGTGCGCCCTTTTCATTACATTTTATTTTCTCAGTCTTCCGAATTTACACATATCCTCTCGGTTCAACAAGATTTAGTTTATTTACCTCAGCTATGTAATGATCTTCAATCTGCCTCGGGAGCTCCTTTAAAAAAGTATAACTTATAATCAGTCTTAAAACTAGACATTCTCTTAACTATGGGCACACAACGTTTAGGTTTTTTTAAAGAAAACTCACAAAGTAAAGATATTCCAAGGCTTTATTAACGTCATCATCTGCCAAACAGAGTGCAGAGGTAACCATGTAACGATCCCAGCCTTCTCCGACCATCCCAAGAATCTTCTGAATGCTACTCTCTGAAACTCTTTCACTGGCCACATATGATGCACCAGCCGAGGCACCTTCAGTAGGAGTCTCAGTTGAGGTAGACGTTGCGGTAGATGCAGCTTTTCTCTGCATTTATAAGCCCACCCGAGCACATAACTAACAAGCTAAACTCTAGAAAACATTAACTTTCGTTACCCTAATCACACACCTTTATAACGCCAATAATGCTTTTCTCGGAAACGTTGTTAGCCTCCATTGTTGTTTCATCTTTAAGCACTTTCCCTTTGTGAATAAGCATTTGTTCTTCAGCAGTAACTCCCATCACCGTCTCTATGTTCTTCTTCACATCAACAACCTGATCACATATATATATTTTTTTGTACATAACCAATAGTTAATCATCTACATAACGAGCAACTTAGCGTATCAGAGTTCACATTGACAAACGAGCAAATGTCAAGTTATTAATCGTGCCCGATCAAGAAATAGCGATCAATCTTCTACCGTAATGAACAAGGTATCGAACGAACTACCTTCTACCTAGATGTGAAACTCAACGTACCGAATCCTCGAGGTTGACTTCGATCTCGAAGCGATCCCCCTTCAGCGTTTTGACAAAGATCTTCATCTTCTCTTTCACCGAAGAGCAGAAAGAAAGATTCAAGTTTGATTGCTCCGGCGAGATTCTGTTTCGATGAATCGCCGTCTGTAACTAACTTCCGAGCTGAGAAAGAAGCAGAGGTATGCAGGTGAGTGACGACGAGAAAGGAGAAGCAAACGACTCAACTTGTACGCTCTGGTTCATTATATCACCTAAGTGGTTTATATATAGTCTCCCTCTGCTCATCGTTTCGTCTAGTTTGACACGTGTTATCTGGTGACTGGTTAACATGTTACTGACGTTTTTCTTTTTCTTTATTTAGCCTACGTAAAATTTTCTCTTTTTCCTCTTTTCCTTTGGTATTTATTTTCTACGCGACTTTTTTTCTTTATTTACTATTTTGCCTACGTAAAATGTGATTAGCTTATCATTCAATTTCATCTTATATAAGGCAGCTTCTCATTATTAAAAGCAGTATATAAAGTATATTAGTCATTCTTTATTGGAAAAAAAAAACAAATCACATACGCGTGTATTTGTAATCATCTGGAAAAATATTCCAAGTTTACTTTAATTCAACAAAAAAGAAACAAAACCGCTTAAGCGTATTTGAGTGCTTCACTACAGATCTCATTTATCTGCTTTTCGAGTCTTTCGATCTCTGCTTCGACACGGGCCTTTGCTTGTGCATCCTTTGTCGTCTCTAACGAGCTTTTCAATGACGAGATTTTCCTCAGAAGACTCTTGATCTACATATTCATTTACAAGACTCATATAAGTAAATTAAAAAGAAAAGGCTAGAATCATTTAATAGAATGAGAGCATGATTAGTTGTTTGTTTCAAGAATATTACCTTGCGATGAGGCCATCGATAGAGCCCACCCCTTCGGCATATCTTCTTAACCACTGTCGGACACAGGCTCATCCGTCTAGCCGCTTCTTGAATCGGGAGATGGAAGTGCATGCTAATGTCCTTAAGTTTTAGTTTTCCAGTCCGTTCTCTCTGTTCTTGTCCTCGGCACATATAGATGAAATAACAAAACCCAAAGATCAGTCACTCTCTTCAATAAAATCAGCTAAACTGAATTTTCTTAAAGCACAAGAAACATGTTCTTCAACTACATGCAAACCCTAACAGATTCCTCTCCATAGACCAGTAACTATATTAGTTTCTGTAATAAAATCGTCCAAAAGATTCTTTAAAGTTCTTCTATAAACTTACCATACCCTAAATAATATCTATATATGATTTTATCTAACACTTAAACCTCAATTTAAACACAAAATTCTAAGCACATAGCAAACGGTTCCTTGTAGCACAAGTAACATGTTCCTATCCTATCCTATGATAATAAACTGAGGTATTAGAGACAAAACCTGTATTGCGAGAGGGGTTTGTTTCCGTTTCTTTCCTTTCGACACTGGAGGTTCATCTCTCAACCCAACATACAGCGGCACAGACGGAACGTTAAGGGCTGGATCAGGCACTATAGCCTGACGCATTGGAACATCATCGACCGGTGGCAACGCCAACATAGGCGGCTGGTTATTGGAAAAGTTGGGGTTCATTGCTTGATAGAAATCAGCTTTAGTGTCTTCCACAACCCCAAAACCGCATGCTGCTCTCGCCGCGAGATAATCTTCTATAAACCTCTTCACATCCTCGATAGACAAAAACTTCAAATCAATGGTTTGATATTGCGGTTCGGTAGAACCATCAAGCCGGTGAATCTCGAGAATCGCATGGCAGAAGTACCCTATGCCTCCGTGAAAATCAAGTCTCATCATCTCCTGACCTATAGAACCATGCATAAAATATAACCAATTAAAACATAACCATTCAATAAACAAAATTCTAATATGATTAATATAGCAGTTATTGTACCATTGCTATGGATTAATGTTCGAAGAAGGTTGCAACAAGTGCACACGAGTATGCCGTTGGATACTGTCGGTGTAATCGGCGCTGATGAACCACCACCGGCTTCAACGTTCGGACCGTTTTCAACAAAAACACGAGTACTCACTTCAAGTGTACCAGTTCCACCAACAATGTTACCATTATCATCATTAGTACCAATCTCTCCTAGGATGTTACTGTCCATGTTGTCGTTGAGAAACTCAGATGGAATATCGGACAAGTCCCAAGAGAGGTCAATATCATCGTCAAATGATGTAACAAGAAAATCGTCGGTGTCATCACAGTTAGGGATTGTAAGTGAGAGTTGATTCAACATCTCGGTTTCGATTATATCCGATGTTGCTATAGTAATCGGAGTAGTAGTAGGAGGAGGAAGTGGATTCTCGGTGAAAGCAAAATCCATCAGGTTAGGATTTTGATTAGACATAAGGTTTTGGAGTTCCTCCTCTGAAAAGGGTTCATAGTATGGATCACCATCGTCTTTGTCTTCAAGACCGGGCGGTTTTGGATCATCATCACCCGCCATTTTGTGTTTTTTTTTTCACACAAAAAGAGTGAAACTCTCTCTCAAGCACCGGACGATGCTTGAGAGTTGAAGAACCAAAGAGTGAGTGACAAAAAGTTCTAACGGTTTGATCAGGGGAAAGGTTTTGTAGATGAGAGAGAGAGAGAAGAGAGAATTTTTGGCGGTTAATGGTCGTTAGAGTAAGTTATATTTCTTTCAACAGATGCGTTTGTTCAGTTAATTGTCTTGCCGCGAGAATAACTGTCTTTTTTCTTAGATTTTGTTTTATAACAACACAATTAATTAGTTAATGTACTTGGATCTCACTACGAAGATTCAAAAAACCTATTTCCTAATGATGTGATTTTTTCTGTTAAATAGAAGTAAATTAGTGTGAAGAAAGTTATTCCTACAAATTAACATTTCAAGGATTTTTTTACTTATAAAACTGAGTGGATACATCAGACGGACAGACGTCGGAGAGGCTCCTCGGAGAATCAGCTCGTCTGACCAAAATTTTGATTTAGTTAAATGGATAGTTGACAAATAAAAAATCATGCATCAGTTCCAAGGTCAGGCTATTGGTTGGTTCACTCACAATCCTTTGAAGTTGAAATCTAGTAACCACATCCACATGAATACCCGGTGCATCATGAAAATTAAAACTTCCTCCAGAGCTTTAACATTTGTTTTATGGGGAGTTACTAGTCAAGAGCCCTCGACATAACATGTTCACTTGTGCTATTTTCGGTAACCACATGGAGAGTGACTCAGTTACCACTTTACAAGCTTGACAATTCCAATTGAGGAGCTAGAATATAATAGACAAGGGCAAGGAGTTAAACCAAGATTGCAGCATATGCTATCACTTTGGGGTGCTTCTGCGGCTATGTAAATCGAGGAATTTTTCCCAAAGAACAACCTGATCAAAATGAAGATAATGATAAAGCAGACTCTGATGTGCAAGAATGAATAGAGGCCACAACAATGACTACACTGAAGTAGGAGTAAACATCTCTGTTATTTTCGATACTGGTGAGTTTATTTTCAAAGGGACGGCGATGCACTCGTCCATATAAATAATCACAACATCATAGTTATTTTGGTAACAGATGAGTTAGAAACGAAACAATCTGTTCAACTTCAGTTTTCACCATGACTTTGATATGTAAAAAGTTCAAAGACTGTCGGCAAAATAAAGTAAAGCAAGAAACTCGGTAAGAGAGCAAAAAAGAAGCACTCAACGGTTTCCATTTAAGGCAGACATATGGACTCCACGCTGAAAGCTACATTTAAATTTTTGCTTTTCTCACAATATATGAAAAGAGATCTGGTAAGAACCATAAGTTAAAAGAACAATACGGCGCTTTAATATACAGATTTACTGAAACACAAAAAAAGCACATATACAGAGGTGTTGTTGGAGAGCTTAAACTCAGCCAAGAAGTTAAAGAGGGCGTTTACTAACATACTCAGAAAGAAGATAATTTTATATTACAACGAAACCCAAAAGAGAAGAGAGATACAAACCAGACCTCTTTTCTCAGATAAAATTTTACAGATTCTTCTAAATCTTCTCCTTAATTATTAATGTATAAACAAAACGCTGACTGATCTTCATCTTCATCTCCACCCTCCCTCTCTCTCTCTCAGGAAAAGATGAAAAAACACTAAATAGATATCACAATATTCATTTGCTTCAAAAATGGTAATAGTAATACTAGTAATCAAATCCTTCTCTCTCTGTTAGGGCCTTGGGGTGAACAAACGACTCCGGAATCTCTATATACACTTGTTTTTCGGCTTGTCTACTAAGCCATGGCGGGGATGCTCGAGCTCTGGCGGTCACGGTTCAAGCAATCGAACCCTTCTACTCTAACTGCAGGTGGTTTGAGTCCAAACTTCATCCTAACGCAACCACGAGACGATGATGGAGATGGAGAAGGAAAGGCGGTGGATGAATTGGGCTGAAGCAAAGGAGAGTTGGGCGAGAGTGGGTTGATCTTCTCGTCTCGAAAGCGTGCGTCTTGGGCTAATGGGTTCGCTGCTCTGCTCGGAGGCGAACCGAGAAAGTATGGCCCTATTGTAACATTGTCCTCCTGCAGAGAGAGAGAGAGACATAAGTCAAATGAATCAGAGAAAGATCCTTAATCGAAAATCAGAAACACCAACGCAGCATACCTTTCTACGAATGATGTCTAAAAGCTCTGCACCAGCTTCAGAATCACACAAATCAGCAGCAGCTTGACTACAAATCCATAACAAAAACAGAGTTTGCGGTTAAGTGTTTGGTCCTAAGCACAAAAGAATCTGAGTTAAAAGGAAGATGCTTTTTTTTTTTTGGTATACCTCATATGTAATCTGAGAGGGCGCGTGAGGTTGTTAGCGAGTACGCCGACACGTCGAGGCTTAGGACAAACGACGAGATCGTTGCTGCGATCAAGTCCCATCATCTCCTCCTCGCGAGACACGAAGGCGTTGTATTGATTCATCTTTGATCCACAGAAGAACGCCCTGAATAACAAAAAAAAACAAATTTGATCAGATCAGATCCATCACAACGCCCTAAAAGGTAAGAAAGAGACAGACTTTGAAAAGGATCTGAGAAAAAGATTTAAGCTTTGACATAGTTTGAAGGGAAACGGATCTATACATAAGCGATCTGTAGAAAAATGGGCATAAAGGGAGCAGGAGAGTGAAATGAGGGAGAGAGATACCTGAGTAATATCTCCGAGAGACGATAGAGAGAGAGAGAGAGGGGAAGAATTGTCTGAGGAAAGAAGGGATTATATAAAAGGATGAGAGACCAAAGTGTGGGTGAGGTTGAAGACGACGTGAACCGACGCCGTTTCGGGTGGATTTTTTTCTTTTCTTGCCGTCGTGATAATAGTGATATTTGTGGACAGCTATTATTCCGGTTTTCATGCAATTATTATTTGACTTGTAAACTAATCTATCTTTTATTTCTATCTATTGCTTGATTTACTACCTTTTTCTGTTGACCAAAAAATATACACTACCTTTTTTATTAGCATTGGAATATCTTTATTTTCCATCATTTTACTTGTGTATTTTTTTGGAAAAAAACAATCTATTACTAGATGTAAAATTCAGTTTGTTTATTTACACAGTAAAAGATTACCACGATTTTGAAGTACGTAACGGTGAGGATTGGTTTGACTGTGGCTGTAAAAATTTAGCTGTAAAAGTTTAGCTGTAAGATTATCTCCAATGTATTTTGTTATTTTCACCTCTAAAATAAGGGAACTCTATAATAGAGGTGAGATATGCTCCAATGTATTTCCTTAAAATAGTAATCTCCAAAATATAGAGTAAAAAAATAGAGGAATGTTATTTCTTCCTCTATAAATAGAGAAAAAAATAGAGATCTCTATTATAGAGAAAGAAATAGAAGTGGATTGGAGCAATTTCACCTCTAAATGCTATTATAGAGGTGAAAATAGCAATGAGTTGGAGATGTTCTAAGTAAGTTGGTTGTAGCTGTAAAGTTATTACTGTAAATTTTTTTGCAGTGACTTTTGCTGTAGTTAAATTTATTGTAGCTGTAAGGTATATGTTGTAGATATTTTAAAGTCAAATATGTAATGTTTATATAAAATAATTATTTTTTTACCAACTAAAATAATTTATATTAATGATTTTTATAAATTATCAAAGCTTATTGTTATTTAAAATGTGATATGTAAATAATATTTTATGGTATTTAAAATATTTCAATAATTTTGGAAACACCTATAATTAAATAAAAATATTTATAAATGTTTTTATTATGATTATCTAATTTATTTGATATTATAGATAATTTCTTCATTTTACAGTTGCTACAGCGTATAAAACAGTGATTTAGATTTTTTGTCTAAAATACATAAGAAAAAATTTGCTTTATTTTTTTTGTTGTACCTTTTAGACTAAAGCTAAAACGTGATTGGTAAAAGTTAATAGAAATTTAGTGTAGGCTTTGACTAATAAAAATAAAGCTACAACATGATTGATAAAATTTAATGTTTTAGAAATAAATAAAGCTAAAATATGGAGATAAAGCCCAACCAATCACTCTCAATATCAATCAATATCAATCTGAGCCATGGAAACATTAAATGATAATGTAACATTTGAAAACCTTTGTTAAAAAGACATGTTTGTGGCAGATCTCATACCATTTGATTTCTATAATTCAAAAACACTACATTCAAAAAAGACCTACATTCACATGGGTCTAGCAAGAGTTTACTTTTTTTATATAGATCTTTATAGGGAATCTTTATATATTTTGTAGATTCTGCTTTTTTTTTTACTTTTATTTACTAAAGTATACTAAGAGCTTGATTGGTTTCCCCGCTACCACCCGCAAACGCAGCTTTTGCGGTTGGTAGCGGTTGACAGCGTTTCGAAACAATCATACAAACCGCTATAAATCGCTTCAAACCGCTCCGAACCTCTTAAATTCAAAAGCTGGTTCCAGCTAGCGTTTGCGGTTGCGGGCGGTTGCGGGAGGATAATTTTTTTTTCTTTTTTTTAAAAAACCATATAAATACAAAAATAAAAATATTCAATAAATTTTTTAAAATGAAATTATAAAAATACTAAAATATATCTATGATATTTTAATTAATATTATAAAATTTTAAAATAAAAATATTTTCTATAATTTTAAAAATTTAAAACTATAACTTTGAAAATATAATTTATATATTTATTATAATATTATGATTTTTGATATTTTTATAATTATATAAAATGTAAATATTGTTAATTTATTATTTAACCGCTGCTGTATCTAGTAGTTAACCAGTCATAAGTATCCCGCAAACGCACCAATTTTTAACCGCAGAACCAGTCGTACAAATCTCTTAAAACCGCTAAAAACCGCAACCACCCGCATCCGCAAACGCCCGCAACCGCAACCGCAACCGCTGCGTTTGAACCAGTCAGGTCCTAAAACGCATGCTTGTGTGGCAATCTCATTTGTGAAGTTTGACATTTTGACCGAGACCTATTGTTATTTATGTACCTGATGTTAATTTCTATTTTAATTTTGATGGATTCCACAAAAACGTGCCCATGTCAGCGAGCGGTAGTAATATCATGCGTTGGCTATGTCGGATTATAGATTAATAAACGATGATTTCTTAATCTCTGATCGAGATTCGAACCAGAACCGTACACTCCCTCCGTTCTCGATAATTATCACTTTCATTTTTCAGACAGATTAAAAAAGTAACTGAAATATAATTAAATTATTATTAATTATATTTATTTGATCAATAGTATTTGAGATAAATAAAATTTTATAAAATCAATACAGTTCGTAACTAATTTTTAACTGAAAATAAATATAATTTGCATTGAAATTTTAAAGCGACATTTTTTTGTGTAACAAGCAAAAAATGTTACGATGACACGTATTATGAAACAGAAGGAGTATAACTCATACTTATTTCCTAGGATCATAAGTATTTGCAATATACTTTTTCCGTTTCAAAAATATATATTTAAAAATTATTACATATATTTAAAAAATGTTTCGACCTTGGTTCTGTAAGAGCACGTCCGAAAGATTGAGAAATAGAACCATCTGGTTTGATTTGTTCTCAATAGCCATAAAATGATCATCTTAGGGTGATCCTTTTGTCGACGGATGCTTCTTTTCCACCGACCGAGCGGTAGTTCCTCACAGCTGACAATTAGGAGTGACAGCCATAAAAGAAGGGCACCGGCCCCATTCCTCCTCCCCCATCCTTTTTCTTTCCTTCTCGAGAGAATCAATCAAAGAAACAAAAAAGGCCATGAATGAAGAAGGTGGACATTTCATCCTCTTTCTAGTTACTCTGGGAGCTGATCTGATAAATGCACTTCAAAGGAAGGAAATGCTAGGTCTTTCCCATGTTAGTATGGTCGAGCATAAAATATTTGAAAATGAAGTCAAAATAAGAAAGGTAGAAAGAAAACTAAAAGTACCTTTGATCCGTTGAGCGAGAGCCCTTCCACACGAAACTCCCGAATCACTATGGCTGATTTTCGTCTCTGTTCGACAAGTCGGTTGCACAGTCAGGCAGCTAAAGGGGTGTGAGAGGAAATCGAACCACGAAGGCAAGTATCCTCGCAGGCCCCTGCGATGACCAGTAGGTAGATGAATTTGATATGTATCAAAGATATTACCACGGCGATGAAAAAGAAAAGATTGCGAATCTCCCTCAGTGGTCCTTTCAAACGAACCTAATAAATTCGAAATAAAAACAGGAAACCCACCAGTGCGAAGAATGAAATGCATGTAGTGGAATTGAAAAGCAGATAAGTTTTCTAGTTGGCGCAGTTAGAAGTTGCTTGGAAGGATCTGTGCTGGTTGGTAGACTTGCTAGAGTGGTTGCTTTTGGTTGACATAGATCTATAGGTATGTGCTCGCAGTCGTCTAGGTGCCTGGCCAGCACACCGCTGCTTTAGTGAGGCTGGAAACTCTTTCCTTTCCTCTTCCTTAGATTCTATTCAGGAGTCCAAGCGTAAAGTAGATTTGTTTATTGACCTTAAAGCAAAGTAAGGTCACCGGAGGCTTGTAGACATGTATCGGAAATACCAATGAATTCCTTTTTGTCGAGTTCTTTCGAGTCAAAAGTTTTTCTAATTTGTTCAGTTGGACTGTGGAAGTGTACTCGGTAATGACCGGGGGGGAGCAAATGGGAGAACTTTCCAAACATGAAACAAAGAGATGCGAGATTCAATAATAATAGAATGCAAACGTTTCTTTCCATCCCACATGGATAAAAGGAGATAAACGGGAATTAATTCTAAGTCCCACATGAAGAAAAAAGTAAAATATTCCGAGGAGAAATATATTATTTTGTGATTAGGTATTTTTCATAAATTTTAATTACTCAAAATTTAATAAACAATTATTTATAAGATTTACAATTTATCGTCATATCTCATTAGATTTATATTAAAAAATGTAAAACATGTATCATTTGAAATAAAAAAAATCTAAAGCATAAATTATTTTGACACAGAAGGAATATGTTTTAGTGGCCAAGTCATGTGGATATATTAGGGCTGAGTCCTCTAAAATATAACACCAATGTTCTCAGGCGTCAATTTGTTTATTTATTTTATATCATTCACAAGATTTTGCTGCCTTTGTGCATGGACGAACCCAGTAACGATATCCACCACCCACTATAACTTCCCCCTGTTGATATGTGACGATAAGCGCAAGTAGACGTGCGACCTAAAACCTTAAACAGAAGAAGACAAGTAACAAATAAATACTATGAAGATAGCAAATATAAAATATAACTGTGGAGGGAACTCCTCTCTCTCCCTCGAAACCCTCGTGACCTGAAGAAACCCTAACGCGGCGGCTCCTCCCCCGGCGTCCGCTACTCTAGCGGCGTCGGAGGCTACTCCTTCAACTCTCCCTCTCCTTTTCCTTTTGCCTTTCTGGTACCATTCCATCTCTCGGCGACATACTTGCTGTCTCTGGTGAGTTTAACGGTGGCTAGTGGTTGTTCTGACCGCGGCGGAGCAAGATCTGGACATATCGACGGCGGATCTGGAGCGGCAGTGAGTCGAGAGAAGAAGAGGTGGTCACTGGTTGGGTCGGCTTTTAGGGTTCTACTGTCGAGTTTCAGTTCGAGCCGTTTTACTTTGGTCTCGTCGGCTCCCAGTGAAGAGGCGGTGGCGTGTGACTGTTTGCTTGACACTTTGGCTGCGGATTTGGAGGCTGGTCTCACCTTGCCGGCCATTGTTTCAGATCTGCAACGAAGGGGTGGATGTGGTGACGATAGGAGCTATCTCGGCGTGTGAGATGCTCTATGTCTTCTACCGCTCAAGAGAACTCCAGAGTCTCTCTCTGGAGGCACACCGAGGTTCGTACGGAGGACGTGTGTTCACCGAACTTTCTCTCGCGAAGTGTGTACTGTTTCTTTCTGGAGACCGTAAAGAATCGTCTATGGTTTGGTCGGAGAAAGGAAGGGAAGTGCTTCTTCTCTGTTCAAGCAGTGTTGCGACATTGGCGTGAAGTCGTCTGATTAGGAGAAGTCGTTTCTTCGGTTCTCGAAGACGAGTCATGACGGTCCTTCTGCTTTCTCGAGTGGTCTGCGGGAGAGCTCGAAGGCCATTGGTGATCATGATTAGAGGCATGGTATGCGCAGTACCGATTATTGTCTTACCCGGTAGCTGTGCCTCTTCTTCTGCTGTTCAGGTTCAAAGCTGTCCGTTAATGGAGCCAGGACCTCGACCCGTTTTTCCCCAGCTACGAAACCGCTGTCCCGAAGCCTTCAGATACATGGAGAGGAGTAAGCGCTGGTTTGGCGTTGAAGTAACTGGTCGGCCAAATTCTTTCGATCTCTAATCCAGTTGCTAAGAGCTCTAATTGAATACCTCTCTCAATCGTGAGAAGAAGCACCTTCCCGGTGATGAAGCAATGGCTGAGCTTAAATGTCCAATCAATAGCTCCATTTGCTATGTGCGTTTTTTAGAATTCTCATTATTGGTTTCTGCAGGCTAAGGATATGTTTTGTATTCTGGTTTTTAGTGGTAGAATTTAGTGGTTTAAGAGACGGTTCATTTCGAGTAGTGGAATGAACTTGTTCTCGGAGTGGTGAAAAATGCAATATCGGATTGATTCGGGTAGCTTAGGATCCTTCTAAGTGTTCCTAGGTGATACTAGATCCCGATATTGTATGTGGGGTGAAATCTTGTGAGGTTGTAATCTCGTTACCACGAATTGGTTAATGCAAAGTTGAAGTTGAGCCAAAAAAAAAAAAATATATATAACTGTGGAGGGAGAGAGGGAGATGTTTTGTTTGTTTTGGGGAAAGAATAGACAGTGGGAAGTGCGACATGCGAGCCATTTACGCATTTTACTAAGGAAGAATAAAGCCAAAACGGGCATATACTTATTGATTATACTTTCTCCAGAAATAAAGATAAAGGCATATATCGTGTGGTGATATCAGATTTTATAAATAATCATACTTAACCAGTTGTTGAAGTTTAAATACGTTAGATATCAGTCAGGGGTTTCCTTAACTAATGTATATAAAATAGTTTCATAAACACCTAGGTGGCTTGAAGACTTTACTAGCTTGAATGACTTTTTTTTTTTTTACCAGCTTGAGTGATTAACAGAGAAAAATTACATATGTCAGAAAACCTAAGAAACATTTAAAACCAAACAGCTGGGATAACCTAAATATCAACGCTTACTAAACCCATCTTGCCGCGAGGGTTTTAACTCCAAGATGCAACATAAAATGATGGTGGAACACCGAGTAGGCTCAAAGAAACTAGCAAAGTTACTGATGTAACATCCACGAATTGACTTGATTTTGCGGAACATGTAAACAATTTGAGCAAAAAGTAAAGTATGCTGGCTAACTATGGTTCAAAGTGAGAAGCAACCAAACTAGTTCGTTGATTTTATTTTGCCAGTCCAATGCAACATCTATGTTAGCATGTTACCAGTTAAAGCTGTAGTCTAAGGGATTTCATTTCTTTATAGATAGTTGATATCAAACTTACTCTGACAATAATGGTGTTAAACTTTCGCATGATTTCAAATGAAAAAAATTAGGGAAAATTATTAATGTCCGGAATTCATCAGAACGTTACTCCTACTATATATAGTATATATTAGCAATGTATATTAGCAACCTGTAAGCTTCACAAAACAATACATCAAACATACTAAAAACAAAACTGAAATAACCCTTGTTTCAAAAAAAAAAAACAAAACCTACGTACATGGCTACTAGCTACATACAAAAGTATAATTTGTCAAAGTTTATGAGCCTCGATAAAAACCTAGTAAATAAATTATCTCAAGCTATGGTTTATATACTACAATATTAAATCTCATTTATCAAATTATCATACTTAATTCATAAAATATAAAGCTTGAATTCCGCCGATGATTTCTCAATACACAATAATTTTTTTATTCTTCTTAATAATTCCCAAGAGTATAAAAATGTAAAAATCTCGTTTGTTGAGATCACATATTGTATATAAAAGAAAATAAGGAAGGTTCCAACTTCCAAGTTCCTACTCGTTTGAATAATTCATGCTAACTACTAAATAAAATGCACGTGACGTGAGTCATTATAGTATACAAAAGTTGGCATCGCATTAATATGATTGTCGTATATCAAACGACACTGACTCGTTTGCATATCGTCACAGAATCTTGCGAGGAGCCAATATCAATCTCTCTACTTGACAAATAAATAATAGTCCCGACAGTATTTGTTCACACGACGAACGCATTATTAAAGAGAAGAACCTCATAACTCATTGATGTAATAATAATTGCGTAATTCTAATGATTTCTTCGAATTTCAAGTTGGAAAATATCAGTTTTGATTTTATTTTATTAATAATAAAAAAACTAGAATATTTTGATGGATTTCTTTTTAGAAAATTGTTTTTGATGGCTCTGAGATCAGCAAAGCTCTTCCTTTTCAGTCCTTTACACGGTAGGCATTTGTCATCGTCAATCACTAATAATATTTTAAGGGGAATTGGGGTGTATAACCAGACAAAAACGTATAATTCACTGTATAACCATTTTCCCTAACATTTCTATACACGGTGTTAACTTTATAAATTAATACAATATTGCCCTTTTCTGCAACCGGCGAAACCTGAAACAAAAAAAAAATATTCTTAATTATTATATCTAAAAAGTATAACGTGGCTTTACTGACTTCACATCTTTCTTTTTTATTCTTTAGTAACTTTGTATCCTTTCATTGCTCTCCGACACCGCTTTGTTGCACATCATCACCTCCACCGGATTAACATTGAATTGTTGACTTCTTCTTCATTCTTTGCAAGCGTATCCTCTTCTTCTCATCTGAAATCGTCTGTCACACAACAGCGTTAGGGTGTCAGCGGCGAGTAGTACCAAACCGTTCCTATTTTACTTCACACCGTTGATTCTTCTCAGATCTCTGGAACTACATTAAGTTCTCAGGTGTTTACCTTCAAATCTCTTCATATGTTGTTATTTTTCTTTTCTATTTGGGCTATTGTCGGAATTAGAGTACTATAATTGGTAAATCTACAACCTCGTACCATTGCATGTCGGATCTGATTTTTGCGTAGAAGTTCACCAATTGATTTAGGGTTTTGATTTCCTCGATTGTTCTTGATTTTGAATTTTAGGAGAAATACATAATAAATAGTATAGTAATATAATTTGTTGTATGGAATAGCATCTATAATACAACTTGTATGCGTGAAATTTCTTACGCTTATTTTATTTGAGATGGAATAGGAAAACTATATGTTCGAACTATGCTATCTGAGATGGAATCAATTGACAACCTATTCTACTTGAGATGGAATTGAATGATCTGTAACATATGTGCTATCATTCTTTATCAACAATCGTATTGTTTGAAATAAAAAAAAATATTTTCTATATAAAATAGAATGAATTACTCTATTATAACAATGTTTCCCTCTTACTTAGTTCCTTAGGTTTGGCATGGACGAATTAGGCCTTCCAAGTAGATTGGTTGAGACATGTTTTGAACTCACTGGAAAGACGGATTAACAAATATTTCAACTTCCTTTGGATTGAGGTGGTCAAGAATGCATAAGAGGGTTCAATCTTGTTCGTTGTTATTTCATGTTCTCTTGATATTAGTTTTGTATCGGTGCCTAAATGTGTTTTATATTAGTGTGTATATGATTTTGTAAAGAGAAATAATATGTTGAACATAAATGGAATAAAATTTATTATGACATCAAATAAAACATAATACAATGTGATATTGAATGGAAATGATATTCATATGATGTTGTCTCTTCCACCTATTTTTTTTAAATGCCGTCAATCTTAATTTCTTTCCATACAATCAATTTAAATTTGGTGTAAGCATTACTTCCTTTCCCTCAATTGTAAACACTTCAAAATCTGAACAATATTTACTGTCTTATATCGTTTCACACCGTTTCTATTCTATATGCTCATGTAGAATGGAAATGCATCTTACTGGCATTTCGAAATTTGGATTTAGTTTATGAAAGATTATGATTAACATTGGATTAGAATTTATATTTCCATGTTGGGTCTAGTGATTAGTGGTTTTGATTTAGTTTAAAAAAGATTGAGGTTGACATTGGATATTGGATTAGGATTTATATTTTCATGTAGAGTTTAATGATTAGTTGATAGGGTTTAGTTATGTACGATTGGGTTGACATTTGGGCAAGCATAACCACATTTCATGAAAGTATAGCCATATCAACATTTGAGAAATGTGTTAAGATGATCTTTAGATTGTAACTACATTTTCACATTTTCTATTCTATATGCCTTATGTAAAATGGTATTGCATTTTACTGACATTTTAAAATTTAGGTTTAATTTATAAAAGATTGGGGTTGACATTGGATTAGGGTTTATATTTCTGTGTAGGGTTTAGTGATTAGTTGATAGGTTTAGTTTATCAAAGATTTGAAGTGACTTAGGATGAGGGTTTATATTTTTGTATAGGGTATAGTGATTCTTGAGGAGGGGCTAGTTTCTGGCATATTGGGTTCTCCATTTGAAGATTGGATAGAGAGTTAATTAATATGGAAAAGTTTTAGTTTCATAATTGGGTTAGGGTTTATATTTCCTTTTAGGGTTTATATTTCCTTTTAGGGTTTAGTGATGATTAAAAAAGGGTTAGTTTCTGGCATATTGGGTTTGCCATTTGAAGATTGGGGTTCACATTGAGGTCATATTTCTGTGTAAAGTTTAGTGATTAGTTAATAGGGTGTAGTATATATTCCTCTGTGTGTTTACTGAGGTTTTACACTTCCATGCTATTTGACCTTTACATCGTGACATATACTATTGTGTCATATAGAATAGAAATGTTCTGAATTGGTTTCTCCGTTACGTTACCATATACAGAACGCGTATTCTTATTATCCACTCATTTTCTCAGTGAATTATACGTTTTACCTTTGTACAGTTAATTTTTTTTCAGATGAAGACACGATTTTTTTTAGTGATTCTTGAGGAGGGGCTAGTTTCTGGCATATTGGGTTCTCCATTTGAAGATTGGATAGAGAGTTAATTAATATGGAAAAGTTTTAGTTTCATAATTGGGTTAGGGTTTATATTTCCTTTTAGGGTTTATATTTCTTTTTAGGGTTTAGTGATGATTAAAAAAGGGTTAGTTTCTGGCATATTGGGTTTGCCATTTGAAGATTGGGGTTCACATTAAGGTCATATTTCTGTGTAAAGTTTAGTGATTAGTTAATAGGGTGTAGTATATATTCCTCTGTGTGTTTACTGAGGTTTTACACTTCCATGCTATTTGACCTTTACATCGTGACATATACTATTGTGTCATATAGAATAGAAATGTTCTGAATTGGTTTCTCCGTTACGTTACCATATACAGAACGCGTATTCTTATTATCCACTCATTTTCTTTCATAATTTTCTATCATATGTGATAAATACAACTGGCCTCTCATCTGCGTATCGGTATGTATGTGTTTATATTCCACTGGAAAACACCACGTCGCTTATTTTAGGAATTGTAACTGGCAACCGTTTATATGAAGGGGCAGAACCGGAGAAAATGTGACCAAGAAGTCTAACATTTAATTATGTCAAAATCAGTGCTACTTACCTAATTTCACACTGAAATATGGCTATTAAGCCAATAAGCCCATATTTTAACGAACTTGAGACTTAGTTTTAAAAAATAAAGTTTTTTTTCTTTGTTTGAACTTATTTTGTGTTGTTGCGTGGATATATTGTGTTACCTTAGGGTTTGCAGACAAGGGAAGACCAGTGTGGCAGAGGAAGAGCTCGATGGCAGAGCTAGACAACGAGGAGCTCCGGCGACTCAAAGATGTTAACATGGACGAAGCTCCGGCTCGCCGTCATGTTCGTGATTGCTTTAGAGATATTCAGCATAATCTCGATCATATCCTCATCAAGGTAAACAAAAACATAAAATTAAATTTGAATCGGTCGAATCTTTGATCGTCCTTCCCCGATCGAAATAGATATAAAAAAGGTTGAGACGTTAGACTCAATCTACTTCAGCTAATTTTGTCTGAATTATTAGGTGATTTTTGATTAACAGCGTTGTTTGTTTTTTGTTCTCATGATGTTTTAGACACCAGGAGATGGAATTAAGACAAAGGAGGTAAGAAAGATATGTTTTCTACATGAATAGAAGTTAACTTGATTACTTTTTAATAATGTTGGCTGTGAAAAATGTAGTCTTATGAGGTGAATTCGAGAGGATTTGAGATCTTCTCAAAAAGCTGGCTTCCTGAATCTTCTAGGCCCAGAGCTCTTGTTTGTTTCTGTCATGGTTATGGAGATACTTGCACGTTTTTCTTCGAAGGCATGTTTGTTTCTTCCTTTTTTTTAAAAACCAATGGCTAATACTTAGCTCATTGTTTGGTTGCTTACACCCACGTCTTTTTCGGCAGGGATCGCAAGGAGATTGGCATTGTCGGGATATGGAGTTTTCGCTATGGATTATCCAGGGTTTGGTTTATCGGAAGGCTTGCACGGCTATATTTCTAGCTTTGATCTTCTTGTTGAAGATGTCATTGAGCATTACTCCAACATCAAAGGTACAAACTCTTAATCACATTGTGGAATGGTAAACTCTGATATTAATCTTGATTTTTTGTATTTTGGTTTGTAGAGAAACCTGAGTTTAGTTCTCTACCTAGCTTTCTGTTTGGGCAGTCAATGGGTGGAGCAGTGTCGCTCAAGATACATTTCAAACAACCAAATGCTTGGACCGGTGCAGTCTTGGTAGCACCCATGTGCAAAGTAAAAGACTTGCTTTTCATTCTTCTTATTTGCATTTCTCATTAAGAAATATCATATCATTAACAGTTAAGTATATCTATATATCCGTTCTAGATTGCAGAGGATATGGTTCCACCACCTGTATTGAAACATATTTTGATCGGTTTATCTAGTGTTCTACCGAAACACAAGCTGGTTCCCCAAAAGGATTTAACTGATGCAGCTTTTAGAGATGTCACTAAGAGAAAATTGGTATAAATAAATAAATAAATAAATAATAACCGCTTTTTTTTTGTTAGATCGATATTTTTATCAAACAGGTCTTCTTGTTAGAGATGTCAAAAGAAGGCTTGGCCCGCGGGATAGGCCCGTTTAAACCTGTGGCGGGACGGGCTTGGGCCGAAGATCCGACATCCCGCAATGTCGCGGGCCTCGCGGGAATAGACTTGCGCGGGATGGGCTCTGTGCGGGATGGGCCGAAGAAGACCGCGGTTAACCCTAATGTCCCGCAGCTTCTTCTCTCTTCATTTGATCGGCCACCTGAAGAAAAAAAAAGAGAGAGCGAGAGTGAAAGTGGAGTCGCCACCGCACGAGATGGAGCTCCGGCCATGGTTTCTTCTTCGATGATGCTTCCTGTCTACCCTTCGCCTTCTATCTCCTCCAGTGAAGCTTCGTGGAAACATAACAAGAAGTTTGCGAAGGAACTCTCCATTGAAGAAGAAGATCATCAGCTCCGGTCATGGTTTCTTCATCGACGGTGCTCCTGCGCTCTCCTGCGGTACATGCATGTACATCTTGTTCTATTTCTCTCAAGTTTCCACCTTTTGTTTGATCCATGATTGGCTTCGGAGAAATGAGGAAAGCGCAGATGAGATTGTCAGATACATGGTGCGACCGATGAAGGAGAAGTTTGACAAATATTGGGATGAAGTATTTGCGTGACAAGCTCAGTATTCTGTTTGAGACATACGACAAAAACTCCAAGAATAACTCACCTTCCACTGAGCCACGTGACACTGTTCCGCAAAAAGCTTGTGCGGCAGGATCAATGGGACTGTTTGGAAACTACAATGTGAGTGTTTTCAATTTTTTTCCTTCTGTTTATTTTTTTTTTCACACAAGCATTTTTTTCACGAGTAGAAGTGTGTTTATCTTTCACAAGCATTTTTTTTTTCTGTTCAATTTTTTTTCCTTCTGTCGTCAGCCTCCAATTTTGTTTTCCTCTCTGATATTTTTTTTTTAATTTTCTTAGGATTTCTTTGCATTTCGCAAAGTCAGTGGAATTGTTAGTGGAAAGACACCTCTAGAAGCTTATCTTGAAGAACCACCTTTGGACATTACTAATTTCCAGAGCTTGGACATCCTCGATTGGTGGAAAGATAATGCGCATCGGTATGGTGACTTGGCTGCAATGGCATGTGATCTGCTAAGTATTCTAATCACAACAGTGGCTTTGGAGTCCTCCTTCAGTATTGGATCGCGAGTTCTAAACAAATATAGGAGTCGTCTACTCCTAGAAAATGTGCAAGCTCTGATATGCACTAGGAATTGGATCAAAGGATATGAATCTTACGTACATGGTAAATAACTCACATTATAATTTTAGTAAGAGTAACATTACTGACTTGTACACTGATATTTGTAGATGAAGAAATAGATGGTGATGGAGAAGAAGAGAAATTACCAACATTTGAGTCCATTGTTGATGGGGAAGATGAAGATGAGTAGATGAGCAAGTTTGAAATGTTATCTTGATTTGGTGTTTTGATTCAATTACAATTTCAGATTTCTTGTTTAAGTTGCATGATTTTTGGTTTTGAATACTATGATTTGGACCATTTGGTGTTTCTCTAAATTTTACTTTAGTTGAGACTTAATTTTTTATACTCACGATCAAACAACAAACTATAGTTCTTCAAAGTTATCTGAAGAAACAGATTGAATGGCTAGTAATTAACATATATACGAGTTGCTGAAGTAGCCAGTGGCTCTAACGATGCTCTCGTAGATTGAAAAAAAAATACAGAACAAGACTAATATATGTAAAATTTTGTTAAGCTCCAATAGTAGATAGGTCATGTGTTCATATATCATTCATTATGTATGTAGTGGTCACTGGAGCAGCCTGCAGCGTCGAGAAACGTCATGCTGCACTCTTTTTGCGTCCAGCCCGCGGGACGGCTTGTAAGGGCCTGTGCAATTAGGCGGTACGGGACTGGGCCGGCTTTCTCTAGACCGCAGCCCGCGCGGGACGGGACCGCTTCGACCCGCGAGATGCTCAGCCCGCGGCGGGACGGGACGGGACGGGACGGTCCAACCTGTTTGACATCTCTACTTCTTGTTTTTTAAATTGTGTAGGCACCATACAACGTCATTTGTTATTGCGACAAGCCGCGTCTACGGACTGCTGTAGAAATGCTTCGAACAACTCAGGAGATTGAGCAGCAGTTGCACAAGGTAAAAAAGAGATAACATTAACCACAAACTGAAGACAACATAAACACAGAATAATAATGTTTTTTTTCTTGATATATTTGTAGGTGTGTTTGCCAATACTGATTCTACACGGAGAGGCTGATAGAATGACAGACCCATCAGTGAGCAGAGATCTTTACGAGAAAGCCAAAAGTTCAGACAAGAAGATAGTTCTGTATAAAGATGCTTATCATTCTCTGTTGGAAGGCGAACCAGACGAAGTAATCCTCCTTGTCTTGTCCGATATTATCTCCTGGCTTGACGACCATAGCTTGCAAGTTGAAGGATCATAAAGTTACTTTTTGTTTAGTTACATAAAAGTATTTCATTGTATTAACAGTAATAAAAAGGTCATTATTTGCAATACTTCTTAGGGCAGCAAAGAATAATTTAATTTTGCATAAATCCTGAGTTAAGGAAATTGTTTTCTTTTGTTTATTATTAGTTTTTGCAAGTTTGATGTGACCTTTCTATATTTGGTTAGAAAACAATCAAACATATGATCAAAATTAGCTTTATAATTTCCATAATCTGAAATTCTGAATTCCATTTATATCAGCTCTAAATGTCAAAAAAAAAAATTAAAGTTAATTAATATCAATATTATTTGATCATTTCCTGATTTTAGTTAGGGGAGCAAAGACTAATCTACCTTTGCATAAATCCGAGTTTAAAGAAATTATTTTATTGATAAAAAGCTTTATGATTTACATATCCTTAATTGCATATATATCAGCCCAAAATGGCAAAATAATAACAATATAAAACGCAAGTGTTAGACCATCTCCAATGGCTTACTCTATCTTTTACTCTAAAATAGAGTAACTCTATAATAGAGTTTGAATTTGCTCCAATGGTACTCTAAAATAAAGTAAAAAATAGAGTGATGAACAAAAAAAAAACAAATTACTCTATATTTGGAGTAAACCTATTTTTTACTCTATTATAGAGTGAGAAATAGAGTAACATTGAAACATTTTTTACTCTAAACTCTATTTTAGAGTAAAAAATAGAGTGGAGTTGGAGATGCTATTAGCGCTATTGTGCTCATAGATTCGATCCACTGTGGGAGAAATGTTTTCCGCCAAAATGGTATTTATCTTTTACTCTAAAAAATAAAGATTAGTATCAATAATATTTGATCATTTCCTGATTTATTTAGCATTGACCAAAAAAGGTATATATGTATTTTTGAATTCACATCTTAATTTTACACTTCCAGTAAAACAAAAATCAATAATAAATGTACTTAAGCAAGCAGCCACTACTTCATCCCACAAAGACAACAAGCGTTGTTGTTGCTTTGGTGTTAGCCTTAGTGAATAAACAGGCCCTTAGACAAAAGCCTTTTAACGGCCCAACTGATCACTTTCAAAGATAGGGCAACCATGAAAACCCTAAAGATTAAAAGCTGACTTTACCTCCAATCTGCTCGTCTTCTAAGAAGAAGCCGCAACCCTCTTTCTTCTTTCCTTCTCGCCTCCGTTTTCGCTTATCCGGTACGTCCCAAAATGCCTTCTCTTTCGTCTCCCTACTAAATCTTCATAATAGCTCACTCTCAGCGTAGATAAAATGGTGCAAATTTTTTAGCATTTCAGCTTTTTGTAGTTGATGTTTATTTAAAAAAAAAATGCTGTTGTTTAGCTCTATTAGACTATCAATACAAAACTTGCTCTAGTAGATGATTGATTACTATAGCATTTAGAAAACTAATCTCTTTATTTCATACTCTAGATCATTCGACTTTGGTTTGGTAACGTATTGTAATAAAATTGAATTTAGTATCTGGAAGCTTAAAATTCTTTGCTGTGATTATAGTAGCTTCATGTATCTGAAGCATTTACCTTTTTTTTGTTATGATTAAAGATCTGCGAAGATGTTCTCTGCTCAGAACAAGATCAAGAAGGACAAAAATGCTGCTACAACGGAGTGCGATGAGCTAGTTGCTCAGGCTCTGTTTGATTTGGAGAACACCAACCAGGAGTTGAAGAGTGACTTGAAAGATCTCTACATCAACCAAGCTGTGTATGTTCCTTCATTTTTATGTTTCTTCCTTAAGTTGCATTGAAAGGAATATAATTTTGATTTGTTTATTGTGCAGTAACATGGACATCGCTGGAAACCGCAAGGCTGTTGTGATCTACGTCCCATTCAGACTAAGGAAAGCTTTCCGCAAGATTCATCCCCGTCTCGTTAGAGAGCTTGAGAAGAAGTTTAGTGGAAAGGTATTAAACACTTTCTCTCCTTTTTTTCAAAAGGGAGTATATTGAAATGTTTCTTATTAAAACTCTGTGCCATTTTGTTTTGGCAGGATGTGATCTTTGTTGCCACAAGGAGGATCATGCGTCCACCCAAGAAGGGTGCTGCTGTCCAGAGGCCACGCAACAGGACTCTTACCTCTGTTCATGAGGCTATGCTCGAGGATGTTGCTTACCCTGCTGAGATTGTTGGTAAACGTACTCGTTACCGTCTTGATGGTTCCAAGATCATGAAGGTATTGTATCTTTTATGAGATGTAATTGTCATTCTTGTTTTGAGCTTAAGCGAATTGATTCTGGTTACAGGTCTACTTGGATACCAAGGAAAGGAACAACACAGAGTACAAGCTGGAGACTATGATTGGTGTGTACCGTAAACTTACTGGAAAGGATGTCACTTTTGAGTACCCTGTCGAAGCTTGAAAGGAAGATGCTGAAAGAATCACAAGGATACTGTTTTGTGTTATTTAGGATTATGAAGGAAACTCTCTTTTGATTCAGTTCCTTGTTCACAATCTTTCATATTCTATTTACAAAGACTAATCTCTGTGCTTTTCAATTTTGAAACCTTCTTTAAAATTCAGTTTCATTCTCAAGTACCATAAGTCATCAACCTTGCATACATTGAAAGGACGAAACAATAACATAACGTTTTACTCTTTTGATATGTTAAACTTAAATTCAGATAATATAGACTCCTATCTGCAGTTGCAAACAAAGCAATATACAATACTAATTTGTTGGTATTGTAATCATCTGTTTAACAACAAAATGAAAATGCTAAACCAATCTGTATCCCTCGTCTGTTAGTTTTATCATTTATACTTTGTGGAATTTATACTTCTGCACAAGATTAAACCTTGAGATTCCTTCACTGAACCCACTGAGGACAAGAGTCTTCACTGCTTCACTCCCTTGCTCGAGTGCTTCATCAATCTGTTTCCGTTCTGATGGACTGAACTTCTGAAGAAGAAAAGCTTTCATATCCATGTTTCCAGGTGGATGACCAATGCCTGACAACAATCAACAAAAAACACAGAAAGCTTTAGAAAGAAACGAAGGACACTCTAGGGTTTCAACCGAACCAAACCAAAACCGTACCTATGCTTAGTCGAGGAAAGTTTCTACGACCGTCCAAATTCCCCATTACACTCTTTACTCTGCAACAAGTACAAAACTAGCATCAGCTTCTAGACCAGAGAGAGACACTTAGATGTTCAGTTCAAGAGGCAGATACATACCCGTTGTGATAGCCTTGACCTCCTTTTGGTTGAAGTCTCAAAACCCCATTTGGTAAAGCCATCTCATCGTATATCTAAGAGGAATAAACCCACATTAAGCTTCATAACAAGAGACATTGTTCTGCTTTCTAAGGAAGCTAAAAGTCAGTAACGTTACCAGCAAAATGTGGCGCAATGGTACTTGATAATGTGCAGCTAAAGATCCAACCTTTAAACGAACACCACAACAGGTTCACGTATGAGAATTTGATCGTGCAGGTTATGATAAGAGTGTTGCGATGAATAAACAAATACAAACCGCTTCGCCGCTGAAGTTCATGTAAGTCTGAGGTTTAGCCAACAAGATAGGTACTTCTTCGATAGCACCTGTACTGATCAGAGATAGATATAACCAAGAAGTCATCATTGTCAAGAAGGTTTCAGTAGTTCAAGATGTTCTTCTTATTCCTTACGTAAGAGAGGCAACTGCCTTATATACAAGTGTGCCCTAAGCCCATTTACATTAACATATACAAGATACAATAGCCCAATACAGCCCCCAATACCCCCCCTCAAGATGGAGTGTGCAGATTACAAACACCCAGCTTGAGAAGAAATGCTTCAAATTCACGACGGCCAAGTGCTTTTGTCATGATATCAGCAAGTTGAGACTTTGTGGAAACATGTTTCGTTGCAATCCTTCCTCGTATGATCTCATCTCGTATAAAGTGACAGTCATTACCCACATGCTTAGTCCGAGCATGATACACCGGATTAGCAGCCAAGTTAATAGCCGACAAGCTATCTGAGTACAGAAGTGTAGGTTCTGTACATGGGATCCCCATCGCTGGCAGAAGTTCCCGAAACCAAAGAATTTCACTCACCGTATCAGCCATTGCCCTGTATTCAGCCTCCGCCGACGATCGAGAAACCACATCATGTTTCTTTGTCTTCCAAGACACCGGCGAACCTCCTAACTGAATAAACCACCCGGTCAGTGATCTGTGAGTGATTGGACAGCCTCCCCAGTCCGAATCGCACCACCCTATCAGCTTCAGTTCGGTATCTGCCCGTAAAAGAATACCTTGGCCAGGACTGTTCTTGAGATACCGCACAACTCGCAATGCCGCAGTCCAATGTTCTTCCTGTGGATCATTCATGAATTGAGACAAGATATGTATGGCGTATGATAACTCTGGTCTTGTTACCCCAAGATAAATGAGTCGACCTATTAGTCGACGATACCTAGAAGGATCCGAGATTGCATTGTCTTTGACTCGAGCGAGTTTATGATTTTGCTCTAGAGGGAAAGCGACTGGTTTGACCCCAAGTAACCCAGTCTCAGCAATGATATCAACCGCATACTTCCGTTGGCACAAGTAGATACCCATAGGACTTCGAGCTACCTCGATGCCCAGAAAATACTTTAAGATACCCAAGTCTTTCATGTGAAACTGCTTGCTCAAATACTGTTTAAACTTCGAGATAACAGTGACGTTGTTGCCCGCAACAATAAGATCATCAACATACACTAAGACATGTAACCGAACGCCAGCAGCAGTGTAAACGAAGAGGGAGTAGTCAGACCGATTCTGCTCAAACCCATAATCCTTCAACGCAGTTCCAAGTTTAGCGAACCAGCATCTAGGAGCTTGTTTTAAACCGTACAATGACTTGCGTAAGCGACATACTTTTGTTTTGTCATTCGTACGAAAACCCGGAGGAAACTGCATATAAACTTCTTCTTCAAGATCTCCATGAAGAAAAGCGTTATGAACATCCATTTGGTGAACTTCCCAATTTAAAGAAGCTGCCTGCTGTAGGAAAGTTCGTACTGTAACCATCTTCGCAACTGGAGCGAAAGTCTCGTTATAATCAATACCTTCTGTTTGATTATTTCCAAGAACCACCAACCGAGCCTTGTATCTCTCAATCGTACCATCAGCTCGAAATTTTATTTTAAATACCCATTTGCAGCCAAGTGCTTTCTTCCCAGGAGGAAGTGCTTCAACTGTCCAAGTACCCTGATCCTCAAGCGAGTCAATCTCGTGTGTAACTGCAAAGCGCCACTTTTCATCCAATATTGCTTCTGCGTAGCTCCGAGGTTCAACCGCAGACATAATAATACCCAGAAAAGCTTGATAATTCTCTGAAAACTGCTCACTAGAGAGATAGTTATCCAAAGGATATGGTGTAGTCGAGGGTTGTGGATCGTGTATCAGATTTGTAACATAATCAGCAAGTCGAGTAGGCTGTTTCTTTTGTCTCATACCACGACCAAGAAGCTCTGGTTCAGGTAGAGAAATGACTTCAGCTGGAGAAGTAACTGAAGGTTCTGCCGCATGGTCGGTGATGACTGTTGTTTCTTGCCTTCTATCTGTCGATATTGTTTCTGCATCAACAACAGACGATAGTATTGGCTGAGAGGATACTTCAAGATTATCAGCCGAATCAGATACATTAACACCTGACGAAGTAGAAGCGTCGAGATTAATCGGCGATGCGACTTCAGTAAGCGTATGCTCTGGCTCGAATGAGTCAACTGGAGTTATCTGCTCGAGCGGCTCCGCAGGTGTAACAGAGATAGGCAGAGATGAAAATCCAAATTCTGTCTCAAGAAAAACAACATCTCGCGAGACTGTTACACGTCCAGTTTCGATGTTGTAGACACGCCAGCCCTTCTTGGCGAATGGATATCCAATAAAGATCGACTTGTTGCCGCGATTTTCAAATTTATCTCCACCATGCTTTTGGTTATGTACGTAACAGACGCAGCCAAACACTCGAAGATGATCCAAAGGTGGCGGTCTGTTGTATATCACCTCGAAAGGTGTTTTCCCTTGCAGCAGTGGTGTTGGTGTACGATTTATGAGATAACCAGCAGTGAGTGCACAAAAACCCCAAAATTCCGTTGGGAGATTAGCCTGGAAACGAAGAGCACGTGCAGTGTTCAGAATGTGTCTATGTTTCCGTTCAACTCGACCGTTTTGCTGAGGAGTTCCCACACAGCTTGTCTCGTGTACGATACCCTTCTCAGCGAAAAAATCTGAGAGACAAATAAATTCTGATCCATTATCAGACCTGACTGTTTTCACTTGACTCGAGAACTGCCGTTGAACAAGAGCAACAAAATTTCTGAGATGTTTTGGTGCTTCAGTTTTTGATGGTAAAAGATATATCCACACTGCTCGTGAGTAGTCATCGAGAATAGTGAGAAAATATCGAGATCCGCAGATAGCAGTGGTTCTATATGGACCCCAAAGATCACAGTGAATCAATTCAAATGCAAAACTCGTCTTATTGATACTCAAAGGAAACACATCTCTTGTTTGTTTTGCGCGAATACAAATCTCGCACTTCTTTGAATCAAAAGTACTAAAATCAGAAAACTGAAACAACTTCAAAGCTTTAGAAGAGGGATGTCCAAGACGAGTATGCCACACATCAGGCGAGAGTGAACTCGATCTCTGCATTGCTGCCGCCATTTCCATTCCTCTGAAAAAATACAGCCCATTCTCCTGCTCACCCACACCAATCAGCATCCTCGAAATGCGGTCCTGAAGAATACAAAGTCTATCAGTAACCTGAGCAACACAACCTCTGTTCCGAGTCAACTGAGAAACAGAAATTAGATGACAGTGCAATCCATCTACAAAGAAAACTTGTTCCAGACTTAGCGCAGGACCCAATCGGACACGCCCTTGCTTAGTCGAAGTGGTAAATCGACCATCAGGGAGTTTTATAAGAACCGGAGCCATATCACCAATATCAGCCAAGAAATCACAAGTTCCAGTCATATGATTAGTTGCACCTGAGTCAATAATCCAAGATTCAACAGAAGTTTTACCTGATCGAGGCTCTGTAGATGGTGCTTTTCTTTCGTTAAGCATATGAACCAATGTTTTCCACTGATCATCACTAAGCCCAGTAAGCCCCACTCGATCAGCAGAGGTGAGAGGCGAGGATGAGACGTTGGTGGCTACTGCTACATGATTCGCTGCAGCAGACCCACGACCGGTTCCAGCAGACCCACGACCAGCCGCTTGCGAAGTCGAGCCACGACCAGCACCATTATTTCCACGAGAAGCTCCAGTTCTGTTCTTTTGTTTCTCGACTTCATACCATTCCGGGTATCCTATCAACCTGAAACAATTCTCCGAAGTATGCCCCTTTTTACCGCAGTTGGAGCATGTTTTGTTTTCATATGGTCCTCTGGTGTCAGTAGAGGAACGAGAAGGCCGAGGGTTTGTCTGAACTGCGAAGCTCGCCACATCTGTTCGCTCCTCATTCAGACGACCCACAAGCTTTGATTCCTCATCTTGAATCAGCGTGTTGTACGCTTCTTCAAGCGTAGGTAGAGGCACTCGTGACAACAGAGATGATTTAACTCCTCCGTACAAGGTTTCATCAAGACCCATGAGGAACTGATGCAGTTTGTCTTCCTCACGCTCTTTTCTAACTTCTTCCATGGTCTTGGCTTTCTGGTAGTCAGCCAAGCTCCTCCACAGTTGAGAAAGCTTTCCGTAGTATGCTTCTATAGCTACTCCTTTTTGGCGACAATTCGCCAACTCTGTTTTGAGTCGTTGCACTCGTTGCCCATTCTTGACCCCAAAACGTTTCTGAATGTGTGTCCAGAGTTCATGGGAGTCGTCGATGTGAGCCATAGAAGCTGCGATGTTCTCATCAATCGTCAACTTCATCCAAGAGACTACAAGAGCATTATTGGCAATCCAATCCTCATAGTCCACTGATTCTTCATCCGGTAGCGGGATAGTTCCATCCGCAAAACCAAACTTCTTTCTCGCCTTCAAAGCTAGTCGCAGGTTGGTGGACCACTCGTCGTAGTTAGGTCCTCGCAACGACGGCTTAGAGATGAGAGTTCCTGGGTTATCACCCGCAGTTAGGTCATAGGGTGAAATCGTTCGTCTACGAGTCGGCATAGTAGAGGTAGTAAGGGCCGAGCTTGTATCCATTTTCTCAAACCAAAAACGTCAAACAACACAACTCGCAGCGGATCGAGTAGTGCCAGAATCGATGAGCCAAATCTTGTAGTTTAGATTTGAGGCTCTGATACCATGTCAAGAAGGTTTCAGTAGTTCAAGATGTTCTTCTTATTCCTTACGTAAGAGAGGCAACTGCCTTATATACAAGTGTGCCCTAAGCCCATTTACATTAACATATACAAGATACAATAGCCCAATACAGCCCCCAATAATCATCAGCTTTTCTCATGATTCAAACCCAAAGCAAGAGAAGTAAATACCTATTCCGATTAGAGCTTTGGACTGTATTGTGTTCATCAAAACCCCTTCTTTTCTAGCCAACTTATCAATCATCTCGAAACCAACCTGATAACAACACACAAAACTTGTATCATTGCAGAGATCTAAATCAATCTAACTTAGAAAAATGATTTTTTTTTAATTACATTGTGTCTTGTTCCTTGATACTTGTTCCCTGGATTACCCAATCCTACGATAAGCCACGGAGTGTACTCTACTTTGAACCTATCACTCTCGCTAGAAGTAGATGAACAAACCCGAAACCTCTGTTTCCGACAAACGGGCTTGTAGACATGAAGATGGTAAATGCAACTTGGTGTATACGCCGAGCAGAACATGGAGCTGTTAGAGTTAACCTATGCTGCAAAAATCATGAAAAATTTAACCTTTAAGTGAGCAAAATGTATTGTCTTGGTTTATTAAACTTTCAGAAACACTACATTCGTTTTGAAATATTATCGAACATATTACAAAGAAGATATAACATGTTTTCCGAAATTCGAAATCATAAAACAACCGAGAATCATATATAAAGTAAGTGTAATCGAAAAGAAGAATCAGAGATTAAGGGTTGCTTAAGATTAGTTAATAGTTTCTCAGTGTAAGAAGACAACAGTTGCTAACCTCTTATTCTTCTGGAGTTTTCGAATCTTTCAGGCTTACGAAAATAAAAAGAAATGAATGAGATTTTTCCTTGGTATGAGATAAAAGAAAGATGAACTGCTTGAGAGACCGGTGAGAGACGAAGATGTTAGAAATGGTCGGATTATAAGTTAATGGGCCTTCTAATCGTAGCCCACACCAATATGATAAATGATTGGGCCTTCTAATCGTAGCCCACACTAATATGATAAAAGGCTTTTTATAAGGTCTTCTCTGCACGGCACGTGAGTTAGTAGTCTTCTCTTATCAGGTGCGGCCAACGTCATCCAAAATCTAATCCAGACCAGAAAATCCACCCTTGCCAAATAGTCTAACTGCGTCATTTTTTACTTTTCTCTTCTTTTTTAAAAAAAAATTATTCTCCCTCTCTTTTTGTTCTGTAGCGTTTTACATTTTTTTCAACCTTATATATTCTGCTAAATAATATACATTTTTGCACCAATCAATTCATTCTTGGTTGAATTACATGCAGCCGACTGTGTCCCAGATGGCAATGAACCTCTGGTCAAAGATGAAGTTATCAGTCGAGGATCGTGAAAATAAATTTCTGATTTACAAAAAATTTGTAAAACAAAATGCTATTTACAGTTTTTATTTACATTTCAGAATTTTCGTTCCAGTTAAAATATATAAAGATGCATCATCACATGTTTGATGTATCTTCTGTTTCATGTAATGAGTTACACTGATCAATAAATTTAAGATGTTAAAAGAAAAAAAAGATGCATCATCACATTCAGTAGATAATGAAGATAAATATAAATTATTACATAAAATTCCAAACTATAATTTCCAACTATTTTAATATATGGAAATGAAATGTTTCTGAAAACGACAATAAGCTATGAAGTGAGGTTCTGTATCGGCATCAAAAATATCTGATAAAGCTCGCTCTCAGAGTATCATCTCAATCTCTCCGCGGAGTCTCCCAAGTTTCTCTGGTAGCTTCCTACTCGAATTTCGCTTTAGTCTCTCTCTCCCTATGCTGTTCGTTCGTTTTTTTTTTCAAATCTGAAGTTGAAAACTCGATTTTGGTTAACCAGTCGCGATCGAGAGAGAGAGAGCGTTTAGTCTCGATCGTCATCAATGTAACAATTTCGTTTGATTTAATGCGATCCTCTCTCGATGTGTTTGACTTATCTTTCTTTTCGTCGCAGGTTATAAAAGCTAAGATTTAAAAAAAAATGCAATCGTCAACGTACGCAGCTGTTAAAGGAAACGCCGCGTTTGCGTTTCAGAGACGTAGCTTCTCTAACCTCGTCAGCAGATCGGCGACTACTACCGGAATTCGCTTCTCCACCGGCTCTTACTTCGCACAACTCCACTCTTCCGCCTCGAAAGCCATGGGAGCGAAGCTTGCTCGCGCTGAGAACGGGATTCACAGTCTCTCCTCGGTCAAAGCTCGATCGGTTAGAGCACAAGCCTCCTCTGGTTCGTCATAGTTTGATTGCTTAGCAACTTGTTAGTAGATTATATAGATGTTTGTTGGTTGACTTTGGAGTTGATTGAACTGTAGGTGGTGGTGACGAAGAAGAAGCAATACCTCTGAGATCTGAAGGAAAAAGCTCAGGGACGGTTTTACCCTTCGTTGGTGTTGCTTGTCTTGGTGCTATCTTGTTTGGTTATCATCTCGGGTATGTATGATATATGAGTAACTAACATTTGAGTCTATGAATCTTTTTACTGATAGAATCACATCCATTGGATTTGAATCAGGGTTGTTAACGGTGCTCTTGAGTACCTTGCTAAGGATCTTGGTATCGCTGATAATGCTGTTTTGCAAGGCAAGTCTTGAAATATAAACATTGAGAGTAATCATCTGTGTGTATCATCATGCTACTTCAACTGGAAAATTTTGACATCATTTTGATTCGTGTTACCATTGGTAGCCTAGCTTCTAATTGGTATGCTCTCTGTGGTTGCTTCTGAGCAGGGTGGATTGTTAGCGCGTTGCTTGCTGGTGCAACGGTCGGTTCTTTCACCGGAGGTGCATTAGCTGACAAATTCGGACGGACAAGAACGTTTCAATTGGATGCTATCCCGCTTGCTATTGGAGCTTTCTTATGGTAACTTTTTCAAGTACTAAGTCATGGGAAGTTTATAAAGTGATTATTTTTAACGCATTTTCTCTCTTTTGTTTGTTACGTAGTGCAACAGCTCAGAGTGTGCAGACTATGATTGTGGGACGTCTGCTCGCAGGGGTTGGAATCGGAATCTCATCAGCCATTGTACCACTTTACATATCCGAGGTTGTTTTTAACTCTTGAGTTTTCTAATTTTTTTAAGTTTGTGATGTTAGTCATTTCTTATATATGTTATGGTGCTGAAGCGTGTGATGATGTGCATCAGATATCACCAACTGAAATTCGCGGTGCACTCGGATCTGTGAACCAGTTGTTCATATGTATTGGAATACTCGCAGCCTTGATAGCTGGATTACCCCTTGCAGCAAACCCTCTATGGTATGTCAATCCTTTTTTATTCATCCGAACAATATATTGGGTTTCATACTGTGTTTATAACTTTGATCTCATGATTTTGTAGGTGGAGGACGATGTTTGGTGTTGCAGTTATCCCTTCCGTTCTATTAGCCATAGGAATGGGGTTTTCTCCAGAAAGCCCAAGGTGGCTCGTTCAGGTACTTTCCAGGAACGCAACTCACACACTTAACTGAAATCATATTTTGACTAATCAGGGAAATCAATTTTGCAGCAAGGAAAACTTACTCAAGCGGAAAAGGCTATCAAAACTCTGTATGGTAAAGAAAAAGTGGTTGAACTAGTGCGTGACTTATCAAACTCTGGCCAAGGTACTTCTGAGCCAGAGGCAGGATGGTTTGATCTATTCAGCAGCCGCTACTGGAAAGGTATTGCAAGACTTGCTAGAGATTCATTGTTTTTCTTATTTTAAAAGGAAACAGATTAAGAAGTTTCTCATTGGATTGGTCTTTTATTTACGTAGTTTCTTTCAACTTCTTGTTTTTGTAGTTGTAAGCGTTGGTGCGGCGCTCTTCTTGTTTCAGCAGTTAGCTGGGATAAATGCAGTTGTGTACTACTCTACATCTGTGTTCCGCAGCGCCGGAATCCAATCTGATGTTGCAGCCAGTGCTCTTGTTGGAGCATCAAACGTGTTTGGTTTGTTTTCTCTTCTCTGTTCCCACTGAGTTCCATCGAACAAATGACCTGATAAGAATCATGTATCAGGAACTGCTGTTGCTTCGTCTTTGATGGACAAAATGGGAAGGAAAAGTCTTCTACTTACTAGCTTTGGTGGAATGGTACAAATCTCAACCTGCATTGTCATTTTTGTGCCTAATGGGGGCTAACTTAAACTTTTTGGTTTCTGTATGGGGAAGGCGTTGTCTATGCTGTTGCTCTCGTTGTCCTTCACATGGAAGGCTCTTGCTGCATATTCTGGCACTCTTGCTGTTGTTGGAACTGTTCTGTAAGTCAATCAATCTCTTATGTGTTCGACACTCTTAAGAGCCTCTCTGTTTCAGACTTGACCGAGTCTTATGCTCGTTTGTTTAACCAGATATGTCCTGTCATTTTCGCTTGGTGCTGGCCCAGTACCGGCTCTTTTGCTTCCAGAGATATTCGCATCCAGGATCAGAGCAAAAGCCGTCGCTCTTTCTCTCGGCATGCACTGGGTATATATATAATATAATTCTATGGTTCAGAACAGAGTTCCTTCTCTGTTTCTAATTTTTTTTCTCTTGTTTCCCAACAGATCTCAAACTTTGTGATTGGACTCTACTTCTTGAGCGTTGTGACTAAATTCGGAATCAGCAGTGTCTACTTGGGATTCGCAGGAGTGTGTGTCCTTGCCGTCATGTACATTGCAGGAAACGTGGTGGAGACTAAAGGACGGTCACTCGAGGAAATAGAGCTTGCTCTTACCTCCGGAGCTTAAAATTAAAAAAAATGAAATCAATACCACTTTGTTTCATCATTGATCTTGTTAGTTAGCTATCTCTCTTTCGGTCTACTCTTGTTGCTCTTTAATAACTTGTACAATGGACTAAGTAATCAATCAAATAACGAGAAATCGATTCATCACTACATGTTGGCTTTCCTTTCCCACCATATAATTCTCTTTCCAAGCTAATAGTTTTAACGATTGATTAACATATTGAACTGATCGTGCCGAAAATAAATGGTCTAAACAACTCTAGCTAACTACAAGTAAGAATTCCCCAGCCTAACTGGTCTTTTTTTTAATTTACTTTTGCCTCTACTAAGCAAAGTAATAATTAGTCCTTAAGATTTTATATTTACTAATCTATCATGAGAAGAACAATTAAATCGTATTTGACTATTTTGCCTAAAGAAAAAAAAGAGGGAGGGGAAAGTTCTGGCAGTGACATTTAGGTGCACCTAAAATTAGGCATGAAATATTGAAATCTTGCTCCTCGACTACGTAGAGGTCTGCACCGAACATTTAGCGCACACTTCCTACTTTTTTTTCTTTTTTGTAATACCACCATTCATCACCTTTACTTGGACTGCAATCTATTGTACCTCTTACTCCCCGTCTTATGGACAAGATAAAATTTTCGTCAAATTGTAAGCACTAGTGTTAAAGATCTAAAACCTAAGTTTCGTATCAAACACGCTATATATGTTTGTTCACTCAAAAAATGGTTATACTTCTCTCCCCTTCCTTCCACAGTCAACCCTGTTAACGTCTTCATTTGACTTTGTCTAAATTCTAATACACTCCAAAAACCATTTACAGTAATTTCTCTTACAACTTGTATATTCCAAAAACCATTTGTATATTCTCATACAACTTGTAATTATGCATTTATAGTAACTGTTGCAAAATCCTCACCGATCACAGCTCACTTTTCTCTCCCTCTTCTCACCATGGGCATCACTGATCAAAAGAGCAAGAAAGAAGAAGAACACTTACTCATCTCAAAGCCCGTGAGGTTGATTCTCTTACATAATGGGAGTCATGTCTTACGCTCACTCTTCTTTATCATCGGTTTCTCTATTGGTCTCTTCCTTTGTCTACAACTAAAAGCCTTCCACATGTCCGCGCCGAAGACACACCAAACCTTATGGTCCACATTACTATTCAACCACTCAACAACGATGGAGATCAAACGAGAGTCACAAACACGACTACTTCAACACAACATGACTGATCAAGAACTCTTCTCCAAGATCTCGTCATTATCATCACCATCATCATCATCCTCATCATCATGGTTTTGGAGGAGACATAACAATGATGAGAAGATTGTTGTGAAAGTGGCTTTCATGTTTTTAACAGGTGGCGGACTCCCACTGGCTGATTTGTGGGATAAGTTTTTTGAAGGACATGAAGGGTTTTATTCAATATATGTTCATACTAATCCATCTTTTCAAGAACATTACCCTGAAACATCCGTCTTCTACTCAAGAAGAATCCCAAGCCAGGTGATAATATTAACTTCTTACTACTGTATCATTACTCTACCAATGGTTACATACATCTCTTAGATTTGACAAGATGGGTTTTTTCACGTAGCATGTGCATATATCTTGATTTGCAACCCTTGCATGAACCCATCACTAGGTTTAGTGACTTTTACAGATTTTCACTAGGTTTAGTGACTTTTACAGATTTAAATAATTGATAAACATATAAGAAATCGTGTGTATTCTAATTAATCTTGAGTAAATAACTTTAAAGGATAACAAAACTAGATTTAAAAACCCTAAAACCTCTTGAACCGTATATATACTTTGTATTGATAAAATAATTAATAATTAATAACCTTGATTTAATGGTGTTTCGTGACATACTTATGAAACAGGCAGTGTATTGGGGAACATCAACAATGGTAGACGCAGAGAGAAGACTCCTAGCCAACGCTCTCCTCGACGAATCAAACCAAAGATTCGTCCTCTTGTCCGATTCTTGCATCCCACTCTTCAACTTCACAACCATCTACGATTACTTAACCGGCACTAATCTCAGCTACATCGGCTCATTCGACGATCCAAGAACTCCCGGTCGAGGCCGTTACAACCCCAAAATGTATCCACAAATCAATATCACACATTGGCGAAAAGGATCACAATGGTTTGAAACAACCCGTGAGCTTGCTCTTCATATAATCGAAGACACGGTTTATTACAAGATATTCGATCAGTATTGTAAACCGCCTTGTTACATGGACGAGCATTATATCCCGACATTCGTTCACATGTTGCATGGAGAGATGAGCGCGAACCGGAGCTTGACTTGGGTTGATTGGTCCAGAGCCGGTCCACATCCTGCCCGGTTCATTTGGCCTGATGTGACCGACGAGTTTCTTAACCGTATCCGGTTTACAGATAAGTGTCCGTATTATGGTAAGGATAGTGAGAATATTACAAGTTCGAAATGTGTCTTATTTGCGAGAAAATTCACCAAAGAGACTTTAGAACCCTTGTTGAGAATCTCTCCTTTAGTTCTTGGGTTTGGTCCCTAATTACTTTAGTGTTTCGTAAAAATGGAATTTTACTACACTTGATATACAGGATATTAGGCCTACAGCATATGGCAATAATGTTGAAAGGGCATCAGCATCAGAGCATCTGCATCAGTGAACTTTTCTTGGGATTCATATTTTTAAATTTTTATTATTATTTTTATTTTACTGTTTGATTTAAAAATAAAAAAAATAATCGAACTAATCGCGGGCTACCACGTATCGTGGAGCCCGCGAAACAGTGTTGAACTCGTTGGACAGAGGTTCAGTGGAAAGAGCTGGGAAAAGATGAGGTCTAACACTATTTATTATTTTAATATTTTTTTTTCTGGAAATCTGTGTGAACCCCATGGAGGGTTCACTGATGCAGATGCTCTCAGTCTTCTAAATTTAAGAATCGATCCCTTTACTTTTCAAAAGTTTGTGAAAGTACCCTAACTTTTGGTTGTTTAATAGTTTTGTCTTATGGGATGGTATATATTCTTTGTCCTGATAAAAAGACAAATAGTGTTGTCTTTACATAGGGACTTTCAACTTAAGTCTAAAAACCTTTACAAGTTGTCAAAATAATTGAGGAAGATGATGGAGACATTACTTTAGACTCACCAAAAAGATTATAATTGGTGGGACACTAAGAGAATAGGAACCAGACACAAAGACAGACACAATGGAAGAAAAATTGTTAATGAACGTGACAGAAGTGGAGGAAATAAGTGAATCTAAAATCATCATGATATTCCACAAGTTACACTGTACATAATCTTAGGCACACCATCCATACCGAAGAACTCACATTGTACAAATATAAAGCCAAGATAGTATTGAATTCTATAACCTAGAAAAAGAAATTATACTCTTACCAGTTTCAGTCTATGCAGTGCTTAGCTAAATATGTAACAGATATATTACAATGTTATTTTCTTGGTTAGAGTAAGATGTCTAATATATAGGTACATTTTAAGTTCCAACAAAACCAAATCCACATATAATAAATGCAAGAGCCTGCATGGATAGATAAATGTATAGCAATGTATTCCCATATGCAAAGTCGTAGCATGCACAAGACAGTATGTATATCCCCACCATCATCTCTTTTGTGTTTACTCTGCAAACAAAAAACAATTTGTTTAACAAGTTAATATCCTTAACTTTTTTAGAGACATTATTTACCTTTGGCTTTGATATTAATTACCTTTCGAGAATCCCATTGCGAGGTTTTTTCACTTGTGGAAGTAACTTAGTCTCAAGAGCATCTCCTAATTTCTCGGTGACGACCCATTCGTTTACTCTTCCTCCTTCGAGTAATCCGATGAAAGTTCCCTTAGTCCGATGCATAGCCATTACATTCTCGAACAAGACCCAGAAAACCACGAGGTAGAATGATCTACACAAATAATTTCATATCAATATTATAGTGTAACCTGAACAAGTAACATGTTGCGGACCTTGCGGTTATATGAAAGGAGAATGCACTAACCTTGGTGTGGCGATGGCGTTGAAGAGAGTGATCATAAAAGGAAGGTAGATAGTTGACCAAGTCGGAATCTTGACTTCGGAGAAGAATACGCTCGTAGGAAGAATGACGCAATAGAAAAAGAAAGTGAAGAAATGGACTATGATCTTCCGTACAAAGAAGAAGCTGTAGATCACATACAGTTTCTTCCAAATCATTACTCTCTGTTCACATTAGCAAATCACATGCATTACCAAAACGTTATTTTTATTTGTTTAAAGATCATTTAACCATAATATAAACTGAAATTGACATCATGCATTCGTGCGTTGGGTGTTTGTCTCTCGTAAAAATATATATTTGCCATAAATAAAAGACGGTTGGCACCAAAATTTCGGGCACGTCTTTATCTCAAAAATGAAATAATGAAGTTAGAAAAGTACTACCTTATTGTGAATAATTTCCATAGTCATTTTCCTGAAGAGATTAGCTGGACCGCATGACCATCGATGTTGCTGGAATCTGAAAGCCTTAAACTGGCTTGGTAGCTCACTTTTCACCTACAATAACCACTATCTTCTTATAGTATATAAAAAATTTTATTTATTTGACATCCACACGTAATACATTATTATATTATGGCAACGGAATGTGCACGTTATCATACTGTTGATATAATTTTTTATACAATCATGTTCAACTTTCCATAAAGTATGTGCAAAGCAAACTACACATGTGACGAATATGTTTGGACACAATCATTAACTAACTATAGTCCAACAAAGAAAACAATTGAAATATACCGTAATGTCGTTGACGAAGACAAATTTCCAGCCGTGTAAACCAACACGAACGGCCAAGTCCATGTCCTCAACGGTGGTCCTATCTTTCCAACCTCCGGCTTCTTCCATCGCCGCTAATCTCCATACACCAGCAGTCCCTGCAAAACTCCAGTTATACTGTTTGTGATATTAAGTTGGTTTTTGAGTTATATTATATTTTTAATATTTGATTTTAGCCAATAAATATAAACATAATACATTTTATACAGTAACATTTGGCTTGGTTTAGCGATTATTAGCATAGCTAAAGACACTATGAAACTAAATATAATTCTAGAGAAAATAAGAATATAAATAGTACAGAATTTATAAAAAAAATGGAGCAGAGGAAATAGTATTTAAATAAATGTTGATAGGGATGTTACCATTGAAACCGAAGAAGGCATGTCTAGTGGAACCGGATTCTTGCTCTGCCATGAAATGGTAATTGAGGGACATCTCCTGCATCCTAGTCATCAAGCACTTGCTTGCATTCACTGCACCAATAAACATTTTCATTAACAACACATATGATTATAACTGTAATACTTGATTTATCTCAAACCCAATTTACAGTAGAAGCACATGTTTATGTCAATTGTCAAAATTAAATATTAAGTGAATCCATACCAAATTTCCATCGAGCTTGAACAAGAGCGAGCTCCGAATTGTGGATGAGAAATGGGACAGTGCGTTGGAGGTAATCGGGCTCTGGCTGGAAATCAGCATCGAAGATGGCAATGTAGTTGCACTGTTTGACGTAGCTATGCCTCATACCTTGTTTAAGAGCTCCAGCTTTGTAGCCGTTTCTATTGTCTCTCCTCTCACATTTTATGTTTATTCCTTTGCTTGCCCACTGAGCACACTCCATGCTCACCATTTCCTGCGATTAAGACATCAAACATTTGGAGTATTAATAGCTAAATCATTGTCTTTATGACCAGTGAAAGGCAAAAGCAAAAAGGAAACAAAAAGAATTTGTTGTGTGTCTTTACAATTAGTTAAAGGAAAAAAAGACTTTAAGTGTTTGCTTATTTTTAATTTGAACACAATCATTTATATGTACCATGATGGTGGGATCAGTGGAATCATCTAAAACTTGAACGATTAGTCGATCCAATGGCCATATGAGTCTGCAAGCAGCACCTATGGATAATTGAAAGACCTGTGGATTCAAAACAAAATCGAAGTTCCATATCATTATAATTGAATACTTGATCATTAATTCGTATAACTATATTAAAGTACCTCTCGTTCATTGTACATTGGGATTTGCACAAGAACCATGGGAAAGTTTTGACCTCCTTGCTCAATGTCCTCTTGCATTGCCTCCCATTTGTAGGTCTTCTCAGGTTTGCGTTTCAAAAGCTTGACGTAAAGTACTACAATGTTCATATAGACACTCTCTACAAAAACTAGCAAGGAGATGACCAAACATATAGCCACTAAACATTTGAAGACTGGAACTATAAGTAGACTCCTCGTTTGTCTCAACCACCACATAGTTTCCATGCTTGAATATAACTCTTCAGACAATTATGTGATTCAAGCGTTTCGAAAGTTGCAGCTGCATCTTCATAAGTACTCTCCTTCCATGGAACTTAACGCAATTGAAAGACAAATATTTTTCTTCTCATATATCAAGACGAGGGGGGGGGGGATATAGAATTGTGTATAGGAAGATGATATGATGGGTTTATTTTGTCTATATAACGTAATGACTGACTTATAGGGAGATTCTCTTTTTCTTTTTGGGTTGAATTAATTAATTTATCTTTGGGTTAATAACTTTGTCTTTTATTGGTATCCGTCGTCGTTTTACCGGATTACGTGGACCCCATATTGAGCATTATCATAGCTAGTGGGAACAACAAAATGGGAAAAGGACCAAACAAAAGGCTTCACTCGGTCTCGCTTTTTTAAAATTATACTGTAATTTTCACGTGGTAGTTTTACGCATGTAACGGTACAATGCCGTCACGCAGTTGGACGAAACTTCTTTATAGATAAATTAAATGTAAAACATGTACTAGTTAAACTAATTTTAACCCCTAAGACCAACTCCATCAATGGGTTCCTATAGGGTTCTAAACCCAAAAGGTGAAAAAAAAAAAATAAAAAAGACCCAAAATTAAGAGAACCGGTGCCATATTCAGGCTTTTTAGAACTGGTAAGAGGCGCCTACGTGTCACTCCCTCGTTGCACCGCTTCTGTTTTGTCCCTCTCTCTCCTTTGGTCGGGGTTTCGATGAAACCAAAGACAATCTAGTCTCTTGGAGTCTCCGTCTCGTTCTGAGCGATCTTCTCTCCGACCGATCCGTTTCGCAAACTCCGGCGACTCCGTCGGCCCATCTTCTCCGTCGTCTCCATGGGTCTGTCCTTTCTCTCGGTCCTAGTCGTCTGTGTCACCGCGTCCTCTCTCTCAGTCCTAGTCGTCTGTCTCACCGCGTCCTCTCTCTCACTGCTGATGGACGCGCTTTTGAGAAATAGTACTGCTCTCACCTCTCTCTTAAAGTCTTAATTTTTTTGATTTGTCGATTTGAGTTTTCTTATGGTTCAATCTAGATTTGTGATACTCTGTTTTGGGATTTGATTCGAGTGAGGAATGTGGAGTTATGATCGCTAATCGTCTTTGGCTTCATCCTTGCTTTGGCTTCTTACTTTGTAAGTTTTCATGAAAAATTGTAGCAGAACCATATAAACGAATTCACTCACTTACTGGTGATAATATGCATGCAGATATGGTTAAGGGTCTCCCAGAAGAGAAAGAATTCACTCACGTTAATATTACACACGACCAGTCAAGTGGTGGTGGGTGCGATCGTGGGTTCTGTTTATTCCACCTTATTGTACATAACGTGGAACTCACTTGTTCTCGAAGCTTTTGCCTCATCATTCTCAGTACAGGTAGCTGTCTTTACGGCTGCTGCTGCATCTGCTCTAGGTTTTGCAGTTTATGTGCTACTTAACTGGTTCAAAGATGACGACAGATGACAAAGAAAATATAATAATTCCAGGGTTATAAAACTATTCATTTGTTTCCCATTTCACTCATACTGTTTGAGCTGTCTAGCAATCAACATTACCACTTGTGTTCTTCTTGTAAAGGAGCTTCTTGAAATCAGTTTCATTCAAGTTCTTTGTGTTTTCTGCTGCATGAACTTGAGCTGAGTTACAAAAAAAAAAAAAAAAAAATTTAAGAACCTTAATGAGGTTCTCCCATTGGATGATGAGAAAATTAATTAGACTAACAAAAGTTCTAAACTTTTAAATTCACAAAATTAATTATTAATTTATTCATTAGAGCCCATAAGGGTCTCTAACCAATGGACTTGCTCTAACCATAACCTCGAAAATCAAAATGAATTCAAACAACCGCAGTAAAATAAGCAATTGTGTGATTTTGAGAACAACAACAATTAATGATGTCTCTGAAATTACAAATCGAAAACCGAAGGCTCTTCCCTCATTAAGTATTTCGTACGTAGGAAAGATTCATTTATAATGACTATGACCGGAAACAAGTTTTCTAATGACTCTTTAGTGACTTGATTGATTTGAAAGATTATCTTTCAGTGGTGTACGTATTCGCCTAATTGCATTGAATGATTTGTAACGTCCCGTTCTTATAAAGTTGCAATTAATTTTGGATTGTTGACTGTAAATCTGTAACTTAGTAACATGAAATATATCGACAGCAACAACTATGCAGAAAAAGTATGAACTTTCTATGTTCCATCCTTTTAAGAAAAAAAAAATCCAAAGCTCTTTGTATAATCGCATTCTAACTTATAACGTACATACATTATATGTCTTCTTATAGAATAGTTGAATAATATACCGACGAGAAAATAAAATAGAAAATGTCCAGAGAGATTAAGTCAGATGTGGAATGTCTTTGCACTAAAAAAAAAAAGGTTCCCACGTGGCGAATTAAGGGCTGAGAAATACCAACGGGCCGGAAGTGGACAACACCTACCGACTCAGGAAAGAGCGAAGCCCAGGACTGGCATGTGTTTGCATCAAGACAATTAAGGCCCATTTCTTAAATGGGCTATTGGGTATATCAGAAAATTGTACTGAACCTACAACTATTTTCAATTGCGTACTAGAAATTAAAATTATTATTAAACAGGACATAATAATAATCTCTACTAATAAAAGGGAGCTTTTGAGGCTCCATAGGGCGTCCACATCAGCGGAAAAAAATCCTCCCGAAAGATGACACGTGGCATAAAATATAGTTTTACATTTTAATATTACTTATTTTCGAAAATTGTAAAAAAATATGTAAACATACAGCATAAAAAAATGGAAAAACTACATTAAACATATGTAAGATTACTATTTTTCACTTAAAAAAAAGATGGCTTATCTTCATAATGTAACATTACCGTTTTATAAAAAACATTATATATAATTTCGAAAATAATATATATATGTAAAACATACAACATAAAAATGGAAATACTACATTAAACATATGTAGACGCCATTTTACATTTAAAAATAAAAATAATATGTAAATATACAACATAAAAAAATGGAAAATTTACATTTAACATATGTAAGATTACCATTGTTCACTAAAAAACGGTTTATCTTCATAATGTAACATTACCATTTTATATAAAAAAAAGAAAAAAAAAACATAATATAACTATTTGACTATTTGTCCAAGTTCTTCTATTAAACATTGCCGTTTTACATTAAAAATGGAAAAATACGTAAAGATTTAAACATCTATCTTAAAATATAAAATAGCTCCATAGGGCGTCCACATCAGCGGAAAAAATTCCTCCCGAAAGATGACACGTGGCATAAAATATAGTTTTACATTTTAATATTACTTATTTTCGAAAATTGTAAAAAAATATGTAAACATACAGCATAAAAAAATGGAAAAACTACATTAAACATATGTAAGATTACTATTTTTCACTTAAAAAAAAGATGGCTTATCTCCATAATGTAACATTACCGTTTTATAGAAAACATTATATATAATTTCGAAAATAATATATATATGTAAAACATACAACATAAAAATGGAAATACTACATTAAACATATGTAGACGCCATTTTACATTTAAAAATAAAAATAATATGTAAATATACAACATAAAAAAATGGAAAATTTACATTTAACATATGTAAGATTACCATTGTTCACTAAAAAACGGTTTATCTTCATAATGTAACATTACCATTTTATATAAAAAAAAAAGAAAAAAAAAACATAATATAACTATTTGACTATTTGTCCAAGTTCTTCTATTAAACATTGCCGTTTTACATTAAAAATGGAAAAATACGTAAAGATTTAACATCTATCTTAAAATATAAAATATAGACATTAACTAAATATAAAGTATAAGAAAGCAAAATACTCAATATATAGAAAAATAAATAATAATTAAATATTATAAATATATAAATATACGAATTATATATACAATAATAAGTAAATGCACAATTTTTAAAAAATGGAAAGAGTACATTAAATATTAAACATCTATCTTAAAATGTAAAATATAGATATTAAGTAAATAGAAAGTATAAGAAAAAGTACATTAGTATTTAAACATCTATCTTAAAATGTAAATCAATCTTAAAATATAAAATTATTAGTAAACAGAAAGTATAAGAAATAGAAATACACAATATAAAGAAAAATAAATAATAGGTAAATATATAATATAAGTAAATACTAAATTTAAAAAATGGGAAATTACATTAAGATTTAAAAATATATATTAAAATTTAAAATATAGATATTACGTAAATAGAAAGTATAAAAAAATGGAAATATACAATTTAAAAAAAAAATGGAAAACGTACATTAAGATTTAAACATCTATCTTAAAATGTAAAATAGAGATATTAAGTAAATGAAAGTACAATAAATGGAAATACATATACACGAAAATAAATAATAAGTAAATAATGTAAATATATAATATATGAATTATATATGTAATAATAAGTAAATACACAATTTTTTAAAAAATGGAAAAAGTTCATCAAGCATTAAGCATCTATCTTAAAATGTAAAATATATAATATAAGTAAATACACAATTTAAAAAATGGAAAAAAGTACATTAATATTTAAATATCTATTTTAAAATATAAAATATAGATATTACGTAAATAAAATATAAGAAATAGAAATAAACATTTTAAAAAATGAAAAAGTATATTAAGATTTAAGCATCTATCTTAAATGTACTTCTATCTTAAAATAGTAGTAAATTATATAAAAAATGGAAATACCACATTAAACAAAAAAAATGTATAGTATTACATCAAGAAAGTCCCTATAAAATTTATTATTCCATCCACATCAACCTCACACTATTAAGGAAAATTTCAAAGCACTCGAGCAAAAAAATGGTTTCACCATCAACTCTTGCCGTCCCAGAAACCTTTAATGACCTTGAATGATATTTTTTTATAACAACAAACTTTTGTAAGGTGGATTCATTGTTGGGAAACCCGCAACTTCCAAAAGTCAAACTTATTCATGGGAATTGAATTGCTTTTCATAGACTCAAAGGTATTCTTACAAATTTAAATTAATCTAATCCATAATTTTATTGTTAATATTCATACTAACTCTTTCATGATCAAACCATTTCAGTTAATAACCATTCAAGCGTTTATCCCGAAACACTTCCTTCCTCGCCGAATCAGGTATTGGTTCATGTTGGTTTAATATCGTTTTTGGTTTACTAACCGGTTTAGGATGGTCCTATTGTAAATATAATTTAAGTTGGTTTAGCATATATTATGTTTAAAATAACTTAAATTAAATAATAATAATATTATGCTTAAAATATAATTTTAGAGAGTTTTCAAATATAGTTTACAGAACATTATAGGTGATGAATTTAATTTATTAAATTCGTTTATTACTTAAAACTAAGTTTTTAAAAAACATACTGAGTTATAAATATCAATGATGGATTGGTGAGTATAACATGAAAACAAAAATATAAATATCTGATTTTCAAGATAAGAAATTTAGCTTTTATTCAGATACTCAATATATAATATCTTAAACTATTTTTTGAAAAATATACATAATTTATATATATAGATTAATCTTCCAAACTTAAACTATTATACTATATGAATAATGTTTTTAAATAAAAATAATTTCTGATTTAAAATAAAAATAAAAACAACAAATGGTTATTTTCAAATAATGGATGTAATTTACATTATACTATCATTTAACAAGTATTCGATGCGTTTTGATATATCATTATTTTCTATTTTCAGAAAACAATAAATTGTTAAACATCAATATCATCTAGGTTAAGTATACGAACAACACAAATTCAAACATCACAAAAAATATTTACATAACCATTATAATACAATAATTTAATCAAAAAATACAATAAAAAAATATTAAAAAGAATAGTTATATACTTAATATTTGAAAATAAAAGATATTTTTGCTAAAACTGTACTTACCTGGCCAAGGAGATCGACCATCCTTTTAAGGATCGATCGAATGTTGAGCATGTGGTCGATCCGAAAATACTCTGCAGTTTAATAAAACCTCTAAAACATTTATTCCAACACTCAAAAGATAGTTTTGCTAAATATGATAACTAGATAGCCAATAAAATTACAAAAAAATATTTAAATAGTAAAAAATATGTTAATTTAACGTGTTAAAATTTAAAAATAAATTTTAATTATGACAGGCATTTTAACATTTATATAAATATATATCATAGCCTAAATATAAATAATTTAACAACTTAAATTAGAAAAAAATAAAAATCCCGGGCGTAGCCCGGGTTAATCCCTAGTTAAAAAGAAGACAAGCTTTAGGCAGAAGCAAGTGTGTGTCTCCTCCTCCTCACGCCCACCTGTTTTATCATTTTGCCTTCTACACACTAAATCCAAAATCATATTATTGCCTATTAAGAGCCGTTGAGAAATTTTCAAAACTCATTTTGTAAAACCATACAATAGGTTACACGCCAAAATAAATATATTTGTGCACGCCACAACATGCCAAGAATATACATATAATAATGTCTTACCCCATGTGGTAAGTTTGTCCCGTTCTATTCAAAAGGTACCTTCCCTAGATCCAATGATTCTTTTGTAACGCAAGTTACGTAACTCAAACATTTGTTCTGTTTTGCCCGTAATTTATTTAATTAGGACCATCTCTCCATATATTCACAATCTCTCAATGTTAAGATAATTAAATCGTAGCTAAAGATTAGCATCATATGACATATTAACTATAACATTTCATCATAACAATAACATCCAACCATAAACATTGTTATATGTTTGTAAGAAAAGAAAGCTATATGACGAAAACAAACGCAGAAAAAGCAGTCATCTTTTTATCTAATGCCTTTTTAATTAGGAAAAAAAGGATAAACAAGTTTTTTCAGCTTTTCATTGCTCAGGAATCGAAACCAGGACTGGTCGCCAAGGTTTTCTCAAAATCCTTAACCGAAATGACTGAACCGGACCGGAAGGACCGAATCGTCGAGTCGTTAATTCTCTCCCGTCACCGTTAGAAGTAACGTCGCCGCCAGCAACCGCCGCTTCTCCGCCGTTGTCTATCTCTTCCCCACCACTAAACGGCGGAGACGGCGATGTGACCATCAGCTCTTTCAACTTACGTCTCGCACGGTGGTTTCCCCTCTTCTTCTTATTCCCGGAGTTTCCATCAAGCTCCGGCGATTCTTCGAGGATCTGACGGAGGTTCCGTCTGCGGCTGTCGAAGCTCTTTTCGAACAACATCCGCAGGGTTTTGCGTCGCTGGAGATGAAACACAGGACTCTTCGTCGGACTCATTGAGGGGTTACCGGCGGCGGATGCCTCCAAGCTGCGATTTGCCGCGAAGAGTTTGAATTTGTGTAGTCTGGAGAGTGACATCGTGAGAGATCCAACGGCGGATCGCGAATTGGCCGCCAGATAGATCGTTCTTCTCCCTCCCTCCTCCTTTACTTTTGTGTGAAATGCGAGAAGCTATCAACTTATATTAGTAACGGCGATTGTTTTTATATTATCATTTTAAAATTAATAAAAAAGTTAGTGATTTAGATTTATCATATATGTAACGATCTGGTCAAATTATGTTTTATGATTTGCAATCAGGAGAATTTTTCGTTATGTAAAGCGAATATATCAAGAAAAGTTAGTCTAATCCCTACTTGATAGTTAATTAATAATTACTACTAGTTGTTGTTTCTTAAAATTGACACAAGATTAAGAAATAAGGTGTTAAGTACATTTTGGTTTCGGATATTGTAATAATGTTTAAAAACACTCCCGAGTCCCTGACATGACATACAAGACAGAAATAGTCGCAAACGGGTTTAGTCTAATTACTAATCATAACTTGTCGTCGGAACAAAGAGAAGTGGAGACTCTCTTTCTCTCGATTTGTCAATTAACCGAAAGCCTAAACATGCATACTAGGCCCACTCTATTTATTATATACACCAAAAAGCCCAGAACTTGTGGTCTATAATCGACTGATTTTGTCCTGACAACTTTCGTGTCTTGTCACAGTTAGAAAAGTCGAATGATTCTTGATAATAGTCTCAGTTAGAAAAGTCGAATGAGACTACTATAAGACATTTACAGAATCATTTATAGACTATTCCTCAGTCCTGTCGAAAATGTTTAAACATTGACCGAACATAAAACGTTTGAAAAAAGATATATATATATACTGAACGCCCCGGTAGCATCAAGAATCCGCAATGAATTCAAATCCTAACATTTACATACACAGTTCACGAATCGGAAAGAAGATAGAACAAAACTGCACTACCTCTAACTATTTAAAATCAAAATTTTCAATGAATTTGATCTCACTCTTCTTCCTACGTAAGAAAATAGTGAAAATGGAAAACAAAATAAAAATCAGCAAGCCAAAAACACAAAAGAACATGACTTTATTTCTGCATGTATCAAGAATATATATAGTACAGATATTACAAAAAAAAGAAGTAAAACCTGGTTTGTATTTAGTTTTAGTGATTTTGTGGCGGTGTCTCATCTGGATTCTTGGCTTTGCTCCTTAGCATCTCGGAGAAGTTGCCTCTCATGATACGTCTGAATCTATTGTCTTCAGCCGCAGCAGCCACCGCCTTTGGTGAATCAGCTCCTTGAAGTGTAGGTGATGGCGGTGCAACCGTGGTGGTTTCCGTTGCTTCTTTCTTCCCCAACAAGCTTGTGACAGATGATCTAATCCCCAAGTTGAGCACCCATTGCTTTGCTGATTGCTTCAAGTGTCCCACCTGATCTCTCCTTCACTATGATCTCTAAAGCTTCCTTGTGCGCTGGATCAAGCGTGTCTGGGTCTTTAAATAGGTTTTGAATCGCTGGAAGGAGGTATTCTCGGACACTTGTTTGAGACAGATCTTAAGAACCATGTTTCAAAAAAATAAACGAGTTAATCTTGGAACATGAGGATATGTAAGACGAAAATGAAGGAAATGATCTAGAGACTCTTACCGGTTGCATCGAGTGCACGAATGGCTTCGCAGAAAGCGTTATCTCTGTCTCGGCGACGGATTACGTCTGTTGAAGAGCTTGGACTTGCTGAGAGTTGGAAAATCTTGGACAGAAGTGATCAAGGCAGGTAAAACATTTCCCGAAGCAAGCCTTGCGTTAATATATGGAACCTGTTGCACAAGTTAATAATAAAGCAATTCTACAAATACAGAATTGGGAGAAACAGTGGAAGAGTGTGTGTTGTGAAGAAGCTTACGATGGTTTTCAACAACTTAACAGCGTTGATTTTGAGTTCCCCAGTGGAGTCGACGACCATTTCCCACAAAATGCCGAAGATCATGTTATGGTGTTCTTCAAATATGCTGCAACGTTTAGAGGAATTCGTTGGTCTTCAGTTCCAAGAAATCATAATAACCAAAGAAAGCTTAGGAAAACGCACCAAAGAAAGCGAACAGCATCCAAAACCTCGTTGTTGTTGTGCTCTGATGACTGGTTTTCCTTTGTATTGCTCTCCACTAAGAGCTGTCGTAAGAAGTTTGTTAACTCTTCATGTTTACTTGGAGCACCAAGAACTCCTGCCAAAAGAAGCGGTAGAATACAAAGTGCGGCAAGTCTACTGGCTACAGCAGTTCTTGGTTTCAGGCCTGAATAAAAGAAAATTGATATCAGACTCTGTTTTAGAAATTTTTGTGTCGCTATATATCCAGTAATTAGGTACAACCTTTTATCCTTGGGTGGACTGCAGAAGGTAAGAACCGAAGATCAGCCTCATCATCTCCAACGGCCACTAAGAACACAGGTAACTCAATGTGGGTCAGGTAGGAACTTCCGAAACGTTCAGACACAGCCAAGAGAAACTGCAAATAAGTTCAGATATTTTCAGGACAATTGAGATCAATAGCAGATAAGAGAACAGGTGCAGACACAATCCAGACCTTTCTCAAATGGTCTTCTTTCGGAGGTAACATGCATGCCAATTGTAACAAGTTAGCAAAGCAATCAACATGCATCCATTCAAACATAGGCCACTCAGAACGTCCCCTGGTCAAAATTTCAGGTAGATGCGACCACGTATGATTGTTTACAAGAAGATGTCAGATACTTGAAAAAAATTCTGCGGTCAAGAGTTGTTGAAGGAGAGAAGAAGCTTACTCGGCATAGGTCTCAAGCAAGGAAACAGAGACCGCAGATTCCTCTGACTTTGCGGTAGAAGGGAACGGACACGTTTCCAATGCCTTCTGGTGTACAGCTGGGAGCAACTCCATGAGCATTCTTAGTAGGACATAAATGTTTCATCGCTCCCGTTCACCAAGGACTCGTAGATGAGACTCCAATGACCCTTCAACTCCCGAAAGGGGTGGACAGTGCTGCAAATGAAAATGACTTACAAGAGCTATAGCAAAATAAAAGTGTTAAGACAGCTTCACCATGAAGAGTTACAGAAGCTAAATAGTTACAAAACTGAATTTACAAAATTGAATTGGCTACTAAAAAGCTCCCATTAATTTTTAACATTTCTTCATGAAAATTTTGAAGGTGGAGTGGCAGTAAATCATAGGCACAAACACGAATAGCTAATCAAGAAGATCGAAGCTAGAATAAATTTGAAACATCTCAATAAGCGCCGAAAGGTATAAACATATTGATATAAGAGTAAGATACCTCCTCATAAAATGTTAAGTCTGTAACCTGCTAGAAGAACATATTCTCTCACTGCACAGTTGAAGTCTCGACGTTCACTGTCCTTCAGTTTTCAACCTTGTAATATCCTCGGTCCTCCTGTGCTAGACGAAATTCATATTCACGGATAGCTAGCTTCTCAGATAACGCTTCTTTCTCCTCCAACAAACTTTGTGCGTCCGCAACTGCATTGCAGGGTAACAATTACTAGCTACCAACCATGATGTTTAATAAAGCCTGAAGCTAAACCAAAACTATATGAAGCTAAACCAAATAATTCGACACAGGATACATACACGGGTTGTTCTAGGCTATAACATCACCTCATTCAACAAATTCTTCAATTATGATTATTCTGCAAACTTAAGCCTATGGATACATGTGCGAACCTTCGATCAAGTTGCATGGAGGAACATGTTCATGACCCAACCATTACACTTTCAATCGATAAGATCTCTAAAACGTAACGCAACTCAACCTATTGAGAAGGACAATGTGATAATTTAAGTGACAAAATAACAATGTGAGGAGCCGGATATTCACCAGCGAGTATACAATACAAACGCTGAGACGAAGAATTGGCGAACCTCGAACGGAATTATACCGAGAAATCTGATCGGGAGGGAGACGGGAAGGATCGGAGAAGAACTCCTTAAGACGAATTGTTTAGGCATCGCGGCCATAGTCGAGGAGCTCGTGAAGAAGCTCAAACGCCGTCAAGAGGTTGTTCTCCTCCATCAGGAAGTTCACAACGACGATCGCTCCGCGTTCATTTTTTATGTTTCTTATTAAGGGATCCCTAAAACCCAATAACAGGTCAATCCTCCATTCGGAAAGAGAATTCAAAATTTATCTCACGATTTGATCTGATGCACCTCGGTCTGTGTCCGAGTACTCGCCGACTAATCGCTTCGAAAGGGAGTGACGGTGGTCAGAATCAGGTGCTACAGTGTAGTGGTTCGTTAGCCTGTAACTAGAGCTTTAAGAGACACGTGGACGGTAGATCTCGAGATACATAATTGGCAAATTTGAAGAACAATAAATACAGCGAGACATATATTTAATTCATTAATATTTTTTACAGGGCCAAGGATGAAGGCTACCAAAGCTCCATCGTCGCCGGTTCATGTCTCCGGGGGGTGGTTTGGCTTCTTCAGCAACGCCTCGTCAGTCTTGTCTCCGGGAGGCACAGGCTTCCATAGCCTTGTGTCATCGGATCTAGTGGAATTAAGTGGTGGTACGCCCAAGGTTCGGGTCGGGTTGATGGGTTTGTTTGTGGGTACGCGCGGCTCTCTGAAGTCGGAGGAGACCTCGAAGAAGATTGAGGATGCTCCCCGCGGAGAGGTAAGAAGGGTTGAAGGAAAGTGGTCGCGGTGGTGGTTCTATGTTTCGAGCGTCGGCGAAACGATAGTGACGACGCTCAAGAGAAGAAGAGCGGTGGTTCTCGGCTTGCCTGTCTAGGGTTTGATGTGATTCAAAGTCGGAGGAGATCTCTTTGGTTAGATGGATCTCTCCGCCGTGAAGATAGAGCGGTGAAGAACGGTGAGGTTTTCGTCGGAGGCTTGTCGGTATTTGAGCTCCGGCGAAGAGAGGGTTATCGGTGAAAAGTCCCGGCGGTCTTGGGTCTCGGTCGCGATCAAGTCGAGGCGGGCGACGCGTGTCTCTCTGATGTTCCAGATCTCTACACGTGGCTCGATCCCCTGCCTCCTTGTCTCGCGTATCGGGCAAGCTGCCCGGTTTCCTTTATGTGGGCCGTAGGCCTTTTTTCATGTCTTTTGGGCTTCGGCAGTAAATCTTGTAACCCATGTTTCCTTTGGGCTTTTTGTGTTAGGTTTTTTTGTTCTGTGGGCTTAGCCCTGTTTTTAATAATATAACAATTTGGGAAAAAAAAAATGAAAAAAAGTAATCAAATGCTAACATATTTCTTTATAAAATGTAACCTGTAAACTTCAGAAAAGGAAATAAAATAGGATCATCACTGTATTACAGCAACCAAGTGTGTGAAAGAAGTGGGACAAGGATCACCAAGGACACAAGAAAAGCAGACGTATGTATATATATATATATATGTAAGAAAACGAAAAAAAAAAAAAACGAAAACAAAACTGTAAAAACCAAATTACCTGAAACGAACCTCAGCAGCATGAAAACAAACCGATTTTAATGCTCTCAAGTCTTATTAACCTTTGTGGGTGTTTAGCTGACCCAGAGCTTCAGTCAGCATCATTGTTTGTAACTCAGACGATACTATTGGAGCGGGTGGCTGAGATTTGTAAAGCTGAGCACGAGCTGTATCGTCATCGAGGTCAGTGTTGTAGATGAAATCATCTTTGCATGTAGTACTAACACCAGCTTCACTTGATGTTTGCACCGATGATGAATCTACGGGTTTGGGTGGAAGGTAAACCTGCGAGGAAAACTCTGGAGCTAGAGGGCTGCTGGTGCGAGCCACTGGGGATTCAACATGGTGGGTGTTTAGAGCGGTGTTGTGTCTCACAGGCGGAGCTTGAACATACCTCGAATTATACTGCTCAACTGGATAATAGACTGGGTATGGCTGAGGCTGGAGCTGATAATGTATCGGGTTCATGTGCTGGTATGCAGGCAATGGCATAGGTGAATTTCCGGTCATGTAAGGCGGCTGTCCAGTGTAAACCACGTAGATAGGTTGTTGTTGTTGTTGCTGAGCTTGGTTCAGAAATTGTGGATACCCCGAAACTGCAACTGGTTTGTTTAGGTCAGGCTCGTACATGTTTGGAGATAATTTGGTCTCCGAAACATGAGGGCTTGTCGGTAGCTCATGAGAAGAGATTGGTGTGGCTGCAGTATTGCCGCTGTTAACAGTAAGAATGGTGATCAGCAAAAGAATTGTCTTTTGAACAAAACGTGATTAGAGGATTGACATCTTCTCTGAAAATATATACAATCCTTAGGAATAAAAAACTCAAATTCAGATATTAGAATAAATATAATTACAGAATCGCAAACAAGTGAACTTGTTTAGACTGTGAACTTGTTCCACAGATCATGTATATATAGAAGAAAGCCTACACTCAACAACAGCATTGCTCCACGAACTATGTTTTCTTCTTAACTTACTTCAACAACATGATCTCTGAGAGTATATGAACGTGTTCAAACAACATGCCTAGACTAAGACCTTGTTCCACGGATCATATATATATATAGAAGAAAACCTATACTAAACAACAGGATCGCTCCAATATGAACGTTCAAACAACATGTTAAGACCTTGTTCCACGGATCATATATATATATAGAAGAAAACCTATACTAAACAACAGGATCGCTCCAAGAGTTATGTTTTCTTTCTAAAGTAACTTCAAGAGATAGCTTTTATGTCACCACACATTGTAAACTAATTCTACAATACACCACCATCCTCATCTCTACCATTTGGCTAAACATTTCTCAAACAACAACATGTGCAGAAGCTTTAGAAATGATAAAGCTTATAAAGTAGAATACCTTGTCAGTGATTCTATGGGCGCAAACTTGACCTGAGAATTCGACGTATTGTCCTCGCCTGTGCTCTTCATCGGAGGCAATTTGCTCGAAGAAACAGAGGACGACGTCGAGCCAAACGACGAATTAGTCTCGAGCATCATCGACTCCTGTCCGCAAATCCCCCCACCGCTTCCGGCGCTGCTTCCGCTATTATTCCCCCCAGTCTGCATCATCTCCACTCCCTTCAACGCATCTACAAACCACGTGTCAGTCTTCGGATGCTGAAGCACGGGCTGAGTCGTCAACTCATCGCGAGTAGGATTCGACTCTCCAATCCCAAGCCAATCAACATCCCCCGCCGCCTCCTCCCCAGCTTTACACTGAGCCGGATCTCCCTGACTCGCGCCACCTTGAGTTTTCGAAGGGAAGAGAAACAACCGCACGCGCGTTTTCGGGATCGAGGACTCGCACGTGAGGTATCCGTGCTCCTCCATCATGATCTGAACATCCTCATCCGTCTCGACGGAGATGAGCGAGTCCAGCTCCTGATCGGGCAACTGATACTTGACCTTGAAATCGTAAGAGATTCCGAGCGTGACCGCGAGGTGGCTGACGAGCGACGCGACGCTCGTCTCCGCGGAGGGAGGGACGGCGACGATCCGAGTGTCTCCGCCGACGTAGCGCGGCGATTTCGTCTGCGGGAGGGAGACTATGCTGCCGCCGTACCTACACATCACACGCAGCTTTCCGCTATTCGTACACCTCGGCGTGACGGCCTTCGCGCATTCCGTTACGGCGGCGGAAGCGGAGGAGACGGTGGTCATGGTGGTGCGATTTTGGGGGTTTAACTTTTTCGCTCGTTTTGCTTTTTTTGTTTATTCTTCTGCGAGCAAACGCCGTTTATAAGCGGTCTTTTTTTTTATCGAATCGGGAGTACTTTAGCTTAGCTGTGACGGTAACGTCATCATTAACTGAATATATCAACATAGGGACGTGGGCCCGTTAATGATGTTATTCCCGAGCGCGTGACTTTTAAAGCGGGTAATTATAACCGAGTCGGGTTGAGAATAATCCATGAGCGGGTTTCACGCGACCCGGAATAGTATTTGGGCTTGACTAGATTCTTTTTGTTGGGTTTCCATAGATGTTAATTAACTCAAAATCAGAATATGATCTTTTTACCATGGACCGATGAGAAATGGTTAACTACCAGTGTGTGATTTTCTATATCTATAAAATATAACATTTTTAAATTAATACTCTATAAATTAATATACACTAAAAATCTCTATAAAATAATATAATTTTATAGTATCAAATTAAGTTTTTGATTCAATTAGTATATCGATAAATTAATATCTTTACAAATTAATAAAAAAATTATAGTTTTGATGTATTCCCAATATTATTAATTTATAGAAGTTTCAGTATAAGCAAAAATTTGAGATTTTGATGGTATGAGTCTCTTTGTAGAATACAGTAACTAAATAGAATATTCTTTAATGCTTTTGCAGAAGAAGATATGGATTTTGAATCCTAAAACAATGTATTAACAGTTATGAAGATTAATAAATATTACATACAATTTTTACTATGATGCAAATAGAATCGAAATATGAATTTTTTTTTATTAGACGGCTCAAAGATAATGCAATTATAACTATCATATGTGAAACTTCCTAGCAGAAATACAATTTTATGTTGTATTTCTAGATGTAATGATCTCACAATTTATAATAAACATAATAAATTAGTATAAAAAAATCCTTGTACCTTGGCTTGGCTCTGTGCTCTTATTGGTTTGTATGTCTACCATGGATGATTATTGCCGATAATGACATGATGAAGAAGATGTTTTTGTCAACCTGGCTGTCTTCTTTCAACACTTTGCTGCTTCGGAATCCGAACAAACTTATCATGCAATCCAGTTATTGTAGGTCTTGTGGTCGCAATAGTCTACTACGGTTATGTTCGTTTTGGAGTTGTTGGCAACAGCGGACAACAAATATGTTTTATTGCACGTTTTAATGGTGTTGATGATCAGCGACACAACTAGATTTTGTTCAAGCGATCTTTCAAGCGACACAACTAGATTTTGTTCAAACGATCTTTTAAGAAAAAAATCAATATACTTTTCTTTCAGACTTTTCTGTCTAGTTGAGTTTAGGTACATATTGGTTTGGTTTGAATTGTATTGGGAAGATTCCCAATACTGCAAAACTTTATTCAGTCGATAAATATATTTCTCCATTTTTATGGAAACAAATATAATAAGAAACATATCAGTAAACTAAAATGATATGTATATATGTTCGATCTAGTTGTTCACTGTCACAAAGACACCTTAGACAAGTATGATTTCATTTCTAACTTAATTCTGAAAACATTTATCATAAAGACTAAGTACAAATAAAGCTGACTCTGGCGATCTTAGATGGTGGACATTGTTAGGAATCGGATCTCCACCGAATTTTATTTGATATTTGGCGTTTGACAAAAAAAAATTATTATGCTCCTTTTAGTTTCTGTATTCGAGAAAACCTAGTGTTTGAGGATAGTATAGCTAAACAAGCTCTGAGGCCAGATGTGCCGAACTAATGAAGAAATTGGTGGACAAAAAAGTCGGGATGGATCATGAAAACAATAGTCCTATGTTTATTTCAATTTGGAATTTGATCAAACTTGTGTTCTCAACTTATTTCTAAAGAAAGCATGATGTCAAATCTACAAACTGATTTTGTGGTAATGTTCGCTAACTTGCTACCAAACCAATGTGCTTCTATATTAGTGTAAATATTTTATAATCTTGGACACTACCTTTTTGGGAAATATCATTTGCTTAACTTTTTCATCCAGAATATACTCGTAAGTTTCAGAAAGGGAATATAATTTAAATTTGATGTTTGCGTTTTATGACTTGTCTTTTTCTTTTGCTTTTCGGTCTCATATTTATCGTTTAAATAATTTTGATTGTAGTAATTCTAAAATGATAACTGGAATGTATATAAGAACTACTTGATAATTTCAGGATTCTATGTGAACATTTTTATGTAAAAAAAATTATTTAAAATTGAGCAACTTCAAAACAGAATTGAGTTTTAGTTAAATTTTATAATTCAATGATAAATAAATAACAAAAATAAAATAGTAAAATGATTACCCAATTTATGAAATAAACTCATCTTACTATATTTTATAGTAACATATAACAAGATTAAAATTTATTTTACTCCAGAACTTAAAATGAAAATGAAGTAAATTTAAAAACGCTCAAAAGACTATAAATTGTATATATTACACAATTGTTTAAGATTTTTTAAATGGACAACCTACAAACTTATTTTAGTGAATATTAATTTTAAAAATTATTTTGACATAACTCTTATAATTTGAATGATCTTAAATGAAAACAAAGATTTGTGTTTTTTTTGGTTTTTCGATATCAATATTTTCAGTTTTGAAATTTTTTATAACGTTTATGCGTTACAAAATTATTATGAATTAGTAAAAGTCACCAGTTACCTAAAACGAATGACAAAACTGTTTTTATGTTCGATAAACACGATGAAACACTTTAATGCACAAAATTATTTTTTAATTGAATAACTTTAATATAGAATTAATGTTTAATTTGCTTTAAATATTTAATGAAAAAAAACAATGGTGAATACTTTTAAGTAAACTCGTTTCTACTATATTTTAGAATGGAAAATATAATAGAAAAACATTACTCCAAAACAAACTTGAAATTGGAAAATAAAATAAAACAAATAAGAAATGTTTAAAACACTATTAACCAAACATAACTTTACAGAGTTTTTAAGATTTTTAAAGCGAGTAACATTCAAATAAATCTTGGTGATAGTAAATTTTTAATTTTTTAAATGTATTCTGACGTAACTTATCTAACTAAACCATCATAGATTAAACAGAGACTTCTTTCATTTATAAATTTGTTATTTTAATGTTTTTGTATCAATATTTTCTAATTTTTGTAACGCGTATGCGTTATAAAATCATTAATTATAAATTTAGTATAAACTACCAATTACGTGAAAAGAATAACAAAATTGTTTTTAAGTTCGACAAACCCAACGGAAAATTGTTGTTCTAGCATAACGTAAATTATGATAAAATGCAAATAACTTTCTTTCACAAATTTTCAAGTGAAAATTAAAAACTCATATGGGTATTATTGTGTATTACTTACCAGCTTATCAGAGTGGGATGTTAAATCGGTAAATAGCGTTAAAGTTATGGATTTGGCAACTTCTCATTTTGGGTTTTGTACTTTCGTTATTCAATCAATGACACAAAAACCAAATTTTGCTTGACGACAACTTGTTTTTGAGCAACATCCTGTATAGACAGTTGGTTACGCACTTAAATCACAACTTGTATAATAATGATACCTAATATTAATAACATCAAATTTCTTGTGGACAAATTATTGAATTATTTGAACGTTTTAATTTTTATTGACTATCTCTAGTTCGTAAATATCTAAAAAATAATAATTATGAAGGTGATTTAAAATACTTTGGAGGTCTTTTAGTTGATACATTGTTTAGTACTTTTGTTTTTCCCCAGGAAAAAATGGCTTTTCTTGCGGAAGTTATACATCAAAACTATTTATGAAGTTAGACGAATCTTCCAAATAATTGATTAAATCAAACGAATTAATGGTAGATAGATTAAGAGCTAAACAGTTGTCAATGGTTGCTTAAGGAGTACTATAGTAATACTATAATTAATCAGATATTCAGAATAATCAATGAGAAGACAGAACACTCCAACTCAAGTCAACTTTACTTTGTATATATAGAGAGAGATATTCCAACTTGTAACGCGCAAGCACGAGAGAGAGAGAGAGAGAGAGAGAGAGAGAAAGAAAGAATCAAAAAGATCTGTTGAGGAGAGAGATAGAAAGAAAGAGAGCGGAGATGTCGATAGCTTTGCTTTTGCCCTCGCCGGTGATGACGCAGAAGCCGTCGTCAATAACTTCTCCTCCCCGTGGCTTTGGATCTTCTTCTTCTCGTCTCCTTCAAGTTTCTTGCGTCACCAAGAACCCTGCTAGGTAAAATCTCTTCGCCTTTTAAATGTTTTTGATACTTAGTTTAGATCTTCGATTTCACTTTTTCCTTTAGATATGCATTAACATTTTAGGTAGGGTCTTAGGGTGACCTGAATATCATTATCAATCCCTCTGTTTTCTATGTATCACGTAATTATCCTAAATATAATATTATTCCGTCGTTTTCAAACACAAATAAATAAAATTATAATGCAGTTTCGTTAATGTGGTTTCTCAAATGAGATTTAACGTTTTATCACATATTTTTGTTACGATCTGAGGTATTACATGAGCATTACATTTTAACGCTTAGCTAAAGTCATTATTGTCATGTTAAGTGGGACTAAAATACTGTTTAAGATACATTGGATTCTATGTATCTTTGCATATTCATGATTCGTATCATGATGTCAACTTTTTTTTTGGTCCACCTGAAAACATTTTCTTTACACTGCAGAATGACTATACCTTTAACTTTCCTGTGTGCCTACACATGCATTGCGTGGTGTTTGTTTTCACATGGATCGTGACATTAGTCATCATTAGGTGATCTTAAGATTGTAAATAAGTTTTGATTGATTTTCTTGAAGATACTTTCATTGATTGATATTACTAGTAAAAAAGACAAAATCATTTTACACTGAATCCTAAGATACTTTCATTAAAAATATTTGCTTACAAATAACGATTAATTTAAAAACTGGTTAGGTAGATTGTATTTGTCAGGCAACAAGTACAATTCTACTTTAATAAGCTGAGTTGTCTTAAAAAAATACATTTTCACCCACCATGCAAAATTATTGAAAATCAAATATCAAAAGAATCTTTCTTGTCGCTGTATAATCTTACTAAAGTAATAAGAAATCCAATCTCCAATCTGGAAACAATGACCCAACGTCTCCACTCGGCTCATAAAGCAAAAAGAATGGGCCAATCATATCTGTAGTCCATAAAATGTTTTCTTTTTTAAGCACAAAGGTATTGATCAGATTAACGACTCAAAAGCAAGTTATTAGATTAGTAACTTATAGACTTTTCATTTTTATAATTAGTAAAATGAAATAGACGAATAGTTTGTGTCAAACTACATACATGCATGGTTTTAGAAATATATATTATGTTTTTTTTTCTTTCTATAATTGTAAATGATATCTCAAATCTTTTTAGCAAGTACGAGGACCCATTTCTGTTGGTACTTAGTTTAACTTTTTTTGCAGGAATAATAACGTGACATGCAATAATTTTCGACCAATCAAGGAAGTAAATAACCAAATAACACACACAATACCACAAGAGAAGCTCGAGATCTTCAAATCAATGGAGAACTGGGCAGAAACCACACTACTACCGTATCTCAAACCGGTCGAAGATTCATGGCAACCACAAGACTTTTTACCGGCGCCCGAGACCGATGATGCATTCTACGACCAAGTCAGAGAGATTAGAGAACGAACAAAGGAGATTCCTGATGACTACTTTGTAGTTCTTGTCGGAGACATGATCACGGAAGAAGCACTTCCAACGTATCAAACGACGTTAAACACACTTGACGGCGTTAAGGATGAAACTGGTGGGAGTTTATCGCCGTGGGCGGTTTGGATCAGAGCATGGACGGCGGAGGAAAACCGTCACGGTGATTTGCTTAACAAGTATCTTTACCTATGTGGTCGTGTTGATATGCGACATGTTGAAAGGACTATACAATATCTAATCGGTTCTGGCATGGTAAGTATTCGATCTTTTTGTTACTTTAGCATTCGTTTTTACTAAAGTTTCGATTTTCTTATTAAGGCAATTGTTTGGCTAAACGTGTGATATTTTTTGGGGTTATGATGAAAATGTCTACTAGTTTTCAATATATTTTCGAGAATTTTCCTTTAAATTCTAAAAAGATGTTCATAAGTTGTAAATGTTTTTTTGTAAATATTATTTTTTAAATTACATATTTTCGAGGAATTTAAAACTTTATAGTTTCAATATTAATCATAACTATTCCCGCTTTTTTTCTCATACTATATTTTTATAGGACTCGAAGTTTGAAAACAACCCTTACAATGGATTCATCTACACATCGTTCCAAGAACGCGCCACATTCATCTCTCACGGCAACACGGCGAGGCTAGCCACGACCTACGGCGATACGACACTAGCAAAGATCTGCGGCACAATCGCCGCAGACGAGAAACGTCACGAGACTGCTTACACCAAGATAGTGGAGAAGCTATTCGAGCTAGACCCCGACGGAACAGTACAGGCGCTGGCGAGCATGATGAAAAAGCGGATAACGATGCCGGCTCACCTCATGCACGACGGGAGAGACGATCAACTTTTTGATCACTACGCCGCGGTGGCGCAGAGGATCGGAGTTTACACGGCGGCGGATTACGCTGGTATCTTGGAGTTTCTGTTGAGGAGGTGGAAGGTGGAGAGTTTGGGGTCGGGGTTGTCAGGTGAAGGAAGGAGAGCACAGGAGTATCTGTGCACCTTGCCGCAGAGGATCAAGAGGTTAGAGGAAAGAGCCAACGACAGGGTCAAACGTCAGTCAAAGGGTTCTGTCTCGTTTAGCTGGGTGTTTGGTAGAGATGTGGAATTATAAATAAATTTAACAATAAATTTAACCAGTCAAATAAATAAATGATGTTTGTTTGTGAACAAATTATGACTTTGTCTTAACAAACAACTCAAGTCACCTAGCTCACAAAATGCATCATCCAGCCTATAATTCGTTGTAAATCATAAACTACTGTCGCCATTAGTTCTTTTAAACACTCCCATTCAACCTGATCGTATATCTGCCTTATATATTTCAATTTTCACAAAAATTAAGGATTAGAGATAAAGATAACTACTATTGTTATTATACCTTTTATATAAACTCTACTTTGTACATCAATATACACACACTTTACATTCCATTTCATGGTATCAGAGTTAAAAGATTCATTGAACTAATAATTTGTTTGCGTTATTTTTCTACTAGTTCTACTACTCGTCAACGTTCTTCTTAGAATATGGCGACTAATTCTACCGCAACTTCTGCAACTTCTGGCGTTATGGAAAGCTCCGCGTCAGACCTACCATATACTCTTTATCCATCGGACAATTCCGATTTTCAGTAGTGATAATTATTCCTAATAGAAAACTGAATTTTGGGACTCTCGACAAGCTAAACAGAAGACTGAATTTATCGATGTCACAATTAAAAAGCCGGAGGTAAATCCCAATCTAGCTCGTTGAACTTCTACTAGCTCACTGAATTTAGGTTGGATCGTCAATTGATCTTCAAGTTCGATCTACGGTTGCTCATCTTCCTGATACTTTCAAACCATGAGAATCTCTTGAACAATTGTTCTCAGTCATAAACAGTGTTGCACTTTATGGAAGATGGAATCACTAATTGCAAACAGTGTACACACTTTACATTCTATTTCAATTTTCACTATTGAAAAAACTAAGTTCAACTAGGTATCCATTTGGTGATGTGGAATGGATATATTGTAAGTTGTCATGTCTTCATCATCTGTTTATTCCAATCTTCTAAAAATTGGTAGGTGGTGATTAGTCGTCTTATAGAAGATTAAAGTTTAGGCGGGTGTCTCGACCAACTTTTTGAACGTCTAGACTAATTTTCCAAAAAGAAAAAAAAAATCTAAAAGAGTTTTAACCATTTTGTCAATATTCGCTTGACAAATTCAATCATATTTTGAAACTCGTGAAGTTTTATATTTCCAATTATTGGATAAGATAACAATAAACGCTCGTTGTTAAACGACATTTTAGTGAAACTGTTTTTGTTTTGCGTTTGTTTGTTGTAGACTATCGTTGTAACAGAGAACTTTGTTGCGTAATATATGGATCTTGCCACAAGTGTTTTTATTTAATAAACTTAGCTGTATTGGGCTCCAAAGCGCCCATTAAGTATATGATAACTTGACCCATGGGCCTTCACAAAATTAATAGCAACAAGTACAACAGAAACAGTTTGGTGAGAGAAGGAAGAAAAAAGGGTGCAGACCAGACATAATGGCATTGTCGTGTACTAAAGCAAAGGGACATTGAAATGTCACATTGCTTAACATATCACATCATCACGCTGCAGAGTTTCTCAATTTGCTCGTTTGTTTCTTCGCCTTTCTCGTCCTTAGCTTTTTCTTCCCTCCATAAATACCTACCTATATAGACAAATTCACTCTGTTATCATCGAAAATTTCTATTTATCTTTTTCGTTTTATTCCTTCTCTATAATAATCTTGTCCCCATTGTTATAAAGAAAAGAAGGTGAGGGGAAAACAAAGCAATGGTTATGGCTATGGATCGGATCGCTTTTACCTCATCCCCATCCGCTTATCAACGTTCTTATCATCCTCATGGCTACAGATCTTCAAGAGTTTTCATGTCTTCTACCATTCGTCCCGCCTCTACGTGAGTTTTCTCTATTCATTTCCAATATTTCATTGAGATGCGATTAGTCATGATTAATTTTTCATTGAGATGCGATTAGTCATGATTAATAATGGATCTATTATATATACTCTCTGTTTCTGTCATGTTTGTTTTCAAAAATGCAGATCATTTCGTTTTGTACATATATAACACGCTGTGTGGTCTGCTCCCAACGTATCTATGACCAGATAAAACACACATTTCAATTATTAAAATGATTCACAATTACATTTTGTATTGAATTCAATTTGCTTTCTACTCAACCTGTGGACATGTTTGGTCACCAAACCCGAAAACAAACTCTCTGCATTTTCTTCTACAAATTCAAGTGATCTGTGTCTATTTGGGTGTAATCTCTCATACATTATTCAGAACTATGAAACATTCCATATGCATGCATGCATGGATTTGATTGTTCCCTTTACTTTCTATTAGTATAAAATATCATTTAATTTGGGTTGTTGGCCTATCTTCTTGTTCAGTGTCCTGTTACTTTAATGCCTTTTACCATCATTCAATCATATATGTTTATGCATGTGTTATATATTCACTGTAGTTGGTCAAGTTAGGTCTGAAAATTTGCTTGTAATTTGTTTTGGTTAGAATATCAGTAATTTACAGAATGCTTTTCTTGTACTGCAATTGCCCCCCACATCTTTTTTATCAGCATTTATTATGTCACGCATCAGTGTCTTTTTCTTTTGCTTTCAAGAACTGATTATTCTCGTGTTGGGAGATCTACTTTTTTTAGAAAAGACTTTAACTTATTTGCAAGTTGGTTACCTGCAGAACACGGAACTCTTATCATCTCTTTTTTAGTGGTTGTGTCATTTTATGATGAATCTCGCTGAACAACTTTCTATGATTTTTGAAAATCTCTTTTGATGGATTTACAGAGAGGTTACCAATGGAAGGAAACCCTATCTCCCTCCTCGAGAGGTGCAACTTCAAGTGAAGTACTCAATGCCACCACAAAAGCTGGAGATCTTCAAGTCCTTAGAAGAATGGGCTAATGACAACTTGTTGCCTTACCTAAAACCCGTTGAGAAATCATGGCAGCCAACTGATTTCCTCCCTGAACCAGAGTCAGAAGGTTTCTATGACCAAGTCAAGGAGTTAAGAGAGAGGTGTAAAGAGCTTTCTGACGACTACTTTGTAGTCCTTATTGGTGATATGATCACAGAGGAAGCACTTCCCACTTATCAGACCATGATTAATACGTTGGACGGTGTTAGAGATGAGACTGGAGCAAGTCCTACTCCTTGGGCAGTGTGGACGAGGGCCTGGACTGCCGAGGAGAATAGGCATGGTGATCTTCTTAACAAGTATCTTTACCTCTCTGGAAGAGTAGACATGAGGCAGATTGAAAAGACCATTCAATATCTGATTGGTTCTGGAATGGTAAGCTCCTATAATATAACAGCTCAATAATTTGATGGCCATAGAGTAAAACACAAATTTAAGTCTCTAAACTATACTTCTTTTAAAAATTCTGATAAATATCTTTTTTTTTCAAAATATTATTAAGTATTTTTTAAATAAATAGTAATAAAAAAATATTTTCATATAAAATATTTTAGACCCCTTTTTATTTTTATTTTTAACATAAAAATACATTTAAAAAAAAAATCGGACTCTTATCTATTATGAAAAAAAAGACAAAGGATTGAACCCGGTGCGGTCGCACCGCTAATCCCCTATCTAAGCCGGCCTTGTGCCTGCTTTATGTTCTGCTATAGTCTTAGCTGCCTTAATTGGTTTTGTTTGGTTCTTTAGGATCCAAAGACTGAAAACAACCCTTACTTGGGTTTCATCTACACTTCTTTTCAAGAAAGAGCAACTTTCATCTCCCATGGAAACACTGCTGGCCTGGCAAAGAAGCTCGGGGACTCGAAACTAGCGCAGATTTGCGGCACCATTGCCGCTGATGAGAAGCGTCATGAGACTGCTTACACCAAGATTGTAGAAAAGCTTTTTGAGATTGATCCTGACACCACTGTTGTAGGCTTTGCTGACATGATGAAGAAAAAGATAGCCATGCCTGCTCATTTGATGTATGATGGTTGTGATGACAATCTGTTTGAGCATTTCTCCTCCGTGGCCCAGAGGCTTGGTGTCTACACTGCTAGAGACTATGCTGATATACTGGAGTTTCTTGTGAGGCGGTGGAACGTGGAGAACTTGGTAGGCCTTTCTGGTGATGGACACAAGGCCCAGGTAGCAACAACATCTAAAACCTCTTTTGTGTACTTGGAGAATGTTCAGTCATCAAAGTGTAGAATATAAGTTATTTTTCTGACTTTTGGCTTCCTTTGATTGCATGAAACAGGACTATCTCTGTAAATTGCCTGCTAGGATCCGCAAACTCGAAGAGAGGGCTCAAGGGAGAAACAAAGATGCTGCAAGAAACATACCCTTCAGCTGGATATTCGGCCGAGAGATCAGGGCTTAAAAGAAGTAATAACATGATGCAATTCTCCTCACCATCACCATGACAAGGAGGTTCAGAAAGTATGTTTTGTATTGGAAGATATGTTAGATAAAAAGTATGTGTTTAGCCTTGTTTTGTTTTGGATCACTTTTTCTATTTATTTGTTTCAGATTCTCCATTTGTTCTAGACTTCTAGTATTGTTGTATCCACTTCCTCAATGTTTCTCTCTCAAATTTCCTACAATTTGTAATTTTTAAAATTATTTGCATTGTGTTTTCGTAGAGATTGTTACAAGTTTCTTAATTATAAAAAAATGAGTAAATTAAAGAAACAATCCATAGGAACGAAACACATATTATATATATATATGTAGTCAATCATTGTCAACAATGACAGATACAAACAACAAATGAACAAATCACAAATACCACCGACAGAACACAGATCAAAAACCAACATTTGATACTGATAATAGCCCTCAACAACACAAGAAGACAAGACAAAGACAGTAGTAACTTCAAACTTGGAAAGGCCATGGCCAATCCTTAGGATTCTCATCACTCTGCACCTTACCACTCCTCTTCACCGCAACCCCTCTATCACCACCCTCGACATAAGCGTAATACTTCAAGAAGAAAGCCAACACCAACACAACCCAATCAAGACAAAATATCACAACGCAGAGCCCGCCGCCGAGCTTCAAGATCACAGCAGCATCTTCCTCCCTCACATACGACTTGAGACTCCCGAGGAAGTTGGCCGTGTTGGTGAAGATGAGGACGGAGACGGAGCCTTGGAAGATAGCCGTGAGCACGGTGGCGACCATGTGCGCGGCGTACCACCGGTTCCTCCCGCAGGAAGCGGCGGTGCAGCCGGAGACGGCGGCGGCGATGGTGGTGGAGTGGAGGAGGATGAGGAGGAAGCCGCAGATGGAGGGGATGAGGCGGAGGGAGAGGGTGAGGAAGATGCAGCTCGTGGCGGCTCCGAGGAGGATGTAGTTGGAGAAGAGGAAGATCTTGTGAGTGTAGTAGTGAGAGTCTTCCACGGATGGAGATTGAATCAAACCCATATCGAAAGTTTGGATTTTTAGAAGTGGGTTTGTGTTCTTTGATGATGAAGAAGACGAAGAAGAGAGTGTGGTGTGTGATGAGCGTGAGGAGTGAGTTTATGTAGAGAGACTTGAAACGGTCAAGTTTCTAAATATGACCGTTGTTGAATCCTCGAACGGCTAGTTTTCTAATTTTTTTTTAATTATTAAGGTGGGCCCATCCGTAGAAAGATTAAATAAGGTGGGCCCATTGGGATGTGGATGGGTTTTATTTATCCTATTTAAGGATACAATTTTCTCTGTATCCAAACAAGAGTCAGGTTCTTCCACCGTCTTTCCTCTTGTCTGACTACTGATTTTTCGTCGTCTCACTCAAAGGCCCAATGGGTTTAAGTGGGCCAGATGTAAAAAAAGTTGGCCCATTGGGCTGTGAATGGGTTCATGTTTATCCGGTACAAGGATAAGAGTTTCTCTGTATCCAAACAAGGTCAGGGTCTTCTACCGTCTTCATCTTCGTCTGATTTGTCGTCGTCGTCGTCTCTCAAAAGCGCCACTCTTTAAGTCGGTTTTGGTTCTCAGCGTTCGTGATTTTGCGAAGGTTAGCGAGAGAGAGAACAATGTCCGGCTCCGATAAGCTACAGGCTCCTCAATCGTCGAAAGGTGAAAACCCTCTTCCTTCTCTCGCTCTCGTACTCAAAATATTTTGCGAGGAGGAGATTGATCCTAGGGTTTGTGATGATCCGGTTTATAATATGTGTGAAGAGAAGTTGTTTAAGGACATTAAGAAACTGAGAGCAGAGCAAAAGCTCATCTTGGGGATAAACAAATCATACTGTGTGTAGTCTATTATAGCTTGAGGCAATAGAGTATGTGTATAACTTGTTTAAGAATGTTGGAGTTGTAGTATGTTTCTCTGGAGATTTAACTAATGGCTTGTTTTGTTAAAATGTGAAAATAGACGCTACTGATGTTGGTTGGTACATTCTTGGTGGAAACCAAGAGAGTCTGGGTCCATATACTTTCCTGGAGCTGTGTGGTAAGTGTTCCGTGTTACTATATTCCTTGATGTTTCTGTTATAAGCTATTGAAGCGCTTTACGTTGCTTTGAATGGGCAGACCATTTCAAGAACGGTTACCTACAGGAAACTACTCTAGTCTGGGCTGAAGGAAGAAGCGAATGGCAGCCACTTTCTGCAATCACTGAGTTGATGTCAAGGATCTCTGGAGCTGAAGTTGACCATTCAGCTAGAGGTAATATCCCTAAATTATCGTTTTTTTTTTATCTAGCGTAGTTTTGTCTCTTGGCTTTATGGCACTTACTATAGGGTGTCTTACCAGGTGCACCGGGGTTGATGAATGGATATGGTGCAAGAACTAACCAAGAGAAGCAAAGTAATACTGGTTAGTTATCTAGACAGAAATGAATACTTCAGTATTATGAGTTGCAAAGTGAGGGTAACACTTACCACATCATGTTGTTTCTGCAGCGTCTACTGAGGATGAGTTTGAGAAATGGCAGAGAGAGATTCAAGAAGCCGAGGCGGAGGCTGAGAGGTTGAAAGATGATCAAGAGAGACCTTCTTCACCACCCGAGGGGGAAGATGAGTTCACTGATGATGATGGAACTAGATATAAATGGGACAAAGCTCTTAGAGCATGGGCTCCTCAGGTAATGTTTTTTTATATATCAATCGTTCTTTCTCTGTTTCTGCTAGTGTAATGGGAATTCAGGTAATGATTGGAATCGTTTACATGTGTCATTTTGTTGGTGGGTCGTGGCTTAGCCTTATCCGAAAGATTACTTATTTGCTATGATTTTCTCTCATATGTTTGCTTGCTTTATCAAGAATGAATATCAGGAATTCGTCAAACTATTTTACCTTTACTTGTTTTGGGTTATTCATGTTGCTTACCTTAGGAAGAGTTAAATATCATTAATATTTCCAATTGCTCATGCTTTTTTATCGCAGAACGATCCAGTGGTTAGCGTTGATCCATATGGACTCGAAGAGATGACCTTTGCTGAGGAAGACGAAGTAATTCCAACTATAAACGTTCTTGATACTTCTGTTGATAATGAGGATGTTTCTAAGGATGATGTGGCTAGTAAGAAAGAAGAAGATGGCTCTGATCAGACCGCGGAAATAAACAATAATGGCAAGAGGAAGCTGCCAGAAGAAGAAACCGAAAAGAAGGTATTTGTTATTGTCTTTTGTCGTCTTCTCTGTTTCGTTTATTATCGTATCTCTTTCTTAAGGTCATGCATGGTACTTCCGATTTCTTGATTAAGGAGTCTTGACTTTTCTAAATGGTAATGGATGATTACTTTTTGACCAATATGTACATCGTAGAGGGAAAGAAAAACTTTTTGTTGACCAATATGTACATCGTTGTTGGCATCGTAGTTATATTAGGACTAGCAAATTACTTTTACTTTCATTTCGTCATACTTACTAATGATGGATCAAATAAATATTGCTGCAAGTATTCTAAGTTTCAAATTAATTTCCAGGAAGCAAACAAGCCTCCAGAAGCGTGGTTTGAGCTGAAAGTAAACCCTCATATCTACGTTACCGGGTTGCCCAAGGATGTCACAATCGAGGAAGTAAGTTGTGGTCATTGCTTTTTCTATTATTATGAATATCCTAATACTTTAAAACGGACTTAAAGTAGCGACATCAATTACAGGTAGTTGAAGTTTTTTCTAAATGCGGCATTATTAAGGAGGTAAATCCCAGTATCTTGTGATTTCTTTTCCATGTTATTTTGGAGTCGTGTAAGTTTCCCGTAACAATGTAGATCTGGTAAACATCGCAGGATGACAGTGGCAAGCCTCGCATAAAGCTTTACAGTGACAAGGCGACAGGAGAATTAAAAGGCGATGCTCTTATCACGTATATGAAGGTAATGATAATACTAGAAGACTTTCCCTCCGGGGATTTATAAGGTTCAATTCTTAAACGTTTTCTCTTCATGTTATCTGTCTTTGTTTTCATCAGGAGCCCTCAGTGGATCTTGCAATTCAAATCTTAGACGGGGCTCCTTTACGTCCAGCTGACAAGCTCCTCATGTCTGTTTCTCGAGCTAAATTCGAGCAGAAAGGTGAATACCGTTGCACTTTAGTTGTATAGACATTAGCTTTTCCCTATCCGTGGCTTTGTTTTTTACAATATTTTGGCTATGGTTTTTATTGCCCTTTGCTATTTCCACTTAGGGGAGAGATTTATAACGAAGCAAACCGATAACAAAAAGAAGAAAAAGCTTAAAAAGGTCGAGCAAAAGTTGCTTGGATGGGGTATGTTTCCGCCGCTTCTGTATACTGGAAACCTACCTTTTTCTCTATAAAGTCACATACTAAAGGAAGATGTGAGATGCTATATATATATATATATATATATATTTCTCTATGCTTTACTAACTCTTTATGGAACTCTCTAGCGAAAGGACTGGCACTAAAAATTTATCATTTTTGGAAGGCAATCTTTCATTGACAATTAAAACAGAAGAGGGGGTGGGGGTGGGGGGTGTTAGAAAGTCGATGTAGATTAGAAGGGAACATAGTTATATCGATATTCTCTATTTGTCTGTCTGGTAATCATAGTTCATATTAGCATACCATTTTAGTTCTTGACGTTGGAGTTTTTCTAACTGGATTTATATTTATTGTGATGGCGCTTGGTCTCTCTTTTCTTGGCATAGGTGGTAGAGATGATGCTAAGATCGCAATACCTGGAACTGTTGTTCTGCGCCACATGTTCAGTCCAGCGGAGATGAGGGTAGGGCCTTTTCCAATATGTTGATACGATTAAATGTTGCCAGTTTTAAACACCTGATATAGCTTGAGGTTTTTTTTTGTCTCTGCTTGTAGGCTGATGAGAGTTTGTGTGCCGAGGTAGAGGAAGACGTGAAGGAAGAGAGTATGAAGCATGGACCATTTGATTCAGTGAAGGTTAGATGTCGTGTCTTTTACGCTTAAGCTTGTGGTATTCTAATGTTGGTTTTGTTGAAAGTTGAGATTATTTAATCTATTGATATCTTTCTTTTACAGGTGTGTGAGCTTCATCCACAGGGCGTTGTTCTTATAAGATTTAAGGATCGTAAAGATGCACAGAAATGTATAGACGCAATGAACGGTCGATGGTACAGATTCTCTCCCCAGTCATTTCCGCTTGCTTAATCGCCATTAGAGTTGTTGTCTTGGGTCTGATTTGTTGCTTATGTTTATGGGTGAATGTAGGTATGCAAAGAGACAGATACACGCGAGCTTTGACGATGGATCAGTGAACCACGCTGCGATTCGGGACTTTGATGCGGAAGCCGAACGGTTAGATCAGTTTGCAGCTGAGCTCGAAGCTGAATAGAAGAGAGACAAAATCACAATAAATCTATAAAGCTCTTTTGTAGAATACGTTGAGAAGTTTGAAGTATAACCAAACCATATGTTTTCATTTTCATTGTCGTTGAAACTAACTCTTTCTTCATGTGCCCCTATTGATATATATAAAATTTTAAAATTACATTAAAGTTTGCCATTTTGAGGAATTTCAAGTTTCTAAAGGTGAGATACTTAATTTCTGATGTCAATCATTGAAGCAGCAGGACACAGAGGCATCCGAATCAGATCATTACCAATCGGTTTACTTCGTATATCCGGTTTATAATTTAACACAAAAAATTCCAAAATTTTCATTTTTCCCGCAACCACGGGAAGAAACCGCCCAGCTCAAATGTTTTGAAAGAAACAAAATATTTTTTAATTGAAGGTGAGTTGACAAAAAAACCAAATCTAAAGCTAGGTGGGACCACCTCGTGTCTTAACCAATAGCATCGCTACGTATGTCATCGGTGTTCCTTTTCCGAACCAAATCCCTCAAATTTTAATCAGAAATCGAACCAAAGATCCAAAGTTCGAAACTTTTGCATATTGCAATTTCCTCTCAAAAACTTACTATTTTCTCACGTTTTTTTTTTCTTTCTGGGAGAGTTCGCTGTTTGTTGTGTCTGATCTCTGACAACAAAAAGACTTTAGTCTTAAAGATTCTGTTTTTTACCGAATTGGGGGTGTTCTATTGAAGTATCCGCGAATTAGGGTTTCCGCGAGGACTCTGTTTAGGAGCTGTGGAGCTTTGAATTGGTGAATTATACGGTAATTGATCTACCCTTTTACTCTTATTCTACTATGATAAGCTCGTGAAGTAGTCTTAGGACCTTTAAGAGTCTCTACTCAGGTGGAAATTTCGAAGCTTTGTGGTCGATTTGAGAGCTAATTTGGGGTTCTGTTGTTGAAAATTGGAAACTTTCTAAATTTCTCTTACACACTCTATCACGTGTTGGAGATGTCTCTTTCTATTATCGTGTCGGAAGTATATTTAGCTTTTGAAGCTCGATTTGTGAATTCTAACAAGTTGGTTTCTTTTTGTTGTTGTTGTTGAAATTGTAGGGCTTTTTTGGTGGTTTGGGGGAGGATTAGGAATGTTTTATTCACAGTTTATATTAGCAAAGAAAGGACCACTTGGGACGATATGGATCGCGGCCCATTTGGAGAGGAAGCTTCGTAAGAATCAGGTCGCTGATACTGACATCGGAGTCTCCGTTGGTGAGTTCTTTCGCTTCTCTGTTCAATCATTAGTTTTAGGTCTCAGTACTTTGCACAGATAAGGGTTTAGCAGAAGTAATGTTTTAATTTTTCTTTATGCCTATTCGCTATCATCAAAGTGTTTCCTAAAATCTGACTGTTTTCTTTTCTGAGCAGATTCTATTCTCTTTCCGGAAGCTCCAATTGCTCTGCGACTGTCTAGTCATCTCCTCCTTGGCGTGGTTCGTATATATTCCAAAAAGGTCAATTACCTCTTTGATGATTGCAGCGAGGCACTGCTTAAGGTGAAGCAAGCTTTTCGCTCTGCTGCGGTTGACCTACCCCCTGAAGAATCCACTGCACCTTATCACTCCATCACGTTGCCTGAGACATTTGATCTCGATGACTTTGAGCTCCCTGACAACGAGATCTTTCAGGGGTCAGTTCCTTCATATTTTCAAAATTCACACTCGTTGTTTTTTTTTGTCGCTATTTCCTTGTTTGATCTTGTTTCCTTGTCTTGTAGTAATTACGTTGACCATCATGTTAGTACAAGAGAGCAGATCACCCTTCAGGATACCATGGATGGTGTTGTGTTCTCAACATCGCAATTTGGGTTAGACGGTTAGTGGTTGTTTCAGACTTACTTGCCTCTACTTATTGATAGCTTTGCCTTAAATAAGAAAACTCATTTTTATACTTTTCCAGAACGATTTGGTGATGGCGACACTGCTCAAACTGCTTTGGAGCTTGACGAGGTACTTTTTTTTTGCGTTCATGGAACAGAACAAATATAGTTTTCAGGTCATTCTAGGGAGTAGGGACAAGAAATAGGATTTAACCATATTGAAAGATGAAAATTGCAGAGAATATTTTGTTTTATTAGCTTCTAGCTTTTGTGTTCTTTCTCTCACAGTTTGGTTAGACGCTTGTATTTTGAAGTCATGTTGCAGCCATGTTTTGTAGGTTCAGGATGATGTTTAATGTTATCTTTTTCTAGTTAATTTTTACACATTTGAAATTCGAACTTCTCGTCTCTTGTTATTTTATTTTGGGTAGGATCTCTTCTCATCCTCGTATTGTCTGCAGGAAGTATTCCAGGATAAGGATATTATTGGATCCGATGATGAGGCAGTTCAAGGGTCAGTTTTTTTGTTCCTAATCTATAGTCTGTACTTTGTAGCGTAATTGCATGGATTCTCTTGATCTATGGATATTTGCGTGTTTTGAATTTGAACTGTGCTTCTACGTGTCTTGTTCTTCATAGATGTGGTCCTCTGGTGTATAATTTGAATGTACACATCACCAATCAGTTTTTTAACTTATGGTAGATATTTTATTTGTTGATAGCACTGATCACAATGCATATCCGGATGCGGCTACACCGGAGATAAAGGATGAAATGGTAGATGTTTCTGATGCAGTGCCCAGAGATTTCAATCAAGAGCAGGTGCGTACCAATTTATATTTCCACAGACTTATTGGTTTAGTTTTCTGCTAGGATCTATTGTAAATTTGGAATTTTTTTTTTACTAATGATTCTCTCACTTTGATAGGTTGAAGATCTTGCAATGCGTGATGAATTCATGGAAGATGCTCAAGCTCCTCAAACCCCTGGACTAGTTGAGGTGCCAAACTTGTCTAGTGTCAGAGATCAGCTGGCATGCGATGATCACATGGAGGTAGAGGATCCGAATGCAGAAGAAGTTAGGAAGGCCTCTGGAGAGCCGGATGCTAATGAGCCCTCTGAATATCCTGCCGGAGAATCAGCAGTTACTCCCATGGAGGTGGATAAGTCGTTGATAAATGAAACTATCGACGCACAAAACGAGCCAGAGGGGGAGAGGACAGAGCATGTGCATGTTACATCGCCATGTGTTTCTCACGTCACCACCGAGGTGGAGCATCCTGGTCAAGTAATCACTGAGTCAGGAACCGATGTTATAACAGATAAGTCAGACGATGTTCCTTCAGTTGAGTCCCCTGGAGGGCCTAAGATGAATAATGCTGAGCCAAAAGATCCTGGGGAAGAGAACCAAGGTTCGTCAAATAAAATGCAAAATAATGCAAAGTCTTAGTGCCTATGCCTTATTCTTATATTTTTTTTATCGTTTCTGTCAGATCATTTTGCCATTACCACTGAGGTCAATCAGGAAACAGATTCTAATTTACAAGGAGATGAGCAGCTGAATAATGCACACACAACTGATGAACACTTGGGAGACCTGCCTGGATCGGCTGATACTGATTTGCCCGCACCTGAGAAGGTACTAGCTGCACCTAACAGTCTGGGGGATGAAAATGGTTGTATGGTTGAACTTGAATCAACACCAGATAAAGAAGACCTTGGCACATGTAACGGGGACGCAGGAAATAATAACATTACTGGGAAGAAACGCACTTTTACTGAGAGCACACTAACTGCAGAGAGTTTGAACTCTGTTGAGTCAGTTGGACTGACTCAGTCCAAGAGAACTGCAAATTCTGTTCCTGATGACGATGACTTGTTGTCTTCTATCTTAGGTATCAGTTTTTGTTGTTGCTATGTCTGTTCTTCTATACATCCCTTTGAGAGTTAACTTTTTGAATCAATGATCATTTATTCACTTTTTTTTTTCAGTTGGGAAGTCATCTTTTCTGAAGATGAGGTCTACACCTGTGCTTGAAGTAGCAACTACAAAACGGTTAAAGTCTGCTCCTCGTTCTACTACCACAAAGAGGAAGGTTCTAATGGATGACCCTATGGTCTTACATGGCGAGTATGTTTACCTAACTGACCTTTTTTTATCCCGTAGCTTTTATTTTATTCTTCCTTGTTTCATCTGCACCCTGGTTTGCACTTAGATGCAAGACGGCTAAAGTTAATAGTAAAGTAATGTGAATCTTGATTTTGTTGAGCCAAAAAAAATTGGATGCTGATTTTTAGTTCACTGTTTTAGAAACTGAAGGTTGGTTTTAGTCTCACACTTGTAATTACAGTATAACATTTTTTTTCTTGACTTTTTTACTTGTTTTCTTGTATATTCTGATCTTGCATACTTTTTTTATTTAGCCTTATACGGGAACAGCTGACAAACACGGAAGGTATACGCCGTGTGCGTAAGAAGGCACCTTGCACCATCCCTGAAATCTTGATGCTTCAAAGACAGGCTTTGGAGGAGGATGGGCTTTTTAAGGAGCCAATATTCACTGGTAAGTTCACTATGCTAACAAGTAGAGCGTTCTATTCAAACTTCTAAACTTGCTGCCACACAGGTAATATATTGTTTTCAATGATTTTGCAGGTATGTCAGTGGAATTAGTATCTCTGCACAATGAGCCGTATGATCTAAGAGGAATCACAGTAATCAAGGACGATGACGGCCATGCTTCTGTTGTTGGAGTTGTAGAAGATAATGAATGCTCAGTTAGGGCTGGTGAAGAAAACGAGCCTGAGGAAAGGTCTGCTCCTCAGACTCACCCAAATGATTCCGAGGAGCAACCTGCTGAGGCTCAAACTCAGCCCCAGGATCAACAGATCGTAGACCAAGATGAAGAAGGGAAAAAAGATAACGAGCTTGGTGAAGATATATGTGACTTGGAAGTTTTAAAGGAAAGCGATGATGTAGCTGGTGACGAAGCAAATCATCTAGTGAATGAAGAGATCAGTGAAGTGCCATCTGAGGACAAAATCGATCGTGTAGGGGATTTACGGGTGGAAGGTGACCATGAAAACCATGATGGAGGCAACCATGATGGAGGCCTAGGCGGTCAAGATGTTTGTGATGTTATAGAAATTGCTGAAGGTGATGTAGATAACAACGCCACTCTTAATGAGACAGACTTGAAAGTTGAAGATGAAGATAAGAAGACAGATGCCTCGGCTGAAGTTATTGAGAGTGGGATAGACGACCAGACTCCATGCGATAACACAGTTGTAGAAGAAGCTGGTGGTTCTAGCAATCTAGCTTCTGAGAGTTGCAAGGGACCTCTTGTGGAAGAAAGTAATGATGGAGTGATTCCAGAGATAGAGTCTGATGAAAGATATAATGAAATGTTTACCGAGGAGGCTTATATGCAAAGTGCACCAGATGGAGAACCTACTTATGGTCTTATGAGAGATAATGATGTAAGTTTCTTTTGTGGCTTTCATATCCTTATTCAAGTAAAGACATGCCTCTTAAAGTTTTCTTTTGCTGTAGGAAATGGATGCCATGGAAGTTGCACATGACACAGGTTCTAAATCTTTTCTAGTTTTTGTTTAACTTATCTGAATCTTCTGTATCCTTCAGTTTGATGAATGAGACTAACACTCTGGTTTAAACAAGCTGAAACTCTTGGATAGTTCTGCTTTATAGTTATTTAACTACTGTATGTCCTCAGGATTCTTGAACGTGGATGATGATGAAGTAGATGAAGATCACGAGGACGATGGTGTGGAAGAGGGTGATGAAGCTCGTCTTCTAGAGAACAGTGGATGGTCTTCTCGTACCAGGTCTGTAGATTTGATGATTTTTTTCCCCACAATCCATAAGCTTTCTATGACAGGCCTGAAAGAATATTGTTCTCTTTTCTTTATAGGGCTGTGGCGAAGTATCTTCAGACGATATTTGATAAAGAAGCCGAGAATGGGAAGAATGTTATTGTAGCAGACAAACTTTTAGCTGGGAAGACCCGTAAAGAAGCATCAAGAATGTTTTTCGAAACACTGGTATGTCCATTACATGAGACCCTAAATGAAAAACAAGCTTTGATATATTCTCTAGAGAACACATGTCTAGTTTTCTGGTCATATTCTTCATAAAATTGGTTATCTTTGTTGAATCTGTCTTCTTTCTTTGCAGGTTTTGAAAACAAGAGATTACGTCCAAGTTGAGCAAGCCAAGCCTTATGAAAGCATCATCATAAAACCGCGACCAAAACTCACCAAATCCATCTTCTAAAAGGGAGAAGATTGAGTCTTTCTCGTAGTTGCAGATAGGTAGTTTGGTCCCAGTCCGAGAAACATCATTTCCGAAAATGATTGTCCCTTCTTCTCTAAAGTTTATACATTTCCACTCTTTTAAGCCAATGAAGTAGTAATAGTATCAGTGCCTGGTGTTGTAGCTCTTAACCACCATCCAAGTAGCTGGAGGAGGTTGATATGTTTGTTATTTTTATTTTATCTTTATACATAAGAGTTGTTGTATGTGTATAGATATTGGTGCCACCATGATCATTGATCACCACCAGTTTTACATTTGAGACATGCTAATTTTATTTTCTTTGAATAACTCGAGTCCTCCGGTTTGACTTGGGAAAGTCTAGGAACCATTTTTTATTGAGTAAATATAATAATAGTTTTAAAATAGGGTTAAAATGTGAAACAGTCTGGTAAGAATGCCTACTTTTGTCACTAAATTATTGGCTTTTATAATTACTGATGTTTTTTATCCATCCTAATTATTTTGAACCTATTATTTTCTAATAAATTTATTTATTTATATCAAAATTTATCATTTGTTGGATTCGGACACAGAAACAAAATTTGATATTATTATACTTTTCTTTGGAACACTATTTTTTATTTTTAAATAAATTTTGTTTATATCTTTAGAATTTTTTGTAAGATAGAATCTAAAAATATAATAAAAAACAAAAAAAATATATTTATATATATAATAATATTAGATGGATAGAGTGGTGGATTTTTTTGAAACAAAATTATTGTAAAGGTAAAAAAGTTAAATGTCTATTCAATGATTAGATAGAAAATAAAAAAGTGATAAGAAATGTTAAAAGGTAAAAAAAAAGATGTTGAATAAAATCAATATATTCTGTTTAAGTCCACAAGTAATGTTTAAAGTAAATAACTTGAAAATAAATGTAGGATCCCATATGGAGTTCTTCGTTCTGCATGTGATAGTCGTGGACTCGTTGTCTGAATAGCTCTCACGTTCAAGCTGTATATATACATATAGACGTTTCATGAAAGCAATGTTTGTATAGATGAGATCATAATTTACATAAATATAATTGGAATAAAGAAAATCAACAAAACAAAAATATTACAATGATATATAGTCGTGACTAGCTCTGGACATTCAGTTTTTTGATTCGGTTCTTTCGGTAAAACTATGTTTGATTCGAATCTGAATCATGTCAGTTATATATCATTGGGATAACTGAACCAAACCGAAAAACTATGTTTCGATTTCGGTTCGGTTATTTTGATTTTCAGTTCAGTTCGGGTAACAAAATTGGAAACCACCTTATTTCCAAAGCAATTTTAGATCTCATTCGATCCCGGTTCGGATAGTAAACTTGGAAACCAACTTATTTTCAAAATAACTTGGATCTCATTCGGTTCCAGTTTAGTTTCGATTTTTTTTTGGTTAATTCAGATTAAAAAAGTAAAAATATCGATTTGTTCAAATTAAATATCAAATTTTTAGGGTTTTCAAACAAAAATTCAGATAATTTAAATATTTTGAATAAAAAGTTACAGTAGTTCAATTTTTTGGTATTTCAACTTACGAATATTTTTTAAAAAAATATACTTGATTATTTAAATTAAATATAATTAATATTTATAAATATATAAACTATATTATAGAAATTCAGATACTCATTTGGTTCTGATTTTTCGGTTTTAAAAATACTGACATGATCCAGATTCGAATCAAACATAGTTTTTCGGTTTGGTTCAGTTATTCCATTCTTTACATTCATTCAAAAAAATATTGAATGCAGAAAACAATGAAGAAGAAAAGAGTAAAAACAAAAGATAACTAAAAAACAAAGGAAGTACGAGTTGGTTAAGTCATATTAAAGCCAGCTGGAACCTTTAAATTCAAGCAGATGCTTTCAAATGAAACCCCAAAGCACGTATAATCAATAATCATTTCTTCTTATTTGGATGATGGTTTGGAAATCAAAGAAGCACATGTGATACGCAACACATACTTTAATTGTAATAAGTTCAACACAAATGCACGCATGTTATATAAAGATGACTGGAAACGCAGACGAGGACCATGAAGATCCTAGAATGGGTGGAAATAAATTCTCTTTAGCTGGATGAAATATTGGCTAACGTCCGCTTAGTTTCATAGATGATATATTTAACGAGTTCTGCCTCCGAGCTGTACAAACATTCAGAGATTAGTGTGACATTTTATCAATATATATTATATACTTTTGTATAGGCGAGGGGATAAATTACCTTAGGTTTGCAGACACAATACCTGACATCTCTCCAACTGAGTTAAGAGCCTGCTTCCATCTGTCGATCCTGGCGTCCTTAGCTCCCCAATTCAAGACTAACTGGTTGTTGATCTCCACTAGCCTCCCATCCCTTACATATTTCGGTTCCACTTTGTAGAATATTGGAATGACTACAAGACTCATCGTGAATTTGTTGATCTCCACTAGCTCCTCCAAGCACCATGCAGAGCTCAAGTAGCTCTCAGTGAAGATCACAAGCGCTATCCTCGACTCTCGGACATTCATGATAAGCTCTTCGGGGTCATATCCTTTAGTCATGTTTTCAATATTTATGTAAAAGTTGATTCCACTTCTTTTCAAGCCAGCTTGGAGATGAGAAATGAAACCAAGGCGGGTGTAATCATCGTGACCCCCAAAACTGATGAACACTTTTTGTTGTCGCACAATATGTAGTCCCCTGATCCGGTCATGCACATCCTGGAGAGAAAACGTGAGAGTTTTATTAAATTAGAGGACATAATCCACCAGACTTAATATGAGTCGGTACTTTTGAGGTCTTTTACGTACATCTGATGATTGTACTTTGCCTAACATTTCCTTCACAGCCTCCACGATTTGGTTGACAAAGAGGGCTTGGTTGCTTCCAATAACAAATGAATCATCATTATATACTTTTCCTAAATCCATATATGTTCTTTTCCAAGGGGCTCCAAATAGCGTGCGCTATATTCTTATGAACATTACACACTATAAACGACTTTTTTTTTTTAACAACTCACTATAAACGACTAAACAAACCTTTTAAACAGTTATATACAGTTGCCAAAAAAAAAAAAAACAGTTATATCCAAATGCATCCAGTAGATGCAAGAATATTGATTTTACTAACAAACAACATCTAGACGTTGAATTTGGATGTTGTTATACTATTTAATATTACATATATATTAATCAAACCTGTCCTTTATATACTTCAAGCCCGCATAACCCGTTATAGATTTCAAAGCTCCCCTCCACCTGACAAACCTCTTGTCTGCATCCTTTAACAAGCGCTGGCTCAGGAAACAGGACCAACAGTGCATCCGTCCGGAGCCCACCCTAGAACCTATCAAATTTAGTGACAAAAAAGTCCCAATTTTTTATTCTTTTTGTTAATAAAGGCCCCATAATATTTTTTTAATCATTTATAATGCATAAATTTTTTTTTTGCCCAATGGGCTCAATGAAAAGTTAAGCCGGCCCTGCCTCTAACGCCTTCTTACCGTTTCTGGCATTTTCTCGTTCGTTGTCTTCCAACCGCAGTAGAATATCTTTGAAAGGATTATGGTCCTCAAGTGCTACGTGTGTGGCTCTAACCTTGAAGAAGATGGGAAGAGGTTTAAGCTTCGTTTCCTCAATTTGCTTCTCGATCTCCACTAGCTCGTCCAAGCACCAAGGCGACTCTGGATAGTTCTCTGAGAAGATCACCACCGCCACTTTCGAGTCTTTTATCAGCTTCTGTAGATTCTCATCGATCTTTCTTCCTCTAGGCATTTCCTCGTCCGTCTTCACGTTGACGCCTTCATCTTTTAATTTTTCTTTCAAGGAGCTGAGGATGTTGCCGCGAACGTCTTTGCCACGGAAACTGATGAAAACTTGAAGGTGCGGATTAGTCCTCTCCATCTGTCTATCTCTCTCTCTCTCACATTTGTTTCGGGTATAAGCCTTTGATGCTGAAGAGATACTTATACAAGCCTTTTTGCTGGATCTTATCTTATTTGCGGTCTATTGGTTTGTTTATCAGTTGAACTCCGATAGATAATGACGCTGAGATACACATTTAACCACGTAGACACTTTCTCTTCGTTTGCGGTTTGTTCAATTGTTATTTCTCTATATTTAAAATGTGAATTTATTATGTTCTACTCTGTCAGTGGTGGTTGTGTTTTAAATGTATAGGTAGGGGAGGGCGCAAGGCGGGTACTTGCTTTTTTACCTATATTTGATACTTGATTTGTTTTAAACGAGTAATTGATTTTTCGACTTGTACTTGACTTGTCGGAAACAAGTACTTGTTATTTCGAGTACTTGTCCAAAAATATGTTACTTGCAAGTTACTTGCTTGATTCGATTACTTGCTACTTAAAAATATTTATTAATTACTTGTATATATTTTTAAGTTTCTAAAAATTACTTGATAGATAATATCTTACGATAGAAGGTTATGAAGTTTGTTTTATTTACTCGACTTGGTAAGAACACGAGACTTATTTTAAATACAATATTTGCATCTAAAAAAATGAGATTCGATAAGAAAGTATTGTTTACTTCTTACACCAAAAAAATATTTGTTTAAGGCTTTGGTTTTTATGGTTTAGTTATCATTTTTTAGTCGTAAAACAAGTAACGAGTAATATCAAGGCGAGTCGTAATTTTTTTTGTCATACTTGTGACTTGCCTTGTACTTGCAAATAGCAAAACTCAACGATTTGATACTTGATTTGGTAACGACGAGTACTTGTAAAAACGAGGCAAGTACGGATCAAATAGCGGGTATAAGGCAAGTAACGAGTATTGGTGCCCAGCCCTATGTATAGGCATGTTTTCAGAAACCCATTTCCTAACGTGTCTCGCTGAGAAGAAGAGGAAAACTCTCTTTTATATAGTACGATAGAGATAGATAGATAATTTTCATATAATATTACATATCTTTTATATAGTATGATGCCTCTGAATGCTAAAGTGTCTGATGCCTCAAATGGTATCTCATGGACTCTCCCTTCTCCGAGATCAGAGGCAGCTTCACATTGCTCTCACATCCATCACCCCTCCCACGATCTTAGAAGAGGATGACTCCTACTGCTGGAAGGTGAACGTAACTCTATGCAATGGCTACTCTTCCTCTCAGACACGGGAAGCCATCAGACCCCGAGAAACAACAAAATCTTGGGCCCCAATTGTATGGTATAAAGGTGCAGTCCCTAAACAAGCTTTTACTATGTGGCTAGCCACATTAAACAGACTGCCTACACAAACCCGTCTTGCTTCTTGGGGTATGAATATTACAGGAGCTTGCTGTCTATGCAACTGCTCAGACGAAAGCAGAGAGCACTTGTTTTTAAACTGCAGGTTTTCCCTTGAAATCTGGGCACAAGCTTTCGCTAGACTATCACCGCATCAGCCAGCTTTCTTCACAGGGACATAGCTTCTTTCTTGGTGTAGAGCTCAATCAGTAGCAGCTCCGGCTGTTCTAAGGAAATTACTCACTCATGTCCTTGTATACCATATATGGAGGCAAAGAAACAATGTCCTCCACAACAACACTCACCGCTCACCCGTGCGAATCTTCAGACTCATTGATCGAGATGCGAGAAATACGATCACTGCAAGGCGCCACAAGCGCTCTTTTTTGAACCTCATGGTGCTTTGGATTAGATGAACCAGATGCTCACCATAGGATCTAAACTACTACCTTTCTTGTTTTTTATTTAATTTTGGCCAAAAAAGATGTATGTAAAAGTCTTTTCATTGTAACAGACAAGCTGCTCATTTTAGATAGTGATATTTACAATTTAGTAAAAAAAAAACATATAGTTCAGCTAAATAAAATAAAATTCAAGCATTAAAAGGGCCACCATAATCTCTGTAATCTTTTATTCCACAAACAAAAGTAAGATTCCCGTTTTGGCGTAATATCTTTCTCCTTTCGAAAACCATTTCTTGACAACAACTTGCTACAATCAAAATTGAAAACTCATTCGTAAAGACCATTTAAGATGAATACACAGAGGACAATGTGACACATCATAATATAAGTTTATCATGCATACTAATGGACACATCCAACCATTAGAGAAAGATATAACATTTCACTCAGACTGAAGAACAGTAATGTAATAAGGATAGCCTTGGCATGTCCCTGATGTTGCTGATGACGCGTTTTCATGCTCGAAAAGCTCCCAGACAAGTTCATATGTAGAGAGACTGTAGGTACCTGGAGAGAAAACCGATACCTGCAGGGGGATCTCGGTTGTGGACAATGGCTGGATCTGGACCTTTGTGGAACTTGAACCTGACCATATGAAAGGAGGCGAGCTTTCCATGGAAGGTGGTGGTTTTCCCAGGCGGCTTCCCATGACGTCTGAAGTTAGTTTCATTTCCTCTGTTATGGCTGGCACGTAGCGCCACCCGGACAGGTTTCCAGAGGAAGGAGTTGGTGCTGCTGCATCCGGTAGGCCATCAATGGTGTTGATGCTCACAGATAAAAATCCATCAGATGTGTTTCTGATTACCATCTTTAGTTTAATTTCACAAAAGGAGGTCGAGAAATCGTGGTACATGGTCTTCGGACCGTCTAGTGACCATGAGAGCGGGATTGAGCTCCTTATTCTGTAAATGAACAGCAATGTGATTCGAAGTAGGGGGGGACAATAAGCTTTGAAAGCTGAAGCAATGTATTTTTTTGTGTATACTCTTACCTATTGTGACATGAATGGTGAGACAGAATCTTCAGTAAATCTTGCTCTGCTGATGGATTGCTAGATTTTGCTAGGCGCGAGATTAGAATGAAGTCAACGGTATTCGGACTTAACTGTTTCATCATAAAAACACGAGTCCATTAAGCTTCTTCTGATAATAGAAAGTTACCAGTGATGTGATGTTATGTTTAAGAGAGTAAACATACGCTACAAGAGGACTTTCGCTTACCTGATCTGAGGTTCCGTGACATGACCTTTCACTTTCATGGAAGCTTGCTAAAGGTGAGTTAACGATATCAAAAAACTTTTCATCGTCATCCTGAGTAATCAGTTTTGTGTCGGTTTGGCTGGGAAGAATAGACGTGGTTTTCTCTTCTTCAATCCCGGGTTTTCTGCAATCCTGAAAAAACAACATTCGAATTTCAGACTCGGAAAAGAGATAGACCAACTAGCTACTAAAGTGCATCAAAATGAACTTTCTAAGTTCCAACGACCTTAATCATGAAGAAACATGATAAACCTTGCCCAGGGAGTATAGACTTGGAAGGCAAGATTGTATCAACAGGCTGAAGCAACGAGATACCCCACCGACACCCAACTGTTGACAACTGATGAATTTCGAAAGCATCTGAATTCGCACGGTTCACGATATCCATACGCACAAGAAATTCTTGCAATCTTGATGGAGAGGGGGTGATTTCAAACGAGGTCTCTAGAGATGGTAAAACCTATATATATGTAAATATAGAAATGGTTCAGATGTGTTGGCCAATGCAAATCTGCCTATAACATAGTAGAAAGTTTGGAAGAAAAAAACAAATTAGCAGCGTAGAGATTAGATTCCTCACCTGTAAACTATAATGCATCCTTAGGGTGCGATATTTCATGATGCTTGATACATTTTCCATCTCATAGTATATTGTGAAATACAAAGACATCGTTCCAGGGATGGCAGCTCGAAGCCAAAGAGGCCACCTCAAAGATCGGTCTCCTTGTAGTGATACATCCTGAAATAGATCAGCATTCAGAACCATGTTAGAAGAACATGACATGCACATTCACCTTGAGGCTTGAAGAAAAGGCTCGCCACTGACCTTTGGAAATGCAAATACACTAGTTCTACTTGTTTCACGCTGGACAGTATTTTGTTCAGGACCCTTCTTTAAGCAATCTGGAAATCCGGGTGTCAGCTCTTCTTCATGACTTTCAGGATTTACAAATCTTGGATGGCTAATCTTCATTTTAAGATTCTACAAGGACAGAGAAACTTTGTTAGCACAAGAATGATAAAAATAAATGCATCACAATATTTGGTGATCAAGCAGGAATAAATAGTATAAACAAGAACATAACAAACGAAATTCATAGACAGTAACAGAACAAACAAAAATTATTTGCTTTACAGCAAAGAATATGAATGATAAGTGTTGATCAGAACAAGAAAACTACCTTTATTGGAGATTCTGAATTATTTTTTAACTCTAAAACAAGATAACGAAGATCTCCAGCATACAATTTGTCCGGCAGATGATCAATTGAACCCTCAAGCCTGGGTAGACTCTGCACGGTCAAAATATCTTTACATTAGAAGGTCGCGACGAACTTTAAGAAATAAACCATAGAGGAGACGTTTGCACCTTGATGACCAAAAATTTTAAGGCATCAGTGGGAGTAAGTTTGTTTTTCCTTTTTGCTTTGTTAGTTTTTGCTTTTGTAGGCACAGATTGGAAGTAATGCACGCCTACAATGGAGCCAGACAATTCCCACCTTACACCGACAATTTTGAGGATACCTTCTTCACTGGGGGTAACCGTTAGCCTCACCTAGACGAAAAAATCAAAACGAACATGAAAATGTAAGATAGAGAAAGATTTTAAATATTGGAACATGTCAATCAATCTAAGTGTCCAATGTAGCAAAAGACTCACCAACTTTTTCTCGCCTCCGCCTAATGTGAAGTCCACTTCAGACAAGGTGAAAGAAGATAAACCAGAGGTTGTAACCCTGTAGTATTGTTGACAAAGACGGTACATCTTAGCCAATCAAGGGTTTACAAAGTTGAAAGAAACCTGATTGCAGAGATTAGATGCTTACTGATTGTGTTCAGTCTCCAAGCTTAAGCTACTTGGCTCTTTATCTACTTTACAAAGTCCAGATGTGGAAATAAGTTTCACATATACAAACTGAAGGATGTAGAAAATTTAGAAAGCGAACATCAAATAATAGAAATAGCTTACCCAATTTTAAGTCATCAGAATTTGCTGTAAGTTCACAGATGAGAGAAACGCTTGTAACGGAAGTAGAGATTAGCAGTGGATTCCTAAACTCCAGATCCAATTTCACCGACTCTGAAAACAAAGAATTACAAGTAAGACTCCACAATTAAATACATTTTCAAACATGCCAAAGCAGAATATTATGTCATCAACAATATGGCGTGATAGTATTGCCAAACCAAGAAACGTCCCGTCCTTGGCAGAAGCATAAGTGATAATACTCCCCCCTCTCTCTCTACCATATCTCCGTAAAAACTATCAAAGCTAGTCGTTTCAAAATTTTACATTTTACAAAGTCAAATCTAGCTCAAATTGAAATGTCCTGATGCTAGTACAATAAGGTAAGACAGATTTTGCGTATTAGTGTGCCTATTTTAGCTGGACTACATTGCATTCTTCTAGCCTTCAGACTCCAAGCATAAGTTTAATGTACGATGACTAAGAAGAAAAAGCTGATTCAGGTAAACATCGAATGCAGCTAACAACAACCTGCATACCTCCAACGACACAAACATTTGATTCCTTGTACTTCTTAGGCAGTAGCTTTGACTGTAACTCCAGCCAGTTTGACTTGCCAGAGTTTAACGATGGAATGATATCATCCTCCAATGATTGCCAGATGCTCTCTTCTACAAGAGCCTGACAACGACATGTGAATCATATTGGTACACAAGACATGCAAATTCAACATTAAGGAAAGAAACAATATAATGATGGGCAAATATTATTTGCATGTACTGCAATTTTTTTACCAGAAATACTGATGTCAATTATGCTATTGACAAAAGAGTATAGACGCAATACATCCTAGGAAGGTTATGATGGGTAATATGTACATACTTCTAAAGAGTGAATATGCAACTTACAGAAGCTTGAGATGCATAAGTGCGATGGTCTTCATATATAACTTGAAGAGACGACATATTAATAACTGGTAGTCGAAGTCCCACCACCTCATGCTTCATCCCAGTTTTCTTCAAAATGACAGAAATATGAAAATGAAAATAAAATTATTTTCTATAGACAAAGAATAGAGACCAGGGGTAACTATCGGAAGCACTATCTTACTCTCTGAGCAGCTTCATTAGAGCGTATAAAACAGCAAGTATAAGCTACACACCTTAACTATGTCGAAAAAGTCCCTGAGAAAAATCTCTTGGGTAGACTTGGACTGGTTTCCACAATCCAGTACTCTGAGCATGTTTCTAACTGCAACATCATTCATCCCGACAATTGCATACCACCTGAACAGATAATTTCATTGCAATTCTTAAGCCAATAAATTTCTAATAGTCACGTCTTACGGGACCTACATTCAAAACTTACTGTCCAATATGAAAGTAAACATGGTCTTTGATATGGCTCCAAGTAGTTGATTCATAAACAGAGATCGCACTTCTATATGTACGAATTGCATGGTTAACCTGGAAAAGGCAAACAAAGTATATTCTTTAGAATGCCAAGCATGTACGAAGCTTAAGCCTTTCAGCAAAGTGGCATGTACCTGATCACAGATTTTATAGTGGTCTCCTGAGAGAACTAGATGAAATCCATACTTGTGTAGCATCGCTGGCTTAGTTAACACGAAGCAGTAAGAAGCTTGCTCTAACATGACTGCAGCGTGCAATGGTTCCTGAAAATTCATTTAAAGTTAGCAATCGCATAAAGTGCAGATGTTCTGAAGGTAAAAAAGAAGCACCTCTCCACATATGCGGAAGTAAACAGAAGCCGCTTCTTTGTACTGGTCTCTAGCCTTTAACATCTCTGCCCACCATAGCCCACATCTCGTAGCATTTTGAAAGCCAGACTTCCCAAGTTTCTGCGTGAGATTTTAAAGACATGTTTCAGCACGTACTACCACGTCACTTGCTTAAGTTAAACCATTCATATTTCAGTTTCCTGTTTTGCATACAATAAAGGGAAATTTGCTAAAGAACTGTTTAGGTTAAAGATTGGGTTATAAGACATACCATATAAGTGCTGAATGCATTTTCCATGCAGTACTCAGCTTCCTTTATTGACTGGTCTGAGATGAAATATGCGAGTCCCATCATTTCCTTCCAACAATGCATGAAAAGATGAGTTATCGAAGCGACCACAAGTAACAAATAATGTATAATAAAGACCAAAACAATCAGTTTGATATGTAAGGTTCAAAATATAAGACGAACATTAATTAAAAAATTATGCCACTACAGAAACATAATTACAAAGATGTAAATCTACCTGGACACCAGCATAGTGCTTCCAAGCTTTATCGAGCTTGTAATCTGTTGATATTAAGCGGTAGCTTGACAATGCAAGTTCATAGTCATGCAACATGAAGGCGTAGTCACCCAAAATTCTGATTTGAGATTCGGTGGAGCTAAAGGTATAACTTCAAAAGTGGACAAAAGATCGTTAAGAGTTTAAGATGAGTCAAGGAAATCTTAAAAGGAGCAAGAAGGTCAAGACTTCATACATAGAACCTTTGGTCGAATCCGGAACATCGTCTTTTCCTTTTCTCCACCATAAGTTCTTTATCTGATTTCTAAGTCCTTTCCTTGTTGCAGAAATCTAGTGACACAACAAAATGAAAACTAAATGATATGGAAAGAGAACAAAATACCTAAGTAAATCATATAGAAAAACTAGGATATGTTCTCAAAAATAACTTGTAAAAAAATCTAAAGCCAACCTGTTGATTAAGATCTCGGACTTTCTGCTCCATGTATGGAATTATATGCCTGGAAGCAAACTCTTGCATCAGATCTTTGATCTGCTCCGTATATGCCAGAAATTTTTTAAAGTTGGTTAAAACATTCCAAAATGGTTGAAAGGGGTGAATGTCACCAGCAAGAGAATTTTACACAAGAAATAGCAGCCAGAAGGTTTTAAATATACCTCCCCAATATCGTCGCCAGTAAGAGCACATCCAAGTGTTTCAGCCGGGACACTTGATTTCTTTCAGAAAAATTGGTAATCAACATGTTGAACTTATATGTACATAAAATTTAAAAAGTAACCTTAAACAATATATTTGATTACAGTTCTGACGAGTGACTTACAAATGAAGCCCATGGATTAGCCTGGTGTTCTACGTTCCCCTCTTTAGATGAATTAGTGCAAAGTAAGTTGCATTCATTGTTTCCAAATGTACTTCTCATCTCAGACAGAACTTTAGACGTTCTACAGAAGAAAAAAACATCCAGTCAACAAAAAAACTTACATTTTAACACCCATATGATGATAACCATGTCACAATACGATGGAGTAAGTAACAACAACCTCTCTGTTGTTGCATCTTGATTGTCATGCACCAATAGGAAATGCTTCAGAATCTTTGGGTCCATTACACCATCATTAAGCAGAGAAGGTAATCTATTGGTGTTGAAAAGATCTACAAATTTATTTAAAGGTTCTTCGTCTTTTGATGAAGCGACCAAGAGACCTGAAAAGTACAGTTATAACTATTTAGTACACAACAGAAAACTCTATGAGACATAATAGATCAGCGAACCTAGTTTAAATTTAGAAGACAACAACAACAAAACCCATTTAATGTCTTACAAGCCACAGGATGATCAAAAGCTTCATGGTCTGAAAAGGACAAGGTGCGGATAAGTTCTTTATTGTAATACTGAAACCATGTGGGTGCAATTTCAGACTCTGGATCTGAAGGGACGGAAAGACATGATCATTAGAAAAGAAACGAAAAAAAAAACTCATAAATCTTATACTCGTAAAAGCGTAATTTCCAACAGAGACTTACTAGAGAGTATATCAGTAATTTGAGGAGGATCAGATTCCAAATCGTGAAAAACCTTCTCCCCAGCTTGAGTGATAACATGTTCTAGCCGTTGCTTTGCAACCTAGCCATTACGTAAACATAATCAAGTTTGAGCTGAGCTGAAGATGCAGAATGGAGGAGCCTCCACGACTAACACAAACCCATGTTTTAAAGTTCTGCATTCTCGGTAAAAACAGATAATGATTCTAACATGTCCAATTAATGGTGATCCGCATTGTTGCTAGCTAAGTCTATAAGAACCAATCTTCAGGTACCTAAATTTTAATCTGATTACACTCTACCGAAGCAAGTATACGTACCTCTACGTTTGGTTGTTTGATATCAGATGCATTAAACAATCTCAGCGTAAACTTCTTTAGCCGATAAAGCTGATCGCCTGAGGTCCGAACAGGAACTGCACAAGAAATTTCACCATTGGAAACCTTCAAAAACACTTGAAGAAGACAATCAATCAAAACTAGTAATCAAATCAGGACTCACCATCGATGTTACTAAAGTTGCAGAACGGCTTAAGCGTTTCCACAAAGGATAGTCCATTCTTGAGGAACGTCTCTTCAACGAGAGGCGTGCAGAGAACCATGACCACTGGACTAACCTCCTCCAATAGCATTTTCCCAAGCGAAGAGTTCACCGCCTCCACCATTCTTCCTTTCACTGTATGCCCAAACTTATCTCTAATCCAACGTCAGATCGGATTAGATTTTGGAGGAGGCGGAGCTAAACCTAGATCTCCTCCTCTCGAGCTAATCAGAGCTACGACGCAGCTGCAGGACTCGATAGAGATATGGTTGAAGATGTCGGTAGCTAGTGAAATGTGCCAAATCGAGAAGGCAACTTGTACAGAGAAAGTCACCGGAGAGTGGAGGGGGTGATCGGGATCGGGATCGGGATCGGGATCGAGATCGACGTAGAGGGAGAGATGTAGGCAAAGTCGATTGGAGGAGATTCGAGCGACGATGGAACAAAAAAAATGAAACAATTTCATCCGTTTAATTTATTTATTTTTATGTAATTGCACCTTTATTTAGGTAAACTTTACAATTGTGCCCAAACTATTCAAGAAGAGTGGAATTGTGCATTCTGTACATTTATGACCTTGATATTAGGGGTGGGCACTTTACCCGATATCCGAAGTGACATCCGAACCCGATCCGAAAAACCCGAACCGAAATCCGAACCGAAGTAGCAAAATACCCGAACGGGTATTGAATAAGGAGAGATTGGATACCCGAACGGATAATACCCGAACCCGAATGGATATCCGAAGATAACCGAACATATGTATAATTAACCTTATATTTCTAGTTTATATCTCTCATTTTATATAAAATATTTATATGGATACTACATATACTTTAAGTTCATATGATATACATACAATTACAGAAAAAAATGATTTGCTACTCACTTAAAATGCATGTCAAGTTTTTATTTCAAAAATTAGCAAAACATTACATCCAAAATTAAAAAAAAAAACTAAATTAATGCCTTTTTAGTTTTAAAATGTTATGTCCAAATCTATTAACCATTCAATCTATTAAAAATAAAAAAATTAGTTAACTGAAAGTTATATTTTTAAATACAACAAACTTGAGAAATGAAAATTTTAATTTTTTTTTTCAAAATCTAAATATCCGAACCCGATCCGAAATAACCGAATCCGAACTAAAAATACCCGAACCCGACCCGAAGTATAGAAATACCCGAACGGGTTCTAGACCTCTATACCGAAATACCCGAAAATCCGAAAATCCGAAATACCCGACCCGAATCCGAACGGGTACCCGAACGCCCACCCCTACTTGATATCACTTCTAAAATTTACTTTTATATATGATAATATATGATAATTACTTTGATCAAAACAAAATATATGATAATTACTTTCACAAATAGCTTAATATGTGATAAAATTAAACTAATTTTCCAAAATAATTTATAAATGTTTTAATAATTTATAAAATATTTATATAAATTTATAAACTGAATCTCCTAGATAATAATTACACCAAAAAAATAACAATAAACTCTAAATAATAATTACTAAACCAATCCTAAGATATTTTTTATTGTATTTTACAGAAATGGTAACCAACTTAAAATATTTTAATCTATTTGTTTAGTTAAATTTGGCGGTAAAAAGAAAACATAATACACACTGCTCTTTAGGTAAACCAATTAAAAGTACAACCGGTATGATTACCCAGACCGGAACGGTTTGCTATTATATTTGAATCATTCCATTGCAAACCCAGAGAAGGGTTAATTTGTAATTTACTAAGAAACGCTTAATTTCTCGTCGTCTTTCTTCACGGCAATGGCAGAAACTTAAAAAACAAAAAAAATAGATCTTAATTCTGGGACTCTACTTCTAAATCTGAGGCAGAAGCATTTCCAGATCCGATCAGATCCGCTTTGCTTATCTTCTTCTTCACTAGTCAATAGAAGCTACGATGCATTGCTAGAGACAACACAAACGAAAACACGCGGAAGAAAAAATGAGAATGTCATCAGCTTCCGCCGCGGAGCACCGGCCTTCCGCCGCGACTCTCGGCGGCGGTCAAAGAGACGCGGAGTCTCTGTTTCGCGCGAAACCGATGTCTGAGATCCGGAACGTGGAGTCGGCGACTAGGAAGAACATCGAGGATAAGAAGGAGGAGCTCCGGCAACTCGTCGGGACTCGGTACCGCGATCTGATCGACTCAGCTGACTCGATCGTCCACATGAAGTCGCTTTGCGAGTCGATCTCGGCGAATATCTCTTCGATCCACGGGAACATTAGATCGCTTTCTTCGTCCTCTTCCGTTGCGGAAGCTCCCACGATTGCGAACCCTAACTCGGTCCGAGTCAATGTGTACGGGATCGCTTGTCGGGTCAAGTATCTGGTGGACACGCCGGAGAATATATGGGGATGCCTAGACGAGTCGATGTTTCTAGAAGCTGCGGGGAGGTACATGCGTGCTCAGCACGTGCAGCAGAGGCTGGTTAAGTTGGAGGGATGTGGCGGTGGTGAGGTTGATCAGAGTAAGCTGTTGGAGAAGTTTCCGCTGCTGGAGCATCAGTGGCAGATTGTTGAGAGTTTCAAGGCTCAGATCTCTCAGAGGAGCCATGAGCGGCTTTTGGATCAGGGTTTAGGGTTGGGGGCCTACGTGGACGCGTTGACTGCTGTTGCTGTGGTTGATGAGCTTGATCCAAAGGGAGTGCTTGGGTTGTTTCTCGACTCGAGGAGGACTTGGGTTCTGCAAAAGTTGAATGCTTGTAGTGGTGATGATGCCGGGAATGTAGTTTCAGTGTTTTGTGATGTTTTGAGTGTGATTGAGGTTACTGTAGGACAAGTTGGTGAGCTCTTTTTGCAGGCATTGACTGATATGCCTCTGTTTTATAAGACTATCTTGAGTACCCCTCCAGCTTCTCAGCTGTTTGGTGGGATTCCTAATCCGGAAGAGGAGGTTGCGTTGTGGAAATCGTTTAGGGATAATTTGGAATCCGTCATGGTTATTTTTGATAAAGCTGACATTTCTAAAGCTTGCCTGAGTTGGTTGAGGGAATGTGGTGGGCAGATTGTTGGTAAGGTTAATGGGAAGCATTTGATTGAAGCTATTGTTACTGGTGGAGAGCTTGGGACAGCGGAGAAGTTGATAAGAGAGACCATGGATAGCAAAGATGTCTTGAGTGGTAGTTTAGATTGGCTTAAGGGTGTTTTTGGGTCTGAGGTAGAGCTGCCTTGGAATAGAATCCGGGAGATTGTTCTGGAAGATGATTTGAACCTGTGGGATGAAATATTTGAGAAGGCGTTTGTGGAAAGAATGAAATCCATTATTGACTCCAGATTTGACGATTTGGCTAAAGCTGTCAATGTGGCAGAATCGGTTCGTGCTTTTAGCGAGATCACTGGTGAGAAGATCAACTTCCAAGCATACTTAAACAGACCATCTACAGGTGGTGGTGTCTGGTTCATTGAGCCTAACGCAAAGAAACTTGGTCTTATCGCCGGAAATAAAACATCACCTGAAGAAAGTGATTTCCAAAGTTGTCTAACTGCTTACTTTGGTCCTGAAGTTAGCCAAATGAGAGATGCTGTTGATCAGCGCTGCCAGAATGTTTTGGAAGACCTCCTAAGCTTCTTTGAGTCAGAAAAGGCAGGTCAGAGGTTAAAGGATCTGGCTCCATACGTGCAGAACAGGTGTTATGACAGCGTCTCAGCACTTCTTTCAGATGTAGATAAAGAACTCGAGTTTCTCTTTTCTGCCATAAAGAAAGAGAACAATGACAGTGAAGCAATTTCACCTGCTATAGTAATTGAGAAATCTCTTTTTATGGGACGCCTTTTGTTTGCATTGCTGAACCACTCTGAACACGTTCCCTTGATTCTCGGTTCTCCAAGATTGTGGTGTAGAGAAACTATGACTGCAGTTTCTGATAAGTTGTCATCCTTGTTGAGGCAACCAAGATATGGCTCGAATACGGCACTCACTGCTGACAGCCCTGGAAAGCAGGTGCATACCGATCTTAGGAAGCAGAGTTCGTTAGCTGTTGCCGCACTACTCAAGGCAGAAGAGAAGACAAGTCCGAAATTTGAAGAGCTTAACAAAACTATGCGAGATCTGTGCATTAAAGCTCATACCTTGTGGATCCAGTGGCTATCGGATGAGCTTTCAGCTATTCTCTTGCGTGATCTGAGGAGTGATGATGGATTATCTGCTACAACTCCTTTAAGGGTAACTAAAAATCGATCCTTATCCTTTTTGCGGAGCTGTCTCTCCTGCATCGATATTAGATATTGCTGGCTAAATGTGCATAGATAGTTGTATATTCACTTTCTTGTTTTTGGTGTAAATGTTTCCAGGAACTACTGTATATCCTGACCGACTCTTTGAAGTATTAATGAGATAGTTTAGACATCATTTTGCGTTTCCGGTTATCATTTTCAACATTCATTTTGTTGTGCCCATACTCATTTGTGATGTAATAATGCAGGGTTGGGAAGAGACAATAGTAAAGGAAGAGCAGGGCGAGAGTCCATCTGAGTTGAAGATATCACTTCCGTCCTTGCCGTCGCTCTATATTATCTCTTTTCTGTGTCGGGCATCAGAAGAAATTCATCGAATTGGAGGCCACGTACTGGATAAATCAATTTTGCAAAAATTTGCTTCAAGCTTGTTGGAGAAGGTGCGTTTTCTCTGTTTACTTGTTTTCTATGATTATTTTCTACCTGCTGCAGAAATGTTTCTGGCAAGGAAACGGTTCTCTTCAAAATGTTCGTTATATATATCTCTAAGCTGGTGATTGCTTATAAGAATAATTATTAAATTTTCCATTGTACAATGCAGATCATCATTATTTATGAGGATTTCGTATCTCCGAGGGAGGCCAACGAACCTCAAATTTCAGAGAAAGGAGTCTTACAAATTTTGCTGGATCTGAGATTTGCATCGGACGTTCTTTCTGGGGGTGATACAAGCACCAATGTGGAGATACCAAACAGTACAGTGAACAGATCAGCTTTCAGACGAAAGCAAGGCCAACAGCAAAGAAAGTCAGTCAGTAGAGGTCGCATTGATGGAGTGATCTCCCAACTGTCCCAAAAGTTGGATCCCATAGACTGGCTCACGTAAGGAATCTTATCCCTAAACTATGACCAAGACATATATCTTTACGATTAGTCATTAGTTCATGTGAATCTCATCTTACTGTTTATTGTCTCAGTCATTCTCTGATTGTATTCTGAAATGTCTAAAAAGGTATGAGCCTTATCTCTGGGAGAACGAAAAGCAGTCATACCTACGCCACGCTGTACTCTTTGGATTCTTTGTGCAACTAAACCGAATGTACACAGATACTGCGCAGAAGCTACCAACTAATTCAGAGTCAAATATCATGCCATGCTCCACAGTTCCCCGCTTCAAATACCTTCCCATAAGGTAGCATTTTCTTCTTCCACAGCAGAAGATTTGTCATATTAAACTGTTTGTAGCCTTCACGGAATTTAGTGAAAATGATTTGTCATATTAAACCTGTTTGTTTCGGGTCAATACAGCGCTCCGGCTCTGTCCTCTAGAAGTACAAACAAAGTCTCGATCCCAGTTACATCAAATGAAGGTTCGTCAAGAAACTCATGGAATTCATTTACAAATGGTGAGCATTCTCAAACGAGTGATTTAGACGATGACTCTAGTTTTGGTGTGGCTTCCCCGTTCTTAAAGTCCTTCATGCAGGTAAGATCTTGTATTGGGTTGATAAATTTGTAATCTGTTATATATATTAATAAGATCATGTAAAAATATGTTTCAGGCTGGTAGTAGATTTGGATCAATACTAAGTGACGGACAAGTGGGAATATTCAAGGATAGATCAGCAGCCGCTATGTCGACATTTGGAGATATAATACCGGCTCAAGCAGCCGGTTTACTCTCTTCTTTCACAACCACCAGGTATGAGTGATGATGATGATGATGATCTCGGGACCCTCATTTTAGACCCGAGTTTCTGCAATCAGTTTATGAATTACGCAGAAGATGGATGCAGAAGCTGATATATTTTGTTATTATACAAGTTGTTACGTAAACGAAGAGAACAAGTTTTGTAATAGTGTTTGATTTATTGCTTCTTATAAGCTATTTTTATAAGGAACATGTAATTAAGAGGATTTGGTACGTCTAGCTTTATCAGTGAGAGGCTTCAGCTTCTTCTTATCTGCAAGAATCTTGGGGATATTGAAGAGGAAAGGGACATAGTTGTGTTTCCTTGTCATGTTTTCTTTCTTCCAGTTTTTAGACTTGTCTTCCTCCATTACAATCTACTGCTACACGGTCTCGATTCCGACATTGACTTTGGAAAGAGATCTATCCAATCCAGAGCCTCGTAACTGCTTTTCTCAGCATATTGATCAGTTTGCTCACTACCTAACTGCTGCAAGATCCTCTATCGCTCTTTTTGATATTCTTTCAGTTCAGCTCGATACATCTCTTTCTTGTTCTTAACCAAAGCCAAGAGACTAAACCGAATCTCGCTTTGCAGATACTGGTCAAACCGCGCTTGTAGCACAGGTTGCACCATTTTGAGCCATTCGATTCCTTCTGGCTCACCGCGCGCACAACCAATCAAGATGACAAGATCCTCTCTCTCTTTCTCTAATACACTGGTGTGGTCTCAAGTCTCAACTGTCTTTTCTATCGCATACAAACCGAGTCCAATCAAACCGAAGAAGTAAAACGAACTAAACCAACATTATTTTAAATTCCTCTATTAATTAAGAATCAAAACCGAATCAGACCACATTTCTAATTTAATTAAAATAACTGAACCGAGCCGATAATTGAATGTCAACCAACTAGCGTATTTTTATTGCAGAAATAGATATTATCGGCGGGTCTCGCGATTGCCGGTGAAGATTAAGAATAGAATTCTAGGGTTACAACGATGACGGAGACTGAAACAATCGCCGCCGCGATTAATCAAATCGACGAGAAGAAGCAAAAGCTGAAGAAAGCCTTCGACGATCTCCAATCACACCGCTCTCTCCTCTCACCTTCTTTCCCCCTCTCCTGGTCCGACATCGACTCCCACTTCTCCTCTCTCCAATCCTCCCTCTCTAACCGTTTCCGCCTCCTCCAATCCCAACCGCCTTCACCGAACAACGCTTCCCCTAGAATCGAAACCGCCGATGATCCAGAGCCACCGTTGGTGGTTATCCGCCCCGAGCTGAGAGCCTTATGCGAGAAAATGGACTCGACCGGTCTAAGCAAGTTTCTAGCCGATCACTGGGACGACGACGCGATGCCTAATCAAGAGCTCTCCGCAGCGTTCCGCTACTCACCAGATCCGGCGACGATGGTGCTTAACGCAATCGATGGCTCGAGCAAGGGCAAATCAGTTGACGTAAGGAGAGTTTTCGTTTTGCTAATGGAAGCTTTGATTGAAATTAACGATAAAAACATCACTCTCGATACGAAAGAGAAGGCCAAGAAGGTTGCTGATAATTGGAACACGAAGATAAATAACAAACCTTTCGAGGCGTTGTTGTTTCTTCACTTACTCGCAGCGTTTGAATTAGGATCCGAGTTTAACTCTGAGGAGCTTTCGCGTTACGTGGTGATGATTGCTAAGTACAAGCAATCGACTTTGTTGTGTAACAAGATTTGTTTAGATAAGGAGAGAGTCGGAGAGGTAATAACGAAGCTTTTGAGTATTGGGAAACCGATCTTGGCGGTGAGGTTTATGTACGAGTGTGGGAGGACTGACGGGTTTGAGCCGGTCTCTGTGTTGAAAGGTTACGTTAAGGAGGCGAGGGAAGCTGCGGAGAGAGTTTGTAAGGAGGATAAGTACTCTCTCAAGTCGCAGAACGAGGCGACTGATAAAGAAGTTAGTGCGTTGAGAGCGGTGATCAAGATCATCAAAGATCGGGGCCTTGAGGCGGAGTTTTCTGAGGAGAGGGTGGAGGAGAGGGTGGAGGAGTTGGAGAGACAGAAGGCGCAGAGGAAACGTAACGTGGAGCCGCCACAGCCGAAGCCGAAGGGGAGAAAGCGGCCTCGTGATCGTACACAAGTTTATAGACAAGAAGCTGGTGGTGTTATGATTGAACCTAGTCATCATCATGGCTTACAGTTGAACCCTTTTGGTGTTGTGAACCCAGCACGTGGTGGTATTATTGGCCCTTACACGAACCAATTAGCTCCTGGGCTCTATAACTCAGCTGCACCTCCTCAATCTGTTTACTATGGTCAGCAAACTGGATTTGTGATGCCGCCGTTCCACCCAGCTTATTATTCTCAGTAGCTGCTAATAGTAAGATATTTGTCTCCTGGAATTAAAATATCGTTGAAGTGATGTCTGAGGAAGGAACTAATTACAGTCTTGACTCTCCATTTCTCTTTATGTAAATGATAAGTAAGCAGTTTTTATCATGGAGTTGGTCTTTATCTAAATCTCTTGATAGAGTTTAGTTCTTGAAAGTAATAAATATTGTTTTGACTGTGTTTGCCATTTCCACAAATAGTTAAAAATACAGTTTACACAATACAAACACAGCAGAAGTAAAGTCTCTTACAAGATTAGTCATCGACTCATCAACAATCCCATGAAACAAGTGGTTAAATAATTTTCCACTACTTGTTTTTGTCGCTGTTGGTATTGTCCAAATTGTCCAAACTGCCTTCTAGAACTGCTAGGAGTGCAGCAAGCTCTTCCACAGGGACTTTGCGAACATCCTTTCTCACACCAACGTCGTAAGCCACACGACCAATACAGTATTTACTGTATTCCGCCACAGCCATGGCTGCGAAACCAGTAGTTACAAGTCCAAACGTCGTCGTAACAGCCCTGGTTGCAGCAGAAACCACCATAGCTGGAGACACCGCCAACGAAGCCGCTTGACCAGCAGCCCTTCCCACCCCTAAAAACCTAAGCGTCAAAGAGGCAAGACCGCCTGCTGCACACACCGAGTTGACCTGGCTGCTACTTCCAGACTTGGTGACCGAAAAAACAAGCAGACCAGTTTTGCAATAGATAGCAAAATCCTCACAGTTGTTGTCCAAGAGATGGTACTCACCAAACCCGTTTCCAGACAAAAGGTACCTCGCGCGGTGAACGACTTCTTCAGGAGGATCTGAAGTTGCGGTAGTGCAGGTACCGCCTCGCTGTTTAGCCACAAGGATAGCCTTGGAGACATCGTACTGGAAGAGATAGAGGCTTCCCCCGGCGAGAAAACAGTCGAGACAAGAAGAGATTACGCCATCGAGAATCGATTGATCTCCGCAGTTAGGACAAGGGTTGTCTCCTCCGTGACGAGGGACTGAAAACTGGATGATCTTGTCCAGATAAGTACCGGTTCCGATCTCAAGACCACCTCGACGAGTAAAGTGAATGACTTTACCGTCTCCTACATAGATTCCTACGAAATTGCATGCACAGGACCCAGAAAAAAAAGGGAAGCTAAAGATGGCGATCGAGACTAAAACGAAAATGTGGATAAGAGAGAGTGAGAGAGAAGAGAGAAGGAGATGGAACCGTGATGGGAGTAGATGTAAGAGCGCCATGAGTAGATGTGATCTCCGGCTTTGAGCTCATCTCTGGAGATCTTGTTGGAGAACAATCCCATCTTCTTCTTCTTGTGTTCCTGACACAGAAGATTCACTTTTGCTTAATGAGTTAGGTTTTCTGATTTTCTCTCTCTCTTTTCTTTATTATTTAAAGTTACAAAATTTATTATATGCCCTTATACTATTAGGTATTTGTAAAATAACCCCGAAACTACGGAATCTACTAAACAGCCAGCAAATTAATAAGAAAATAACAATATTTTGTAGAAATCACGTTGTATTGTTGGACTATATACAGTTGTTGGATGCTTAGTTTGTAATTTACATAATAAATTGTTGGAATCTTATCTTGCAAATATTGGTTAATTGGACAATTATTTTGCATTTTCCATTTAAGTGTTAATCTCGATTGAAAAGCAGACTTTACTTCCGAATAAAATTTATAGTTTAATTCCAGTACGGATCAAATATACTAATAGATTAGTCCTGAGTCCACTACAAGTCTAGAATAACTTTTCTTTTGGTCGACCACTAGAGTTACTTTAGTTGTCTAGTAGTAATTGAGTTGGCTTTTATATAAAATTGAAACCGTGTTTTCTTCTTCAGTAAGCAAAACAAACCTTACCACTGTACCCAAAAACCATTTCGTAACAGGCATTGGAAACACCTAACATTCACATCTCTTGCGTGGTTATAACGAGTATAAATAATCAACAGTTTTTAGAGTTTAGTTTATGATGCGGCCTTCTTTCTCTAGGTGAAAACACGGGCTGCACAATACAATCAGAACAGAAGCAAACAGTTATTAGTTCACAGCTAGACACCGATTAATCAGATTGGTATCTTGTATTTGTTTTTTTCACTCGGTTAGGACAAACCGGGTTGGAATTAATGAAGGAACTTAGAATATTAGAATTCAACAACAAAAACAGAAGCAAATTCTCCATTCTACAAAGCCAACTAGGCATCAACATCAAAACTTGGAACCGGCAATGCTCAACCAGCCTTCTCTTGGTGAATCATATAACTTTCTTTAACATGGCACTGAGCCTCTCCACGGGGACCTTGATAACATCAACACGTAGCCTTGCTGTCATACCTACGTCACTAGCAAGGAGACTTACGTCACCAGCAAGGCGACCATAACAGTACGCACCAAATCCGACCACAGGTAACCCACTGAAACCAAGCACGAGTGCAGCAAAATTAACTGAAACAGCCGAATTGACTTGACCACTGGTTCCAAACCTAGCCTTATTGCAGACCAGTAAACCAGTTTTACAGTAGATAGCAAAATCTTCACAATTGTTGTCTGTGACGTCATAATCACCAAACCACCCATCTATAAGCAAATGAAAGTTTGCACGGAAAAGAACATCCTTAGGAGGATCTGAAGGTGCTAAAGTGCAAGTACCACCTCTAGGTTTAGCAAGAAAGGCAACCCAAGATACATCGTACTTATAGAGGTAAAGATTTCCTCCAGCAAGAAAGCAATCAAGACAAGAAGTAATGACCTTGTCACCTTTGAAGCTGGAATTATCTTTGCAAACCAGACACTGAGGATAATTAGGAGATGAATTAACGACTAACTTGTCCAAAAAGGTCCCGGTTTCAGTTTGTCGACCACCTCCACGAGTGAAATGTATGACTTTGTCATCGCCTACATAGATTCCTGCAAAGGGAGAAACATTCAATAGAAACATAAACCAAAAAGAAACATACAAACATATAAAGGGAAGTGAGTGAGGGAGAGAACCGTGGTGAGCATAGACGTAGGCAGTACGCCATGAGTATATGTGATCTCCAGGCTTTACTTCTTCTCTGGAGATTTTATTTGAGAATAGTCCCATTTGGAAACTTCCTGACCTTTTTTTTTTCTGTCCGAGCTGTGTGACTTTCTGTCTTCCTGTTTCCGCATGCTCAAATACTAGTTTGATCTTTTTAGTTATTGGACCAAATGCTCAACCAATCAAGCTAAAGGTTAATAACTTCTTATGATTTTCGAATTGGTCAATTCTCAAATGACAATTCTCTCAAATAGTTTTGTTTTTAAGTTTTTATCACAAAAATAAACTTAAAAAAATAAAATGACCAAAAATTTTTTTTTTTAACTTTTTATATTTTTTTTATTTTTAAAAATTTGAAACCCTATCCTCAAAACTCTAATCCTTAACTCTAAACTCTAAGTTTAAATTAGTTAACTTAAAGTAAAAATCTTTTGGTCATTTTAACACTTTAATAAAACTTATTTTGATCATTTTTTTCATTGGAAACTATTTTTGTGACAAAAACTTAAGAATGACTATCATAGAGATTTCTCATTCTTCGAATCATAATTCCCATTTCTTCTATTAGCTATTTAGAGACTTTATTAAATTCTTTGAACTTTCAGATTTATTGGTTATCTCAGTTTATTATTAAGTATTTTTTTGTAAATTTTTTTATATGATTAAACCATAACCCAAAATAATGGTACCAGATTGTTTCTTCTCTGCTTATAAAGTTGGGAGGTCAAGCCAAATAAATAACACCAGCACCCATCAGGGTTTAATCTTTCAAAGAGGAAAAATTGCAATAAATAGAACCAATATTCCGGTGTTTCAAGAAAAGAAAAAAAAATAGAATATACAAGAAATAAATGTGTTTAAAAAAAAGTATATAAGAAATAAATAAAACAGAGCCAAGAGAAATTCAAATCAGAAAAGATGCTATCGAAGACTTAGAGAGAAGTCGAGAGCGTTTAAGAGAGAGAAACCAGATCAGAGATTGGGATCCGGCGTTCGGCCGGCGCGTGAGCGTCTGTGCCGGCGCCGGAGCCTTTCCTCTTCTTTTCTGTTTGTTTCTTTTTGCTTCTTCTGCGCCGTCCCTCCAAGATCGCTTTGTCTGAGCTCTGGTTCCGCAACCAACCGTCATCGGTGGCTCGGTGGTTAGAGTAACGACGCGATCGATTGGAGGCTCCGGGTGTAGATGGAGCGGTTTGAATGTTCAGGTACTGGCTCTGGGAGAAAGAGGCTACCCTAGATCCGTCGTCGTCAATTTCTTTTCGGGAAATGGAGGCTTGCTCAGATCCACCGTCGCCGGTTCTAGTTTCCGGGAAGGAGAGACTCACTTAACTCCGCCTTCGCCGGCTTTTGGTCATGGAGAGCGGAGACTCGCAAAGCTCCACGCTGTCGTCTTTGGGTCCCTTAGTTTGTTTTGGTTTTTTTTTTCCTTCTTGTTCGGTTTCTGGGTGGTGTTGGTTGTTGTGCTTGCCTTTGCGGTTATGTATGTGTCTAACGGAAGAGCTCTCAGAAGAAGATGATGCTCTCCGATAAAGAAGACGAAGGCAAGTGAAGAAAGAAGAGTTTGGTTTCGAGATCGCGATGGTCGCGATGGAGTTCTCGTTCCGGTGTGATCCGGCGAAATTGCAGAGTTAGTGTGGCCGTGTCAGTGATTACGGCGCGGTATACTGCTGCTAGGGTTTCCACCTGGTTTGGGCTGTAAGCCTATTAGGATTGTTGTGAAAATTTGGTCTGTTTATTTTGGGTTCTTTTGTTTTGTTATTTGTATTTAACAATAGAGATTGATCGAGTATAGCAGTGTAACCTCATCTTTAGATGAAAAGTTTTCACCCATTTCTTAACACTGCCGATTATACGGTTGTACTTGTACCACAAACAAAGACTGTAAAACAGAGAAAATAACATTTGATATCAGTAGAGAGATACTGCACTCTAACTTAAGAGTGTCAGGCTTCGATCGCGTTTCTGACGAGTATAACTCGCTTCCAGATCTTACCACGTGTCATTCTGTGATCTGTAGAGGACTGGAATTAATATGATACAAAGTCTTACCATGCACCGTACCGCACTCTATAAATTGGCTATATAATTTATTTATTAATTTTAATATTTATAAACGTGCTGATAAATAATCTCGCATCGAGCCTCTCGCCCCCGCCCCTCTCTCAAATCCTTTCGTCTCTCCAATCAAACGAATTAGGGTTAGGGTTCCCATCTCCGCCGCCAATCAAACGATGACAGGCAAGGCGAAGCCGAAGAAGCACACGGCGAAGGAGCTCCAGGCGAAAGCCGACGCAGCGCTGACCAACAGAGGAGGAGGTAAAGCTGGGCTCGCCGACCGGACCGGGAAGGAGAAAGGAGGCCACGCGAAGTACGAGTGTCCTCACTGCAAGATCACGGCGCCTGATCTGAAGACGATGCAGATCCATCACGAGTCGAAGCATCCGAAGCTGCCTTACGAGGAGCCGAAGAATCTCCACGAGGTTCTTGCTGCTCCTGAATCGTCCAAACCTAAACCTGGAATCAGAGGAAGCCTCAAGAAGTGATCTTGGTGATTTGTATCGATTTCCTTTTTTTAATTTATAAAATTGTGATCTTTATTTTGGGTTTTCTATGTGATAAAATGAAAAAAAACTGCAACGATGCTTGCTATTATATAAAAAGGTTACTGATATCTATTATGAATCTTCTGTTTTTAATTATGTATTGTTTTATATTTAGCTGAAAATTCTCTCATCTGGTTGATCTTTGGTGAAACGAGCTTCGAGTTTGGTTATTTGATTTCAATCTGTTTGTTTATATGCGTGTGTGTTAGCAGACATGTTAGTTAAGCCAATTCTGCTAGTGAAACCTGTGAGAATTTGAGGAAGAGATTAGTACTTTAATTTTGTGTCTGAAAAGCTTTAGAGAAACAACATTTGTGTGTTCAAAGTATTTGCCTCCCCTTTTTTCAAGCTTCCAAAGGCATCTAGACGAGTTAGATGTGGTTATGGTCTATTTTGACGAGAAAGAATCTAATTCTCATTGCGCTTGGAATTGATTACATAGTATCTGATCTTTCCGACGACTTGAGTAAACAGAATCAATGCTTTATAGCTTTTCGTGTGTTATTATTCTTCGGTTGGTGGCACAGGTAGAAACGCAATTTATTTTCCACTCGATAGTTATTCATTCTTTTCGCACGATAATCGAATTTCGAATACTCAACAAGACGACAACTTTATTTTTGAGATGTGAAACCAAAACACGACTTCTTTAATCCATTTTCCTCTTTCGGGCTATAATGGGTCTTTTAATGGTAATTGTTTTACCTGGCAAAAGAGCAATCCAGTTTGTAATATGACAGATCTTAATGAAATGAACAATTGTCAACCACTATCTTTGAGTTTTTTCTGTAACTGACTTGACTAATAATAATTTAAACAAAACAAAATCGACATGTGTTGTTAGTTTCTTAAGGAATCCAATCTGTAAATTTCTCTAGGCTGTAAAAGAAAAAGATCAAATCCCTCTGTTGTAGACGTAGTATAGAGAATCTAAAAAGAGATAACGATATAATCCTCCGATTTCAAAACTTCTGTTCACCACCCTTTGGTGGCTTGAGGTTTGTGCTGTTCTTGGACAACAACATTCTCTTCCTGATACAGCAACTTTCTCCTCTTCAGACCATAACCATTGTACTGGTAGATTATGCTGTACAGACATTGCCTTAACCCGTGCACATCGAACTCCTCTATGAACCTTAAATCTCTTTGTCTCCATTTCAAACCCGCACACTTCTGGTATTCCTCGAGAACAGATGATAAGCACCAGTTCTGCACTTTCCTCAAGCATCCCACAAGACAACCTGTCCTATGCTGCGAGACAAAATACAGAGACACCATTAGACCTCAACCTATTCTCAACCCAAAGCTTATGAAACCGGATAAAAAGGGTTTGGGGCTTTACCTTTCCTTGCTTACAGTGGATGAGAATTGGATGGTTTCTAACATCTGTACCCAAACAAAAGGAAGAAACTAAATGAGAGATCAAAAAGAGAGAAGATAACAAGACATCAAAGGATCTCTCTTCTGATTCCTTACCAACAAGTACTCTAAGAGCACTCAAGACTGTATCCTTTGGCATAGGAGTTGGAGGATCCTATGGGTGCGTAAAAAAAACACAATCCAAACTCAGAAAACTCAAAGACGCTATACAAGCCAGGACAAGACTCAACAGGAACAAGACATGAGACAAAATGAAGCTAAATATAAGCCAACAACTGAAGAGCTCATTAAATCCAATTTCTTCAATGATAAAAAGGTCTACAGAATATCAGCAAATGAAGAAACCATATACCGTTTTGCCTTGGATACCGAACTGAAAAAGCTTGATGTTGTTGGATTGAAGAGACTTTAGATTCTCCTCAGGGTATGGTTCAGGACACAGATAACTGTTTTCCATAAAAACCCAACAAACAAACAAACAAAAACTTGTTTTTTTTTTTGGTTGTAATCCAATTAAGCAACGAGAGTGAAAGAGAGAATCTTTACATGAAAGATTCTTCTTTTGATGAAAAAAACAAAATCCCAGGAGATTCAGAATCAACATAGAGAAATAAAGAGAGAATCTTTACATGATGGATTTAAGATTGAGTGTCGATAAGAAACCGAAATTCTCGAGCTGAGGAAACCCAGATCGGTAAACTCCGTCTTCCACCATCGAGAAATTCGCCGGCGGAATCGAAACCTCGCCGTCGTCGTTATCATCCTCGATTAATAAACCCATCAATCTCAATCGAACCAAATCAGTCCTTGTTTCTCTCTCTCTAACGGTAAAGAGAGAGAAAGTGATGGCAAAAGAACAAAAACTCCTCCACAAATCTAGAGAGAGAGAGAGAGAGAGATTAAATTGCTTTAACAAAAAAAAAGTTTTATTTTTTAAAGGATTAGTGGGATAATCACATCAAAAGTGGGTTTTAATTTAGTCTTGAAAAAGATTAACGGAGATTTAGGGATAAAGATAACAACTTAAAGTTGGGTTTAGTTTTACTTTTAAGGAATGTTTTATCTGTAATCTCCCAAGATTATGACACATCCTACGAATCTATCTGTTTGACTTGACAGATTGTCAATTTTTTAGAATTTTCTATTTTTTTGTTCCCACAGCAAGTCATTGTTTGGTTCACGAATCAACAACGGTTTCTAGAAGTTAAAATCATCTTTTGTTTTGTCTAATGGTTTGATAAAATCATATATTTATGACAATAAACATTATAATAGTATGAAGTTGTAGAATCAGATTTAGTTGTTTTTTTTAACATTCCAAGTGCTTTGTTGACTATATTTCAAAATCATCTGAAGTGCCAAAAATGAAAATCCTCAGTACCATTAATAATATCAGAAAATAAGTCTAAACTTAACTGACTGAAAATGCCTCCAATAATTTATTTTATAATAATTCATGATAGTATTCTGCTTAATATATTCTAAAACATTAAAATTATTTTATAACAGTTTGCGCATTATATCATATTCATTTCTTACTATTTACATACAAACACATTTAGATATTATATATAACCACTATATACTCCAATATATATATACGGCATATCATACATTATATTTATAGATCAGATATCCCCCATATCGGCCATATGTATCAAAGTATGTCTAGATTCGCGTACAAAACATAAAATAAATTTAAATAGAGGAAGTGAATTTATAAAGTTGGTTGAAGATGAGCAACTCCTGCGGTGGCGTCTTCTTTTGCAGCGGCGGCTGCGAGCAACTCCGGCGGTATGAGATCTTTCCATTCTCTACTGCTTTCCCAACCAATGTGCGATACATGTTTTACGTTTGTCGGTGCTCCTATCTCCATTAGTCCTGATGTCTCTCCTTCTTCACTCTCTTCTTCTTCTTTGTAAGCTACTGTATTAACATGAAGCAAAAAAAAAAACATATATAAAAAAGTGGGTCTATCAAGTGTTTACTTTGACAATATTAGATAAGATTACCAAAGAGTTGAGAAATGGTCTTGAAGCTCTTGAAAAGCCGGTTAATACCCGTAGATATCTCCGGTTTAGATACCGCTAGGAACTTGAATACATTCTTCATGTTTTCTTCCTCCTCTTGGTCACGAATCCCTTTCGAAAACACATCAATATATCACATAAAAGATACATGCATGGGATTTTACCTTAATACATACACTACAATATCTATGAATAGGGAAAGAACCTTGAGAAGAATGGTGGTGATGATGATGATGCTTAGAGAGAGGAGATAAAACGTCGACGCTTGAGTCGGAGATACATCCGACGGAGAAAGGAAGCACCACAAGTCTCTCCATTCTATCTCTCATTTTCTACCAAGCCTTTCCTTTTACATTACTTATATTCATATTGCGTATATATACTATGAAAATGATAACCCACCAAATGTTTTAATGTAATTCTATATTGTTTTGTTTATAAACTTTGTTGGAATACAATTTGGTGGTGGTCGTGTTATGTGTTCTTCTGACTTTGTTGTGAAGTTACAATGATGTTAACGTGTGCACATGAAGTTACGGTTCGCTAGAGAAGAAAGTGATAGCTTTAGTTTTATTTTCTTCTTTTCTTTTTGCATTGAGTTCAACTACTGTTTGGTAGATTGTTTCTTTTAGTGACGTATCCTTTGCAAGTACATTTGATATTTTGAAAACTATAATACTGTATATATGCATTATGTAAGAATTGAGTTGTATCAATACATTTCTCATCGATCAATCTTATCCAAATTTTACACACTTGCTTTTTATTATTTACAAAAAGAAAATTCCTGTAACTAAAAAATATTTTTAACTTCAGATGGAGGCTATAATGAATGCTCAAGAACTCTATAATGTATGCATAATGATTGGCTAAAATGATTAAAATGTACATTATGTGTTACATCCCCTTGGAACCAAGCAAACTATTATTATAAAACATGAACATTGTCCTCAGCAGAATATAACACCAAATGTTATGATGCCAAGGCCTTCTTTTCTGTACTTTTATATCTATCTATATATATATAAAGTAGGCTTGTGCTCTAAGCACAGCCTTCCACATCAGCAGGAAGAGGGGGGCAAGTTTTGACACGTGGCGTTTCTCTATCCGAACAAAAGACGCTACTTTCGTTTCTTTTAAATCTCGCAATAGGCCCTACACGATATTTGGTTTTAGGCACTGACCCATTAGAGTTTAGGCTCATCAAACATACCCTAAAGTTTGCCGTCACTGTTTCCTGTGTAATCCAATCGCCTCTCAACCCCTCTCTGTTGATTCGCATGCCAAACGTTAGCAAATTAGCAATCAATCAATGACACCCACTACATGATCTTCAATGGCTAATTACTTCCTTCTCAAACGCTCTGAGTATAAATATACGGGGTGAGATTGTTGTGAAAACTTGATTTTAGTGGCTTGGAGAAGGATGAAATGAATGCACATCAATGGAGGAAAGCTCAAGAATCACTTGTCAGTCTAGAACGAAACGATGTGGCTTCTGTTTACTCAATCGTTAGGTATGATTTCTACATATACAAATCAGTTCTGTTTATTTCATCTTTTTCAAGTTGCTTCAATATCTTAAACAGAAGAGGCATATGCCAATGATAACCTACGTTCTCAGTTCTTGTCAGCTGTATCATCCTCTCTTGATGGTTTTGATGATGCAAACGCCAGCCTTCTTAATTCCATTGATAGTGAGTTAACTAATTCCTTTTAATTTACAGATTCTGATCAAATATTATTTGTTGTTTTGTTGAAAATTTACCCTTTTCCTGTCAGCTTCGTTGAAACTCGATAATGATACATGTGCTAAGATCAACTCCATGATCATCTCATGCTGTTAAGACTTGATAGGGCTCAAGATGATCACAGTGACAAGATCGTAGAGATCACATACAACTCATGGAAATATCTTCTTGGTTAACACTTGGTAAGTTCAAGATTTCAATCTCAATAAAACACCGGAGCTTGGTTCCACTTCTTGGGTTCTGCAGTACTGAACGAGACAACATGAGACATCTTTTGCACCAAATAGCTGCCATCGAAGCATTCTGCTACAACAATATCAAGACTGTTTTTTTGTTCCTGAGAAAAAAAAGCAAGTCATATAGAGTGAGGTACTTGCAATTCCACTTTTTCTGAATACTTTTGCAACAAAAATTTAACTTGATGCATTGTTTTAATAGTTCTTATATTTGTGGTGTAGGATTAGTCAAATCAGAACACATTCCATATCTCATTTCTAACTCTATAGTAGAGGAAGAAGTCTCAGGTATATATTTCTTTGTCATCTCCAGTCCTCTTCCTGTTCAAAGTATGAAGGCTGTCTCAAGAACGGAGATTTCAATTTCATCATACTTTAGCACGTTGACAGCCTGATCTTTTGAAGAGAGAACTAGATTTGTATCAGCTGCAGTTGTACGTCTACTGCGATAGAGAGGACACAAAAGAGGCTAGCTAAAAAAACAGAGATCTGCAGTAAGTTGACAAATTAGGAAGCTAGATTTTGATGTGTTTGCTTCTCCGAAACTGTATACATTAAAAGATTTGACCTGTCTTAATACAAAAAGAGTCTTAACAGCAAACGTGTTCTAATCATATAAGCCCATATGTGGAATAAGTATATGACTGTACTGTGTACACAAGGATTTGGTCAATGTGTTTTTCGATATATTATTCTTTCCAGACTACAATTCTTCTTCTCTGCATATTCTTCTACCAAAGTCATTAGAAAACTATCAATCACAGTACTACGTTATAAGATATAAATACAAATCGAATTCATTTCAGTTAATAACACTTGGTTCATCAATAATCAATTGGTATGATAGCCGCATGGAGTAAGTTTGCAGCAATTTACACACCACCGAATTCATATATTCAATCAAAAATGCACCCACTACAACTTAAAAAAATCATTTTCCAGACTGCTTACAGTGGATATGGACACAACAAAGCAATGATTTGTGTCCTAAAGACTATCAGTATTTATAAGTCAAGGAACGTTGAACTCTTCTTTATGAAAATAGATACACTTTGAGATAACAAATTCTTTTTATGATAAACTCATTAAGTGAAGTATATAATAATGATATACATAAAAACAAGACGTAAATACAGCTAGATATTTGTATTGCTTATGGACAGAAGAATAATATACTAATTTTATTTCTTTGTTGTATTCACATAATCCCCAAAATGCATGCAAGCCCACGACACTACATATACAGATATAATAAAACATGCTTAACTAAGTAATATCCAACAAAAACAAATAATTAAACTATTCGGTTACGAAGAAACACACATGGTCTAAATCTAAAACATAACTTAGAGCTAAATTCCACAAGTTTATTTTGGCCCTATGTTGACAGTGAGTTCGACGACTCGATGATCACCCTTATGGCAAACACCAAGGCTCCCCGACCAGCAATCACTACCTTTCTTCTAGATACTAAAATTTCGAAAGAACAAATCTAAATAAAAAACATTATTTCTATTTAAAAAAACATTAATTTTTTAAATGGATAAAAAATAATCCAGCAGACAATTGTGGTTTATAACTATTAACCAAATGACCACTTCGATATTAGAATGAAATAATTAGAAGGTTGATTGTCAGACCAAATGTTTAAGAATACATTTATTACAAACCACAATAATATAAATACAAATTTCGATCACTATACTTTACAAAATCAACCACCCCGCGCGAATTTCTATACTATAGCTCTGTTCGTTTCATCGCCGCGGAACGCAGCGGTAGCGTCAAAAAATTAAAGCTTTAACGATAGCAACACAGAGTACAGATGAACCACGGCTGACTGATTTTGCAGTCGTGCGTCAACAAACGGAGGATAAAACAGACGCAGAAAATATCAGCGGCATCGGCTTCTCATTGCTTGTGTCTCTGGAAGTCCACAAACGATTGCCGCTGCGTCAAATTACTCTATTTTTGTCTCGTTCACCGTACATTATTTTGCCGCTGCCGCTGGATGTGGCGTCTATGAAACGAACAGACCTTATGAGTTTTTAGTTATTAATCCACTCCGCCCACATGAAGCAGTCAATAAATACCTTTCTGTTTTCCACAGTAACACCGCGGAGTTCTGTCTATTGAGGTTTTGGGAGGCCAGAAACATCAACAAAAGCAAGGAACTGATGAGTGTTGACATGTTTGCTCATCGATGAAAACGTAAGCAACATTGTTTTATACTAACCCTCTAAACAATTACATTTTTCCCGATTTATATATGAATATTTTTTTTACCCATGAGTTGCCATGTGGCAGTTCATGCCTCCTACTTCAGTCGATACCTCTCAGGACCATGTCCTTCGTCCACCAGTTGCTTAACTGGGAAAAAATCATCAACTGGTTTGCTTCTTGCTTACGCTGAAAAAAAAAGAAAATCCATTTGTTTTGCTCTCTTCTTTCTCGGTTTTCTCAGTCTTATCGTTGCTTTTGTTTTATCATGTTATGGTTGTATGAACAACTGTTATCTACTGAACAATGATAATGATATGACATTGTTAACTCCAATTACTTGGCGCAATGTTATCTATTTACATGTAAATTTAAGTAGAGTTTGGCAGATGTTCAAACACTAATACATAGAATGTGTTTCTTTACTTTCTCGCAATCAGAATTTGAAAGTACGGAGAGACTGCAAGAACATGATCTGGAAGAGGTCCTTTTAACCAACGTGTGAATTGAGTTTTGATATGTGATTGTTATTATGATGCTCTAATCTGACAGCTCTTGATGAACCTGTCAGAGGAATCAAGATACTTAGCCCACAGAGGGCGTAGATGAGGAAATGCTATATGAAGCCAAGGATTGGCTCTTCCATTGAAATGAACAACAGCTGCACTTTCTGCATCAGAAAAGGTTGTTTTCCCTTGGTACCCGAGACCAAGCATATGCCAGAACGGATCTATTGTCTGGATATGGCCGTGGAAAGCTATCAACCCTGGAGGCAAATGGCCTAGCATGTACTCATAAAATTAGTCATTAGTTCACGACCTTAAATTCTTAATTGGCAAGACAAATAATTCAAACTCGATTATACTAACAACTAACAGATACAAAATGAAACTAATGGCATTCAAAAGAGAAATCAATGTCCGAACCCGGCGTGTAGCGCCGGAATACCCCTAGTATATATATATTTGTCACATTCTTAACCATTTGATACCATGATAAATTGACCACTTAATATGAATAAATACATATAGTTGAACCTTTTTATATGCATAAAGTACAAATGTACAACGAGCCATCTCAATAATTGACTACCACAATCGGTTCACAAAATGCTTTCTAGATCTAACTCATGAGTTCATCTACTATACATAACATATCTCAGCAAGTCTAGCTTTTAGAAAAAGTATAAAACATATAGTAATTATTAGAATAAAATATGGTTTCTATTAGAGTACTTGTGTATAACTAGTTATAATCTTGTAAGTCTGTAACATTGATCTTCCTAGCTAATGAAAATATTTTGGAAAACAAATGGTTAGATAATGTATTGTAAACCTTTTACTCCTAACATACTGTGATCAAGGTATACACACAAAAGTGTGTGTTAAGTTTCATATTTCCGAAAAGAGTTGCAGACAAATGTATGTTAGATTCATGCGACAACAACTGGTTTGTTTTAAAACAAGCGAAGTCGAAACATTTTTTTCGTGTTACAAATGTCAATCATGACTTTTTCTTAATCAACAAGTTCTGAGAGAAAACTCTTGAAAAAAATATTCACTCTTGATCAGAAGAATCATGGTCTTCTTCCTCTGGTTCGACGCGACGCAAAGACGAGTCACCACTTCCCTCGCATGTATTATCGTCTGAATAAATACTTTGGACTTCAGATTTTGAGCTATGAGTATGCTCAAGCCGAGTTTCATGATTCTCCTCCTCCTCCTCCTCCTCCTCCTCCTCCTCATCATCATCATCATCATGAGCAAGACTATTGACTCGCATGCTTGTGTTGTTAGACGAATCATTGTGATTTCTTTCGCTGTCAAACCGCAAAGAAAGCAAACTCTCTCCATTTGATTTAAAGCTGCTTTTACTGCTCAGCCTCTCGTTATCTTCCTCTTCAGAGCTATAACCATACTTTATCTTCAAGCTCTGAGCAGTTGCATTAGTTTCTTCAATAGACCTTCTCCTCTCGCTTCCAGAGTCAGATGAACTGCTAGAGCTTCTAGCTTTCTCCAACTGAGGAGAATCTTGTTCCTCTTCTTGATCCTTCTCTGAGTTTGAATCAGACTCGTCTTCTGAATCATTTCCGTTTGTTTCCTCATCTTGCTTCTTCATACTTCTTGATTCTTCTTCTTGTTCTTCTTCATCTTCCGAGTCTGATGATGAGACACTAGATGCGTCATCTTCCTCTTTCCGAGGAAGTGAAAAGGGAACCACAGAACAAGAACCGTGTCTGCTCAAAGCAATAGACATACTCTTGTCCCTAAACGATGAAACTGGAACCGCGGTTGGAATACCATCAGTAGACATGGAAAGGAAGCTAAGCGCAACCATTACATCGCTTATCAAAGGACGAGCACTTGGTTCATCTTGTAAACACATTGACGTTATCGCCACTGCTTGATTCAACCCTCTCTCTGAGAACTTCTTCCTCAAGAGAGGATCCGCCATATCCGGATATCTAGTTGGATCTCTAAATATCGGTTGTGCCTACGCAAAAAAAAAAAAAAAACATAAACAAATCATCAAAAAAAGATGGCTTCAACGACAAGGAAGAGATGTAGCGTGTTACCCAAGCAACTAGGTTTTGTTCATCGTTAGGTTTAGTAGTGTCAATAGCTCTTCTACCAGTTATAAGTTCAAGCAACACAACTCCAAAGCTATAAACATCTGATTTGATAGTGACCTCGTCTCCTCGAGTGTACTCAGGTGCTGAGTAACCATAAGTGTCCATAACCCTTGAAGAAAGAAACAAGCTGTCACCAGCCCCGGGGGATAGAATTTGCAAACCAAAATCACAAAGCCTAGGGTAAAACTCGTCGTCTAACAAGACGTTAGAAGCTTTCAGATCACGGTATATCACCGGTGGATTCACTTTATCATGTAAGTAATCCAGTCCTTCCGCTGCACCGAACGCAATCTTCATCCTCGTTATCCAATCCATATGCTTATGGCTTGGCTTATGCTCTACATAACAAGCCCCATTGTCATCAGTCTCTAAAACATTGAAGATGTTATAAAAAGGTGAATGTTATTTACCGTAGAGATGGTCTTGAAGGGAAACACTAGAGAAATATTCATAGACTAAAAGCCTTTGGTCTCCATCAGCGCAGTATCCTATCAGCTTGACGAGATTCGGGTGTTGGAGTTTAGCTAATGACAGGACTTGTGCTTGAAACTCTTTGTTACCATGTAGTCCATGCTTGTCTAGCTGCTTCACAGCTACCACCTACACTCACAAAAGCAACCAAATAACTTTTTTTTTTAAAATACTAAGAGGTTTGGAACCGAAGCTACAACATGTAATATTAGTTTCGTCCCATCGAATCATTGAAAAACGTATCTAAAGTTGTGAACATTTTGAAGGGGAGTAATAAACCTGGCCAGTAGATTGAAGGGTTCCTTTGTAAACTCTACCGAACCCACCTTCTCCTATAAGACATTCTTGTCGGAAGTTCTTCGTTGCCATCGCTAGTTCCCGGAAATTGAATGTTTTAAGCGGCGTTTGCTCTGTTTCTCTTTCCTCTATATGTTTCGTCGTCGCCACTGAAACCACGTTTTATCAAGTTTTCATATTCGAAAGTCGCGGGAAAAAAAGAAACTAACAGCTTTTTAAATATATGTAAAATGTTTTATAGACGTTATTAAGATTACCAGGTGGTCTGAAGTCGTGATCATCGTGTTCGTTAACCCCGTTCTTACAAGAAAGGTTTCTGTTCCTTTGTGAATTGAAACATGGAAAACAATTCATGATTATCAGAATCTGAAAAAGCCTAAATTACAATAAAGATTGAATTTTTTGTTTTGTTGAGGGGATTAACGATGGCGGGGTCCTTCAAGAGGTTGAAGGACCCACGTTAATGTGTAATAACTTTCTGTGAGATTGTAATGAAACGAAACAGAGGAAGGTAGATGAGACAGAGAGAGAGAGAGAGAAAGGAATTAAGAGAACCAATCAGAATAACATGAACGCATCCGATGAACCATGCGAGAAGCAGGGGACACAAGTTTTTTTTTTTGTCTTTTTACAAACTAATATGTTCTGTTTTTTTTTTTTTTGCAACTTTTGTTCAAATCCATAAAGCATGGACAACCATCCTTCTTATCATTTACCTTCAATCTAATTTTAAAATCTAGTTTTACTTAGTTGTCTTATCAAAACTTACCAAATGCATTTCATGTTATGTTTTAGTAAAAGACAGTACTGTCTTAGAGTTTGAAAAATCATTATCCTTTTTTTTTTGTCAACGAACCAGATCATCATTTTTTTAAAAATAATATTTTTTTTAACAATCGAACCTGATTATCCTTACTACAAGGAAAAAAATTAATGTTACATTTACACCATTACGAACATGACACGTGTCAGAATCTTTAAGTTTAACCTTCCACTTTCCCCCATCTCTCTCCCCTTTGTTTCATTTCTCTCGTGTCGCCGTCTGAAATTCCTCCACCCTGAAAAACAAAACCTAGATGCTTCAAATCATGGTCGCTTAAAAGCTTCGCGGAGTTTGTTAACCAGCTCCGAAACTTCCAAACAAACGTGATTCACTCCGGATCGAAGATCCCATCATCCTCCCCCATTAGTTATCCAATTTCTGGAAAAAAGGTGAGTTTAGCTTTAATCAATCCTCTCATCTGGAATCTCTGTAATGTTGTTGATTTTGTAAAATGGGTCTCTTTATGAAAGGATGCTCCTTTTTGGTTTCAATTGAGCTTGTGAATTAGGGTTTCGTGTGTTCCGTTACTCTTTTGACTGTTTATGTCTTCTTCCTAGTAGATGCAATGCATAATGGCGGAAGGAGCTTTAATCACTCTAGACTCCGACGACATTTTGGCAACAGCAGATCATCATCATCATCCTCATCCTCTAGCTGTCGGCACAGAGTTTCCCGATGTGGAAACCTGCAGAAGAACTCTAAAAGACTTGGCCATCGCTCTCCACTTCGATCTCCGCATCGTCAAATCAGACCGGAGCAGATTCATCGCCAAATGCTCCAAAGAAGGCTGCCCCTGGCGCATCCACGCCGCCAAATGCCCAGGCGTCTCGACGTTCACCGTGAGAACGCTGAACGCCGAGCACACCTGCGACGGCGTCCGCGACCTCCACCACCAGCAAGCCTCCGTCGGGTGGGTTGCTAGATCGGTGGAGGCGCGGATCAGAGACAACCCTCAGTATAAACCCAAAGAGATACTGCAGGACATAAGGGATGAGCATGGAGTTGCTGTTTCTTATATGCAGGCGTGGCGCGGGAAAGAGAGGAGTATGGCTGCGCTTCATGGTACTTACGAGGAAGGCTATCGGTTTCTGCCCGCGTATTGCGAGCAGATTAAGGTGTCTAACCCCGGGAGCGTCGCGTTCGCGACTGCTTCCGGGCCTGAGAGTTGTTTCCAGAGGCTGTTTATTGCGTACCGGGCGTGCATCTCCGGGTTCTTCAGCTCTTTTAGACCTCTTCTTGAGTTGGATAGAGCGCACCTCAAAGGGAAGTATTTGGGAGCGATACTCTGCGCGGCGGCCGTCGACGCGGACGACGGTTTGTTCCCGCTGGCGATTGCGGTTGTGGATAACGAAAGCGGTGAGAATTGGTCTTGGTTTTTGTCCGAGGTGAGGAAGCTTTTGGGGATGAATACGGATACAATGCCGAGGCTGACGATACTCTCCGAGAGGCAGAGCGGAGTGGTGGAGGCCGTGGAGACGCATTTCCCCACGGCCTTCCACGGGTTCTGCCTCCGTTATGTCAGTGAGAGCTTCAGGGACACGTTTAAGAACACGAAGCTCGTTAACATCTTCTGGAGCGCGGTCTACGCGCTCACAGCTGCGGAGTTCGAGGGGAAGATAGCGGAGATGAATGAGATCTCTCAAGACGTGGCTCGCTGGTTCGAACTCTTCCCTCCACACCTCTGGGCTGTTGCCTACTTCCAAGGCGTGAGATACGGACACTTCGGGTTAGGGATCACGGAGGTGTTGTACAACTGGGCGTTGGAGTGCCACGAGCTCCCGATCACTCAGATGATGGAGCATATCCGTCATCAGATATCGTCCTGGTTCGAAGCGCGCCGGGACATGAGCATGAGATGGAACTCTATACTCGTGCCTTCCGCTGAGAGACGGGTTACGGAAGCTGTGTCGGACGCGAGGTGTTACCAAGTGTTGAGAGCCAACGAGGTGGAGTTTGAGATAGTCTCGACGGAGAGAACTAATATTGTTGATATAAGGACGAGGGTGTGCTCTTGCAGACGCTGGGAGCTGTACGGGTTGCCGTGCGCTCACGCGGCCGCGGCGCTGATCTCGTGCGGTCAGAACGTGCACATGTTCGCGGAGCCGTGTTTCACGGTGTCGAGTTACCAGCAGACGTATTCGGGGGTGATCAAGGAGGTGGCGGATAGGAGGATGTGGAAGGAGGAAGGAGGAGAAGGAGGGTTGATGAGGATACGGCCGCCGAAGACGAGGAGGCCGCCGGGGAGACCGAAGAAGAAAGTGGTGAGAGTTGAGAATTTGAAGAGACCGAAGAGGATTGTGCAGTGTGGGAGGTGTCATTTGCTTGGTCATTCTCAGAAGAAGTGCACACAGCCCATTTGATTGACACCACCACCACCACCACCTTTTGTTTTTCCTTGTTTGTTTTTTGAAATGTAACTTTGTAATGTTTTTAAGTTCGACTTGTTTGTTTTAGAGAGACTTGTCTTTAATGGAAATAATAAAAGAGTTGATGTTACCTTAAACCGGGTTCTGAGTATAATAATTGATCAAGTTGAATTATTATTGAGGATAGGGTTGGTATTTTGAGGCTAAATAAGAGTGTTGACTTTTTGAGTATATCCATTCTTGAAATATTTTTTGGTTAATGGATCCGGTTCTTGATCATGATCTGGCTTTGGTTTACAAGCAGCTGAAAGAATAAACTAGACCCTGGATTTTGTTAGGATAGGTTTGGTATATGAGGTTCGGTACGCGTTTTGACTTGTGAGAGTATAATTAATGATATGGTTCTTGATATTCATGTGGATTTTGGTTAGGAATCGGTAAATTAAATTGAAATTGAGTTTTGTTAGGATTAGTAGTTTCAACAAAACCAATAACTGCACCAGTATCACATTCCAACATAAAAAGAATATTTTGGTTTAGTAGATTTACTTCAGTTCCGGTTCAAACCAAACCCAAAACCTAGTTAAATCAATTAAAATTAATTCCAAATCAGACCATTCGGTTAGATACGGTTTAGGATTAATAAAAAATGGAGTCTCCTTTTTTTAACACGTTGACGCGCACTAACGTTACGACACGCACACGCACGATCAAAGAGGGAATTGCGGGACGCAGCAGCAAATGCGCGAGACGTTTTTAGACCAATTCTACGGAAACGTGATAAATCCCCAATCCATTACATACACAAAGCTCGTGTTCATCAACTTCCCTCTGAAAAATAGGAAGAAGAAAGCCTCGGATCTGCTGCATTCTCTCCAAAGCTCGAGTCAGGTCCTTCTCTCACAAACCGAAAGAAAACCTTTTTATCGTCTCTTCATTTACTTTTCTCGTCGATTCATTCATTATATAACTTGTGGGTATTGCTTTATTTGATCTGATTTGCTCTTTCTCGGTATCTCTCGATTCCTAGTTTGAATAAATGTCAGACCTTTTGCTCTATGTGATGTGGTATAGTCTTAGATGATTACGCTGTTCCGTTGATAGATTTAATCGAAATTTCAATTATAATGTCAATCAATCGCTTACCGTAATATTCATGCCATCCTGAATTGGCTGAGAAGTAGATCTTGATTAGGCCTTAGGCTATGTGGATGGATCGTGAGTTTTAATCACGTTCTGTTTCTCTAGTAACCACTGATGAGTTATATGATCTAAAAAATCAAATCTTTACTTCTCTTTTCTTATTTGCTTATGTAAAGTTTTTAACTTTTTAATGCTATTTTGCTGAAAAAAGGTTAAACTTTTGATGTACCTGCAGAAGATTACCTTAGAACTTTGCTACTTGATATTCAAACATGTCGTCGTCTGAGATAAACAAGAACGAGGTTGACATTGTCATCGGAGCTCTCAACGCCGACCTAACCCAGTTCCTCAACAGCTGGAGACCCTTTTTCTCCGGTTTCCATCTCATCATCGTCAAAGACCCTGAGCTCAAGGACGACCTCAACATCCCTGAAGGCTTCGACGTTGACGTCTACTCCAAGCCCGACATTGAGAAAGTTGTCGGAGCCGCCAATGCCGCCATGTTCTCAGGCTATTCCTGCAGATACTTCGGTTACCTCGTATCTAAAAAGAAGTACATCGTCTCCATCGATGACGACTGTGTCCCTGCCAAAGACCCCAAGGGAGTTCTAGTGGATGCTGTCTCTCAGCACGTGAGCAACCTCGAGAACCCCGCCACGCCTCTCTTCTTCAACACCCTCTACGATCCTTACTGCGAGGGAGCTGACTTCGTGCGTGGGTACCCGTTCAGCCTTAGGAGCGGTGTCCCTTGCGCTGCCTCCTGTGGACTTTGGCTTAACTTAGCTGATCTTGACGCTCCAACGCAAGCTCTCAAGACAGAGCAGAGGAACACTTCCTACGTTGATGCGGTTATGACTGTCCCCCTGAAGGCTATGTTGCCCATAAGCGGGATCAACATTGCCTTTAACCGTGAGCTGGTGGGACCAGCTTTGGTGCCTGCGCTTAGGATCGCTGGTGAAGGGAAAGTGAGGTGGGAAACGCTTGAGGATGTTTGGTGTGGGATGTGTCTGAAACACATCTCTGATCATTTGGGGTACGGTGTGAAAACCGGGCTGCCTTATGTGTGGAGGAACGAGAGAGGTGATGCGGTGGAGAGTTTGAGGAAGAAGTGGGAAGGGATGAAGCTGATGGAGAAGAGTGTTCCGTTTTTCGAGGCTTTGAAGTTGCCTGAGAGTGCGGTTAACGTTGAGGATTGTGTGGTTGAGCTTGCTAAAGCTGTGAAAGAGCAGTTGGGTTCGGATGATCCTGCCTTCACTCAAGCTGCTGATGCTATGGTCAAGTGGGTCCAACTCTGGAACTCTGTTAACTCGAGCGGTTAAAGTTGAATCTATATCTCCCGAGGTTAGGTTCCTTTTCATCACTTCTAAGCTTATTTAATATCATGTTATCATCATGTTTATTTCTCTTTTTTCTTTTTCTAATTATAAGCATGTTTTTTATGAGACTTTTCAATAATGTAAACCTTGACTGATGAAACACATCTCTTGTTAGTTTTGGATGATGATAATATCTATCTTTTTCTTCTGGTTCTTGATTGATTCTGCGGTTTCAATCTTGTAGAATTATAAACATAGATATGCTACTAGTAGCAGTTTTGTATATTCAAAAAGATACATGTGGGGGTTACAAAGAGAATACAAACAATCATGGTTATAGTATTGATAGATTGTGAAACCAATACATCAACGAAACTCCTTCAAGAAGAGAGAAAGCATGCGAAGTAAAACAATTAAACAAAGATTTGAAAGGCTTCAAACCTGCACTAGTAGTTAGAAGAATATGCCAATAATGAACCGCCAAGATTGGCAAGGAAGCTAACTTGAAAACAGCAAACATTAAAAGAAAGATGTTTCAGTTATAAACTGAAGCTGTTCTAGTCTCTAGTTGCACATGCTAAATCAAGAAACTGGAAAATACGCACATGCCTGCATTACGCAGTGAAACAGTAGTTTCCATCTCAAAGTTGAATAGAAATTAACTACAAAGACAAAGCTGGTAAGACGACATCTAGTACTGGTTTGACTCTGATTACGTTTTCTGGAAGGGTGCATTATGCTCATGGATAAATTTTGACCAACTTATTCTTAGCACTAGCTAGCTAGCTACCAAAGAGATTGTTTCAGTTCCATCATTACTTCTTCACTACTTAAGTGTTCACATGTTAGAACCCCCGAATATGAGATGATATGATATGCTCTGATGAACATGGTATGTCTTCAGATAGCTTTTCCCCTGAGGTTTCTTGTCTCAACTTCCCCTTAATCTTGGAAAAAGTTTTAAGACGTTAAAAAAAGGTTTTGGTTTTTGATTCCTTCAAGTTCTCAGGTATAGTAAGTTTACCTAAATTAATAACTCTTTGCTGATAATTAATAGTTGCGTTCACCCAATTCATGATCTTAACAACATGCCATCAAAGAGTGTTGGTGTTTGTGGCTCTCATACTTCTGAGAACTTTGTGTAAAATCATTCTCTCCATGCTTTAAAACTTCTTGTCTTCTTAAAAACGAATGTTCCCAGAATAAAATCATGATGAGTACATACAAGTAGGTGCTACAGCATAATATTAAGTAATGAAGCAGATTATTTGTGAGCCACAAAGATAAAATTAAAAAAAAAAAAAAGGAAACGACACAAGTGAAGTCGTTTCAAACAGAGGATTTATTCCACCTGCACTTGGAGCTTCTTTGTCTTTTCTCCAAGTCTAAAGAACAAATGCCTTTTAAAAAGATTTGTAATAAAACTTTTTTCATACAAATATGTTCGAAAGATTAGTGTGTGGCTACTAATAATTATATTTATTGAATAGTTAGGTATCTGATCTGTTATCTACTACTAAATTTAGTTTTTAATGATTGAAAGTGAACATCTTATCGACCCAAATCAGAACATTTTCTCCATTAAATATCCTTCTTCTGATTGGATTCGTAGCTTTAACAACATGGTTTCGTCTATACTTTGCTAAATTCAAATACCATAATACTATATTCATTTATCGAAACATCCAATCTTATTTTGGCAAGTTATTTAGTGAATGAAATATTTTTTTGGGAACTCATACCCTAATTTAGAAAGATGATAAATTACAAACATACAATGTTGTCTGGTCTGTAAAGATTATACTGTATAACTGTAGCATATATATGAAATATCATAACGTCAAATAGTCGCAAAACCTTAGAATGGACTTGGAATAAACTTTCAAATCATGCTAGCAATTTAGACATAACTGAAGAAGAATAAAGAAAATATGGACGAGGAAATATAAACTTTCAAATCATGCTAGCAATTTAGAAAACTGGAACATTTTCGATATTAACGTGACTATTGTCAGCACATTGTAGATTTCAGCCATCAAGTGATAAACAGAACTTATTCTAATAGCATTATTATTACGGTTCCCTTGCATTTATATGTGTGCTCCATCAATTTCACCAGTGAAGAAGCATCCTCCACGTTCCCATTTTTCTAATCCACCAATTTTAATTCTTGTTCCATCAGTCAATATACCATAAACACAGATGAGACGATAATGTTTGTTTATTTCTTTGTTCCAAATCCTTGGAAAAGAAGGGGATTATTTTCTTATTCCAAACTATGAAATGTTATTATCAACTCAAAAAATATAAATACGTGTTTTCCAGAACATTTTATGCCTCTGCATGATTCTCTAGTAATCAAGTTACATCAATTCTCTTATCATGAATATATGTCGTAGTAAACGTTGTCGTGATTGATGAATGTGATTTTAAAACAATCATACGTCACATAAATTAATTAAGGACTGTGATGTGTGAGTAATGTATGTTTTTCTGTAAACATGGAAGTTGTAGAGATGTTCAGAGTTCATACCACCAAACCACCATTTGCTAGTTGATGTTTGACCTTATAAAATGTGTGGAAACATAGACTTTAAAATTTTTTTGACCAGGACAATATAAAATCAACGTAAAACATGCTTTCAGTTTCAGACCGAAGTTATTTACAGGCAAAACGGAAGGTTCATAGTTATTTTTACACATTTTATCTATTTATATGGCTATTTTCTCTTCAAAAGTCACGACATGTTATTGTCAAATTAAAACACATAGTATGTTATATATAACTTCAGATAATTACTAATGGTGAGTAGTGCTTGAACAAACCCTCACTTTGTCGTATATGGAACTTGTTGCTATCGAGCGCCAGGTGGGAAGGGCACAAATACTCAATTCGGCATTTGTAATTTAAGCTTTTTTCTAACACCAATTTAAGCTATTCCATGCACATTTGCTTATATTTCATGCAAAATAGCATATCCTTCGCCAGTTCTCTCATTTATAAGAGAATATGCAAATATTTTATTGAAAGATATGATTTGGGTTAGTATATTTTCATATAATTCTTAAAAAAATAGTTGGTAATGGTCACATGTGGTGTATGTTATTACACGTGTATATGCATTATATGCATTAATGAGTTCACTACAGTTGTAACCAATCGCCAATTCAAAACTTAATCTACTTATTAAATATATGTTTATTATATATATTCAATCTTTATAAAATGTTATTGCATGTACACATGCATTGGTGTAAATGGTTATTAAAGCATAGTTTACAATTATGCGAACTTGTAGCTCATTTGATAGTGGTGGTCGACTTTTTCTATACCAAACACACTTTGTTAATTATTATTTTCGTATCACATATTTTTATTAATTAACTGAAAATATTGTCAACAGGCAATCTAACTGATTAACATGACACAAAATACGTACAAAATACATATACTACTACAGTACTATTTCGACCATGACGATTTACGAACAAGGCAAACTACATTATATCTCCAACTCCTCTTCTGTGAAATTAAGAAAAAAAGTAAAAAAACAAAAAAAAACGAATTTTTGTTTCTTTCAAAAATCATGCGCTTTAGAACGCATTTCATTTTCCAAAATAATACGATGCATAATCATAGGCCTACTCTCTAGTCGGTTTATCAATCTGCTAAGAACCATCAACACAACAGTCAACAGGTGAGAATTGGGAGACGATATCTCACAGGCCGAAGTGCGACTTTGGGGCTCAGGCGGCAACCTCATTAGATGTTCTGCCACATTATCATCAATTATTTTATATTTATCAAAATAGTCAAATGTTGAAAGACAAGTGTTTTACGTCATACAGAAATATTATACTCAGTGTACAGAGGAAACAACTGGAATAGAATCATATGCTAGGGCACGGTCTGGTCAATTATATTGATAATGATAACTCTCGTTTCTCTCTATCAAATTAGTGGCTAATATCGCAAAGTTAAATGCTTGAAATTATTTTATAGGAATTATGCCATATGGCTTATACTTTGTAGCTATCATCTAACAAAATATATACTATTGTTTTACCAGAAAATTTGGTTTTTTTGTTTGATTTATATTACTCATGGATACTCATATATTTCTTTTTTTTTCATCATTTAAAAAAAACTAATATTGTATCTATAAATATGAACATGTTGGTTATGTCTTACCACATTCACTATCTACTAAAGAACTTAACAAGCTTCAATTTCTTTCCCTTTGCTTAGTACTTGCAAACTTCTAAGTCCGAGAAATCAAACTTCGCATCACAACTAAAACATTTTTTTCTAGTAAAACCATGATCACTGGAGAAGATGTTTACAAGGTCATTGAAGCAATGGTTCCACTCTATGTAGCTTTAATCTTAGGCTATGGTTCGGTGAAATGGTGGCATATCTTCACTCGTGATCAATGTGATGCCATAAACCGTCTCGTTTGCTATTTCACCCTACCGCTCTTCACCATCGAGTTCACGGCTCATGTCGATCCATTCAACATGAATTACCGGTTCATCGCAGCCGATATCATCTCTAAAGTCATCATAGTTGCGGTCTTAGCGTTTTGGGCAAAATATAGCAACAATGGAAGCTATTGCTGGTCCATTACTAGTTTCTCTCTATGCACTCTTACAAACTCTCTTGTCGTGGGTGTGCCATTGGCTAAGGCGATGTACGGACAAGCGGCTGTTGATCTCGTGGTCCAATCCTCGGTGTTTCAGGCAATCGTGTGGCTCACACTCTTGTTGTTTGTGTTAGAGCTCAGAAGAGCCGGATTCAGTACGAATAGTAAGGAAGAAAATATTAATATCGAAGATGGCAGAAAAGATATTGCGGTCGTCGGAGAGCAGAAGTCGTTCGTTGAGGTCATGTCCGTCGTGTGGTTAAAGCTTGCAACGAATCCGAATTGCTATTCTTGCATCCTTGGGATCGCATGGGCTTTTATATCTAGCAGGTAAAACTGAATCTTTACAGTATATAATAGGTTTATAAAATGTTCAACAAAGCGTTAAGTATCTGTGATCATGAGATACTAAGCTCGACGTCTAACATCTGAATAACCATTGAAATTATCCTAAAACATCTAAAATTTGATGTTTAGACCAGCAAACTTACTTTCCGCTAGTACCTTACAACCTATGATAAAGTGGAACACGATTGTTTATTTGTATTTAGGCTGCCTTCCACTAGACAATATAAAAAGGTAGCATATACGCAAACGTATACATGCAAAGAAACTATCATGGCCGGCCATAATCTAAAGTCCTAACCAAACCCATTTTGAAAACAATGGGTCTAAGGTTTTGATTTTTATTGTGTAATAGCATAAACTATGATCAAAATGATGTGTAACAAAGATTTGACTCATTTTAGTTACTAATGAAAATAGATGGCATTTTGAGATGCCGGGAATAATGGAGGGATCGATTCTTATAATGTCAAAAGCAGGAACAGGAACTGCCATGTTCAATATGGGTACGTTTATTACTTTATTTTATGTTCAAATACCTATCTATGTAAATATTAAATCCCATATTGAGATATTTGATCATATACGCAGTTGACAAAAGAAATTTTGATTATATATGCAGGGATATTCATGGCACTTCAAGAGAAGTTTATAGTATGTGGAGCAAGCTTAACTGCGTTGGGGATGGTCTTGAAGTTTATTGCCGGACCCGCTGCCATGGCTATTGGTTCTATCGCCGTTGGCCTCCACGGGGATGTCCTCCGCGTCGCCATCATTCAGGTCGCTATCCTTAATTTTCTTGTATTTTCATTACGGTGATCTGATCAAGTTTAAGTGTGTGTGTGTGTGTTTTGTGTTTATAAGACGAGAGAAAGCAAAGGACATGGAATATTCGGTTTAATTTAAGTTTGATCAAATTTTTAAGCAAATTTGATACACAAAATAATTCCTTTCATCCACTAGCTAGGATACAAACTGATGTTTTTCACGTCTCACAAAAATATAATACTTAATTTGTTTAGAGTTTAACGATAAATTACTTTAATTACAGGCTGCTCTGCCACAATCAATCACCTCATTCATTTTTGCTAAGGAATATGGATTGCATGCAGATGTTCTAAGCACAGCGTAAGTCTAAATTAGAAAAAAGTCTGTCTAGTTTATTACAAATATTTTTGGTTACACATAATTAAGTTTTCAACTTGTGATAAATGTAGGGTGATATTTGGGATGTTGGTCTCTTTACCAGTGCTCGTCGCCTACTACGCAGCTTTGGAGTTTATTCATTAAGTAAATTTAAAACTGTTATATATATCAATGGTTTTCTCTTAATTAACTTTTTCGCTCTCTTTTTAGATTTGGTCATTCTTCACAACATCTGTTCCCTTAAAGGGGATTTTGAAGTGTATTCAAGATATGGAAAACCATACATCAAACTGACTAATTATTGTTGAAAGCATATCTATAAATTAATACTATGATTTTACTTTCCCGTAAATGTGTTCTAGTACTTTAACTAATTTCTGTTGGTGGATATGTATCAAACAAGAAAAGAAAAGAAAAATCTGTAAGGAAAAAAGATCTTCTAAAACTGATGGCATCGTACTCAGATTCAGATATGAAATTTCAGAATGTTATTAAAATTCTTTGAGAAAAACACAAGACCTTTATATTTGAATTAGAAAGAAAAAAAAAAGACTAGAAATCAGAAATACTTGGATCAAAAATGCAGATCATATGTATGCAAAAGGTTTGGTTATCCATCAGGTCAAATGTCGTAATAAGAACATATTTAATCAAAAAATGTGTTGGTAGAAACCAATAACTTCAATCACAGAGGTTGTTACGTTGTTCTAATCTGATTCGCTAATTTTCTACTCCAAACCAATAATTATTACCTTTATGAGGCCATAAGAAGTGAATGGGCCTTGATAGAAGCCTTACAAGCCCAAATAATAAAAGTCCAATAAAGATAAATAACACGTGGAAGACACACTACACATGGCCGATCTCTTCTAAACAGCTGTTCCCATCTTTCGTCAAATCCCACGAACAGCCTCGAGACATGTCGGAAGATCACGCCCATACGGAGAACAAATCCCACACAGACGGTGGCGATGATGTCGGAGAAATCGTCAACGGAGGGACGGTGAATGGTCGCCGCGGAACGGACTATGTGGCGGTTGATACGGAGAGTCTTTACTCATTGGTTTGCATCATCATCGGTTCGATTCTGTTTCCGGATTCGAAAACCAGCGATGCCTACTCGTCTCCTTTGCTTCAACGAATAAGAAACTCGGTCTCCGAGAATGGCCCGAAACTTCGAGAGGCTTCTCGCAAAACATCACGCGAGATTCTCCAATGGACTCGTCAAGGCAGCCCGCTTCGTGCACTGCTTGTCATCACAGTAAATTGATTTAATTCGATTCTCTCATTTACAAAAATAAATATTGAAACTTTAATTGCATTTTGAACATTATTAGTATTCTCTCATGTTAAAGTTTGGTACTTTATTGAACCCATTAGAGTTATGTTTGTTGCAGATGGGAACAATAGCTCTTCTTACAACAATGGCTTTGGTTGTCTTCGCGCTCTTCTTTGTAGCTGCAACAGCCAATGCGATCATAATCTCTCTTTTGGTTTCACTTGCTGTTGCTGGCGGCTTCTTGGCTCTCTTCTTTCTCTCCTTGACTGCTATTTACATCGGAGCCTTATCCGTTGCTGCTTTCGTCATCTCTACCGCTGCGGTTTCAGCTGTTTTTTGCGTCTTGATTGCTTCAGGTTTATAATTACTCTGCTCTGATTCTGTTTTGCTTCCTTTTCTTTTAAGTTTTTATTTTTGATGTACTGATTGAATGCAATGATTTGGTACGGATCAGGTTGGATTGGGTTCTTCTACGCTGTGTGGTTGGGAGCAAGAGGAAGCCTGCGCTTGGTGAAGCAAGTGATGGGATTAGCCATTTCAGGTAACGGCTTAAACATCGACTCATCTAGCTGAGAAGTCTCTACAGAGTTTGTTGATAACCCCCAAGTTTTGGTCTAGCGTGTTGTTAATGAAAGTTTATATGAATGTTTTTATGTACTGAGCTTTGTTGTAAAGCAGCAGAGAACCAGAAGAATATTTTCAAAAAATCAATAGTGAACGTTTGTGATCAATGTCTGGATCTGTGTATGCATAGATTTGCGTGTTTATGTACTTAAAAATGATTAGTATACATAAGAAATCAACTCAGGTCTCTCTCTACATTTAAGTTGCGGAAGCCAAAAGATAAAAAGGAACCCTCTACCTCACCAAGAGGCTTTCCAAGAAGGGAAATAAAAAACTTTCACCAAATTTTGGTGATCTTCCAATTATATAAATGATAACACCACAGATCAACTCTAGATATAAAGAAAACCAAAACAAAAACTCATACATTGATCATCCACTTTATAATCAAACCATCAATAGAACTTGGGAAGAAGAAGAAGAATCTCCAACGTTTCTTCCTTTTTGTAATGATTCTCTATCTGCAAAAATCAACACTCTTGAGCGGCTTAGCTCTCTACGTGTTCTTCAACTTTTCAGCTGAGAGATTCATTGTAACAATGACAGCTGCATACATGCTCCAAATATATATATATATATAGAGAGAGAGAGAGAGAGAAAAACAGTATATTCAAATCGAACTGGATCGAGAAAGTCATTTCTCGTGCCAATCGGGTCTTCCTAATGTAAACTCCAAACTTGGATTGTTACAACTAAGATCTCCACACCTCTTTGTTTGATCGCTCGGTCGTTGTTGCTCCTGCGCGCGAGTTTACTTTAGTTAGAATTTTTCTTTTATAAAAAAAAAAGACCTAAGAAAAACAATATACTTATGTAAGATAGTTATTAATTAGAACCTGATTTTGAAGGATGGATCTTTGATGGTGAGAGATCACTGATGTTGATGACGTTCTGATCATCGTATCTATGTCGCTTGAGTAGTTATTACTTAATGGCCATGTCTCTCTGTTATATGATTTTAAAAAATAAAGAATAAATATTAAATCAATGAACTTTTTGTCTATTTATGCATGGATAAAAAAATTATTTGTATTCATAAACTTCACAATCAAGGTAATTATTATCAAGATAACAAAAGAGGTCACTTACTTCTTCTGCCAACTATATCATTAAACAATTGATAATACAATCTCTATACATAATACTCAATAAAATAATTCAAATTTAAAATTTATATCAAACTAATTATTATTTGATAAAAAATATAATTTAAATACGTCAAATATAATAATTTCCGCATTATTAATTTATAATAGAAATTGATCCGTGTACCCGCACAAATATTGGTTCTTACATTTTTATACGTTGATATTTGTTTTTTTTATAATTAGTATTATATATTTTAGATGAGTCGTAATATAACTAATTGTATTCAAAAAACCTAGACCAAATTAGATAATATGGTTATTTTTTGTACAAATACTCAAACTCGTTTCAGATACATTTATTATTTATATATTTTTAGGTTCTTATACATCAGAACCAAACTCATCCAGATCCAGAATGATCAAACTCAAAATCCACACATAAATTTATAATATTCAAAGCAGAGCCTAATTTTAAAAAAAAATGATACCCGAAAGAACAACTCGTAAAAGGACTATTTCTATACGTTTGACTAAATTAAGTGAAACAGAAAGAGTTTTTAATTTTGTAAAATAATTATATGGAGTAAAAAATCAAGTGACAATAAATGTAGTACATTTATATTATTTTATAAAAATATTTCTTTGAATTATGTTTTGGCTACATAATTTTTCACCGATTGAAACTAAAATTTTAAAAAAATTCAGTAAAACAAACTAAACCGAACGTTTAACCATATACAAAACCCAGTTATTCTATATTTTTTATTTGATAATTGGCACAAAGTTAATGTTGTTTAACTAATAAATAAAAATCTGCATTATTATTATTATAGTAATATAATTAATGATGTGATATATTGTTAAGGTAATATAATTAATGAAATCGTTAAAGTGAGTGAAATATGAAAAAATAATTAATATAATTATATTAATGAAATTAATAAAAAGACAATATACTTCTTTATATAATGATATCCATGTTTCCAAATAATTCATATTTATATTGTTACCCATGTTTTCAAATAGTACCAAAAGGTGCTTCAGTTTTAATAATATAGATAAGTTTTATTATACTTGTATTTTTCTCAAATCCAAACACCAATTAAAAATGGTAACCACTTGATCAATTTGTTTTAATTAAAAATTCTATCAATTTATACTATAAAAATGGTAGTCACGAATAACGTATTTGTATGTTACTATTCACCTCATAATCTACATGACATACATATGAACAAAGTTATAATTTTACTATACAGTATGAACCATAAGGACCTAAACCAAGTAAATTTAAAACCTCGGAACGTGTAACTATAATCAGCTACAAACCCTAGATACTATCTCATCTCACTGTAACCTAAACCACCACTTCAATGTTAGTTCACTCAAAACAAACAAAATTAACAAACAGGAAACATTATCCAGAGTTCTATTGTTGTTAGATGAATGTATTTGAGATAGACGACAGAATTGTTACATGAACTTGGTAGGAAGTAGGAACAATTAGGTAGGAGAACCCTAAATCCCCTATATATTATTTGAGAAGCATTACAACTTCTTTTTGTAGCCACATGTCATCACTAGGATGATTCTTAGAATCATTAGAGAAATATGTTGGTCCATCTAATTATATAATAAGTTTTTTATTAAACTAACAATAAATTTATTATTAATGTATTTCATTATTTCCTTAAATAAAACTACGAAATTGCCTAATGTGGTTAAAGTATATATATCACTATTAATGATTTTGAATAATAAAGATTTGATAAAAATTAGTGTATATTCTATCATATTTGTTTAATTTTAAACTATTAAATAAATTAAACAACCACAATAACCATATAATAAAAAATTTAGATTTTTCTATATATGTTATATTTTGAATTTTGAAAAACGATTATAAATTACTAAAACTGTTAAAAGTTTCACATTGAAATGATTACAAAATTATATAAGTAAAAAGTATAATTTAATTAATTATTAATTATTAATATTGATATATATATATATATATATATATATATATATATATATATATATATATATATATATATATATATATATATATATATCGTTTTAAATTAAACTATAAACCATATAAAATACATAAATCTTTTAGTTTCAAAATTTACTTTGAACAATTTTTTGGTAAAAGTTTTGAACGAACATTGACAACTTATTTGTTTAAAATTATAAATTATTAAAACTATTAATCTCACAATGAAAATTTTGTTGTTAGTAATTTAAATCTTTTGCTATAAAAGATACAAATGATCAAAAACACTATATGAGTAGAAATCATCATTTAATAGACATTAATATTAAAAATATACTAAAATATACTATGTATGTTAGTATTATTTAAATTTAATTACATATCCTATCAAATATTAAAAAAAATTGGATTAATAAAATTGATTTATATGTTCACACCAATTTAATTATATATTTAATAGTTACTGACTTTTAATTATTCAATATATATTTATTATTTCCTAATATGTAAAAATATTTAATACAGAAAATAATTTTTATATATAATGTTCATCCCGCGCAAGGCGCGGGTCTTAACCTAGTCATATATTATATCCGGTCAATCTCACTTAAACTAGCGAAAATCATGTTATATGTACATTTAATGTGAATGAGCCATGTATATATATGTATGATAATGTCAAAAAATATATATGTATGCATGATAAGATTATAATACGTATAAACGTACCGTGAAGAGTTACTCCAACGAGGTTGTGTGGAAGGAAAGTCAATTTCTTGATTGGGAGAAGTATCGTCAGATTGTGCCCTTTGATCTGTCGATAATTGATGATGAACATCATTTCCATTTATACCCATTTCTTCTTCTCCTGACCCATCTGAAAATAAATTTTAACCTTTATCAAGTTTAATCTCAATTCTTTTTACCCTTTAAGGGTTCTTGTTTAAAATTGTACAATTATTGTAAGCTTTAGGTAAAAGACAATGCAGTAAAGAAATTGCTTTTCTTTAAATGTTTATTCAGCTTTTGGCTTGACTAAAATCTAACATAGCCCTTCCAAAAAAACTTGGAAATTGTGCCAAATAGCAAGACTAAAAATGAATATCTACGGTGTGCAATGAAAATACATAATCCATATGAATATAAAAAGTCTTGATATCTATTTCAGTGTACGAACAGTTATTCAGATTTAAATTACTAATTTCTGGGAGGCAAAGACTTGCAAGTTTATACTATGATTTACTAGTCATTTGACTGTTTTTCCTCGTTTTATTAGAGAATATCAGCATTGTCGATAATGAATGTTTGTTTGGTTTGCTTTGAACCTTCACCATTTAACTTTAGGGTTTCAATCAAAAGAAAGATAAAAAGCCTTGAGCTTGCTCAATCTCGTAGGGTTTTTTACAATTATTATCGGGAAAATGGAATATATATAGTAGAAATAGCAAAAATAATTGTAAGACTTCTACGTTCAAATAAATATATATAAATACCAAATCACATATTCAAATCTAATTGGAAATTAACCGTGATCAGTAAATTACTGTAATGATATGATTATTTATACTGATCACCTAAAATCTGCTTGGATTTGTTGGCGAATCAAACCTTTATTGTATATTTTTCTTATTATAAACCAGTGCCATCTCTTTAGCATATATAAAGCTGAAAAGCTATTATAAAGAATGTGAACATGCGGTGTGTGTATGTGTGTAAAGTCAGGTCGAGTTGTTCGGAATTACACATACCTGATGAAGCAGCAGGCTTGTTAGTGGTCTTAACAGTTCGATACATCTGCAAAAGAAAAAATAAAAGTAAAAGTCATTAGATCTCTAAAACTAAATAAAATTTAAGCAAGGATATAGTACAAAACAAATAAAACGGACAAAAGATCCTGATAAACTAAATATATTATTTTGAATATATGATACAGCTGACAAAACTGGAGACATATATGCAGACACATATGAGCTTTATATAATTAAATAAGTGATATATATGCAAATGTGTGGTTTTCTGGGTTTGTCTTGAAACTAGTGTTGTACGATTAATGAATTATTTATAGTTTTAAGACCACGAGGTTGATGTCTGAAAGAAGGTTGAGTAATTGAAAGATTGTATTATTATCATTGAGTAATGATGACTACTTTTGTCCCCTCTTCCTATTTTATTTTAAAATAAGAATTATAATTAAAATAAATTCTATCACCTCAATTCTCAATTTGTTAAATAATTCTCAGAAAAGGTTTCAGTCTCTCACAGCTCTAACTACTCTCTCTCTTTAAATTCATTCAACTGCTTCAATATCTTGGCAATTGTGCCATCTCTCCAAAAAATTACTAAGCTTAAAGGAAAGACAAATCAAGAAGATAAAATAAAACATTAGAGCTGGACTGGAGCACAAGCTTTAAAGATTTCAAAACTATTCATTGCTCTCATGACGATGATGAAACTATGAAATATCCCTAATTCAAGAGAGAAGGTTAAATGATAAAGAACTACATTGATTAGACTTATACTAGGGGAACGGAACCAACAAGAAGATGAGAGAAAACCCAAACGTAACAAACAAAATTTTATTTCTTTTCATGTGTAGAAACACAAAACACCTTTTGTTCAATTTAGTTTCAAATGGGAGTATAGATTTACCTGCAAGTGGCTCTTTACATGAGCTAGAGTTAAGTCCTTAACATCCATGAGCTCAAGAACCGACTTCGGAGTTGCTCCTTTATTCACAACAAGAATAAGAACAAATTAAAACTTCTCTTAGAGTAAATTAATTATATAAAGAAAAAGGAAAGACACTCCGAATGAGATTATAATGTAAATGTGTGCCTACTTTCATGGCCGCCTAAAAGCTCAACGGCGTGAACAAACCGCGCGTGGAGGCTACTCGTCCAACGCATCCTCGGAGCTCTCATGCTCCGTTTTGTCGGCATCTTAGGCAAGAATCTTGATCTGATCATCCCATGGTGATGAGGAGAAGAAGAGTCCGTAGATCCAACAACTCCATAATGATTATGATGATGATGATGCAAAGGAACACCTCTTAGCCTTGGAGAAGACTGTAACGACCGGTAAGCGTTGTTATAGCCGGAAGATGAGTTTAATATTGAGATTTGATCCAAGTCACCTCCTCCTCCAAGAGAAGGTAAAGAGGTTTGTTGGTGGAAAGGGAATGAACGGTTCTGATAGACTGGGATGCCTCTAATCGGACGGTGGATACTGTTAATATCTGATCCATTGACTCTTTGATGAAGACTTCCACCATTCAGGATAGGGTTGTTGTAATGCTGATGATGAGGAAGATTTAGGTTTCTTGGATCAGGAGAATGGATGATTCTTGTGGTTGGATTTGAACTAGGGTTATGGTGATGAGACAAGGAGAGCTCGAAGTTTGATGATCTGTTGTTGTCGGTTTGGGATGGTCTTCTATAATGTTCTTTGGAAGTAATATCTGGAAGACTGATGTTGAGAGAAAGATCAGGGAGAGTTGTGTTTGATTTTGGTTTCTCTAGAAAAACTCCTTCCATGGAAATAGTTAAGACAACCTTCCAGAAATCTCCTCTTGTTATTGTTGTTGCTACTGATGATGATGGTGATGAATGATGATGGGTGGGTGATGATTTTTCTTTTGTTTATTTCTCTTGAGGGTTTTGCTTCTGAATTTAAAATGATATTCTCTAATATAAAAGAGGGATTCTTTGAGCAAAGAAAGTCAAAAGGGTGTCTGAAAGATTTGATATTATTTTCCTCAATTTCTCTCTCTATATCTGAGAAGAAAAGAAAAAGTGAGAGGGATGAAGTTAAAGAGGAGCTTTGAAGAGGAATATAAGGAAGAGAAGAGAGAGAAGTTGAGTTATGAATGTTCTTGAAGAAACAAACATGCTCAAAGTAAGACGCAGAGAGAGAGAGAGAGAGAGAGAGAGAGAGAGAGAGAGAGAGAGAGAGAGAGAGAGATAGGTATGTGTGTTGTGAAGCAAAGGCAGAAGAGAAAAAGGAACAAAACTAAATCCAGGAAAATAAAAACAGGTAAGAGAGAGAGATGTGTGCGTATGTAACTATGTACATGTGTATGTATCAATGTATGTGTTTATGTATGAGATGTTCCTCGGGAGTATATCTCGGAAAACGATAGTTGAGAGAGGGTAAAATTGTCATTCCGTAAATTCCAAATATTGTAATCTTTTGTTTATTTTCGGATGATATTTTAAACACCATATACCGATATAATAACATGTTTTACCGCTTCATCCCTTATTAATTTTGTTTTATTATTGACAACTGAGAATTTCTTTTTCAGCTACAATAATCAAAATATTTATAATAAATAAAATTTGTTTTCTATTGAATTAATACATTGATTTAAATTTAAATTATAAATTTCTGATAAATCTTTTTCGTTGATAATTTTTTAAAAAAATTTTATTGTTGTTTTGATAACAATATCTGAAGTCGGATTTAAGTACAAATTAGTTATAACTAGTTACTAGTAAACAATTTGTTATCGCCAACAATATATTTTTACAATAGTTGAAAATATATACAGACATATTTATATCTACGTCAAACAAACTTTAATTCAATCTTATCTTGAATCCTAACAATTTCAGTAATAAATAAAATTATATGTTGGTGTATTAAAAATTACATGTTCACAGATTATGATGAAGAATAAAAGAAAGATTGTGATGAAGAATATTGTTAAAAATGTTGGAGAAGGATATAAGAGAAGAGACCGAATAAAGGGTCGCTCTCTTCTGTCCTATCTAAATCTATGGTCAAAGCAAAAGCCAAAGTTGATTAAATAAATTAATAAAAACTGGTATATGATAACAAGCACAAAACATATAAATATTTAATTTAAATCAATAAAAAATAGGGTGCTTCGATTTTGGTACCCCGGAGACGACGGGATACATATGTTGAGAGAGAGACGAGACTGTGTCCTCTCTGACTCCTTTTCTATTTTCTCCCCCACTCTCTTCGCTTCTCACATCACTCTCTCTCTATTCACTTTTCTTTTGGTTATATTCATTTTATTTTATACGATTTTGGAATCAAACAAATTCAAGCTCCCGACCGTAGATTGTTCAACTATACCTAAAAGGATAAATATACATTAAATATCAGTACGCTCTGGAGTTTATGAATAGCTCGTGTAGACATGTAGTTTGTAGAGATATATGTAGGCTATAAAATCAACCGGGTACTTGTTTGACCAATTCGTGAAGTACTCCCCCCGTTTTTTATATACGACGCTTTAGAATTGTACACATAGATTAAAAAATATTTAATTTCTAAACAAAAACATCACTAATTGTTTACCTAACCATAATTTAACCAATAATAAAATAGAAACTATAATATCATCTAGTATTAATTAGTAATAAATTTTATATAAAAAATTGAAAACGTCAAATTTTAGAACAAAAAAAAATCTTCTAAAACATCATATATAAAAAAACGGAGGGAGTATATGAAAATCAAATCAAAATGATCTGTCGTTTTAACACATGTAATTATACGCGATTTATATCATGAAGCTTAACTGAGTGTTATGATTTTATTTAATAGATTTTGATTTGTTTATGTTGTTGATCTCATGTTTAAAATTTGATTTTGTTTCATTTTTTAGTTCTGTTTATAATTGTACTTTTTTTTACGAATACTAAATTTTATTGTTCCATCGACTATTTTGAATCATTTTGAAATTTGTAAATAAGTAATCATAATATTCAACTGAAGAAAGTTGTAAGCAATAGCATTTAAAAGTATTTGATTATGCTATTCGATAATTCCATAAAGAATTTTCTGTTTTTTTTCTCCTACTTTGATATGGAATAATATACTTTGTGTATTTGCCTTCCAAATGTAGGGAAAGAAAAAGTAATGTTTTGCAAAAGTACCTTTCTTATCAAACGTACTCACAAACATGCATGATACTCATAGCTACAGATACGCATCCGTGTGTACAATACAAGACGCTCGTATATATGTATTTGCACACAAACCATGTATCATGCAAACATTAATTCAATTATTGAAACGTATTATTGATTTTATTTAAATTTATATAATACCTAAGAAAATATTCCGCCAGAAAGTAGATTTTGTTTGTTTCATTAAGTAAGCATAAACAAGTAAACTCTAAAGAACATTAAGATTTGCTTCTAATTCCCTCTTCATTCTCCCAAATATTCCCTCTCAATTAAATAAACTCTTAACACTTTTCTTTGAGTTGTCTCCTGTGACAATATTTACTACTCTCTCCTCACATGACCATCGGTATAACATAATCTTTTCTTTACGCACTGACCATCATAAATGCATCAAATAATAATAGATATAACAATAAACTGTAAATTCTGCGAGATCAAAATAAATGATATATCCTGTGTTGATTGTATCATTTTACAAAAACAATAGTAAATAATAAAAATAAATATTGTACATTTAGCTTACAGTTTTTAGACGTACTGTCGTGAGTTTTTTTTTAAATTTTTTTTTTAGAAAAGCATTCATAAATCGTTCTTAAAAAAATTCTTGATGACGTAGCAATGTTATACTAGTTCATACTCCATTTGTTACAATTTACTTGGTGTTTTAAGATTTTTATTTAGTTTTATTATAAGCAATGTTTTCTTTATCCTAGACAAAAATTCTATTGACTACCTACGAAATCAATGTTATAGTTTTTTCACACTTATTAAAAAAATATTTAAAATTGTATTTTCTAATACATTATTTTCTTAATTAATTATTTCCAATAACATTTAACCAATGATATTTTATTAAACACAATTGCATTTTTTGAAAAGTACAATTTTTCATTAATTAATGTATTGAAAATATAAAAATATATTTTTTTGAAACAATTTTTTTTCTAAAAAATAGATCTTTAAGGAACAGAAGGAGTATTAGTACATGTTTTTATCGGTTGAATTAGTTTTATTTGATAATGTTTTTATGCAATTAATATAAATAGAAAAAAATTTGCATTTTCTTAATATACGTGCATTAACCTTCAACACAAAGTATAATGAACAGAGGGAGTAGGAGATTCAGTAGTACTGTTAGTTTCTAAGTATCTTTCAAACTTATCCATATCTAATTTAGTTTATTTAACGAGCTACATTTATACTTTCGAAAGTTGGTTTCTTTAACCCTTAGGCTCACCCAACGAATTACCATTACTCATTAACTAATCCTATACTAACTGATCCATTAAATGCTATATTGGGAACTAAACCTTTTCAGATTAATTAAGGAACATTGAAACTAGAGAGCAACGAAGCTTGATTTTTGGCATAGTTATTAACGTTTGATCGGATTCTGTGCCCCCATTAATTTTCGAAGGACATAGCTTTCCTTTTGCTCTTATGTTTTATTCTTTCCTTTATCAAGATCTCAATGTCTAGAAAATTCCAAGATTCATTTAATTTAGGCAGTGGATAAATATAAACTCATAGTAGTATTGAAAATGAAGTGGTGTTTCTTTTGTGGAACAATTCTTTTGAGCGTCTGACTGTTAAAATAGTGCAGTCACCATATTTTAAGAAAGTCATGTTTATCTTTAATTAAACAGATTATCAAATTACTACTTGTGTAAACGATCTCAAAGTAAATTAATTAACGAATTTCAAAATTTATTCAATTTTCACAAGGAGTTAAAGGAAATAAAATTACAACATGTTTTCGTAACCACGTGTCATCGCTAGGTTGATTTTTAAACAACATGTTTTCGTAACCACGTGTCATCGCTAGGTTGATTTTTAGAATCTTTAGAAAAATAAGTTGGTCCGTATAAATATATATTATACTTTCTATTAAACTAACTATAAAATTGATTACTAGTATACAAAAATATTTTTTTTCTTAAATAAAAGCTACAAAATTACCTAATATGATTAACATATATATGACAACTAATGATTATGAATAATTCATATTTGATAACAATTTTTGTATCTGTCTCTTTTTTTGTTTAATCACATTAAGCATATAATAAAAAATTAGATTTTTTCTTATATGTTATATTTTGAATTTTTTTTAAATGATATAAATTACTAAAAATGGTAAAAGTCTCACGCCAAAATTTTTGTGATCAATGATTTAACTTTTTTTTGTTCAATCAAGATACAAATGATCATAAATTGTATATAAAGTCTCATTAATAGATATTCATATTATACATATATTAATATCATTTAAATTAAATTATATACAATATAAAAATATAAAAATTTGTTAATTTTAAAATTTGCAATGAAAAATTATTGAGATCTTAATATTTTAATTTTGAAAATTTTATTGAAAAATCTCACATTAAAAGGTTTGTGATTAACAATTTAAATTTTTGTTACAACAAATATACAAATGTTAATAAAATCATATAAGTAGGAAGTGTTAATAATAAATATTTATATTAAAATATACTACATATATCACTCGAATTTAATTAAATACCATATAAAGTAAATAAAATGATTGTTTTGATTTATTTACAAAAAACATGATTGTAAATTAGCAAAAGGTATTGGTTTTGATTTATGTGCTTACTCTAATGTATATACTTTTATGTATACAAATTAAATTTTAAATATGTGGTTTCTAATATGTTATTTGATCCTCAGAATCCCATAAATATATTTCTTCAAATCGAAGTGATTTTTAATATTGGAACATATATATATATTCGTTTAGATTAAATAACTTAGTCTTGATTTTTATTTCTATTTTTTTTAAAAATCTCATGACAAGATTCCATTCACCTTCTTTTGAGTATGTTCGAAGAATGAGAGATTTGATCATTCGTCTAATATTTGTTTTTTCCTAATATCCTATCTAGCTATTATAATTGTAAGAATGAGAGATTTGAACTATTTATTATAAGTTTACTGATTTATAACTTAATAAATTAAATAGTTTTTAGTTTATACATAGTTTTATATATTAGAATAGTAAAATATTATATATATATATATATATATTATCGATATACTCTTAAGTAACTGAACTTCAAAAGTATAGGTTAACAAAATAAAAGATTTTTTTTGTTATTCTAGAATTATATTATTTTTATATCGAACTGGTGAATATATACCCCTAGGGATATATACTAAACAAGCATTTAATAGCTTGACGTATTAGATTTGAACACTAACATGTGAATAGATTTTACCGGTGATTTTCTTCAAAATTTTGATTCTTAGATATGTATTTGGAGTGGAACTAATTTTTACAGATGTCTATCTTTTTAAATTGATACTTATTTAATTCACCGAATTCATAAAAAAAGTTAAAAAAACAAAACAAAACTCATATCAATGAAATAGAGATGATAACAAAATCACAACTTTATAGAGGTAGAAAATGAAATCATTTATGCAGAGTCAATAGTAAACAACGAAAGCAGAAAACCTAATCTTATTTCATCATTTTACAATCGTTGTTGCCTTTCTGGTTTTGATGATTTGTGTTAGCCGCAAAACTTAATTTCTTTTTGTACATATAAAGTCCTAAAAATAATTAGTATGAATTGTAATGTGTTAACTCTTCAACAACGATGATACATTTAAGAGATCAATATTTGTATTCGTCATTTTACGATCGATAAAAATTATAACGTTACAAAATATTAAAATCATTTAATAAACATAGTATAAAAAACTCATCCGCGCATATGCGCGGATTATCATCTAGTAAATATATTATATATTGAGCTAGGCCACAATGAATGGTCATGAGAAAATTGACAAAAATGGCTTAGTTTAACTTTCTCTGGAAAAACATCTATTTTCTTAAAGCAGAAACTCTATTATTTCCTGCCAAATTAAAGCCCATGTGTCTTCCATTCATTGGTTGCTGATTTCAGAGAAATAATTAGTGTAGGTCCATCGTATTGCATGTATGTCTGCTATATTTACACACATAATTATATATCGTATGGTTTATGATACGTGCATTTCGCATTAATTTAATATTTTGGTATTTTAATTACTGTCATAATACTTTAAAGCAATTATTGAAAATGTAGATAATAAAACATGATTCGTAGTTCGAATCCAAACTGCAGATTTTTTGTTATGGTTGCTTTGTACACACATAGAAACAACATCATGAGTAATATTTTTGGAACTAGCTTTATCGTGAGTCATATAGTACGAGTAATATTGTAGAATTGCAATTGTGACATCTTTATAGAAAAAGAACTTCATTTGGTTAGTTTTTCTTGAATTGTAATGTGTTATTGACCGGGAAGAGAACTTCATTTAACTTGTGATGTGGCCGGGACATAGATTGCAGATTTACAAACGAAAGTGTGACAACGTGATGGGTAAATAACAACTAATTCTGATAAATCATTCTATCGTTATATGGAATAATAGTCAGGGATAAACGAGAGAAATTTAAAGTAGTATAAAGTAAATGTTTGTAAAAGTTTTCTCGTTTTTCTTACAAAGAAAAAACATGAATAGTAAATCCGAATAAACTGCTAATTAGATGGGTGAGTAAACGTGTGAGAATATAATGCATGGACGTACGTCGGTGAGTGAGATCCAATATGAGAAGTAATTAGACATTTAATGCTGTTTTCTCTAATTTACTAATTTATTTGTAAAATAAAATAAATTATCCCTGCACGCATTAAATGGATCCAACAGAACGTGAGGTTCCATATTGTCTAATTTGATAATTTACACCTTTTTGGAATATATCGGAGAATGAAAGTCTCCGTTGATTCTACCAATCCGTTGACGTTCATATCTCTTTGTCACACATTCTATTAAAATAATTTATCATTTATTTAAATATTATTATCTTGTATGTATAATCCGCTTCTTGTCTTAGATCATACTCCCCTTTTTTCTATTTTAGTTAGCAAAACCCTTGTTATTTTTTTACAAAATAGATGGATGGAGAAAATGTTTGTCTCTAAAACTGAAGATTTTCTTTTGCTAGAACAAATAATATTTGCAACAAATCCCTTCAAAAATCTGACAAATCAGACCTCGCTAGAATCACTATATCTAGTTAGGAATATCAAATTAAGTTAGTTCGCTCAATTCAGTTCGGTTTATGGTGAATTTAGATTTTCATAAGTTAATTCAGCTCCGCTCATTTGTTACATGAGCTATAATACGTTAACTCGCATTCATATTATTTTGATCACGAGTTAATTAAATAAGATAGCTCGCGATCTAGTAAAAATAAAAAATATATAAAACATGAAATCTTAAAATGATTTTCAGAACATAATTTAAAATTAAAATTAAAATTAATTTCAAAATATGAAAAAAAATACCTAACTCGAGATCAGTGAATTTATGTAAGAAACAGTGACCTAATATGTATTTATATAAGAAGATTTGAAATTTTTTTAAATATGATAATGTGTATTTTTTCTACGAAAGTCTTCGAGAAATTTTCTTTAAATAGTATAATTTTGTAGTACTTATATATATATTATTAAATATCACTTAAAAAGTACATGACTAATTTACTCATGTGACTCGCGAGCTCAAGTTCGGTCATTAAATCGATTTAATAAACGATCCTAAATAACATAGTTCATGTACACGAAAAACTGAGCTGCTCATGAGTTGTGGCTCGTTTTTGCAGCCCTACATCTAGTATCACACGTAATTCGAGATAAACATCTCTCAGTTTAAGTTGAATTTAAGCAATAAAAATTTGCGTGTAATGAATTTAGGATCTAAAGGTCTACCATTCGTGGAGGAAGTTTAAACTAAACCCATATTTTCATTGTATTATATTTTGCTTGTCATTCTTTTAAAAAACAGCGTCAGTAACATACACATAATTAAGAATAATAACTGAATCTTCTTTAATACTAAAATGTTCCAAATGGAATTAAAAAGTTGTAATCAACTAATAAAACAATGAATATAAATATAAGGATACATTATATACATACAATATGGTTCTGCTCTACTTGTACAAATCAGACATTAACATTTTAGGGACATAATTATTATAATTAACTACTGTGATATTTAATTGGGAGATGCAGATCTGAAATTCAATAGGAATTTCGATTCCAGAGTGAATGCTTACAAGAAAACTGAGAGCGTGTTTAGTGTTTAACACACACATAAGAGACTGTGTGTGTGTTTAATGAAAATTATTCAAGTATGGCAAAGGCAAGACTCGTAGCTGCCTAATAAACCAGCTGTCGTCTACTGTCTATATGTATGTTGAATATTAATTTAACTTTTTGAAATGGACCTACATGTTTCTTGCATTCTGTTACCATTATGGAAAATCGCCCTACACATTAGAGAGAACGTTGATTAAGGAATATAAGAGAATAATCGACCACATTGGAGCGCCTTGAAAACGTGTTTTCTTGTGTGGCATCTCAAATTCTTAGTAGAGATAACACAGTCATGAACATATAATATTTTTATAATCAATTGCTTTTTCAGTATTGGTTAGTTTCTCACCTATTGAAAATAATTAAATTTTGAGAGTTAGAAAATAAAATCAGAAAGCTTATTTATTATGTATAAATATAAACCATATCGGATCAGTTTAGTCCTTTAAATATTATCCACAGATGTTTTAAATAAATGGGTACGAGTGATATCTGATTGGAGTATAAGTTCTTACAAACAACGTTTGTATAAAGATAAGAATTTTAAAAAAGGAAATGTGAAGAATGTTGGTTTCACCTCCTATAGATATTTTATGTCAAAGTATCTTTTTGGTCCAAATCATTCAAAGAATTACTATTATACTGTCCTAAATTGATGAAAAACATGCTGATAACTTTTTATTTGTCTTATGCGCCAAGCTTTTAAAAAAATTCCTTTCAATTTGGGCATTAATTGGTTTTTGGTATTTACATGCGAATCGCACAAAATGATTTATTCATCATTGTCTCATTAACAATGATTTATAATATGCTCCTTCCCTTTCATTTTCGTTCTTTTCTTTCCTTTCACTTTCACCGTGCAAAAATATCCTTCTCAACTCTCAAGTGGACATACTAGTTGACGAGTTAAGTGAATGCTTAAAATCTTCCATATTGTGTGTAAAGAAACACCCAAAAAATACTTTTAAGCATTGTGAAATATAATATTAGGTGTGAAAAAAAGAAATCTTAGGGTTATTTTGGACCCACCGCTTTATCATATGCAAATAGCAGAATTTCTAGAGTTGTGAATTAAATTATTTCATTCCCTTCCTATCTCAAAAAGAAGGAAACAAGAAAAAGGTTGACATTATTATCCCCTTTTAGATTCTGTAAAGTTATAGTAGCTAACAAGTTATATATATTATTTCCTATCACATAATGAAGTTGCACGGCTAACCGGGTGAAAAACAAAATATTCAGAAACTGAATTAAATTTAAATTAGCACATAAATAAATTTGTACTATTCAAAAATAATTTATTGGGAAATAAAAATTCTAATCACCAGCTAGTAAACAATCTACCGCTAATCTAACACATAAATTTTTGTAAGTATCAAGATTTAACGAAATATAATAGTGCACATATATCAAAATGGAAAATATAGAAAACGGATCAAAAAGAAGTTTATTGGAACTCCAACAAATAACTTATTAACGTGGAGTTGGCGCAGTGATTTCATAGAAGTTTGGTTCCATAAGTTCGATTTCTGTTGGGAGAGAATTAAGCATCCAGTTTTTGTCGGTAGTTTTCAGAATTAGTCGGATCTTTATAATTCGGACGACCCAGATGACCTGGGTCATATTTTTTTTTATTAAAACGATAGAACTCTGTTTTACTCTTTATTTCGTTTAGATCGGCAAATCTATACCATTTTTCTCCCTTCTATATGAATAGATTTAAAGGAGAGAAAAAAGATGGGGCCTAAGGAATTGGCAAATTGTTCCATAGGTTGGTTCAAATGCTATGGACAAGACCGAAGATTGGGGAAGAATAAGATGTGGCATGAAGGTGTTGTAGTTGTCTCATTAACCAACAACAGTCATAGAGAGAGAGATGTGATGTACATTATTCATTAAGGGGTCCATATCTTTATACATAAATTGGTTGAATATATATTATGTAACGTCAAATTCTCTATGTCTATATATTGTTGTTATTATATATATATATACATACATATTGTTATTATGATTAATGAATAAAGTTAGAATATTATGAGGGTGAAAGAGCACACAACACCAAAGAATGTACTGTGACACCACCAACATATCGCAACTATTATACATATATTGTACTTACCATACCGACTAGGTTCCAAAGAATACCGGGTTTATCATTAATTCTTGTCTGTTTTACTTTTATTTTTCTTCCAACCTCTTGTCTCGGTTTGATATTTACTAATTTGATATCAGGTTTGAATATATTTTCTTGTTAGGCATCAACCGATAGCCATCCAAAAATCTGATAAGTGATTGCTACGGTTGTAAAGGGGAGACTAAGAAATACTAAATTTATTTTGAAGATTTTTTTTTTACTATAGTTTAAATTTTCATATGTGACATAAAAATAAATCTTGAAAGAAACAGGGGTTTCAAGGACAAAAAAAAACAAATCAATGGGTAATTACTCATCCAGATGGGATAATCAAATCTTTAACCATGTGAAGATGGAACAATTCCAAGGTTTGTATATGTACAAGTGTTTTAAAATTTCACAACTTTTACATTCAGATTTTTTGTTAAGATGTCTTTATTATTACTCAAGAAGAAAGTATTACAGTGGGCAATCAGATAAAATTTGACACACGTAAATTTTAGTGTCAAAAATACTTTTTTTTGGGGATAAAACTGTCAAAAATACTTCACAATTTGAACATGAAGATATAATTAAGAACATGCGAAGAGACTAAGAAACATGCTAGAGAAGAAAATTCCTGCCGAAGAAGAACTACTAAGAAACATGCTAGAGAAGACTAAGATGCTAGATTTCATAGTGTTGAGACCGATCTCTCAAACTAATTAAAGATGGAGAAGGTAGCCATTGATTTGTAGATGGACTCCCCTGAACTAGGAGCTTCTTTTTTGAAAGTGATATCCATTAGATAATGAGAGAATCCACATATCTAAAGGTTCTTTGTATGCAGCCGGCGACTTTTCTTTCATATGCAAAACACATATTGTCGCTTACATTAACATGAGGGTCTAAGTGCCAATTTTTTAAAGATTATGTCTCAGTTAGGTACTGAAAGCGAGAAGGGTGACATATCATTATCATTACAATTTATGGTAGGTAGCTACGACCGCATCATTTAGACTAGCTGAATTGGCAGTCAAGAACAAATAGGACCTCGATCGATTCATCCACCGAGTTGCAAAGTTAACATAAACTGATAAAGGTCCGTTTGACAACTTTTGTAAAGAAAGCCAACATATGTTGGACAAGAAAAAATAACTTTATGTATGCATTTATCATGCTTCAGCATTTTTACTAATCACCCATGGTTATTTCTTCTTGGTAATTGTTAATCGTTATCATTCTTTGATTTTAAATTTAACCGGAAAACTTAAGTGGTTGTAAATAAATCGGCTGAGATATGTTTCTTATTGATCGTACGTCTAATATTCAATCGTGAAACTGAATTATGTGTTTTTTTTTTTTTTTTTCAAAAAAAGAAACTGAATTATGTGTTACAAATTTATGAAAGGTGAAGAAAGGCAATAATAATAACAAGCACAATCTATAAACACGTCACATTTATGAGATTTTTTTTGATTAAAATTTATGAGAGTTTTTTTATAACACACTTATCTATAAACCCCATCACATTAATGGGTACGTTGATATGAATTTTTCTAAGTTGGTGTGAAATCTAAATGAGTTCGCAAGATGTTTAAAAGTGGCACTATATAAAAATTGAAATAAGTGTAGGAATATCTCAAGTTCCAATATACAAAGTCAGCACAAATGGATCAAAAGCTTAATTAATTGATGTAAGTTTAAGGTTGAGAGAAGAGATGGGAAGAATAAAGAAGAAAAGGAGCAATTCAATGAAAAAAGAGTGATAAATGTGAAGAGACAGAAGGGCACAGGACTTTTCTGCGCATTGCAGAAAAGATAGCCTGATGTGATAGGTCATGAAATCATTTTGTAATCGATTGCTTTATGATTGCTCCTTTCTTTTCTATTTTCTTCATTTTATTTTAAATAGAGAACGCATTTATTAACAAGTGAAAAAGTTATTATTGGGTTGGAATTTGTTTTTTCTCTAAAGCTGATCAAAAGTAGAAGAGAGAAAAAGTATATATTCAATAAACAAAGTGCTTTTCCCAAAGCTTTTTTTCCTCTCTGTTCTCACTTATATAAATAAATTATTTTCTTGATAAAAAATAAATATAAAAGATAAAGTCAATGGAAGAAAAAAGCAAAAGTTTCAAAAAGCTGCAAGATGATGAAGGTATAATAATGACTAAATGATAATCGAATGCATGCATGCATTGCATTGTCCAATGTCCACAGTCCACACAACACATACCATAGTGCTGACTCGTTTATTTCAACCCTTGAAGCATTTACTTCTCTTTTTACTTTAAAAAAACTTCGGCGCATTCACTTCACAGTTAACAAACCTTCTCCTAAACTATATGCGTGTGTTTTTTTCTTTAATTCCTAACTAGGTGTGTGTGTTTATGCTCCTTGTTGTTTGAAGAAACCCTTCATGTCAATTGGTATTTTCCACGAAAAGCAAACATGAGATAATAAATCTAGTTTTTCACTAAGATTTCGAATAGTTGTTCCGAATTCAAATTTATTATCATTCATCTCTTATTCGGAGAAAGACGATCAAACAATTCATTATATACATGTGTGCTTTTCTGTAATTCCAAACTAAGTGTGTGTTTATATACACATGTAAACATGCATGCATGTCAATCTTAAGTTCTTAACATAGAGATTTTTACTTTAACTTGTATGGGTAACCGATGTATAGTACCAGTTAGTTACATGAATGAAAGTTTTAACACGGAATTGCAAGAAAAGCTCTCAACCATTAGATTTTGGCATTAAAGTTTTAGTCCTATGTTTTAGAAAAAAAATGTTTTAGTCCTATTGGCGTATTTCGTAATAGCTTTGAATTGTTAATATTTTAGTCTGTTTTAAATTACTTTGTCAATTTTAAATCATAAATAGATGAAAAATTGATTAAAAAATATCTCAAAATTTTTGATGACCAAATTAGAAGTTTTTTTCCTGGACAGTAAATTGGGATTTAAACCCGATTATGAGAAACCAAACCTTGAATAAAATAATACTTTAAAGCTAATAGTTTTTTTTGTTTTTAATTTCATAACTGACTTGAACAAAATGTTGACGAACAGAAAATAAACTCTCTTCCCATACTTTCTGAAAAATGAATCCAAACTGAACTCATTTTGTTAGTTTCTTAAGATGAATAGTAGTCATAATAATTTAAACCAAATACGAAAAGAAAGAAAATATCGAAGTTTCAAGAAAATGTTTCCGAGAATCAAAGTAGCATAAGATAAATTGATTGGTAGTGTACTCTCTGCGTGTTCTTACTTCTTGTTTAAGTACGTTAGTTCATTGTAGAATAGAGTTTCAAAATTATTATTTTTTTAGCACAGAGTTTCAATATTTAAAAGTTATAAATTTGAGTCCATTAAGCTAAAATGGGCCAAATAGAGTGTGCTAAATGTCGATTCGGCCGGTCTAGTTTGGGTTGGCTAGTAACGGAGGAGCTTGCAACTTGCGATTTTGGTTTCTATAAAAAGTTTAAAGTTCAGATCCTCTTCATATTCTAAAACTGATATTTGAATTTGTAATAACATAATATAGAAATAGAACAAGTTCTAAGAGTTTAAATCAAACATACTTAAACAAAGAAGACAGAACGAGACAATAGAAGAATGAACATGAACTGATATTAGAGGTTCCTTGGAGGAGCTCAAGTTTTCTTCATTCATGGCTTCCAGAGGATTGTAGTTTCAGCAATCATGGAGGTCACAGTGTAGGGATCCATGTTGGACGCTGGCCTACGATCTTCGAAGTACCCTTTCCCAGCTTGCTCAGTGTCCCGACCAACCCTAATCGATGCCCCACGGTTGGCCACACCCTGTACAAACCAGTTAAGTTAGATCATGCATGACTTAGGCTCATGTGATATGAATGCACACTTTGACATGCTATGAAAGAAAACTCTTACCCATACGAAAGTGTTGATATCGGCAGTCTCGTGTTTGCCAGTGAGACGTCGCTCGTTGCCTTCACCATAAGCAGAGATGTGTTCCTTGTGACGCAATCCAAGCTTCTCTATCGCTTTCTTTATGACCTCGTACCCTCCATCTTCTCTCATCGATTTTGTACTGCAGAAAACAAGAAACCCAATTCAGAAAAACAAACACAAACCATATAAAATGAATCAGAGCAGATCTTGAAACACACAAAGAACCTGTAATTTGTGTGTGCTCCTGCACCATTCCAATCTCCCTGAAATAGAAAAATCAAACAGCAATTGAATGAATTTGAAAACAAAAACTTTTTGGTTATAATATTTAATTTTTTTTTTTTTTTTTTTGTATAATATTTAAATTTATGGTAAAAAATAAACCGGAATTGGTTTAGGGTCAAGAGACAGAACAACTCCAGCCAATTCTGTGATCCTCTGTTTTCACATAACCAAGAAAAGAGTCATAAAAACAGATTATATGAAGAGATAAGGTTACAGGGTGTATACATAACCATGAGTGTGTTTATTATATATACCTCGAGGATGTAACGAGCGACCCAGACCTGATCGGCGGCAGCGATTCCAACGGTTGGACCGACTTGGAACTCCCACTGAAACCCACACAAGATTTGTTTAAACAGTTTGATTTCTTGTTCTGAACTCAATCAATATGATAATGAATCGGAAGAATAAAAAAGAGTGACTGGTAAGTTTTAAACCTGTCCGGGCATGACTTCTCCGTTAGTGCCACTGACATTGATTCCGGCGTAAAGACAGGCTTTGTAATGAGAATCTACTATGTCTCTTCCAAAGGCTTTGTCTGCTCCAACACCACAGTAGTACGGTCCCTGTTTTTTTGATCTTTCATTATTATTTTTGGGTTGAAACTCAATAACGAAAGGGTAGGTTAATGTGAATAGATTTGCTGAAAAATTCATTACCTGAGGACCTGGGAAGCCGCCAACAGGCCAACCTACCGGCCATTTAATATCCTTTTGTAGCAAAGTATACTCTTGCTCAATTCCATACCTAAATTTCAATAATAAAAAAGGATTGGTTACTGAAAATAATTACGACCAAAAATGAAAATATATTGTCACTAATGTCATCCTGAAAATTTAGACTAACCAGTTTGTTTATGATCAATTTACTTTTATTATATTTTTTAAGTTATAAGAAAATGTAGCAACTATGCAAAGTTGACTAGGACATGCTAATACCATTTACATTTAAAACTAGCATGATGATGTCAACAAATATAAGGGAGTATGCAAACTTAAATTAGTAGTTTCAAACAAAAATTGAAATGAACTTCTTCTTTCTTTGGCAAACAATTGAAATAAAACTTTGATTAAATATTTCATTTAGAAGATATATACCATGTTTCTTCGGCGGCAACGCTCGGGTCGCTAAAGATCTTGGCCGCCGCATGCCTTTTGTTTGCCGGGATCGGTTCGCCGGCCGGTGTATATGCGTCACACATCACCTAATTTCCAAATCAATCGCAAAAACAAAACAAATATATATATATATATATATATATATATACATATATAACAAATTTGAAGATTATTGTTTTCATTGTGTAATTGAATTATTACAAGGATGTTGTTGCCTCTTCTGAAGGGGTCTTTGAAGATAGCTTGAGGGCTAAAATACATAGAGACACCACAATCTTATTAATCCACGATTTACAAATTTAATTAGCTTATTAAATGTATTAATTTATATTGAAACATACTAGAGGATGACTTCACTGTCACTGCCGGGAGCTTGGCCGGTGCTTGAACCGTCATAGTTCCATTTCGGTAACTCCGATGGATCCTTCACTGGTCCCGGCAAAGTCTGCAATTATTATGAATATAATCCTTCATTTGCTTAAGTTCTTAACATTATTTCAAAGATGTTTCATCGTTTTATGCTCTAAAAACAAACAAAAATAATATAGTTACCCTTGCTTTGCTTCTCATATCCAAGCCTGATCCACCAATCCTATTCATTAAAACCACAGTATATCAACCAGGTTCAATCAGTCCAAAGTCTTTCAACTTTCTAGTATATTGTTTAAAAGTTTTAACTCATACATATTCAAGAAAGCCTCAAGGAAGAGACGTTTAGAAACAAGCACCAACTCAAACACAGAAGCAAAGATCAACCAAAATCATCCATCTACTAATATAGTAATATAGACTGAATATTATTTGACAGAGGTGAATGAAGAATTGTACGGACCATATGTACTCCGCAATGATCTTCTCAGTGGAATCGGAGAGATCGAGATTGATCAAATCTGCAAGTGCCGACATTTTCTCTAGGAATCTAAAAAAAAAAATTTCGCTTTGTTTTGTATAACACTAAAGAGATTCCTGCAAGTGTATATATAGCGAGAGAGAGAGAGGTAGGTGTGTGCTTGACTACGCTATGAAAAATGGTTTTGGTTACAAGACGGAGAACGCGGAAAATATCAGGCTATTATTGGAAATGCGAATTATCTGAAGATTCTGGTTGATTCTTGAATTACAAGATTCAATATTCGAAGAATCTTTTTAAAAACAAAAGTTGTTGACCTGATGTCCCGATAAAGTTATCATATAAAAGTATCTCACAGAACCAAGTTTCTCGTGTATAATACTACAATCACAAACTAGTATTTACGAAACTTTGAAATATGCATGTATATTAAAAAAATAATTGACAGTTCTTTAGCAATAAATTAGGTCCACTCACTAAATCTTTATTAACTACGAAATTGAGATTTATCTTTGAGAATCTCTTGGAAATGTTTGTTCTCATGTGAATCCAAACTAAATAAGAAAAAAATCAAAATATTATTTTGTGCCACAAAATAATTTAGATATTTTCCGCCCTCTATTTGGTTGCGTATAAAAATTTCTCTTCGATATTTTTTGGTGTGTGTGGATGATTTAACTTTTGAACCAACAATAGAGTTTGAATAATCACAATGAAAAAGATGATTGAGTTTACACTGAAAATACGGAAGATTTGAGTGGTGAGCCATAAGGAGTTCTTGGGATAGGTTCTTATCGGAATATAAAAATCCGTCTCTTGAGATTTAACTAAAAAACTAAGAACCGGTTCTTAAATATATATACTACTGTGAAAATGGTTAAAATATACTATAAGTAATTATATATGTTTAGTCATTTAAATTCCTAAGATTGACTTTTGAATTTTTATTCCGTGAACACAAAGAGAACAATCAAAAGATTTTCTCATTGCTTAAAATTTTGATCCTAGTATTACTATTTTTTGCTAAGTGGTCCAACACTTCAAGTATCATTTGCGGATTCTAATTAGGCTAAGTCTGGCTGATTATGTCCCACAAATAAATAAAAGTAACTAATTTAAAATACAACCAAAAGAATAATTTACATATCCGAAAATAAAATCTATACAAAAAAAGAAAAATTTCCTACGATAGTCACGTTTAGTTTATTTTCACAAAAAAAAACACACCAAAAAATGACCAAAAAAAGTTTTAATGAAAAGTAAATATATCATTATATCTTTATGGTTAACTAATATTAGACTAAAAACTAAAAGAGGTTTTAATGAAAGGTAAATATATCATTATACCTCTAAGATAAATATAATTTGAATTTTTTTATTATTATTTATATATCTATAAAGCAATGTGTATATGAATCTTTGGTCTGTTTAATAAAATCTCTTTTGGTCTTTTTATTTTATTTTATTGCTCTTTTTCATTGACAAAAAACTTAAAAAATGGTAGGAAAATTGCTGAAAAAAACAAAATCAATAACATTAACTTGTTTCAACGTACTCTAACTAGTTTAATATAATATTTTTGAAGGGTCTACCAAAAAGATATAATATTTTTGAAGGAGAGTTTAATATATGTTTTGCCAAAGACATATATATATATATATAATTAATAAGATGGTTATCAAATCCAAATTACAGAATAAATCAGTAGGTTTTTAATCTTAGAAATATAAAAAGAAAATAGGAAATATATATATATATATATCATGCCTTTACAAAAATTATAGCTCTGAAGTCTGAGCAAATATTAGGTTTGTGATAATAACCAATTATTGCAATTGGTTGGTGGGTCATGTCCCGTGACTTTGTTTTTTTTTTAAATTTTTTTTTTTGTCAATACTCCTCTTATTTAATAACTACTAGGTGACCGGTCCGCACCTTGTGCGGACATAAGAACATGACCGGCCCGTACCATGTGTTCTCTCTCCGCCCGTACTTCACGACAGGGAACACAGTAACGTCAGTATGAAGAGGCAGATATTGTGTGTATGTATAATTGCAACGTCAAAAAATATTTTGTGTGTTTACGAAGATACTTTCATTTTAAAAATGGAATAAATAGTATATAGTTTTAGAAGTAACAGATTTTATATTATCATTAATTAGAATTGTATTGTATATGTTTCGTAATTCTTTATTTTAGGTGAATAATATTATTTTTCCATAAATAATAAACAAACATTTATGTAGACATATTAAAAGAAAATATAATAAAAATCAAAATATTATCCATAAATAATATAAATTATGAAGTATATTTCTCGATAAAGAAAGCAAATTCAATTAGAAACTTGCAAAAAATTAAATAAATTTTGTAAGCAATTTGACGGGTTAACATTATTTGATAGATTTATAAATTTCTAAATTTTATTGAACATGAAATAAAATTAAATTGACATACCGTCATCGGTCTCTTAACTCATCACAACCCATCTAGCAAATACAAAAAATAAATAATTGCAACAGTTTATTTATTTTAAAATTTGTATTTGAAAAAAAAAATAGATTAAAATTACGTTCCGTGACTACGAAATATTCTGAAAAACTTGTTTGTAGACAACATTCAATATTTTTGTCTTCGGCTTCACTTCTTTACCAGTTATTAGGATTTTAAATCCAGATCTCGACTTAACTCTTGAAAGTGCAACTTTGCCTTGCATTTTGTAAGCATTTTATAATTTATTTTAAAATTGTGATAAATTTATTCTTTAAACAACGATAAATAATTTAAAAATAATATTAATAAACATTTTTGGATTTTGTAATATTTAAAATAGTTATTATATAATTATATTCGAACACAATTCATCAAGTAGAGTATAAAAATATTATAATTATCTTATATAAAATTTCGTTTATTGTATTTTATAGTTTATAAATATTAAAAGTAATAAATAAAACATTATTAATCTTTCTATGATTTCGAGAATTAGTTTCCATAAATTGTTATTTGTAATATTCGTTAGATTATATGGCAAGTGATGTTAAATGATTTTAGACTTATCTTAAATTTTTAGATCTAAATTAAATAAATAAAAATTAAAAACAATCGACCAATCAAATTATAACAATTTCTTGAAACTTCACCTATGAACCCCAATCTGCGATAGATCAATCCATGAGATTCACAAAAAAAATCTAAATCTCTTACAGGTTGGGTTACTTAAATGTAGATTTGTCAATTTGACATATATGCAGCATGTTGGTAAGTTGACCACGATTATTGGTGGAACTAATATCCGGTCTAATAAAAAAAGTAGCTGGTTCGATTATTAATTTTCTAGGTTTTTTGACTGCTTTGAAAATGACCTTATGAATTAAATAAAAAATGCATAAGGCTAGCTTACTTATAAGATAATATATTCAACAAAAAAAATGATATAAGATAGTATTACTAAATGATACTATGTAATACTTTCTCCGGACTATATTCAACAAAAAAAGAGAAAGTACTAAAGAACCTCTTCAATAACTGCTTTAACTTGGCGAAGCTTCTCAGCATGTTCAAGGTCTTATGGATCACTATCACTCTCACGACCTGGTATACATATAAAAAAAGGAAGACCATATTGTCGTTACCAGTATTCAACACATGGAAAGGATAGATCAGACATGCTTTTTGGAGACAAGACACAAAGAGTTGAGTTCATGGTTCTACCTTGTATGGGAAACTAACATTCTTGTTGCATCTAATAGGTCTTGCAACTGAACTGCACTTTTTAGTTTTTTTTTTACAAAAAGAAAAAAATATATAAAACGAATCAAAGCTCTGATAAAAGATGGATGACAGAAAAGCTGGAGCCTATCGCACCTCAGCTCTTGGCTTTCCACCATTGTACTTCAGCATCAGGTTTAACAGTTTTTTCTTCTGTAACATTTAGTTTCACCTTCTGTTTTGGAGTTTGATCGCCAATGTCATGTAATAACAAAATTTTAACAGATAGAAGTATAGAGGAGATAAAGGTGATTTATATGCAAAGAAAACATACTGTCGAATAACATCAATGACACAACGTAACTCTTCTGAGTTCCCATTACCTTGGCGGGTTAGTCCTTTATTAGGCTGTACATTTTTATTGAACTTCCAAGGCAAAGTGGGTGGCAGAGTCGATGAAAGATGAGGAGCCTTTGCGTCTAAACATATTTTTCTTAGCACACAAGCAGCATCGTCTTAATACCTTAATAGTATGAGAGGAGAAATTTGTGAATAATACTTTAAAGAATAAAAAGAGAATGTTTGTATTTTAAGACCTTGGGTGTCTCCTATATATATACAGTCGATTTATTTCTCATATTAATGACGCATAATATTTTGCACAATAAATAATGAAATCGTTTAAATAAATATATTAAATGTGTATTGTCAAAAAATGATTTGCATATGATATGATTTTAAATTGCGCAAGTAATCCATATTAGAAAAGTAAGTTATTAAAAATAAACAACCTAATTAGAAACATTAAAATATTTTGTAAGCAATGTAATAAATATGATATCAACATGCGCAAGTTTACCGTTTGAATAATAAGAAAAGTTTTTAATATTTGTCTTAATTCTAAATCTTGCCCAAGGGTAAACTAAATCGATAATATTTAATGATTTCAATTTGCGCAAGTAATCCATATTGTGAATAAGTGATTTGCATATTTAATGATTTCAACTTGCGCAAGTAATCCATATTAGAAAGGTAAGTTATTAAAAACAAACAACCTAATTAGTAGGGGTGGACACTTTACCTGATATCCGAAGTGGCACCCGAACCCGATCCGAAAATGCATGTCAAGTTTTCTATTTAAAAAATTAACAAAAAGTTGCATCCAATTTTTTTAAAAAAATAACTAAATTAATACCTTTTTAGTTTTAAATTTTTATGTCCAAATCTATTAACCATTCAATCTATTAAAAATAAAAAATTAGTTAACTGAAAGTTATACTTTTAAATATAAGAAACTTGAGAAATGAAAATTTTAATTTTTTTTTTCAAAATCTAAATATTCGAACCCGATCTGAAATAACCGAATCCAAACTAAAAATACCCGAACCCGACCCGAAGTACAGAAATACCCGAACGGGTTCTACACCTCTATACCGAAATACTCGAAAATCCAAAATACCCAACCCGAACCCGAACGCCCACCCCTAATAATTAGAAACATTAAAATATTTTCTAAGCAAATGTAATTAATATGATATCAACATGCGCAAGTTTACTGTTTGAATAATAAGGAAAGTTTTTAATATTTGTCTTAGTTCTAAATCTTGCCCAAGGTTAAACTAAATCGATAATTATTATCCCCTAGCTATATATGGGCTTAACAAAATCGACAATAGTTTTGGGCTTGTCTACATAAGCGATTGATTAAAATAAATGAAAAATAAAATTCAAAAAAATCAACCAATAGAATTATAACAATTTTTCTGAGAAGCTCTATATTAATGACATGTCAGCAGAAATCACTAAAGTGACTTCTCTTTTAATGTATAGGAGGATAGATATACGTATTAAAAATCGAAAGCTCTATATTTTCACTGGTGGGGGAGTGTAATCCTCTAATCACACATAGTCACAACTTGTATTTGATAGTGATGATATGTGGACCAATGGTTTGTTGTATCAATCCAAATGACATAAATGTTTTTGTTCCTATCTTCCAACTATTATTACTTTTAAATATAAACTATTTAGTAATTTCCCTGGATCATACAATGTACACCACCATGCATGATTGATAACCGAATAGTAGTGTTTCCTACGAATATAGAAAGCTATATTTTGATTTGCATAATTACATGTATGCCACAGTTAGTAGAGTACAATGTATTAGCTATTAGTTTAGTGGTAGATCCGAAAATTTAAAGGTTTTTAACTTGAAAGTTTTAAATCAAATTCCCATTTCATAATAGCTATCAATTTCTTTGACGATTGTTGACTTGATAGGTCATCTTGTTTGTTGAATAGATGGTTAGAGTTTTTATGGGCATAGTTTTGTTAACCGCGGATCATATGGTATAAACATTTGTTGGGTAGGAAGAACCATTTACTAACCATTTGCTACTTTTGTTCGTCCACATATGCTCGTTGAGTAGTATGATGCCCCATGCAATCAAACGGGCTTAAAAATAATAATTTGAACAAAACCCCAATCTCTATAATTTGTATGAATAAATTTTATGGGCTATCAATATGAGATAGGTTCACGATCTACAACTAGCTTTAGTATAATATCTATTACCTGGGCTGAAACTAAACTTAAGGCCTATCAATACCATTTATTTTTGGGTCGAATAACATTGTTCAAAATTTCAAATCTCCCTGGATTTTACATTTATTACTATTTTAAATATATAAATCTCTCTGGATTTTACTACCTTCATTAATATATAAATCTCCCTGGATCTCCCTATATTTTATATATACATAAATGATATATTATATGGTTTGATAAAAAAATGATATATTACACATTAAGAATTAAAAAAAAACAAAGGAAACAAAATTATTTTTTGATAATTTTCTTGCTTTAAATAAAATAAAGAATATTTAAAAGAGAGATTCTCTAGATTTCCGTAAAAGATAAAATTCAACAAATAACTTTTTCTTTCCATTCACAGCAGACTAAACTGAATTAGTGCCTCTCTCTCTCTCTCTCTCTCTCTCTCTCTCTCTCTCTCTCTCTCTCTCTCTCTCTCTTCCTTCATCATCTTCTCATTTATAGGTACAGTATATAGATATATTAGAGAGAGAGAAAACTAGGATTTTCTTCCGTGATTTTCTCTTTCTAAACACTGTTCTACACGTAGTCTGAAACAATACAAAAAATTCTCCGACAAAATCTCTTTAAACTCATTTTCCTACTCGATCTCAGACACTGAAATAGAGAGAGGCATTCACTGTCCGAAAGGATTAAAACTTTGGCAAGAAGACGATGAAGAACAAGACCATTTTAGGTCTCTCCATCTTCTTCTTCCTACTCTCTCTCGCCGCCGTGACATCAGATCTAGCAGCTGACAGACGAGCACTAATCGCTCTCCGTGACGGCGTCCACGGCCGTCCTCTGCTCTGGAACCTAACGGCGCCGCCGTGTACTTGGGGAGGAGTCCAATGCAATGCGGGTCGGGTCACAGCTCTCCGGTTACCCGGTGTGGGTTTATCCGGTCCGTTACCAATCGCAATCGGGAACTTAACTCAGCTCCATACCGTATCTTTCCGGTTTAACTCCTTAACCGGTACAATCCCTCCGGATTTCGCTAACCTGACTCTCCTCCGTTACCTTTACCTCCAAGGAAACGCGTTTTCAGGCGAGATTCCTTCGTTTCTCTTCACTTTACCTAACGTGATTCGAATCAACCTTGCTCAGAACAACTTCTCCGGTTCGATACCGGTTAACGTCAATTCGGCGAACCGGTTAGCTACTCTTTACTTGGAAGATAACCAGCTCACCGGTCCGATCCCTGAGATTAAGATCCCGTTGCAACAGTTTAATGTCTCGTCGAATCAGCTAAACGGGTCGATACCGGATCCGTTATCCGGTATGCCCAAAACCGCTTTTGAAGGTAACTCTCTATGTGGAAAGCCGTTAGCCGCGTGCTCCGGCACCGGAAACGGGACTGAGACAACCGGAAAAGGCAAAAGCGATAAGCTTTCAGCCGGAGCCATCGCCGGAATAGTGATTGCATGTGTCTTGGGGCTTGTCTTGCTCCTCTTGCTCCTGTTCTGTCTCTGCAGAAAGAAGAAGAAGAAAGAGAACAATGTGGAGTCGAGAAACATCGAAGCAGCAGCTCCAGTCCCAACCTCACTGGCCAAGGAAACTTCGGCGGTGGTGGCTAACGTCCCTCCTCCGCCGTTATCTGAAAACGGTGGACCAGCGAGTAAAGATTTGACCTTTTTCGTGAAATCGTTCGGGGAGTTCGATCTCGACGGGCTGCTGAAGGCTTCCGCGGAGGTTCTTGGTAAAGGAACGTTGGGATCGTCGTACAAGGCGAGTTTCGATCACGGACTAGTGGTGGCTGTGAAGCGGTTGAGAGACGTGGTGGTGCCTGAGAAGGAGTTTAGAGAGAAAATGCAGGCTCTTGGATCGATCAGCCATGTTAATCTCGTGACGTTGATCGCTTATTACTTCAGCCGCGACGAGAAGCTCGTTGTCTTCGAGTACATGTCGAGAGGAAGCTTGTCGGCGTTATTACACGGTACAAAAACGTTTTAACTTTTGAATGTTTTGTTTTAGTGATGTCATAGATAAGTTAAAATCTTTTGGGATTGACAGGGAACAAAGGAAGTGGTAGAAGTCCTTTGAACTGGGAGACGAGAGCTGGTATAGCTTTAGGAGCTGCGAGAGCTATTAGTTATCTTCATTCACGTGACGCGACAACGTCTCATGGGAACATTAAGTCTTCTAACATTCTCTTGTCTGAATCCTACGAGGCTAAGGTCTCTGATTACTGTCTTGCGCCTATGATCAGTCCTACGTCTACGCCTAACCGTATTGATGGTTACCGTGCTCCTGAAGTAACCGATGCTCGTAGAATCTCACAAAAGGCTGATGTTTACAGCTTTGGTGTTCTCATTCTGGAACTACTCACAGGTACACTACATAGATCTTGTTAACTGTATTTTTGGTGAAAATGTAATTCAAAGATTTGAGTTTTGTTTTCTAGGGAAATCTCCAACGCATCAGCAGTTAAGCGAAGAAGGAGTAGATTTACCGAGATGGGTTTCGTCGATCAGTGAACAACAATCTACTTCAGATGTGTTTGATCCAGAGCTCACAAGGTATCAAGATGGGGATAATGAGAATATGATCAGGCTTTTGAAGATTGGTATAAGCTGTACGGCTCAGTATCCAGATAGTCGTCCTACAATGCCTGAAGTCACGAGGCTCATTGAGGAGGTTTCTCGTTCATCTGGTTCACCAGGTCCTTTGTCTGATTGATTTTTTTTTTCGAGGTGGGGTTTAAATTGATCGTTTTCAAAAATTGTTGGTCTGAATTTGAATTTGTTGAAATAGTTTGTTGGGGGTGATTCTTGCAGTTAGTTGAAAAATACGTTCAATGTTTTTTTTTCTTAATTTTAATTAGTTTTGAAAGGGGTTTATCAGCTGTTAAATATATCATTGCTAAAGTGTGGATTCAAAAATATACATCTGTTTCTCTCAAACCTATTATTATTGACTCCTGCTGTCTAACCAAACCGACTATGCAATAAAATGACATGAAGAAAGAAACTTTATCAGAAGTGCTAAAGTACAATGCTTCTGCCTTTCTTCAGTTTCAAGTTATGTTTTTAAAGGTGACTAAGACTAGTATCTAAATACATATTACAAAGTCCATGTAATAAGTAAAACTTTAGGTAACGGCTCCAAGTAACTTTAGGTAACGGGTCTATTCAAGTTTCTTAGCTGAGTCTGCAAATTTAGCTCCCCACCTTTCAGATTCAAATTCAAATTTAGATGATTTGGTTACGCCATATTTAAAACATAAGTTTATTTAACTTTTCTTTTGCCATTTAAAGTAGATTTCAAACGAGTCTCAGAAAACAGTTGAGGACTTAGTGTATGAGATAATTATTTGAGAGCATCATTTATCTACAATATACTTGTCTTATATGGAACAAAGGTTGTTAAGAATAAGTTGTTGATTATCGTTTAGTTTGGAACTTTAAGCAAGATCGATGGGAGTGGATACCCCCACATCAACACTTAAAATGTGTGGTCGATCCTGTCAAGTTTATCGTAATCAGCTGGGTTTCTTAAGCATAATGATTACTCTTACTGTTTTTTCTTATAAAGTTTTTATGATTACTCTTACTTGTTAACTACTTTTATATATTTCTAATTGGATTCATCGACATCCCAAACAATTTATAAAACTCTTAAATTGTCTCGTTGTTGTAGCATTTACTAAAGAAGTTAACTATGTTTAGGTAGATGTTAGAACGGTAGCTTTTAATATCTTGTGGCAGAAATCATTTTGCACCTAGTCATGGATGCAACATTTTTTCTTTTGTTCTACCTCATATCCACGTGGGTTCACATGCACATGTGTGTACAAGTAAGTGTATTTATTTTATTTAATTGAGACAAATACCTTTGCCCAAGAAAATGCCACATATCTTATCTTATGCTTACCCTGTCAAGTCCATAAAAAATATTGCAGCCTTTACAACTAGTGGTTCAGTTTTCGTGAAATCATACTATTAACTTTTTCCAGCTCATAAAATCATCAAGCGATCATTTATTCCTTATATTTTTTTTCAAAGTGAACATGGTTGCCGAATATGATTATGACTTCTTTTTATCGTATATGAGAAAAATTTACAGCCATACTAGTATATAACTATATACCAATGAGCTGGGAAAATAAACTAATTGAGGTGCCATCAAATGTTCGATCACGAAAAAATGATAAAACATATGTCCAAATGGAAATTTAACACTTAAGTAGTTTATTGCGTAACATATATACTATGCATGTATATATATATATATATATATATATATGTATAGAAAAACAATTATACATACTCGTGATGCTTGAAAACATATATTTCTCGTGAGATTTCTAAGAGAAATGTTTAAAGTTTGCTTGAGACCGGCATGGAACGCAACATGGCCACCTCATCAAAAGAGGACAGGACGCGGTTTCTCTCCAATGTCTATAATTATGCCAACGATAAAAAGTAGAAGCATTGTTGGTAAAACATAATGCAGTCGGGGAAATAATTGGCATGCATTACTCTGATATTTAACCACCTCTACACATATATGCCAATATTGCCTCTTACATTACTTTGAACATATTGATGTCATATGTTACATCATTCATTTACCTCAACATCAGTTTTGCGATTTCTCGAGCTACTCATTTCCTTCGGATTTTGTAGTTCTGAGATTTAGTTAACTCTTTCAGTTGGACTTTTTTGCATCCGTTAAAGATACTTATTGGTGTATGGGGAAATATGATGCGAGTTATTAAGTTACCGGGCCGGTTCAACAATATAAAAATGTATCATGGGCCATTTTATAAGTGTAGAGCCTTTTCGTTTAAAATGAGCCGTTGTTATGATTATACTTCCACATTTGTTAAATGGTTCGAACATAACAAAAAATGATGTCATGATAATGTAAGTTTGTCTGAACGTGGCACCACAGCAATAACACCACAAAGATGCAAAACCGACAGTACTTATTAGTGCCAACAAAAACAATCATACTATTAGTGATTAATTTCAAAAGAGAACAGTAATTTGTTTCTCACTATTTGAGAAAAACTAAGCTCTGATATTAATATTAAATAATGGGATTCAAGGTTTCAGACATTATAAGCAAATAATACATCTACGGGTGACGAGGTGTTTTTGTCTGATGATAAAGAACTTTCAGCGTGATCACACTCACTTGCACGTGTTTTAAACCCACCAAGTATCATCTCTGTGTTCCTTAATTTTACCGTATTACAGAAAACATCACATTCAATTTGTTTCTTACTCCTATAACACTGACTATTTATGTTCCAAAAAAATAAGGACATAATAAAGTGTATATACGTAACTTCTCTGAAGTATTTATAAATGACCACATTTAGTTCATCCATAGTTCCATTATTTTTTTGGTAAAAGCATAGTTTCATTACTTTCAGTACTTTGCCATTTTAGTTTAATTGTTTTATCAGTTAATAACTGTACGTAGTTTTATTAGGTATACAAATCTGATAGCTCGCAAAACGTTATATGATTAAAATATCAATAAAATAGTAAAGAAACTTTCGTGTCCATATGGAAAATAGGGATTAACAACGTTAATTATAAGCTTGGATAAAATCTATAATAAATAGAATATACTAGAGTGTTTCAAAAAAAAAAAAAAGTGTTTCAAAAAAAAAATAGAATATACTAGAAGAAATGTAGGTCCACAAAGTCACTAACATGGTTTTGACATCTCTTACTCCCTATATATAGGTTGTTGTATAGCTTGAGTCTTGGATATACATTATAACTTGCAAGTATATTAGGTACTTGTTTGAGCATATCTCTAGACTAATATATATATATATATATATATATATAGAGAGAGAGACAGAGGGTGCGAGGAGTGAAGATGGGGAGGCAGCCATGTTGTGACAAAGTAGGGCTGAAGAAAGGGCCATGGACAGCTGAGGAAGACAAGAAGCTCATCAACTTCATCCTCACCAATGGCCACTGCTGTTGGAGAGCTCTTCCCAAGCTTTCTGGTATATTTTCTTTCTTTCTTTTCTCCACATGCGACGTCCTTGGGATTTCTCATGTGTAAAAAGTTCGTTTTTTTCTTAACACATGTGTTTTTACATTTTCTCCTACCAAAAAAACGATATGCTATTTTTGATATATGGATTATCGTATCTTAAAAGTGAACTTTCTTAAAACGTCCCCTTTTATTCCTACTGATTTCTATTTTATCTATTTTCTTGTTTTTGCTGACACTAATAATAATACTTCTCTACCCTTTTTTAATTAATTTGCATGAGTTCTTTTGCTATATCTATACTAGTATAGTTTTGCACCAATCAAATGAATTTACTATTTTCAGTAATAGTTTCAATGCAGGAGAATAATATTCATTGTTACCGTCCTTTTTGAAATGGAATAATTCTCTATCTTTTCGACTTACGAAATCCGATCAATCATGGTGTTTGGCCCGGACAAAAATCAATGTTTGATACTGGTGGTCCTACACGTTATTATTTGTTCTTGATAATTTTTTGTTCTGTTTTGTTTTCACTTGTTCCTTCTTAATCAGTTTATCTCTCGTATATTTAACTAGTTTCCAATCATTCTGATCGTTAATCTAGTTACTTTGGTTAATCAATTAAATCAGGACTCCTGAGGTGCGGAAAAAGCTGCAGACTAAGATGGATCAATTATTTGAGACCTGATTTAAAAAGAGGTCTTTTATCAGATTGTGAAGAACAGATGGTCATTGATCTTCATGCCCAACTTGGCAATAGGTTTATTCTCTTTCTCTTGAAAATCATTGTTATTCCATATTTTAAAAAATCCTCAAATTTATAAACAGTAATTTTACCTACCTTTTTAAAAAAAAACTAATTTTACCTGCCTTAACTTTGATGTTGTAACTAACTCGTAATAAAAATATAAAAATATTGTGGCCATTAGATTTCAATATTATTAAGGTCACGGAGGAACACAAAAGTCACAATAGAACACTGAACACGCAAACTTTACTATTTTTTTCTGTATGAAAGAGATTGGCCAATCTACATCTCATATTTAAATTTAATCGTGCGTTTTTAACCACGTACGGTAGTTTAATTTAGTAAGTCTGATGATAATGACTGAACAGTCGAAATCATGAGTTAATTAAACTTACTTAAGTATCGAATCATTTTAATTTTTGTGCAGATGGTCAAAGATTGCCTCTCATCTACCAGGAAGAACTGATAATGAAATAAAGAACCATTGGAACACACACATAAAGAAAAAACTAAGGAAGATGGGCATTGACCCTATGACCCATAAGCCTCTCCCTGAACAAGACGGGTCACAGCAAGCTCAAGGGAGCAAGAGTTTAGTGCCTCATGATGACAAGAACAAAAAACAAGACCAAGAAGATAAACAAACTAAAGAAAAACAAGAACACCATCAACTAGGGATAGATTTGGACAAGAGCAACAAAACAATATCTACTGATGATGGGTTTTGCATTGATGAAGTCCCGTTGCTCGATCCACATGAGATATTACTGGACATCTCTTTTGCTGATCATCATACTAGTGATGAAAATGCTCACATTAACATTAGTAACTCCACTTCTCCTTCTTCCTCTTCTACCTCGTCGTGTATATCATCAGTACCGGGTGAGGAGTTCTCGAAGTTTCTTGATGAAATGGACACTATTGACCTCAAGTGGCTCTCATCCGATCATTCATCAGAGGATAATATTATTTACAAAGACGACAAGTTCCACAACAATGTTGATACGATGAACTTGTGGGACATAAATTATTTGAGCAGCTTGGAATTGTTTATGAATGATCATGATGATGGTTTTGTTGGAAGCGGATGTTCAAGAATGGTTTAGATCAATATACATGACCATTTTACTTTCAGTTTTTTTTTTCATGTTGTTTTTAATTAGTTCTTTTTGTTTGTTTTCGAAGTGGGCGATTTGGATTTGGCCTTGGTGTTGCAATTTAGTGGATGATTAGGTGTAAAATACATATGTAATAAATATTGCAATTGTGAACATACTTTTCTCTATTGATTATTTTGACATATTTGACGGAAAAATATGGAACTCTAACCGCATGTATACCATTTGTTACAAATCTAGTAATGATTATTATTTTTTAATAAGTTCATAATCTTTATGACAGACCAAAATAGTTTTCATGATATAGTTCTTAAATCTAATATAGCTTAAATAATTAATCAAAATAGACCACATAATTACAAATGCATTGAGAAGCTAATCCCACTAGTCGCTTGCGTTCAATTTCCTTTGATGTCTCTCAATCCAGTTATTTTCCATTTTATTATAACAACATCTAATACACAGTAGCTTTAAAAAACATGTAATACAGAGTTTACTGATTTTTTATACTGATCTAAATTCACATAATGCATATTTTTGAAAAAGCTATTTAAAAATTATGTTCTGGTTTCCGATTTTGGAAAAATATACAGACTTCAGCTCTGGAACATCTTAGTCAATAAAAAATCATGTCCTTCAGTTTTAATTGCAATTAACTGACAAATTAAATAATATATTAATTCCAAAATATTAAATCCTTCCAAAAGTTTACCAACTTTTTTTAATTTCCTCTAGTATAATATAGATAGATATTTTTTCCTGGCGTCGACTTTTGATGGCTACACATATACCTAGTTTCACTACACACCAGAAAAAAGTTGAAGATTGCTTGAAAACAAGTAATATTTTCGAATCAAAGTGGAAAATACTAAATGGTGATACGATGATGGCGTCATGGTGATGAAATCGATCACTATTTACGAGATTTCACCAACGCAAGGTCACGATCATATGATTGAATCTCAGGATATACTAATAACTCCAGCAACTAAATATTCTCAATTCTCACGTTCAACCTTCAAAGCATTTGTGGTGGAGCATCAAACCTCTACACTCACTCCCACTGGTTATCATTGGTACAAGTATTAGTACTGTTAATGAGTCAGTGACAAACATTCTTCTAACAATTGGCCGGTCGATAAAAAAACAGTGTAAAAAAATAAAAATACAAGATTTACGGATGCTCCATTTTTTACCTAAGTGGTCTAGCTAGGTGGATTAATTACTTAAATAATTTCGTATATCATTGGTCCGAAACGATTAATCAGATATATGTTTTGGAAAAGTGCGAAACTACACCGACCCACGCATGCATGTATCAACCCGCACTTGCATATATCATATGTCTATATGTATGCAGTGATGATGACACATGTGTTGCATATTTCGTCAACATATGTATGTCTCGATGCTGACATATGCAGGTCCCTAGTAAAAAAGAATAATGTAGAATAACTTTACATATACAAGGGTTTATCGTTTAAATGATGACTAAATTTCCTGAAGAATGTAGATTTTTTTTTATAAAGAAGAATGTAAAATTTAAATAAACCAATCATCGAATGTTTTAATAAACTTTAAATTATAGACACCATTTCGATTAACCAAACAAAAAAATTCAGATAAGAATCAAATCAAACAAAAACGTGTGCACATATTTACAGTATTGTTTTCAACTATCATTTAGTTATTATTTTCAGTTTTAGAAAATGCAGCATATATTTCGTGACAAAAAAAAATGAAAAAGAAAATGCAGCATATTTATGTAGGACCTCACAAAATGAGGGGCTGCGGTGGCTTCATAAGGCTGTTGCCCCCATATATATGACTAGTCCTGCTGTGTATTATGTATTTGTATGTGTATGATGCTTAAGACAAATGGACCACAAGTGAATGGGATTGATAGACAAGTGGTAACAACTTTCACCAAACCATTTTGACAAAAAGAATTATCGGAATTTTTATACTTTGATTGTCACATTACATCATCATTCTTTTATCAAATAAATTTATTGGCATCAAGGCCATCTTCAGAGTATTTTACCATTTTTATAATAATAATAGAGTAATTTTATAATAAAGATAGTATCTACTTAATGTATTTCTCTATATTTAAATTAAAAGAATGGATTGAAATGAATTTACCTCTAAATATTATAGTAAGAAGTGATTTAGAAATGCTCTACCATGTAAGCTAACAGACCAGTTTCTTTTTGTCAAAAGATACAAACTAGTATTTGAAGTTTAACAATTTACTTATAATACTATTTATTCTTCTCATTAGGGCATCTCTAACTCCACTCTATTTCTTACTATAAAATAGAGTTTAAAGTAAAAATGTTTTAGTGGTACTCTATTTTTCACTCTATAATAGAGTGAAAAGTAAGTTTATTACAAATATAGAATAACTCTAAAATAGAATACCATTAGAATAAATTTCATCTCTATTATAGAATTACTATATTTTAAATAAAAAATAAAGTAAACCATTGAAGATAGTCTTAATCCATAAACCGATTTACGATCGAACTTTGTATTTGCACAACAGTTGTTCAGGCTTAATTAAACATAATACATATAAGATTTATCAAAATATAGTGGTGCAATAACAAAATCTAACAAAAGTTACGTTAATTAAGCTCATAGCTATTAAATATCCTTATACAAAATCATGCGTATTAACATGCTTAATTTTATTTTCGAAAGAAAATGTAGAAGATAAGTGCCTTCTAGCTGATGAATCACATTATAACTTCCATCCAATAATTGTGAAGATCCTAATTATTTTGGGTTGGCTGAATAAAAAACATACATGCCTTTTATGCCATAAAGTGTATAATATGTTTTCCTTATAAAAACAAGATTATAAAATACAAAGAAAGTGGAAAAAGAGTACATGTATATGAACCTTTTCTCATAACAAATATGATCATTACTTAGACATGACTTTTCACAAAGAAGAGCCAAAGGGGTGGTAGTGGAACTGTGAATGATGGATTAAAGAGAAGAGAAAACAGGAAGATAAGGGAATTATTAAGTTTCAAAGAATTTTAAATAATAAATAGTTAGGTTGGTGGATAACTTTTTATATATAAATTGTGGAAAAGAAATTTTTGTTAACGACAACAATGATTATAATACATTTGAAGTTTGTGAATGAGTAGAGTTTCGTTCTCCTGCTTATTGTGACACATTGGCTATACTTCACAACTTTAAAACAAAAGTACAATCCCTTTAGCAAAGTTACCCAAGTAAATATATATATATATATATAGCCACTATATAACTTAACTTTTTTTTATTAATATGAATATAGAAGTTTCATTATTGTGACCGATGCAGATAAATATTTGGAATATATCCAAATATATTATTATTTATTTTTATTATTTGGAGTAAATTTAGATAATTATCTTTTATTTGTATTTTTTCATATTTTAGTGATTTTTCTATTTTAATTAAAATTAAAGTTTTATAGATTTAAAGATTTGTTATAAATATGTATTGAAGCCTAAAATTGTATACATATTTTGATAATTAATAAATTAGATATTGTTTTATACCTTGTGTGATTTGATTAATTTCATCAAGCATTAAATTGGTTTCAAGAAGTTATCGAAAGAAACTTTTGATCGATCCAAAAACATGTCTCTAAGAATCCTAAAGGTTTCTTGATCAGACGTTCAACCTATTTGTCCGCTACATCAACTTAGCGGACAAATAAGTTGAACAGTCGATCAATTAACCTTTATGGTTCTTAGAGACATGTTCTTGGATCGATCGATCAAGAGTTTATTTCGATAGCTTATTGAGATCAATTTCATGCTTGATGAATTTAATCAAATCACACAAGGTATTAGACAACATCTACTTTATTAATTATCAAAGTCTGCATACAATTTTAGCCTTCAATGCCTATTTATGACAAATTCTTAAATCTAGAAAATCTTAATCTTAATTAAAATAGAAATACCACTAAAATAAAAAAAATACAAATAAAAGATAATTAATATAAATTTATTCCAGATAATAAAATAAATAATAAAATATTTAGATATATTCCAAATACTTATCTATATCAATGAGATACCTCATCATTTATATGATCTGAAATATAACATAAATTATAAGAATAAATTGTATTAACCTTTTAACATGGTTGACGAAAAGAATCATTAGATGTGTATAATGTAAACTGAATAAAGTCTCAGAATGTGATCAAATCTTCATTAAATTTTGAAGGCTACACAAAGTCTCTCTTATTGTGATGAGACCTTTTATCGCCTCACGCACCAAAGTCCACATGATGTTGCCTGAAATCAATAGTACCCACGACCACACCACAAAACTATAGTGACAGTCGCAGCAGGAAACTGGAGTGTGTGGTTATTAATGAAAGCATCACTGTCAAAACTTATGAGTCCTATGGTGCAAAGTGAGCTTGTTTTTTTCATCTAATAAGCTTACAAAGTCTACCAAATTTAATTGATCAAATAAATAATCTAAGGTTTCATATCCACATTTTGAATACTCTTGAACAAACTAGTTGCAACCAGAGAGATTCGCAGTTTTCAGTAACTCTCGAGCTTAACTTGTTCCATGTCAAGTCCAGCATCATCATCATCCTCGACATCATCAGGGGGAACAATGAAAGTTGAGACAATAGTTCCACTGTTATAGCCATCAACAAGAAGCTTAGAAATCTTAGACTTCCATTCTGATGTCTCTTTATGGCTCTTCCTGTCATGGAACACTCTGTCACGGTAGTTTAGCATTGTCCCCAGCCCCGTGTTCGCAACCCAACCGTACTTCATCAGTACTTCTGCTTCACCTTCCGTCATATCCTCTCCTACCTTTTTGGCTCAGGATAATAACCCTTATTTAAGAACATATATTGGTTCATATTAACAAGTGATCAAGAGAGAAAAGAGTTTACCAGTAATGGCTTGTTTTCAATAAGTTGATAACGGCCACAGCTCGCTAGTTTCATGGCCAAGACTAACCGTTTGATCTGCCATCCTACTGATGCAGTGTTGCTGAGCTCGAAGAAGTATGTTGCGTAGCCATACTCAGGGCGTTCCATTACTATCCTGTATCCAGCAAAAACAAGTAACATCAATAAGAATAGTTTAGCTGCAAAGATAATGGACAGAAAGAGAGTTAGTTTTTTACCGGTTATGTCTCTCGAAAACGAATATAAAAGATTGGAGATCACGGCACCAACCCCATTCAACAGGCCATTTGCGAAACCGAAGATACCTTGCCTTGAAAACAAAAGGAAACACGCTATGAAGAAAGTGAAATATAGAAAATAAGAAAAGCTGGGAAGACCAGAGTTGTGTACCTGTTCTATGAGGGAGAAGAGACAGGTCAAGCAATAGCTGGTTCTTGAATCTTTTGAGAAACTTAAGTTAAGAAGTTTAGGACCAGTTGCTCGTTTGAAGTAGAGCTGATAGTTTTAAAACAATTTCAAATCTTTTGACACATTGCGGATAAAAGCTATCTTTGTAAAGATAAGTGAATGATTGTTTTACCTGTGAGATGACATCTTCCAGCTCTGAGAAGGTCTCTTCAAGAAGTGAAGAATCATCTGAGAAGGAATCATTCTCCCCATAAAGCCTGAGTTCATCTACTGTCACCCCTTGTTTAATCAGTACCTGTAAAAGACCAGGAGCATCTTCCTCCAGAGCTGTCTCAATTGAGTTCCTGTAACAGGTTATTTCATAACATAAGATCACAAATGAAACAAATAGATGAAAGGATTTAACAGTGTGACTCACGTGGCGGTTTTCTTTCGCTTCGATACCCTCACAGGTTTAACGTATTCATCAGATGTACAGAAGCTAAAACCTGAGGGTGGTGGAGAACTAGGAGGAGCTTCATGATGCCTTGAACCATGAGAAGACCGAAGCTTTAACCGATCAATTAGTTTCATATGGTCTATCTCATCTTCATCCAATTCACTAGCCTCGTCTTTCACAAAGCTAGCAGGACTCGGAGCAGATGTGCAACGAGTCAAGCGAGAGATCAAATTCACAAAATCTATCTCGTCTTCCTCACGTGTTTCCACCTCTCTTTTGACCTGCACTTGCTCTGAGGTAACAGGATCTGGTTCTTCATTGTTATCCATGGAGGAATCATCTAAAGGCTCACATACATCTTGATTCAACTGCATCTCACTCACGTTCAAAGGACGTGGATTCCTTTTGACTCTCTTTACACTATCTCTCTGCTTTTCTGTTACAGCTGCATAACAGGTACTACTTAATGGAGAGTGTTCGTAATCACTATGCAAACTGGCTTCAGGTGACAACTCAAAAGACCTTTTGTTAGCAATAGGAATATCATTCTCTTGAACTCCACTAAGCTGGCTTTCAGATACTGAACCTATGCTAACTTTCTTATAGAGGAAAGAATCAATTTTCTCTAGAAAGCCGCTGAATCGGGCCGCAGAAGATGAAGCTATCCCATTTTTGCATGAATTCTCGGCTTTTATTTTGAAAAGATCGGTTTCATGGCAATCTTTAGTATTATCCTGCACTTGTAATAGTTATCCCTATTAGATCCCACACAAGAATATTACAAAATCTGGAGGAACTCGTCAGTTTGTTACCTCTAAGTTGGGTTCTGGCAACCTTAACACCATCCTGCAACAACAAGTATTGTAACCATTAGACACAAATGATCAAGAGCTTGTGAACATATATAAGTTAAAACAAAATAAAGCACCTTTCTAGTAGCAATTTGCGCCTCTCTTTAAGTGAGAGATGTTCAAGAGCATCATCACTCCCTGTGGTTTCTTCAATTTGTTCAAATCTGTTGTTACGACAAGACACTAGAAGAATGTTGTTCTGTGGTCTTGAGTTTCCAGACTCAATTAGACCCTGACTGCAACCAATGCTAGTAGATTCCGGAGTTTGAGTGTTTACAGATTCTGGAGCATCACAGTTTGGCACTACTGCGCCCTGGAGAAACTACAGAATCAGTTCTCTAAACTTAATAGCAACAATGTAACAAAAGGTTTCTTCATCCAAACTTACCAGCTCATCAAAGCAATCCTCTTCCCTTTTCACTACACTGTCAACATTCGATCTACAATACAGATGAAGACAAAGAAAAAATAAGTAAAAGTAAAAGTAAAGTGAATTGATACAGAGGTAAACGATAGAGAGCACTCACGCAGCGTTAGGCTGCAACAAACTCCGCCGTGTCGTCAAGGGGAGGTGGTCTAACTCATTGAACGTAACTCCGGACTCTACCGGAGAGACGTTGATAGGCTCATGGCACATCTTATGCATCCGTATCAGAGTAACACAGAAGAGACGCACATGGAGAATGAAGAAGCTGATATAATCGAGATTTTTAAAAAAGGATGTTTTTTTTGGTGATTGGGTTAAGACAACAACAGCTTAGAAGTACGGAGATAGATGCAATAGAGAGAAACAGAAGAGGGTTTGTTGATAACGAAGAAACGAATCTCCTTAGGACATTAAAACAGAGGATAATCTCAGATTTGTCGAATCCCTTGAAACGAAGAAGAAAGAATTTTTATTGGTCATGTGAATGAACAACAACAGAGAAAACAGAAACCTAACCTCTATTCAATGAATAACTGAAAGAGAAAGGCTTTACTGATTCGTCAAGCAGTGAGTAATCATGTTTCCGTCGACAGAAACAGAGCCTAGAGAGAGAAGAAGAAGACAAAGATACAGTATTGGGCCTGTAGGCCCATTAAACTAGAAGCTAGGGCTCGTTAAAAGCGATGTTTAAAAACCCTAGAGTTTATAAATAAAAGACTTCGTCTTTAGATCTCGCCGCAAATTGTTCTTCACGAAAGTTCATTCATTCTGTTATCAAAAGATCCGATTTTTTTTTTTATTGTTGAAAGTCCGGAACTTTAGGTTACGAGATTAGCATATAAGGGAACAGATTTGCGTTAAGAGTCTGTGAGCTTTCTCATTCATGTAGCTTTAACAGAGAGATATGTTCCAATGCGAAATCAAACGTCTTTGTAATCTCTGGACATGTAGAATTTGTTTTCCACATGGATTCTATCATTTTCTCGAGATTCAACATCTTCTGTCTCGTGTTTTTAATGTTAAAGTGTCAACCTTTTTAATAAAAAAAATTGTTTTGGTTTGTGTGGCTGCTCTGTGATGATTATCTTGCTTTAACCACACTGAAAAAGATGGGTTTGAGAATGTGTTGTGGCACTTGTTGATTCTGACTAGGGAAAGGTTTGGTTTGATCTCGATGTTTACTTTATGACACCTTGATCTAAGTCGCTTTGAAGGTCTTGTCCTTCGTGGTTTAGGTTGAGGTAGAGAGTAATGTTGAGATCTTATTGATATTTTTTCCTGATTGGAATAGTTTCATGACACGTTTTCAAGCCCTCTCATGTGGACAAACTTTGGCCCTTTGTCTGAGAAGCAGCTTTCCCTTTGGTACTATTTTTTTTTAATTTGTAGTTTCTATGTTTTCGTTTGTTTCTTGTGCTGCTCTATGATGATTCTATTGCTTTAACCACACTGAAAAGAAGGGCTGAGGATTTGTTTTGGTACTTTTTGATTTAAGCTGAAGAGATGCTTCTTGAGTTCTGCATTGCTTGATGACACTTTGATCTAAGATGCTTGAAGGGGATTTTTTTTCCTTCGTGTTTTAGATCAAGGAAGAGAGCAGTGTTGAGCTTTTGTTTGACATTCTCTTTGTTTAAATCTTGAAGAACCTTTAACATCTTCTCAAGTTCTTATATGTGGAAAGCCTTTGGCCCATTATCTGAGAAGCAGCTTTCTTATTTGTTGTTTCTACCATTCGTTTTCTTTGGGTGCTCAATTTTGGTTTTAAACGATTCTGGAATCTCAGCACTAGATTTGCCTGATGACTGATTGGATTTTTAGTTTTGTAAGCATTGCATTGATGCTGTAGAAAAGCTTTGGCCCGTGTACTATTGAACCTCAAATGACTAGATGACGAACATAAAAAGTGGATTATATAAATAAAAAATTGACTGTAAAAAATTACGTGAGTAACAAATGGAAGCAATAAGATCCTTTCATTGTGAAAGGTGAAACACATCGAATATTACTCCGTTTACGCCTAATCCATATTTGCATCAGTCTCTGGTCTTAACATATGACCATCCAATTATATTTTTGCAAATGGCCTAACAGTAAAACTTAGATAACCACAACTTCAACTTCTGCATAACCGTTGTTAAGTCGAACAGTGAAGATAATATCATCTATTCAGAGGCCCATGGCAGATGTTGCTACATCAAGCTACAGATGGGCTGCATCTGTTTTAATCGCTACATAAGCTAACAGATAGGCTGTATCTGTTTGAATTGCTAGACTATTTGCCTTGATCCCTCCAAGCTATACGGCTAGGAAAATGACACATAGTTAAAATGTAGGTTTGAGGACGTTAGTTAAAATTGAATTTTGAGTAGATGATAATCTCAAAATATATTCTCAAGTGCATGTGAAAATAAAACGTTTGTTTTTGTTTAGAAAAGCAATCAATTTTACCAAATCCCCCATGTTAATATCTGTTGATTACGGTGTTAAAACGTTACCTTAAAATAGAGACGAGCTATAGTGTAAACAAAAGAGAGGGTAACTTTTGGAACTATCACTAAGTGTTTTTTTTTTTTGCACCCTTGGATTATATCTTTAATATAGCAATCTCGACGGTTAAATACTTGCCACCTGTAAACCCGAAAGAAGTTTCGGTGCACATCGCTACAGAGGATCCAAGAAACTCAAGTCTCGTGCTTGAAGGATACTGTAGCTTAAACCAAAGCGTTTTTCTTCTCCTCGTTCTGCAGTCATCTTCTCCATCAAAAGCAAAGAGACAACAAAGATGGAGAATCTAACCTTGGTTTCTTGCTCAGCTTCTTCTTCATCTCCCAAGCTCTTAATCGGATGCAACTTCACCTCCTCTCTTAAACCCCCTGTAGGGTTTTCCCGCCGGAGTCCTAAGATTCTCCTCCGTCGCTCCAAAATCTCCGCCTCCTCCGCGCAATCTCACTCTCCATCTGATAGCACTGGAGAAATTGGTTAGCTTTCACTCCCACTCGGATTGAGAATACGAAAGCTTCTCACTTTCTATAATGATTGAAATTCAAATTATAAACCCACCTCTGTGGCCAAAAAAGTTTGTGAATTTGTCTTTTTTTTAATTTGCAATTCAAACTTTTTTTTCCAGTAAAGGCCATGACTTTGTGTAATTATCTATTTTTGCAGTGGTAGTGAAACACAAGACGAAGGCTTTTGCAAGTATATTTTCTTCGAGAAGTGATAAACAGACAGCCTCTGTTGCTTCCCCTAGTGTTGCTGTGCCACCACCGTCATCTTCGTCAACCATGTAATTTTACCCCAATCATTTTCCTGCTTACTTACATGCTTGTTTTTTGGACAGTGAGCTTAGTTTGATTCTACCTTATTTTTGTGTGTGTAGAGGGTCACCACTTTTCTGGATTGGTGTTGGGGTTGGGCTATCAGCTTTGTTCTCATGGGTGCGTTTGATTTTTTCTGTTAATTTTAGTTTCTTTGTTTCTCTCTCTATTCATATTCCTTCTTGCTTTTAGTATCAAAGAATATGTACCTAATTCCTTTCTTTTTTTTTTTGTTGTGTTGTGATTACAGGTAACGTCAAACGCAAAGGTACCCAGTTACTTTGTTTAACTCTCTAATATTTTTCACAACTATGCCTCATGTTTTATTTATATTGTATAGTATCTGAAATAGTATTCATTAGATTGGTTATCTTACCAAAGCTGAACTGGTCGCATCACACGTTCTGAAACTATAGATTTAAGCATGGAAGCATTTGCTTCTCTTTTGTTTTGGCTAGTCACTTTATTCATAGATAGAACTTTTTAGATAACCAACATACCGTTATGGATTTAGTGATGCAACACATGTATTTGCACCTGTAATAGTTTTCATAACTATATTTTTTGCAATATATTTCTCAATACTTTCTCTCAGTATTCTCTTATTGGTTGTTGCTCTCTCTGGACATGTTTTTGTTTTTTGGTTATAGAAATATGCGATGCAAACAGCTATGAAGACAATGATGAACCAGATGAATACGCAAAACAGCCAGTTTAATAATCCTGGATTCCCAACAGGGGCAGGAGCAGGATCAGGATCACCTTTTCCGTTTCCATTTCCTCCTCAAACAAGCCCTACTTCCTCTCCGTTTCAATCTCAGTCCCAGTCTTCAGGGGCTACTGTTGATGTGACAGCTACAAAAGTAGATAGGCCTCCTGTGTCTAAGCCACAAACTACACCTACACCTCCTACAAAGAATATAGAAGTGGATAAGCCAAGTGTTGTTTTAGAGGAAAACAAAGCGAAGAAAGAAGAAAAGAACTACGGTAGATTCTTACCTCCTCTTGTGACCTTAAATTTCGAGCTTCTTGCTTTATTGTTTTCTAAGTTTCTAATTTGGAAGTTTCTTTAACTGTATCGTGATACAGCCTTTGAAGACGTTTCCCCTGAGGAAACCACAAAGGAAAGTCCATTTAGCAACTATGCAGAAGTCTCTGAAGCTAGTGCCCCCAAAGAAACTCGCTTATTTGACGATGTAAGTTTCTTTTTTCTTTTTCTTATGTATCTGCACAGCACACCGAGCGATGATGCAAAAAAACTGACCTGATTTGGCTAATCTGGGATGTTATTGTGTTATCCCATTTGATCTTTTGGTTAAGGTTCTGCAAAATGGAGCTGCTCCTGCCAATGGTGCCACTGCTTCAGAGGTTTTTCAATCTTTAGGTGAGTTAAAAGAATATCAGTTTTCATCACTTGCCTAGCTTGTATTCTGCATATCTCATCTTTCATGATTTTTTCTCTCCTCTGGATTATTTCGGTTTCCTTAGTTTTTAAATTGAACCCTTTGCCTATCTGTTGTTTATACAGGCGCTGGGAAAGGAGGGGCTGGTTTGTCAGTAGAAGCTTTAGAGAAAATGATGGAAGATCCAACAGTTCAGAAGATGGTTTACCCGTAACTCATCTTCCCTATCCTCCTTTGTTTAAAAATGCTTCTCTTAAGTTTATTTTCAAAACTGTTTGCTTAACATTTGGTAACATTGTGTTGTATGAATACAGACATTTGCCTGAGGAGATGAGGAACCCCGAAACTTTCAAATGTGAGTGTTTAAAGCATCCTGTTATTACTGTCCTTGTTCTCAGCATTGCTTCTGAAGGCTAAACTGTTGGAAACTTTGTAGGGATGCTTAAGAATCCTCAATACCGTCAACAGCTACAGGACATGCTGTAAGTTCCATTTTACAAGTTTATTCCTCTCCGTTGCTTTTGAGAATCTCTAAAACTAGAATTTGCTTTTTGTTTGTTTGACATGGATTTAGGAATAACATGAGTGGGAGTGGTGAATGGGACAAGAGAATGACGGAGACCTTAAAGAATTTTGACCTGAATAGTCCTGAAGTGAAGCAACAATTCGGTAACCAAATCATCCCACCTATCAATTGCTACAAAGTGTTATACTATTCTATGGTTGTGGCATAGGTTTAAAACACTGATGAATTTGAAACGATGTTTTCAGATCAAATAGGACTGACTCCAGAAGAAGTCATCTCTAAGATTATGGAGAATCCTGATGTTGCAATGGCATTCCAGAATCCTAGAGTCCAAGCAGCATTAATGGAAGTACGTTTTCTTTCTTCACTAAATATATACTTTGACATGATTTCTAAATCAATTCGATTGTTGTTGTTGTTGCAGTGCTCAGAGAACCCGATGAACATCATGAAGTACCAAAACGACAAAGAGGTAAAACACTCGATCGTATTTAAGTTGTGCATTGAAAACATGTCAAGGCAATGACATTTGTAAGAATTTTACGGTTGCAGGTAATGGATGTGTTCAACAAGATATCGCAGCTCTTCCCAGGAATGACGGGTTGAAAAGGCTCGCTGATCACCTCTTTTGGTTTTATGACTTCTATCTTATTGGATCAGAGGTTCATGTCTTTCTTTAGCTTTGTAGGAGTGAGAAGGAAAAAAAAAACATGTTTTGTTTTGTTAACAAAATTGGTTCAGTTTTGCTCAGATCAGAGAAGATCAATTGTTGTATAACCGTATTTTATCCATCTACATCTCTATATATCGAATAACGGGTTTGTACCTTGTACCTTTGTAAACGCAACCGCGAATTTGAATCGTGTAACACCTTTTTTTGGTGGATTTTGGTTTTGAGAAAGCTTAGCAGCCTCGAAAGAAGCTATGAACAAAGGTTATAGATAGAAACAGTTGTCGTGGCTCTCGAGGCAAACAAGAAGCGAGATGATGATGATGATAGTGCACAGGACTATAAATGTGGTCCTAGTTGAACAGATGTAGAAGCTTGATAGTGACATGAGTTGCTGTTTTGTAATTTTACGAGACCTTTTTTTAGTATCATGTGATTAAGGTAGCGAGAAACTTAAAAAAAAAAAAAGGCTATGAAATTGCTGCTGCTTCTTCTTCTTGTACTTATGGTCTTGAATCCACATGCAAACTCGGGATCCATTGTCAAGTACCTTCCTGGTTTTGAAGGTCCTCTTCCTTTTGAGCTTGAAACCGGGTTTGTTTCTTTTATTTCTTTTTCATGTAATCTTCATATGTTTGAAATAAAAATCATATATTAGATCAATTGTTTGTGGCATCAAAGGTATATCGGTGTGGGTAAAGAAGAGCAACTGCAATTATTTTATTACTTCATTAAATCTGAGAGGAATCCAAAAGAAGATCCTCTTCTTCTCTGGTTAACTGGAGGACCTGGTTGCTCTGCTGTCTCCGCTCTTCTGTTTGAGAATGGTAACGAAAACATTATTTCGTTTTTATTTAACACATCATGCATGAGGACTTGGTTGCTCTTCTAATGAGGCTTAAACCCATGTAAATAACATCCAGGCATGCATTTCTTTTTTATTTTAACACTCTCATATGCTTAACCATATATACATTTTATTTTCTAATGAAGAAACTTTTCGCTAATATAATAGGGCCTGTTAAATTCAGAGTTGAGGGTTACAATGGAGGTACTCCCACTTTGCTTTCTACTACATATTCGTGGACAAAGGTATGGCTTGTCGTTTTTCAATATTCTTGATTATATACAATCTTTATATATAAAAAGTATTGGATCATTGTTTATTTGGTTGATAGATTGGATTACTGTTTCTTAGATTGCAAGCATAATATACTTGGACCAGCCTGTTGGTACTGGCTTCTCCTACTCAAAAACTCAACTTCTTGATACGCCAAGTGACTCAGGAGAAGCTAAGCGGATCCACGAGTTTCTTCTCAAGGTGAACAAAAAACAACACTTAAGTGTCTTTTGAAGCATTTATCGTAATCTATATATAGACACATTTAAAGTGTTTACTCTTTCGTAACACAGTGGCTAGATAAGCATATAGAGTTTATCTCTAATCCCTTTTATGTCACTGGAAATTCTTATGCTGGTAAGGTTATTCCGGCCACTGTTCAAGAAATCTCCAAAGGTCCAAAGTTAATCTCAAATCTTTCTGATTCAATTTAATTATTTTTATTTTCCATTTTATTACATACTCTTGATGACGATGGTGCAGGAAATGACCTTGGATTCAAACCTCAAATAAATCTCCAGGTTCTATTTGTATTTGAGTGCTTCTTATATATATCTAAATACAAATTGTGAGGGAAATTTGCGATGGAAAACATATACTACAAACCCTTACTAAAAAAACCTATATTATAAATTTTTCAGTCGAGCGTTAACATTCAAGTTACAATGCTCTCTTCTCTAAAAAATAGGGTTATGTGATTGGAAACCCGACGACAGATCAGGAGTTTGATTATAACCATCGTGTTCCATTTGCTCATGGAATGGCTCTAATCTCTGACGAACTCTACGAAGTATAACTTTGAACATGTTTAACTCTAATATTATGTTACACGTTGTTTTTACAAACCATAATGAAGAAAACATAATGGTCAGTTCGAAAACTAATCTTTTTCCTTCTTTTTTGGCAGTCATTGAAGAAAACTTGTAACGGGAACTATGAAAAGGTGGATCCTGGTAACATAGAATGCTTGCAATTCGTTGAAGAATACCACGAGGTATAGAATTAATTCTCCTTAATTAGCAATAAAAATAAAAATAATAAGCCGTATATAGTATCGCATATAGTATTAGAGAACATAGATTCAGATGAAATTAATCGTATTCAATCGCGTTCCACTTTAAAAATCGGATATTTACATGTTATATACTCTACTCTAAACGTAACTAAACCATTAATCTAAAATACATGTACAATTGAAACCAACTCTATAACCAACTATTCAAATATCAACAGTTAACATATAGAGTATATTAGTATTACTAGAAAGTAGAAACATATATAAATTAATATTATGATATTCTCAGTATTTCATTTTCCTGAGGCACCGGACTCAATGATGATCACATTTAACTATTCGAACATTTTGTTGTTATTTGCAGTGCATTGCTGGCATATACTTGGGACATGTACTAGCACCAATATGCGCGGTTGCAGCTCCGGGACTTTTCTGGCCAAAGCATGTCCTAAAAAGAGACCTGAGAGAAACTCTCCCTACAAATTTTTCGGTTTCGTTTCCCAACTGCATTGTAAACAATCCATCTCCTTGTTCTTTGTATGTGCTTTTTCATCGTATAATTTAGATGGATGATGAACAAATGAATCACTAATCTTGTAGGCTTACTCAGAGTTGCAAGCTTCCATGTGGGCTAATGACGAGAGCGTGCAGAAAGCACTTCATGTAGCAAAGGTAATTGCATCATCATATTCTTCATTCATTATATTCATTAACATCTTATTAATGACAATGCTGTAATGCTAAACAAACAAATATCAAACACTATAAGGTTTATTATCTATATATGTTATGGATTGTAGGGAAGTATAGGAAAGTGGATACGTTGTTCTTCTGAGGATAAGCCTTATAATAAAGACATTAAAAGCAGTGTACCATACCATCTGAATAACAGTATCAAAGGCTACCCATCCCTCATTTTCAGGTCGGATTTAAAACTATTGCTTCTCCATATTTTTTAAGAAATTTCTTTTTTTCAATACAAAATCAAGATAGTTTATACAGAATTATGATGAGGTTTGTTTTCATTTTGGTGACTAGCGGTGATCACGACATGACAATTCCTTTCACTGCGACACAAACGTGGATAAGATCTCTTAACTATTCAATCATTGACAAGTGGAGACCATGGATGATACACAATCAAGTGACTGGATACACTAAGACGTATGCCAATAAAATGACATTTGCTACCGTCAAAGTAAGTCTTCACTTTTACATTGAACACAAATTGTTGCAACGTATGAACAAGATATCAATGAAGGTTAATTGATTATATATTTTACAGGGAGGTGGGCACACGTCTAAATTTAAACCAGAAGAAAGCTTTATCATGTTTCAGAGGTGGATAAGTGGTCAACCTTTATAAAATTCCTTCTTAGCATTATTATGTCATGTTATAAATGTCATTGGTGTTATAACATCTTGCTATTTAGTACTGTCGAGTTTAAAATTTTCAATGCAGTTCAGATTTGGGTTAAATCTCATTATGATATACCTATATTAAATTTTCAAAACCCAAAGTAAACAGTATAGTTTTCAAGTGACTGTGACCTGATTTCCAGGACAAATTATAATACTACATTGAAAAAATAATTTATCTCGTCAATTTATCTTGTGTGGACTAGGTAAATTGACAAAATAAATGATTTTTTTCAATGGCTCTGAGTTTTGAACATTAGAAAATTTAGGTTTCGCGAAAGAGAAGATGATTTAAATGCTTACAGATGTAAAACAACATCATTTCATTAATGTTTAATCAATTTTCAAAACGACATCGTTTATCGAGTTAATAGATGTACATGTTAAACAAAACTTATCAGGTTTCTAAAATGATCTAATCAACAAAAAATTATTGTTAAAATGACTAATATTTGAAAGTTACAGTATTTTTTTGGTTTAAATATGAGTTCAAGTTTTTTTTGGATATAATTTGTTTTCTCAGTTTTTAAGTGAGCGTGACTGAATTTCCAGGATAAATTCCGAAACTTTCATAGTAATTAATCCCATGGTAATATATAGGACAAATAAACCGAACCCAAAAATCCGAACCGAACCTGATCCGATGAAAATGAGTCCAAACCGATCCGAAGCCGACATAAATACCAAACAGATCTTGTTTTATGGTATTTTGGATTATGTGTATTATCTGAACCTGAACTTAAATGAATATCCGATAGAATCCGAAACATTCAAAATCCCAAATAGAAACTTGTACCAAAAGTGATCTCAATTCCCGATATATATCCAAAATACACTAAAATATTATCAAACATCTAAAATAATTATATATTACACGAGGATTGATGATTGAAACTTGAAAGTGACGGATGAGGCTTGAAATTTTTAGATTTTGGTTTTGTTTTCATTGAATAATTTTTTTATTTCATGATAATTTAGTTTTTTTTTATGCTTTCATTTATTGGTTTTCTTTCTATCAATACATATGTTTTCCTTTCGTTTGATTTTAAATGATCATGTTTGATGTTTTTGTCTTATTTTTGAATCGATTGTACTTATGTTTCGATCACAAATTAGGTACAAATCAAGTGCTTAGAAACCGAATAACAGATTTTACTTATGTTTTGGTTACAAAATATGTATAAAACAAGTACTTTAAAACCAAATGGCCGACTGGGACCTGAACCCGAAAGTACATTGGATTGTACTTGGTCCTTGAAGATTTACTAACCCGATAATAGAGTTCGAACCGGTCCCAAACCGAGCTTTCATATAATCTGAATGGGACAGATCTTTATAAATCTAAAAAATCAAGACTCGATTGGACAAAACCGAAACCCGATTGAGACCCCAAACTCCCATGCCTAGCAATATACGTAAAAGTGTATGAAATGACAATATAGCAACAGTTGTGGGCCTGTAATGCTACTTTGGGCTGTTAATGAAATATTGACAGAAAGCAATAGTTGTGGGCCAATAAAGCAAAGACTCCTGAGAAATGAGAATCAATCTGACACGGATTGGTTTAAAACAATTTGGTTCAGTTGATAAACCGAACCGGTGAATCCTTCGCCGGTTAGGTGTTGAGGTTTAACCACTTTTCTCCTGGGAGAGAGATTGAGAAACGAAAGCTCAAAGCTTTCACCACCATGAGGAGATCGATCTCTTCCAAAGCCAAGTCCTTTCTCCATCGAAACCTCCCGGAGAAAGCTAACCCACCGTCGCACCCACTTCTCAATTCACGACGAGCTTACACTAGCAGTAGCAACAACAACACAGATTACAAAGAGACATTACGAAACAAGCTTCGCCACATGAACCTAGACGACTCCCTCGAACTCTTCTTCCACATGATCCAATCTCATCCCCTTCCTTCAATCGCCGACTTCAGCAGGCTGCTAACTGCAATCTCCAAGCTAAACCGCCACGACGTCGTGATCCACCTCTACGAGCAGATGGAGATCCTCGGCGTCCCTCACAACCTCTACACCTACAACATTCTCGTAAATTGTCTCTGCCGCTGCTCGAAACTCTCTCAAGCTTTATCCTTTCTAGCGAAAATGATCAAGCTTGGGCACACCCCGAGCGTCGTCACGTTCGGGTCCCTCCTCGGCGGGCTCTGCCGCGGCGGGAGGGTGAGCGAGGCGCTGCGTTTGTTTGGTAAGATGGTGGAGATTGGGGTTAGACCTAATGTGGTTATCTACAACATTGTGATCGATGGGCTTTGTAAGAGCCGCCACGTGGATAAAGCTTTGGACTTTTTTAATCAAATGGAGGTTGTTAGACCTGATGTAGTTACATACAACTCTCTTATCTCTGGACTTTGTAACGCGAGTAGATGGGGTGAGGCTTTAAAGATGGTGAGGTGTATGAGTGAGAGTGGTCTTAGCCCTGACGTGTTTACTTTCAACGCGTTGATTGACGCTTGTGTGAAAAGAGGGAGTCTTTCAGAGGCTGAGGAGCTTTACGAGGAGATGGTTAGAAGGTCTCTGGAGCCTGATGTTGTGACTTACAGTTTGCTTATCGATGGGCTTTGTGTGTGTAGTCGGTTAGATGAAGCGGAGCGGATGTTTGAGTATATGGTTAGCAGACGCTGCTTCCCTGATGTGGTGACTTATAGTATTCTCATTAACGGGTTTTGCAAGTCTAGGAAGGTTGATTATGGGATGAAGCTCTTCTGCGAGATGTCTCGGAGAGGGGTTGTTAGGAATGTGGTGACTTATACTATTCTTATCCAGGGGTATTGTTTAGCTGGGAAGGTTAATGTGGCTGAAGAGATTTTTAAAAGGATGGTTGTTTCTGGTGTGTCTCCTAATATTGTGACTTACAATGTTTTGTTGCATGGTTTGTGTGATAATGGGAAGGTGGAGAAAGCGTTGGTGATGTTGGAGGGTATGGAGAAGAGTGGGATGGAGGGTGATATAGTTACGTATAATATCATTATCCGTGGGATGTGTAAAGCTGGTGAGGTTGCAGAGGCTTGGGGTTTGTATTGTAGCCTTAATCTCAAGGGACTTGTGCCTGATATTTGGACATACACTACGATGATGTTGGGGTTGTATAAGAAGGGCTTACGGCGTGAGGCTGATGCGTTGTTTAGGAAGATGAAAGAAGATGGGATCTTACCAAATGAATGTTGTGTGTAGTGAAGCTTTAGTTTAGGACTAAGTGAATCATCTAACTCAGGGGAGCTTGCAAGATTAAGTCAGGCTCCTTCCTGTGAGATGCTTGCCCCTGGAAAGATCAGGCAGATCTTTCGAAGCCGAGGTTGGGATACTCTGAGATGAGCTAACACATGTTCATATTTATTAGGAGAAACCATAGAGATCCCAGGGGACTTGGGACTTATAGACGGCAGAGACTACAGAATCAAAGCTCACATCATATCTGTATCATGTGTCTCTCTTAGAGGATGTTTTCCATTGGAATGAGAAACTCAGGTCTCTCAAAACCACGTTGAGGTTTCATGAGAAGAGCTGAACCTATCGGACGGGGCCATGTTATTAGTCGCTGACTGAAAGTTGAAAATTGTACATTACATTCTTTCTTATACTGTACACCAATCAATGTTTTGAGTGTCTGTATCAATTTTTGGTATGCAAAGTTCTTGTACCATTTTTTTTTGGCAAATGTCTGAGCGTGTTCAGATATGAGAAAATAACAGAAAGTGTATGTCAAATCAGATGAAAAGACGAGCTTCAATTAGTTAAAAACTGCTTCGAAGCCTGCATATAAATCTTTGAGACAGAAGCTTCAATCCATTGATTGTATTATTCTCTTTCGCGTCTCAAGCCTCATAAATAGTATGTCTTTATGTAAAGCTCTCTAAATAGTTTACTACAAGACCTGAATCATCACCACTGTATGAATTAAAACCAGAAACAATATACGCTTCTCTAACTCTATATAGATTCAGAAACAATACAACATCTAACTAAAGCATTTCAATATGTCATCATTGCTCTGCCCTACGGCTTCAGTATTGTACATCACAAACACACCGTGTTAAAGGCCGGTGAGATGGGAAAGTGTGTGAGAATCTTGACACAGTTTATAGCGCTCTCCTCTAACTTCTGCCTTCAGTTTATCCAGAATCCTGTGAAGGTAATGGGGAATTTTCTTGGTGATTCAGAAATGGATCCAAGCGGCAAGAAGAGATGAATAAAGAACACCAACCTTGCTAGTCTGTTGGTTTGTTGGTGGTCTCAGACAATTGATGTGTCCTGCAGAAGGTTTTAGCGATGAATACGAGCTAGAATATATATACAGTTTCGTGATAAGGTATATAAGGATTTGAAATTGTGGAGAAAGAAAACTGAAAGTCTTGAGAGGTTACCATGGTGCTAAGGATTGGCTGATGCCAAGGCCATTGCAAGTGAGTATCATTCCCTTAAATCTGGCTAGATATTCCTGTATAAAGAAAGCATTGGGGGTATCTCCACAAATACCATGTTTTTAAAGAAGATTTCTACAATCCCAAGAAAATATGTTAACACACCCGTAAAGTATACTTGTGAATCTCATAAATGCCGGTTAAATCGTACTCAAAACGTGCAGCGGGATCAATCAGCACTGCCAAAGAGAAAGAAGAAGCTATTATGTAACATTAGCAAATTAATTAATTCAAGACATGACAAGCACATTGTTTCCTATCATATTCTCAAGTGTCGACAGAAACATAAGCCAGATTTAAGGTGATGAAGACAAACAAAAATGCTGTGTAATCTTAAGGAAACAAGCTCACAGAGAGGCAGAGATGGAGAGGTAACTAAAACTATCTGAGGACTTAACCTATATAGAGTTGTACTCGTACCGAATACTTAAACAGAACCATAAAGGTCAAGAAGCTTAAATGGATAAAGCTGAATGCTTTAGTAATTTATTCTCTCATTGCCAAAATTTGGTTCTTCCTCTACATAAAACGTCTATCTTCATTCTACACTATTCCATGTTTTTTAACAAATCTCTCCTCTCCTTCTCTTCTCCATCATGAATTATTTCTTTGTAGACCAATTGAAAAAAGCAAATACACAGCTCGCTGAAGCTTGTCACTACCCTAGGGGACTAAGATGGGTTATTATCTTTTTATGTTCAGATGATGCAGGGTATGCAAAAGAGACTAACCGTTATAAGCTTCATTTATCTCTATGAATCTCTCTTTAGCTGCAGTATCGCCTTTGTGCTTATCAGGATGCCACTTCTGTCGATGGAACCACAAAAAAAAAAAAGAGAACATTCTCAGCAAAAAAAAAAAATAATAATAATTTTCTTCAATCTAGAAACACCAAGATTCAATCTCAAAGCAAGAAGAGTCTTGGAATGTTTACTAACCAAAGCAAGCTTGCGATAACTGAGTCTGATCAATTCCTCAGTTGCGTCGTAATCAACTTCTAGAATCTTATAGTAATCCTTCAACACATAAACAAAGAGTCACAAGTTTCCATATCAAATGAAAACATGCAAACATAATCATCTTCCAGAATTTCCAAATAAAGAATCCAAAAAGACCACCTTGGGAGGGGGAGACTTATCATGGTCTTCCATCTGACACGAACAAATGAAGAATCTCTTCGCACGTCATCAAACAGAAACCCTCCAAGACTCTAAAAAGTGAAAGGTGTCTCTTTTTCCTTTTCAACAAAATCAAGACCGAAACTTTTCTGAGAAAAAGGAAGGAATCTTATGCTTATCTTTGTGTGTCTGAATTTGGATGTAGAAAGGTTTTGCCTTTATTGTTTTTGCGGTTTGGCCTTTGGGGTTCTGTTTTGGTTGTGTGACGACGCGACCGCCCAATGTTTTATCCATCTCTCTTGTCTTTTTCCTTTTATTTTTTTTTTGGTTTATTTTCATAAAAATAAAAGATGCATCATAAACTAGTAACTACATGTATAATCCTGCGTTGAATTGAGTTAAACCAAATTAAAATTCACTAAAACAAAAAGACTGTATATTTTTCCACTTTGCACGAGTTCTAACTGAAGCACAGCAGCAACATATAAGAAGAAGAAGCACAACAGATCAATTACGAATGGAAAAAAAAACAGAGAAGAAGCAAAAGTGTTTTGTGTTCTTTTCAAGTAGTAGCTTCAACTTCTGGATCAGTTTCGACCGGGGAAGAAGTCTTCTTTGCTCGACCTCTTAAACGCGAAGAGACATTGTCAATAGCTGAGTTAAGCTGTCCGATTTTCTCGTTCAAGGTCTCCCTTGTTTTCTCTAAACCTTCATCGTAGTAACTTGGTTGATCTGGCTTCTTGAAACCATACTCATCTTCTTCACTCATTATCGATCTTCGTATCTGAGGCACCCACCGAGAAAAACAAAATCATTAGGTTATGAGAATGATATAAAGATCATCCAAAGCTCCAAGAACCACCAATCAGACTATGAAACAGTCATGAGGATAAAAATCTCAATAAACTCGTCATCATTCATTCCAATAGAGTTTCATACAAAAAAAAACTATTCAAGTAGTAACACACTCCACAAACTCTGAACATGAAAGACAAAGTGACATTAAAAGAGAGAAATTGACCTGTGGAGCAAAGATGTAAGCGGCAGCGCCGAACAAAGCACCACCAAGAAGAAAACCAGCAACGAAATCACCACCACCACTTCCTCTCCTACTCCTGAATAAATCATCATTAGGAGAGTCAAGTTTCAACCTTTTTTGAAGTCCAGTATTCACGACAAGAGAATATAGATAACTTACCCATACTCTGCAGAAACTGAAAACTTGCGACTCCGGTTTGATCTCTTCTGGATACTCAATGCAGAGGTTTTACAAATCGAATTGAGCTTTGCGGTAGACAACCCATTTGCCTTGACATAATGAGATTGAGACACACCTGTAAATGAATGAAGAGGCTTTTGCTAAATATAAATCCTCTAAAAAAAACTTGCTTACAAATAAAAATGCAATTTTTTTCTATAAAAAAAGAGAACTTGCTATCATCTCAGATGATACCGCTGATAATACATGAGAACATCAACAGACACACATCCTCGAAGATTCATTTAACCGTAAACAAACAATTTGTGGATCTCAGATTGGAAGTAAAATAGCTAGAGAGAAATTACGAGGATCGGGATGAAGTGAGAAGGGATAGATTACCTGACAGAGAAAGATTAGCAACACAGGAGGACGCCATTGGAAATGTAAAACACGAAGAGATCTGATCTAACGAACACTCGGAAGACGAAGAAGGAGAATAATATGCTGCTGACACGTTTTGGATTATCTTGTATATATGCGAATTTACTTAAGCACCCTTCCCTCTTTAAGTAATAGCACTCACTAATGTGATAAGAGAGGAGGGATTCAGAAAACATTTTTGTTATTCTATAGTTTTGAACCAATAATTATTAGTAAAATAAACATTCGGTTCTTCCAATCACCATTTTTATATACAAAACCTGTGATTTGTATCTCGTTGTAGTCTTGTAAAAGAACTAAAAGGGACACTCATAAACAAATATATAAACTTACGATAAAACTCTTTTTTTCTTTTTTTTTTATCTGGGAAGGTCTCTGAACAGGAACAATGGAGTCTTATCAGCATTCTTCCTCTCCTCTCCCGTTAACGACAGTGATAACGACAGAGAAGCTGAGACGTCCATGTCTTCATCTTCTTCCTTCTCTTTTCCTTTACTACTATGATGACTACTACTTTGTTCTCCTCCAGAGTTGCTTCTTCCGGCTAAGAAAGGCAATAGTCCCATTGTCCCTTCTTCTTCTTGCCTTGTTTCTTCACCTCCTAATGCCAGCTCCAGATCCGGGACTGTACCTATTAATCTCCCACTCTGCTTGTTGTTGTTATTGCCAAGTGGAATGAGATCATCGACTAGTTCCATGTCTTCTTCTTCTTCTTCTTCTCTTTCTGCATTCAAGTCCAAAGGGAATACCACTTTGGGACTCTTCTTCATCATCCCTGAATCATTACCAAATGGATCCTGTGAAAAGCTGCTGCTGCTGCTTTCGTTTTCTGTCTTTAGCTTTTTATTAGGAGATCCTTCGCTTAAACGTTCATTACTGAGCTCCACTTTCTGGTTTTCCGTGGCAGGTCTTGTCACTTCCCAAAGTGGACGCTTCCTCTGACTAGCCTGACTATAGTTGTTGTCTTGGCCATGGGGCGGAATCTCTGAGTCTATGACAGTCGTGTGCACATCCTTTCTACCATCTGATTCTTGCTCTTCTCTGTGCTGCTGAACCTTCTTCACTAGACTATCTCCAGAGTTTGATCCATTAGCTTGGCAAGTAATATGATTCGCACCTGGTTCTTCCTCCTTGGGAGCAATTTCCTCCTGTATTAAGAAACCCGATAAAATTAAGAAATGAAATTGGCCTACTACGAGTTCAGATAGATGGAGAAAATGTATTCAAGGACTAAGAAAACAACCAACCTTTGTGTTCGATGATCGCTCAATAGAGGATTCTTTGTCACTTGGATTCTCATGGCTAGATACATCTATCCTATTTTGAGTTTCATTTATGTTGCGTGGGCTCTCACGCAGAGGAGACGCTTTCTCCAAACGCTTGGAAGGAGAACTCGTTTGGCAAAAGTCTTTGGTGTTTTGGTCACGCGGCAAAACATTCGAAGCAGGCAAAGATGGATTCTTCTGTGGGTTTGTACAAATCTCTTTTCTTCCTCGGAATACACCCCAAAGGAAATATAACATGTTCCAACCTGCAACTAGTAAAATTGTGAGCACTAGTAGTACTTCATACAAAAAGGTGCATATTGTTCCGAGCAGATGATTTAAATCATTAATGCTACTTTCTAGAAACTAATCAGACAGTACTGCAGTGTGACTAAAGAGTCATATCGGTTCCTTGATTGGATAATAGTGATCTACTAAAATTTCTAACCAAGCGAGCAACCTGAACAACAACTAGTTCTTAAAGAAAAGTAATAAAAGAGAAACCGAGCTAAAAAAGGGAGAAAACAAGGTTTGAATAGTCGATCAAATTATCATCGGGTCCATCATGTAAAAATGTGTAGGAGTTTTGGTAAGCATTCTTACGCTGGCAATTTGGAGGAAGCTGGTTGGATGCAAAAACCAAAAGCTCAACATAATCGAGGTTTCCTTTCAGGGCTAAATCTTTCTTCATCATGTTATCTACCAGGGGCTTGTAATTTCTCTCATAACTGTATTACACAAGCAGCAACGAAACTCTCGTCAGTAAAAGAAATATTAGATTCGAACATTTAGACCACTAAAACACAAAATAAAAGAGTAAAAAGTAATAATCATCACTGAAACCTACCTCTCAACATCCTTTGCAAAGAAGAACACAGCTATATGATCTTCTTTAGTACCTATGTCTTGAAATTGTGCAGGCCATGTACTTAGCCTAGGTACTTCATTCAAGCTAAACTTTTCTGGAAATTTATTCACCACTTCAGCAACCTTGGGTGATGCTAAGGTTGATAGATGTGCTTGCATTCCGCTATGCATAGCTGATTGTTCTCTAGCTTTCCGCACCTCCAAGTTACCTCTGAAAAAATGACGTAAAAACTTACATTTCAATGTGCATTTTATGGGATATTCTTCACAAAAAGGAAAGAAAACTTACTGCCATATAGACTCATGGTCTGGAATGGCTGAGCTTCTCAACAGAGAAAGTGGGGAGGCTAATGGCCAATCTCTCATAACAGGCTTCACAGACGGAGGATTAACTTCAAGCTCCACAGATCGTGGAGGCATCGCATCAGCACCAGAGGGTACAAGCTGCTTCCCATTTGTTACAATTGTCTGTTTGTACGGGTCAGGAGCAGGCCATGCAGTTGTATGCATCTTTGATGGCAATTGATCTCGTAAAGTTTTATCAGAATTAGAAGGCACATTAGATGCCAAAGCTGCATCACATTGCTCCAATACTCGGTTCTTGCTAAAGCTGGGCTTTTTACGAAGAGCAGCATCTACTGCTGCTCGCAACCTATTACCCTTATTTATATCCTCCCGAACAATTTTTGTGGTAGAGGGATCACTATCAGAAACGCCTGAGGTGTCACTAGACTCTGCAGTTTTGTCTCCTTTTTGAGATGAAGGTAAGCCTTTTCCACCAGCTAACAGGCTAGACCTTTGGCGCTTACCTAAGGCTTCTTTGCTTTTCTTTACTACCTCTTTAAATTCCCTGGACCGTGGCAATCCATCCTGCGAAGTTACGTTACCGTTGCTTGGAACACCCTCACCCGCACAAGATGTGGATGTCAGTTCATCCTTACAGTCAGCTTGACCTACACTTTGCTCGCGGGAATTGCCTCCTGCAAACGGAGGAGATCACATACTAAATGATTAGAAACATATACAAACAAAGTACTACCAAAGAAGTACCAATTTATTGACAAAATGAATGGACTGATACCAGAAGCAATAGGATTTTCTAGACGGTTCCGGTTTAGATTGCTAACTTGCTTCGTCAAGCTACCTCGTTTACCATCAGACTGCAAACCCTTCAAATCACGGGTACTGCTGCGTGGAGTAAGCTTCTGATCGGTGGAGGCTGCTGACGCATTAGCTTCTGCACTGCGATCTTTCAGTTGCTTTGAGCTCTTGCCTTCTTGTGAATGAACTTTCGACGCAAGGATTTTTGCTTCCGAGTCGTTTCCATTAGAACTCCCAGTGTCTGTTGTTCTACTTGACATTGATTTGCTTACAATTCCAAGACCTCCCTCCTTTATATCCACAGGAGTGTATTCTTTCCCAGTCTTCTTTCTTGGGAGAATAACATCATCCATGAGTTGCACTTTCGGTTTCGAGCTTGAAGAATTGAAGGAACTGGATTTTAAAAATGCACCTGGACAAAAAAGAAGTAGTGTTCTATCATTAGAGGTCCAAAATTATGACAAAGTAGATGAGGGAGAGTTGCGCTTAGGGAGAGCAATCCCACTATGCAGCCTACCTTTTGGAGGTTGAAGCTGTAAACCAGTAGATCGTGCACCTTCTGTGGTATAACTGAAAGATGCTTGATGACTTAGCTTTCCCCTTGGCCTGTCTAGCCCCTTCAATGATGTTTCCCGAGATAGCGGACCTATTCTGGGGAGAATAGATTTCTTGGGTGACCCAGTTGAACCCTCAACCGCCTGCCTTTTAGCATCTGGAGCTGCCTCAATCTTATCAGCATGCCTCTTTCCCGAGCTTTGTGGACTGTTGATTATCTCAGTTTCTATTTTTCTTTTAGCTTCTGCATGTTACAATTCCAAGGTCGTTAGAGATAACGGAAACAGAAAATGTGAAGCTCAAATTTTGTTTGCCAGTTCACTACACTAAGCATGTTTGGTCACATATTCAGCTTTACCTTGCTTCTGTTTTTCAGCTTCCTCACATTCTTCACAGAGCCAATCACCCTCTGGAACTTCATTGAGCATTACCCGCATGCAATAGCTAAGTAAAACAAAGAACGTATTATTAGCACAGAAGATAGACCTATCTTTTACCGATGGAAGGCGTATCAATCAAAATCGATAAATAATATCTAATTAAAATCAAATTCTACAACTAACAATGCGGCAAAATCCTGATTCAAAATTTGCCATTAGAATGTTCTTCCTTTCGAGTAAAAGAGGGGGCTTACGTGTGTTCTGCACCATCACTGCATCCGAAGCAAATAGCGAGTAGATCTTCACGACCCGCATCTCCACAGATATCACAAACTTTTACCTATTCAACCAAAAAAAAAACAAAACGTTTATCACATAAAGTTGGTGTATCACTATTTTCCAATGTGAGACAAAAACACAATACTTACATCATGTTCCACCTCAGCATCATCGCTCTCGCTCTCAGACATAACTGATGAGACCGACTCATCTGATTTATTGAAGGAAGTGCTTGTACTTGACTTCCCATCCTTCCCCTTCTGGCCAGAAGGAACAGATCCTTCAACAGACTGTTCCTCCCTGTCTTCGTTACCCCCTGGTCCCAGTTTTTCCTTGAAATTTCCCCGCTCTGAACTGATTCTGTCTTCATGGTTTGATGACGGATTACGCAAAGATTGTGATTTCACTTCATCTGAAAGAACACTAGAAGATTTGATGATTGTTGAATCTTGGTCTTTCCTAGATCTACTCAGAACAGGATCAGAAACCAGAGCTGAATCCTTGTCGACTGTCTCCTCTTGCTCTAACACATTAACTGAAGCAGACACTTTATGTTTCATCCTACTCCCAGAAGAAGATGCCTTCGAAGTCATCGCAACAACCCCGGAACCATCACATTTCCCAGAACGTCTGATCCTTTCCCTACTCTCAGCATTCTCAGAGAGAGCATCATGACCGGAACTAACAAAGTTGCTTGCCTCACTCGCAGTGTTATTCGAACCGTTGCGAGAATTCACCACAACAGAAGGCAAAAGACTGTCCTCGTTCACAGAACACTGGCTACCAGCAACTCCATGCCCATTCTCATCAGACGACTCATCCGATTTTGACCCTGTGACACCTACGTTACGATGCATGCACGAAGAACAAGGAGCAGAACAAACATTACATGTTCCAGAGTCCGCATTTGAAACGCCTCTCCGATTAATCGAACGCTTACCAGCTCTTCTATCAGCCTGCATATGATATCATAACAAAATAGAAAAATGACATGAACAGTTAAGCGAACAAAAACAACCATCAAGATCAGTGAATAACATTTCTTTAGCTAATCTCACCATTGACAGTAAAATTAATTTGCCTGACTCACAAACCAATCTCTATCGATCTCTTCCACACTGTTACACACAAACAAAAAACAAACAAAAAAATCAATCTTAAACCAAACATCATATAATGATTCATTCTTATCAGGAGATCGAGCCCATAAAACACGTAATCATAGAGATTATCTAAGGAATCTATAATTACAAAAAAAAAATTAAAATTGGGGATTAACATTACATGATCGAGGATTCAAAATCACCTCCTTTCCCCCAAATCAAGTACAAACGAAACCCTAATTTCAGGTTCCTCCGTTATCCCTCTCCAAATCCCAGCAAAACCCTAAGTTCTCGATTCGGATCCTATTTTTCTCCCTCACACCCCCAAAAAAATCTCTCTCCCCCTTCACTGTTCTAAGATTATACAAAAACAACACGAGCCAGAGATGAAAACTGTAGATATATACCTCTCAGGATCTATACGCACGCGTATACATATATATATACACCCAGTCGCGTATACAATTAATTAATTTTGTTTTTATTTGATTAAATCGCACAAGCCTAATTAAGAGATTTTTTAAACGTGGTTAAGTAATTTTACTATTCCAGAATTACGGTAACTTTTTAATTACATTTTATCTTTAATCGCCAAGATAAAAGAATCAATGTCCCTTTTTTAACTTCCTATTTATTTTTTGGATAACTTCCCTTAATTTCCACAAACAAATTTTACATGCCAACTTTTGTTTCTATCATGTCGGTTGTCGGAGAAAATTGAAAGCATATCATAACAAATTTAGGGGTGTTCAATCCGGATATCGGTTCGGTTTCGGTTCGGTTTTTTTCGGTTTTCGGTATTTCGGTTAGTAAAATATAACTACCATTCTAGATCCATATTTACTTCGGTTCGGTTCGGTTTATATACCGTCGGTTTTCGGTTTATTCGGTTTTATACCAAAAAACATAATTATTTTGTTTGAGATCATATTATATGAATTTTAGAGTCATATTGTCAACATAGTCATTTATTAAAAATATATTGCATGTTCAAATAAATGAACAAAAAAATAAAAATGCTTTTACCATCAAATAAAATAATCAAAGCTTGAAATTTTGAAAATAAAAATATGAAACAAAACAAAAACATGAATTTTTTTTTTTCACTCTTCCATATTTAGTGTTCATTAAACTCATGCTTTTTCAATTGAAAATTTTCCATTAATTATTGTCCATCAAATTATAATCTTCATATTAATTTAGTGAAGACTAAAATTAAGCAAAAAGATCAAAAAAGACTTAGAAAATAAGATATCTGAATTGCGATGTATTGTTATTTAGTTATAGTTCAAGTTTACAAATTAAGGTTTTTTATTATTATAAAATTATAGTAATAGTTATTAACACAAATTTAACTTATGTAACAAATAGATTTTCATGTATTGTTAAAAAATAGATACATATTTTCATGTTTCTACTTTTAATCGGTTTTGTTCGGTTTATTCGATTTAATCGGTTATATACCAAACCATATCTAAATCCTACGGTTTTTATAAAATTATATCCATTCGGTTTATATGGTATATACCAAAACCAAACCATATTGTCTATTTCGGTTTGGTTCGGTTCGGTACGGTTCGGTTTCACCATATTGAACAGCCCTAAAATTTATGAATACCTTTTAAATTTACATTTGATTGCATACTTGTTTTCTGGGGTTAAAACACATGCGTAGACTTGAGTCTTTGTCTAATGAGTAATGATCCTCCAACTAATCACACCTTATTATATAACGACCACCAACTCGCATAGCAAGAAAACGCATTGATTAAAATATGTGTTGAGGATTATACAAGCACAATGACAAGTGTATATACTTCAGATTTCAGTAATCGAATACAATCCCGGTCCGGTCCGATCCGGTTTAAGTTTTCAGATTTACCTTCGGTTCAAGCATTTTCCCGCCAAAAAGAGCGACACGAGCACGAGTTGCAGGAGGCGCGTCCAAACCCTAAAAGCAACCGCCACTTTCGATTGCTTCCTCCCCCCACTCTCTCTCACCCCAACGACGATCGTTCATGGCGCCTTCCACCACCGTCGTCGATCCTCCGCCATCTTCAACCACCGATTCATTCAATTCCAACGCCGCGGCAGCAGAGAATGATATTCGGGTCCACTCTCTAATCTCCCGTGCTCATACTCTTCACTGAAAGCGATAAAGATGCTCAAATTGTTTTCTGATACGTTTCTCGTTTTTTTTTTCCATGGCAGCCGTTCTTTGTCCTCCACAAGGCTTCGTCTGGGAGTAAATCAACCGCGACGGTGAAAGCCAAACGGAGGATCGAGTCACCTTCACCTAAACTCGCTAAGAAGTCTGAGATCGAAAGCGTGGAAGAGGAAGACGGCCAGTTTTTCTCAACGCTGCGCTTGAGAGTTTTCGAGACTGTTTGGTCGAAAATCGAGAATACAATCCAAGTCGGTTTTAATTTTAATTTTATCTCTATAAACTTCGTACAGTGTTAGAGTCTTTTTTAAAGCTAAATTGCATTTGTTTGGATTTATTTAATTGAAGGATGTTCTGAGAGATTCGAACTCCAAAGTGTTCAGTGGGGTGCATGATTGGATATGTGAATCATTTGAATCGGTTAGATCATCTGGAGCGTTGAGTTTATCAGAAGCTGTTCGGTCTTATCCTGTTTTATCTCAGCCTTCTTCCAAGCAGTTGTTTACTGCTTTGGTCCTCACCAGTAAGTCCCTAAAGATTAGTGTTTCCTTTGGAATTTGGATCATGTATTGATTGGTTACTAAACTTCCATAAACTTTACAAGTAACTTGTTTTGGCTATTCTTATATAGTTATCTTATATTGTGATGTCAGGGAATCTGGAAATGGTTGATGATTTAGTGACATTTGAAGATCTTGGTTTGCACTTGAAGTCTCAGGGATGTCACGTGGCTAAGCTTTCATCCATGGACTTCTCTGCCAAGAATGGCGTAGGAGGTTGCCTTAGGGGTTTGTTACGCCAGTTTGTGATGCCAACCATAGATGTTAGTAATTCTGCACAGCCTTCCATGTCATTTTGTTTTGTAGCCTTCTTGCACATTTAGTGTTTCCACTGAATCCTTTTCTTTCTTTGTAACTGCGACTTCTTACCAGGTAGCTGATGTAACCATTCTCGCATCATGGTACAGAGAAAATGGAAACCAGAAGAATCCCGTGGTTATAATTGTGGATGATACCGAGAGATGCTCTGCGCCTGTCCTGTCAGAGTTAATCCTTATATTGAGGTATTAGCATATCTTTATGCTACTATGTTAGGTTGCTCTGCTGACTGGACTATAAGGTTTTTATTTATTTCTACTTAGTCATTACCGTATCAAAAGACCCTCTCTTCCATTGTTATTTTCTCTTCAGTGAATGGGCAGTCAAAGTTCCAGTTTTTTTAATAATGGGGGTGTCCACAGCACACGATGCGCCTAGGAAGATACTATCAGCGAACGCGCTGCAGAGACTTTGTGCCACTAGGTTCACCCTGAGTTCTCCGGCCGAACGTATGGATGCAGTTCTCGAGGCTGTATTTTTAAAGCCATGTTCTGGGTTCACAGTTAGCCATAAGGTGGCGCTTTGTATGAGAAGTTACTTTTTGTGTCAAGATGGAACACTGACATCATTTGTTAAAACTCTCAAGGTGCCCAGCTCTATCCTATATGTTATATTAGGTTTCAACTTATTTCCGGTTGCTAACTCTTTGTTGTTCATTTGGCTATACATTCTTATGCCAGATAGCTTGTCTTCAGCATTTCTCATTAGAGCCTTTGAGCATCATGCTCGAGCACTTTTGTCAAGATAATCAGGTATGCTTGATGCACCTGTCCACCACGTCCATTTTTTGTTTATTTGTTTGTTAACAGCCCTCAACTTCCTCAGATATAATATATACTTTGGTTAAGTCGGTCCTGCCATATCTATATTAGCGTAGTTGATAGTTAAGAACTTTAGTTCATGTTTTGAATATTAAGAATCTATGGATAGTTCAAAGACCCTACGTTCTTCATTAGAAACGAATGAGGATCTTTAATTGTAGATTTCACATCCCTTTATTTGGCATCTAGAGTTCCGTAGATGTTTTTCCAAGTTACCCATAATAAAAGCGCAACTAGCTTTTTTCTAAGGCGGCTTTTTTCCCCTGTGAAGCTGCCAGGTGAAGGTACTGGGCTTTTGACAGAAGCAACAATGAAGCATGCTTTTGACTTGCCATCTGTGACGAGGTACCCTAGAGAATTATTCTGTTATTGTTTTATTCCTGGTCGTATGTTGGAAGAATTGTTGAGCAATTACTGGTGTTGGACTTATATGGCATCCTTGTTGGAGCTTCTGTATAGAAAATTGGATGTACTAATTTCTGCTCATAATCATTTGCCTAGGAATAAAATTACTCGGAGTACTTGTGAAATGCTGCCTCAATTTTTGTTGGACTTGCAAAGAATGCCTAATCCTTGGAACATAGTAGTCTTGGTGAGTTGACTCTCTTTTTATACGTTTCATGATCATAGGAAGAGCTACTTAATAGTCTTACATGAGTAAATTCTTTGTATACTTTTTGCAGTGCATATACGAAGCTGGGAAATTTGATAAACTTCGATTGCTAGACATATTCTGTGAGACACTTGACCCAGAAGCACGTTACTTGAAATACTTTTCACCTTCAGCAATTCTCAACAGTCAGAGTCACGTTTCAGGACGTAATAGTGTTATCAGACGGGTTCTGCGTAAGCTTAGGTGAGTTGTGCTGTAATAGTATTCTTTTAAACTTATGAACCGCTAGTTTGTCTTCTGTTCAGATGGCATCTTTGTCTACTTATTTTCTGTTGCCAAATTTGTTTGACAAGATTTTAAGGATTAGTTTTGTAAATCATGTCGATCAGTTTCTAAGTTTCTGTGGTCTCGAGTTAGTAAGCCTGAAACTGATTGTGTCGTTGAGAGCGTGTGTTATCTATCTCTACAAGGCTTTCCTCAAAAGTACTGAAGCTCTTTGAATTCAAAAAAATTCTTCAGGGATCTTTCTCCTGCACAGTTGACTAGCTTGTTAAAAAGCTGGGAAAGTCTGACTGCGGAATTCAGTGAGGTAATCATTAACTAAAATTTATCAAGTCTTTACCCTTGCTCTTGACTTGCATATTCTGTATGAGATTTTAACTTCATTTGTCCTCAAAGACATTATTTCGTTTTCTTGTTAGTGTCTCTTTCACTTCCTTTGAGCTAGAGCATCTCAATCTGTCTTCAAATTTCTAATATCCCTGTGCAGAGGATTTTCATCTTGTAATCTGTTTGTTGCTTGAATTAGAGATATCACATAAATGATTGTGAAAGATGAGTGCAACACTCGGGATCATTTTGAATATCTGAAAGATGTTTCTTGTTTGTCTGTTTTTTGCTGTTAGATCAATGAAAAAGTAATGGAATTGCATCCGTTCATGAGAAATGTGGAAGCAGCTGGTCAGAGACCAGGACTACCTACCAGCCCAAAGTAAATCTCTGAATATTGCTGTCTATTTAATATAAACACCATATATGAGTTCAGAGAATTTGTCATTTTTCCATTTCCGGCTTTTCTCTAGTAGATCTGTTTGGAAAGTTAATGTCTTACTCAGCCGATATGTAATATTTTTGATATACATAAGTTCCTCTAGTGGATAGTTTCTGTTGTTCATCGCAGTAACCTTGTACACTGAATAAATAAAAGTTTCACTTTGATGTGACAGAAAACATGCATCCCGAAGCCACTCGAAGCTTGAAAAGGAGCTTAAAGCCATGACTGACAAGATTTCGGCAGTTATAGAATTCATGCTAAGGTGAACTTTACTTTTTGACAAAGTCTTTCTACCTCTGAGGAAACAACTTGATTGTCGCCTAAGATGTTCTGTACGCGTAATCGTTTTACTTTCTCTTGATTTGACTGCCATAATTGAAAATGTTGTCACCTAAGCTATTTTTGCATGCGTCTTCTGAACTAAAGACTTTTTGTATGGACAGGGAATATATGAAGCCAGTTGAGACTGTTCCTTTCAATGAAATTTTATGTTTCAAGAATGTTGATAAACTTCAATCTGTAAGTCTTCAGCATTCTAATCCCTCTTGGATTCACTTATACTTCCATAACTTGAAAGTTTTTGTAATAGTTAATAGTTACTATATGCTGCTCTTGTTGCATCATTCTCATCAACTTAAAGCAAACCAGTTACAGGATCTCTTAAGACTTTATAAATGGTTTTCTTTCTCTCTTTTCCCCCCTTGATCTGATGTTTATAATCTGATTTAGGCTTTGCTTGGAGACCCGAGAGGCAGGATCCAATCAGATCTACTGGAATCTCACAGTATTCTCAACTGTAGTTGCTGCAGCCAAAGAGGCACAACTCTATTGCCGTCCATGCACGATACATCGATTTTGTGAGTCTTCCCTTACTTCATTACATGTGCTCACATTGTCTTTCTTTCGATATTACTCTCTCTAAACACAAACCATCTTCAAAGCACATATACACATGAACACATACCCTACTTGTTTTTTCTTTGTATCAATGTGTCTTACAAGGAAGATTATATAGGTACACACTGGCGCAAGAGCACGCTGATGTTATTAACCTCCATGATTGGTACCAATCTTTCAAGACGATACTTATACCACGGAATAGCAAAGCAAAATCAAAATCAAAGACAACTTCAAAATCGAAGAAACGGAAAGAAAGATGCGAAGAGCCAGAACCACCTGCTGAAGCTTCAATTCAGTATCCTTTTTTGGTATTCTAATTGTCTTTTGAAACGAAGCTGACTAATGGTTAATTTAAAAGAGAGCAGGAAGTGAAAACAAGATTAGTAATTCGTGGTAGCACCAAGGGCCATCTTGTTTATTGATTAGTTTTTTCTTCGCATTTTCATAAACGTTCATCCTTAACATTGTGTTTTCAACAGAGCTCGATTTTGCAGAGCTGTAATGGAACTTCAGATTGCTGGACTTATTCGCATGCCTTCAAAAAGACGTCCTGATTTTGTGCAGAGAGTGGCATTTAGTTCTTAAGAATAGTTTTCAGTACTTCAATTGTAAGCTTACTTATTATACTATGTAGTTTCACCCTCATGTAATCTAACAGATATAGTCTGGGGTTTTTGAATTGTTTGTCTTATGTGGGTTCACATACTATCAAAAGAATTATTATGAACATAGACGAGATCTTAATCTAACAAGTAATCAACTAATCATTTTCAACTAATACTATGTTCAAGTTGTTTTTTACCTTTTTGTTTTAACAGAACAACAAGATCAATTAAAATTACAAGATCAAAGGATATGGTTATTTTTATCTAATATAAGAGAAGTACAGTAACAGAATTTCATTGTTCTATAGTGTTATAATAATGCAACATACCAAAGCCTTATTAAATTCTTTAAAATTCTCTAGAAATATACAGAATCTGTTAACATCATGCACTGTCGATTATTGTTTTTTTCCTCTAACGGTTGATTTCAGTTGTTATCTTCTGTTGAGGAAACATAATCTCTTAACCATAAACACGTATAATCTTCCAACAACCAGAAACTAAACCGACTTCTTGCTGTATAAATTGCGAATCAAATTCAAATTCAAAATAATCAAAAACAAAGAAACACAACAACAACAACAACAACAATGGCTAGATCAATCTCTTTGTGTCTCTTCTTCTTCTTATTCATTTCTTGGATTCCAAAGCTAACCACAAGCTACCCTCTCTCCACAAAATCTAGATGGATCGTGGACGAGAAAGGCCAAAGGGTGAAGCTAGCCTGCGTGAACTGGCCCGCTCATCTCCAGCCCGCGGTGGCTGAAGGGCTAAGCAAACAACCATTAGACTCCATCTCCAAGAAGATTGTCTCAATGGGATTTAACTGTGTTAGGCTTACTTGGCCTCTTGATTTGATGACTAATGACACGTTGGCTCGCAATGTTACCGTCAAACAGTCTTTTGAAAGGTTGAATTTGTTTGATGATGTTCTTGGCATTCAAACTCACAATCCCAAAATCCTTAACCTTCCCATATTCAATGCATTCCAGGTAAAATTAGCTATGGTATTTCATTGGTTTAACCGATCCAAAATAAACCGGTTTTGTGCTGGGCTGTGTTTCAGTAGCTAGCTGGAATGCATAAACGTGAACTAGTTCGGAACAATAACAAAAACTAACCAAAGAAAATGAAGCCATTACGATGGAACTCTCTCAATATATAGACATGTTTAATTTATTTATATTTTTTTTTATCAGGAAGTGGTGTCGAACCTTGGACAAAACGGTGTGATGGTGATACTAGACAACCACTTGACAACGCCAGGATGGTGTTGCAGCGACAACGACCTGGACGCTTTCTTCGAATACCCTAACTTTGATCCCGCCGTCTGGGCCAAGGGATTGAGCAAGATGGCTTCTCTTTTCCGCAATGTCACTAATGTCGTTGGCATGAGCCTTAGAAACGAACCACGTGGTACCAGAGATTACCCTAACCTCTGGTTCAAGTAAGTACGCATTTCAGATTACCTATATGTCATTTAGAATATAAACAAGCATGTTCGCACACATGAAAATATTTGAAATGACTATTTAAAACTATTTATCAAAAATAACATATGTTCGCACACAGATTTAGGTAAATGTGTTTGGACCTTTTGTAGTATTTTCATTATTCACATATATAAGAAAACAAGTACATGCATGCGCATGCATGAGTATTAAGCTGTAAATTATTATTATATTTTTTTTTGGAGAAAAGCTAAGCTGTAAATTGTTACGTGAAGGTACATGCCAAAAGGAGGAGAAGCAGTACACGCAGCAAACCCTGAAGTACTAGTCATCCTCTCCGGCATCGACTACGACACAAACCTCTCTTTCCTCCGTGACCGTTTCTTCAACGTCAGCTTCACCGACAAGCTCGTCTTCGAGCAACATTGGTACAGCTTCTCCGACGGTCGAGACTCGTGGGAAAAGCACAACTCTAACGATTTTTGCGCAAAAATCATCGAGAAAGTCACACATAACGGAGGATTCTTGATCGGGAGAGGTTTTCCTTTGTTCTTGACTGAGTTTGGGGCTAACCTGAGAAGCGGTGACGTTAGCGGAAACCGGTATATGAATTGTTTGGTGGCTTGGGCCGCGGAGAATGATTTGGATTGGGCGGTTTGGGCATTAACCGGAGATTATTATTTGAGAACCGGTCAAAAACATATGGTTGAGACTTTTGGTGTTTTGGCTCCTAATTGGAAAGATGTCGCCAACTCTACTTACCTGCAAAAACTCTCCGGAATTCAACTTCCAGTTAGAGGTCAGACTTCTTTTTGAAAGAAAAGGGTATAATAATACGATTTTGGAGTGAAAACTATAATTATTATTTGATTACCAAAAAAAAAACTATAATTATAACTCAAAATCGTTAAAAATGAATTGAATCCTATATAGATAGATATTTGAATCCTATATATATATATAATGATAGATTAAAAGTTATAACTCAATTTTCGAAAATAATCCTTAATTTGACCAAAAACATTCATAATCCTGAATTTTATTAATTATGTTAATTTTAATTTCTTTAGTTAAGAAACATCCAAATAAAATGTTTAGGATTCGATCTTAATTTATATACCACTTATGATAATATTTGTTTTTGGACTACCAAGATTGTGTTCATACATATGCCCCCATAATTATAATATCATTTTCGTACCACGTCTAGTGCTATTTTGTTCTAAAAATCCCTAACTGGACTCTGAAAATTTTAATTGCGATACAAGTATCGTGTAAGTGCAATATCAAGAACCGTGAATATCCAAATAATGTTATGAATATGTACTTTTGAGCTAAATATATAAATCTTTGTATATATGCAGGACCCGGTTTACAATCCAAAAAACTTCTCTTCCACCCAACATCAGGACTTTGCGTCACCAGTAATCTCTCAAACAATTCACCTACACTTCGATTGGAACAATGCCGTAAAGCCGAGCCGTCGACCTTTAATCCAAGTGAAGGTTTTCTCTGGAGTAACAAACTGTGCGTCGAGGCTCCAGATGCTGTTGGACAGAAAGTGAAGCTTGGAGTTGGCACTAAGTGCTCTAAGTTGGGACAAACCTCAGCTACTCACATGCATTTGTCGTTTAAGACAACAAGTAACGGTTCGTTGCTATGTCTTGATGTGGATGAACGTGACAACAGCATCGTTGCTAACCCTTGCAAGTGTTTGACCATGGATGCTTCTTGTGATCCAGCAAGCCAATGGTTCAAAGTTCTTTAAATTCTTTTTTATATGTTTTATTTCGGAGAAAATGCATCTGTAATCAAGACTACGTACGATCGATCATGTTCATAATAATAATTTCTTGAGTTCAAAAATCAAAATTTAATAATTGAAATTGTTGTGTCAAAATACCTAATGGCAGCTTAATCATCACAATTTCAAATATAGAGAAATGACAATTGTAGTTAAGGAAAGGAAAAAAAATCATAAAATTACCTCAACTAAAGTTTGTTAAGCTTTTTAATACTTAATTTTTTTTTGCTATCCAGGTTAAAACATGAACTAAATATTTTATTTATTTTATAACGTTAACTTTTCGAACTTTTTATATTTTAATACTCAAATTTTTGCTTATTTTAAATAAAATTTATTTGTAAGTTTTAAAGAATAAGTTTGACATTTTAAAATTTCATCCACAAAAGTTACTTTCATTCATATATCTTTGAAACAGAATTAGAATTTTTAAGGATTTGTGAATTTTATCGGTTAATTCTGTTTTTTCGTTCGTTTTTGCAGTGAATTTACATAAACGTTCTTCCTTAACATTGTGTTTCAAACAGAGCTCGATTTTGCAGAGCTGTAATGGAGCTTCAGATTGTAGGACTTATTCGCATGCCTTCAAAAAGATGTCCTGATTATGTATGTGCAAAGGTTGGCTTTGGTTCTTAAGAATAGTCTCAATACTTCCATTTGCTTACATGATGACTAGATGACCCACATGTACACGTGGGTTTTTCTAACAGATGTGTTTGGAGTTTTTGAATTGCTTTTCTTATGTGGGTTCACATAATATTAAACGTAGAATTGATATGAGCACAGACGAGATCTCAATCTAGACAAGTAATCAACTAATCATTTTCAACAAGACTGAAAAAAAAACGGATTAAAAACTAAGAACTTTCAAAGCTGGAAGATTCTTATGCTAAGTCAACGAGACTTAGTAAGTAAATATTGACAGCTTTGTCCGTGAGAATGCCAAACCTCATGAAATTATCGAAAATACTCACATGATTAGTATTACAAGGTTTTTGATTCGTAGTTCCATACACTATCGAAAGAATATATATCATGTAAATTAGCTCCTCTCATCAGTATATTTGAACATGTAGCCTCTAAAAAGAACCTAATTACTAACTCATCGCTGGTTACCCGAATTATATATTTCCGACCATTACCTATTTCGGTCCAGATGTCCGGAAAAGGACATCATTTAGATGAATATTCAAACCCATGGGGCAAGTCGAAAACCATTGTGTGTTGAATATTCTCAAGTCTTAACTCTTTTTACGGGACAAAAGACGACCTGTGACTTAGAAAGTCTTTTTAAAATTATGCGCATGTTCAAGTTTTGCCTACCGAAACATTTCACTTGCCACTGCTGCTAAAACCTCCCTCTCTCTCTCTTGTTATTATTTTCTATTGTAAAGCCCACCATCACACAAAAATGTCCATACAAACACTATTCTCAACTTGCTTCTGGTTCTTGCTGGTGTCTAGCTACGCAGCCGCAAACGAGGCCGACGTAAATTGCTTGAGGAACTTCAAATCTGGAGTTACAGATCCAAATTTATTATTTATCGAGTTGGGTATTTGACAACCAGACTGCAGGTTTTATCTGCAAGTTCAGTGGTGTGACTTGCTGGTATGATGATGAGAATAGGGTTTTGAGCATTAAGGTTAATGGCTTTGGTCTCAAAGGAGAGTTTCCTGTTGGGATTAAGCAATGTTCTGATTTAGTGGGTCTAGAACTTAGTAGAAACAACTTCTCCGGAGTTTTACCGTCAAATATAGGCTCCTTGGTTCCATCTCTTACGACTTTGGACGTCTCTGACAATCAATTCTCCGGTGAAATCCCTGTCTCTCTATCAAATATTACCTTTCTGAACACTCTTACGCTTCAGAATAACAGCTTCACTGGCCCACTTCCTCCAGAGCTAGTGTCACTTCCGCGTCTCACCAAGTTCTCAGTGGCATTCAATCAACTGACCGGTCCTGTTCCAAATTTCAACTTGAAGTTTGGACGGGAGAACTTTGCTAGTAACGAGGGTTTATGTGGGCAGCCTATGGATCCTTGTGTTGACCCGGAAGAAGATATAATACGGTTAGGGAAGATCGGTGCAGCAGTTGGTGCAGCCTTATTTGCACCGCTAGGTGCGTTCTTAGACTGGTTCGTCTTCAGTGGTAGGAAGAAGAAGCAAGAAGATAGAAGACACCGTAGCTGGATTTTCCACATTGGGGATTAAACGTACACATTTTTCATCAATGTATTAATCATCATTAATCTATGCGTCTTAATAACGAGTTATTTAAAATGTATATGCAACAATATTAATGAAATGATTATACGGAGAAAACTAAAATTTTTAAATTTGGGTTGATCTCCATATGAGCCATGATATAAATCTCATACAACAAATATAACTCTAGTATTATGTTCAAGTTTTTTTTTGTTAACCATATTATCTTCAAGTTGTTTTTACCTTGTTGTTATAACAGAACAAAAGAATCAATTATAGAAACTACCAGATCAAAAACATATGGTTATTTTCTTTTATCTACTATAGGAGAAGTACATAAACAAAATTTTATTGTTATATAGTACTATAATAATGCAATATACCAAAGTCTTTATAGCTTTCTAAAAGTAATTAAAAATCTCTACAAATATACAGTTCATATAATCTGTTAACATCATGCACTGTCCATTGTTGCATTGATTTTTCCTCCTTATCTTCTGTTGGAAAAAAACAATCATTAACCATAAACACGTAAAATCTGCCAACAACCAGAAACTAAACCAACTTCTTCAATGTATAAATTGCGAATCAAATTCAAATTCAAGATAATCAGAATCAAAAACTAAGAAACACACAACAACAAAAATGACTAGATCCATCTCTTTGTGTCTCTTCTTCTTCTTATTCATTTCTTGGATTCCTAAGCTAATCACAAGCTACCCTCTCTCCACAAAATCAAGATGGATCGTGGATGAGAAAGGCCAAAGGGTGAAGCTAGCCTGCGTGAACTGGCCGGCGCATCTCCAGCCCGCGGTGGCTGAAGGGCTAAACAAACAACCATTAGACTCCATCTCCAAGAAAATTGTCTCAATGGGATTTAACTGCGTTAGGCTCACTTGGCCTCTTGATTTGATGACTAATGACACGTTAGCTCGCAATGTTACCGTCAAACAGTCTTTTGAAAGATTGAATCTGCTTGATGATGTTCTTGGCATTCAAACTCACAATCCCAAAATCCTTAACCTTCCCATATTCAATGCATTCCAGGTAAAATATTAGGATTATAGCATTGGTTTAATTGATACAAAATAAACCGGCTGTTTCAATTGTGCTGCACGAACCTAGATGTTTGCTAGGTCCGCCTCTGGCTAGCTAGAATTAATTCGAACCAATAAAAAAAATTAACCAAACCAAAGTAAATGAAACATTTTTAATGGAATCCCAACGTAATGGAACTCTCTTTCTATATATATAAATAGTTTATTTTACTTTTATATTGGTATCAGGAAGTGGTATCGAACCTTGGACAAAACGGAGTAATGGTGATACTAGACAACCACTTGACAACGCCAGGATGGTGTTGCAGCGACAACGACCTCGACGCCTTCTTCGAATACCCTAACTTTGATCCTGTCATCTGGACCAAGGGATTGAGCAAGATGGCTTCTCTTTTCCGCAATGTCACTAATGTCGTTGGCATGAGCCTTAGGAACGAACCACGTGGTACCAGAGATTACCCTAACCTCTGGTTCAAGTACGTACGCATTTCAAATTACTAATATTTCATTTAGAATATAACCAAGCACGTAACACATGAAAATATTTGAAATGACTATTCAAAACTATTTATCAAAAATAACATATGTTCGCATACAGATTTAGGTAAATGTGTGTTGGACCTTTTGTAGTATTTTCATTATTCACATATATAAGGATAACAAGTACATGCATGCATCAATGCATGCATGCGTATTAAAACTGTAAACGGTTACGTGAAGGTACATGCCAAAAGGAGGAGAAGCAGTACACGCAGCAAACCCTGAAGTACTAGTCATCCTCTCCGGCATCGACTACGACACAAACCTCTCTTTCCTCCGTGACCGCTTCTTCAACGTCAGCTTCACCGACAAACTCGTCTTCGAGCAACATTGGTACAGCTTCTCCGACGGTCGAGACTCGTGGGTAAAGCACAACTCTAACGATTTCTGCGCAAAAATCATCGAGAAAGTAACACATAACGGAGGATTCTTGATCGGGAGAGGTTTTCCTTTGTTCTTGACTGAGTTTGGGGCTAACCTGAGAAGCGGTGACGTTAGCGGAAACCGGTATATGAATTGTTTGGTGGCTTGGGCCGCGGAGAATGATTTAGATTGGGCGGTTTGGGCATTAACCGGAGATTATTATTTGAGAACCGGTCAAAAACATATGGTTGAGACTTTTGGCGTTTTGGCTCCTAATTGGAAAGACGTCGCCAACTCTACTTACCTGCAAAAACTCTCCGGAATTCAACTTCCAGTTAGAGGTCAGACTTCTTTTTCCCTTATATATATATTAGAAAGAAAAATGGTATAAACGCGATTTTGGAGTTAAAAACTGTAATTATAACCTAAAAATCGTTCAGGTTTCGATCTTTAATATATATACCTCTTGAGTCTAAATTTATAAATATTTGTATATATGCAGGACCCGGTTTACAATCCAAAAAACTTCTCTTCCACCCAACAACCGGCCTTTGCGTCACCAGTAATCTCTCAAACAATTCACCTACACTTCGATTGGAACAATGCCGTAAAGCCGAGCCATCAACCTTTAATCCCAGTGAAGGTATTCTCTGGAGTAACAAAATGTGCGTCGAGGCTCCAGATGCTGTTGGACAGAAGGTGAAGCTTGGAGCTGGCACTAAGTGCTCTAAGTTGGGACAAACCTCAGCTACTCACATGCATTTGTCGTTTAAGACAAATAATGGTTCGTTGATATGTCTTGATGTGGATGAACTTGACAACAGCATCGTCGCTAACCCTTGCAAGTGTTTGACCATGGATGCTTCTTGTGATCCAGCGAGTCAATGGTTCAAAGTTCTTTAAATTATATTATCTATGTTTTTATTTTGGAGAAAATGCATTTGTAATGGTTCAAAGTTCTTAAAATCGCTCATGATTGTAACACTTTCTTAAATTATGTTCATCGTAATAATTTTTTTAATTCAAAAATAAAATTTCACGATTGAAAGTTTTGGTGTCAAAATACCTAATGGCAGATTAATTAATCATCAAGTTTCAAATACAGAAAAGTGACAATGCTGGTTCAATAAAATAATATTTAGTGATAAAAATATACATTCATACAAAGTACATTTAGTATAGTGGTTCATACAAGAGATTACTCTTCAGAAATTATAATTCGAAAATAAAATATTGGATGATTACTTGCCCTGTTGCTCATCATGAATATAATTGTTTGGTAGACTTCAACAAACTACTACTAAAATGGATCGTTAAAGAGTATTGGGCTACGACGACTAAAACAAAGTGGGCTTAGAGTTGAAGAAAGTGAGGCCCATATTGGTCGTTACATGATATCTTAAACTCGCCACGTGTCAGTCAACTTAGCCACTGAGAATTCTCCAGATTATGTGAGTCCATCTGACAAGTCTACGGTCTGAATAAAAGAACTGTCGGAAAATTAACAAAGAACAGAGAGACAAAAAAAATATGATAAGCCTTAGATTTCAACCAAGCACCGCCGGTGTTCTATCGGCGCCGGTCGGCCGCGCAGGGCTTATCAAGGGATTCGGTTTGACCAAACCGAGAAGAACCGTCCGGTTAGGAACAGTGGCTATGGCGGCTGCTCCTCTCGAAATCTGCGTCAAAGCTTCCATCACCACACCCAACAAGCTCGGAGACTGTTAGCTCTCTCTCTCTCTCTCTTGACGGAAAAAATTAAAATGTGGATGATAAAGCTGCAATCTTTATTCATGTTTTGCTTAATTGTCCCTTGCAGATAGATACTTAACGCATTTTTCGTTTAACTTAATTAGTGCTTAGAGTGTTTCTTAATTTAGTAATCTGAAACTATCAAAACAGATTTAGAAATATAAAAATGCAAACTTGATTGCTTCTAGTCTAGTCTCGAGGGTTATTTTTTACTTCACGAGTTGAGTATATGCATAAATTTTGTTGGTAGGCCCTTTTTGCCAAAGGGTGTTGCTGACCATGGAGGAGAAGCATGTACCTTATGACATGAAAATGGTGGATTTGAGTAACAAGCCAGAGTGGTAAATACTTTGAGACTCCTTTTAATGTGTTTCAAGTTCACATGATTCTTGATTACTTTTCTCACTGTGTTGTATTCTTTGTATAATGTTTCCAGGTTCTTGAAAATTAATGCAGAAGGAAAAGTCCCGGTGGTGAAGTTTGATGAGAAATGGGTTCCGGATTCTGATGTCATAACACATGCTTTGGAAGACAAGTACCCTGAGCCTCCTCTAGCAACCCCACCCGAAAAGGCTTCAGTGTAAGCATTCCTCTTCTTTGTTCTTTTCGCAGATGTTATGAAGTGTTGTTCTTGACTCAAAAACATGTATCTTCCGCTTAAGAACGTTTATGTCTGCAGTGGGTCGAAGATCTTCTCCACGTTTATCGGTTTTCTGAAGAGCAAAGATCCAAAAGATGGAACTGAGCAAGTTTTACTGGATGAGCTTAGTACATTCAACGATTATCTCAAAGAAAATGTAAGCTCTTTCTGTCCTGATGATCTCTTCCATAACATAGTCTTCGATTCTATGTTATATCTTTGCTAACTTCGAACGCTCTACAGGGACCTTACATAAACGGAGAGAAGATCTCAGCAGCGGATTTGTCCTTGGCACCAAAGTTATACCACATGAAGATTGCACTTGGACATTTCAAGAACTGGTCTGTTCCAGATTCACTTCCTTTCCTTAAATCCTACATGGAGGTAATAATGCCTGATCCTAGATGTTTTAATCAAATTTATTTTCATTATGTTTTAATTAATAACCACACCACTAATGATGGTGATGGTTTTGTTACAGAATGTGTTCTCGAGGGAATCATTCAAGAATACAGAGGCGCAAACAGAGGATGTGATTGCTGGTTGGAGACCAAAGGTGATGGGCTAAAGAGCAAAAGGTTTAGATGTTGGCCTCATCGCTCAAGTCAAGGCATCGATCATCTTTTCTCTTGCTTTCTTTTAGTACAATGTAAAAACATAATAATAATCAAATCTTCTTCAAATGTTGTTAACAATATAAGTATGTGCCGAGGCAGAGCAATTAACACAGACTATACAGTGAATGAAAACTATATTGAAACTGTGCTACATACACACTAGTGGAGATTAGCGTCATCATCATCTGCTAATTATTATTACCGTGATCAAAAATATTTACCGCCAGTAATTACATAAGTACATGAATAATTACAGAACTGCCCTTCCGTCATCATCTAATCCTCTGCTTCAGTGACCTCCGTTTAACTCGGCGGCTTATCCTTGTTTTTCCTGGGAAATTCAAAAACTTTTCTCGCCCCCAGATTTTCTCGGGGCTTCTGCCATGATTCTCCAGACGGGTTTCTCTCTGCCCACTACTACAACGTTTCTGTCTCCCTGCTCTCCTCACCGGTTAAACACTCTGTTCTTCACTCACCGACGCCGTCGATTAGTTTCTCCGTCATGTTTCTCGAAACGTAGATTCTCCCTGTGTGGTACGTTGCTTCGCCTCGAAAGTCGAAACCTTTATCCTTATTTAATTCGAATTCATCATCTTCTTCTTCTTCTCTTCAGTTGCTGCTGCGTCAGGAAGTGATGTCTTTACTTCTCCTGAGACATCCAAGAGCTTTGATTTTGCATCCGAGGAGAAAATCTACAAATGGTAAAAACACTTTCTGCTCATTTGCAAGACTTTGTTTTGTGTTTAATTCTGATGATTCATGCATTTTAGGTGGGAGTCGCAAGGGTACTTCAAACCAAGTTTTGACAAAGGAGGAGGCAAACCTTTTGTGATACCAATGCCACCTCCTAATGTCACTGGCTCTCTCCACATGGGCCATGCCATGTTTGTCACTCTTGAGGTTGTGGAATAATTTGACAGTCATTTGGGTATTCAGTTTATGTTTTTTTTTTAAATTCAAGTTTCTTAGCTTGTTAGTGTAGCTTACTTTGTTAGATATATGTCTTTTCAGTTTGCTAGGCGCTTTCAGTTGATTTGTGTGGTCGGTTCTTTAGTAATGACATGCTTCTTGTGTGCATTAGCTGTGTTAGGCTATTCTCATCATTTTTGTTTTTTACAGGATATAATGGTTCGATACAATAGAATGAGAGGGAGGCCAACACTTTGGCTTCCAGGGACTGATCATGCTGGTATTGCCACTCAGGTTCATTTCCCCTTTTTAAAGTTCGAGATGTTCATGTTATTTATATTAGTGCTTGCGTGTTGTTTTCTGCTCACTTTGCTTTATCTCTTCTTCCCACTCCACTGCTCTCGTTCATATACCAAATACCAATCTCCCACATTCTCTTTATTAAAGTCCTTTGTTGTAGATATGTTTTGTACAATTTGTATTTGCGTTGTTTGGTAAATGTTTCTGATGTATATTACTGAAGCTATCAATATTTCCTTACAGTTGGTCGTCGAAAAGATGCTAGCATCAGAAGGCATTAAGAGAGTGGAGTTAGGTAGAGATGAGTTTACCAAAAGAGTCTGGGAATGGAAGGAGAAGTATGTTCCCTAATCACTGCATTACTTACTTCAAAATATATAAATTTTATAAGATATTTATATTATACTCTGCAAGTGTTTCATTCTTCGAACAAGTCATAGAACTTCTAAAAAAGAAAAAAAATCCACAGGATTTGTATATGATAAATGGTAATAAGGCTGGAATTATAGTTTTTGTTTTTTTTCTTCTCAGGTATGGGGGAACCATCACAAATCAGATTAAGAGACTGGGTGCTTCTTGTGATTGGAGTAGAGAGCGCTTCACTCTTGATGAGCAATTGAGTCGTAAGGCGTTTTTTCTATAGTTTCTATAGCTTTTAGATGGTGATTATAAACGCACACTATAGGTGGTTCGCAAAGTTGTCTTTAATGTTTTGGAGTGGTATATTTAGAACCAAAAACTTCGGCAAGTAAAATGTTAGGCAGTTTCTAGGTGGCTCTTAAAGTTTCTCGCTATTTTGAATTCATTCTGTACATTCCTTGACTATCCTTTACGCTGATTTAGGAGCTGTGGTGGAGGCTTTTGTGAAGCTTCATGAAAAAGGGTTGATATACCAAGGTAAGCTATTACATGTTTTGATTTCTGTTGTCGTAGCTGTAAGTAGTGATGTGCTGTACTCATACGAAGTTTGATGATTTTGGCATAATGTTTTTTCAGGATCTTACATGGTCAACTGGTCCCCTAATTTACAGACTGCTGTTTCAGACTTGGTGTGTGATGTCTCTTATCTCAAACTCTGTTGTTTGATTACTTTTTTTTATTTCTTTCTAGAAAGTAACTGTCTTGTTCTTAACAGGAAGTAGAATATTCTGAGGAACCTGGATTTCTATACCATATTAAATACCGTGTTGCTGGAAGGTACTGTCCAACTACCAGTACTTCCTTATATAATAGCTAAATTATGTGAAAAGACGACTTCTTACATCTGAATCGTCTCTGCTCTTTAAAGAATTCACAGAAGCATGATATATAGTTTGAAAAGTAGCGAAGCTTTAGATTATGTGGTATGATCATTAAAACTTGGAACACAACTTTAGGCTCATAGGAGTTGCTTCGTCAGTAGTTAACTATCACCTGTGCTTGTAAATTATTCTTGGAAGGTTAGCGACTATGTTTGTTCTACTTATGGAAATCACTAATTTGATCTTTCCTCGTGTAGTCCTGATTTCTTGACTATAGCAACGACACGTCCAGAGACATTGTTTGGTGATGTGGCCATTGCCGTGCATCCTGAGGTAGGTGGTGATATTTCTCTTATGTTTTTTTTTTTTTCTAATCGTTTCCTATAATAGGTTCTCTTTCACGGGCATCGTTTGAGCATTAATGTTGTGAAATGTGTTTGGCATCTGACAGGATGATCGTTATGCTAAGTATGTTGGTCAGACAGCAATTGTACCTATGACATATGGTCGTCATGTGCCAATTATTTCCGATAAGGTGAACTCAGATCTACTGCCTATGCTCTCTTTATATTGTCTTTAGGATCAAGTATCTTTTCCTAAACTCAACAAGGAAAAGGCTACACTTGTTTTTTTTCTTTTCTGTTCTCATGCCTTTCTCATCAGTATTTTTTCTTTTGCTGGAGTTCAGTAACTCAGAAGAGAGAAACTGAAGTGACCTCATCAGTATTTTCTGTTTACCGTGGCAGTATGTTGATAAGGATTTTGGGACTGGTGTTCTGAAGATAAGTCCTGGGCATGATCACAACGATTATCTTCTTGCAAGGAAGCTAGGTCTCCCCATTCTGAATGTGATGAACAAGGATGGAACACTAAATGACGTTGCTGGCTTGTTTTGGTAAATATTTTGTTTTCCAACTTATATGTTAGCTCATTAGTTTCACTATTATGAAATGGAAGTCCCTGAGGTTACTTTTTAACGTCTATGGTTCCTTAACATACATTGTGTTTTCAGTGGCCTTGACCGGTTTGCAGTGAGGGAGAAGCTATGGGCAGATCTTGAAGAGACAGGTTTAGCTGTTAAAAAGGAGCCTCATACTTCACGAGTTCCAAGATCTCAGCGTGGTGGAGAAGTATTTTTCTGCTGATTCTGTATCAATTATCCAGTTCGTTAGAAGTTCATATAATTTATCATGCATGGTTTTAACTGGTGTTAGGTTATTGAGCCACTTGTAAGCAAACAATGGTTTGTCCACATGGATCCTTTAGCTGAGAAGGCTCTTCTTGCTGTTGAGAAAAAAGAGCTTACCATCATACCTGAGAGATTTGAGAAGGTATGCTAGAGATTTTTGATTGTGTACATTGCATACTTCTGCTTTGACGTATATTTTTTTTCATGTCGGCACTTGCAGATATACAATCACTGGCTGACAAATATTAAGGATTGGTGCATAAGCCGGCAGCTGTGGTGGGGGCATCGCATACCAGTTTGGTATGTGGTTGGAAAGGATTGTGAGGAGGACTACATAGTTGCCAAAAATGCTGAAGAAGCCCTTGAGAAAGCCCATGAGAAGTATGGAAAAGACGTTGAGATATATCAGGATCCAGATGTTCTTGACACATGGTTTTCCAGGTTAGTTGTATTTTTTTGGAGATGATTTCTCTGCTGTGTTCCATTGTTATAGAAAAAATACTCTAGTTTAATCATGTGAAAGTTTCAGTTTCTCCGAAACTGACACTTTGAATTAGTGATTTTTATTTAACGACCTATATAACTTACCTAAGATGTTTCTTTCTGCAGCTCATTGTGGCCATTCAGCACCCTTGGCTGGCCTGACGTATCAGCGGAGGATTTCAAAAACTTCTACCCTACAAACATGTTAGAAACAGGGTATATTCCTTTCTTCACTGGCTGCTATTATAAGGGCTAATGTTAATGCTAGACCCTTCACTTGTAATGTAATCTTTTAGGACCAACACAATTATTCTGTTACCAAGAAGTGATGTCTTAAATTACGTGAAACCTGGAAAGAACATGCGTGTTTGTAGCAGTTGCTTCTTTAAAATTTCACATTACTTCCTCCAAATAACTATTCTTCTCTTTGATTGGACAGGCATGACATACTATTTTTCTGGGTAGCAAGAATGGTTATGATGGGAATAGAATTTACAGGGACCGTTCCATTTACTCATGTCTACCTACACGGACTTATACGGGACTCTGAAGTAAGTTTAGGCTTTATGCCTGTTCTAGTCATTGTGTGTGTTTATGGGGGACAAGATAAATACTCAAGTGATGATCGTTAAGCTTTGCATATCTTTGTCTCTCACTTCTCCCCTTATGCTACTAAATGTTAAGTTACCTCAAGGGAAACTAGTATTATCTCCATGTAGTTGACCAGATTATTTGGAATTTTTCAGGGGAGAAAAATGTCAAAATCTCTTGGGAATGTGATTGATCCGCTTGACACAATCAAAGATTTTGGCACAGACGCTTTGAGGTTTTCGATTGCACTAGGAACTGCTGGTCAGGTTTGATCTCTACTCATCTAGTGTGTTTAGCCAGCTGATCCATTCTTGTTTGTTTTTTTGAAGAATTACACTATTTATGTCTGTTTTCCTTTCTATCTCTTCCCCATTACCTACCCCTTCTTAGGATCTGAACTTATCTACTGAGAAGTTAACTGCAAATAAAGCATTCACCAACAAACTATGGAATGCTGGAAAGTTTGTGCTCCAGAGTCTGCCTAGTCTCAGCGATACATCCGCTTGGGAGAATTTGCTGGCCCTCAAGGTTTGCTTGCGATAAAATCATCGCTGCTCTCTTAGTATCAATTTATCTTGAAATTTCACAATTTTCTATAATAAAGCTTGTTTAATATTTTGCTTCTTTTTCAGCTTGACAAAGAGGAAACCCTGCTCAGTTTACCCTTACCTGAATGCTGGGCGGTATAATATTTAAACCCTGGAGTAATCAAAATAATATTAATCTGCCTATCACCTTATATTCCTTTTGTGTTATCGTCAGGTGTCAAAACTCCATATTCTCATTGATTCCGTCACAACAAGCTATGAAAAGTTGTTCTTTGGGGATGTAGGAAGAGAAACATATGAATTCTTTTGGAGTGACTTTGCTGATTGGTATCTCCACCTGAACTCTTAACAAAACTAGTAGTCTAGTACATGTTTCTTGGAATTAACTGACTGACTAGTCTTACTATCTACTCGTTAAGGTATATTGAAGCCAGCAAATCTCGACTGTATGGATCTGGAGGCAACTCAGATTCTCTAGTTTCTCAGGCAGTTTTGTTATATGTCTTTGAGAATATACTTAAGCTGTTGCATCCCTTCATGCCATTTGTAACCGAGGATCTATGGCAGGTATTAATAACATGCTCTCCACCTTTCTACTTAGGTTTTCATCTCACCATCTACTAGGCCACCTGTAAACTTTGTTGTATGTTGTTGATTACTCTGGCAGTGCAACCAAAAAATAATTTCAACTTCGCAAAAACCATATTCTGATTGCATTTTGTATTTGCAGGCACTACCCTACAGGAAAGAAGCGCTCATTGTATCTCCATGGCCACAAAATTCACTTCCAAGGAATGTTGAATCAATAAAAAGATTTGAGAATTTACAAGCTCTGGTCAGTATGAATATCTGCCTTCATATATTCTGCAAACCTCCAACAGAACCATACGTAAAGGGTTTAGGTTCAGAACATGTTGACACCCTTGCCTGTTTTATTTGCAGACAAGAGCAATACGAAATGTACGAGCAGAGTATTCAGTGGAACCGGTAAAGCGTATATCTGCCTCGGTTGTTGGAAGTGCAGAGGTTGTCGGATACATCTCGGTCAGTAACTTTTGTCGTGTGGTAGCATGGCACCCTTATGAATAAAGTTTATAATAGATTTGCCTTATTGAAAGCTGTGTCTTGTCTCTGGGTGCAGAAAGAAAAGGAGGTGTTAGCTCTTCTATCAAGGCTTGACTTGAACAACGTCCATTTTACCAACACCCCTCCTGGTATATATAATAATAATTAACTCAATTTTACTCTCTTTTATCTCAACTCTTCCAACTCGTGTTCACAATCATGGTTTGATCTTTCTTTAGGTGATGCAAATCTCTCAGTCCACGTTGTAGCCAGTGAAGGACTAGAGGCATATCTACCACTTGCTGCCATGGTTGATATATCTTCTGAAGTCCCACGCATTTCCAAACGTCTCTCCAAGATGCAAACTGAATATGACGCCCTCATCACTCGCCTTAATTCACCAAAGGTACACACCATTACCATCAAAAGAATCTTTTAAACACTTGTTAGATAAGCTTATTCGAAACGCATAAAATATGTAGTTTTTGGAGAAAGCTCCAGAAGAAGTAGTGAGAGGTGTAAAGGAGAAAGCAGAAGAAGCAGAAGAGAAGATAAAGCTGACCAAAGCTAGGCTTGATTTTCTCAAGTCCACTTCTTTAGTGTCTCAGTGAATAACTCCACTGCCTCGAAGTAATTATTATGACTGGCCCATGTCGGCCCAAGGACCATCCACTATTTTGTCAAATGGCACCTAATTTTTGTTTGAAAAATCAACCCAAAAATGGTACTATTAGAGAGAATCAATTGCAACTTTATTGATCAGCGTCCTACTGTCGGGGTCCATAATGCCTTTTTAAAGCGTCACTAGTTTTCAAGCAACAAAATAAAAGTGGATAATTTTATATTTGTTGGTTATAACTTATGCCACAATTGTATTTATTATTCTTTAAATATCTTCACCAGCTACGCAAGAAAATGTGTACAATTTGCATATTCAAAGGTGTTCTGTTAGTTCCAAATTCAATTAAAATTTTCATATCTAAAAATTCCATTAACAATTTATCAGTTGTCGTATTCGGTCCAAACTCTGTTTGGTTTGGATCAGAAACTCCGGTTTAAAAAATATACTATTTAGTAAGGTGGTTTAGTTTTGGTTTTTGAAGGCCACTTGGTTTAGTGTAGTACAAATTTCATTTAGAGAAAAAAAATATTAATAAAGCTAATCACTGAAAAAAACAGTAATTAGCCACACCTAAAAGCAACCAGAAATTATCACTTTAAAGATCTGTTTCCTTTTACTTTTTTATTTTTATTTTTCTTTTGACAACCTAATATTCATCATCACGCTCACTCTTTTTGCCTTTAGACAGCTTCTCTCTCAAATTTTCTAATATACTTTTTCAGAAAAAAATAAATAAACGTTAATCACATAGCATAATGATGATGATAACAATTAACAATAGTTGTCAACCAACTTGACATAGTATTATATATCAATGGAAAATTCATTCTTATGCAACGAGACACAATTTTGCTTTTTCCTGAAATTACTCCACTTTCTCTATTTAACATCTAAATTTGAAAGTTTATTAACTCTCTAACTCTAACCAAAGTTTAGATTGGAAAATTTATTCCGGTTCGGTTTATAATTTCGGTTCAGGTGACAACCAATCTAAACAAAGACAAAGACAGCGTGGTTTGCGCATGTTACCCGACACTATCATTTTCTCTCTTTCTCTCTCTCTCTCTTCTTTTCTCTCTCTTTCAGTTACAGCAGAGGAGCTAGCAGAGAGGAGCCAACATCAATGGCTCCCAACACTTTCGCCACGAAGCTAAGCAGAAACACAAACAGAATCACAGTGATCTTAGTCTACGCCTTCCTCGAATGGCTTCTCATGTTCTTCATCTTCCTCAACTCACTCTTCACTTGCTTCATCGTCAAGTTCGCATCTTTCTTCGGCCTCAGGCAAATCTGCCTTCTCTGCCCGAAGCTAGATCGTATCTTCGACCAAAACTCGGAAAACATATTCAGTTACAGAGAGCTGCTATGTCCGAACCACGTGGCAGAGCTCGCAAGTCTCAGTTTTTGCAAAGCGCACGGGAAGTTATTATCCGAGTCAGTGAGCTTGTGCTCGGATTGTGCAGATCGAGAGGAGAGGAGCAACGTTGGTTTAGGGTTTTGCTCTTGTTGCGAGAAGAGCTTGGGAGAAAGACACTACCCTAGTTACTTGCTTATCAAGTCATCGGTTTGGGGGAAGACTCTTGTGGACAGAGAGAACAGAGGATTGATCTTGGAGATGATTGATGATGATAAGATTGGAGATGGGTTTGAGATGGGGAGAGAATCAGAGTTCTTCAGAGAGAAACCAGAAGAAGAAGAAGGGAAGAGAGTAGAGCAGCATCAGCAGAATGGTGAAGTGATCTCAGATGTGGATAGCTATGGTGTAAGCCTAAGAGAAGTATCTGAGGAGGATGGGTTAAGATCTGTACACAGCAGTCATTTTATTGGGAATGAAGATGAGATCCATGAACCTGAACAAATAGTTTTAGAGGAGAAACAAAGGGATGTTGATGACACAGGCGATGTTGCTATAGAAGGGGATGAGAAAACTTCAGGTAAGAGTTAGAACACACAACCTAAGTTCAATGTTTAAGAAATCGTTAATGATAGGCGCTTTGTAAAGTACTATCGACTAGGCTGATTATTCGGGTTTAAATTTTAACGAATTATTAATTTATTTTATATAAACTTTACATTTATAAAAACACATTTTAGTTTGAATTATCAAAATTACAAACAAAAGAAATCAGACAAATTTATGGATTTGTACTAACATGATTATTTAGTTTAACAGATTTAAACTAATTTAGATTGATTTAAACTGATTTTAAAACGGCTTAAAAAAATTGTTTCTACTAAGACTAGACCGGCGCCAAAGTCTGAAAATGTATATCTGTTTGTTTGTTTGTTGGTTTCTAAAGATTCCTCATTTGTGATTACACACAGGGTGTGTGGAAGAAGTAGAAGAAACAGAAAGAGCAGTCTTGTTGGATGACCAGCATGTGAGCAATAATGAAGCTTTTGTCAGTGAAGATCTATCTCTTGGAGTTGATCCTATTCTAACAAGTCTTGTGAACTACATGTGTATGCATCTTTGGTTTGGCTTTTTATATCTATGTTAAACACTTTTAGCTTGAATATTGTTTTCTCTTTTATAGGTAACCAAAATGAAGAAGAGGAAGAAGATCAAGAAGAAAATCTAAAGGAGTATCCGGAAACTCCAACTTCAGAGAGTAGTTTACTCCACAAGAAACTTCTTGTTCTTTCCAAAAATGATTATGCAGCTGCTGAAGATGCAAGAGATGTGAGCATACCAGTGAGTGATACAGACGGTGATGACCCTATAAGAACCATCGAACGTCTGAAAGAGACAGTGAGATCAGAACAAGAAGCACTGAGAGGCTTATACGCAGAGCTGGAAGAAGAAAGAAGCGCGTCTGCGATAGCAGCTAACCAGACGATGGCGATGATCACGAGGCTACAAGAAGAGAAAGCCAAAGTTCAGATGGAAGCCTTGCAGTACCAGAGAATGATGGAGGAACAAGCCGAGTACGATCAAGAAGCCTTGCAGCTTTTAAACCATCTGATGGTTAAAAGAGAGAAAGAGAAGGAAGAGCTTCAGAGAGAGCTCGATGTTTGTAAGGCTAAGGTTTTGCAGTATGAGAAGAACAAAACCAAATGCGAGGTTACTGATGATGATGATGATGAAAAGGAGGAGGATAACTGTTCTGAGACGAATGTGGATTTAGAGAAGATAACGTTGGACTGTGTGAAACACATGGGGATGCTTGATGAGTCTTTATCAGAGTTTGAGGAAGAGAGGTTAGTGATTTTGGATCAGCTTAAGGTGTTAGAGGACAGGCTATTGACAATGCAAGACAATGAATCTGGAGGAGAGTTCAGTAATAGTTACGAAGGAGAGAGTTATGAACATGAAGAAGGACTAACGATGGCATCGATGGCAAAGAGTCTGCTTCCTCTTCTAGACGCTGCAGAGAACGACTCTGAAGATGAGTACAAAGAACAACAAGAGGAGTCAGTTGAGAAGAGTGTTGGCTCCGAAAGCGAGAAGCTAGAGATCATTAAACAAGTTGATAGTGTCTATGAGAGGCTACAGGTGCTGGAAACAGATGGAGAGTTCATGAAAAGCTGTATGAGTTCGGCTAAGAAAGGTGACAAAGGAACGGATCTTCTTCAAGATATATTGCAGCATCTCCGTGATCTTAGGAACATTGAACTCACTGACACAATCGAGAACCAGAAGACGCGTGAGGACGAATGATGTTTTCTTTACAAGAGTTACAAACTTTATGATCACAGTTATTCAGAGAGGTTTCAAGAATCGGAATCAATGTTGCTCAAGTGGAGGAGGATCTGAGTGTTTCAGAAATTCTTAGAATGTGTTCTTGTTTGTGTCCTCTTTTGTTTTTGTTTGGACTAAACAAAAAGGTTTCACCTGTCATGTAAAGTGTTTGTGTTTCTTGTAGTTCATGAGTTTTCAAGTTGGAGAAAAGGAAAATGCTCATAGTTACACTTACAACAATGGCACATAAAAGCCCATCTTCTTTCTTTCTTTTCTATAAAGCCCACTTCAAGTTGTAGTGCTTTGTTGTACAATCCTAATAACTTTCTAAAATATTTCAAATGAATTATCTGTAAAATGTGTAAAAATTACTTTTTTTTTTTGAAAAATAGTATTTTTTGATTAATGATTAAATAGTCAAAATAGACTTATATCATGTAAAACCCCAAAATTATAACTTTATATAGAAAATATAAATTATATCAAACACTTTTAATGTAATTTTCATTTTATAGGGTATATAAATAATTGAACTGTGTTGTTAGTTTTTAAAAGTTAAACTTTCTACATCAACCAAGAAGATATGTTCCTTTTTTTTCTAATGAAGAGCCAAGAAGATATGTTTATATGCTGAGAACTCAAATTTTGCATTATAGATTTTTGTTGCCAAAGTGTATATGAATTTTTTTTCTTATGATGGAATTGTATATCAACCGTCAAGTATTACTGTATTAGTATTTAATTAATTCAGCAATAAAATATCCCGAAGAAAAAGAAGAAACTGCTGAATAACGACAGCCGTTGATCTGTGTAACGGCAATGATATGACAACAGTGATGGTGGTTCGCTGTCAGTTTGATTGGACTAAAGAACAGCCTGGGTCACTTTCGTCATTTTACCTACCTTCACGTTCTTCATTTCCTTCTTATTTTTGTAATTAAATTAACTATAGATAGTAGTGGTAATTAATAATGGACTAATGGTTGGTTTATTATCTGTTTTGGTACATCGGATCGGTAGGAGAATCGAATATGTATTTTATTTAATTAAAGAAAATAAATTTGTGTTAATTTTTCTTTTCGGATTTTCGGAGTGTGGCCACTCTGGAGACAGCCACAACTTCTTCTTCTTCTTCTACCATTTCTTCATTCTAAAACATTGTTTTGTAATTATCTTCTTCAACTTGAGCGCGGCGGTGGTTGTCGGTGACAGTGGCTATGGCTTCGAAGACCAAGTAAGACTCACTTACTCAGTTTTAACTATGGATTCTTTATAGTTAGAATCAGATCAGATCTGGGAGTTACTATTTTGAGAAATTGTCAATGATGATCGAGTTAGATCCAATTATTTTATTTTGATAAAATTGTCTGTGTTTGCTGAGATCGACCCTTTTTTTGTTTGTGTTCTATCGGAACAGAACTAGTGTATCGGAAACTACTCCTGGAAAATCATCTCCTTCAACCCCAAGGGTAGCAAAATTGAGTAGAGCAGTGAATAAATCTGAAACCAGTTCTCCAAGCTCGCGCCTTTCACTTGATCGTTCTTCCCCATCTTCAAAGTCTTCTCCTGCTGAGAGACGATCACCAAAGGTCCCAACTCCACCAGAGGTAGATGCCAGCCATTGATTGAAGTTAGTTAGATAGATAGATAGATAGATAATCACTGTCTGAAGCATTTACATCTGTTTCTATTCTAGTCATTTAATATAATTTGTCTTTGGTGTGTTTTCGATGTTAACATGGCACTTAACAACTAATTTGTTTTGTAATGAATTTGCAGAAAACTCAAGCGCGGGGATTAGTAGCGAAAGGATCTGAACCGCAGACCAGGTTGACTTTGACTCAAATCAAGGAGGATCTGAAGAAAGCTAATGAGAAGATATCATCATTGGAGAAGGAGAAAGCTAAAGCACTTGATGAACTCAAAGAAGCTAAAAAAGAAGCTGAAGAAGCAACTCTGAAGCTGGACGATGCTTTAAAAGCTCAGAAAAGCGTCGAGGAGAGTTCAGAGATTGAGAGGTTTCAGGCTGTTGAGGCAGGGATGAAGAAAGAAGAAGAGTTGAAGAAAGAACTCGAGGATGTCAAGAACAAACACGCTTCAGATTCCGCCGCTCTTCTCTCGGTTACACAGGAGCTTGAGAAGGTCAATGAAGCATTAGCTGCGGCGAATGAAGCGAAGAGCAAGGCCTTGAGCCAAGCGGATGATTCTAGCAAGACTGCTGAGATTCACGCGGAGAAAGTTGAGATCCTGTCTTCGGAGCTGACGCGGTTGAAAGCTCTTCTTGACTCAACCCGAGAGAAGAAGGAGATTACAAGCAGCGAAGTGGTTACCAAGCTAGAAGAGGAGATTGTGGTTTTGAAGAGAGATCTTGAGAAAGCGAGAGGATTTGAAGCAGAGGTTAAAGAGCAAGAGATGACCATCGGGAAGCTTAAAGCTGATCTCGAAGCTGCAAAGACGGGAGAATCTTCTGCACAGAGCTCATCTGAGGAGTGGAAGAGCAAAGCCAAAGAGCTGGAGGAACAGTTAAAAGAAGCTAACGAGTTGGAGAGATCTGTGATGAAACAACTCGAAGGAAGCAATGATAAGTTGCACGAAACAGAATCCGAAATGACTCATCTCAAGGAGAAGATCGTTGCCTTGGAGACAACAGTTTCTAAACAAAAGGAGGATCTTGAGGAATCTGAGCAACGGTTAAAAGAACTGTCCAAGATCCAAAAAGAAGTAGAGAGCTTAAAGAACGAGCTCGAAACCGCCGAGGAGGAGAAGAACCGTGCGTTAGATAAAGAGCAAGATACTTCTCTAAACGTCCAGAGACTCCTGGAACAGAGAAAGAAGCTCTTAGCAGACCTGGCAATCTCAAAGGAGGAAGAGGAGAAGAGCAAGAAAGCAATGGAGAGCCTAGCTTCTGCCTTGCACGAAGTGTCTAGCGAAGGAAGGGAGATGAAGGAGAGGCTGCTGAGCCAAGGCGACCACGAGTACGAGACGCAGATAGAAGACCTGAAGCTGGTGATCAAAGCGACGAGCGAGAAGTACGAGAACATGCTGGAGGAAGCGAGGCACGAGATCGATGTGCTCGTCAGCGCGGTGGAGCAGACCAAGAAGCATTTCGAGGGGTCGAAGACGGAGTGGGAGATGAAGGAAGCGAGTCTGGTGAGTTACGTGAAGAAGATGGAGGAGGAAGTTGCTTCGAAGGGGAAAGAGATGAATCGGTTGGATAATTTGTTGAAGAGGACTAAGGAGGAAGCTGATGCTGCTTGGAAGAAGGAAGCGCAGACGAAGGAGAGTTTGAGAGAAGTTGAAGAGGAGATGGTTTATCTTCAGGAGTCTCTTGGGGAAGCAAAGGCAGAGAGTATGAAACTGAAAGAGAATCTGTTGGATAAAGAAACTGAGTTTCAAAGCGTTGTCCACGAGAACGAGGATCTGAAGGCAAAGGAAGATGTTGCTACAAAGAAGATAGAGGAGTTATCGAAGTTACTAGAGGAAGCAATGTTGGACAAGAAGAAAGCAGAAGAAGAGGAGGAGGTGGAGCTCAGTGAAACTGAAGAGGAGTATGATTTGTTACCGAAAGTGGTTGAGTTTTCATCTGAGAACGGTCATACAAGTGTAGAGGAGAAGTCTCCTAAAGTCAAAACCATTGACGAGGAAGCTCCAGAGGAACATATCAGCAATGGGAATGGTGTGGAGGAGAAAGACATGAATGGTGAACCTGAAGCGAAAACCGAGATGAAGTCTCAAGGCGATGATGACAAAGATGATTCGGTGGAAGTTATGTTCAAAATGTGGGAAAGTTGCCAAATCGAGAAGAAAGAAGCTTTCCCCGACAAGAATCTTCCACTAGAGACTCAAGAAGAGGAGGAAGAAGACTCAAGCAAAATCGATGAAAACGATAAAACCTCAACAGAGAACAACGTGGATGAAATAGGAACCGAAGATCAGCTTGTGATGGAGAAGAAACTCAAGAAGAAGAAGACTTTGCTTGGTAAAGTTGGGAACCTTCTCAAGAAGAAAGCACCTGTGAACCCAAAATAACAAAACTCTTCGAGGTAATGAAAGCTTATATATAATAGAAGAAACATATGTCTCTGTATACTTCATCAGTGTTCGTTATATATATTTGTTGGTTTCTGATTCTTTTTTCTTCGTTTATGTAAAGGTTTGTGTGTTAATGTGATGATAGACTTATGTGTTGAGTTGGAATCTTTTTGATTCACTTTTTTAAAACTGAAGAAACTTTTCATGGAAATGGAGATCACCTTGGCCCTCTTTGCTATACATATAGTTTGGCAACATTAGCTAAAGTTAGAAAGATGACATACCTCAAATGATCTAACGGCTGTCATACACTATGGAGACTTAATCTAACGGTTGAGAATAGAATGATCACATCTCTCACGACGAGCCGTTCCCGTCACAATCACCTTCGATAACTTCTTCTTCTTCGTCTCTCTCTCTCTCGAACTCTCTTCTTTGTCTTTCTGTTACGAGAGCTTCTTAGACGACGAATCAATCTGTGTATTCTCTCTGTGCTAAGATGCACTCGTCGTCCAATTTTCTTCAGTTTCCACCGGCGCAGCAACCGCGCCTGGCTACTATACCCACCGCGTCTCCGTTCATGCTCCGCCGGAGCTCTTACGGATTCGGTGTGTTTCAGAGGAAGCGTGCTCGTTTCAAGAGACAGAGCCGGAGCTTGGTTCTAGTGAACTCCTCGTTTCTTCCTCCGCCGTTCGACGGCAGTGTTCCTCTCGATTCCCTAGCTCCGTCGCTCGCCGGATTCGCCTCCGGATTGGCGGTTTCTCTTTCGTCGAGGCTATTTGGAAGATCTGTGGGGATTAGTGATCGAAGAAGGAGCGTTGAGGAAGTTGTAGGGGAGTGGATTCTGTTCGCGAGCCCCACGCCGTTCAACAGATTCGTTCTCCTCCGATGCTCGTTACTCTCGTTTGAAGGAGAGCTTGTAGAGAGTCTGAGCGATAGGCTCGTGAAGGAAGAGAGACATTTCGTTACTCTGGACCGCGGGAAGATTGTAACGGCCGAAAGAGCTGCAGAGGAGGATAAGAACCTGGAATATCAGAGGATCTGCATCACTACAGAGGACGGCGGCGTTGTTTCGCTTGATTTCCCGGCGGATTTGGATCTTAGGGAGGAGCGTGGGATGGACACGACTGTGATTCTGATCCCGGGAACGCCGGAAGGGAGCATGGATCAAAGCATTCGCTCATTCGTAAGCGAGGCTCTTAGACGTGGCGTGTTTCCTGTGGTGATGAACCCTAGAGGATGTGCTGGCTCGCCTCTCACTACACCTCGGTGAGGAGCTAGATTCAACTTGTTTGTAATCTTATTTGAATTGATTCCGGAGATTTTGTAATTGTTTGATTCTGTAGGTTGTTCACAGCTGCTGATAGTGATGATATATCCACAGCTATACGATTCTTGACCAAGACAAGGCCATGGACTACACTTATGGGCGTTGGCCGAGGATATGGTGCAAATATGTTGACGAAGTACCTCGCAGAAGCTGGGGAGAGAACACCTCTTACAGCTGCTGTTTGCATAGATAATCCCTTTGACCTTCAGGAGATCACAAGAACATCTCCGTATTGTAGTAGTTTGGATCAACAGCTTACTGGTGGATTAGTAGAGATACTTCTGGCAAACAAGGTTGGGGTTTGCTTATAAAACGCATTATATGATTTATGAAGTCACTTCGGGTGAGCTCTTCTTCTTATTGACTGGGTTATGAAAATGGACAACTTCTAGGAGCTTTTTCAAGGCAGGGCAAAAGCCTTCGATGTTGGAAAAGCTTTGTCTTCAAAATCAGTGCGTGAGTTTGACAAAGCCTTATCCATGGTGGCAAATGGTTTCGAGAGTTTAGAAGATTTCTATGCCAGTTGTGCCACCAGAGATGTGATTGGGGAAGTAAAAATTCCTGTCCTCTTTATACAGGTGAATATTCTGGCTGTGAAGTTATGTCTAAGGTTACTCCTCCCTTTACGATCTTATACCTCTAAGTCTCTAACTCGGAACTGCTTTGTTTTATGGTATCATATTAGTTAGGATTTCATTATTATCTTACTTAAGGAATTCATTGTAGGGGAGGCGACTGTAGTTTCATTGAGATACAGATAGATCAGTTATAGAACTATTAGAAACTGTATGACTCAAGTTAAGGGAGATTCTTATCTTGCACGGATCATAATTCAAACTAAGGGTAATGTTGAATGAGATGCTATAATGACATTATTTTAAGGTGATGTTGGCAGTGGTACAAAACTAGATCTTGATCCTTCACATAAACATGCTTTTTAATTTCCTTAAAAGGGAACAGAAGGGGCTTATCAGGTTTTAATTTGCTTGTAACGTCTAGATAGTCTAGAACTGGTTTCTTGAGCCCTTGTGTAAATAATGTGTACATATTTTGACTTACGAAATTGCTTATATTTGTCAGAATGACGATGTAGCACCATTTTATTCGACACCACGTAGCTCAATAGCTGAAAACCCATTTACAAGCCTGCTTCTGTGCTCTTCTTCACCAAATCTGATCGATGGATGTACAGTGGCCGCGTCCTGGTGCCAGGACCTTGCGATTGAGGCAATTTTTCTTCCTTTCTCTCTCAGATGCACACAGTCATGCATGCCCGCATCTATTTCCTTATACTTGAAAAATGATCTGCTTGCATTCGTGATCATTATTTACTACATCTTGGTAAAAATTAGGTTTCTTCATGTAATTTAAGAATCCAGGTTATTACGTATCTTTTCATAAAGAGATGATCTTTTATCGTTTTTTATATCTATTTTGGTCACTATATGATAAGATAAAAGGCAGGCATGATACTCTTTATATCCAAGGGGCTCATTGTTACGATCATGTTGTTAGTACCTGATGATTGTTTTATGTGCGTCTATAATTTTTGTTAATATTCTGGTTAAAATGATGCAAGTCCATCCGTCGTTCATTGAAAAGTATTGTTTTCTTTAATTGTTAGTCGACTCTCCTGTTACATTCATTTCTTAATCTGAGAGATTGATATCTTATATTGGCCATGCAGTGGTTGACTGCCGTAGAGCTTGGGCTTCTGAAAGGTCGTCATCCACTTTTGAAAGACGTGGATGTCACTGTTAACCCTTCAAAAGGCTTGGTTGTTTCGGAAGCCAAGACACCTGAAAAAGGTATCACTGCCCAGAAGCTCGCGCAGGTAGCTCGGGGAAAGACGTTGAATGGTTACCATGTAGATCCTTCCAGGAAAACACTTGAAGACAGTTACATCACCCCGAAGTCGATTTTGCCATTTGGAACAGAGTTAGAGAAGAATGTAAAAATCGATACTGGATCTGATGAGCCAGTAAATGGTGGAGTTTCAACAAGCGGTCCTGTCGATGTCGAATTAGTCGACGATAATAAGTCCGATGAAGAAGAAAGTGAAAGAGGCGATATGTTGCAGACTGCAGAAGTGGTCGTGAACATGCTTGATCTAACCATGCCTGGCACCCTGAAAGCTGAAGAGAAGAAAAAGGTAACACCTAACGTGCCAAATGTAAAATTGTTTTTTAGAAGTTGTACTGTGGCCGCTGCATTAATAATTGCTTGACAATTATTCAGTAAATGTCTAGGTCATGGATGCTGTTGGGCGAGGAGAGACAGTTGTTAAAGCGTTGCAAGATGCCGTGCCAGAAGACGTTCGTGGGAAGCTAACAACAGCTGTAACTGAGATCATGCAGTCAGGTGGCAGTAAGTTAAAATTTGAAAAGCTTAACCTTCCTAGTTTATCACCAGGAATTGGAAAAGCGGAGGAAGCAAAGAAAGAACCGTTAAGTACCACAGGTCAAAAGGATTCACATTCTGATCCAATAAAGAAGAGCGATGGTTTGGTGAGTGGATCGGACAATTCTGCTGGTGGAATAGAACCAGAGCATTCCTCTTCCAAGGCTTCCCAGAAAGATGATAATGGAAAGTCCCAACTCGTCAACAGTGATCAAGATGATAGCTCTGTTCTTACTAAGAAAGGTAATGATGAGCCAGGGAGTCTTGGAAACAACGAGTCATCTGCCAATGAAAAGAATAGTGCAGCTGATGTTTCTGAGAAGGCTTCTGAAGCAAAGGTTGATACCAACAAAGGGCAGCAAATTGGCACAGATAATATTACTAGTGATGATGACAAAGTGGACCAAGGTTCAGTAATAACCAAGCCTCAAAGACGGGAAGAAACTAATAAAAACGATGAAAAAGGAGCACCTGTGGCCAATGAAAATTCCAGTGCATCTGATTCTCTTCAGAAGGCTTCAGATGCAAAAGTTGATGGTAGCAACCAAGGGCAACCAATCAGTGCAGACAATGTGATTAGTGGTGAAGACAAAGCGGACCAAGGTGATGTATTAGCTCAGCAACAAAGAAAGGATGAAACCACTAAAAATGATGATGACGCAAAACAATCTGCCACCGACCAAGACAAAGTGGCATTTACTGGCAACGAAGGGGATGGTGGAGAATCTTCTGCTTCGCAGTCTGTAGAGAAAGAAGAAATTGATGATCAGAACAAAGAAACAAAAATTATGGAACCTGTATCTGACCAATCTATGCCAGCAATTCAGGAACCAAATCAGGCCAAGTTTAATGTTTCGCAAGCATTTGAAGCACTGACAGGGATGGATGATTCAACCCAGGTCGCTGTCAATAGTGTGTTCGGTGTGCTTGAAAATATGATTACTCAGCTGGATGAAGAAAAGAAAGAAGGGAATGAGGAAAATGATGAGAAGAATCTCAAGGATGAGAAAATCACGGAAGATAAGAATGTCACAGATGTGAAGAATGTCGTGGATGAGAAGACTGTCACAGAAGAGAATATAAGGTCTCCATCTGAAGACCAAACTCCCTACAACGAAGAAGTGGAATGCCAAATGTCCTCTGAAGAATCACATGATCATGAAACTGGAAAAGGTTCTGACAATGATAATACAACCTGGGCGATGAGTAAAAAGCATTTGGGTGGAGATGAATCTGTGATTGGTCAGCATCTACCAAAGACTTTTCCTGCGAAAAATACAGATTCTCTCGAGAATTCTTCTTATGATGGTTACCTTGGGGAGGAACTTTCAGAAGAGCAGATTGCAAAACAGTTGGACTTAGATACAACCACTGCACTCATGCTTGATTATTATCCAGAGGAAGGTAAATGGAAGCTCCTTGATCAACAACCAGAATACTTGAGTAACCTTGCTGATAATGCAGCAGTCAGCAGAGATACGCAAAGAAATGTTGAGGTTCATTCAACCAGTGTAAGTAATGAACAGAACATCATTGAGCCTTCATATGTGATATTGGACCATGAACAAGGGGTGGAACTCTCTGAAATGCATGATGCAGTAGACGATAGAAATGACGGCCTTCACAAATCAAAGGAAGGGTGTGATGAATTAGAGCACCTCATCAAAGTTATTGTATCAGACTCTTTGAATGTAGAAGTTCAACGCAGGATGAATTCAGCTGGCATGAGACAATTCGAGTCTCAACTCAGTCGAGATATAAAAAGGGTAGCAAATGCAATTTCTTTTGCTGTTGTATATGGGGAGCCTACTTGGACTTTCAAAACGAATAGCAAAAATTCCAACATTCCTGCTGGAAAAGTAGGTAAACTTCGTGGGAATGCTATCATTAGGGCAATTTCATCTGCTGTTCAGGAAGCGCATTTTCTCAGGCAAGTATTGCCTGTTGGTGTTGTTGTCGGCTCCGTTTTAGCTGCTCTGAGAAAGTGTTTCGATGTATCCACAACAACCGATAACGCTGAGAGAGATATTGTCATGGGTAGAGCACAAAAACATGGGAACAATGGTGCAACAAAGAGTGTTGTGGCAACCCAAACGAGCCGGAAGAGCAAACAGAGGACCTCGAGCATTGGAGAAATGGTGGAATCTGGCCTGCAAAATATCAGCAATGAGCCTGTTATGGTTGGTGCTGTAACAGCTGCTCTGGGTGCATCTGCTATGCTGGTTCAGCATGAGGTATTGTTTAACATTGGCAATCAGATGAAAATATTTTGTAAACAACGGAATAAACGAACATGTCTTCCCTTTATAATTAATGCATGTGATACAGGATACACAAAGCGGTGGCATCATGTCAAAACCATCGGAGAAAGAAAGTAAACAGAAAGACCAGAGCGGTATGGTAGCAAGTTTTGCTGAGAAAGCCATGTCTATAGCTGGTCCTGCGGTTCCAACAAAGGAAAGTGGTGAAGTGGATCAAGAAAGGTATTGAAAAGTAGATATATCAATTCCTCTACATCAATGCCCCGCGTTTATTCCTGATTTGAAATTCCTTGATTTTGCATGTGAACAGGATTGTGACGATGTTGGCAGATTTGGGTCAGAGGGGTGGCATATTGAGGCTAGTTGGGAAACTCGCCTTGCTTTGGGGTGGCCTTCGTGGTGCTATGAGTCTAACTGATAAGCTAATCCAATTTCTGCATGTGGATGAGTGGCCCTTACTGAAGAGGTAAGCTGATTTTTACCCTAAGTATCTGTTGATTATGTCCACTATCTCGCAACTTATGTGATTAGAAGTAGGCTCTTCTGATTTTTTTAGTCCAAAAATTAGACCAGTCCCCCTTGTTTTATGCGTTTTTACGCTGGATGTATATATTTGCATTACTCTTGGTTTTTCATTAATCTAACTTTTATAGTTTAAAAGGCTCTTAGATAAAATGAACTCTGAACAATAATTGTGTGTTAACCATCTTCTAGAAGACAAACAGGAGAACTAACGTCTGATTCGTCACTACACATTTTCAAGTGATATTTTCATTCTTAGTGTGCTAGATTTTTCACTACATGGTTGCGAGTGAATTCTTCGCTCTTAATATGCTAAATTCCCGCAGGAGAACAGTCATGTTAATGTTTTACTCTAACTTTTAGTACCATAAGTAGAGTCTTCCGATTCTTCTTCATATTAACTGGTCCTAATAATTCTCTGATGTGTCATCTCTCTTTTCTTTTTTTCGTTTCTGTTTTTAGGGTTGTGGGATTTGTTGGAATGGTGTTCGTTCTGTGGTCACCGGTTGTGATACCCTTGCTTCCAACACTTGTCCAGAGCTGGTCCACAAGTACTCCATCTAGAGTGGCGGAACTAGCTAGTGTAGTTGGCCTCTACATTGCTGTTTTTATGCTTGTCATGCTATGGGGAAAGAGAGTAAGAAAGTATGAAAACCCATTCAGGCAATATGGGCTTGATTTCAAGGCACCTGCCAAAAAACAGGTATTATATTAAACCTATTGAGCTTAGAATATTAGAATAGGTTGTTTTCTGTGCACTGGTGGAGAATGCTTCCTTGTAACCGCGGTCATGCCTTATGAATTCTTCATTTGCGCATCAGGCATTAGTTTCCAACATAGATTTGAAAAAAGAAATTCACGATTTGCCAATTTGTTTTAATTAGGATATCTGGGGACATTTTTCAAACAGAATAAGCGGGATGAACTTAGGTTTATTGAATTTGTTTCTGTGTTTTCAGCAAAATTTGACGTAGCTGTGATTTTCCTTTTCCTATATCATTACATGTTCAGATGTTCTCCTTATCTTCACTTCCTGTAGATACATGCCATAAAAACAGTAGAAATAATCCTGCGGTTAATTCCTTGCAGATTCAAGAGTTTTTGAAGGCCTTGGCAGGGGGAGTCACAGTCGTTCTATTAATACAGTCCATAAATACAATATTAGGAGCTGCAATTTTATCTCGGCCGCCATATCTTCCACATCCATTTGATGCCATGAAGTGGCTTAAAGGATGCGCGCAGCTGCTTCTGGTGGTAGTTAAGGGATTAACAGCTGCGACATTTGTTGTATTTGTGGAAGAGGTGCTCTTCAGATCATGGATGCCTAACGAGATCGCTATAGATACAGGATACCATCAAAGCATTATCATTACAGGGCTCGTATTTGCCTTGTTCCAGAGGTATTTCTCCCTTTTTCAGAGTATTTCATTGTTCAGAGTTGTGTATATGTGTGCATCTTATATGCTAAGTATTTTTGTTTTATTGTGGAATTACCAGATCTCTGAGATCAGTTCCAGGGTTCTGGCTTCTGTCGTTGGGACTCGCAGGGGCTCGTGAAAGAAGCCAAGGGAGTCTGATTGTCCCAATCGGGTTACGAACAGGAATAATAGCAACAAGCTTTGTACTTCACACTGGTGGATTCGTTACCTACAACCCGAGTTCCCCGGCTTGGATTGCAGGGACTCGCCCGTTACAGCCTTTTAGCGGAGTAGTTGGTTTTGTGGTCTCTGCGGCGCTAGCTCTCATTCTTTATCCAAGACCACCTCCAGAAACCAAGATGCAAAAATACAATTTAGAAAAAGAAGCCAAAGAATAAGTAACAAACGGCTTTTTTTCTGCTCATGCACACTCTGTGATTTGCAGAGTGAGAACAGATTTACTGTGCGCAGAAGGATACAATAGGAGTAGGTGAAAGTATAAAGGTGGGGACAGAAGAAGAGCTTCGGATTCACAGACTTGGTAGGTAGCGGAAGACCCTTCTGTACCTAGTAGAGTATATATATATAGTCTTTTGTTACAATTCATCATAACATTTGTATAAATAAGTAATATATCATATGTGATCTTTTGAGCAAAGCGGAGATTGAATCTAAAGTAGGCTTAGATCATAGAAGAAGAAGAAAGTCGCGGCGTAATGAAATAAGAGAGAAAGTTTGGAAGTGGTAAATAACACATTTGTTGAGCTACTGTGCTCTGGAACAATAATAATCTTGCTGTGTCTAAATCCAAAGGCTCACTAAGCAATTGCACAAAAAACGAGTAAACTCAGTGGGGATAGAGTAGACAAGTGAGTTTTACCAAAAATTGGGATTCCACCACCCTTGAAATTCATCAAAAATGTATAATATTCATGCCATTTGCTACATGCGATGGAACCAGTGTTTCAAAACTCAAACTGCGATTACATTTCCTTGAGCTTATGCAACGAGTCTCTTCTTGTTCGATTTATCTTTTGATTTCTGAGACTTTCGTTTCCTCGAAGGTGTCTTCTGGTCTACTCCTTCCGAGTCTTGTTCCATTGCAGACACAGAAGCGATGACCTTTACTTCTTCCATCTTCTTGTCCTTGCGATACTCAGTCTCAGTCTCTGGATCAATCACAGACATCTCACCGAGTGTGTAGTCTAACAAGAAACTGCTTCTTACAAATCTGTCCATCCTATTGAAATGTCTCTGAGAATATGGGATTAAACCTTCCAGGAGTTCTCCAATTCCTTTTACCTGTCGAAATAAAATCCCAAGATCAAGCCAAACGAAACCGATACTATTCACCCCTATTAATCACTGACTATTTTTATGTAAGACAAACCTGAACGATTTCTGTGGGAGGAAGTATGTTGAAGGTTTGGTAAAGAACAAACTGAGCAATGTGGCATCGGTTTGGTTTTGTGTTCCATTCTCTGAGATATTCAAAAAGTAGACGGAACTCTTCTTTTTCAAGTCCTTGAAGAGCTTTCACTATCTGGTCATCTGATTCTCTTTTCTTGCAGAGGCCAGCAAAGAGTTCGTAAACTTTGTGAGGCCTACGAAGCTCAAATGCTAATCTTATGGCTTTAGTGTATTCGGCATCTAATACCGCGTTTTCCAGCTCCTGACCTCTCAAGATTGTTTCTTCCTGTACAACACAAGAGGTTCAAGATGATGGTTAGACTAAAGAGCAAGAACACATGAACGCTCTCCATTGAAACCAGACTTTTTAGTTTATAAGTGAAATTGACAGACCTCTTTCCGGAATTCGTCTTCTTTATCAGAAGCGGTGGAATCATGCCATAAATTAATAACTGCATCCCCTCCACCAGTAGCAACCATTTCTGTTTTCTTTCCAACAGCTAAAGCCCACACCTGTGAAAAATGCAAAGTTCGATTTGTCTGAATAGACTACTAGCAAGAGGTTTGTGTGCAAGTGATGTCTATGAACATGTTTCATCAACACGTCCTTTAAAATACATCGACAGTAGTTCATAATTCTTAAAAACTAACATCATCAAAGGCAGACAAGATATGGATACATCAAGAAACCAAGGATTGTTAATAGTACCTTGTCCTCGTGCTGGTCATATGTGGCAATGCATTCACTAGTGTTCACATTCCAAAGTTTCAATAAACCATCGGCACCTGTAAGTACATTGTTAGAATGTTAAGACTAAAGAAGAAAAAAAAAAGTATTGACACCAAGCTAGTGAAACTTACCACATGAGACAAATTGGGTGCCGTCAGTTATGAATGAGGCCCTAAGGACACTTGAGGTATGACCTTCGAATGTTTTGAGGCATGAACCGTCAGATATAGCCCAAATTTTTACTGTTTTATCACCTGATGCTGTCATTACGCATTGATCAACAGGCGAGAACTCAACAGAAAAAATCCGCCTCTTATGTCCTTTAAGCGTAACGACATGCACCAAGTCTGGTAGCCTCCATATGCTAGCTGTCCGATCCTGCAAGACAGAACCAAATACGTCAAATAAGAGCCTCGAGGATGCATTCTCAGAGCCAAGTGCAACTACTTTCAGTAAGAGAGAAACATAAATACAAATGTTTGTATTTGAAAAATGTTCAATCGAGCGAGATAACCACAAATTTAATCAGAGAAGGTTTGCTCATCATATCTAATTACCTCAGAGCCAGTGCAAACCAAGCTATCATTACGAGCAACAGCCACGGAATTGATGTCTTTATCGTGGGCAGCAACAACACTTCTAGTTTTCAGATTAATGGGATCTTCGGAGTCCTCTGAGATGCCATCAAGGCTCCAGACCTTCAGTGTACGATCACTAATCCAGTGGAATGCAAGATAAGAATTAAAATTATACTAAGAGAAACATGACAACAAGTTGTGGGAGACACGCCGAGAAGGAGATATAACAATTAGACCATAAATATCTACAGTTTACAATCGAGACAGGGTTCTACACCTTCTATCACTGACAGATTAATATAACAACAAGCAAACTATCTCAACCATAAAGTCGCTCAACTACTAATCTGATAGTACATTCCCCACTCCAACAGTCCAACATAAGGCCTAGCAGTAAACAGCCAACAAAGTACATTCGAAAATTGATTCTTTCTTATATCCCCCAGTTAAGTGGCAGGGTAAAGAAAGGTCAGAGACATAAACACAATCATCTATAAGCTAGAAGCATCAGTTATGGGAAGGCCTATAGTTTCATGCTGGCAATACCGTGCTTCACTTATACAAAATGCAAAGAATATGAAATCATTTATGTAGCACGTACCCACTGCCACTGACAAAGAAACTGAAAGATTTCTTCGCAAAAGCAACCGCTAAGATATCTCCGTTATGACCTGTACCAACTCCAATGCAAGATTGGCTGGTTGCATTCCATAGCCTTACCTGTAAAGTAACAAAATAATCACTCAAACTGAAATAGGCGGTTTGTAGGTTGTGTTCTGGGGAATGATGTGCATAATGAACAACAGTGACATAAGCTAGAAATAGCACTGTAAAATCTGAGACAAAAAAAAAATCTATCCCTAGTTATCTAGCTTTTGTTTGTCCATCTAACTCAATGAAAAAGGCTCAAGGCGAACATGGTTTATGAATAACTACAAGGTAAGTAGATGGACTTACAGTTTTGTCTTTACTTCCAGTCACGATTAGAACATTCCCAGAACTAGATACGCATGTGTCAAGGGACAGAACAACTTCTTTATGGCCAGCTAAAACGTACGAACATGACATTGTTTCTACATCATAAACACGAACCTGCATAAAGATTTGAAAATCTTAGTCCATGGAAGCATCAAATGTTAGACTTGGTCATACTCACAGGATAATGATCAAGTCTGCAAAATGCTCAGTTACCTCCTCGAGATTTGTAGCTACTGCGAGGAACTGTTCTTCATCACCTAGGAACTTCATATCAGATATTTCTTCGTTATATCCAACAAGCCTCTTGCTTAGCACTAATTCTGATTCTTCTGCATTTTCCACAACGGAGTAGATAAAAAACTGCTGATCAGCAGTCACACAAAGCAGTCCACGATCAGAAGGCAACATAGCAGCTGCAGTGAACCCTCTTTTAGATTCCTCATCATCCGAACTGACAGTGATATCCGACGACTTCTGCTCGTAGAGGCAAACTGAACTGTCAAAGTAAAAAGCTAAAGACTTCAATCCCTTTTTCTTACGCTAGGATGGTTTATATGATTTCACACCAAAAATAATCAGCGCAACAAAAAATATTGAAGGAAATAATGGTTTACCCTTCAGACTTCCAAATGCGCACTACACCACGTTCCCCGAGAGTAATAAAATGCGTTTCTTGAGAAGGAGTTTTCTTCTTCTTACCCTTCTTATCAAGAGAAGCTACAAATGAAGCGAAAGGAGTCCCAGAAGAAACTGGTGTCACAGCTTCTAGTACCTCATAAGTTGCAACTGTAGTCTTGCAGCTATAATCATGAAGGTCCCACACATTCACAACCTGCGATTAACCAAAAGTTGTCACTTAAACTTCAGAAATAGAGGCAGTACTGAAATACCTCGTACCATTTAATTGAACACCAACGGAAAACTATCCTACTCCTGAAGTACGTAACTAAATTAAGGTAGAGAGCGCTTGCTGAGAACTTACTTTATCTCTTCCAGCAGTGAGTAAAGTCCATCCATCCTCTGACAGAGCAATGGAAGTCACAGCTGAAAAGTGCTTATCCAAAATGGCAAGACATTTCTTCTCAGTATTCTTCGCCAAAAGATCCCAGACACGAACGGTAGCATCATCACTTCCCGATATAAGCTACACACCAAACGTTAAAAAACGAAAATCATGTCATCAAACAAAGAACGAATACAATATATAAATATACTCTCATAATAGAATGTCTCTCTTTATATTTTAACCTATGAAAAGAAAATAGGTACACACAATGTTTTTGTCAGCATCAGGATGGAACAAGATACTTGAAACAACTCCTTTATGACCTTTGAAATAATGAGTGCAGAAACCTCCATCAACATCCCAAACAAGCACTTTCCTATCAGATCCAGCCGTAGCTAACAATCCACCAGACGCGTGGACAGCCATTCCCATCACAGGCCCCTCGTGTCCCTGCTCATCAAAACCAAACATTATTCATATCTGAAACATCGAATTCGCCAAAAGTACACTCCTTTAAATGATTCCCCATACCTTCCAAGTGCGAATGCATTTCAACGTTTCCAAATCCCAAACTCGAATCTGCCTACTATGCCCAGCGGAGAATAGCAGCTTATCATCAGGACTAAGAGCCAGAGCAGTGAGCGTATCCGACTCTCCTTCGATCGTTGATTTCACCGACGAGTCCAACGCGTCGACGATGTTAATGGCCTCACCACAAGCGCAGGCGATAAAAGAACCGTCAGACGAAACGATGAAAGGACCGCCGCTGTAGAACTGCTTTAGAGAACGAGAGCACTTGTAGTTCTTCTTCAACGACTGAGGAGCCATCTCTATCTCTCACAGTTTCCCGTCCGGTGAAGAGATACGTCGGAGGAAGAGGACGTTGAGACTGCGCGCGAGGAAGAAAGAATTAGGGTTTAAGCCGCCGCCGCTTTTATATCTCAGGCCATAGATCCACTAAGCCCATTAACATTAAAAATAGCCCACAGATACTTGAGCTCTATAGACCTACTAAGCCCACTAACAAGGACATAGGCCCACAGAAAAGATGAAGCTATCATAGCCGTCCATCTTATGAAAAAGACTAGCACTCGCCAACTCCCACACGCTTACACGTGTCAAACATTCGCCACTTGCAACCTCACACGTACCTATATTCGATTCCACACGTGTACAACCCTCTCTTCTCTTCTCTATATCACCTCATGAAAGGCGATACCTTTCGATCTTTCCTCTCCGATTCGCCCATAAGATTCTGCATCATCTCCTCGATCTGATCCGTGCAGAATCTCGCATTGATAAAGGTTTTTGATCCCTGGGGCATGAATGTTAACCTAATTTCGCAACCTTCGAAGCAGAGCAACGGCGCAAGATGGCAGATTCAATCAAGGAGAGGTACGTAGTCGGATACGCTCTCGCGGAGAAGAAGCAGAACAGTTTCATCCAGCCTTCGTTGATCGAGCACTCGAGGCGACGAGGCATTGATCTAATCAAGCTCGATCCGGCGAAATCGTTGTTGGAGCAAGGGAACCTCGATTGCGTAATCCACAAGCTTTACGACGTCGTTTGGAAGGAGAATCTCAGTCAGTTTCGCGAGAAGTGTCCACGTGTCCCCGTCGTTGATTCGCCCGAGGCGATCGAGAGGTTGCACAATAGGGTTTCGATGCTTGAAGTGATAACTCAGTTAACGTTTCCTGTCTCCGAAAGTGAACGTTTTGGAGTTCCGAAGCAGGTTGTTGTTATGGATGAGAACGTTTTGAGCGGTGATGGAGCTTTGGGGGAGCTTGAGTTTCCGGTGATAGCTAAGCCCTTGGATGCTGATGGGAGCGCGAAGTCTCACAAGATGTTCTTGATCTACGATCAAGAAGGGATGAAGATACTCAAAGCTCCGATTGTGTTGCAGGAGTTTGTGAATCACGGTGGTGTGATCTTTAAGGTCTATGTGGTTGGAGACTACGTGAAGTGTGTAAAGAGGAGATCTTTACCTGATATCTCCGAGGAGAAGATCGGGACGGCTAAAGGGTCTCTTCCGTTTTCGCAGATATCGAACTTGACAGCTCAGGAGGAGAAGAACAAGGAGTATGGAGAGGATAGGAGCTTGGAGAAAGTGGAGATGCCGCCGACGAGTTTCTTGGAGGAGCTGGCGAAGGCGATGAGGAAATCAATGGGTCTTAATCTGTTTAACTTTGACGTGATTAGGGATGCGAGAGATGCGAGTAGGTACCTTGTGATTGATATTAACTACTTTCCTGGTTATGCTAAGATGCCTTCTTACGAGCCTGTGTTGACGGAGTTCTTCTGGGACATGGTCACAAAGAAGAATCATGTCTGAGATCAATAGCAGGAGCATTTCTTAGGGAGGGTTTCTATACATTGCAATGTGTTCTGGAATATGTTGCAAGTGCCATTGCAGACATCTCAATCTGTCCTATGGTGACTTAGCTGCTCTGCTAATTTTTCATTTGGATTCTTGAACTTGTGTTTTTTTTTTAATTATTGTTATTATTTCTTAGTTGTTTCGCTCTCGTTTACTTCAAAGTTTTGCAAGGCCTTGTTCAATGCATAACTGTTGCCTACTCTTGAATAGCATTGGATTTCTAAGTTCTTGGTCATTTGCTCTGTTTTCAACTCTTGGTACTTGGTAGTAGTGTAGAGAGTGGTTCTCTATAAACCTTTTGTGGCGACTGTTTCTCAACAGTGTGTCAAGAGTGAGATAGTTGATTGATGAAATGCTTTACAATTTTGCCTATGCGAAGTTGTTGATTGCCAACTTCCCTTGGCAGTGCTTTCCATTCTCGTTATTCTGAAGTTGTTGTTATATGAAACCAGTGCTAAGCTCTTTGTATCGGTCTTCCCATATGAACAAGAGACATGGAAATGGTTTGCAAGATGTCTCCGACTTTTGTATCTTCATCCTATCTTTCTTGTTTCTGCACATTATTGGTATAGAACTAATGCGAAATACGTAAGGTCCTTGTTTGAGATCATCTTTTGGTAAGGTATGTGTTTGATCTAGACTTAGGCATGAATCTTTTGGAATCTTTTTCCCCTGATGGAGCAAACTTGATGCATTCTCACCTCATGAGGCGCGATGTTTAGGTGGCTTACATAAAATCTCTTAGATAAAATGAATATAGAAATCTCTCTCACATCTATGAACTTCTCATTTTTAAGAATCTTTATGATTGCGTCCTGAGTATAGATCTCAGGTTTCATACTCGTTTCAATGGTTGATCTTTGATTATCCAAAATTTTAAACTACTGCTTTAGATTCTGCAGCATCTTATTCTATTGTTTGATGTGTACATCATGGGCATATTGAGGTTGGCATTTATGCTTTAGCAACTTGGATGTAGCTGATGAGACAGATTCTGGAAAATTTTGATACTCTTGTCCAAAATCTCCATTTTTTAGAATAAAGTTAAGCAAGTGAGTGATCTGGATCATTCCGAATATGTTTATCAAATTTTTAGTGTCTTAACAAAATTTGAGAGTGAATATAATAACCAGTTTGATATTCAAATTGAGTCAATTGTTTTTTTTTGGCTAAAGCCTCTTTGTTGTTTCTTATTTTCCTAATGAGATCACTAATCATTTCTAGTTATATAAACAAAAACAAACATTTAAAAGCTAGAAAGCTGTGTGAATAAATATACAACTGATTAGATCTCAGTAGATTAAGTCTCAAAATAGTTTACAGATGCTCATAAATTTGTGTATGATACACTCTTATTTTCTTAGAACTACAGAAATAATGATTTTTTTTAACAATATTCGGCAAAGACTTTTTTTTCTTTTGAACACCATATTCGGCAAAGACTATCTTTCGAAAAGCCCATGAGCTTTTGGGTTCCCTGCTATTGAAGGCATCAAAGGAATATAATCTACTTTTTGACTGCATGGAACCTTAAGTTTCCTCAAGCATCACGGTTGATGTGAGCTTTTTAACTTCTAATTTGTTTTATATACTTCCTCAAAGAAAAAGACTTCTCAATATATTTGAATTCGACGTCGTACGGTAAGCAGCTTCGAGAAGGTAAATAGGAGACTTAACTGTTTATATGATATGGAAGTCTTCGTTTTAACCAACTATCTTTTCATCTTTAAGTTTTATTCCATACCTAAAAGTACATGCGGAAGGTGAAGATGTGAGTTCTCACAGCTTAATTAAGTTTATCCTAATCTACTGTATATTCATTGTATGTCAAAGTAGCTGTTATGTCCGTAATATTTTTCGGTAAAATTTTACCAAGTTGACGCACCATATTGATAACTAATTGGATTACTAAACTTTAGGTTTTCATATAATATATTGCGTAATTGCTTGGCAATGCAACGTCTAATATATTGTTGCAGATTGGTTTTTATTCAAGATGTTAGGTTTGACATAGTATCAGGTAATTATCGTAGCTAGACCCAACGTATATAGAAGTGAGATAGATAGAAAACTTTACTTGGGTTTTCAGTATATGTGTGACGTGTATAAATAAGTGTTGGTTTGTGCATTTTGGACAAACTCAAGTACTTAAGCAAGTTTTTGTCCTTTAACAAATTTGAGGTTATGTAATGAGATCCTAGGACCCTTCTCTGGATGATTTGGATAGATCCTTGCATAAACGAATCAAAGACTCAAGTTTATCAAGGCTGTGGATCGAATGGTGACACAAGAGGCTGCGGAAAGGCTCCTTGATACTCCTAAGCTTAGATCGGATATGACACACCTTTCTAAAGCCCTTGGGCGTTGGATATTACACACCAACAGACTGGATACTACACACCAGACACTCTCTTAACTCGTGAAAGCAAGGGAGAAGAAAACACAAGGTTTAAACAAAAGATAACTTAGATTAGAATGAGGGTTTGTGATACACTTAAATAGAGAGATCCTTGTACATGCACAAGGTCTCGAAAACATAAGAAAACTTAAAGGAAAAGGCTCCACACGGTTTCAAAGTAATAACACAACACTTAGACTAAAACATAATATAAGATAGATGATGAAGTCGGTCCAAGATGCCTTAGGCCGAGTTGCATCCAAGATACATCAACTAGGAATGTGTAAGTGAACTTGATACCTCATTAAAAACCTTGATTAGAAAACCCAGTGGGACAAAACTAATCAAGGGAAAAAGAGTATACCAAGCCACTTGCCTAGATGATGATCAGCTTGATGGTAAGATCACATGAATGGTGATGAGTGTGTCTTGGTAGCTCAAGCTTCTACCAAGACAGTCTTCTTGCTTCTTAGAGATCTTCAGTATGTTTCCAATGGCTTCTTTGAGTCTCCTTGTCATTGCACGAGTGATAGGACCTGTGGGAATGGCTAGGACAGCTTCCTCTTCAGCTAGTGTATCTTCAGTCTCTCCTTCTTCATCTTTATCAACTAGCTGATCCATGATCATATCATCCCCTCCCACTTGAAAAGGATTTGTCCTCAAATCTGGCTCATCTGCAATAAAAGGGATCAAGTCAGTAACATTGAAGCTATTACTCACATCATACTTACCTTGCAAATCCAGTTTGTAGGCATTGTTGCTGATCTTCCTTATGACCTTAAAAGGTCCATCAATCCGCGGCATCAGCTTGGACTTCCTTTCATTGGGAAACCTCTCTTTCCTTAGGTGAATCCAGACCTGATCACCCACTTCAAAGACCATCTCACGCCTTCCTTTGTTAGCATGCTTAACATACTGTTTGGTTGTTGCCTCAATGTTGAGCCTAGCCTGCTCGTGGAGTTGTTTCACCATCTCTGCCTTCTTTTTGCCATCAATGCTGACCCTTTCACACTCAGGTAAAGGGATTAAATCCAAAGGAGAGTTGGGATTGAACCCATAAACAATCTCAAAAGGAGAAAACTTAGAAGTAGAATGCACAGCATGATTGTATGCAAATTCACAATGAGGCAAATAGTCTTCCCATGATTTCAAGTTTTTCTTTATGAATGCACGCAAGAGTGTTCCTAGAGTCCTATTAACTACTTCAGTTTGTCCATCAGTTTGTGGATGACAAGTAGTAGAAAACAAGAGTTTAGTACCTAGCTTAGACCAAAGAGTCTTCCAAAAATAACTAAGAAACTTAGTATCTCTATCAGAAACAATAGTCTTAGGCATGCCATGTATGTGCACAATCTCTTTAAAGAACAAGTTGGCAATATGCAATGCATCATCAGTTTTGTGACAAGCTATGAAATGTGCCATCTTTGAGAACCTATCCACAACCACAAAGATAGAATCCTTTCCAGTCCTAGTTCTAGGCAATCCAACAATGAAATCCATAGATATGTCATTCCAAGGATGATAAGGTATAGGGAGAGGAGTATACAAACCGTGAGACTGAACCTTAGACTTGGCTTGCTTGCAAGTTGCACATCTCTCACATAGTTTCTCCACATCTCTTTTCATCCGAGGCCAAAAGAAGTGATCCCGCAAAGTTTTAAGAGTCTTTGCAATACCAAAGTGACCCATGAGACTTCCTCCATGAGATTCCCTAACAAACAAGTCTCTCAAAGAACAGTTAGGCACACACAATCGATTATCATAGAAAAGAAAACCATCATGTCTAAAGTAGTGTCCCACAGCAAATTTCTCACAAGAGTTGTAAGCCTCTTTAAAATCAGGATCATTCTCATACATTCCTTTAATCTGCTCAAATCCTAATAGCTTAGCATCAAGAGTGTTCAAGAGAACATACCTTCTGGATAGTGCATCAGCAACTATGTTTTCCTTACCTTGTTTATACTTGATGACATAAGGAAATGTCTCAATGAACTCAACCCACCTTGCGTGTCTTTTGCTGAGTTTGTGCTGTCCTTTGAGGTATTTGAGAGACTCATGGTCTGTGTGAATGACGAACTCTTTAGGCCAGAGGTAGTGTTGCCAAGTCTGCAAGGCTCTCACCAAGGCATATAGTTCTTTATCATAAGTTGCATAGTTGAGGGTAGCTCCTCCAAGCTTCTCACTGAAGTATGCAATGGGTCTCTTCTCCTGCATCAATACAGCACCAATTCCAATTCCTGAAGCATCACATTCTATTTCAAAAGTTTTATTAAAATCAGGAAGTATAAGAAGAGGGGCATTAGTAAGCTTCTCTTTTAGGCATTGAAAGGCAAGTTCTTGTGCTTCTCCCCACTTGAATCCGACTTCTTTCTTGATTACTTCAGTCAAGGGAGATGCTATGGTGCTGAAGTCTTTCACAAAGCGCCTATAGAAACCAGCAAGTCCATGGAAGCTCCTCACTTCACTCACTGTCTTAGGAATTGGCCATTCTCGTATAGCTCTTACTTTCTCCGGATCAACTTTAACCCCATCTGCACCCACAATAAAGCCTAAAAAGACCAAGTGATCCGTTCCAAAAGTACACTTCTTAAGGTTAGCAAAAAGAGATTCCTTTCTAAGCACATCAAGAACAGTTCTAAGATGTTCTATATGTTCATTAAAGCTCTTACTGTATACAAGGATGTCATCAAAGTATACCACAACAAATATGCCAATGAATGATCTAAGAACATGATTCATTAATCTCATGAATGTACTAGGTGCATTGGTTAATCCAAATGGCATGACTAACCACTCATATAGACCATGTTTAGTTTTGAATGCAGTTTTCCATTCATCTCCTTCTTTCATCCTAATCTGATGGTATCCACTTTTCAAATCAATCTTAGAAAATATGCAAGAACCATGCAATTCATCAAGCATATCATCTAATCTAGGAATAGGATGGCGATACTTTACAGTGATATTGTTGATGGCTCTGCAATCAACACACATGCGCCAGCTCCCATCTTTCTTGGGCACAAGTAGCACTGGAACAGCACAAGGGCTCATGCTCTCTCGGATATGCCCTTTCTCCATCAGTTCCTCCACTTGCCTTTGTAGTTCTTTGGTCTCCACCGGATTGGTTCTGTATGCTGGCCTATTGGGAAGTGTAGAACCGGGCACAAAATCAATTTGGTGCTCAATCCCTCGTACTGGTGGTAGTCCATTGGGACTATCTTCTGGAAAAACATCTTGATATTCCTGTAAAAGATTGACAAGTTCACTCGGATACTCCGGTGCAATGTTAGTAGTAGTCAAGAGGGATTCCTTATAGATAAACAAAAGAATAGGAAGGTTAGAGCAGAGAGATCTTTTAACATCACCAGACTTGGCATAGAAGTTTAGTTGCTTTGTTGATTCAGCGGGAAGATCTATCTCTTTCTTCTTTTGTAGCTGGAGCTGATCAACCTGAACTTCCTTAGGAGTCATAGGCACAAGAACTGTCTTTCTCCCTTTAAACTCAAAGGTGTGCTTGTTGGCATACCCATCATGTATCACACGTCTATCTGATTGCCACGGCCTTCCAAGGAGAATGTGTCCAGCTTCCATAGGCAACACATCACAAAGAATCTCATCTTCATATTTACCAATGGCTAAGGGAACCATAACCTGAGTAGATACTCTCATCTCGCCCTCTTCATTGAGCCATTGGAGCCTATATGGTTTAGGATGCTTCTGGACCCTCAAACCCAACTTTTTAACCATAGTCTCACTCGCAACGTTGACACAACTGCCTCCATCCACAATAAGACTACAGACCTTTCCTTGCACTAGACATCTAGTATAGAAGAGATTCTCTCTTTGCTCCATCTCTTCGGTCTTGCTTTGAAGACTCAAGGTTCTTCTAGCAACTAGCAACCTTCCAGCGACCGGGTTGGCAACATACTCCTCTTCTGAACTGTGATCTTCTTCAGCCTCTGTCTCCTCATCAGCAGATTCATATTCTCCATTGTCATGAAGGATCATCACGCGTTTGTTGGTGCACTCATTAGCGTAGTGTCCTCTTCCTTGGCACTTAAAACACTTAACATCTCTTGATCTCGTAGTAGAAGCTTCAGCTTTCCCTTTATCCTTGATGAAAGAACTAATAGGTTTGTCCTCGTCCTTTTGATATGGCTTGCTCTCTTTCTGGTGGCTTGGTTTATCTTCCTTAGCACCTTGATACTTAGTTCCATAGTTGCCCCGAGAGTGACCCTTTCTCTTTACTTGTTGTTCTACTAGGATGGCTTTGTGTAGCATCTCCTCCATTTCCAAGTAGTGCTGCATCTCCACACTGTCTTGTATCTCACGGTTGAGTCCTCCAAGAAACCGTGCCATAGTAGCTTCTCTATCCTCAGATATGCAAGCTCTTAACATCAACAACTCCATCTCCTGATAGTATTCTTCGACTGTCCGTGAGCCTTGCGTGAGTTTTCTTAGCCTCTGATGGAGATCCCGGTGGTAATGGCTAGGTACAAATCTCTTGCGCATAAGAGCCTTCATCTCTGCCCAAGTCTCAACAGGAAATTCCCCATTGCGCCTTCTATTGGTGACTAGTTGATCCCACCAACTCAAAGCATAATCATAGAACTCAGTAACAGCAATTTGAATCTTCTTAGCTTCTGAATAACGCCGGCAATTGAAGACTAGATCAATCTTCTTCTCCCATTCTAGGTAAGCATCAGGATCGGCTTTGCCATGGAAAGGAGGTATCTTGATCTTAACTCCAGCAAGCTCATCTCTTTGATACCTACGTCCTTCATGGTCACGTCTAGATCTTCTACTGCTGTGTCTAGAGGGAGAGCTACGCCTAGAAGCCGAGCTGTGTCGTGCCCTATCTCTTTCATAAAAGTTATCAGTTTCTTGTGAACCAGCATGCTCTTGTCGTTCACGCCCATTTCTCCTTGGTGCTTGCTGATGATCAGACGTTTGGTCTTGTCTACCAGGGGCTCTCTGATCGTATCTCTCATCCAGCAACTTCACCAAGTCTTCCATTACTTGTTTAGTGATAGCTTCTTGTAAGAGTTTGTTTCTTCTCATATACGTTGCATCATCTTCCTCAGTTCCCATTGTTTCCTGTTACACACGAAAGACTGAAACAAGTAAGTAGTTCCAAGGGCAATTTGATTTATGATTCGAGAATCAAATAAAGAAACAATCGGAAACAATCAAGATCAACCAACAAATCTCAAGCAACGCGGCAAATCAATACCGTGATCAACAAGTAAGGAATTCAAATCGATTATATTGAAACAATCAACCCCGATTTATCAGAAAAGGATTCGAGATTCAACAGGTGATGATTTGAGATTAAACAAATCCTGATCTATGGTTCTAGTAACAGATCGAATCACACGAACACAAGGAACTTTCGGATCAAGCAAACTAGTAACGTAATCGACAAGAATGTGAAAGGTTTTGTTCAAAACTTGATCAGAATATTCAGATCTATCAATTTTGAACCACGAAACAATAGATCTATCAATCCTATCAATGATAATAATCAGATCGAGTGAGAAACAACACGCAAAACCCAAATGATCAATGATATAAAACGATGAACACAGATCTTATGAAATCGCAAAAGAGAAATCGAAACTCCCCTTCCAGAGTGCTCTGATACCACTTAATGAGATCCTAGGACCCTTCTCTGGATGATTTGGATAGATCCTTGCATAAACGAATCAAAGACTCAAGTTTATCAAGGCTGTGGATCGAATGGTGACACAAGAGGCTGCGGAAAGGCTCCTTGATACTCCTAGGCTTAGATCGGATATGACACACCTTTCTAAAGCCCTTGGGCGTTGGATATTACACACCAACAGACTGGATACTACACACCAGACACTCTCTTAACTCGTGAAAGCAAGGGAGAAGAAAACACAAGGTTTAAACAAAAGATAACTTAGATTAGAATGAGGGTTTGTGATACACTTAAATAGAGAGATCCTTGTACATGCACAAGGTCTCGAAAACATAAGAAAACTTAAAGGAAAAGGCTCCACACGGTTTCAAAGTAATAACACAACACTTAGACTAAAACATAATATAAGATAGATGATGAAGTCGGTCCAAGATGCCTTAGGCCGAGTTGCATCCAAGATACATCAACTAGGAATGTGTAAGTGAACTTGATACCTCATTAAAAACCTTGATTAGAAAACCCAGTGGGACAAAACTAATCAAGGGAAAAAGAGTATACCAAGCCACTTGCCTAGATGATGATCAGCTTGATGGTAAGATCACATGAATGGTGATGAGTGTGTCTTGGTAGCTCAAGCTTCTACCAAGACAGTCTTCTTGCTTCTTAGAGATCTTCAGTATGTTTCCAATGGCTTCTTTGAGTCTCCTTGTCATTGCACGAGTGATAGGACCTGTGGGAATGGCTAGGACAGCTTCCTCTTCAGCTAGTGTATCTTCAGTCTCTCCTTCTTCATCTTTATCAACTAGCTGATCCATGATCATATCATTATGTCAATTCAAACATTGCAAAGAAATAAGGTAACCTTTTTTTATTAACCAGGGTATCTCAGATCTATGAAACGATTTAGACTAGCTATCCTTTTGTAAATTTAGACGCTGTCGGGTGAAATATTAGTCTTGTCTCTAAATTTTTTTAAAGTTTTTTACAAAAAAAATATGCCTCCAAATTACGAACTTTTATTCTATAAATTTCTCCAAAAAAATGTTCATAGCCCTCGAAACTTTAGATCCGGCCATAAACGCATGATGAATTATTTCTCTGAATATTTAAATGGGTTATAAGCAATAAATCCATTTCTGCATATTCTGGAACTAGTAATTTTGTACTAGAGAGCAATAGATCTCTAACACAAATCAACAGAACGACTCCTCACACCTAAGCAAAATCGATTCTAAAAAAAGGCTAAATAACTCTCTTTTTTGAAGACTAAATAGCTATATAAGCAGACAGGACTTTAAAATGATAGTAAATTAATCACTGCTCTAACGAATCATATTGTTATAAATTGATGATACAATATACTATATATTAAAGCCTTCAACGTAGAAGCATCTATAAAGCGATTGAATTAGTGTTAGAATTAGTTTAGTCGTTAGAAGAGTTAGGGTTTTCGCGGGTCCCAGCCTCCCAGGCAGGGTTCATGAGTTTGCGTGCCTTGGTGTGCTTAAAACTAAATTTACACCAATAATCAACTACCATATCGAGACGTTTGATTCATTCTTAGAAAATACTAGTAGTATAGTATTGTTTTTTTGTTGCTATGATTTAGTACATATTCATTGTACATTAAAAGTTTTATTAAAGGCTCACAAACTCCCTTTTGTCAACATATGGATTAGTTGCAGCAACTTTTGTGTACCTACATTGCTTCACAAACTTGATCATCTTCTTCTCTTCCTTTCATTTTCTTTTTCTTGCAAAAAATAATATTATAAAAGGGTATTTTCGTCATTCACTGGCCATCAAAGTCAAAACCTAAACTAAGATTTTCTCCTTCCGACAAGATACAAGACGCAAACACACAAAAACCCTATTTAAAGCGTGAAGATCACACACATACACTTAGGTTCATTAATTAGCTAAGATCCTTAGTTTGATTGCCTTCTTCGAAACCTTTCGCCCTTGTGAATTCTAAAGTGATCTTCAACAGGTTTGATAATACATACACACATACAAAAATATATGTTAGTATTCTTGTGAACGTACGTATATGTTTATGATCATGCGCTTACACCAAAAAAATGTTTATGATCATGCACATGCATGTTATCCAAGTTCATATATTATCCTATAATGTAATGAAAATGTGCTCGTTTATTTCTTATCTCTTAGCTTGATCTATTTGGTTAGATTATTGAATTTACTTTAATTATTTAATAATGTTTTGTAAGTATAGTGAAAATGGGGCGATCGCCATGTTGCGATGAGAATGGGCTGAAGAAAGGGCCATGGACACAAGATGAGGATGATAAATTAATCGATCACATTCAAAAACACGGCCATGGAAGCTGGAGAGCTCTTCCTAAGCAAGCCGGTTTAAACCGATGCGGAAAGAGTTGCAGATTGAGATGGACCAATTACTTGAGACCTGACATCAAGAGAGGGAACTTCACTGAAGAGGAAGAAGAAACCATCATCAACCTCCATTCCCTTCTTGGAAACAAGTAATCAATTACTTTTACTCTTTATAATTCCTTAATTAGTTAGAAATTATATTTTAGTTCTTCTAGTCTATAGTATATAATTATATCTTTCTTAGCGATATACTAATATGGTTTTAAAATAAATAAGTAAAAATATTAAAATTTTCAAAACAAAAAATGACTATTTTGATCATTTTTTAAAAACTATTTTTACAACAAAAACTTAAAAAATGTTATTCGAGAGAATTTTTTTATATATATATTTATTAATATATGGTGGTTTATGGATAAAAGAATCATATTTGAAACACCTACTACACTGTTTTTTCTCTTCGTGCATACGTATGTAGCCGTTTGTCAATCTTGAAACTTATTATCTTCTAATTGACTAAAGTAAAATAATGTTAGGTACTTATCATATACTAATCCACTAGGATACTATCGATTTCATTGGTTTAAATTTTTGTCTATGTTTTTAAAAGGTGGTCGTCGATAGCCAGTAATCTTCCTAGGAGAACGGACAACGAGATCAAAAACTATTGGAACACACATCTGAGAAAGAAACTTCTCCAAATGGGGATTGATCCCGTCACACATAGGCCCAGAACTGACCATCTAAACGTCTTAGCTGCTCTTCCACAGATTATAGCCGCCGCAAATTTCAACAGCCTCTTGAATCTTAATCAAAATTACGTGCAACTGGATGCAACAACTCTTGCTAAAGCCCAATTGTTACACAATATTATTCAAGTCCTTAGCACCAATAACAACAACAATTCCTCGTCTTGGCCATTAGCCATGCAGACCAGTGACAATCTCTTTGGTCAATCTTCTTACCTAGAGAACCAAAATCTTTTTGGCCAATCTCAAAACTTATCTCACATTCTTGAAAATAGTCATGGAGAGGATTTTATAGTAAAAAACCAAACAAATGATCATCCTTTGGATTCATTTTCTTCCCCGGTACAAATGAATGCTCAAGATGATTATAATTCGCTTCCACTACTGGTTCCGGCTTCTCCAGGGGAATCTAAACAAAGTCAGATGATGATCAAGAACAAAAGAATAGTTCATGAACATCAGCATAGTCAGGATACTTCAAACCCGTCATCATCAAACTCCACACAAGATCATCATCAACCATGGCGTGACACTATTGATGATGAAGCAAGTGATTCTTATTGGAAAGATATCATAGAGTAAGATCACTCGTTACTTTTTACATGCATTTTTTTATAAATCAAATTTCACTTTTCACATGCATGAAGTGTTAGGCTAGTCTAATGTTTTTTTTTTAATTCTCCGTTCTGCAGGCAAACGTATTCGGAACCATGGCCGTTTCCTGAATAGACAAGATTCGAATTAGAGAGAGACTAATAATATCGTAATTTTTGTTGTTGGATAGAGTTATATGCATATATATTTATCGTTCACTAAAGACTAAAGTTCCCTTTTTCTAGACCATGTATCCCTTTTTCTAGACCATGTATGTAAATTGATCTTGTAAAATTTAACCACTTTATTGTATTAAATATTGTTTGAAATTACACTTCTAAAATCTAATTTATATATTACAATTATCATTGCAAAACACAAACGAAAATACAGTATCAAAACTATTGATTCAATAGCAAAGAAAAGTGTTTTCTTCCATTTATGATTTTCTTAGAAGTTTACAGTCTGTATAAACGTAAAAGCTCACGCAAGCGCGAACAAAAACAGTCAAGCTTTGTATTAAAAAACAAAAATAAATTTTTGACTCTCCCAAGCCAAATGAACAAGATAAATATGATTACGTTTGGAAAGTAATTAAATATAGGTACTTTTTGTTTGTTTTACCAAAAATAACTGAAGATTAAAGATTTAGTTGGCGATGGGTAAGAAGATGTGAACTACAAATACAATATATACACTCGAAAATGACAGTCTTGTATTGGTTTTGACTTGGCGACAAAATGACTAGCTGGACAAGTAGACAGTTACATAACTTACGGTAAATGTCTCGCGGGACAGAACATCCTGGCAATGTTTTCAACTTTCGGCCGAAACTAAACGATGACAAAACATTTATGATCTTAAATAAAAGAAGAAAGTCCATTAACAAAAAAGCATATCGTTAATTGCAATCATAGTTATCGATATACAGCATCAACGTATTTATAATGCTCTATGCCAAAGAAAAATCCGACAAAGCTGTATACTTTTGGTCAACTGAAATGATATTTTTCCATTACCAGATTAAACGCTCAAGCACAATTAAATTATGGCCTGCGACGGAGGAATATGAGAGGCTAAACGTGCGCTAATGTTTACAATTGATGATTAACCACAAGAAAATAAAATTAGATTCTTTTAATTCGGTTTAATTTCTCTGAACTAAACTCAAAGTATCTTTTAAATGATTTCTTACTAAAGAGACTGTATTACAGAACCGAAACCAAAATAGTCACAACTGTTCATCCATCAGTCTCGGCATGAATCTATATTGAGCTTTGTCTTGTTTTAAAGATTGTAACAAAAGATCAGATACCTCATCATATCCTTGGAAAGAGTTTACCAGAGACAAATCGATGTGAAAAAAGCATAGGAGCAAGTAAATGAGGGTTTGAGACTTCAATGCTTCGGTCTCTTCGCTGGTGAATTCGAGTTTCCAGCCTCTGATTGCCGTTTTATTCCCAAGAAATGCTCCACCTGAGACGCCATCAAATGAAACGATCAACACCAATTCTGAATTATGTATCTTATTAATAAGTCGATAATATGAATTATATTTGATCTAGGATTCTGTAAAACCTTTCTGTCACCAAGCATTGGTGTTAAGCTTCCTGGAACATCCTTCTCAACAGTCGCAAACCCGCTCTGAGGATCACTAGTTTGTCTGAAACAAATTGCAACAAACAAGTGTTAGTTAAAGAAACCGAGTGTGTCGCTGAACAAATCTAAACTAAAACTGAGTAATGAAGCATAAGATATACCCTGGTTTGACATTGCCACTGAGGACAATGTAAGGAGTTTTCAATTGTGCTTGCGCTTCTCTCATTCTCTGAACAGAAAGCGATGGTGTGTCTGAGTTTTTCATTTGCTTTAGTTTGAGCTCTTCCTGGTACTGTTTCATCCGTTTCTCTTCCTTCATCTTTCCAGGTCCCTTCCCGTGGAATTTGTGAGAGAGTAGTCGAAATGCTTCTTTCGGAGTCAACTGTTTCACAACGTAAGAGTTGAAGATCAGATTATTTTAGATATTCAAACATAAGGACGAGTTTTAACAAATATTGAAGAAGCAAAGCTTAAGGAAAACTTACGGTTCTACCAAACTCGTCAGTCCTCTCAATCCGGATATCCTTGAATCTCTCTTTACCTCCTTCATCATCCACGATACCAACAAGCTTGCTCTTCTTTTTGTCCATGTTCCTACCACCCCATTCGACCTTCTCCTTTAGGGCTCCTCTGTCTTTAAGAAGCTTCAATACACCAGATAATCCTTTCCCAACCGCAACCTCGTGTATGGTTTCATCAGGAGTTATCTCTTTGGTATCTGATGGAACCTCTCCTTCATCCATATCAGTGTCTTTAACTTCTGCCCAACCATCCGGTTGCTCTTCTTTTACTTCTTCAGGAGCTTTGGGTGCTTCATCTTCATCCATGAAAACATCTTCGCTCTCAGGCTTCCCCACAACACCTGGAAGACCAAACCAATAGATCAAAACTCTAACGACAAAAGTAAATATTTTATTTTGTAAGAAATAGGGTGATACACAGGTAAAACTCTAACGAATGTGAGTATACGCCACCAAATAAAATTCCAAGAAGCATATGACGATCAATATAATAGAGGCAAACCAATAAATAATGGTGCACTTGTGTCATTAGATGATTTATACTTTACCTTCACCACGCTCGAGACCCCAGACAAAATCATTCATCTCTGTGAAAACCATTGTATTTTCTTGTGTCTCAGCTCCAGAGCCGCTATTATCATCGGTCGTTTCATTGGTTCTGGAAGCCAGAAGATGTGCAAGTGCTTCAGGACCAGATCTAACTTCCTCTTTCTTTGTGAGAGCTAACTTCCGAGCTCTCTCCAACGATTTATAAAGATCTTCAGCATCGTCAGCCAACTCATCTTCTTCTCTTTTAGTAGACTGAACGTGTTCCATTCTGAGTAATCTGGATGCCTCATCAGCTTTAGCAATGGCGGTCTGATAGGCGTTGCTCCGTTTTTCGTTCTCGGATCTTTCTTTCTCTGCTATCAAGGCCTGCCTTTTGCCGTCTTTGCGAGAACCAAGATCCTCAGCTGCCAGTCCTGATGCAATAGCTTCTGCTTCAAGCGCACTTATGTCCAATTTATCCTTTTTCCGCAATGATTTCTTTTTCTTTGGTTTTTTAAAACGTAGCATTTCTTCATGTGAGAAGTAATCTGATGAGACCTTTGCTGACGAGTTGAGGTCTTCAAAAGTACTTGTCGTTTGACCCTGGATTCTTTTACGCAGCTGATGGGTAGGAAAACGAATTACATTAGCGAATACTGATCCAGTAATCATTAAAAATGTAAGGGAAGATAGGTACCTCTTCCAGCTTCTTCTCTGCTTCACCAGTAAAGCGACCCTTTGCATCCAAGATTATCCCCTGACGATGAAAGCAGCAACATTATTTCACCCAAACCAGTGTCTACAATTCTAGTATTTGAAAATTCCTAACTTACCTCATCAGTATCGGGCTCATCATACTGCGGAAGCATCTTCTTTTCTGCCCCAGGATCATCGTTAAACCTACAAAAGTCAATACCATTGCTATGTTTCAATCTTAAGTAACACAGATATGCTCATCATAATGCCACTGAAATATACTTGAACTTACTTATCATCATATATTCCCTTTTTCTTCTTGGCTGCTTCATAAGCTTCGTTTCGACGCTTCTGTTCTCCAATTTCCACATTTTCCAGCATGTCAATCTCTGCCAGAATAGGTGCAAAGCTCGTTAATGACAGACCCTCACATCAACCAAGTTGAAAACATTAATAAAGGAGAGCATTAAAAGATACAAACCATTGTTGACATCTCCATCGGCAAGGACACTCTGGTCTTTTAGTGTCAAAATAACTGCTCCACCTTCCGCCACCTTCTCCAAACCATGTAGAACTTTAACACCAGATAGATGATCTGGTAACCAGAATATATGAAGATAATTATTAACTAGAACGTATCACATGAAAAGAACTGCAAAGCATGTAGTACAAGCATCACGTCTCTCTCTACCACACTAAAATCGATAGACTGTTGCATCCAACATTTATATAAATTCGAGCAAAGCAAAACTTACCACCATCCTCGCCGTCTTCATTTTCACCTTGAATCAGATTGTCCTATACAAATATAACATACGATACATGAATAAAACGTCAAATAGAAGTAAGTTAAGAAGAAATAAAAGGATACAAATATGTCGAAGGAAGGGAGGAAACACCTGCTCCTCAAAAATTCTGGACATCTGATGAGCTCTTTGCTTCTCAGCATTTCTTTTTTCCTCGATTTTACGGCTCCTTGCAACCCATGATAGAGCATCAGAAGCTTCTTCAGCTTTCTTCTTTCTTTCTTCTTTCATCCTGAGATAGAAAACACAAAAGTTTTTTATTACGTGATTATTAATATATCTAATAATCTAAATGCATGACACAAGAGAAATAAGCAGAGCCTTAGACCTTACAGAAATAACTAAGACTAACAACAAGACAGATGTTATCGTAACAACCGAGAACCAAACAAATACGATGCCTAAAAAAAATACTGAACTCAAAAATCATGTTCTAAGAGGAAAACATCCTCAATCATAAAATGTAAAATATTTCAAATAAGAAACTCAACAATTAAATTGTTTACAGCACAAAGAACGAATCACTTACTTCTTAATGCGCTCCTCGACTTCCGTTGCAGATTGCTCTTTCCCACTTGGTGCAGCATCAGCATTATCCTCACTGTCATAATGGTCTTTTGTTTCCGCAGGTTTTTCATTCTCATCCTCATCCTCGTAGCTTTTCTTACTCGACCTATCCTTAACTCTCGACCTATCCTTGTCTTTATACGCTTCCTTCTCCTTCTCCTTAGACTTCTCTTTCAATTTCTCCTTCTCTCTGTCCCTATGTTTATCTCTTTCCTTTTCCCTCTCCTTATCTTTCCCACGATCTCTGTCCCTTTCCCTCTCTCTATCCCAATCTCTGCTCTTTTCCTTCTCAGTGTCTCCTTCTTTATCCCTCTTTCTGTCCCTTTCTTTCTCCTTATCCCTTCGATAGTCCTTATCCCTGTTCTTCTCGCGGTCATAGTCCTTTTCTTTATCCTTGCTCCTGTAATCCTTCTCCTTCTCCTTCCTCCTTCCATCTCTGCTTTCTCTAGCAGGCGAACCCTTATTATCACCCCTCTCTTCCCTACTTTCATGCCTTGATTTAGACTTCTCCACTTCCATTCTCAAAACGCCTAAACGAATCCCAGAAACTTCAATCAAGACCTAATCACAAAAGAGTAACAACTCAGAAACAAAAAAAATTACAGTGGTTGCAGACTACAACAAGCAATTAGAGTAACAAAAACTATTATAGTGGCAAAGATCTGAGCCGATATACTTATTGACTACATACAGCGTCTAATCGTTGCTCATGGAAACCCTAACCTACGGAGATTTTGCTATTATTGAGAGAAAACAAAATTGAATCAAAAAACCAATTCGACGAACCTCGAAATCGAGATTTCAATGGAAAGTACTGAGATATTCGGATCCACGGATAAATAAGATTGAAAACGCTGAGAACTGCAAGAGAATCTGAAGTACGCCAACGAATAGCAGCTTAAGAAGATAGAGCACTATGCGGAGGAATTGAGAAATAATGATTCAAGCCAGAGAGATGACGACTAAAAGCTTACCGCGAAGGATAGAAAGCTCGCCGGTAGAAAGCGACGGCGAAACTCAGATAGACGAGAGGGGAAACGATTTTGTGAAGAGAAAAAAAAAAAGAAAAGTAGATATACGCGTTTGTATATATACCACTCCGGTTCAAGAGCAAACCCGTTGGTACGTGAATTAATGAGGACCGGTTTTAATTTTCGTAATGAAGTGTTCGTGGCTTGGTTCAAAATACCAAATTGGTTTAGTGTAGATCATTTCAAAATGATTAACAAATTCCTACCTGACCGGTCCGGTTTATGAAGACTCAACCAACTGTTTTCAACTTTTCATAATCCTCAAAACGCTTTAAGAGATCGCCATTTTTACACATAACTTACCGAATCTTCAAGTTAAAAGCAGCATATCCTTTGGTATGCACCATTTCTCAACCGAACCACGAGCTTTGCTAGCGAAAATGATACTTGTATAAGGTGAGGAACCTTCATTTCTTTGGCTGCAACCGCTATGATTTCATTTTAACAGTTTTATTTTAACAGTTTTTTTTAATAATTTTGGCACAATTTCTGCGCAATTTCATCGTTTACCACTTTGGTATACAAATTAAATGTTTTCTAAACACATACAATGAAAATTTTGAAAATGTAGTTCACTGAAAGATTGATCCAGTCTGGTTTACTTAACTAAACCGAAGTTGTATATTAAAAGCACAAAGCTATATTCCAGCAATCAAACTAATTTAAAATGGTTAGTGGATTAACACCTACTCCCAAAGAGAATTTTTTTTTTTCTATCAGAAAATATTTACATTTTTATTACATAACCAGAGCTAAGACATGGAAATGAATTCTATGAATCAGAGACTAAAACACTAAACGTAATCGTAGCCGGATGATACTCTTTCGGATGCAAGATTTCGTTTGGTCTGAGTGGGCAAGAGACACCGCGTAATGTCTTTGCATTTAAGCCATTTCAAGCCTTTCTGTTCGTGTTTCATTGTTAGCTTTGATGCGACCGATTTGATCCCGCTCCTCATATAATTAAGAACGAACACCACAAGATCACTGCAATGCAATGCAGCCATGATTAAACCAACCATAACCCCCCAATACATGAACAAAACTAAAGAAAACCAAAGCGTCTTCTACTTACAAGGGTGAGCAAGGAGAGCGAGAACCATTGATAAAGTAGACGAACAAGAAAGAATCGAAATGCTGGCCGTTGATTATGTAGAATCCGTGTAACCTCCTTACACATCTGAAAGACATTCTTTTGTACAATCTGATTGCAGGATTGTTGTGTGCAATCACATGAAGGTAAACACCACGGCATACAGGGACGCTAGACGCATATTTGATGACCTCCTTAATAAGCAACTTAGCTGCAAAGAAGAAACAAACTTAAAGAGCTTAATATTAACAAAACCAAGCTAGAGAATCAATGAAAATACCTATTCCACGTTTTCTGTAGCTTTCTACAACTCCAAGGGTTAAGATGTACACCAAGGTCTCCTCTCCCTTACAAGAGTTATATCTTATTAAATCTGATATCTGCTTGAAACAGAGAAAAGTATCAACATATAAACACAGAAGAAAACCCCCAGGGTTGTTACATTTAAGCAAATAAGTACAAAACAAGTCTACACACCATGATCAAGATGTTAGAAAAAAGCAGATCCGTTTGATTTTTTTTAAGAACTTTTGTAAGAAACCCATCTGATAAGCATGAATTAAAGTTTCAAGCTCAAACTATATAGGACATGATGAAATGTTTCGACAACAATCAAAATCTACACATTACATCCAAAAAGAAAAGAACACAAAGCTTTGAAACCAATGCGGTAAACATGCTACAAACCAAGATTCAAATCAAAAGCTGCTTAAAATTGTAGAAACTTTTGATCTTTAAGAAATTTGTAAGAAACCCAATTCATGAAACTGTTTCAAAGATTCAAAATCAACACTTCAGAAACCTTCTAATTAAAGAAACCTTCAGAAACAAGTTCAAAAAAGGAAAAGAGACTCACTTCGGTTTCTTTAGCAGGCCCGATCTTAGCAGTGACAAACCCAATAAGTTCGTCAGAAAGACCATCAGGGCGGCTCCGATCAACAGCAGCCCAAGAGAGGATATCACCACCGTTGACAACATTCTGAAAAAACTCAGACTCGTACCTGAAAGAAATACAATTTCCCAAAAGGGAAAGTCACTCAAATCTAAATGAAAGAAATACAATTTTCCAAAGAAAGGAACTTTAAACTTACCTGATTGGGAATATGTCCCGATGGATTTGCTCCAGACGTTCTAAATCAGAAGGGTTTATCGGCCTGAAGCTGATACTTGGACGAGTAGAGATTTTAAGTTCCTCCATTGACGAATTCTCCAAACCCACGCGGAAAACGCGACTTTTGTCTGCAATAACTAAACCCCACAAAAGAAAAAAAGATCACAAAGATCAAAACTGGATCCGGGTTGGTTAAGGTAAGATAATCCGAAGATGAGTTCGTTGATCTGCAAAGAGATTTCGCGGGGGTTAATTGAATCGAAAGAAACGACTTTTGCTTTGCTTTGCCGTGCTTTTCTTCAGATCACCTCACGTGACTTGCCACTAACAAGCACGTGCATCTGCGTTTACAAAAAGTAGCAGACTTTCACGAAATTTTTATTCTTCCCATCTTATGTTTTGTTTCGAACTAAACTAGTTAGGACCAGGTTTCGACAACAATTTATAATCTGTGATGCGGAACGATCATATCAGGCCCGGCTCAAATATTAAAAGGGCCCTGTGCTGCCTTAATTTTTTTTTGTCAACCTTTAGTTATATTATAGTCAATTTAAAAACTAGACCCTAATATTTATATTTTTTAACAAAATAAGGCCCTAATTTTGTAAAGGAAAAAACAGGACCCTGTGCAAATGTGCTGTGAGCACATGCTCTAAGCCGGCACTGGATCATATTATATATCAATTTTTCACACTCATATTTTGGACATTATCATCAGCTAAAGTACCTCAAACAAATTCATTTATTGTCACATGTTACTACGCGAAATGTATTCATAGTTCTGTTTCCTGTACCGCCGCTTCACGTTCAATTTTTCCGATGATTCATCTCAGTTGTGTGTCAGTCCCAGAGAGAGGGAGTTTTCTCTGCGTCTTTTTCGTATTATAATTAATATTATCGAACGATAGATAGTTAATCTTATTATTTTAACGGTGTATAAATACGCCACGTACTGTAAATTCACCGAGTGAGTAAAAAGGAAAAAGCGACGCAGAAAAACGGAAATGTAAGGAAGGTTGGAGTGAGTGATCTAAAGACTCAATCCGTAGTTCTTGCTTGCATCGTAGTAGCTATGGAACCGGTTCTTGAACCAGCACCGTACGTGAACTCAAACCCGTTGCCTATACCGCCTCCTTTGAACTCGGTGCCGCCTTTTTTGAGCAAAACCTACGACATGGTTGATGATCCTTCCACCAATGAGGTCGTTTCTTGGAGCAGCGGAAACAACAGCTTCGTCGTCTGGGACGTTCCCGAGTTCTCGAAGGTGTTCTTGCCTAAGTACTTCAAGCACAATAATTTCTCCAGCTTCGTCAGACAGTTAAATACTTATGTAAGGAACCATCACTCTTTCTTGTAACTTCAAAAAAAATCAGATTGATCACTGAAGTGTTGAACTTCCAGGGACTTAGTCTTAGTTCAGTCTCTTTCTTTTTCTTTTCTGTTAGAAAGTGTTGAACTATGGTGTTTACAATGTTTATTTGAGAAAATTGAGGTAGTAACTAGTAAGTAAGGCATCAAAGTTGGGTAATTACAATGATGTTCTGTATCTAATGGGAGTTTGATTGCTGTCTTTAATGGGTTCTTGCAGCTTATTAGACTGGTGTAGTCAGTAGAAATATGCAATTATAGTCTGTCTATTTTTAAACTATATAGATTAGCAATGGTGGTTTAATGGCTAGATCCATGCCCTGTCTTGGATTTTTTGAAACCAATATTTTTACTCACCAAAAGATTCCACAGAACTTTGCAGGGTCGCTTTAACATATCCTCAGATATGGGTGAAGCTTGGTTTCTGCCTTGTAACTCTAAATCACAAAACAGAATGTCCTCTCGGTTGTCTGAACATTAGCTTTGCTTTCGTTTGTATATGTCAGTCCAGGTACATGTTGATAAACTAAGAAGCTATTAATTTTTCTTATCCCATGGTGGAGAAGTCGTTTACTTCCCAGAATGATGCTTTAACTAGAATTTTTTTCAATAGTCTGTAACAGTTTGTGGCTCTTGTACAGTTACTCTATGTTGGCTTTCTTCTTCCATAAAACTCAGTTTAACTTTTATTTTTGTTGATCTTTAGAGGCTATCTTGCTGAATTATTGTGTCCAGGGATTCAGAAAAGTTGATCCAGATCGATGGGAATTTGCAAACGAGGGATTTTTAAGAGACCAAAAACAACTACTAAAGGGTATTACAAGGAGGAAATCATCGCATGTGCAGCAACAAACTCAAGTTCAGAACTCATCTCTTGCTCCTTGTGTCGAGGTAGGGAAGTTTGGAATAGCGGAAGAAGTGGAAAGACTCAAGAGGGATAAGAACGTTCTTATGCATCAACAACAGGCCACCGAGAACCAGCTGAAGGACGCGGTGCAGAAAGTTCAGGCGATGGAGCAGAGGCAACAGCAGATGATGTCGTTTTTAGCGAAGGCTGTTCAGAGTCCAGGCTTCTTGAACCAGTTAGTAGCACAACAGAGTAATGATGGTAACAGACAGATTCAGGGAAGCAGTAACAAAAAGAGGAGGCTTCCTGGGGAGGAGGCTAATGATGTTGATCGTCAGATTGTTAAGTATCAGCCATCCATAAATGAAGCAGCACAAACTATGCTTCGACAGTTCTTGAATATGAGTAGCTCACCTGAGTCTGAATCGGTTCCAAACAATCCTGGCAGTTTCAGTCCTAGCTCTCTGAACTCCTCGAATACAGTTTCTGGAGTAACACTGCCCGAGGTTTCACCCGACTCAGCTCATTCAGCAGCAATGAACCAAGTACCTGATGCAGGTTTGGCTCATCATCCTCAAGCTGGTCTGGTTCATCCAAACTTAGGTCCAAGTCCAGCTGCAGCTACTTGGAGCCCTGAATCTGAATGCAAGACAGGTAATGGAGAGTGTTTGGATCCAATAATGGCTGCTTTAGGTGGGTCGTTGGAGATGGAAGGCGATGCAGTTTCTCCTGAAGGTGAGGGAGAGGTGAAAGAGTTACTGGTCCCTCAGCTGCCTGGAGTCCAAGACCCATTCTGGGAACAGTTTTTTGCTGATGAAGCCCCAGTGAGTGGAGAGACAGACGAGACTATATCAGGGTCAGTGGAGACAATGGAGCAAGAACTGAGGGAGTGGACTAGGGATCAACAACAAGTGAACCATATCACTGAACAAACGGGGTTTCTTTCTTCGGAAACACATGGGGGTAAGAATGAAAAACATGTTCTCTGCATTATTGTTCTGCCATTTGTCTTTCACAGGTGTATATTTTTCAGGGGAGGCTGTGAAGGGGATATGAACGGAGGAGGAGGAGATATATCATAGGGTTTGACTTTCACATGCATAAAACCTACGAAAAGAACAAACAATGCAGCGCCAACGTACTTGTGAATAGTCCTTTAGAGATGACTGTGTGTGTTTTTTTTTGTTACATGTTGCTTGTTTACAACGGCCTTCATGTTCAATTATCAACCACTATGATAATCTTTGGTCCCTGACTAACTCGAGCTAAAAACTAATAGACATTAACCATACATGTTCGTATCTTTTGCTATAAAGATCATTAAGATGGATTAATATATAAAACATTCACACGATGAGAAGTCAAGGTTCAATTCGATTGCATGGGAAGGAAAAGAATCTGTACCAATAAATATATATCTTCAAGGGATAATTTGTATAGTTTCCTCGACTCTTCTTCGGTTGATGCTTGGAGCTTGTAGTTTGGTGCTCAGACCAGGACAACGATGATGACAATGAGTATAACGATCCCAAATATGAGAATAAGAAGGCATGTCTGCAACAATGTAAAACATATATATGAAACTTAGCTTTAGCTGCTAAAAATACGGAACCATAGAATTGAAAAATAAGTAGAGAGTCTCTCTTAGTACCAAGGATGAGTTTGCTCTTTGAGTTTTAGATGCTTTTCTGAGTTGAGCAGTGGCTTGTGAGGTTGCAGCATGTGAATTATCAATGTTGGAGCTGATGTCATCTGCCAAATAAACATTATAGTGTTTCTTAAGACTTTAAAGAAGTAAAGGAGACATAGAAATTTACGATTTGGGGTCTACTTACCGATCATAACTCCTTGATCGTTCACTAAAACAGCTAGATCTTTGAAGATTTCATTCACTTCACCAATCTGTTCTTGAATTTCTCTGATTCCTTGCTCTCTTTCCTCGATAATTGCTTCATTGAATATTATCTCGTTATCTAAAAACACCACTTCTTGCCTGGAATGAGAAAAGTTCAAGTTAAATAGCATGTCGCTGCAAGATATGAGGTAACAAAACATGGCCAAACAGAGAAGATGGATTTAAAATGGGGTTTCATGGCCATGACCAACTTCGAAATTCTAATAACCTAATTTTAAGCTTATATGAACACTTAAGGCTATAGTTAGCACTCAATTAAATATCTCATTAAGGAAAAAAGAAAACTGCACGATTGACTAACATTTGGGTTGTGTTTATGCTGAAATAATTATGAGGTGAACTAGCAAAATAATAGACTACAGCAATATAGCATACTGTCAAATCATACCCTCACCTTCTTGATTGTAGAAGAAGAGTTTGCTCCTGGGATGTCCTTGAAGATTCAATATCCAGTTCTTGTGCATCGTAACTGCATGGAGTAGCATAACAATGAAGCATGTGTAAGTACGACTCAAATTCCAAAACCTATCAGTTACCATTCCAAGTTTAAAGTTTTCTGAACATACAAAAGTTTATAATACATTAAAGAAGCTCCTCTTTTATGAGAGTAGATAACCCATGGTAATTTTCTTTTCTCATTTAGTAGACAACAAGATTCATTTAGTTACCTGGCAGGTATATCTTGTGTGACGACAGGAGTATAAGTTATTTCTCTTTCAGCAGCAAGTCTCTGAGCTTTCTGAAACTCTTTGAGAACTGATTGAAAATCTTTCGCCAGTTTAGCATCCGCAATCTTCTTAATTGGCTGCAAGTTAATATAAACATAACATATCAAAAAATGAATAATGTTTACAGATAAACAAACCACACACATCATCTATCAGGCAACCAAAATCTAATGGTATTCACCACCAAAGTTGATTCAATAGTAAATGTTCTCTTTCACATGAGAAAGCAAACAAAAATGTATACAATTTCTTACACTAGCTGCTCCATGGAGGTCGACTTCGCTAGCTTCTTTAAGCTTAGCTGACGTATTCTTCACCAGTTCTGAGATCTGTAACCTTGTTTTTTGCCTGCAGCCAATAGAATTTCCAGAACAAATTAATCTTTAAAAAAAAAACAAATGCTCAATAAACAAAACCAAAAATGTCAGACTATTAACAATGAATTTAAGTTTTCTCTACCATAGTTCAAAACCAATTAAACCCCCAAAACCTTAACTATCACGCAATCCTAGAAACTTAAGAACCCTAATTAACTCGGAGATGAAGAGGGGGGAAAAGAAATGGAACTGACAGCTTCTCTCGCAATTCAAGAGTATCCTTAGCCGTTCCGATCGAATTAACGAGGCGGAAGAAGGAATTGACGGCCGTGCTGATCCTGAATATTCCGGCGGCTACCTCCTGAGATGGATCCCCACGAGACAGAGGCTTCTGCTGCCTCCCGCTGTTAAAACGATTCGGCGTCTGGAATCGAGAGCCAGCTTCGATGTCTTGGAAACTCATCCTCCTCTTCTTCTTCTTCTTCTCTCGAATCTAATCTCTGTAGCAATGGGGGAACAAAGACGACGATGATTGGCAAGAGTTAGGTAATACGTTTTCCCAAATTTATTATTATTGTTTTTTTTATAATTGCATAAATTATTTATTACATGTGGTCCGCGTGGAAATGGCGGTGGAGGGAAGGATCCTGAGCTGTCGTAGTTGACCCACCCGCCCTTCTCGTTTAAAATTTAAATGAAAACGTGGACCGGTTTAACCGGACGGATTCGATCTCTAACCGTACCAAGCAGAGTTAATCTGCAGAACTAAACCATCTTAACTCAACTTGTTAATTGTTTCCATTTTGGTTTGGTAACATTAATAAATAGCTGATTTTAACATTTGTCATCAGAATGTATTTATTTTTCTTTTATATATCCAAACAGATTTTATTTGAACTGTAACTAAAAAAATAATGGGTGATCTATCAAAAAATATTTTGGGATACCGTGTGAATAAAACCAAAATATAAAAAAAAATAATGTGGTAATTGCTAAATTAATAAATAGATATTTCGAACCTTCAACAAATCAATCAACACACTACTTATCATAGTGAAGTTTGTTAACTGAGTGAGCACATGTAAAAGTCTCAACTGTGAGTGGTTGGGATGTTACATGTTTTCACCAATTCTATGAAATTTGTAGACTTGTAGTCGAACTCGATGAAAACATGAATCAAGCAGTGGCTGTAAAATGGGATATATGTTCATAAACTATAATTAAAGGCATTATTTGCTAATATCGTATAATCATGGACTCAATATGACAATATGAAAGTAGTGTACATAAAATACGTGGTTGCAGTTTGACCGACAATGTCGTCTTATTACATGAAAAAACAAAAACACATAACGACATGTATTAATTAACTAGCTGTTGAATCAAGAAACGGGTAGTCAGTGTAGCCCACGACAGGATCAGAAGTATAAAACGTTGATCTATCATACTTATTCAACTCCGCATCAACTTCAAACCTCTTTGGCAGATCAGGGTTCGCCAGAAACAACCGACCATAAGCCACCAGATCAGTCCTTCCCTTATCAACCGCCTCGTTCCCATCTTCCCTCTTGAAACCTCCTGCGGCGATAAACGTCCCGGAAAAGGCTTTCCTCATCGGCGTTAACGTGTGAGGATGACACTCTGTTATTTCACCCATTGTTTTCATCCTCGCTTCGACCACGTGGCAGTATAAGATTCCGTATTTGTTCAGAGACTCCGCCATGTGAAGTGCTAACGCTTGTGGGTTCGTGTCTCCTGACTCCATGTAGTCTGCGAAGGGAGAGAGCCTGATTCCAACGCGATCAGGCCCGATCTCGTTGGCCACTGCTTCGACTATGTCTAGAGCGAATTTGCAGCGGTTTTGTAATGATCCACCGTATTCGTCAGTTCTGTCGTTCACCGTGTCTTTCATGAACTGGTCTATGAGATAGCCATTAGCTCCATGTATCTCTACTCCGTCGAAGCCTGCACGCAACAACAACATTCAAGGTACGTATATAATGTAAGAGTCTTTCTTCTAGAATAATTAAAACAATTTATTATTCTCAAATTAGCAAAAAAAAATAATATAAAATAACATTAACTAAAAATTATATATTATTTATGATTATAATTTAAAATTTAGTATTTATAGGGTGAAATTAGCTTAAAACATTTAGGAATTGAAATAATTTAATCATTTTATCTTTTAATTAGTACTAATTTAGTTATTTTTCTAGATGTGTTAACATTATCATAATGTTTTTTTTGTGCTATGTGCCAAACAGTGTGCTTACCAGCTTCCATAGCGTTTCTTGCTGCAAGCCTGAAATGGTTGACAATGGTGGGGATCTCTTCTGTACTTAGGCGTCTTGGAGGGGTAAACATGGCTTCATCGATGCCGTTAGAGCGGATCTGAGGCATCAATGGCTTGTCTGTACAAGAGATTGGAGCTTGCCCATTTGGCTGAAAACTTTTATTAGAAACTCTGCCAACATGCCAAATCTGACAGAAGATGATGCCGCCTTTTGCATGAACAGCTTCCACGATTGGCTTCCATGCCTCCACATGCTCTTTAGTCCATATCCCAGGTGTATCTTGATACCTTCAAGAGCAAGAAACCACGCAAATGTGAGTCAGATCAAAACCCACAAATAAAAATCATAAACTTAATTTCAATAGAAGAATTATTTTTTACAACTAATTTTGAGATAAATAAATTTAACATTCTTTCCAAAAAAGAAGAAGAAGAAAGAGCTACCCTTGAGCTGTATCTGAAACTCCAGTGGCTTCAGTGATGAGAAGACTTCCTGGGGTGGTTCTCTGAGCGTAGTATAGCACAGCATGTAGTTGAGGAACGTTTCCGTATGATCTCTGTCTCGTCAATGGTGCAAGAACAACCCTGAATCATAATAAAAAAACGATTCAAGTTTTGAGCTAACAGAAAACTGAGGAGAAGGGCATATATAACTTATACAACATACCTGTGGGAAAGATTGAATCTACCCATCTTGTAGGGCGTGAGGAGAGGGATACTCTGTTTCGTTACTACGTTTTCCATTAGTTCAGATGGTGGATTTTGTTTTCTCTCTGATTCTTTCTCTTGAAACACTTTGAATGTGGAATAAGATGGAATGCATATGCACATATTTATACACATCGATTAGTGGGAAAAAGCAAAGTTTTGTTTTTATTTCGTCTTTATGGATGTCGACGTCATTGTGAACGCACGCATTCATGAACAGACTTTACCCCACATGCATTTCTTCATGACGTATGCATTGACGTCATGAAAAAGTTAAAAAACTTTAAACCTCTTTCCTCCAATTGTGGATTCGGCTTTTGGTCCATAGGAGCTAAACGTGGCCTCATATTTTAAAAATCATATTTTCGTGTGTGTTTGACTTTAGCTTATTTTGACCGCACACAGAGAATTAAAAGTGGACTTCCCAAGATAGAGGGAAGATACTCCGTCTCTGTTTTGAAGTTGAACGCAGACCAAGCGGTTCTTTAAGAAGAAAAAGCTTAAACGCAGATCGTTTCTCAACTGCGTCTGCTTTAACAGGTGGCGAGAGGCTTGATCGTCAACAATCTTCTCGTAAAGCCCAATATGATGAAGATAAGGCCCGTTTTGTATTTTCTTTTTAATCAAACCAACTGATCCACACAATTTAAAACTGAAAATGTTTAAAAGCAAAATTTAATGTAAAATATCTTAATTTAAAATAAAAATCTAAAATTTTTCTTTAATTTAAATTTACCAAATATTTGATTAATTATTGAATTAAGAAGTTCAATACATATACCATTTTTATGATAAGACAAGATTTCTAAGGTTTTAATTGAAATGAAAAAGCCAAAAAAAAAACACAAGTGTAAAAAAGGGAAAGTGAAGTAATAGTATTTAGTTTAAAGTTTATTTTGTTTTTTTTGGGTCAAAAAAGTTTATTTTGTTTATAATAAAATAGTAGTACTAAAAAAGGATGAATGGCGTAACGCAATCCCACACGTCGAGAGTGTAATAAAAAGCAAAGACATTTCTTCTCCTCTCTACGCAAATCATATCAATCAATCAAATATCTCTTGAATCTGCGTTAGCAAGCAACCACCCACCTCTCTTCCCGGCGACGACGAAGATCAACAACATCCATGGCGGTTTGTTCTTCTTCCTTTCCTTTCATATTTTGCTGTGATCCATTTTGTTTCTTTGGAAAAATTCGTAACGATTGCGTGTCATCAATTTGCTGCTAGTTCGTTGTTATTTTTTTCTGGATTCAAATTGATTTGTGTCTCTATCGGTGTTGATCCGTCTATGCAACTCTATTATTTTCAGAAATTTTGCAATATCTATATGTATTGTTTACGTGATCAAATTTTATTGCTAGCAGCCAAAAATTTCATCGCCAGTGATTTTTGTAAAGTGTTTTAGAACGATGGAATCATGGAATACATATTTGAGATATTTATCGGTGTTCCTTTTGTTGGATAAGCTTGGAATATAAGTTTCCTTTTCTTTATTGTGTTATGTTTATCTAAAAGATTAGGAATATGATTTTGTGATAATACTAATAGAATTAGGAGTTATCTAGTTCTATATATATGGAGATGCATATTGTGTTGCATAACATATTCACTACAAGAAAACATATTTTTTACGAGGGCAATATACGTTGTAACTTCGTCGTAAACGGGGTGTTACGACGAATGAACCGCGAAACACGTTTCGTCGTAAAACGCCCGTCGTAACCGACGTTTCGTCGTAAATGACTTGTTAAGTTTACGACGAAATATATTCCTCGTAAAGCGCAGGGCAGAGATTCGTCGTAAACGACACGTAAAATTTCGTGGTAAACTCCACGTAATGGATTCGATGTAAAGCACACGTAAACATTTTCGTTGTAACACCCTCGTAAATATTTCGATGTAAACTCCACGTAACATTTCGATGTAAAGACCACGTAAAATCTTCGATGTAAAAGACTCGTAATTATTTTCGACGGTAATCAGTTGTAAATGTTTACGTCGAGCCTACATCGACGTTTCGTTTTATAATATATTTTGAATATTATTTTTAACCTCAAATATATATATATATATAAATTTGAATTTATTTAAAATTCTGAATTTTAAATAATTTTAATTTTAAAACGAAATATGAAAATAAAAAACATTTATAAAAAAGCATTTAAAAGTCATAATATTTAAATTCATAATACAAACCGAAAATATTAAAAAAACTACATATCATCGAAGTAGTCGGTGGGGTTGCTCGGCTGTTGACGGGTTGGATCGGACTCTTGGGGATCTCGTACTGGCAACCCAAGAGCGGCTCGTCTCTGACTCAACATTCTCTGCATAACCGGGTTTCCCACGGCCATCACGTCTAGCAAATCCTCAAGAGAGTCTAAACGAACCTGCTGGCTATCCATTCGAGCTTTCATCTGAGAAGTCTCTTCATCCCGTCTCGAAGTGTATGACGAAGTTGCCCTTGCAACTTGGTTAACGGAGCCTATACCGACTATTCGGCCCTTCTTTCTAGGAGCCAGCTATAAAATTAAAACATATATTAATATAGTTATTAAAAATAATGAAAAAAAAATTTTAGTTGTACTACCTCTTCGAAGATTCGGTCGGCTTCTTCGGTGGACAATGTGACGGGTAATCCATCGGGAGACTCCTGAGTTAGTTGCGTCTCCCGTTCTTCAATCCGAGTAGCCACTGCTTGAGCGAGTTTCTCTGATGCAGGATCCACAAAAACTCCGTCGGATGTGGCGTGAGTCATCTTGAATAGGTCAGACAGAGATGGTAAGACTCCCGTCTTCTCCAACTACAAAAAAAAAATATTAAAAGTTATATTAATTGAATATTTTAAAATAAATATTTAAAAACAAAACTTACAACGTCTAGACGGATGCCTGCATGTGGTTTTTGGCCGGTTCTGTGAAGCATGGGCAAATTACCATCTTTATCCTTCGTTCTTCGAGAAGCCGAGCACGAATTGGCCTTTTTGATCGAAGACGGGTGCTTCCAATAGGCGATGAGGCCATCCCACACATCCGTCGTGAGCTCAGTGGGCTTTCCCTCATACCCGTCGAGCTCCCACTTGTCCTTCCAATCGGAGACTGTGTTGCAGAGGCGGATCTTTGCTTTTGCAACGAATTCCGCCTTCACCATCTCGGTGATTCCCAAAGACCAATGCCACTTTTGCTGAAACACAAAAAATTTGAAAAAATTACAATTAATAATAATATTTAAAAAATATATACATATTTAAAAGTTAAAATTTAATTAAATTTAAAAATCTTACCGCAAACATTTTAAACCACGTGATCTTAACGTGATTTGGAGTCTTGCTCCAGTTCGGATATGCCCCGTCGTAGTAACCCTTAATCGTTTTCGAAACGCTCCGGCCAACACGGTTATTAGCCCCAAACCTGAAAGGAAAACAATTTAACCGTTAGAAAATAAAAATATTTTAAATTTTTATGTAATAAAAATTAATAACTTACCAATAAGTTCCTCGGGGTCTATCGGGGTCTAGAACATCCAAACCCTCTCGTCCGGGCTGGGCAAGCAAATCCTCTACCGTATATCTCGCGAATGGGGCATATGAAGGCACACGCAAATCCGGATGAACTGCACCTTCTGGGACAGGCTCAGGTGCAGCCGCTGGAGGAGGAGGTGGAGGCATATGCGGTGGAGGCATTTGCGGTGGAGGCATCTGCGGTGGAGGAGGACTCCAAGCAACTCTCTGAGAAGGCTGAGAGTCTGGAACTGCGGTGGAGGATGATGGACCAGAAGACGATGGACCGGAAGAAGATGTACCGGAACCATCGTCGCCAAACAAATCTCTATAACTAGGTGCTCTGGATTTTCTTCTAGGAGCCATCTAAAAAAAATTAAAATAAATTTTATCAGTTACGACATAATAAAAATATTATTCCGTTACCTAACTAATCACCTAAACTAATTACCTAACTAATCACCTAAACTAATTCCGTTACCTAACTAATCACCTAAACTAATTTAAAAAAAAAAAAAAAGAGAGAGAAGAGAGAGTTTACCTTAGAGAGAGCAAAGGAATTTGGGAGGAATGAGCGAGGCAGCCTCGCTCTCGGCGTCCCCTTATATAGATTAGGATTCGTCGTAAAATCGACGTAAATTTACGACGAATTACCAGGCCCGCGTTTTTCCATTTACGACGAATTTACCAGGCCCGTGTTTTTTAATTTACGACGAAATTACCAGGCCCGTGTTTTTCGAGTTACGACGAAATTACCAGGCCCGCGTTTTTCCATTTACGACGAAATTACGACGCTTAACCCTAAACACCGAGAATGAAATCCCTAAACCCCAAAGTGACATATCATCTAACATCATATCTTATATCATACTACTTCTTACTCTTTCTTTTAGAAAATATTACAATAGAGAAATCCAACATTTGATACATATATTACATCACTCTAAATCGTTTTCGTTCTCATCACTATCATTACAATCATCATCGTCGCTTCTCTCGAACTCGTCTTCACGTGCTTCATCTGTCGCATCTTCGGGAATATCTTCATATTGAAAGTTTTGCGGGTCGATCAAAAGGATTTCATCAGTTGGTTGTTCTGGTACCTCAACTTCAGTGATAGCGTCTTCTTCTTGCAAGGGCGGTTCTTCTCCAACGACAATGCGTCCACGAGGTGTAACTTTGATAGCAGTTACCCAGTTTATCCCGGAAGTTCGAAGCCGAGGATAAGGAAGGAAGCTAACTTGCTCGGCTTGTGAAGCTAAAATGAAAGGCTCAAATTTGTTGTATCTTCTCCCAAAATTGACATCCACAACACCAAATTTGTTATACCGAATCCCTCGGTTCACAACAGGATCGAACCATTCACATTTGAAGAGGACGCATTTTAGCTTCAATAACCCCGGAAATTCCACTTCAATAATCTCCTGCAATATCCCGTAAAAGTCTGTTTCACCTTTCACACATATTCCGTAGTTACTCGTTGCCCGATGTCTCCCATACTCGTATGTGTGAAAGGTAAATCCTCGTGTGAAATACATAGGTGATGTGGTGACCTTTGCAACTGGACCTTGAACCAATTCATGAAACCATACGGGATAATAAGGATCGTCATAATCAACCTGCAAAAAACATATATATATTCTTAAACACTTACTTAATTAATATAATAGTATGAGATATATTACCTGTGATTTTAACCACTTGACAAAGTGCTTATCTTTACGTGTATCCACATCAGTTGCAGATATTCCTGGTATTGCTTCTTCAACTTGAGATACAAACATCCTGCAAATTGAACAAATAATCAAATCATACATAATTAACTTCAATTCATATAATTAACATTCACAAAAAAATTTACCTTTCAAAGTAACGGGTCATTGCATCCTCGCAGTTGAGCAGAATATAAGTGTGGGCACTATGTTTATCTTCTTCACATGACCACCATACTTCTTTCGTTTTACCACCAAACCGTCCAATTTCGCAGAAAATGTCAGGAACACCATCAATTGGATATGATGTCGGTACTCCACCATCATCATATCTTCTAGGAACTCTTTTTCTCGTACGAACAGTTGGAGCAAAGTAGTATGATGTGAAGTTAGATGTTTCGGCTGTCAAACTCCCTGCAACTATTGAACCTTCTACCTTTGCAAGATTTCTTGCTTTCCCCTTCAAATGTTTCATCTGTCGCTCATACGGATACATCCATCCGTTGTGAACAGGTCCACGAAGCAATGCTTCATACGGTAGGTGGACAACTAGATGCTCCATGACGTCAAAAAATGAAGGAGGAAATATCTTCTCCAGGTTGCACAATATGATCGGAATGTTCTGATGAAGTTGTTCGATGACTTCTTCTTTGAACGTACGTGTGCTAAGATCTCTGAAAAATGCTCCGATGGCTGTATATTTTAAAAGGAATCAAATTAATAACATTTCGTAACATAGGTATATATATAAATTTATAATTACCTGCAAGTGCTTCGTGGACATTTGCTGGAAGGAGCTCGGCAAAAGCAAATGGAAGCAGTCGTTGCATAAACACATGACAATCATGACTTTTCATTCCGGAGAACTTTTGACCTCGTTCAATACATCTTGACATATTTGAAACATAACCATCAGGAAACTTAACTTCCGATGCAACCCAGTCAAACAAGGTTGTTTTCGCTGCTGATGACAACCGGAAGATGGGAACAGGAACGTTTCCATTGCTCTTGATATGTAACTCACTTCTTGAGCAAATATCAGGTAAGTCCATCCTTGACTTTTTGTTATCTTTTGTCTTCCCAGGGACGTTAAGTAATGTATTCATGATGTTCTCAAAAAAGTTCTTCTCGATATGCATGACATCCAGATTGTGGCGTAAGAGAAGATCCTTCCAATACGGTAGCTCCCAAAATATACTCTTCTTATGCCAATTGTGAGATACACCATACCCATCAGGCATATTTCCAGGAACATGCCAATTTCCTCCAACCTTAACTGTTTCCTGAGCTCCGTAATAATCAATGTCCGCTTCGATCTGCTGGCCGGTGAGATATGGAGGAGGACTGTCTCTGACAATTTTTTTGTGTCGAAACAATGTCTTGTTTCTTCTGTACGGATGGGCAAGTGGAAGAAACCGACGATGACAATCAAACCAACAACTCTTCCTACCATTCTTCAGTTGAAAAGCATCCGTGGATCCAAGACAATACGGACAAGATAATCTTCCATGTGTTGTCCAGCCAGACAACATCCCATAAGCAGGGAAATCACTTATCGTCCACATCAGAACTGCTCGCATCGTAAAATTGGTTTTCAAGGAACAATCGTACGTCCTCACCCCTTCTGACCACAATTGCTTTAGCTCTTCTATCAACGGTTGAAGAAAAACATCAAGAGACCGTTTTGGATGCTTCGGCCCTGGGATTAATATGGTCAAAAATAGAAATTCTTGTTCCATGCACATATCCGGCGGTAAATTATACGGCGTAAGAATGACTGGCCACAAAGAATATTGTCTACCAGACATTCCAAATGGACTAAATCCATCGGTGCATAACCCAAGATAGACATTCCGAATATTTGTAGCAAAATCTCCGTGTACCTTGTTGAAATGTTTCCACGCTCTTGCGTCTGATGGATGTGCAACCTCACCATCTCTCTGGACATGTTCGGCATGCCACCTCATCGACGCAGCAGTCCTCTCAGATTGATATAATCTTTTCAATCTGTCTGTAATTGGTAGGTACCACATCCTTTGGTACGGTACCCTATTCCTCCCACGGCCTTGCGGTTTGAATCGTGGTTTTTTGCAGAATCGACACTCTTCTAACTTGTCATCTTCCTTCCAGTAGATCATGCAGTTGTCGATGCAAACATCAATCATCTCCGAGGGTAACCCAAGACTATAAACCAATTTCTGAATCTCATAATAAGATTCAGCAGACACGTTGTCTTCTGGCAAATACTCTTTAAACAACTCCGCCCATGCATCCATGCAATTCTCAGGTAAATTATGATCCGTTTTAATATTCATCATCCTAGCTGCTAGAGACAATTTAGAGAGACCTTCTCTACAACCAGTGTAGATTGGTTGATTTGCAGCATCTAGCATTTCATAAAACTTTTTGCATCCAAATTAGGTTCTTCTACATTTCCAGTTCCATCTGCTATTGTTGTAGTTGTTTCTAAAAATGCATCACTAATCATATCTTGAACCCTATCATGATCTACCATCTGCTCCTCTTGATGATAATTATATTCATTATGCACATGATTCGGTTCTTCATTATGATGAGCATCCTCAAAATTAGCATTACTACTACTAGCTTCATTTCCCCCATAACCCTCTCCATGTTGATACCAAATGTAATACTGTGGTGTAAATCCTCTGTTTACTAAATGATTCCATACAGTTTCACTACGTGCAAATTTCGAATTTTTGCATTTTGAACAGGGGCAGAACATCTTACCGCTTTCCTGCGTGATCGGTGTACAGCCCGCCTGGTGCATGAATGTCTCTAGCCCGTTCAGAAATGCATTCGTCACTCTCCCGTCGGAATCTTTGTGCAAATACATCCAACTTCGTAACTCGTAAATACTACCGCCACCGACCATTTTTTCTACTATTTTTTTTTAAATTTTTTTTTTTTCCGTTTGTGTCTTGTGAGGAAGAGAGTTGTGTGTTGTGAGGAAGAGAGTTGTGGGAAATGACATATATATAGAGAAATTTTCGAGTTGGGTAGTTGAAATATAACAACGATTTTACAAGGGAAAGTTTACATGGATTTTACATAGTTTTTTTACAACGACTTTACAACGAAACTCGATAAGTTTTTCACCTAAATATAACGGTAACATGATTCGTTGTAATATCGATGTAAAATTTCATTTTCGACGTACTTACGTCGTAATATTACATGGCGTTTACGACGAAATTTGGTTTCGTCGTAATTGCGTTGTTACCCCACCAATTACTATTTCTAAAACAACGATAAGGAACCTGTGTCGTTCGTCTGTCTGCCAATTCAGTGGAACGACAAGGAGAAAGTGGACGGAAGTGCAGCTGGTTTGTACTTGAGAGGAACCTTTGACGATGGTCGGAGGTTTCACTCAAGTATAAACCAACTTCACTTCCCTCCATTTTCTCCTTATCGCTCTACTGAATTGGCAGACAGACGAATGACTCATGTTCGTTATCGTTATCTTCGAAATAGTAATTGGTGGTTCGAGAAGAAGAGAGTTGTGTGTTGTGAGGAAGAGAGTTGTGTGTTGTGAGGAAGAGAGTTGTGGGAAATGACATATATATAGAGAAATATGGTAAGTTTTACATGGATTTTACATGGAAAATTTACAACGCGTTTACAACGAACTTAGGTAAGTTAAAGCACTTTCAATACACGTTTTCACCTTTATGTAACGGTAACATGATTCGTTGTAATGTCGATGTAACGTTTACAACTATTTTGCATTCCACGTACTTTCGTCGTAAACTTACATTAACTTTACGACGAATACATTTCGTCGTAAATTACCATCGAGTTTACGACGAAGTCATGTCGCGTCGTAATTGCGTTGTAAAGCTTATGTAAATTTACGAGGAAATAATTTCCTCGTAAAATGCCGTTGTTACTGCTACGTTTTCTTGTAGTGATTGTGATTTGAGATTCTTGAGCTTGTGATTGATTGAATAAGAGAGGGACTTCTTATTAACATTGTGACTCTATCAAGGTTGTGATTCTATATTTGGTATCAGAGCCATTACATAGAAGCTTGAAAGTTACAGACATCAATCATGAGTGAAGTTAAAGATGAGATCGTGCTGCACAAAGAAAAGGGACCTGCGTCGATAAAATTTCCGATGTTAACCACTTCAAACTATACTGTCTGGTCTATGAGAATGAAGATAGCACTTAAAGTTAGCGAGGTATGGGAAACGATTGATCCGGGAATCAAAGATGAGAAGAAAAATAACATGGCAATTGCATTCCTGTTCCAATCTATACCAGAAGCGTTGATCTTACAAGTGGGCGAGTTGGATACAGCCAAAGCCGTATGGGAAGCAATAAAAGCTAGACATGTTGGAGCTGAGAGAGTAAAAGAAGCTAGGTTACAAACCTTAATGGCGGAATTCGATAGACTTAAGATGAAAGACGAAGACACCATTGATGCATTTGTTGGAAGAATGTCGGAGATAACCTCAAAATCTGCCTCACTTGGAGAAATCATTGATGAACCTAAAGTTGTAAAGAAGTTTCTTAAAAGCTTACCCCGAAGAAAATACATCCACATTGTGGCTTCGTTAGAACAAGTTCTTGACCTCAATGCAACCAGCTTTGAGGATATAGTAGGGAGATTAAAAGCTTATGAAGAACGAGTAGGAGAGGAAGATGAAGAACTTCAAGATGATAAGAGCAAACTGCTCTACTCCAATACAGAGAACGATCAGTATGGGGGACGAGGAGGTCGAGGACGTGGAGGTCGATACAACTCGCGCGGGGGACGAGGTCGTGGTAGGTATAGCAACTTTCAGCAGCAGCGGGAAGCATATCGACAAGGATCTGGTCGTGACATCTCACACATTACCTGTTTTAAGTGCGATAGACTTGGTCATTACGCCAACGACTGTCCGGATAAGTTGCTTAAACTACAAGAGACCACCGAGAAGGAGAAGAAAGATGATGAAACTCAAGAAGCTGATGAGTTGATGATGCATGAGGTAGTCTATCTCAATGAAGAGAAGGTAAATCCAAGTATTTTCGAATCTGACCATGATAACCAAGACTTATGGTATCTTGATAACGGAGCAAGCAACCATATGAGTGGAAACCGAACCTTTTTCATCTCGATTAATGAAAATATAACTGGAAAAGTACGGTTTGGGGACGACTCACGAGTTGATATCAAAGGGAAAGGCTCCATCCGGTTTGTGTTCGCAGGAGGCGCTAAGAAAATTCTAAACGACGTGTACTATATCCCAGCCTTAAAGAGTAATATTGTGAGTTTAGGGCAAGCTACGGAAGTTGGTTGTGAGATACGAATGAAAGGGAACACACTAATGCTATATGATCGCTCTGGACATCTTATGATCGAGACCATACGTTCCAGAAACCGTCTGTACAAAGTCACTTTACAAACAGATAATATCCGATGCTTGCAAATAAAATCAAGTGAATCTTCTAAGTGGCATGCCCGCCTTGGCCATGTTAATACTGAGACAATGAAGATGATGATAAATAAAGAGCTTGTCACCGGCATCCCAAAGATCGTGGTCGAAAAAGAAACATGTGCATCATGCTTACTTGGAAAGCAAAGTAGACAGCCATTCCCTCTGAAGACGCAATATCGAGCAAGTCAACTTCTAGAACTCATCCATGGTGACCTTTGTGGACCCATTACTCCTACTACACCAGGGCAAAAACGGTATGTCTTTGTCCTCATCGATGATTGCTCCCGGTATATGTGGACTGTCCTGATGAAAGAAAAGAGTGAAGCCTTTGAAAGCTTCAAGCGATTTAAGGTAATGGTTGAGCAAGAAACAAAAGGAGTAATTCAAACTCTAAGAACAGACAGAGGAGGTGAATTCACTTCACATGAGTTCGATGATTTTTGCAAGAAAAACGGTATAAAGAGACATCTTACAGCACCTTGGTCTCCTCAACAGAACGGTGTCGTCGAGAGGAGAAATCGTACTTTACTAGAGATGACCAGAAGCATATTAAAGCATATGGATGTTCCAAATTACTTGTGGGGTGAGGCAGTACGTCATGCTACTTATTTGATCAACCGACTTGCGACTAGATCACTTGATGAGAAGACACCGTATGAAGTTTTTCGTGATAAGAAACCAAACCTCAATCATTTGAGGGTTTTCGGTTGCGTGTGCTATGCAGCGTCTGAGAAGACTGGGAGAAGAAAACTTGACGATCGCTCCCGATGCTTGGTACATCTCGGTATAGAACCTGGAACGAAGGCCTATCGACTCTTGGAGCCGCTAAACAAGAAAATTATAGTGAACCGTGATGTGATTTTTACTGAAGACGTGAGATGGAAGTGGAATACAGAGAAACAAAGAGGTAATGACAGACCTAGTGACGTTGAATTTGACATGAGAGGCTTTCTTGAGACGCAAGGTACGAACAAAGGCGGAACAGAGGAAGACGATAACGAAAATACTGAAACAGAGGATAATAATGGTGATGAAACAGAGGAAGAGCAACCTCAGGCTCAACCAAGACGATCAACAAGAGTAAGCAACAAACCCGCCTACTTAGACGACTACGCTCTTCTTCTTGCTGATGCTGAGCTCGCATGCGAGCAACTTCTTATGACTATCAACGATGAACCATGGAGTTTCTCTGAGGCAAAAGAGCTACAAGTCTGGCTCGATGCTTGCAGGGATGAGATAACTTCGATTGAGAAGAATAATACTTGGATCCTTGTTGACCTGCCTATAGGAGTAAAACCAATTGGATTGAAGTGGGTCTTTAAGATAAAACGGAATGCTGATGGGAGCATTATTAAATACAAAGCACGTCTCGTAGCCAAAGGATATGTTCAGAAGCACGGAATTGATTATGATGAAGTATTTGCTCCAGTTGCCCGAGTAGAAACAATTCGTCTTATCATTGCATTGGCCGCTGCATCCAGTTGGGAGATACATCATCTTGACGTAAAGACTGCATTCTTGCATGGTGAACTAAAAGAAGATGTATTCGTTAATCAACCTGAAGGTTTTGAGGTAACAGGGCAGGAAGGAAGAGTGTACAAGTTAAGAAAAGCCTTGTATGGTCTAAAGCAAGCTCATAGAGCATGGAATGTTAAGTTAAATAAAATTCTTGTCGGTCTGAACTTCCATCGTTGCTCCAAGGAACCATCTCTCTATAGAAGACAAGATAAAACAAGTTTGTTAATCGTGGTGGTGTATGTAGACGATTTGCTCGTGACGGGTTCATCTTTGTCGACTATTGTTAAGTTTAAAGAAAGTATGGCGATTGAGTTTGATATGAGTGATCTTGGGAAGCTGACATATTATTTGGGGATTGAGGTATATCAGTTTGATGGAGGTATAACTCTGAGGCAGAGTCGGTATGCGATGAAACTACTTGAAGAAAGTGGTATGGGTGCGTGCAATTCAAGTCATATACCTATGGACTTTAATGTTAGGTTATCAAAGGCACCAGCTGAAAAGGCCATTGATGAGACAGAATACAGAAGAAACATAGGGTGTCTCCGTTACCTACTACACACGCGTCCGGATTTGAACTTCAGTGTTGGTTTGTTGAGTCGTTATATGCAAGAACCAAAGGAGTCACATGGCGCAGCTCTAAAGCAGATACTAAGATATATAAAAGGAACTATGTCTCTTGGTATTATATTTACGAGGTCTTCAAAACTAGAAGTCGTAGGGTTTAGCGATAGCTCACATAATGTTGATGAAGACGACGGAAAGAGTACAACAGGGCATGTATTTTACCTTGATGATGGTCCAATCACGTGGTCTTCACAGAAGCAAGAGATTGTTGCTCTGTCGTCTTGCGAGGCAGAGTTTATGGCTGCCACGGAAGCAGCGAAGCAGGCGATATGGTTGCAAGAGCTCCTTGGCGAGGTCATGGGAAAGACTTGCGAGAAAGTGAAACTAAAGGTAGACAACAAATCTGCAATTGCACTTACGAAGAATCCTGTCTTTCATGGCCGAAGCAAACATATTCATCGAAGATTCCATTTCATTCGCGAGTGTGTTGAAAAGGAACAGATTGTAGTGGAGCATGTACCTGGCATTGAACAGAGAGCTGACATACTCACTAAATCGTTAGGGAGAACAAAGTTTGTGGAGATGAGAAACTTGATTGGCGTCAAGAACGTGAATGAAAATGAGCTCAAGCTTATGGGGGAGAATGTTGGATAAGCTTGGAATATAAGTTTCCTTTTCTTTATTGTGTTATGTTTATCTAAAAGATTAGGAATATGATTTTGTGATAATACTAATAGAATTAGGAGTTATGTAGTTCTATATATATGGAGATGCATATTGTGTTGCGTAACATATTGTGATTTGAGATTCTTGAGCTTGTGATTGATTGAATAAGAGAGGGACTTCTTATTAACATTGTGACTCTATCAAGGTTGTGATTCTATACCTTTTGCGTATTTGTGAGGTTTTTTTTTGGGGGGTAATTTAGTGAAAGATGAGAATGGAACAATGTTTAAATAAAGCAGCTAACTTCATTTACATATGTTTTTTTTTCAGAAACATATAAAAGCTGATTTAACCCTGGATCATATTCAACTCCGTTATGTTGTTGTTCTCTGCGTTTATTCTGTTGAATGAAAAATGACAGTTTATTTCCCGTAGATCAATGTGTTTACTATAATAGTATGGTCCTGTGACAATTTAGACTTATTTGAGCTGGTCTAGTGGTTTTTTTTTTTTATTGTTTTCGTTATCCTGTGATTCATGGTGATACAGATAAGGTCAGTAAAAGTTGGCAATCTCTCCTCAGGAGCAACAGAGCACAACATCAAAGAGTTCTTCTCTTTTTCTGGTGAAGTTGAAAACATTGACATCCAAGGGTTAGTGTTTGCCAATTGCTTTTTTACTTTTTTTATTACTTTTGTTCTTTGAGATAGTGATGGTGAAATGAAAGCCATTCGAAAGGAACCAATGTTTTCTTTTGACTCTGAGCTTCTTTTGTTTGCTTTCATGTTTTAAACTAGCAGTGGCGAGCATAGTGCTTATGTCACATTCAAAGATCCTCAAGGAGCTGAGACCGCTGTGCTCTTATCAGTGGGTTATTCCCTTTAAACATTCTTCCACTTATCATAATATAGTATATGTACTAAAAACTAGTGATGTTTTTTCAGGGTGCAAGTATTGCCGATCAATCAGTGACCATTGAGTTGGCTCCTAACTACACCCCACCTGCTGCCCCTCATGCTGTAAGTTTTTTTTCCTTTTACTTAATAGGAACCAAAAAAGCATTTCCATTGATATGATTACTAATCATTGATTATTTGTAAAAACATACAAAAATGTAAAACCTCTCAAATCTGTGATTGGTAGATATATTAAGCGAGTTGATCGTCAACACTCTTTAGAAAACAGCGGAGTGTCTAATAAGAAATCATGTTTAAATTCGTGTTATTTCCCAGGAAACACAGAGCGGTGGCGGAGGCGCCGCAGAAGGCGTTGTCCAGAAGGCAGAAGATGTTGTGAGCAGCATGTTAGCAAAGGGTTTCATCCTCGGGAAAGACGCTGTTGGCAAAGCAAAAGCTTTCGATGAGAAACTCGGTTTCACTTCAACCGCAACCGCAGGAGTTGCTTCCATAGACCAAAAGATCGGTCTAAGCCAAAAATTCACAGCTGGTACAACCTTGGTGAACGACAAGATCAAAGAGGTGGACCAAAGCCTCCATGTTTCAGAGAGGACCAAGTCTGCATATGCTTCGGCTGAACAGACAGTGAGCAGCGCAGGAAACGCCGTTATGAAAAACCGTTATGTGCTAACCGGTGTGAGCTGGGCCGCAGGAGCGTTCAGCAGAGTTGCTAAAGCTGCTGGAGAGGTTAGTCAGAAAACAAAAGAAAAGGTTGAAGCTGAGCACCCGCCACAACCGTCACAGTCTCAGGAGCAATTACCTGAAGGGTATGCTCCCATTCATTCGTCTGAATACTCCAAGAAATAAATCTCTTTCTTGTTGGTTTCTTTGGTATGTTATAACATAAAAAGCTAAGCTTGGAACTTGTCTATATATATATTCAATAATCTAAACAGTTATACATAGAAATAAATGTAAAGACAGAAATCAAATTAACCCGTTCAGACCAGTTTCAATCATAGAGGGATCAGTAACTCAGTTTCCAAATGCAAGATGAGTTTGACCGGTCCGTTGCATACTCTAACTCCGGCGATAGATTCAGAGAAAGATCAAGTTTCGAAAGCGCAGATCTCAAATAGTTCAAGAGGGTTCGATATCGGGAGTTTTTCTTCTTCAGTACTTGAATGTAAGCGTGTAAGCCAAGCCATATCACTTCTTCTCTACACAGTTTAAGAACTGGTCTGAAACTAGAACCAGTGTTGATTCTGTGCGTCCTTCTATTTATGAGTTTAAACATGTACCTATAAGGTGGAAGAAAATCAAGAACGCAAGATTATATTACTGAACATAAACCAAGATGCTCATAAACATAGGATAGAGTTTTATTCCATACCTGATAGATCTTGTGATGAATTTGGACAAAGTTTGAGGATGAAGCTTCCAAAACCGAGCCAACTCGTAGACATAACAGTGAAACTTCATTGCAGCTAAGAGAAAGATCTGATAGATGTTTAACCTCACGATTGCTCCCGAGTTGATGTTCGAGTCAAAGAGAATGGGATGACATTTGGGGACCAAGAAGTAACACAATTTATGCCGAAGATTTCCAAGTGGTTTATTCTGCCAGGCTACCGAAAAGGTTGAGCTTATATGGCCATTCAAGTACCTGTTTCCATAAATTTGAATAGCAAAATTAATCTCGAAACAAAGGATGAGGAAACAGAGCCAGACATGTATACAGGAGAATGAGGCAAACCTTGTGTAGTCAACTTGAACTTCGAATGTACGGGAATTGATAAGCAAACCCGTCCATCTTATAAAAGAAACTTCATTACCACCCACATACATCCTGTTAGAAGAAGAACTCTGTGATTCTTCATCATCTTCGAAGTTTATGCAGAACTTCTTGTCGTTCATGACGCAGTTGTACTCTGGAAACCCTTGCTTCAACCTCTGATAGAATCTAGTGGCCTGATCTCTTGAGGTAGACACAAAGAGGTAGTCATCGATAAATCTCAGTAACTTATAGCTTGGGGGAGTGATTAGCTCTTTCTCTCCATTGCATTCTGTAGCAGACGCATCTCTAGAGGATTCCTCGAGGAACGGGTAGATCAAAGTAGTCTCGAGATGCCCGTAGTAAAAACAGCATAACAAAGATGACAGTCTATGTCCCTGAGGTATTCCTGCTGTTTGCACATAGAAGTTTTTATCTATTTGCAGCATGTTGTTCTTTAGCATGTTGTTTATCCAAAGCATGATATCGTTTTTCCTCACTCGATGGTTTTCTCCCTGAAACAAAGGACCAAAAACCATAACACTGATAAGGAAATAACAAAAGGGGACTATAAAACCTCTAAGAAATGTGATCTCTAAAGACTTTTCACCGGTCCAGTAGTTTTGTGTTTTACCCTCTAGAACCTATCATCCTGTTCTCTCATTCAAGGTTTTAGCTTAAAATGCAAGACAACCCGAAGCCTTTCCATCTACATAATACTATGCAATGAACTATAAACTTGTTTCTGATTCACTTTGATCTATCATCATATAACCACAATATGTTTTCCACACTAGGCTTACACAAATGTTGAATAAATAATCCACAAATCCAAGATATAGGGTATAAACCATAGAGTTTTAGCATAACAAAAAGAATCATACCTGATCAACAATGATACTTTGCAGAGCATTATATGGAACAGTTGATGTGAATCTTGAAACGGTAGCATTCTTATCAGTCGAGACTAGTATATTGTTTACCCAATGTGATCTCTTCCCGCAGCTGATCAACCTACATCTTTTTAAGATATGTTCATCTTCCAGGACACATTGTACGACATCAAGTAGCTTACCCTGGTCGACGGAATCAAATGCTTTGAAAACATCCGCAACCACAAAGAACAAAGGAGGAAGTTCCCCAGATTGACTCCTCAAATGTTTCAGATACGGGCCTAGGTTTCTGTAGAAATCATCATGGTCAAAAACAGATGACCCGAGGACATCTGGTTCTTTCAGCTGAATGTCCTTCAAAACGGCATGCGTATCACGAAGAGATTCCAACCTTGACGAGGAACTAAAATCTAACAGCATCCTCACACCGTTTGCCTTTGGTAGAAACCTAAACTTCGATAACCCCAGATTTTTCCTTCTGCTTTCAGCTTCAGCATTGTCCACTTGGGCATATCCATCAAGGTTTTTGCTAATTTCTTTGCTTATTAACCTTTCCCAGTTGCACTTCCGGTAATAATAGATGTTCAGCCGCCCATCTTGCCTTTCAGTGGCGTAGAAGTTGAAGTTCACCAATTTCTTGACAATCTCTAAGAAAAGCCAAGATATCCATTTCGTGCACAACATCTGCTGTGTACTTCTAACGGACATGATAGTTTCATTCTGGAGTGCATGTCCGTTGACCATACAGCACAACTGTTTACTGGAAAATAATGAGAAATCTGATAGTTTCACTCCATGCAAAAATTGAGTCACGGTGCATTTCTCATTTCTTCGGCGTGAAACAAACCAGGCTATGTTTCTCCTAAGCACTCTCATCTGATGACTGGTCCCAAGCAAACCTTCTGGAATAATGTACTTACAGATGGCCCAAATAAAGGAAACTACTTGGTCTTTTGTGCAATACAGCCTCCCTTCTTCGACATTTTGACGACTGGTTTTGCCCTTCTCTGAATTTGATCTGTGAGGCAGCTTATCTGAGTTTTGCCTCCAGGAACTCTGTAATAGAAGACATGTTTGTCAATCCAAAGGTCAGTTGTTAGACATGTCTAGCAACTGTGTTGATTTTTCCTTTTCTACATTCTTTCGCTGTTCATATTCCCAACACAATATCTTTGAGGTAATAAACTCCAAAGAAATTTATTTTGAAAACAGAAAAAATATCAACCTGAGAAGTCGCATTTGCTGACTTCAACGCATCCTCTTGTGGCAAGAGAACAGGACAGTGTTTGTCTAGTAACGTTTTCAAACGAGAGGACTTTGTTTTTCCAATTAGACTTTTTAGAGACTTGAGCAGCGAATGATACCTGCAGGACAAGAATGTCAGTCAAGGAATGAATAAAAAAAAAAAAAACTTAGGAAAATAAATGCATAACTTACAAGCAAATAGATCCACTGGGACAATTGCCTTTGCCATGAGATGGCGCTGCGGACCAAGCACTTACTTCACCAAATATATGGTTCATCAGGGACTTTGAATCAGAGCAGTTGGCTCTTAATGTTTTTAAAATGTCTGTATATCATAAGGAATCATAAACAATGGAGAGGAACTGTATAGAGAAGAGTCATAGAACATGTTCAAACCGCTGAAGGATACGATTTGGTGGTATAACTGAAACCGTTTCCGAGTTGGAAAACTTGAAATGTTTATTACTTGTCACCTGTTTAGCCTACAAAAATAAGTGGTTACATCTTCAGAAGGCAATAACAGGTTTTCAAATTTGAAGGTGATAAAAGTGTCATAAACTATAGAAAAATTCCCCGTCAAATTCTCGAAGCTGGGGAAAATTCAAGAGCAATTTATACTCGTCTATTTAGTAATGTTAAGTCAGTAAAGTAAAAACAAATGCATTTGCTACTTGACGAATGATTGGGTTTTTGGTTACCTGCTTTGTGACACTTATACTGATTTGCAGATTCCTTCCATCATCTTCATTCCCAGTTGAGGCTTCACCATTTGTACAAGAAGTTACACAAGGTATCTCATCGTCAACTTTTAGGCAATTGACCTTTCTCTGCTTTCGTCGGCGCTTAAGATACAATCTGGAACGCTTTCTAGGTTTCTCCTCTCTATGCTCGCCTACTACATCCACGGAAACTATGGACGTAACAGCTGCAGACTCATCCTTAGGACAGTCATTGACAGTAGAAGAAACCCGCTGCCTTTTCTTTGATGGTTCCAGGCTCTCGTCCATCTTTCTTTCGTTGTTGTGGACTGACAAGGTCTCTATACCATGAAAAATGGAAATTCTACCAAGTTAGTATGAACTAGAATCAGAAAGTGATAAGAGATGACTAATAAATCGACAAAAGAGCAATCACAACGTATTCAGAGAACCTACAAGTGGAAGTATTACAAGAGAACCAAAAGAAAATATCTGATTCGAGTTATGAAAGTTTAGTACTGAGACTTACCCTTTTGAGTGATACATAGAGGAGGTCCTGACACTTGCTGGTGTTTCTTTCCTAGAAAAGGTAAGAAAATCGACGTGTGTTGTAGTAGATAAACCATTAAATCAGAACCGATCTACACACAAGAAAACTTGGATATTAACGACTCCAAAAACTCGAAAGCTGGAAGTTAATCATCAAAAAAGTTTAACAACAAACCCGGCTGAGAAGAAACTCCCAAGAAGAAGTTGTCAACAACTCCAAAACAGGGCTAGACTGATCATACTGAGAAAAAAAAAAGATAAAAGACAAGAGAAACCATTAATCACATCAATCAAATTTGAATGTCTTCAAAGAAAATTAGCAACACCCAAGGGCCAGAACAGCATATGACAACGATACTCCGCGAGTGATTGAAGAGTGGTGATGTAAGAGCTAGATCAAAAGAGTACACTGAGGTTGAGAACGAAGAAGAAGAGTTCACCTTGTCATATCTTGCACATATCACATTTCCACAATCACATCCAGGGTCCATCTTTTCAATAATCTTCTCGACAATCTGAAAAACTTAATTTGAGCCAAAAACGTTCATACAAGTAGCTATCAGCTATGTCTTAAAATTTCTTAAACTAATTAAAGTGTTATGTTTTCAAATCAGTAACACAATACAAAACAAGAAACATAGAGCCATCAACGTTCTTACAAGTAGCTATATCTTATAATCTCTCAAACTAAGAACTAAAAAGCAATACGCAGTACAGTGAGACGCAGAACCTTACATCTCTCTGTGACCCCCACGACGTCGGCGAGAACCTCGGCGGCGGAGGGGCTTGTTCGTGGAGTACAACGAAGCATCGGTGAAGAAGTTTACGGTAGTGGATTGGGTCATCGGGACGCAGCAGAAACGACGCTTTATCGCCGCTGCAACCGAGACAACCTTGGCCCCGGCATCGACACTTCTCCGGCTGGATACTCCGGGGAGTAATCAGATCTATTATCGAGTCCTTTAAATTCTTGGCTCTTTCTCCGAACGACCTCCATAGAATCTCCGGCACATTACGCCTAGGTTTCCGCGCCATTTCGCCTTCCGAGAGAGAGAGAGAGAGAGAGAGAGAGAGGAGTGAAGGAGCTTCGGGAATGGAGTCTGATGGTGTGAAAAAGGCGCGGAACTATAAACCGCGATTCACTAACTAGCCACAAACGCAAGTTTAAACGGCCAGCTAACCGCAAAAGGTAGGTGGGTGAACCGATGGCTTTTAATTTATTCAACCGGTTCTGTTGTTAATTTCGTCAAATTTTCTAATCCAGAAACGAAACAAATTATCCCAGACCGAAAGAAATTTGGTTAATTTGGGTCTTAATTTTTAAACCGAATAAATTTAAAGTTTGGTTTAGTTTAACTGAACCGAACCGAGTATTAGTTTAAACGCAGAAATCACCCGCCATATATTTATTAGTTACCACCTGTCAATCACTTAACCACCAGTAACTCTAGCATGATCCGCCGCAACCTCATCCCCAACGCCGCCGCGAAACCCCACCACTACCTTAAACCCTCTCTCTTCTCCACATCTCCGCCGGAGATAACGCCGCCGTTCATTCACAAATGCAAGACCATTTCTCAAGTCAAGCTCATTCACGGGAAACTCATCTCCCTCGCAATCCTAACCTTGAATCGCACTTCCCACCTCATCTCCACCTACATCTCCCTCGGCTGCTCATCCTCCGCCGTATCTCTCCTCCGTCGATTCCCTCCCTCCGACGCCGGCGTCTACCACTGGAACTCTCTCATCCGCTTCTACGGCGAAAATGGCCGTTTCAGCGAGCCCCTCTCTTTGTTCCGCCTTATGCATTCTCTGTCATGGACGCCGGATAATTACACGTTCCCCTTCGTCTTCAAGGCTTGCGGCGAGATCACCTCCGTTCGTTATGGAGCGTCGGCACACGCGCTTTCTCGGGTTACCGGGTTTAAGTCCAATGTATTTGTGGGGAACGGGCTTGTGGCTATGTATACACGTTGTGGTTGTTTGGGAGATGCACGGAAGGTGTTCGATGAAATGTCTGTTATCCGTGTTTGGGATGTTGTCTCGTGGAACTCTATAATAGAGAGTTATGCTAAGTTAGGGAAGCCTAAAATGGCGGTTGAGATGTTGAGGCGGATGACTAACGAGTTTGCATTCAGGCCTGATGATATTACCCTTGTGAATGTGATTCCTCCTTGTGCTTCTCTTGGTGCTCATTCACTAGGGAAGCAGCTTCACGGGTATGCGATCAGAAGCGAGATCATAGAGAATATGTTTGTAGGGAACTGCTTGGTGGATATGTATGCAAAGTGTGGGATGATGGATGAGGCAAACATGGTTTTCTCGAACATGAGGTTGAAAGATGTAGTGTCCTGGAATGTTATGGTTGCTGGATATTCGGAGGTTGGGAGGTTTGATGATGTTGTTAGGTTATTCGAGAAGATGCGGGAAGAGAAGATTAAAATGGATGTTGTTACTTGGAGTGCTGCTATATCAGGGTATGCTCAAAGGGGACTTGGATATGAAGCATTGGGTGTGTTTAGGCAGATGCTGTCTTCCGGGGTGAAACCAAACGAAGTTACTCTTATTTCGGTTCTTTCCGGTTGTGCTTCTGTTGGAGCATTGATGCATGGTAAAGAGATTCATTGTTATGCCATCAAGCATCCCATAGACTTGTGTCGGAACGTACACGGTGATGATAATATGGTCATTAATCAACTGATTGACATGTATGCTAAGTGCAAAGAAGTTGATACTGCGCGTTCCATGTTTGATTCAGTTTCCCCAAAAGACAGAGATGTTGTGACTTGGACCGTGATGATCGGTGGATACTCCCAGCATGGAGACGCAAATAAAGCTCTCAAACTCTTCACTGAGATGTTCGAGCAAACAAGACCAAATGCATTTACCATATCATGTGCCCTTGTGGCATGTGCGAGTTTAGCTGCACTAAGAATTGGCAAGCAGATTCACGCTTATGCATTGCGCAACCAGAAGAATGCAGTACCACTTTTTGTATCGAACTGCCTAATAGATATGTATGCAAAATGTGGAGACATCGGTAAAGGTCGGTTTGTATTTGACAGCATGACTGAGAGAAATGAAGTTACTTGGACATCTCTGATGACGGGTTACGGTATGCATGGTTATGGAGAAGAAGCTCTTGGAATCTTCGATGAGATGTGGAAAATGGGTTTTAAGCTTGATGGTGTTACATTACTTGTTGTACTGTATGCTTGCAGCCATTCGGGAATGATCGATGAGGGCATGGAGTATTTCAATAGAATGGAAACTGATTTTGGGGTTACTCCTGGCCCGGAGCATTATGCCTGCATGGTTGACCTGTTGGGTCGTGCTGGAAAGTTGGATGCAGCTTTGCGTCTCATTGAAGAGATGCCAATGGAGCCTCCTCCTGTGGTGTGGGTTGCTCTGCTCAGCTGCTGTAGAATCCATGGAAAAGTTGAACTCGGGGAGTACGCCGCTAAGAAAATAACAGAGTTAGCATCTAATAACGATGGATCATACACGTTGCTCTCGAATATATATGCAAGTACAGGGCGTTGGAAAGATGTGGCTAGGGTCAGATCTTTGATGAGACATAAGGGAGTTAGAAAAAGACCTGGTTGTAGCTGGGTGGAAGGAATCAAAGGAACCACTACGTTCTTTGTGGGTGATAAAACACATCCACGAGCTAAAGAGATATATCAGGTTCTCTCAGATCATATGCAACGGATTAAGGACATTGGTTATGTTCCTGAGAAAGACTTTGCTCTGCATGATGTAGACGATGAAGAGAAGGGTGATCTACTTTTGGACCACAGTGAGAAATTAGCTCTTGCATACGGTATTCTAACAACTTCACAAGGTGCAGCTATCAGGATCACTAAGAATTTACGGGTGTGTGGCGATTGCCATACTGCGTTCACATACATCTCTAGAATCATTGATCATGAGATTATATTGAGGGATTCGAGTCGCTTCCATCATTTCAAAAATGGAATGTGTTCCTGCAAAGGTTACTGGTGATGATACCTCTCAGTGCATGACCTTAAGCGGTATGTTCATGATTAATTGAAACAGTAATTATAGCTTCGATTCAGATCTTCTGACGTGAGGATAAAAATTTGTTTCTGCAGCTTTGAAGTGTTAGATCCTACTCAACTGGATGAACAAAAGTGACAGGGCAGGTTTATCGGCATCTGGGTCAAGCACATGTCGGCCATGACACTAAGCTAGCCAGATAGGTACACAGCCAGAAATTAATAACCCAACAGGTTCTTGTTTACTTCCTCTAGTTGTCTCCTTATACTTACTTTCTTAGTGCTGTTTCATATTACATGAACAGGTCTCCAACATCACACAGGTTGTGAAATAAGGATACTTCCTGAAGGGAGATAGAAAAGGATAAAAAGCATTGTGCTTACAGACCAACCGCATATAGATTGTATAATATAAAGCAATTTTTGTAGATGAGTATAACTCTGGCTTGTTTATGTTTGGTAGAAAAGAGAATATAGAATCACATTCCATGATTTGTTATACATTTGTTACTTCTCAAATAAAGTCCTAGATTGGCATTTGAACATACCATTTTCTCAATTTGTCAAAAAAGGATCAAACTTTGCTAACTCTAGTACAAAAATAAAAAGAAACAAATATTTATACCACCATTGGTTAATCAAAATCTGATCCCAGAGAGACAAATTGTATATGTTCATGAAAAGTTGAGAAAATTGCTTTAAAATGGGATTTTTCGTCATCATCAGGAATGAGTAAACAGAACAACTTCAAATTTCTCAGAGATTCTATCTGGAGAGAAGGTAGAGTGCATGTCTCTCCTTTCTTTTTATCCATCTGAGAGATCCGATAGAAGAGATGTTAACATAGAAATTTGAAGCTGTTAAAGAAGCTTCAGTCCACCTGTAACTTCATCAACAACTTGGACTGGTCCTGCAGAAGCAACATCTTTCAGTGTTAGTTTGTTGTTGATGTTGAACTATAAAGAAAATTTGCTAGAAGAATCTCTATTTCCCTATCATAGAACAGCCCATATGGATTCAAATGAAACACAAAACTATACACTATACAGCCTCTTCTAACTAAGTCAACATTTGAGCTTGAGCTATAGATTTCATTCAGGGTCAAGGACAAGTACCAGGTGGTCAGAGTAGTTTCTAATAAACTTGTATATTTAGTTATCTAAGGCAAGTGTGATTTTGAATCCTCAAACTCATCTATTGTTCATCAGAGTCTTAAGCTTCAAAGTTCAAGCAGATGAATTGGATCAAAAATAACTACTTACCAAGAATAGCCATAACTGTCCTTGAATCTGGAAAAGAACATAGAACTATATTAGAATCACATTTTCACAGAGCACGGTCCTAAGATCGATTCATAAGAGATTCCTTGTTGGTAATAAACTAGCAAACACAAAGGGATTTGAAATTTGTGAGGGGGCATGAACAATGAAACTCACTTGGAGCGATCTGAGTCCTTCCAGCATCGATGGTGATATGGGTAGGCAGTTTAAGGGATTTGGCTCTTTCCTGTCAATTTTTGTGAACAGTCAAGACAAGATCTACGACATGGAAATAGTCAAGACAAAACTCTATGAAATCTCCAATTCCTTATGTGGTCAGAACAAACTAACATCTAGTAGATTTGACAACAGCACTAAAGCTGTAGATCCAACATAAATCTCTCAATTAAACAAATCCAAAACTTTACAGTAACTTTTGTTAGTAAAACTCACTTGCAATTCTAGCATCTCATCCTCGGTCTCGATTTTCACAACAACTTTAGGTTGTGCACACTCCTCCCAGCTGCAATCGAAACCAATGCATTCAAATCCAATCCATACTTAAGTAAATAAATGGGGTTGGTAATGACATGGAGAGATACCAGTCCAACGCTTTTGGAGCTCGACGAACTAGCTTTTTGTATAAACCTAGAGTTGCATGACTGCAAAAGAACAAACCAGATATGAACTGAAATTATAAAAAAAAGCACTTAAAAGAGAAACAGAGAGTATTATTAGTTTCAGCCACCTGCATTGTGCAGCAATCTTGCCTTTACCCATTTTAAGATCATTCCTCACAACCAAAACCTTACGCACAAAACACAAAAAAAAAAGGAACTCAAATTCAACATCTTTTGTTTTGATTACAGTAAAGAGATCATAGAGGGAGGCTAAAGATACCATTTTGAAATCATCGAGGATATCAGCGAGTTTCTCAATCTCGAGAGGACTCTTTGGAATCAGTTTGTTGGTATCTCCATCAACAGCAGCCTCAACAGGAGGAGGCTTGGAACGACGTGTGCCAATGCAGAATCCAAGTGCAGCTCCAACGATTAGAGCACTCAACCACGTCAAATCCATCGTCAACAAATACTACAATAAACCAGATGCAAATGATTACAACTGAGAATCCAAAACTGGTTCTAAGTAACAGCGATCAACTCTAAGTAATCTGAATCAAGTTTATACAACAGAAAGGGAACAATTAGGATTGTCAATGGTCTAAGAAGAAGAGAATCGAAGAAGCTTACCAAGTTCGAGAGAGAGAACGGCGATGAAGATGAAGTTTTTTCTCTCTATATTAAAAAATTAAATAAAAAGATTAATAAAAGAAAATATAATGGTAGCGTAAAGGAAGGGATACAGTTATTCTCGCGACCAAACACGTAAGAGAGAGAGAGCATTTTCTTCTTCTTCTTCTTCGTTGAGAATTTGGCGTCAACGATATTGACTCTCTTCTAGTCGCCTTCTTGTTGCTAGATCGTTTCATATTCGGCTTAGTTATCTTCTGAGCTTCTCATCATTTTCTGACGTAGCAAAGGTAAAACATTTCGTTTTAGATCGAGTTGCGATTTGGCTGTTTATGTTTACTGTTTCGTGTTGATCGCTCTCTACTTATGGGGCTTTCGATGATATGATTATTGTGTTTTTTTTTCTTGATTAGTGATCATTTCAATGTTCCTGTTTCTTCGAATTTCCGATTTGAAATCGATTTGGTTCTCTCAACAAACCCTAATTAGTTTCGTCAGTATAAATCTTTTTTTAATTTCTGGTTAAATCAGCTTTTGTAATCGTCGAAAAAGTTAGTACCTTGATGATGTGTCCTTGTCTCTGTAGGCCATTTAGGTAGTTTCTTGTTCCCGGGTCTTAGTAAAGTTTTCTGCTTGACACGCCTACGTTGTTTGATGTGGTGCAAGAGATTGATGATAACGTTAGAAGTAATATATTGCATTTTAAAAAGGTTTTATCTGAATTTTCACTGTTGAAAAGAAGTAATGTATGTGGTATTTTTGGAGATCTGAGAAGAATCACTGTTATACACAATCTAGTGCGTACTTTAGACACTTCCCAGAAGGTCATGCTTTATTACTAGCTAATAGCTTTGGCGACTGATAGTTTGAACAACACTTGCAGATCTCCATTTCTGATAGATGTCTGTTGAGTTCATAGTCCCTTCAACTAATTTGGATAGCCTAGGTTCTTGATTATTATTATTATTACGTAGTAGACTCCATGAATTTCAGATTTGAACCTTCTTGTGTATTTGGTTATGGGATGAACCTCTACTGAGTCGTTAAGTTGTTTTCTGACTGTTAATTGTGTTCACTTTCTGTGTTGCTTGCTACTGTTTAGTATAATTGAAGCATGAATAAGTTGATGTTTCTGGTTTTAGTGTCTTGTTATGTATGTACAGTTCCAGCTTCTTGATGTCTTGGGCATGAGTAGGCTCTGATGTGTTCCATTTCACAGGTTTTGAGAATCAGCAAAGATGAGTGACAATCTCATGGACAAAGTTACCGCCTTTGGCGAGCGCCTCAAGATTGGAGGTTCGGAAGTGAGCAACAAAATCACTGCTGGTATGAGCTCGATGAGCTTCAAAGTCAAGGAGCTTTTCCAAGGCCCTAACCCAACTGATAAGATAGTTGAGGATGCTACTTCGGAGAATCTAGAGGAGCCTGACTGGGATATGAACTTGGAGATATGCGACATGATTAATCAGGAGACGATTAATAGCGTTGATTTGATCCGTGGGATTAAGAAGAGGATAATGATGAACCAGCCTAGGATTCAGTACCTTGCCTTGGTTTTACTTGAGACGTGTGTTAAGAACTGTGAGAAGGCCTTCTCGGAGGTGGCAGCTGAGAGAGTCCTTGATGAAATGGTGAAGCTTATTGATGATCCGCAGACAGTTGTGAATAATCGGAACAAGGCTTTGATACTGATAGAAGCTTGGGGAGAATCGACCAGTGAACTCCGCTACCTACCAGTTTTCGAAGAAACTTACAAGGTAACTATGATTGAGTTGAAGTTTCTTGCGTCTTTACTGGCTTTGCTTATTGAGTATACATATAGCATACTTGCCTTCAGCAAACTTAGGTCAAGCAAATGTGTTACAGATAAGATGACTATTGTTTCTGACTAATTTGGCTTTGAAAATTAAGAAAGTGCGTTCTGATGTCTGAATCCATTATGATCAAGTGTTGGTGTTTTTTGTCTTTATGTTATAGAGCTTAAAAGCGAGAGGTATCCGTTTCCCTGGACGAGACAACGAGAGCTTGGCACCTATTTTCACCCCTGCTCGGTCAGCTCCAGCACCAGAAGTGAATGCTGATCCTGCTCAGCATGCGCATGAGTCTGAACATGCTCAGTATAATGCTCCTGTAAGAAGCTTTACCGCGGAGGAGACAAAGGAAGCATTCGATATAGCAAGAAACAGCATTGAACTTCTTTCCACGGTTCTGTCCTCTTCACCTCAACACGATGCTTTACAGGTAAGTCGACTTTTATTTAGTAGCCTTTGATCAAGTTGCTCATTGACCATTTTTTAAAAATTTCTCTGGTTTTCAGGATGACTTGACAACGACACTTGTACAACAATGCCGTCAGTCTCAAACCACAGTCCAAAGAATCATCGAAACAGCAGGTGAAGACGAAGCCCTTCTATTCGAAGCCTTGAACGTGAACGACGAGCTTGTGAAAACACTGTCCAAGTACGAGGAGATGAACAAACCCTCAGCACCGCTAACCACACCTGAACCAGCCATGATTCCCGTTGCTGAAGAGCCTGATGACGCTTCAGATCATGGGAAAGAAGAATCTCTAGTCAGAAAATCATCGATTGCACGAGGTGGGAGCCATGGAGGAGGTGGTGGTGGGAGTGGGGATGACATGATGGATGATCTAGATGAGATGATATTTGGCAAGAAAAGTGGCGGAGATGGTGATTCTTCTTCAACTGATGACACGAAAAAGCAGCAGTCTCCGTCTAAAAGCGATGATCTCATTCGATTCTGAGATGGTTTCTTTCCTGCGAAAAGCTGAACTCTTTTTTCTTTTTTTTTTAAAATGAATTTGGTGTTTAATTGATGATTCAAAACAGTTTTAGTGTAAGTAAGTTGTGTTTAAGGATCTCTCTTGACTTATGTGATGGTCTTATGATGGAGATGTCAGACATAGATTTCAAACTTTATCTGCTCCAACCATCACCAACCAAACTTCAAAACTTTATTGTAATGTTTAGACTATTTTAGCGTAATTTTTTCGATCCAATACTAAAAATTACATCATTTTAATGTGATACTATATTCTTATACCAAATTTGGTATGAAATTATAGTGTTATAGTAAAATAGTGTAACTTTTAGTGTTGTTTAAAGAGATTTAGTACGAAAAATCATACTAAAATAATGTTTTGGAGTCGGATTGGAAATAAAAGAAGTTTTCAGTGTTGAAATCACGTTAAAATAGTAAAATCTCGACAATATAACGGTGTTATAGATTGGAGATAATTTCAAAGATTGTGTTTTAATTTTTAACAGCAGTAGCAGGCGGTTTCAACGAAAAAGTACACATTGATTCTCAATTTAGCGTTTTGAACCGCAGTCGCAAAAATAATTAATTGCGGTAAGAGAAACGCATCGTGGCTTTTCCTACTTCACTCTAAGGAGAGGAAGGAAGAATCAGATCAGGCAATGGCTGGAAAACAACAGAATCACCATCGTACTCTCCCCAGATTCAGATCCAAAACCATAATCTTCACACTCATCATCTCCTCCTTCTCTCTACTCGTCATCCTTTTCACCTTCCCTTCCTCTCCGAACCCACCGGTCCGGATAGAGACGTCCTTCGTAGCCTCGCTTGAGCAGTTTCTGATCCACAACGCGCCGAAGCTTAATCCACCATCGAGAGACGACACGGTGCGTGGCGAGAAGGAAGATGATGATGTGAGGAAGCTCGATGAGATGGTGTTTGAGAGAGAGAATCGGTTGTTAGACGAAGATCCGGTTTATCCGGTTAAGGTTTACGTGTACGAGATGCCGAAGAAGTTTACCTTCGATCTTCTATGGTTGTTTCACAATACTTACAAGGAGACTTCGAACGCCACCTCTAACGGTAGCCCTGTGCATCGCCTAATCGAACAGGTACTAGCACAAGAGGGAGATAAAGATGAAAGCTTTATTGATTTTGAATCATTTAGTTGATTAGTAACCATTCCTTCATTGTGATCAGTACTGAATAACATTATCTATTTTTATCTATTTGCAGCATTCTGTGGATTATTGGCTATGGGCTGATCTGATCTCTCCTGAATCCGAGAGGCGTTTGAAAAGTGTTGTGAGGGTTCATAAGCAGGAGGAAGCAGACTTTTACTATGTTCCGTTTTTCACCACAATCAGCTTCTTCTTGCTGGAGAAGCAGCAATGCAAAGCACTCTATAGGGTGTGAGTGAGCTTTGATTATTATATATATTTACTAATAAATATAATTATTTTAGATAGCTCCTTTTTTAACTCTTTCTCCAACTGTAGGAAGCTTTGAAGTGGGTTACTGATCAGCCTGCTTGGAAAAGATCTGAGGGAAGGGATCATATCTTTCCTATTCACCATCCCTGGTCTTTCAAGACCGTCCGCAAATTTGTGAAGAACGCTATCTGGCTTTTACCAGATATGGACTCTACTGGGAACTGGTTAGACTCTAAGATTCCGAGTCATGTAGTTTGCTCTCTAAGCGATACTTTGTTGATTCTGTTTGAAATTGTAGGTATAAGCCTGGGCAAGTTTCACTGGAGAAAGACCTGATTCTTCCTTACGTTCCAAATGTTGATCTATGTGATGCCAAATGCTTGTCGGAAAGTGCACCGATGAGGACCACACTTCTTTTTTTTCGAGGACGGCTTAAGAGGAACGCTGTAAGAGTCATGCCTCTCTCTCTGCCTTGGTCTTATAGATTTTGTCGCTCATGTTTTGGTTTTACTGAATTGTTTTTCTTAGGGAGGTAAAATACGTGCCAAGCTTGGTTCGGAACTAAGTGGTGTCAAGGATGTGATCATCACTGAAGGGACTGCCGGAGAAGGAGGGAAACTGGCAGCTCAGGAAGGCATGCGTAGGTAAAGTCTAAGTTGCTTCCTAACCGTTTGGATGTGATAACAGTTTTTTAGGTTTTCCTAACTATGTCTGCATTTTTAGCAGATCTTTATTCTGTTTGTGTCCTGCTGGTGACACACCATCCTCGGCGAGACTGTTTGATGCCATTGTCAGTGGCTGTATACCTGTTGTAGTCAGTGACGAGCTGGAACTTCCTTTTGAAGGAATACTTGATTACAGGAAGGTATGTCAACATAAATTACATTGGTGATCTAACTTTTTTGAACTCGTCTAGGTATTTATCAAGGTCTGTATGTCTTCTTCGCACTCATTTCTTTCTTTATTGTTCCTCTTAGGTTGCTGTGATTGTTTCTTCTAGTGATGCAATACAACCAGGGTGGCTTGTCAATCATTTGAGAAGCCTTTTACCCTCCCAAGTCAAGAAATTCCAGAATAGCCTTGCTCAAGTAATTCTCATCTTCCCAAGCTCTGGTTTTTAAAAATGACATCAACCTAACTTGCCGTATACAAATAAGTAGTCTACCTCATTAGTGGATACTTATATTTTCTATGCTGTGTCACTGTGTGGTTCTTTTTTTTTTCAGTACTCGCGGCATTTCCTATATTCAAGCCCTGCTCAGCCTTTAGGTCCAGAGGATTTGACATGGAGAATGGTATGTATACCTACAAGAGTATGTTGGTTGAAAAATCTATGATCGAGGAAAGTCTGATGTTCTTGTTGGAATGACAGATAGCTGGAAAGCTTGTGAACATTAAGCTTCACACGAGGAGGTCACAACGGGTGGTGAACGGATCTAGGAGTATTTGCAGATGCGATTGCTGGAGACCGAACTCTACAGCCTCCAATTCGTTGAGTCATCTCTTGTCTTAAGAAGATCCGTCACTTCACATTTTCAAGTCTTGAAAATCCCTTGGATATGTACGCTCAAAAAGGCTATTGAAATTCGTTTCCTATACAATCTCACCATTGCTTTAATGTATATGCTCAAATGCAGCTTCGCAGACCAGCAGTATAACAAATCCCGATCAAGTCACACGAACATAAGTTTTCATATCTGTTCCATCCTCTAGTTATCCGGAGATGGTTTGTGTTGTTAACATGGATATTCATTTAATATATGTATAAGAAAAAAAATGAAAAGAAATTAGGTAATAGGTGGGTGAGTTATTACGTGTGTGTTCTGTGTTTTTGACAAAGAAAAATGAGAATTAGTCTTTGTTAGCAGTTACACCCTTCCTTAAATATGAAAGAAGTAAATTACATTTTTTTGACCAATGTGCGTGCGTACACACGTAAAGAGTTCATATAGTACCATCATACCATAGATAGAAATAGAAGCCAGCTTGAAATACCCGTGACGACCGCGTATTTGTTCATTTCAATTAGGAAAATTACCCAAAATACCCTCATCGGTTCTTTTCTGTATTGTTGCACGTTTTTGAGTCCCGAAAGTAACGCCTACCTGGTCCCCTACGACATTCTTTTTTCTTTTCTTTTTGTAAAAACACGAGACGCACAATATGTTTTATTAATTTCGCCTTTTATTAATGTCCTTAAACTATATGAGAATTTCGTAATGAGATTATATAAGTAAATAGAATATCTGAATGGTAATTAAACTTTTCATATCTTCAATCATATATAGTAAGCGAAAGAGAAATGGAAATAAATAAATCGAGCGCGTTAAAAAAATAAAAAATAAAAGACACGAGAGTCAAAATAGTTCTCGCACCTTTGTCCGAAAAACCTCAATCCATTTGTTTATCGGCGGCGTTCCACCTTCGTCTTCGCTGTCTCCGCGTCTGAAATTACTTTCTTCTCTACTTCAGTATTAAAAAAATCGAAAACGAGCATACATCTTCCCTCTCGATTTCTCTCTCTCTATTCAAGAGTTTTTTGCAAATATCTTTTTAAATCTTCATCGTCACACCTAATCGTAAGATCTTTGAATAAATAAATACAGTCGCTATCCCCATTACGTGTATTAGTTAGCAGCTAAGGGTGCTTGAGTATTTTGCTCACGACCAAGTCCCTTTCACCATCATCTCTTCTTCAATGCCTCTTCTCCAGTTGCGTTGAATCCTTCAGAACAGATTTGTTCAAAAAGAAACAGTTTTCTTCTCCCCCAAGATCTGAGCCTCTTCCTCTGTAAGGTACTTTAACCAGTCATAGGGTTTTTATATTTTTTTTCTCCTTTTAAGTTCGTGTTGCGACAGTCTCTTTTTGTCTGAATGTCATCTCATCTTTCTCTCTCTTTTCACTTCTGGTTTCGAATTGAAAAGTTTGAAACTTTATATTCTAAAGGTGACGCCCTTTTGTTAGATCCATGTTTCTTTGTTGATGTCTTTGAAGTTTTTAGATTTTTTTTCCTCTCTGCTAACGTTACACTTGTTTGCTTCAGGAGGATGGCATCTCATAACCCTTTCGGTAAAAGCCGCTCAAATCTATCAAACATGTCCGATGCGAACGAGCCAGGGAGACCATCTGTCCCTTCCAAAGTCAAGTTCTCTCGAAGAACCAACTCTGGCCGCTACGTCAGCTACTCTAGAGACGACCTCGACAGCGAGCTCAGCGCTGCTGACTACGCAAACTACACCGTCCACATCCCTCCGACCCCAGACAACCAGATAATGGACCCGTCCATATCCCAAAAGGTCGAGGAGCAGTACGTCTCCAACTCCATGTTCACCGGAGGCTTCAACAGCGCCACGAAGGCTCACCTCATGGACAAAGTGATCGAGACAGAGACCACACATCCCCAAATGGCTGGCTCCAAGGGCTCCTCCTGCGCCATCCCCGGCTGTGACGCCAAGGTCATGAGCGATGGGAGAGGACAAGACCTTCTCCCTTGTGAATGCGACTTCAAAATCTGTAGAGACTGTTTCGTGGACGCGGTCAAAACCAACGGTGGGATCTGCCCCGGGTGTAAAGAACAGTACAAGAACACCGAGTTGACTGACCTGGTTGATGATTACGGTCAGCAGAGGCTTCCGGGGCCTGAGGGTAGTAGCGGGGCGAAGATGGAGAGGAGGTTGTCGTTGATGAAGTCGACTAGTAAGTCGGTTTTGATGAGGAGCCAGACCGGGGATTTCGATCAGAACAGGTGGTTGTTTGAGACCAGCGGGACTTATGGGTATGGGAATGCTTTTTGGACGAAGGATGGGAACTTGGGGAGTAGTAAGGATGGAGATGGTGAAGGTGTGGAGATGCAGGATTTTATGAACAAGCCTTGGAGACCGCTTACTAGGAAGCTTAAGATTCCTGCTGCTATTATTAGTCCATACAGGTAAGTGACAAGAGTTTTTGTTGTTGTTCTTGTATTGTTTAGAGCTCTACTTTTACTACATCCTGAATGTTGGCAAATCAACAATTTTCTTAAAATCTTATTTACGCAGCTTAAATCGGTTTTAAACCGTTTTAAATTAGTGTAAATTGATTTAAATTTATTAAATTGATCAATGATGTTTAGTGTAATCCATAAATTTGTCTAGTGTATTTTTTTGTATATGTAATTTTTAGAATTCATTAGAATAGTTTATAATTAAATTTTAAAACTAAAATATATTATGTAAATGTAATTATAAAAAACAAATTTAATAATTTATTAACGCGTATAATATCAAAAAATAAATTATTAATTTAATAATGTTTAGCGATTTCTTGATCCAGTTTTGTAATAGACTTTTTTATATTGTGCAGGCTATTGATATTTATCCGTGTAGTTGTTCTTGCACTGTTCTTGACTTGGAGGATCACTCATCAAAACCCAGACGCTATATGGTTATGGGGAATGTCTATAGTTTGTGAGGTTTGGTTCGCCTTTTCTTGGCTTCTCGATCAGCTGCCTAAGCTATGTCCCATTAACCGTGCAACGGACCTTCAAGTCCTCAAGGAGAAGTTCGAAACCCCTACACCAAGCAACCCCACCGGAAAATCCGACCTCCCTGGTCTCGACGTGTTTGTCTCCACTGCTGATCCCGAGAAAGAGCCTCCTCTGGTCACTGCCAACACCATTTTATCCATTCTTGCTGCGGAGTATCCTGTTGAGAAGCTTTCTTGCTATGTATCCGATGATGGAGGGGCGCTGCTCACGTTTGAAGCCATGGCTGAAGCTGCTAGCTTTGCAAACATTTGGGTTCCTTTCTGTCGTAAGCATGTGATCGAGCCGAGGAATCCTGAGTCCTACTTTAGCTTGAAGAGAGATCCGTACAAGAACAAAGTCAAGTCTGACTTTGTCAAGGATAGGAGAAGGGTTAAGCGTGAGTACGATGAGTTTAAAGTCAGGATTAACGGCTTGCCTGATTCCATAAGGAGACGTTCTGATGCTTATAACGCTAGAGATGAGATTAAAGCTATGAAGATGCAGAGACAGAACAGAGATGATGAGCTTTTAGAGCCTGTCAAGATTCCTAAAGCTACTTGGATGGCTGATGGTACTCACTGGCCTGGTACTTGGTTGACTCCTGGTACTGACCACTCCAAAAGTGACCACGCCGGTATCATTCAGGTATTTAACTAATTTTTTTAAGCAACTCAAATCAGCTTAAATCATTTTAAATTGGTTATATTTGGGTTTTTTTTTTGGAACACATGTTATATTTGGTTTAAATCGATCAAATTGGTCTAAATTAATCAAAATTGGTATAAATCTGTTAAAGTTAAACAATAATATTTACGGAAATCCAAAAATTTGTCTAGTTTATTTTTTTGTATGTGAAATTTTTATAATTTCTCAAAATAATTTTATAAGTAAACCTTGAAAAAAACTATTTTTTTTTTAAATGTAATTTATATAAAAATGAATCAGTAATTTGTTAACTCCTAAACCTCTGAATAAATCAGTGGACTAGTCACTGTTCAACATCTCAGTGTTTTATTTTTTGTTATCGCGTGCAGGTGATGTTGAAGCCACCAAGTGATGATCCACTACACGGAGAATCCGAAGGCTTTCTCGATCTAACCGACGTTGACATCCGACTTCCCCTCCTTGTCTACGTCTCTCGCGAGAAGCGTCCTGGTTACGACCACAACAAGAAAGCAGGAGCCATGAACGCGCTAGTAAGAGCCTCTGCGGTCATGTCAAACGGAGCGTTCATACTCAACCTCGACTGCGACCACTACATATACAACTCCGAGGCGATGAGGGAAGGCATGTGCTTCATGATGGACCGAGGAGGCGACCGTCTCTGCTACGTCCAGTTCCCGCAACGGTTCGAAGGTATAGACCCCTCGGATCGTTACGCTAACCACAACACCGTCTTCTTTGACGTCAACATGAGAGCTCTCGATGGGCTTATGGGCCCGGTTTACGTCGGAACCGGTTGTCTCTTCAGAAGAATCGCTCTTTACGGGTTCGACCCGCCTCGGTCCAAGGAACATTCCTCCGGTTGCTGTAGCTGCTGCTTCCCTCGTCGCAAGAAGAAGAGTAATGTCTCTGAGGAGAACCGAGCTTTACGTATGGATGATGATGAAGACGAGGAGATGACTCTCTCTCTAGTCCCTAAGAAGTTTGGTAACTCAACGTTCCTTATAGACTCAATCCCCGTAGCTGAGTTCCAAGGCAGGCCGTTAGCGGATCACCCGTCAGTTAAAAACGGGCGCCCACCCGGCGCGCTCACGATCCCTCGTGAGCTTCTCGATGCTTCCACCGTAGCTGAAGCTATCGCAGTTATCTCTTGCTGGTACGAGGATAAAACCGAGTGGGGAACGCGTATCGGTTGGATCTACGGGTCGGTTACCGAAGACGTCGTGACCGGTTACCGAATGCATAACCGGGGGTGGAAGTCGGTTTACTGCGTGACGAAACGCGACGCGTTTCGTGGCACTGCTCCTATTAACTTGACGGATAGGCTTCACCAGGTTCTCCGTTGGGCAACCGGATCCGTCGAGATCTTCTTCTCCCGCAACAACGCGCTTCTCGCTAGCCCCAAGATGAAGCTCCTCCAGAGGATCGCTTACCTGAACGTCGGTATCTACCCGTTCACGTCCATCTTCTTGATCGTCTACTGTTTCCTTCCCGCGCTTTCCCTCTTCTCGGGGCAGTTCATCGTCCAGACGCTTAACGTCACGTTCCTTATCTACCTTCTCATCATCTCCATCACTCTCGTCTTGCTGGCATTGCTGGAGATCAAATGGTCGGGGATCTCGCTGGAGGAATGGTGGAGGAACGAGCAGTTTTGGCTCATCGGTGGAACGAGCGCGCATATCGCGGCCGTGTTTCAAGGTTTGATTAAGTTCGGATTTGGATACGAGGTCGCGTTCACGCTAACGTCCAAGTCGGGGGGTGATGACGTGGACGACGAGTTTGCGGAATTGTACATTGTGAGGTGGAGTTCGCTGATGATACCTCCGATAACGATCATGATGGTGAACTTGATTGCGATTGCGGTGGGGTTTAGTAGGACGATTTACGCGGTGATACCTCAGTGGAGTAAGCTGATAGGAGGAGTGTTCTTTAGCTTTTGGGTGTTGGCGCATCTTTATCCGTTTGCTAAAGGGTTGATGGGGAGGAGAGGGAGGACGCCGACGATTGTTTATGTTTGGTCTGGTCTTGTGGCGATTACGATATCTCTTCTTTGGGTGTCTATTTATCCGCCGGCTGGGTCTACTGGTCTTGGTGGATCCTTCAGTTTCCCATGATCGGTTTTGGTTCGTTGAGTTCTTGGTCAAGAACACACACAAAACATTGGTCTGTTTTCTTTTGTATTAAAATAAAGTTCGTTTATTAGATTTTTTTCGTTTATTCTGTCTGGTAAGAATGATATGATGGGTCATGTTAGAACAGAGATCGGCTTAATGTACTTCGAACCAGTGAAGGAACTTAGTTTCTCTTGTTTTGTCTCTTTTTCTTTTCTGCTCTGACTTCTCTTCCGTTTTAGCATCTTAAAGTCAGCCCCAATGGCTCTATTGTTCTGTCGTCTTGACCACATTTCACCCAATGGTGGATGATCAAGTTACTTTCTCAACAATGTTTAAGAACATAAGCCGCAACAGTTGTAGCTTAGGTTCTATCAAGTACCATTGCATTGACGGTATACTACTAGCCACAACACATCAGCGAATACAAGTGTCATAACAAGAATTATCACAATAGATTTGCCCCTAATCATGTTAAAAAATAAATTATGCAAAACTTTTTTTTTTGGTAACACAAATTATGCAAAACTATATACCAAAAGTTAGGTGAATAAGAATTAAAAATGATAAAAGTTCATCATGAATTTTATGATTAATTCAAAATTAAATCATAAAATAATTTTGTAAAGAGGCATTTAAAGTTCCGACCCTGTGGGCTATACTGGACCTAAACAAGTCGGGTTTTCGGGTCGAATATCCAGATATCGGGTAAAACCGACCCGAGATCTAAAATACTCCTTTCCTTTCAGAGATAAACCCTACCAAAACCTTGGCAACTTTCTTTCTCTGCCTCCTCCTCCTCCTCAGTTGCAATGGGGCATTAGATATTCCTTTTTAAATTTTCTTGTTCATGAAGCCAATCTCTTCCTCTTAAATAATTTTTTTCTTAAATCTCTTTAAATCACGAAGAACACTAGTCTAGTCTAGCCCCTTGGAGATTCCCAAGGGAAAAAAATGGCTCAGAAATGTGCGATTGGTTTGATGTCAGCTCTAGCAGCTGCCGCTTCTCTCTCGAAATCGAATATCGCTTCTGCAGATGGACCTCTCAACTTCTCTGCCTTCTCCACTTCGACTCCTCAGCAGCAGCAGCAGGGCTCTACTCCGCCGGCATCGGGATCTGCGAAAGATTCTTCTGTTCCTGGCGAAGAATCCGATGCTCCTCCACGGATTCGCAACGATAATCCGCGAACGACTTCAGCTGGGTTCGATCCGGAGGCGTTGGAGCGAGGTGCAAAGGCCTTGAAGGGGATTAACAACTCCGCTCACGCCAAAAAGGTCCCTATGAACTGAGCTAAAAAAAATAATATTTTAACTGTTGTGCTTGGCCTCATGATTGAATGAATGTTTGGTTTCTGGTAGGTGTTTGAAAGTATTAAGACACAGGAAGAGACGAGGCAAGCTGAGTTTACTGCTAAGGCGCAAGAGTTTAAAGCTTTGCAATCGCAAGCTGAAGCTGTGAGTTCATCTTACTCTTAAGCTCATTCTCAATATGTACATTTTAAATCACATGGTTTCAGTGTCTAGTACCTTAGAATAGTTGGGGGAGTTCTTGATACGGCTTTTTCATTGCTTGTATTAATGTCTTCTTACAACTCTCTGTTTACCTACTTAGAGTTGATTTTGCAACTTAGGCATAACCCATCTCTGTTATTAGAATTTGAAGATTCCTGGTTGTAAAGTTATGTTCCTCAAGTTTTTTTTTTTCATTTTCACAGGAGAGGCAAAGGGTGATATACGAGGAACAGAAGAAACTTGCTCAGCACCAAGCGCAAACAAAAGCACAGATGGCCCGCTATGAAGATGAATTAGCAAGAAAAAGGATGCAGGCAAGCGATTCTACAAATGCTTTATTTATTTAACTTATATTCTCTCTAACACGTTATGCTGTATGTCTTGTAACAGGCTGAGAATGAAGCCCAGAGAACAAGAAATCAAGAACTTGTGAAGATGCAAGAAGAATCATCAATCAGGAGGGAAGTAGCTCGACGAGCTACTGAGGAAGAGATTCAAGCACAGAGACGACAAACGGAGAGGGAGAAAGCTGAGATTGAACGCGAGACTATCAGGGTCAAAGCTATGGCTGAAGCTGAAGGGAGGGCCCGTGAATCTAAGCTCTCTGAAGACGTCAACAGGAGAATGCTTGTTGATCGTGCAAACGCTGAAAGAGAGAAATGGGTTTCAGCCATCAACACTACATTCGATCACATTGGAGGTCTGACATTAGTGACACATTATCTCTCTTTTTTTTTTTTTTTTTAATTCACTCATAGTGAAAACTTCTCCATGGCAGTTTCACCATAGCATTAATAAGTGTCTAATAAGTAACTTGTAAGTATATTAGGCGTGTGTCCTGCTCAATAGGTGATTGAGTTTTTTTTTCCCTTTTCCTTTCTCCTAGGTGGGTTGCGTATGATTCTAACAGATCAAAATAAGCTGGTTGTTGCTGTTGGAGGTATCACCGCTCTTGCAGCTGGGATCTACACAACGAGGTAAAAAATTAAAAATGGTTGAAAAAAACCCAGCCATGAGTTCTTGTTGTTGAAGTTTGAGGAACTTAGTCAGTTTACTAAATTGCTTGTTGCAGAGAAGGTGCCAAGGTTATCTGGAGCTACGTGGATAGAGTCTTAGGGCAACCTTCTCTAATTAGAGAATCATCGAGAGGGAAATACCCTTGGTCTGGATCGCTTTCTCGTGTCTTTTCCACGTTGCGGGGTGGTGGTAAGGAGGCTGCATCCAAAAACGGAAAAGGGTTCGGTGATGTTATTTTGCATCCTTCCCTTCAAAAGAGAATCGAACAGCTAGCGAGCGCAACTGCCAACACAAAATCCCACCAAGCACCTTTCCGAAATATGCTTTTCTACGGTCCACCAGGAACAGGAAAGACAATGGCTGCCCGAGAGCTAGCTCGCAAATCTGTATGTATTTTCTCCATTTCTAATGCTTATAATTATTGTATCAGTTATGAAGAATAGATGCATCTCAGCTTCAAGAGAGATCTTAGTTCTAGATTTATTACTTTGATAATAACTCTCTTCATTTAACTTATTCAGGGTCTAGATTATGCGTTGATGACGGGTGGAGATGTTGCTCCACTTGGAGCTCAGGCTGTTACAAAGATACACCAACTGTTTGACTGGTCCAAGAAGTCTAAGAGGGGTTTGTTGCTATTCATCGATGAAGCTGATGCATTTCTGTGCGAGTAGGTCACAATTCCTATAGCCGATAATAATCTTAACTCAGGAGTTTTAGTTTATAATGGGTTAATTTGATTGCAAATTCAACAGGCGGAACAAAACATACATGAGTGAAGCGCAAAGAAGTGCACTAAACGCACTCCTCTTCCGCACGGGTGACCAGTCCAAAGACATAGTCCTAGCGCTTGCCACAAACCGACCCGGTGATCTAGACTCAGCGGTGGCTGACCGTGTCGACGAGACTCTTGAGTTCCCCTTGCCTGGAGAAGAAGAGCGCTTCAAGCTTCTTAACCTCTACCTAGACAAGTACATAACCAAGACTAATCTAAAAAAGCCGGGTTTGCTCCAAAGCCTTTTCAAGAAAGACCAGCAGAAGATTGAGGTTAAAGGCGTCACAGAGGATCTCCTCAAGGAAGCTGCCGCCAAAACAAAAGGGTTTTCAGGTAGAGAGATCGCGAAGCTGATGGCAAGCGTTCAAGCGGCTGTGTATGGAAGCGCGGACTGCTTGCTAGACGCAAACCTTTTCAGAGAGGTGATTGATTACAAAGTCGCGGAGCATCTACAGAGAAAGAAACTAGCTGGAACCGATACAGGTAACAAGAAATGAAATCGTATAAACTTGTCATCAACATAGGTAGATTTGAACCAACAGTTTGTCCTAAAAAACTCCAAACCCTGAGCACTGTTTTCAAAAGGGTTTATGCAAAGGAGAAAAGCTTTGGTTTTTTAAATTGTTTCTCCCTGTGATTCCAAAGGTGAGACTAGAGTTTGATGACTGCTTTATATTCTTTCTTCTTTGCCATTGCAATCTTGAGTTTTATCTTTTTAAATCACTTTTTGGAAAATGAGGCAATACTGGTCTCTTTGTAAGATGAGCTTATTATATCCCCTTTTTAATATATTAATAAAAGAAGCTTATTATATCTTGTTACCAGAAACACAATGTTATTAACCATCCAACATTATGTTTATCTTTCACTCACGAGCAATCACAACAACTTGCTTCCCAACGTTCTTACCATGGAAGAGTCCCACAAGAGCTTCGGGACCTTTCTCGAGTCCTTCAGCTACATCTTCCACGTACGCTATCTTCCCTTCTTTGATGCACGGGATCACAAACTCCAAGAACTTTGAGTACTTATCGTAGTAATCAAAGACTGCAAAGCCTTGAATGCGGATTCGCTTGTAGATTATGGTGGATAGGTTGTGCACTCCTTCGTGGTTCTCAAGATTGTACTGTGAGATCATTCCACATACAGCGATACGCCCGTGAATGTTCATGTTTAAGAGCACTGCGTCTAGCATTTTGCCTCCTACGTTCTCAAAGTATATGTCAATGCCTTTGGGAAAACACCTGAAAACAAATAAGATAATCCCTCTTATGTTAGATGCCGCTAACCAATCCTAACAGTTATAGACGTCTAAAATGGTTACTGAACCTTTTCAGAGCAGCAGTAAGGTCTTGTTCTTCCTTGTAGTTAAATGCATCATCAAACCCAAACTTGTTTTTGAGGAGATCAACCTAAGCAAAAGGAGTAAAGGACAAAATCATTCTCTTGAAGACAAAACCAAGACGCATAAAACTAGAGATGATGATTAGTAATGTCTCAAACCTTTTCTTTACTTCCAGCGCTTCCAACAACATAGCAACCCATCATTTTAGCAAACTGTCCCACAAGCTGGCCAACAGCACCAGATGCAGCCGACACATAGACTGTCTCTCCTTTCTTTGGAGAACAGACTTCATAGAATCCGGCATACGCTGTCATACCAGGCATACCTGTGAGGAAGAGACAACAAAAGCCATGAAGGAGAGTAGTATATATCAAGACATAGCAAACCACTTCAGTTTAAAATTAAAACACAACATAACTAATCCACTCTCTCTCTAAGATTTGTGTAGTGGTTATGACTTTCAACTTCAGGATCTCTGTCTTAAGCCAAGAGTTTGTACCAACAAGCTACTTTTTTCTGACACTACCAAAGAAAAACAGGAGCAAGGCCGAGAAAACATACCGAGAAGACCAGTGTAGTAGGACAATGGAACATCAGTATTCTGGATCTTGAAATGCATGTCAGGAATAGGAGTAACAACACTGTACTCTTCCCATCCAACGATTCCCCACATTAAGTCACCTTCTTTGTAATCTGGATGCGCTGATTCTATCACTCTTGACACTCCAAACCCTAAGATTGGCTACACAGACAAATGAAACATTCAGCACAAGAGAGACAGAGGATCTTGAATCTTGATCCTATTCGAAGTTTGAAGATGAGTTTTCGTCTCATACCTTGCCGGGAGTGTAAGCTTGAGCAATACCAGAAGCAGCAGGCTTCCCCATGCGAGACCGCATGTAAGGATCACATGACAAGTATAGATTCTTCACAAGAACCGAGTTAGACCCCTCTGGAAGCTTAAGCTCGACCGTGGTAGTGGTGATATCAAAGTCCGATTCCTTTGGGAACCCACTCACGTAGTCTCTCAGTATCACCTGCTTGTTCGTCACCGTGCTCATCGTTTTCTTCTCTGAAATTCACTTCTGAGTTATTCTGAGTTACGTGAAATTGTTACTTTCTTTTTTTCTGGAGGACTCGACTGCTTTTATAGTGGTTTTTTTGTGTGGTGGTGAGCCACGATGATTTCAAGTATGATGTCACTGATGATTCACTACTTTCTACTTTTGTCATGAGTACAAGTGTGAACGCGGTTTCAATTATTTTTCTCGTTTCTCATTCTTTCCACTTTGATAAAATTTCATTTCATTCCTTTTCACATTTACTTTTTCTGCTTAATTTTCTCACAAATGATTTTGTAAATAATATACAGATTTTACATTGCAAGGTTGACAAAAAAATTTTTTTTTACATTGCAAGATATTCTCTATTTATTTAGGCAGCTAACATAATAACTCTCGAGTCTTGAGTCTCTTGACACATGATTGTGTGGTGCATCGTTGATGAGAGTTTATTTTCTTTAATGAATCGTTGATGGCTTAATACCACGAAGAAATGAGTGTTTCACGTAGAACAATGATCACTGGCGGAGCTAGGAATTCTTTTCACTAGGGTCAATGCTAATACACTAGTAATGTTAAAAAAAGTGCAATAATTAAGATTTTAATTTTAAACAAAGGGGTAAATAATTAAAATTTTAACAATCAAGGGGAGGTCAATTGTAGATGAGATAACTATTTTTTTTCCATTTTATCCCTACAAACTTTCAATATAAACAACAAAATGTACAAGGGACACACTAAGCTACATCCAATAAATAACATTGAGATAGCTTATAACACATCGATAGAGGTTTTAACTATCACAGTATACTAAAGCTTCGATTGGTGACATGTATTTTTAAAGTTGATTTGCATTATGCAGTATAATTTCGATGTAATTCGCAATGAAAATTATGTAGTAAAAACTATGGTAAGTTTGCAGTAAACATAAGAGTTATCAATACTATTACAACTAATGACTGGTAACGTTTTTGATCTACAAGTTGCAGTACAATTTTTATAAATAATTAAAAATACAAACTTATAAATATAAAGTATTTTAAAACAATTAAAACACTATACCATTGAAATAATAACTAATATGTTTAATATGTATAAAATAAAAATTTGACAGAAATAAGTTGTAATATATATTTTCAAAAAGTTATAATTACTAATAATAAAATTGATTGATAACCTTTTGTTATATAAATTGTAGTAAATACTATTTCAAATAAATAAAAATTATAAATATAAAATAATTACACTAATTACAAGCTTAATAAGAAATATAGATAAGAGAAAAAGCTCTATTAAACTAAAATTAGTGAAAGATACATAAACATATGTATTATATGTATATGTAATAGAAAAGATCTCATATAAACATATAACTTTATGTATGTACGTAACTCTAATTACCGAACATAATTAAAATGATTTATATTATAAAACAATTTGTTGAATAATTTAAATGGAAATAAGAATATTTATAAAAAGTTGACTAACAAAATACTTGTATACAATTGTTGATAATAATTATCAATTAACCAAAAGTAAATATTAGACAATTACCATATTTCAAAAGTTGATAAAATTATTTAAAACTAAAACAAATCATCAACAGTGTGTTGGGCCTAATAGTTTAACGTTTGAAGAAGGTTTTATTGTGCCTTTAGGTCGATTTCCGTTGAGACTTGAGAAGACATTTTTGCACCATATGTCCATATCTCGTCATTACCAACTGTTGCACCCGGTCTGGATAATTAGTTAGACCTAAAACTCATATCATCTCTCGATTATTAAAAAAAAAACTAAAGCAAATCCATAAATTTTGTATAACGAACTTTGTGTCCATATATATGATGGATCCAAAAAGTTACTCATAGTTTTCCCTCAACTCACTAACAACTTCTTTTAAATTGCTACATGCTTATTTCATTAATGATATTGTAAATCTCTTTTATTCATACAATAATTACCCAGTATTGTTTATGTCTAAAAACTGTAACTTTAATTTTTTTTTGCAACATTTAATTAATTTCTCTATAACAAAATTAATTTTCTATAACAAAATTAATTTACAATATTGTTTACAAAGGATATGTATTACTGGTAAGACTTCCCAAGAAATTGATATTTTAAATAAATTTATTCTGCAATATAATTTGTAAGAAAATAAAGTTCCTTAATGATTGTTAATTTAAAGTCATATTTTTTTTACTGTTTTCTTTTATTTTTTTTTCATTTTTGGTAAGATTTGTTTTTAAAATCAACTGTTCTCTTTTATTAAAAATCATTTTTCCATGTCTTAGAATATATTTTTTTACACTAATAATTAAAATTCAAAATAATTAACCAAGGAAACTTAATTAATTAATAGACATGTACGGGATGAAAAAAAACAAATAAATAAATAGTAAGGAAAGAAGATGAAAACAAAAATTCAAAGTCACTACTCTGTTCCCGTCCCCTGCGTCAATCTTAAGCTGTCTTCGAGAACGCTCCCCCTCTCTCTCTCTATAAATCTCCTTCTCCGCACAGTGAAACACTCTCTTTTTCTCTCTCTCTCTAGATTTTATCTCTCCCCTAGGGTTTTCGTCTCCTTCACTACTCACACTCAATCGAGGGACTCTACTGCGACTTTGCTCATCTCTCCGCCATGGCGGCCGAGAAGCTAAGAGACTTGAGCCAGCCGATTGACGTCGCTGTGCTCGACGCCACTGTTGCCGCCTTCTTCGTCACCGGATCTAAGGAAGAGGTTGTTCAATTTTCTCTGCGTTTTGTTTTTTGGACTTGGAACATTGAATTGGAGAAACGAGTAGGAGTCTCTAGGACTGTGTCGTTGTATAACGCTTCTTTTGGGGGCAAATTGAATCGTGCTTCTACAGCGTTTCAAGGAATCCGAGTTTGCTAATCTTTTAGTACTGTACTGTATCTTCTATTTAATAGCAACACTTGAGGAGTGAAAGCTTGTATGGCTGTGTAATTTTTTTGATGAATGAATCCGTTAGTTATGCGTCAATGTCAATATTCAACTCATTTTGCATCTGAGTTTTTTTTAGCTTGAATTAATCGAGCATTGTTTTCAAACGTGTACAGAGAGCTGCTGCCGATCAGATTTTGCGGGATTTGCAAGCTAATCCTGATATGTGGCTCCAAGTTGTTCACATTCTGCAGAACACAAAGAGCATGGATACCAAGTTTTTTGCTCTTCAGGTGAGTTTCATCATTCTTGTATTTATTACTTTAGTTATACATGCTCATCTTCTGATCTTTCCTTGGCGTAATCCTATATGATGGTTGCTGTTTTATTCCAAACCATTAAAAATTCAGTTGCGAACAATCAAGTTGTTAGGCTCTGGCATTAGTTGATCATACTACGCATTGCTTTCAGCATTTTTCTCATAGGATATGAAATTAACTCTCTAAATACTTTTTTATTTTCTTTTTTGTGATTCGTTCCCAGGTTTTAGAAGGTGTTATAAAGTACAGATGGAATGCACTTCCTGTTGAACAACGAGATGGAATGAAGAATTACATCTCGGAGGTCATTGTACAGGTATACACTTTTGGAGGACTTAGGTTTGTTGTCTAGATAAAACTAGGAAGCGAACTGCTTTGACAATGATGTTGCCTTGCAGCTTTCGAGTAATGAAGCGTCTTTCAGATCGGAGAGGCTCTATGTCAACAAATTAAATGTCATCCTGGTTCAGGTATCTGCATACTTAGTCTATTTGGTTTAGTAGCTAACGCTTACGTATTTGGTTCCAACCCAAAGCTCATTCCACCCCATTGACCATTCTATCTCATGGCGTAAATTAATATATTGTGATATATGAACAGATAGTGAAGCATGATTGGCCGGCAAAGTGGACAAGCTTCATTCCTGATCTAGTTGCGGCTGCTAAAACTAGTGAAACTATCTGCGAAAACTGCATGATCATTTTGAAAGTAAGCATCTTTACCTGATTTTGTAATCAGCTCTAGCTGGAAACAATAACATTTTTTCTTTTGCTAGCTCCTGAGTGAAGAGGTTTTCGATTTCTCAAGAGGAGAAATGACTCAGCAGAAGATTAAAGAGCTGAAACAGTCTCTAAACAGGCACGTCAGCCTTTTTTTTAAGAATCTTATATCTAAATTTTGTGAAATTCTTATTATTCCAACTCTATTTAAGTATATTGTATATGTTGGTTAAGAACTATCATTTATTTGCCTGTTGGTGCTTTTTCTGTGTGCAGCGAGTTTAAACTCATTCACGAGTTATGCCTATATGTCCTCTCAGCTTCTCAAAGACAGGATCTTGTACGTTCAACACTGTCTGCGTTGCATGCATATCTTTCATGGATTCCGCTGGGCTACATTTTTGAGTCTCCTTTGGTAATATACTTAATATGTTAAAATAAGATAGAGATAATAAAATCAAGATTGATGTTAATCGGTACCACAATTATGTTGTTCTGATATCTGTTCCGGTTGTTTACAGCTTGAGACACTTCTTAAATTTTTTCCTGTGCCAGCATACAGGAACCTCACTCTACAATGTCTGACCGAGGTACTTCTGTTTTTTTTGTTGTTAATTTTCTTGTTGTCATTTGAATCTGTTATTTATCTATTGGCTTGAATTTGTCTGCTAGGTTGCAGCTCTCAATTTCGGAGACTTCTACAATGCCCAATATATCAAGATGTACACCATTTTTATAGGGCAGCTTCAGGTATCTTAGTTATTTTCATGTTTTGCTTTTATTTATATTATTATCTTTTTGTTCTGGCCTGATGCTCTTCACTTGTTCTCTTGTTTGCAGACAATTCTCCCACCGAATACAAATATCCCTGAGGCATATTCAAACGGAAGTGGTGAAGAAGAAGTAAGTGTTTTCTGTGCACTTGGTTTCGAGGCAGCCCTCTGACTTGAATAATTTATCAAGGTTATAACTGTATGTGTGTTTTTGTCACCTTTAGGCATTTATCCAGAACCTGGCACTTTTTTTCACTTCGTTTTTCAAGGTAAATCTTTTTCTTTGTTTGAGATATATATCTAGTATTTGGGCTACTGGAATTCTGGATAAGTATAATGATGGTTCACGGTTTTGTTTTAATGCTTCTAGCACTCCTCATCTATTTCCACTTTATATGCAGTTTCATATACGGGTCTTGGAGTCAACGCCAGAATTTGTTACCTTATTACTTGCGGGTCTCGAATATCTCATCAATATATCATATGTTGATGACACTGAAGTATTTAAGGTTTGTAAATTGCTGTTGCCAATATTGTTGATGTTAAAACAGTTGTATATTTTGTTTTCCCCTTAGTAATCCTCTCATGCGCTTTTCACCCATCTGAAACATGACGAATTCTACTTGCGTGTGGACTGAGCAGGTTTGTTTGGACTACTGGAACTTGTTGGTTTCGGAGCTGTTTGATGCGCATCATAATTCTGATAACCCTGCGGCAACTGTGAACATGATGGGATTGCAGGTAGGATGATTCCTTGACTAAAACGGATCGTTTTTTATATTCTTACATAAGGTTGATACTATAGATGTATATTGTATATTAGTTTAACTCCTTACTTTATTTGGGTTATAACGTTTGGCTTGCATATTTCCAGATGTCTTTCGCTCCTGGTATGGTTGATGGCCTTGGCTCTAAAGTCATGCAGCGGCGTCAACTTTATTCTAACCCAATGTCCAAATTAAGAGGGTTAATGATTAACCGCATGGCAAAGCCTGAAGAAGTGCTTATTGTTGAAGATGAAAATGGTAACATAGTTCGTGAAACTATGAAGGACAATGATGTTCTTGTCCAGTATAAGGTACTGATTTCTAGTCCAGGTCATATTACTTTTCTTTAGGGAGGTTATATATATACCCAGTTAGTGCTATGAATTCAGGGAAATTGTCTAAATCCTACTCGTCACTGTACCTCTTTGATGTTTTTCCATTAATTTATTGTTCCATTAATTGCAGATAATGCGGGAGACATTAATCTACCTCTCACACCTTGATCATGATGATACCGAGAAGCAGGTACAGTGTTAACTATGATGATACTGGTCTAAGCATATTCGCTTTGTGATTTATATTGTGGGGTTAGGGGTTTATGATCGAATATGTGTTTATTGGAAGAGTATTGTCTTATTTCGTGGGGAAACAATCAGTAGTACCCTAAATTTAGCAATTTTAACGTGGGGAAGTTTTTAGGTACGAGTTTCATCTAATCACCTTTTAGTCTGTTTCATACTGTTACTGATGTGAACTTCTGATTGTCCCTTTAAAAGATGTTGAGGAAGCTAAACAAACAATTAAGCGGGGAGGAATGGGCATGGAACAATTTGAATACACTGTGCTGGGCTATTGGGTCTATTTCTGGATCTATGGCAGAAGATCAGGTACACAGCCTTCTATTTTTTCACAAAAATGGAAATTGTTGTTGATGCAGTTCTTCCATCTATTAGCTAGTATACCTTATTCGCTTTGAAGATAACTTATTCAAAAGATTGGCATTTTTTTGAATTTAATCTTGATTGTTTTCACTCATTATAGCCCCACACATTTATCAGTATGTGCTTGATTGCTTCTTATTGTGTTCTGAGACGGTGTGTTCAACCTTTCGATTCTGTGCCAACGAATGAATTAAGCTACATGTTTTATTTTTTCAGGAAAATAGATTTTTGGTGATGGTCATTCGCGATTTGTTGAATTTATGTGAGATTACCAAGGGAAAAGACAATAAAGCTGTCATTGCTAGCAACATCATGTAAGTTTGGTCCTTCTTATTTTGTTGAATTTCTTCCTGGGTTGTTGTACTTCTGTTATGTTGTTTATTCGATCTTTCATGGCTGCATCAGAGTTATGCATACTAAACTGAAAGATTCTGCTTTGGCATTGTTGCAGGTATGTCGTCGGCCAATATCCAAGGTTCTTAAGGGCACATTGGAAATTTCTAAAGACAGTCGTCAATAAGCTGTTTGAATTCATGCACGAGACACATCCTGGTGTTCAGGTAGCCCTCCAAACTTCATAATATCTGAGATACAGTTAGTTATTCGTCTGGAATTTTTTTATTTGCTGTTTAAAGTCCGAGAATAAGATTCATATCTGCCCAAGCTAGAATCTGGCTCTTTTCTGACCCTAATGTTTATTTTCCTTCCAGGACATGGCCTGTGATACATTTTTGAAAATTGTTCAGAAGTGCAAGCGTAAATTTGTTATTGTTCAGGTTTGTATCGCTATGTTCATTTCACCTTTCTTATCCTTCCATTGTCTGCTAAATGAGCTCCTAGTTATATAGTTCATTATGCTTCCAGGTTGGAGAGACTGAACCATTTGTATCTGAACTTCTATCTGGCCTTGCAGCTACTGTTCAAGATCTTGAGCCTCATCAAATTCACTCATTTTATGAGTCTGTAAGTTTTTCAGATGCGTTTCTACTTTGCCAATTAGAGCTATTTCTCTGTTGGGATTTCATGGTTTTCCTGTCTCCAGGTTGGTAGTATGATCCAGGCAGAATCAGATCCTCAGAAGAGAGATGAATATTTACAGAGGTTGATGGCACTTCCAAACCAGGTATGTTAATTAAAAAATGTGGCTACTAAACTTTTGTTTATGTAGGTGGCTAAAGCTGTTTAGTTTTATGATGTAGAAATGGGCAGAAATCATAGGACAGGCACGCCAGAGTGTAGAATTCCTCAAGGATCCAGATGTGATACGTACAGTGCTTAATATTCTACAGGTCTGATTTCTTACCTATTCCTCATAGTGCATTTTTATATCATCATGGCATCTTAATAGTCGAGTTTCTGCGTCTGCTGGTGTTTAGAAAAATGATTTTATTGCAAGGTATAACTATTACCATGTGTTTTTCCATGCAGACCAACACTAGTGCTGCTACTTCCCTAGGAACGTTCTTCTTATCCCAAATCTCATTGATATTCATGGATATGTTGAATGTGTACAGGTAAATTCATGATACATCATTATAGCCTCTAATAGTTACAGTATTCCTTGTGTTACTTCAGTTGGGGGCTCAGTTTATTTTCTTCATGGCTGCACCAGAATGTACAGTGAGCTTGTGTCAACCAGCATTACAAATGGGGGGCCATATGCTTCGAAGACATCATTTGTAAAACTCTTACGGTATGTTTTGTTGTATGCATCACATACACAATTCTTTATGCCCACTATTTGAGTAATATATATTGTAATGCTTTGCTGTACAGATCTGTTAAGAGGGAAACCCTAAAGCTGATAGAAACCTTTCTAGACAAAGCTGAAGACCAACCGCACATAGGGAAACAATTTGTGTCTCCAATGATGGAATATGTACTTGCTGACTATGCAAGGAATGTGCCTGATGCTAGGGAATCAGAAGTTCTTTCACTTTTTGCAACGATTATAAACAAGTATGCCTCTTATTGGTTAATGCGTGCCGTAGTAATTAAAGATGTCTACCATCTGCGTAATTCTGGATTGCTACAAGATTTGATTCCAAACTTTACTTCTCAGGTACAAGGCAACAATGCTAGATGACGTGCCAAACATATTTGAAGCTGTATTCCAGTGTACATTGGAGGTAATAGGATTATTTCTTTGTTACTCACATGACAGCCTTTTTAAACGAGGAGACATGGTACTTTCATTGTGGTGACTAGTGAAAGACTTGATGTAGTTTAGGTTGAGAAGTTAATCCTGTTTTCACCTACCTTAGATTTGATTTTTAATTGGAAGTGGGAGGTGCAATATGTGATTGGAGTTTATTTTTTAATCTTCTTTTGCAGATGATAACTAAGAACTTCGAAGATTATCCCGAACATCGGCTCAAGTTTTTCTCATTACTCCGTGCTATTGCTACATTTTGTTTCCCGGCCCTGATAAAGTTGTCGAGTCAGGTTGGTGAATATATTCTTGCATATATTTGTTTCCTTAGTGTGATTTAAGGAGATATGGCATTATTTCTAAGTCTTGTCTCATTAATATCTTACTTACTGTCTTTGTCATTTTGCATCAGCAACTGAAGCTAGTGATGGATTCCATTATCTGGGCATTTAGACATACTGAGAGAAATATCGCTGAAACTGGGCTTAATCTTTTGCTTGAGATGCTGAAGAACTTTCAGGTTTGGTGTTTGTTTCCCTTGTTTTTACTCTGTGGTTGTGCTATATATATTTAGTTCCTTGGTGTCTAACATTTACCTCTGATTGTGACAGCACTCTGCGTTTTGTAATCAATTCTTCCGGTCGTACTTCGTACAAATCGAGCAAGAAATATTTGCTGTTTTGACTGATACATTTCATAAGCCTGGTTTCAAGCTGCATGTGTTGGTGCTGCAGCATCTGTTTTGCCTGGTAAAAACAGTCTCTTCTCTCCCATCTTTAATCTTATTGTTGGCCTTTTTAAGTATGCTTAGAAATGGGTAGGTTGTATATAAGCTTAGACGTTTGTTTGATTATAAATTTAAAGGCTGAGAGCGGTGCTTTAACGGAACCTTTGTGGGATGTTGCAACTGTACCTCACCCGTATCCGAACAATGCCGTCTTTGTTCGTGAATACACTATTAAGCTGTTGAGCTCTTCATTCCCCAACATGACTGCTGCAGAGGTAAGTAGAAAAACTAAAACCAGTTTCATTTTGATTCTTCTTCTTTCTCAAAGTCTGATATTGAATAATCATTTGATTTACATACAGGTCACACAATTTGTTAATAGACTTTACGAGTCGAGAAATGACCCGTCCGAATTTAAGAAAAACATACGTGACTTCCTTGTACAGTCCAAGGAATTTTCCGCTCAGGTTACTATTAACTCTTCTTTGACGAATCTTTTCATTCAATTGCTTTTAAGAAATCGAAACTAATAGGGTGGAATATTAAATCAACTTTCAGGATAACAAAGATCTGTATGCTGAGGAAGCAGCAGCGCAGAGAGAGCAAGAGCGTCAAAGAATGCTTTCGATCCCTGGCCTTGTTGCTCCTAACGAGATTCAAGACGAGATGGTTGACTCCTAAGCAAAAACAAGAAGGCTGCAACAAGTGAAGAAAGCTTTACCATTTTCATAGGTTTTGGAATGAGTGGAGAGTTGAGAAGAGACGTTGTTTTCATCACCCTGCTCTGCCTTTTTTTCGAAGCCTTGGTAGTTCGATTTTGAGGATTGGAGAAGCCAAGAAAACAGAGATCTTTAGGGGGTAAACTGGTGTCTTTCGTTAGTTAATTGGTTATAATATAGATTTAAAAACGTTAGGGCTCTTCTCTAGTAACATGGTTGGCTGATTATTGCTTTGCTTTAAATATATTAGACAAGTTTTCGGGTGTTTTTTTTGTTAAATTACTCGAGTGACATTGTTTATCTCTATTATTAGCTATTAATTAATAGAAAGGTGTTCTTTTTCTTTATTTGTCAAAACTCAGTCTAACTTTTAAAGTGTTGACAAACTGCGTGGACTGACCGTGGTATGAAAATCACAAGGGCTACGTAGGAAGATTAGCATGAGGTTTTGTCATACGTAGTTAACATTCATGAGTTATTAAAAATTGGTGTAAAGAGATTACCAAAAAAGAAAAGAAAAATGAAAATGAAATAATAGTATACTATTGTATTTGGCAGGGAAAAGTCGTGGTTCATTTGGTCCACGTTGAAAAGCCCACAAGCTTTATAAATAGTTATGGCCCATAATCAGCAAATAGTGAGAGGAATGAATGTTGGCTAATAATAATATTCAAATTGAAAAAAAGATTCCGTGGGGGGAGGACTAGTTCGTGAAGTCCTTTAGACCGAACGCGTAAATCATCATTCCCTTGAATCTCTCTCTCTCTCTCTCTCTCTCTCTGTAAATTTCGTCACCGTCTCCTCCAAATCTATCTTCGTCGCCTTCATCTGTCCTCCTCCTCCTCTGCTTCCATAACAAGAGGAAACACAAAAGACAAAAAAAAAAAAAAGAGATTGGTATAGGAAGCGATGGGACAAGCATTTCGTAAGCTATTCGACACATTCTTCGGCAATCAAGAGATGAGGGTAACGGTTCATCTCTCCATGCTTCCTTACTTTTTGCAGTTATGTGGATTGTTTGTTTTATTTCCTGGGGCTGTTTCGGATGGATCTCGTGTTCTTTATCGTTGATATGTGACATAAACAAATTGCTGTGACATAATTGATTGAATAGAGAATTTGAAGAAACATATTTTGAATCTCTATGTTCAAATGGTGAAATGGCAGGTGGTAATGCTGGGGCTGGATGCAGCTGGCAAAACTACTATTCTCTACAAACTTCACATTGGTGAAGTTCTCTCTACTGTTCCCACCATTGGTAAACCTCTCTCTCTCTCTCTGCCTGTTTCTTAACAACTTTGCAGATCTTTAATAGCTCTTCTTCTCATCATCAGTTTGTAAAATTAGTGTGATTGATTCGATTCCTTGGTTCTGGAACAAGTTTTTAGATACATCTTTGGTGGAAGATTGTTAGATCCATTCTATTAACGCCTTACAAACAAAAAATTTGATTGTTATTTAGTAATTAAACAGCTGCTTTTGCTTTAATGAGACGAAAGTTTGGATCAGAATGGATATATTCTCCTCCCTCATTTGATTGTAGCATTCTGTAACGATGCCGCCAAATATATATGTTTGTGAATTCTCTTGTGCCATGTAAGCAGTTATGAATGATAGATGATACTTGGTGTGTTACTTATATCGATTCCTATGAGGGTATACATTTTTTTGGTCATTGCTTTGTACATTTCTCTTTTCAACTTTGGTACGCAGGATTCAACGTTGAGAAAGTTGAGTACAAGAATGTGATGTTCACGGTTTGGGATGTTGGTGGCCAAGAGAAACTCAGACCTCTTTGGAGGCACTACTTCAACAACACTGATGGACTTGTACGCTTCTTCTCTTGGCATTTTGGTTTTAGTCAGATTGTTTTGCCAATCTCTATGTTTGCCATATGTTATTCTCATCTTTGGTTATTATGATATTTGCAGAGTATAATATATATTGCTTGGCTCAACTTTGAGATCTTTGTAAACTGACCATGGTCTAAAGTGTACTCTAACATGCGCTTGCTTGCAGATATACGTGGTAGATTCTTTGGACCGAGAGAGGCTTGTGAAAGCAAAACAAGAATTTCAGGTTCTTTTCTTTTTATCTTAGATTTTTCAGAAGACATTATTAGCTGGATAGTTACTTAACCTGCTCTCTTATTTCCTCAGGAGATCATAAAAGACCCATTCATGCTCAACAGTATCATTCTCGTCTTTGCAAACAAACAAGACATGGTAACATCGAGCTCTAGTCTTGTTTCTTTTTGTTTAGTTATTCCCTGATCTTTGTTTTATCAATTCCTCTATTAGACTTATTTAATCCATGCTTAATGTTAGAGAGGAGCCATGTCACCGAGAGAAGTATGTGAAGGGTTAGGTTTATTTGATCTCAAGAACAGGAAGTGGCACATACAAGGAACTTGTGCTCTTCGCGGGGACGGGCTTTATGAAGGCTTGGACTGGTTATCATCTACCCTTAAGGATGTCAAAGCCGCTGGTTTCACCTCCGTTGGACCCTCGTTCTAACTCTTTTCACCTGGTAATATATGAAAACAATCTGAGAACCCACCAAGCTAATCAGTCTCAGTGACCTTGAGTTCTTGAAAATGATGTCTTTTCTCCTTGCAGGTTGTAAAGCAGTTATCAACAAAAATCAGAATCTCTAAATACTTTTGTTAGGGAAAGAATCATCCTCCTCTCATGGTGCCAACATTACAATATACTGAATTTGACTACCTTTTTTTTTCCATTTTATTTTGGATCATGCTGCCATGAGAGCGCTTTCACTGTATATTCTTTTGATGAAATTTGTTTCATCTCTAAACGTTCCCTTTTTGGGTCATCTTTTGTCCGATTGAAATTTAGTTTATAACATTCTTTTGAAATCATTATTCTATTTTTATATCAAGTATATAACATCAAAGCTGTATATATAAGGAAAACATCATTACGATACTTAATAATGATTATATATTTAAGTCTTCTTATTAATTTTTTTTTTATAAAAATGTCTTCATTGTTATTATAAGAAAAAAGGCGATCGAAAGTCCACTTCATTTGAGGGATTACATATATTTCTTTCCATTTTTAATAAGATGGTGCAAGGGAATAGGCTGACCACCTGTACTCTAATTTGGGAGGATAAAAACCATGTGTGAAATATATACCATCTTCTCTTGCATCCCAATAGTTTTTCTTACCATAATGGACAATGAGACCACCACCTTCATATGCCTTAAACAATGCATAGTACTCGAAACTAGGTCCCTGCCATAAGCCACAAATGACTTCAGTCTTGAAAATACTTTCATAAAAACTGAAATCATAGGTTTGCCCATGACTCAAGAAATGATCGCCTAGATCATCTTCGTCGGAGACACAATGGACCCTGAGAATGGTGTTTGGTTGAAGAGAGTTGTTAAAATGTACAGAGTCTTTCGGAAAAACCGCTCCATTACTCAACTCAGCACACAATGCAATGATAATCAAAAAGCATGAGAGGCGGCGAGTCATTCTTTTGATTTATTGATTTGTTCTATATTTTAAAGTTGGTATATATTAGAAAGAAGATATAAACTCTTGACTTCTTAAAAGTGTTTCATGAAGTAACGTTCATGCATTAAGTTTAATTTGTCCCTTTTAAAATCAGTTGCAAAAAAAAAGAGAGTTTTGTCCCTTTTTGCATCTTCTTGAAACGAGTAATATGAAAAAGGAGTCAATGGTCAATTCCGCATTTTCTACATGCATTAATGGCGTGATTGTGTTTTCTTTTCCACGTATACATATAATGTATGATAAATATTATTTATTTTATTGGGAATTATATTCATAAATAAATGCAAAATTTCTTAAAAATAAAGAAGTTGAAAATTTATACCATTTAAAGCTTCAGGGGGTGTTAGTGGGACTTCGATTTCTATAGAGTTTGTTGATTTTAAAAGTTGAGAGATTTGTTAAATTTGGAAAGAGATGTAGAGAATTTTGTATATTGAGAAAATCTATGAAAATAAAGTGATGTAATGATTCTAAGAATTCAAGGTAAACATGTAGTATTCTCAAAATCTTAATTTGTGAGTTAAAATGATAAGAATTCAACTCCCAATAACACTTACTTTAATAAATTTGTAGAATCATTAAAATCTAAACTTTTTGAATAACAAATGATTTTGTATAGAATTATAGAATCATCAAACTAATAACAATAAATTTTAATGAGAATATGAGAATCTATAAACCAATAACACTAGACTTAGAAATTCTAAGACTCATTATAAATCTCATCCCCACTAACACCCCCTCAATAAATAATCATAAAACTGAAATTTCCAGTGTACACCATCTAAGCTTCTATACATAACCATACATTTTCAATATATTAAATTATTACTGTTTGACTAATGACTTCGATATACTTTTCTTCATTTATCATAATTATACTTTTTGTCAAATATGTGAATATTATTTTGGGGTTGCCAAAAATAACTTAAATTTTTTTTATAAAAATGTAAAATTATATTTCGTTTTCAATTAAATGCAAAAATAATCTAATTAATAAAATTATCATTTATTCATTTATGACCAAACAAAAATTAGAAAATTTCATAGTTAAGTATGGATAAGGTAGAGTAGTAGTGGACTGATGAGTGATCTATCAGAAAATAATTCGTAATATTATGAACAATATATAATTTTGTAAAAAAAAATTTGAAAAAGATAATGAGTTTGAATCAAAATATATTTTAAACTACATGTTTGCCTACGATTTTGGTGGTAGAAATATTATATGAAGAAATATATATTATGTTTACAATATAACTTTTGAATAATAATTAGAAAAATTTTAAATTAATTCTTTAATTTCAAATAGTTTGATTAAAAAAATGTCAGTACTATATTTTTAGAAAACTGTAATACTTAAGGATAACTGAATAAAATTAATCTATAAGTCACCTAAATTATCTCTTACATGTAAATCAACATTTTAATTGGTTTAGATAATTGGTTGTATAATTATTGTAGAATTATTTTTTATTTTATTTTAACACGTGAAAAACTTAAATTATTTTAGCTGTCAAGAAAAATAAAATAAAATAAAAATATTTTGTGTAACTCAAAATGATGGTAGGAGGTTTCTATCTACTATTTTTCAGTTCAAAAGACATTTCGTTAACTCTCTGGATAGTTCCTTAACCTACTTCTTATTTCCTTTTGTTTGGCTATTCCCTGGTCCATGTTTGCTAATTACTCTATTGACTTTAAACCCATGATGGATACTAGAGAGGAGCATGTCACCGAGAGAAGTATGTGAAGGGTTAGGCTTATTTGATCTCAAGAACTATTGAACATTTGCTCTTTGTCTTGACCTTCTTGAACTCTTGTAAAGTATTGTGAACCCACACACTCTTTTTCTCTGGATTTTTCTGTTTTTATTTGTGTAGAGATTTCTTTAACAAACCACCTTTTCATTCATTCTTGCTTACTTCTTACAACTGATCACACTTAGTCTTTATAGTAGACTTATTCCTCACGCTAATCATGATTCGTTACTCACTTACACATAACCCATACCTCTAGTCTTTTGATCATTCTTACACTCCAAAGCTTCACTATTCTAAAAACTACTTAACATCTATCTTGCCAACTCTCTAGTCATATCTGAACTTAGTTAGTTTACTAACCAACTAACTCTTAACTTGTTTAGTTTGACTTCTCTTCTTCCTTCCTTCATCCATGATACTTGATTATTCTTCCACTTCTTCTTGCTTGTTTTTCTTATTCTTATCACTGTCTTTCACTCTTTCATTTGCAGGTTTTACTCAAGGAATCATTTCTCAACACTCCCTCTTAATTTCTTGAATTGTTGCCTAGGTTCTAAGTCAGAGTTTTAAGGTTAGTTACCTTAGTAGCTTCTTTGCTTGTTCTGCTGTTTGTTAGAGGAGGACTCATCAACACACATGCATAGCTCCTTGGCATGTTCAACTTCTCTGTTTTACTTGCACTTTAAGTCTTGATAGGTTTGGTTTCTTCTCCAACTTTGAATTGATATCAAAAGGCTTCCTGCAACTTTTGCCTCTGATATAAGAACCTTTGTTGACGTCGCAGTGACGTTCTCTTCTTTCTCATTGGTGGTTGATTTGCCACACACACGTAACTCACTTGTTCCTTCCCCACCTGGTGGTTGAATCTTATGCATTGATGGGTAGTTCCTCTTGTACTTGTCCACTTTCTTGAAACTTCCAAAGTTAAATCCTTTGTGCTTTGGCGCTTGATCCATCTTTTCTTTTCCATGTGACTATTTATCTTTTTCTTTTTGAATGTTGATCAACTGATTTGCTAATCAGTCTTTTCTCTTTTTATTTCTCAAATACACTTTCTTTTCTTTGGTTGGTGTCCTCTTTGATCACCAAGTTCTTCATCCTGGTTCCTTGAACCACTTCTTTGATTTTCTTGATATCTGTTTTGTCTTTGTTAGAATCTGTTTTTCTCTGCCTCTCACCATTGACAGCTTCTTCAATCTTCCATGATTGCAGTTTTGATACTTCAACATAACCAGCTCCTTGGATACATACTTCCTCACTTGCCTTTGGATCAGTGGTGGTTGTGGTTGGTCGCTTGCATATCTCCAAGTGAAGACAGAAGCTTTTCTTAACCATTCCAATATCAGCTATCTTTCTTCTCGATTTGTCATGGATAATACATTTTTTATCCTTGAAGGTAACACCATAGCCGCTTTCAAACATCTGAGAAACGCTTAGTATATTCTTGGCTATGTTGGGGACTAGGCCAACATTTCTGAGCATATTGAATAATTTGTAGAGCTGATATATCTTTGTCTTTGACTGCTTTTAAGCTTGCCCCTTGCATAGTCTCCTCCTGGTGTCTCTGTCGATTTTGATGGAGGATATAGAACTCCATCTTTTACAACTTCTCACGGTTCTCTGTTCTTCAAGGTGTTTTGCATTCGAGCTGCCCAGAACTCATAGTTCTGTCAGCAACTAGTTGAGATGATTGTAGGTTTATCGACATTTTTCACTTCTATTATTCCTTCACTTCTTCTTCTTATATTTTGCATGAACAGCCTCCACATCTAAGTATGCTCTGATACCATGTTGAACTTTTGCTCTTTGTCTTGAGCTTCTTGAACTCTTGTGATTTGTGAAGTATTGTGAACTCACACATTCTTTTGATCTATTTTTTTTTTCCTTCTATTTTTATTTGGGTAAGAGATTTCTTTAACAAGCAACTTTTTCATTCATTCTTGCTTACTTCTTACAACTAATCATACTTAGTCTTTAAATGCATTTTAGTGAGTAACAAATTATTTTATCCGCGATTACATGTACATTATATGATGTTGAGCCATGTACAGCATCAATATAAATATTTTAAATAAAAAAAGAGAAGTAAACTAGGAATATAGAGTAAATTATACATAAGTACGATTATCTTCAGATATTCATTCGGGTTTGGATATTACCCGTTCAAATTCCGATATTCAATCTCTCCTAACTTAATTTTACTACTGTGGTTTGGATTCCGGTTCAGGTTTTTGATATCAAGTTCGGGTATGGGTTTCAGATAAAATGCTCATACCTACGTAACATAACTGTTACAATGTTTCTCAAAATAATACATAAGGGATATTTAATTCTTCTTATCAAAATTTATAAAAAAGTTTATTAATTGTTATAAGAAAAGGGAGATCGAAAGTCCACTTTATTTTGTTGGGTTACATATATTTATTTCCAATTTTAATGAGTTGGTGTAAGGACATGGGCTGCCCACCTGTACTTTAATGTGGGAGGAGTTGAATCATGTGTGAAATATATACCATCTTCTCTTGCATCCCAAAAGTTGTTCTTACCAAAATGGAGAATGATACCACCATCATATGCCCTAAACAATGCATAGTACTTGAAACCAGGTCCCTGCCATAAGCCACAATTGACTTCAGTCCTGAAAATACTTTCATGAAAACTGAAATCATAGGTTTGTCCAGGATTCAACAAATGATCGCCTAGATCCTGTTCGTCCGTGATACAATGGACCTTGAGAATGTTGTTTGGTTGAAGAGAGTTGTTAAAATGTACAGAGTCCTTCGGAAACAACGCTCCGTTACTCAACTCAGCACACAATGCAATGACAATCAAAAAGCAAGAGATGCGTTTCATTGTTTTGATTATTGATTTGTTCTATATCTTTAGGGTGGTATATATTAAAAGATATGAACTCTCGACTTTTCAAAAGTGATTCACTAAATAATTAACGTTCATGCATTCAGTTTTGCTCCCTTTTTGCATCTTCTTAAAACGAGTAATATATTAACCATAATATGAAAAGGAAGTCAATGGTCAATTCCGCATTTTCTACAAGTCAATGGTCAATTCTGCATTTTTTACAAGTCAACGGTCAATTCCGCATTTTCTACCTGCATTAATGGCCTGATTGTGCTTTCTTTTCCACACATATAATGTATGATAAATCTCTTATATATTAATAGTGAAACATTGAAAAATTTATAAAATGTAATTTGTACTAATTAAAAAAGTTTTATGTTGAGTTGTCACATAATTAGAATGCTAATTTTGCTTACGTGACGGCTTGAGAATCAGTTGAGAATTTTGTTAATCCAAAATTAAATTGTCAGTGAATGTTATATTATTTAGTATATTCATTATAGATCATTCATTTATCAAATTGAAATTATTATATATTCTTTTCTTAAATAAAACTTACGGAATTACCTAATGTGATTAAGATATATATGACAATTAATGATTTTAAATAATAAAAATTTGTTAATAATATGTATACTTATGTGATTAAGGGATGTTTGAGACTGAAACTACATAACTAATAAGCATGTATTATATGTGTTGTAATTGTAGATGATTGCTGGGCTTGGGCTTTAGTTAGAATTTTGCAGTTCTTCCACAACAAAGATATAAGAGCACCCGCAATGGTGTTACTCAAAGAGGAGTCCTTAAATAAAGTGTATTTTGATTTTGTATGTATTATTATTTTTTTTTCTTTTTTAGATAAAAAAATAAATATTAACCAATCGCGGGTCGCTACATGTCGTCGGGACCCGCAAATAGTACAAAGATTCACTAAGACCAACATTATCGGTCGTCCTTGTTGGTGTCCTTAGGGGAGGGGGGACCACAATTTGGCAAAACCAAGAAGGGACAAAGGAGAGAAGTCGTTAAATAAGGAACGTCCTTGATGCGTCCTCTGCACTGTTTGCGGGCCCCACGACACGTGGTGGCCCGCGATTGGTTAACTTAAAAGAAAAAAAAAATTAAAAAAAAAAGAAAAAAGATTCTAAGGACTTTTGTCCGATAATGTTGCTCTAAGAAAGAGTCCTTATTTAAGAATTTTAAGGATTGAATCCTTAACTTTTGATGGGATCTACCGATTATTTAATTATTTTTTCTCTAAGGATTCCTCCTTAAGGATTTCCATTGCGGATGATCTAAGTGTAGTTGCTCAGCAAACATATTTGTCAATCAAATCTCTTGTCAAATATGTGATATTGGGGATGAATGAAGCAAAGGAACCAGGGGCCCAAAAGAAACTAAAGAAGAAATTTCTTCTTTAAAAAGGGCCATTGATTACATTCTCAATGTGGGAATCGAAAGAGACTATGGAACACAGGTATATAAACTAAAGTAAATTAAATTCTTATGTAAATCCACTATACAGATATGTTTGTCTAATAAAATATGTGTCTCCTAAGTAAGTCGCTTAGTAAGTATAAGTTTTGACTTACTATTGTGACATTATATTGATTTGCAGATGAATAAACTCAAGGCGATATTTCTTACCAAACCCAACGCGACTCCTGCAGACATCAAAGGACTACTGGTCCCTCACGGTCTTATCGGGATTAGTGTTGATGTAGATGACAAGTTTCGTGAACTTAAGAATGTAAGTGAAGAGTGTTTCAAAAAAAAAAAAAAAATGTAAGTGAAGTAGTGATTTATGTTTTACAATAGGCCAAAGATGACAATAATTACAAAACTAATTTATTTATGTGGGCATACATAAAATAGGAGATCTACATCGTGCATGAACCGCGAGAAGGGATGAACAGGCACCCTTTGATCATCGTTGGTCATGGGAGGACAAAGGATATCAAGCTAGCGACTCAGTCCATGATCTACAATATCTGGAGACAGCGCAACTCGGCAGTTCATCTCACTGGATTCTCCCCGCAGCAGACAACATTCGCCACCATAGATAGGGATATCCGTAATGCCATCAGTGCGAGAAGACATAGGAGGAAATTCACTACTCTTATGCAAATTTGGATTAGATAGTTGCAACTTTCTGATCTAACAATCATGTGTATACCTTGTTTTTTATTTCTTTTTTGCCAAGGTAACACTCTTAGGCTCTTGTAACCCTAAACTTTCATTTTATGATATTCACAGTTTAGCAAAAAAAAAAAAAAAAAAAAAAAGGATAACAAGCTGTTTTTCATTGTGCAAAACACATGGGGTACGATCTGGGGTATCAATGGGTATGGAAGGATCATCATCGAAAAGACATGCCCTATCTTTTACGTTGGTGAATTGGTGAAGTAGTTCTGATATGGATCGTTAAATTGGACCTATTATAGTTGTTCTTTTTACATATTTTAATTATCTTCTTACTGTGGTGGTTTTCTTTTCAATTCATGGATATATAATCTTAACTACTCAAACTTTGTCTGCGTGATGATCATATTTTATCTTATTATTATAATAAAAATGGAAAAGATATGCTACTCAGTCTATTCTTAAAGTTTAGACCTTGTCATCGTTTTTAATTAGGACTCTGCACAAATTAGAAAAGTAGATAGCATATATAAAAATTCAGTATAGCCTGAATGATTCTACCAAACGTCATATAGCTTACACAAACAAACACTGCCATATAGGTTCATAAAAATAAAGAAACAGTGACTGAGGCTAGAAGTCGACACATTTTACATCACAATACAAATATACCAATTTGCAAACACTGATCAATATAGGTGAGTGTCTATAGGACTTGGTCTGCAGAGGATGGGAATAGGAGCTTTACTGTCCCCTGGAAATGTCACCACCTTGGCCTGGTACTCTACAAGAGGTCCATTAGGAGACTCCCGAGCCATAAACGTTATGGAAGATTTCCATGCAGCCGCCCAACGTTTAAAAACTCTCACTATATGAACAAATTCAACTGTTTTTCCCTATGAATGGAAAGTAAAAATCCCGATCAACCCAATGAAATATTTATCGTTCATCAGTTTAGTGCCTAGTTCACTAATTACCTTTGTCTCGTTGAGTTTCTTAATACACAAGTTAGTAAGATTTGTCATTTTCTCCCGATTAGTCTTGTTGTCATACCCTATCTCCTCCAGATCTTTAATTGGGTAGCTTCCGCTAAGAGGTATATAGATGAAACCCTAAATTCCAGAACAAGTAAATAAGCCTATAACCTTAATTGCTGTAAAAACCGATGGAAATGAATAAGAAGAAGAAGAAAAAACCATTACCTTACTATGGAAAGCCTTACGTTTGTCGAGACGGTATTGCTCATAACGTTCCTCGTCAGAGAAAAGCTCACGATGATCTGGATCTGATTCATACTCACGACCTTCGTAGCTGTCCACGTCCCACTCGGGCATAGGATCCAGTGGATACGGGTCATGTGTATCACTATATCTGTCGTCTTCCTCCTCATCCACGTCCTGGATTTTCATGGGCGGCGAAGACTGCTGTTCGGTCATGTCGTGAAGTAACTAAGAAACCCTAGAACCTCCAAACACAATTTAGATAAATTCTAACTGGTATATATATCCCGTGGATAAATGCAAAAAGTTTATAGCTACCATTATGCAATTCTCTGTTAGGCCTACGGCCCAGACTACTAACATTCCTCAATTCACTTCCTTCAGTTCATGGCAAATACACGGAGCTTGCGTTATACCAAACACAGTTCTTTTCATCCACAGTGAATTTCGATTTTCGAGTTATCGAGACCGAACCTATTGAAGATCTTTCCTAGTTTTTGTTCTTTAGAGCATCTCCGAGAGCAACTTTAGGGCAGGTGCAGTGGGAGTCTCTTTCACAGTCTCTACGCATTACAATAATAAATAAAAATAAAAAAATAAGGAAGAGTGACAGAAAACTTGCAAGACATCTCTGCCGGAAGAAGCGTTCAAAACAATGTAAAAGATTTTGGTTTCAGGTGTCAATATTTAAGTGGTTTATGTTTTTCTAAAATTAAAATTTAATTAAACTTATAACTGATGATTATAATAAAATATGGTTGAGGTACTCTAGGAAAGATATTTCCCACTAATGGTGCTCTTATATTTAAGGTTTGTTGAACCTTATATTTGAGGTTTGAATGTGCTCTTCTCCGGTGGTAAACTATAAAACGAACCTTATAAGTTTTAGATTTTTACATTATATTTTTTACTTTTGAAAAAATCAAATAAAACATAAACTTTTATAACAACTAAAAACATACAATAAAAATATTATAAAAAATATTGATTAATAAACTATTACATTATAATAGCAAATTACATATAAATAAAAGACTTAGAAACGAAATCATTTTCTTAAAATACATAATTATTCATTAGTATTATTTCAATAATTCTCCAATATATGATTAATTAGTGCATCTTGAAGTGATAAATGATCATATATTTATTTAAATTAATAAATGTATATATATATATATAAAATATATAGAAGATATAAAATTGTATAGACTAAAATGATAAACAAAAAAATTGTCAAGACTATTCAAAAGACATACAAGTACAAGGACCAACAAAATATGAAACCTCAAATATAAGCTTTTGTATAGTAAAATTTTATATTTGAGATTTTACTGTACAAAACCTTATAATTTGAGGTTTTGAGGTTGCTCTTGGAGTACATAAAACCTTATATTTGAAGTTTTAAAGTTACTTTTGGAGATACTCTTAATTTGAGATTGTATTCAAAACGCATTATATACCAACCAGTTCACCTGATCAGAAGCATTGCAAGAGAGAAAAGGCATTGTATCTAACTAACCAGCTGGACTATTCTCCTGTGCAGATACTTTTTGTTCTGTTTTTTCAATATTCTCAGGTTTACCCAAAGTTTCTGTAGTCTTCAAACTCAGGTCAGCCATACATTTCTCTAGCAGCCTGGCTGATCTCCTTGTGTTGTACGCCGACTGAACCAATTCACCCTTCTTACTCTCCAAAACTTTGCTGCTACAAGAAGTAGCTCCTGGAGCTTTCCTTGTGCTCCGTGCTGCATGAGTTTTAGCCACATTGGCTTCAAACTTGACATTGTTGGTCTTAGCTTCTTGAGCAACATTTTCTTGGTCCATTTCTCCATCAAGAGACTTCTTGCTCGCCAAACGACAAGAACGGTTCACCAACTGTGACGATGATGGCTGAGGTTCAGCTTTTACTGATGTCTTCCTTCGAGTTGTTCTAACTGCCGTATTTGGAGGCAGCTTTGCTACACTGGTTGGCGACTGAAGAACATTGGAGTCTGACCGATTCAAGTATTCTTCAAAACCGTCAACCTGTAAAATTATAAAACAAAAAAAAAAGAATCACATAAACAAAGCATTAGTGGTGAAACTCCTGCAAATGCATATTGAGTAAGAGAACAGAATCTATGTGCGTTCAACGAAACCACAAACAATGACGAAGATGGCTTAAACACAAATCAGAATAGTGATCTAACAACACAGACATGGAGGTAAACTCCCGCCTCGTTACTAATATTGTATCTGCCATAAAATGCAAGTAATATTCCCAAAAAGGATACCGGAAAAATACAGTTACTTAGCATTTAGTTATGGGCCATGAACTGTAAAGCCCATCTAAAAGCGTAAATTGCATAGTCTTCGTTTTCTGATATTTTATAAAAAGCTCCGATGCCGGGAATCGAACCCGGGTCTCCTGGGTGAAAGCCAGATATCCTAACCGCTGGACGACATCGGATTTTGTATACTCAATTGTTAGGGTGATATTCACTCGTTTATAACTTCAATTAGCTACTCGCTTGTGGTTGATTAACATCATTCTCTAAAGAGGGCCAATTTGTCCAACAAACGTTACAACAACAAATCACATTCATATAACATCATAACACCGAAAGTTTAGGCTGCTATTGCAACATAATAATTCGACGTCAAATTTTAGTACAACACTCCGGAAACACACATAACATAAAGGAAAGAGTTTGTTTGCTAGGAGTGGTGAGTCTTGTCAAAATCCTCGAGGCTTGTTGGACGGAACCAAGCTTTCTCCTCCATTCCGGAGTCCTCTTGACTACCGCGAGAAAGCTTCTCGTCGGCCATGTCGGTGGTGGAGGATGAGGAAGGTCCAAAGACACCGGTCTGAGGATGAGGAGACCAATATTTGTCAGACTCGGACTTTATCAATTCATCAGGCACTTTACTCGGTTGCAATTCTTCCTCTACGTTCTTATCATACGCTGATGTGTGACCATTCCTGTTAAGCAATACACTAAGAGGAGACAACAATTGATTTAGTGGTAATGTGGGTGTCTTCCATGTATACATATCTTTTGGATTTTAGATGAAAGTTTGAATGTGAGTTCCCTTGTTCGTTAAGTGAGACATCCCTTATATATTAATTGAGGAACATTTGAAAAGATGTAACCTCAATTTTGTATTAATTAAAAGAGGCCCCAATGCATAGGTGGCACTCAATTAGGTAGTCAATTACATTCAATTGAAAAATAAGTAGGTCCACATTCGATTTTTATATGTTGTTAGATACATAAGTTGATCAAACTATATGATATAATGATATGATATGATATTTTCTTTCCTTAAATAAAACCTACGGAATTACCATAAATGACTAATATATATATGACAATTAATGAGTTTAATAATAAAGATTTGATAACAATGTATATCTCCTCCATCATTTTTTTGTTTAATTTTATATTATTAAAATAAATTAAACAATCAAATTAGCTATAAAAATAAAATTTAGATTTTTTCGTATATGTTATATTTTGAATTTTTAAAAACGACAATAAATGACTAAAACTATTAAAATTATTATGTTAAAAATTAATGATCAATGGTTTAACATTTTTATTATAAGAAGATACACATGATTTTAAAACCATATGAGTAAAAAATATCATTTAATAATAAAATAAATATATATATATATATATATATATATATATATATATATATATATATTAAACACTATATACCATAAGATTACATAAATATTTTAATATTAAAACTTTCAATGAATTTTCAAGAACATTTATAAATTATAAACTTATTAAAGATTTCAGATTGAAAATTTTGTTATCGATGATTTAAATATTTTGTTATAAAACGATATGAACGATCATAGAACCGTATGATTATAAATTCTTATTTAATAAATAACTATACAAAATATACTATTTCTAGAAAAATAGGTTGGTCCATCTTAACTTATATTACACTTTTTATTAACTAACTATCGAATTGATAAATAACGTACCAAAAAATGTTTTGCACTTTCCTTAAATAAAAGCTACGAAATTACCTAATATGATTAACGTATATATGAAAATTAATAATAATGAATAATAAATATTTGATAACAACTTTTGTATCTTAGTTCTTTTTTTAATTTTATATTATTAAAATATATTTAAAAATCACATTAAATATATAATAAAAACATTTTTAATTTTTCTTATATGTTATATTTTGAATTTTTCAAAACGTCTATAAATTATTAGAAATTTGAAGATCCCCACTCTGAAAATTTTGTGATCAATAGATTTTTTTTTGTCATAATAAGTTACAAATGATCATAAAATTGTATTAATATGAACTTTTATTTAATATTATAAGAAGATACACATTATTTTAAAACCATATGAGTAAAAAATATCATTTAATAATAAAACATATATTTATATATATATATATATAGATTATACTATATACCATAAGATTACATAAATATTTTAATATTTAAACTTTCAATGAATTTTCAAAAACATTTATAAATTATAAACTTATTAACGATTTCACATTGAAAATTTTGTTATCGATGATTTAAATATTCAGTTATAAAATGATATGAATGATCATAAAATGTATGATTATAAATTCTCATTTAATAAATGACTATATAAAATACACTATTCTTAGAAAAATAGGTTGGTCCATCTTGACTTATATTATATTTTTATTAAACTAACTATCGAATTGATAAATAATCTACCAAAATTTTTTTTGCACTTTCCTTTATTAGAAGCTACGAAATTACCTAATATGATTAACGTATATATGAAAATTAATTATTATGAATAATAAATATTTGATAACAATTTTGGTATCTTAGTTCTTTTTTTTTAATTGTATATTATTGAAAGATATTAAAAAATCACATTAAATATATAATAAAAACATTTATATTTTTTCTTATATGTTATATTTGAATTTTTCAAAACGTCTATATATTATTAGAAATTTGAATATTCCCACTCTGAAAATTTTGTGATCAATAGATTATTTTTTTGTTATAATAAGTTACAAATAATCATAAAATATAACGCATATGAATTTTTATTTAATAAATATTCAAACTAAATAATATATATATATATATAAACACTAATGATTTAAAGCAACAAGATTGGCTGATCAATTTAGTCGTCGAGTTGAAATCTTTCAAAAGTATGTGAAAGACTAAAGTCAAAGTAAATATGGATTTAGAATAGTAGTTATATTTTACTAACCAAATACCGAAAAAAACCGAACCGAACCGAAACTAACCCGATATCCGGATTGAACACCCGTAATCCAAATGAAGCCAAACTATTGTTTCATTCTCTAAAATATAATAAAAATAATAACTTAATCCCGCGCAAGGCGCGGGTCTTATCCTAGTTGAATATAATATACAACCACGTACGTGCATATATATAACAAGAAAAACGATTAGATCACCCCACCGATACATCTATTTAGTACTCTCGATTACCAACCCTATACTATTCTTCAGTTAAACTATTTTATTTTTACTTTAAAATTGTAAACATATATTTATATATATATATATATATATATAAGTTTGGTGATTATGTTCATTCAATTCCACCGAGTTAGCTTTTGTGTTTGGAATTTTCTTATGGATAGTATAACCTTTTGTTGAAAAGTTTGGTCTGGAAAATAAATGGCTATTGAAAACCCTACCCTATGCAGTTCTTTCATTTATATAGACTAGCCATATATCCATTATCTGAAGTCTGAACGATATCGTTCCTAGCTCTCATTATGCATTCCTCTGCAGATTTTTAACTTCTATATATACAATAATCCAAAACCGACTAACATTTTGTGCCGACCATGAAACCTCAAGAATAGGTTATTAGTAAGAACATAAACATAATTCTACACCGACAACTTACTCATAATCGTTTAGCATGGATGTAGCTAGATCACATTGTTTTGGTACGAATGTTAAACGGATGTACTTCACATTAATCATAATATATATATAGGGATAAGGCCACTTAACCTTCTTCTTTGAAATTTCCTTGAGCGATGATGTTCGATCAAACGTGTTTAGAGCTATAGCTAATAGGAGGATTAAATTGTACATGCATTTCTAGATTCATGAGGTGTGGTTTCGTAGAAAATATAATTCGAAAATTCCTGAGGTGTTTTTAAAAATCATTTCCTACCTTAAATTTTTAGGAAATATCAGTAGTTGAGCAAAAAGTACATTCATTTTCAAAATAGTATTCACTTATAAACATCAAAAACAAACATGGTCCTTACACCAAGAAGATTAGATACCTTTAATTAGTGCCACGAAAATTGGCAACAAAAAATGTCTTTCAGTTTTTCTATACTTATAGTTAGAAAGATGGGCGAGTAAGATACCATTTAAATTTAGGAGATTAATGGTCAACCAAGGTTCATTCGTATTTAATTTTTGAATAAGATATCAATATCCAATCTTTTGCACGATGTAGTATAAAATGATGTCGCAGATACATGATAAATAAATTAATGTCTAGAGGCGAACGAACGACTGAAGTTCTACATATTCGATTTTTTTATGATGACTTTCTCTTTTAAAATGCTGATAAATCAACGCATAAAATAAGTGACGACAGTCTCTTAGATTTATCTTTATCACTTGACCTTCTCCAATATGAATGGAATAATGACACATGTCATATTGTGAATGGAACCTTTTTGATATTATCCAATTGGATATGCCATATCCGACTACAGTGTCTGTGCTTCTATGTAAGAAATACATCTCCCTAAAACTAAAAGTCTAAAACTAAAAGTCTAAAACTAATTAATTATTCACTGATGTTTCCTTTTGCATTTTCAAAATTTTAAGATTTTTTTTTGTAACATTTCAACTTTTTTGAAAAATAAACATTTTAATTTGTTTTGCAGCTACAGTATATAGTTGTCTGCAGATGTCGGATCTATGATATGATGATTTGATTTAAAATCTTGAAAAGCCCACAATTTAGGCAAGACAATAGGGGACTGTAATAAATAAAAAGAAGGCATATATATGAAGTTCTTCTTGAGTTCCTTTTGAATGTGTGTTACACTCGTTTTAGTTGGTTTTGTTTATGAAGCAAGGTTTTGTTTTGATTTGGACAAATTACAGTAGGAAGTAAAATATCAACATCTCCTATATATGATTCATATATATACGTGATAGATAACACAATAATATAGTCAACCTGTATATCTTATTTACTCTCCGTCCATGTTTTGTTTTCTATTTCTATCCTTTCAAAAAATATCAAAGGCAGAAAGATTGAGAGAGAAATGAAGAGGTACCGAGAAACGGAAAGATCAGATGCGACGGCGCGTGGGAAAGCGCATGAACGGAGGCTGTTAACTAAGTGCTTCCCGATCACCTGAAGAGTCTTGGATTTGGCTGCCATTCAACTTTATTTCTGTACTCAAGATTGAGAGAGAGAGAGAGAGTTGTGTTTGGATGAGTATTAATGGTGAATACTTGCAACTTGTATGTTTTTATAATACTATACAAGTGTGGAATGAGACAAAAGAACGATTCCCATGTTGCTCCGTCAAATAATAGTATATAATTAGTCAATTCACCACCGATCCAACGTCACCGTTTATACCATGTTGAACAGCATGAACATGGACGCTTTTTAAGAACTAGGCCCATCTTATCAAATAAAGGATGCTCATGATAAGCAGCTTGAGTCAGCAGCTTTAATGGTAAACAATAAAAGATGTGAAAATGTATTTACATGATGTAGTGAAGATAGGAATAATAGCCTTCGAATCTTGCCTTAAAATTATATGGTGAACTTGGAATTCAAAGAATGATCGATCTCTGTTACTCCATTACGAATGAAGCAGCTCAACACAGATTATAGATTTAAAAAAAAAAACTATGATGGATTTAAAGGAGTGGTTTGAATACAATGCTTTAAAGGAGTAGTTCATGGCATGATATATAGGATAATTGTGAGATTTAGTGGATGTTGTTAAATGGTTTGGTGATAAGATGTTATTTTGCCTCTTGATGTAGACAATATTGGTGAGGTCATACTCAAGGGTAATTCTAGGATCTTAATTATTCAAGCGATGAAGGATCCTCAAGCTTTGGATATGTTGAAGAGCTACAACAATGAAGTTTAGATAAAGTCACCGGATCTCTTAGCTAAGAACGCTTGTCTCTACTTTCTTTGGTATCTTAACATCAGTCGTAAAGTGAGAGACTCGTTGTATGCATGTTTTCAGGGTACTAAACGGGTGAAGTATTTGTGTTACAAAAAAAAAAAGCGGGTGAAGTATTTGATCAGAAAATAAAAACGGGTGAAGTATTTGATCAAACAAAAAAACGGGTGAAGTATGGTCGAGTTGGAATTTGTTAATATATTTTTGATCAAAATAAACATTTTCTTTTTTGGTGTAAATGTTAAAATTCATACCACTTTTTTAGAGTTTACAATGTTGTGAAACACAACTTATTACAAAAAACATAAGAAGAAAACAAAGGAGGAGGAGCAAAAGAATGTGAAAATAAACATTCTTCTGGGATGTGACCATATATAACTACAAATCTCACACTGATAAAGAGTACAAAAATGGCAAAAATAGAAAAACTCATACTATATTTATACAGTCTATGTGATTATGAGATTATTTTTTTTGAGGAAGATGAGAAGAGTGTTGTAAGAGTGGACCGTGCATAGCACACGAAAATAATGCGATTACCACGAAAAGGTTATCCATTAGGAGGTCTTGGACAGAAGCAAGGCGGTGGAGTTGTCATCACCGTGAGTTTTTTTATTTTACTACTTCGTATTTGTTTAATAAAGTTTTAAGGAATTTTTAAATTTCAATTTTCAGGGTGTGGAAGGAGGTGGGAACGCAGCAAAAGCTGGGCTTAAATCTGGAGATCAAGTTCTGTACACAAGCAGCTTCTTTGGAGATGAGCTTTGGCCTGCTGATAAGTTGCGCTTCAGTAAAACCGCTATTCAGGCCAAACCTGATTCTGTCTACTTTGTTGTCAGCAGGTGTGTGCTTGCCTCCCCTGATGTGGTTTAGGTGGTGATCTCTTTAGAAATGTGGCCTTTCGGTTTTGTAAAAATGGAATAGGATTGAAATTATCCTTTGTGTGCAGTTCATGACTAGTTTCTGATGCAAATTTATTATCTTTGATGAAACACAGAGGCGCAGAAGTTGATGTCAAGAAACTAAATAAGCGTTCGGCTCCTCCACGGTTTGGAAGAAAGTTAACCGAGACTCAGAAGGCTAGTATAGTAACCTGTTGTTTCTCAAAGATTGAGATATGTTTCATCTGAACATTTTCTCTCTCTGTTGCAGGCAAGAGCTACTCACATTTGTCTTGATTGTGGATTCATATACACTTTACCCAAACCTTTTGATGAACAGGTGAGTCTGGATCCTTCATTTTTGTCCAAACATCCACCTCTAGATTTCAATCTTGGTTTGAGTGTTCTCTGATGTTTTTATTGGCAGCCGGAAACATATGTGTGTCCTCAATGTATTGCACCAAAGAAAAGGTTTGCGAGGTATGACGTGAACACAGGGAAGGCCATTGGAGGAGGACTGCCTCCCATCGGTGTTATTGTTGGCTTATTAGCCGGTCTTGGTGCTGTTGGGGCTTTGCTTGTGTATGGTAGTCTTCAGTGACGTTTCTATAATCTGTCTATCAAACAAGTAGCTTTGTGATTATAAACCGAGAATGAATGTTATGACGTCAATTTGATAATTTAATTTAATTTCAGATAATGACATAATTAAAAGGGATATTTATCAATTTATATATTAGGAAAAAGGTAATTTGCATTTTTTTTTGTTAAAGGATAAACGTTAATCAGTCCTAATCTAATTATTTTATAAATTTTAAATATGGAAAACTTAAAAGTTGTATAAATACACGTCCAAATATTCCAAGGTTGTTAAATTATCAATACCAAGTCATGTCTAAAGCAAAAGATTTTAAAGAAGCTTTCAAGAAGATGGATCAGTACAATAATGGTGAGATTTCATGGGAAGAATTAAATTTTCATGGCATACGCAACCGCTCTCTTCCTATGACGATGTCTCAAGTCGATAATATGTTTGGAGAGCTTGAAACTGATGGCGAAGACCGAGTTTTCGGATCAGCTTCTAAACATCTTGTTAATCAAGATCATTCATCTCTTCCGGTTAAACATGAAGATGTGATTAATGAAGAGCTGAAAAAAGAGGTTAGTATACTTAAACATGACAATAATGCTAAGAAAATTGAGAATCAGGTTGAAATTCCGAAGACACCGGTTGTTGAAGAGAAGAGCTCCAAAGAGTTGGAAGATTGAGAATCAGATTGAGTTTTATTAGGTTTTAGTATTTTTGATTTGGTTTTAATTTTTTTGTTTTGTGCTTTGGGATTTTGATAGAGCTTTATTTTTTTCCAGAAATTTAGGGTTTTATTTTTGTTGCTTCAATTTATGTTTTCACATTGTGAGGTAACAAAAACATTCCTTACGTTTTATTAGGCTGCAATGAGGCATATTTAAAACTAAATAAAATCAATAAAGCTAGGTTAAATTATTGGACTGCATGCTATTAGCTAGGCCCATTAAAGCCTCGAACGTGTGAGACGCGTACGCCAATACTCTTCCCATTTTCTTCTTCCTTTTTATACTACGCGTTAGACCTAACGTGCTCACCAAGAATAAAAAAAAATAGAAATCAAAATTCTTCGCCGCATAAACCTTCGCGAACAGAAATGGCTCTCAAATGGGTTGTTTTAGGCTACGCAGCAGCTGCTGAAGCGATCATGGTGATCCTCTTGACGATGCCAGGACTCGATGGTCTCCGAAGAGGATTGATCGCCGTCGCACGTAAGCTCTTGAAACCGTTTCTAGCGATTGTACCTTTCTGTTTCTTCCTCCTTGTGGAAATCTACTGGAAGTACCATACTCGACCTTCCTGCTACGGCGATTCATGTACTCCTTCCGACCACCTCCGTCACCAGAAGTCGATCGTGAAGTCTCAGCGTAACGCGCTACTTATAGCGTCAGCTCTCACTTTCTACTGGATTCTTTACTCCGTCACGAATCTCGTCGTTAGGATCGAGCAGCTTAACCAGCGGGATGACAGGCTTAGGAACAGGGTTTAAGACAAGCTTTGTTATGTCGTTAGGCCCTTTTTTTCGGCGTTTTCAATGTTTGCCTATTATATGTGTTTGAACTTTCCCTTCTCCATAATCTCAGAATTTTCAGTGGCTAATTTGATATTTTTATTAAATCAACCTTAAGATAATTTTAACAAGTTCTTTAGTTCTTCTAAGTAGGAATGCAATAACATCAACCCCTAACAGAGCCGGGCTTGACCCCATTCATGCGAAACATTTGAATAGGCCTCCACTTTTGTGGAATCCCTTTTACAAAAAAAAAATATTTTTTTTGTATACAATAAATATATAAATGTTTAATGTAAAATAGAAAAAAATGATAAAAATAAACAGATTTTAAAAATTATAATTATATAAAAAAAAATTATAATAGACTAAAAATGTTCTTTTAAATTTTTAAGTAAACAAAAAATGTTTTATCTTAAAAAAATTTCAAAAAAAAACTCTAAAAATATCTTAAAAAAAGTAAATATTTTTTTTTTTTGTATAGGGTCCCCGGAATCTCAGGCCCGGTTCGGCCCCTAATGCTTTTTAATACAACTAACAGGTGAACTAAAATAACTCCCACGAACATTCTTGCAAGAAGCCGACACCGCGTGACCTGCTTTCGCTGAAACAATATCCACATGGTCCATCACAATATCTTCACATCCCAAGTCCGCATTGCAGTTAAACGTGACGGCATCATCGCTCGCAGATGAGCCGTAGATTCTACTGTAACGAACATCGCTCACTTTCACGCCTCTTCCATTACCAGACTCAGTCTTGTAAAAACGATTTTTACCACCACGGTTTTGATAGTTACTATTCTCAAAGCTTACTTCTTCGATTTTGCCCCGGTTCAGGTAATTCTGCTCGATGATAATGGGGTTTTTTGAATCCACCATCCTTATATCCTCAAATGAGATTTTCCGTGCATATCCTAATCCGTTCTACAAAAAGAAGAGAGCCAGTTTAAGTAAGTGATAGGTTTAACAAAAGATCATGATGAAAGGGAAATTGATGATCAATGGACAAACCTGGTATGTCTTGATTCGGACACCGTTCATTGTGTTTGACAAAGTGCAGTTCTTTACTCTCACTTCTTCAACGCTTGCAAACTCTCCATTTCTCCCAAGGCTTCCCACGCTATAATATCATATCCATATTATATATAATTTAATAATATGTATTAATCATTGTTATATAGCTTATTCTTATGTTGATTTTTAAATTGTGAGGCGTGAATTTAGCTAGGGGTTACCTAATGCCATGACCGGGACCGCAAAAAAGGCCGGTTATGTTGATATAAGAGGAACCAGAATTAATGGCAATGCAGTCATCTCCGGTGGATATCACTGAGTCACGTATGTCGACTCCTATACACCTCGATATATCTATACCATCCGTATTGGGACTATCACCAGGTGCAGTCAAATTAAGTCCCGAGATGCTGATGTTCTTTGAGCCGGTTAGACCTATGTGGTTCCGAGGACTGTTCAAGTGTTGGAGATTATACATCCTTAGACCATTACAGTTGTTGAAATGCATTGCCTAAGAAGAAAGGATAAAGTGTTAGATTCATGTTTATTATGGGCTTCTAACTTAAAATCAATTGGTGATTAGTGAATTGACCATAAGTTTTTATATATTATTTAATGTCCTTTAGAATTCTCGATGTGGGATATATATCCCTAATATCACTCCTCGAGATGATGTCTCTTATCGACCAGATATTTCGAAATTTTAGGACATTTATACTCGGTCGAACGAGTTTAATACAATTTATACCCGGTCGGAAGGGTTAATCACGATCTTAATACCCGGTCAGAAGGGTTAATATTAATTAGGAGTTTAGAGTATTTAGGATCTGGACTCAGATACCATGACAAGATTTTTGGGCTTCTAACTTAAAATCAATTGGTGATTAGTAAATTGATCCTAAACTTTTATATATTATTTAATGTCTCTTAGATGTGGTATATATATCCCTAATATAAAGAAACATTAATAAGATGTAAAATGGTTGGATTAAAGATTGTATTTTACTAGTGTAAGGATCTTGAAAATGGACTTACGGTGGGACTCTCCTTATCCTGAGCATGTTCGGATCCCCACCACACAGAACCGCGACTGTCGAGGGTGCCTCCTCCTTTGACACCTCCTCCTTTGACAACTAGACCGTTGATACTATCAAAACTAATCCATGCAGGGAAATTTCCCACGTTCCAGGTGTAACCCGGTGCAACAATATTGCCTCTTATCTATGCAATCAAACCCACAAAACCATATTATCGTGTTGCTCAAAACCAAAGATATGATTTGTGTTGCATGCATTTCACTAATTTAGCAAAAATGGTGTACACAAATCTTTGGCCAAAAGATACACGGATGGTGCCATAGAGATCAGATTAAATATTGGTTTGAGTTATGGTCTAGTAAAGTTCAATTATATTTCTAATAGTATCTAAAACAAAGAAAGAGTAGAAGTATATATTTACCACAAAGGTGATAGAGGAAGACGTGCAAGGACCTGCGAACGTAAGAGGCTTAAGCATGCACGTTTTTCCTAGAGGCACTAGAAAGCTTTTATTACTGAATCCGTTACATACAGCTTCCCATGCCTTAAGAAATGCCTGAAATATATAGAAGTATTTTTATGTATATATACACATGCATCAATGCACACATATGGTTAACACAAAAAGAAAAAAGATGATGTCATATACCTGAGTGTCATCGGTCTTCCCATCGCACACAGCTCCGAAATCAGTTACACTTATGAATCTATGACGTTCATGTCCATTGTTGTTAACCATATGAACACTTCCTGCTAAGCAGAAATCTAATTTGCTTATTTGAAACAAACATAGCAATACGAAGAACAACGAAGACTTCTTCATCTTTGCACGAATTTCTTATGTTTTATGATACTTGATAATGATTATATATATGTCCATGTCTATATTTATATTAAAGAAAAAGTTGTTAACTGATAGATATTTTGTTTAAATTTTTGTGTTTATGGAAAGAAATGAGATGTGGAAATATTTTTTAACTATGGACTATACACTCTAAAATGTTACTGACATGTGATAACAAAAATCCAAAAAGTCATACAATACAAGATTTTCTTATTGACCAAAGTGATACTTTACTTATATGCTTGATTCTTTTATGGGTTGATAAACTTCATGACTGATACATGGAAAGAAATGATTTATAGGTTATTTTAAATTAAGAAAAAAAAAAGAAATGATTATAGGTTATCTGAAGATAAAAATAATGTGATTACTAGAGACTAGATAGAAATCAATGTGCTGCTCACCATACCTTTAGTTGCATCATCATGTGTCTTCTTCTTCTTCTTCTTATTCTTCTTCTTTTTATGGTATCTAGAACCATAGTTTCTATAAGGCCAGAGCAGATATTTGATAAACTGAACTAACTAATTCATGTATAGTTTTTTTGTCATTTGGAAATTTCTTAATCAATAACATTACAAACTTAAACATGGGTGGTTACATGAAGCATCAGAACTAAATACCAAAAGAGAGATAATTAAGTCAACAATTTAGATGAAAACTAAATCCGAAGCCACAAGATGGCAGTTGCTACTAAATGACCACAAGTAAGACTACAAATCAACCTGAGATAATTTTGAGTCGTCACCAAGATTCACAAAACAAATCATAATAATATAAAGACTATTGTCTAGGGTAGTTTTGAACAGGGCTAGAAACTAGATAGAAATCAATGTGCTTCTCACCACACTTTTAATTGCATCATCAGAGCACCCACACTGGTGCAATTTTAAAGAGAGTTCCTGAAAATAAATTAATTAAAAATTAAATAGTAAGAAAGAGAGTGAAGATTTTATCAAATATGTTTTTATACAAAGGGACTCTGACCCAACAGTAGAAATACTGAACAAGTTATATTTATTACATTTAATTTTAATTATTTAAGTAAATATTTTTTAAAAAATAGTATAGTAATCATAAGAAACTTTTTTGCGAGCTTGTCCACTAATGATGCTTTTATTTGTCTTCTTTTCTTTTGAAATCATATACTTTAGGTTATGGTTCCCGTAAAGTTTAGAACTCCGCAATTACACGTATATATTACATGTATATATATATATACATAAATGTGTTTTTAGATACTTTAAGATAAAAAACTTTCAATTGGGGTGTTCTAAACTTATGGTATCTAGGCTCATAGTTTCTACAAGGCCAGAGCAGATATTGAGAAATTGAACTAACTAATCCATGTATGGTTCAGTCATTAAATTTTTCTTACTCTAAATCTTAACAAAAAGTTTATGATTGAACATTAGGGCATTATTATTGGTGTCCATTAGGTTGAGGCCTTTAAATATAGGATCCCTTAACTTTTAACTAAAAACGTTAAGGATACGCTCCAATAATGATGCACTTAAGGCCCACCAAAATATATATGTATGTTTGACTTGGGCCCATATTTATATTTAATAGGAGAAGGAAGTATTTATATTTCTAACAAATAAAGACGGTTTTGGTGCTGAAAACGAAAGGAAGGGAAGAGCCAGACAAAATGAAAATACCGAAAGTAGCCCTGCGCGTGATACGAAGAAGAGCAAAACAAAGAAAGTGTGTGAGTGCGATGTTCGATGTGTGTTCTCACTCTCACTTTACGCTTTATTACTTACAAACGAAGAAGAGTCCAATAAAATAAAATAAAACAAAATATAATAGGAATAGTGTCTCGCATCTGGAGAGTAAAAGAGGAAGAAAATGATGGAGAAGAGAAAGGTGGTGATGTGTGGTGTGTTATCACTTCTGGGATTATTATCTGCTGTTACTGCCTTCGCTGCTGAAGCTACCAGAATCAAGGTCTCTCTCTCCCTCTATCTCTCCTTAGTTCTTGTTTTTTTGTCCAGAATATTATTTTTTGGGGTAATAATATTCAATCGACGGTTGCTGAAACTCTCTCATAAAGTTGGGGTTTTTTTTTTAATAAACGACAGTTCCAAATTAATCGGATGTCTCCCAAGGGTTTTTTTAAGAAGTAACTTTTGTTGTGTCTTTGATTGTTTTCTTCCGATTTTTTTTTTTAAGGTTCATTGCTTGAAATGCGTCGGATTCGGACACTCTTTAGTTCGTCAATAAGACACAGAGTTTGTGTGTTTGGACATCTTATTCTGGTAAAGAAGCATAATTATCATGGGGGTGTTTTGGAACAAACATCATTTTTTATACGGAATCAAAGTTAAATCTAGGTTGTATTAATAGAACGATCTTTGACAAACAATGAATTTATAATGTAATTGAACGACAATATATACAGTACTTGAGCTTAAAATCACATTCCTCTTTGAATTAGTTTATATGTCCAAAAAAAAACACTGGTTGAGGATGTTAAGCTTCTTAAAACTTTCTTGTGTACAATAACTTCTTGGTATAGTATTAGTGCATGCTAATAAGTTTCCTCTTTAAATCAACACAGAAATCACAGGTCAAGGTTACCACATTGGATGGATTCACACGATGCTCTTACAACAGAAGTCCAGCTTACAATCTCGGTTTCGCTTCAGCTATCTTTCTAATGATGGCTCAGATCATTGCTAGCGTCGGTAGCGGCTGCTTCTGTTGTAGAAAAGGTCCTGCTCCTACAAGATCCAAGTGGATTCTCGCCTTAGTCTCCTTCATTGTTTCCTGGTAGTAACTCTCATCATTTCTTTTTAACTTTCCTTCTCTATAACTTGCTTGCAACTGATGATTGCTCTTCGTGTTGCTTTTTAGGTTCACTTTTGTGCTAGCTTTCCTCGTGCTGCTAACTGGAGCTTCACTCAACGATGAACACATCCAGGAGACAAAGACTGCCGACCACTACCTCTGCTACATTGTGAAGCCAGGCGTTTTCTTCATCGGTTCTATCATTTCGCTTTTCACTGTAGGCCTCGGGATTGTCTACTACTTATGTTTGAATTCGGTTAAGCAGAACGTTGCTGCTGCGACAACGACGCCGGCTAACCATGGGATAGCAATGGGACAGGCGCAGATTCCAGAGAGAGTTGAAGATCCTGTCTTTGTTCTTGAAGATACTTACATGAGAAGACAGTTCACTTAAAAGAATACAGAACATGGCTTGCTTGTGAAGCACGTTAGGTGTTTTAGGAGGATATTTTAGATAAAAAGGGTTGGTGCTTGTTTTGTTTTTATCTTTGTGGTTCTTGTGTGAAAGGAAGACTATTGAGAGACTTGGTAGTTGGATTAATGAAACGATGATTAGTGTTGTTGGAATGTTATAATCTTAGATTACCAAAACAAGGTCACTTGTTATCGTCTTTGAAGTGTATAGTTTCTCCCATTCTTTGTCTTTTACTTATTTATGTGAATCTAGTATGGTTGTTGGCAAGTGTTTGTCTCTTTTATAAAAGTTAAATGACAAGTTGATACATTGGCTTGGCATAGAGCGCTTAGTACATTGATTGGTAAAGCATTTGCCAAAAATTATGATCCAGTCAACAGTTATTAGAAAGACATTTAGAAGATGTAAATGCTCTTTATTCAATATCTAATATTGGTATAGTATTTGCATTGTAAATATATAAAAATTAAAAATAATTTATATAATTGATTTTTTATTTAACACCAAAGTTATGTTTATATTCAGAATCTAAATTTATATTTTTTTAAATAAAATTTACAATAAAATTTTATATTTATATTTAACCTACCCATCGGCTCGACCAAACACGGTTTGACAAGAACTTTAACACATACATTTGAGGTTCTTGAAACTTATAAAGCTTATAGAGAAATTTAAATGATACCCACCGTTAGTGGAACAACCACCACATGCTTTACCCAACCAAGCCACAACAACCAGCTCTTATAAACGTTTTAGTCTAATAAAATGCCAACACATCTACCCATACTTCTTCTCAATTATAAATAAGATCGATAAACACAAATTTAAAATAACACATATAAATTGATCTTTGCTTTTTCTTATACTATTAAATACAAAAAAAAAAATTACAAAGTAATAGAATGGTTGTGAAACTATACGGACAGGTTACGGCAGCTTGTCCTCAAAGAGTCTTGCTTTGTCTTCTTGAGAAAGAAATTGAATTTGAGATTATTCACATCGATCTTGATACACTAGAGCAGAAAAGACCTGAACATCTTCTTCGTCAGGTAAACGTTTCATGTTTTTTATTCTAAATAGAAACACACCATTAGTATAACTAATGTTTCTTGTAGCCATTTGGTCAAGTTCCAGCCATAGAAGATGGAGATTTCAAACTTTTTGGTAACGATCCTAATAACAAATTTTAAAAACATTTATTGTTAGACTTGGTTTCTAATCATTTATGTAATGTATTTTGGTATTTTTGCTCAAAGAATCTCGAGCCATTGCGAGATACTACGCGACCAAGTACGCGGACCAAGGCACGAACCTTTTGGGCAAGTCTCTAGAGCACCGAGCCATCGTGGACCAGTGGGCTGATGTTGAGGTCGGTTACTTCAACGTGCTGGTACACCCTTTAGTGATGAACCTAGTCATCAAACCGAGGTTAGGCGAAGAATGTGACGCCGTTTTGGTCGAGGAGCTCAAAGTGAAGCTCGGGGTGGTCTTGGACATATACGAGAACCAGCTTGCTTCGAACCGGTTCTTGGCTGGTGATGAATTCACTATGGCTGATTTGACGCATATGCCTGCGATGGGGTACTTGATGCGTACCAACATAAACCGGATTGTTAAGGATCGGGTGAATATGAACCGGTGGTGGGAAGAGGTTACGGCTAGACCGGCTTGGAAGAAGCTTATGAAGATGGCTGGTTTCTGACTTAGCTCAAACTTATGATGATCCGAACAAAATAAGTTTCATATTTTCTGTTTCTTCTGTTTGTCTGACTTTCGTACGTTTCAATAATTAAATCAACTAGGGATTGGTCCGCCCTACGGGCGGAAGAGTTTACACAAAATTATTCTATATTAAAGTATATTTTAATTTTACAAAACATTTGTAAAATTATTTTAAATTGAAGAAAATAAAATAATTTGATCTCTAATTAGATCAAAATCAACGTTTCTTATAATCAAATATTTAAAGAAACCAATTTTTATCTTCTTTATTTTATAATTTTAATTATTATTTTTTACTTTTTAGTTAATTACAGACAAACACAAATAATTACGTTTATATATATATATATATATATATATTTGTAATTGATTATAAAAATAAGTTAGTATACAACTTTAAAACTATTTTGTTAATTGTTTTCTGCCTAATAAATTTAAAATGTTAGAATTCATAGCTTGCTGTGTATTTTATTAAATAATTTCGAGTTGATAGTATGAGTCTGAAGTACTCAATATTTTGATCTATATATATTTTTATTCTTGATTATGTAGGTTATGTAACTAATTTTTTTTCATTATCAAATTTACCAGTCTAACTTAATTTATATAGTATGCAATCTTGGTTTGATACAAATATATTTTTCATTAGTTTGACCAAAAAAAATCTCTTGCTAGACTATTACGTAGAAAAATGGTTAAGCTGATTTAGATAAGCAGATAACTAAAAGGTTTTCATTCCAAACTGAATGATTTTATTATAGAGAAAAAGTTTAGTTGAAATTGGCCAAACCAACGGAATGCTATTGTCCTCCAAACAAATTTATGAGAACCTGTTACAAATGAAAAATTAGACGAAAACCAAACTACCACACCAAAAGACCAAAACTTTATATTTATATCACGAGTGAAAATAAAAAAAAAACACGACCTGTTGTTGGAGAGGTCATTATTTTCTTTTATCTGTTGGTCATTATCACGAATGACAATAAATTCAGTCACTATTGGTCTGGCGAAAAAACTGAGATACATAGGGTATATATACAACACACTCGTGATGAATCTCTCCTCTCCTTTTGGCTTCCTTTCATCATACTCCAGCTTCTCTTGTTACTCCTGGACCTGTTTTATAAGTAGACAATCGATTTTTTACATATATCATATAAGATACAAAAGGTATGGATCAATAACACTTGGCCTCAAGAAATAAAAACAATAAATACATCGTAAGAGGAAAAGATCATACCCAATGGCCATCTCGAGGATAAGATTATCTTTATCAATCATGTGAGATGTCTTGGTGAAGACAGTGTTATGGTAGTAAGGGTTCTAATCAAAGAAAAGATCAAGCGTGAATCTTTTTGGTTCTTTAAACCTATTCAATTTGATATCTTTGAGATACTTGCGAGTTCATTCATCTTGCTTATATTTAGTATAATCATTGGAAATCCATCTAGAAAGAGAGTAACATTTTCTTTAAGAACATATCCTAATAACGAACCTCCAGACCGGCAATCTCATTGTTCTTCAGTGCAATAAGCCTCAAAGAACAGCTCAAGTGTGAACTCTTTTGGTTCTTCAACCTTTTTCCACTGGAAATCTATAAGATACTTGAGAGCTCATTAATGTCGCTTATTTATCTATAATCATGGGGAACATACATTAAGTGAGAATCAAATTTTCATAAACGAATCTCCTCACCGGCTATTTCATTGTTCCTAAGATGTTGCAAACTTAGTCACCAACATGTGTGTACATTATATAGATGATCCTAACAAAAAAATCTCGTTATCACAAAATAAACTAACACTAAATGCCTAGATGACAAAGCCAAGACATACCTTTTACAGTCTTTCATTTGGCGTTTCTCAAAGAGGATGCTCGAGTAAAAGACGAATGTGGATCCCATAACTTCATTATCATCACTGTTGTCATAACGAATGTGTTTTTATATCAGCTATAGTTCTGTTTCTGATTTCTCTTTTTACCCTGCCATTTGAAATATCCTTATGTATTTGGTATAACAAAGTTCACATCCATGTGCACTGAATCAAGCTAAAGATTCCCCACTGTTCAAAAATAATTTGGCTCTCTTTTATCTTTTTGATCAGATCAACAATCATTTACCTGATTCATCTTGTTGATGTAAACATGACTATTTTCCAGTGGAGATTACCTGCTAAGTAACAAAGAATTAGGCAAAATATCCAAGAGCTAAACGTAAACTAAACAAAAAAGAAATGATAATCTCCTCTAGTATAAGTTTGCCATTGTGACAACTATTCAAGCTTCCACTGTAACCACATTAACGTTGCAACATCCTTTAGAAGTAGTGACTCATTTATCCAGGTGGAATCAATTCAAAACTCCCTATGTTAGCCCTCACTTTCACTGTTGTCACTTCTAAAATACCCAAATACAGATTTTTAAAGTTACTAAACCTGTGGCTACACTGGCATTTAGTATCCGCATTCTTCTACTCCAGTGAGCTGTTTTTTGTTCGAGAAATTGTTGTATAGTAACTCCAACCTCTGGAAACCATTCCTGCAACCAAACAATGGTGTGAATATTTTGTTTCACATGAGAATCATTGATACACAAAAGACTCGTGATACTGAAAAGCATAACACAAAGAGAATGAAAAATTTGAACACATTAAAAAAATGGAGAAAGCATACGTGAGGGCTTGCAAATGGTCATGTACATCGCCATGAACATGTTCCAATCGAGGGCCGGGAGATTGGAAGCCATAATTCTTTAAGTCACAAAATATAAATTGGAAAACAGTGCAAACCTTTCACTAAAAAGGCTTCACCACAACCAAAAATTGAGGAAGGCTTTCCCAATGATTTTTTTTTTCAAACAACGATTACAATTCGTTCTTGAAAATAGATCGGTATATAAAGGAGGAACAAAGGGAGCTGGAACGAAATCATCAAGACGAAATTAATTGCTCGAACTAAAGGATGTGATTGATTGTGTAGAGGGGGATCAGTTTCTATGGAATCTAATCGGAGAAGACGAAGCGGTACGGAGATGACGATGTTTCTTTTGTCGTCGTTTACTTGTGTGATAATGAGAAAAGAGCTTACATCAAACAGATCTCAACTTTTAAGCCCACTCGCTGCCTGTTTGTTTAATATGGGCAATAATCAAATGAAGCCCAACCAAAAGCAAACCTGTACAAATGAAATGTTCTAATTGGCTAATTTTTTTAATCGACGTGGACAATCTAGAATTTCACCATATCTAACTTTTAGTATAGTATAGATTTACTTTTGAAGATTTTAATTTGTCAACTGGATGGTGTTTTTATATACGAAATGTTTCTATATTGATATGATAAAAGTATACTTACTATTTTACATTTTGTTAGATACAAACATAAATTGCTGGATTATTATTGTAGAACATTTCTAATAGCAGACAGCCTAATAAACATGAATAGGTATCGTTTCCGTTGTTAATATCTTATATATTAAAACAGAAGTTATGACTTCTTTTCATGTGCGATTTTTTTAGTTTGGACCATTCCTAGAAAATATCATATTTTACATAAGTTCATTATTATATCTTTTAATATCTTTATTTTTTTAGTTGAAATACAAATGAATATATTTAAAATGTTCTAACAAAATCTTTTTAAAATCTTCTTAAAATCTTTTTAAATTTACTTTCAAAAATTAGTTAGTTTTAATTTAAATTATCATAAAATATAATTAGAAATTAAAATTGAATATAGTTTTGGTTTATAAACGAAAATTTAAATAAAATGAAATTAATTAATTTTAAAAATACATTTACTAATAACTTTTAAAGATTTTGTTAGAAATAAATATTTATTTTTATTTTAATTTTTTCAAATTAGTTTTCTAATAAAAATCATGAATTTTTGATGAGTGATATTTTTATTTGGACCATCATTAAAATTTTATATTAAATGTATATCACTAATGCTAATATACATAATATTTTTAACTACTTTAATCATAATATATTTTATATCTTTTAATTTTAAAAAAAAAAAATTAAAATTCTAACAAATCTCTTGAAAAAGATTATAATAAGATCTTAATTGTCATATATTGAATATAAATATTTTCAACTAATTTTGTAATTAGTAATGAAATGTTACTAAAAGAATAAAATTATATCCTATTTTATCAATTTTATAATAATATCTATCATTTTAAAATAAAAATGTTATATTGAAAAAAATATGATAAAATTATTTTAAATTGATAAGTTAACCTATTTTATTTTCATAAATAAAAAATATTTATGCTAAAAATATAATATGTTGGTAGAACGGGTTAATATTAGTAAACTATATAATACATGTATAAAAATTTAACTTATCTTAAACTTTTTAATATACAGTAATTTATTATATAAAATTAATAAACATTATAAAATTACTAAAAAAATCTAGCGATTTGAATTACGGATCATGATTATAATAAATTAAATACAAAATTGTTTTCATATATGTTGTTTCAGGCATTAAAAAATTTAGTTTAGTAATCAAACGCAAATTCAATAAGACAAATATATAATAAGCAACATATATGTGATGATTTTAATTTACAGCATGAAAACTATAAAATTATTTTATTTGGCATAATTATACAAACATTTAAATATGTGAGTAGCATTAAAAATATATAATAATTATGAAAAAAATATTTATATATATAAATGTGAAAATATATACCCGCACAGTTGTGCAGGTGGAAATCTAGTTTTTGTTAATACGTCTTCATAACATGAGCAGGTCACATGAATCTCTGTTACTGTTTTTTTGAAATCAGTAACTTCTTTTTATATATCACAAAACTAGCTCTCCAACCAAAATATTCCTATTTTTCTTCAGTAGCCAAGAGAAATAAAATAAAATTTACTTTTTACATAGAGAAATAAGAATTTCATTTGGCCATTTATATGTATATATTAGTTAACATCATAAATTCGACCCTAAGCTTTTCCTTTAATCACAAAAGCCCTCTTAAGTTGTTCCTCTTGAACTTGGAGTCTTTAGTACTGATTTAGCATAAGCCAATGGCAGAGCTGCAATTTTCTTGGCTTTCCCAACATAAGCTCTCTTCGTAAAGTTGTTGTAATCATTCGCTTCAATCTCGTCCAATATTCTCCTGTACAATAGGAGAGATGCCCACACCTGAGAAAAAAAAATCAAACAGCCAAGCCTTGGGGGTTAAATCGATCTAAAACAAAGTTTCGGGGTAAAAACGAAATAACTACAAAACAAAAATGTAAACGGTAAGTTGCCCACTTACCGGCCATCTGCTAGCAGCGTCGAGCTCTGTAACACCTTTCTCAGCTTCGTCAAAGAACATTCTTGCTCGCTTAAGCTGCATTTTCATGAAGTTTCTCCATTTGTCAGTGACTTTTCCCGCGAAGATGTCTTCATCTGAGAGACCAGCTTGAGCTAACTCATCTTGCGGTAGATAAACTCTTCCTCTTCTCGCACTGAAAGAGATCAAAACCGGTTTAAGAATGAGATGTGAATCAAGAAACCGGTTTAGGTGAGAAAAAAAAGGACTCACTCTTCGCCAACGTCTCTGAGTATGTTGGTAAGCTGATTAGCTATGCCGAGGGCCAAGGCAGCGTTGTAAACACTCTCGGTCGTTGCTTTGGACTTAGGATCGATTCCCATAACCGGAACGCTCATCAAACCAACGGTTCCAGCTACATAGTAGCAGTAAAGGTAGAGATCATCAAAGTTCTTGTATCTGGACTTCCTCAAATCCATTCTCATTCCTTCTATCATGTCTCTAAATGGCTGCAAAAAAAAAAAAACAAATAAACGTTTAGAACAAAGTTTTATAACAATTTTCAGAGTAGATTTGGATGCGTGTGAGATGATGAGGCTGACCTGAATATCGACAGGGTATCTAGCAACGGTATCAGCGAGAGCAGCATCAAGCATGTCGAAAGGACGGCCACGGAATAGATCTTCTAACCTTGCTTCCCATCTATCTAACGCCATGGGAGTTATATGTGATGCATTGGGCCCATCTACCAGCTCATCAGTTCTTCTGCACCAAACTGCACAAAGAAATGGAGTAAAATCATCAAACTCACAACAACAAAGCATAAGAGAAAGCAACTTTTATTATATTTGACAGTTTTTGAATCCTTAGAACCCTTTGGATAATAATATACCAAAGCTTTATCACCCAACATTGTTCAGCATGAGTAATCTCCAGAGTTTAAGACTATTGGGCCCAAAAGGCCCATTAAAACCACATCAGTTACTAAGCTTATTCATTTATCATGGGTTTTAAACCTTAAGAGGATACAAATTTGGATGCATTAGTGTAAGTTTGGGTCATGGACTTGTCTAAGCTAGCACACAAACCAACTAGAGAAGTCTTATGTCAGCATGAGTGCAAGTCTTATGACTAAATGATTCATCTTGAATCTATTTTGGGGCATATCATTGTAAGCATCAATTCTAAAACAGTTTGTTAAACCATATGGCTCGTGTATTAACTCACCGTAGATAGCCCAAATCGCCTTTCGCCTCTCAGGTGTCATAAGCAAAGTTCCTGCAACATAAAACCATTAAAAAACTCAGTAAACAAACGAATAAAATACTTCATTACACACCAAAGTTAAATAAGAGAAACAAAAGAGATGCTAACCAAGATAAAAGGTTTTAGCATATTCAGCGCAAACTTCGCCGCAACGATCATAAGCTTCACCCAACAAACTCAAACTCCCAGGGAGAACAATATCCTGTGGTTTCTTCACATCATCAAGTTCAGGAGAAGTAGACCTGAGCTGTTTATTCACCAAAGCCGCTTGTCTAAGCACAACGTTGTAAACCTTCTCTTCAGAAGAGAGTGCTATCTCTCCTGCATGACTTGCTACTACGCTCGAAGACACAACACTCCTCCTGTAGCTCATTAGAGAGGAGGAAGAAGAAGAAGAGGTCCACGTTTTTGTTGTTTGCTTCCTCCTACCATTGTCCATTCTCTGACTCTGACAACGAGAGAGCACTCTAGAAGACTCTACAGCCCTTACCAACCCACAAGTGGTCATCGGGTCTGGATTAGGAGAAGAGGAAGCAACCCATAACACTGCTACAGAAGACATACTCGAGCTTCTTGAGATGAGAAATGGAAAAATCTCAACTTTTTGTTTACTCTGTTTTTTTCCTCAATAAGACGAATCAAAATCCCAACTTTGCGGTTAAACAGTAATGCTTATTCCTGCAAATGGATTAAAACAAAAACGAGTTGGTGAGAAAACGAGATCTCTAATACTCTATATAAAGCGAGAAAGAAGCTCAATCTCTTCTAACAAGAAAGCAAACAAAACTCAACCGGGTTCATCTAATTTTCAATCGAAATTACGGGATAATAAATAAATAAAATATCAAAAAGACAAAACTAGATTACGTTTCGTCGTGGTTATCATCTGAATGTATAGAAATGAACACCCCAAAAAAGAGCACGACAGTAGCAGAACAGTGAAATAGCTAACCTTTCGCTCGCTCTATCTCTATCTAAGAACAGACACGGTGAGACTGATGAGGAGGAGGAAGAAGGAGATTTTCAGACAATTAATTTAATCAAACTACAAGTAAAAAGGTTTGACCCATTAGTGTCTGAAAATTCTCCAGAAGTTTTAGTTTAGTTTTGCAAAAGGGCTTACTGTAATTATAGACAAAGTAGAAGAAGACGTCTCTTATCGCAAACTCTCCTCAGTCCTCACCCACTCAAAATTTTCTTCTCTTCTTCCTTTTTCTCTCTGTCTTTTTTCTTTTTCTTTGGGAATTTAATGAGAAGTCATAATATATATATATATATATATATATATATATATATACCACACAAGTTTTTATTTTATTTTTGTGTATGTAATTTTTTACTGGCTAAGTTAAAATGTCTACAAGCCCGTGTCACGTTTCAAGCAATTTTAAGGTCTCATGTAAAATCCTGATCACAAATCGTTTATTAATTAGACTAAATTAACGAATTTTAAACATGTACTAGATACTGACCCGCCCTTTCAAAGGGCGGGTATTCTATCTATTAAAATGTCATTTTTCAATTTTAATATTATTTCTAATTAGATAAGGATGTGTTTCAATATTTTATTATCTTTTTATTTTTATAAATTGTAATTCTAATTAGTGCGAGTATGTGTTTGAATAGTTTATTATCTATTATGGTATTTATATTTATAAATTGTAATGTAATTTATTTGTTATTATTTAAATTGTGTTTACACATATAGGACTGCAAATCCGTTGTTTGTTTGATTCTTAAATATATCACATATATTAATTTGTTTATTTCTTAAATGTATAATCTCAATAAAAATAAAACATGCTTTTTATGATTTTAAGTATAGATATTTTACACAAATTGGCATAATGGGTTAATATATTTGTTTATGTCTTAAATTTATAATCCCTGTATAAAAAATAAAACAATCTTTTTAATGATTTTCACTAAATATATTTTAAACAAAATGGCCTAATGGGTTAACAATGGTTCAATTTGGACCTATCGAATGGGCTTTAAATTTCTGTAGATCATTAAAGATATTAAAAAAAAGTAATGGTATGTTTTGTAATTTTTTTAAAAAATCAGGGGCATAACCCTAAGAATGATTCTGCTTTAATAGTATAGATGATTAATATAATACGTATTTGTTGGTAGAAAGGGGCACTGGGGGGTTTGGGTGTGGGCCGTGGGCACATGCCAGTTTGGGTAAAAAGGGATGTGTGTGTTGACATAAGCAAAGCATAAAGAGAGATCGCACAGATGACACGTGGACTCACACAGCCAATGGGAGAGAGATAAGCTTATCAAGTGCGGAAGGAGGAGCACCCAAGCGTAAAGTGCGCGACGATGCTTTTCCACGTGTCATTATGTAATTGGTACAGAGTGTATAAAGTTAGATTTCCGTCTTTGGGCCCCACCCACCCTCGCCTCTCTCTCTCTCTCTACCCTCGTTGGCAACTTGATCTCTCTCTCCTGGACCCAGTTACCTCTCTTTCGTTCAGAAGGTTTGTCTTTTTTTCCCCTTTAATTTTGTTTTTTTCTTGCTTTTTTTTTTACCTTGTGTCCATGTCGTCTTGTACGTATATTCCTCCGTATCTTGTGTGAAATATGCTGTTTTAAGTTCAATACATACGTAATACGTTGCTGAGAAACGTTCTTGGCTTAACTATAAGTAATAGTTGTGTAAACTAATTGTATTGAAATGTCAATCCAAATGGCGCAAGTAACTTTGATTGTGTTTTCGGCAGTATAGAATGACCAAAACGTCTTTGTTTGAGTCAGTGCTCACACTGATTGTTTTTTTCTTAGTTATATATACAAAAGTAACTGAATACAGTAACTATTAACATCATTAATAATCAATAACATCAACCTTATTGAAGCTTATCTCATCATAATCATCCCACACACGCAGAAGTCAGAACCATATAGCTTACACATTAGTTTTAGTCGAGATGCATATATAATCTTCAACAATAGATAGTTTACTAACTTTTTTCCGGCAGTTATTAACTTATTATGATAAAGATGTTTCAATCTTACGATATACATAACTAACTAAACACAAGTTATTTCTGGTAAGTGGTTGGCAACCACGTTATATCATTTAAAACTATTAAATCAAAATTTATGTAAACGTAACGAGAAAATCACTAAGATCTGATGCAATTCGCCAAACAGTTCACGTTCTAGAATTGTTTGGCGAGTGATGGAGACACGGTTGCAATTAGAAAACGTGTACCCATAAACTGTGTTGTTATCTTTCGTGGCCCATAAAGTTATATCCACGATTGGAAATTTATCGTTTTGTATATCAAGTAATATACTTAGGCTGAATAAATTAGGTTTTATTATAAAAAGTACCAAATGAATGGACCGTAGTCACCATTTATATGGTTGCATGGCTTGACACGTAGTGCTACTTAATGCTGCAAGTTTCTTTTCTTTCTTTGCCTCCCACGAATATTATACACATTGATGACGAGTTGTAGACTTGTTGTTACTCTAGTTTCTAAAATGGTCTAGAAAAGTAATATAAATACAAACAAAATTCGTTAATGGCTACGTAAGGAGTGAGTCAACCACGTACTTACTAAATGGACGTGCCATGTGGTATGTTACCATAGTTCCATTATACACGAATCGTTGCGAGTACATTTTACAACTAAACATAATACTTACCGATAAAATCTCATTGATTCGATAAAACTCTGTTGGTTTATATACAAACCAGACCAAAGGTTAAATCAGAAGATTCCGAACTTTAATTAAAGTGAAGAAAAGAAAAGTAAAAACTATACGATTGGCTCACTAGCAATACAATTAACTCAAATATAATGTACAACTATATAACTCAATCATTTCTTAACCTGTCACAGTTTAACGTATGAAATAGCTAATCGTCACTAACAATTTATTCGAAAAGATTTATTATAACATAATGGTTCGAGGACAGATAAAATAACATCTTTTATACCATGGTTTAGAACTAATAAAACATATATATAGAATTCCATGTTCTATATAAAGACTAGTGTTTATTTTAAATGTCAACCTACATTTTCACTTCTTAGATAGGCCGTGTACCTGAACAAGACGAACTGCAAAAACCTTAAGAATTGGATTTGATTAGGCCATAAACTTGCAGTGTTATTAACATTTTGTAGTCGTTTGGCAAAAGAAGGGGAGAAACATGATAAATTAACATACACCACAAGATTTGCCAAGTTACAACCACAAGAAACTGAATATTCCTTCCTCTGGTTCTGCAGATTCTTTGTACTTTGTTTTTTTATTTGTCACGTACTTATTTTGTCTTTAGTCTACGCCACTCAAGTCGTTTCGATTATTAACCTGTTTTCTCCACCGAAAAACCAAACCTTGTTAGGTATAAGTCTATGCATGTACCATTCACATATTGTATTGAGAAAATGAATCTCATGTACAGGTACTGTTGGGTATAGATTACATTCTTCCACAAGATCCACAGAATAGCTGATCTGGTCCATAACCATTAGAAAGAGACTTGGCTTATCTTACAGATCGTTCTGTCGATTCGACTCGAGATTGTTTTTAGCCGATTAAACGAGCGACTAAAAGCAGTCGACTCGACGTCTTAACATAGCGGCCCGAACACTCAGCCCAACGAGTCCAATAAAGAATGACGAATTAGGTCACCGAGGGACGACTGGTCGACTATATAAAAGCAGGTAGAGGCAATGAAAAAGAGATCTGAAATCAACCACACATAATTTCGACGGTTAGAACTAGGATCTCATTTCTCTTTCTTGCAGACTTGTATTTACCAGCGACTAGCTTTCGCCGACTTACTTTCTACCGCACATTTCCTTGTAAATCAAAACGTCTTTGTCTCGACCCACCCTCGTCTTTTCTTACTAGTTTCGACAGTTCTCAGTTCTAATAGATACCTAAGGTATGATTAGAGATTTGTAAAATCAATTTATCAATGCTCAAAAAGGAGGTCTGATAATTGTTTATACATTCATAACAAAGTAAAAAAAAAAAACAAGTACCTAGTATATAATCTACTGTTATATCTCAAATCAACTGCAAGTATGAATCAAAGATAGAAAGCTGAAGCCAAACATATGAGGACATCGGTGAGGATGAGACCAACAACGTCAAACACAAATTTTGGAGCAAACAAACCCCAAACCTGCAAGAATACGAGAGAGCAAGGTTTTTTAGTCACAGAAAAACAGCACAATAACCTTTTGGTCTGAGTGAATATTGTTGTGTTTACCATCAGATGTCTTCTATGGATGGTGACGCAGAGGATCGTAGCTGTGACTGTAGTCGCGGATATAACTCCGTAGAGCATGTACATCTGATGAGAATGAAAAGAAATATGACTAAACATCTTGTTGGTGAATGTCTATGATATAATTTACCAAAGATGAACCGTTATAAAGATATCTTACTTGAAACAACTGGCGGCGCTTTTCTCCATGAGTTGGTATGAGGAGAGGAAGTCCGAATACAGAAAGGATGATCGAGAATCCAAATGTTTCGATTGTCAAAAGGATGGCTTGTCGTATAAGCACAAACTCATCAAACCTGAAGAAAAGATGTAATAAGCAAAGCCGCCATCATATAGAAAGAAGACTGAGTCTATGAAACTTGGACCTACCCAACAAATGCAGCTCCATAGCGGAGACCATCAAAGGCACACCAATGCCCGCTGGCGAAAAACATGCATACAGAAAGAAGACTCCATTGCACAACACACACAGGATCTAGTTTTGAGTTCTGTCCATCTGATTTGGTTCTTCTCTCTACACCCTCCAGCCTCATAATACAATAGCCTACATACATTTAACTGCATGAGTTAAAACATTAATAACCTGATTTGACATCTTTGTTAAAAAGCTTAGAGAATGTAAAAAATACCAGCCAGCAGATATGCTAAAGCAAGCATTGATCCTTGCTTCCCAGACAAGAGCATTACTGGCGAGCTACAAGCAGATACAAGAGCGACAGTTCTGCTGCCCCAATTCTTGTCTTTTCCTGAGCAAAACATATGGCAAGAAGCTAAAAGGAAGAGCTGCACCAATCCGATTACATAAACCGTTTGAGGGATGACATTTCTTCCTCCAATCACTTGAAGAAAACCATCAAAACCAAATATCTTGCTCTCTGAAGCCCAGAGCAAAGCTATCAAAAGGTAGCTTAACATACTACCAACAGTAACATACTTCCGCATCCCCTCACTGTGTGTTTTAGCAACCGCTATGTAGAGTACGCAAATGAGTGCAGCTACAGATAGGATAGGTGCAATTTCAATCGCATATGTCAATGCAGGATGGTCTGGAGCTAACCCCAACATCCACGTCGGTGAGCTACTCATAAACTGAGACGTTGCAGCTTGCTTTGTTAACCCAATATCTATAGAAACTCTCAGAACAGAAACCATAGCAAGAAAAATAAAAGCCTGCAGCCAAAGACAATGAGAAGATATCATTACCTGACAAACCAAAAGTAACTAAGACATGTAAGAGATTAAACTGACTTCTTTCCGCATTGCTTTCCTCATGACCGAGTATCTCAGCTTGATAAGTCCAGTTGTTGCCAGGAGAAAGTTTGCTACTTTTCCTTCTTCCACTATTTACACAAAAGATTTTGTCAGCAGCTCGTATGATACCAAAAAAAAGGTCGAACCGTAAAATGACTTGAAGCTTACAAATATAGCTGTTGGAAAGAAAGCTGCAAGCACGGACCAATACGATAAAGAGAGTGAAAGCTGCACCAGTAGATAATCCAGAACCCACTGCTAAAGGTTTATTATCTCCATGAAAGATAGCAAGAGACTGAAGGATGAGTGATATAACCAATATCCCAAACCCAGTGATCATTAAACTCAGATTGAACTCTGTCCACTTAGACCGCGCAAGTTCGGCAACGCTTGAGAAAAACTTCAAATATGCAGCGATTTGCGCTTTAAGAGCAGATGTATTTGTACTGTCCTCGTTTCCATCGTTATCCATCAATAGGTGTTTGACAGAGTTAGACCAATGATGTTCGGCTGCAGAATATTGATCTGATATTCTTGACATATCATCGGATGAGAAACCAACAACGGATGAGTTTGAATAAACATCTATATATCTTTTCACCTGCATATAAATGGAGTCGAAAACGTTATGAAAAAATTTATTTTAATTTTTTCAAGCTGAACGACTCGTTACCTGCCAAGCATTCACACAGAGGACATTCACATAACTTTGCATCCACTCTTTAACAGCTGGTTGCTTAGTGTTATCTAAATTAAAGCTGCTGGAACCAAGGGCATAGAGCTCTGGGTTGACATGCCCAATGCTGAGATATGCAAATGTTAGAAACATTAATATACGTGAACTGAACTTTTTCCCTGAAAGCAGGAAGCAATATTTGAAAATGATGCTTACAAGGCACCTTCCGAAAGGAAATGATATTCCAAGCAAAGCTGACAATGTTGCCGCAAAATCAAGCTGCAGATAGCCCAAAACAATTATTTCTAGCGAAGAGGTTTGCATAAGAGGAAGAGGAAAGGTATCACACCAAGTTTGATACTAACCTGCTCGATGGAGCTGATGCACATCTGCTTCCCGTCCTGCCATAGTAAAATCACATTAATCAAATACATCAAAATAAATTCTCACTATGATCACTAAGGAATATGTTTCGAAGATAACAATTACCGGATCTTGTTTACAAGACGAGGTATCAAACTCAGGAGGAACCGAAGTTGTATGCTTCTTCGTACTCATGACAAACATGGTTGTTTCTACCTGTGATAGGGATTTAAAAACGTAAAGTTGGGCTTAAAATCTTGAAGCATAGCATATATATATATAAGAAGAAACCAACTTCTTACCTCTTCAGCAGTGCCTCCGCCATGATCCCCATTTAATGTCTGCCCATGGTCACCCATTACTATGAGCATAGTGTTCTCATGCACGCCACCTGGTCCAGCCTGGCTCTCCAATATATCCACGACTCTCTAGACGAGGCAAGTTTAGAACGAAAACGAAACAAGATTAATATAGCTCATGCTAATAAGTTTTTGCAAGACTGGAGAAAGCAAGCAAAAGTTAATGATAAAATGTTTTTTATTTTCGTTGCAAGCATACCTCTATAACAGTATTATATTGCTCCAACTTATTAATCATCGGCATCGAATCCACTCCAAATATGTGTCCTGCATGGTCCTGCAAATATTAAACTTAACCGAATCAAAGAAACGAATGGCTACATGACAAACGAAAAAAACAAAAAAAAAAGTAGCTGACGGCATACCACGCCAAGAAAATGCGCAATCAGAACATCCCAATCATCTTTGTAAAGTGTTGGGAATAGGTGTTCAATGCATCCATTGTCAACCTGTAATATCACACAGTCTAACACTTTAAAAAGGCTTTATTCATTCAGCCAAGCTATCAAGGAAAGAAACATACCAATAACAAGAATGACTTACAGTATCCAGGTCTTTAACATTGAAAGAAGGAAAAGGATACGACTGTTGAAACTGATTAGGGAACAACTGTGTCCAAGTATCATCACCCATCATCACCAACCGTTTCCCATTTAGCACTAGCTACGTATAGAGAGAAGAACACATTCAACTTAAAACTGACATTACAAAACAAACACTTTTTATTTAGAGAAGAAGGTATAAACTACCTGATTAATAAAATTATCCTCAACAATAGCAGGAGCACCAAAACTGTTGCCAACATCGACAAAAGTAGGCAACCCTCCCGTCGTCAATCCCTACAAAATTCAAAGCTAGAGATATCACACTAACACTATGATTTTGATGCAAAACTCTTAAAGTGTGTACCTTGAGACGCTGCAGACTGGTAGTAGGAGGATCAGCAAAAGCCTTAAAGATCTTAGCAGACGATTCGTTACCAAAGGCAAGGTTCTGCAAGACTGTTAATTTGTCCATCCACGGCTTTGCTTCTAATCAAATTACAGAATCAGCTTTGTGAATTATACTCGAAGATTCATTTACTAAGTAATGTTTAGCTTTTCAACTCACCTGGGAAGAAAGCACTCGGGGCTAAGAAATCGATTCTGAGAGCGTCCAAGACGATGATCACCACGCGATCTACGACCGGTTTGGTCCAACATTTCGTCTGGTTATGATTGGAGTTTGAGTGATTATTCGAGAGGCAAGGAGAGAGTGAAGCGTCGGAGCATGTGCTGTGGAAAGGAAGCTCTGTTCGGGTGAGGAGGAACCCGCGAGTGAAGATGAGAATGGCGATGGAGTGGATCAAGAGAAAGGCTAAAGGTATCAGCTTGTTGTTTCGTTTCGGATACGTCTCCATCTCCGGATCGGATCCTCGACGGCGGTAAAATTAACGAACCAAGGTGATGACTGATGAGAATGTGAAGAAAGAAACGACGTCGTTTTGCCGAGTGAAAGTAGGCGCGTCTAGTTTTTTTTAGGACAGGTCGGTTTAGAGACTTGGCTTCTGTCCCTGTCCGCCCGGGTTGAGAATAATTACAAGTTTGTCCCTGTCCGCCTGGTTTGAGAATAATTTCAAGTTTAAAAGGACAATTTTAAGTTTGTAACATGGTTCTAGTTAATTAGATTTTCATTATTCTTTAATTAATTTTGGACGTTTATTGTTACTCAACATTAGTTTTATTATCGTTACCGATTTTACTACGGTTTGCGTCTCTATTCAGCAAAACATGTGCACAATTCCACGAAAAATATAAAATATATAAAAAAAATGTCAAAAACAAAAAGCATAGTTCCCTTGCAATTAAATAAATTAGAGTTTATTTATTAAAATAAGTAATTAGAGAGAGAAAAATATTTGGAAAATGCGTCATGACTGTGCAAGCAGAAATTGCATCCGAACATGTTTACATTTCATTCGATACATCTGTTCATATACTTAAAAATTCATCTCACTTGCGGTCCATGTCCTCAGTAACTGGAGCAACCTAGAAAAATTTACAACCCTGGCCGGTAAACTCGTAGATCTATATACTCAAACCATTTATGTATTTGATCAGAACATATAGTTTTAAGAGGTACGAAAATACTGAATTTGAGTATAGTTAATTCGATTCAGGTTAAAACAATTACGGTCATCCAATTTTCTTCAAGAAACAGTCTAATCCATCAGTAAATACAATCAACATCCAGAAAAGAAACAAAAACTTGCAAGACTGAAAACAACCGGGAGACCATTGTTACATAAACCGAAACTTCATAAAAAGTAAGGAGAATGGATCAGAACATTGGCTTGATTTCCTCCGAAGAGAGAAAATAATAATCGCTTAGCATAATCAGATTCGATCATTTGGGGAAATTGTCATCACCTCCATATCTGCTTTAACAATAGCGTACCACTACCCTATATTCTTGATTTATCTAGCACATCCTAGAAATTTTCCAGGATAACATAAGCTCCAACAAGTCTACGACACTAAATATCACATATTAGTAAAAAAACAAAACAATTAAAAATTAAGGAGAATGGATCAGAACATTGGCTTGATTTCCTCTGATGAGAGGAAATAATAATCGCTTAGTATAATCAGATTCGATCATTTGGGGAAATTGTCATCACCTCCATATCTCTATTAGTATAAATATAAATAAACTTATCAAACAAAAAACGATTACATTAAAAAACAAAGGAGAAGGATCAGAATATTGGCTTGACTTCCTCTGATGGGAGGAAATATAAATCGCTCAGTATAATCAGATTCGATCATCTGGGGAAATTGTCATCACCTCCAAAACTCCTTCATTAAATGTTGAATCTTTCTTATTAAGTTCAAAGGAAACTACATGAATCTAAGAATATTAACAAAAAAAACACATCAATTTAGGAGAAGGATCAGACTAATTGGCTTGACTTTCCTCTGATGAGAAGAAAATTCTATTCGCTCAGTATAATCAGTTTCGATCAGCTGGGGAAATTGTCATCACCTCCATATTCTCCCTTCTACACATTTATCTACAAACCTAATAAAATTTTTTTATAAAACAGTGCCGGAAAACTACTTTCAGACAAGATAATTCCACATCTTAGGCTGTCTATATGAAAAAAAATATATAGAGAAGATTTTCCCTAAACTGCAAACTCGTGATGATTGAAAACACGCGAGGTATTTTCATATAAAATCAAAACGAATAGCATAAATAGGGAATTACTATGGCGTCAACTCATACGCAACGAACATAAACAAGAACGGTGGTAATCAGTTAAAGTGACGCGAACAAGAAGAACTAAAGAACAGAGAAACAGATCTAAGCTAGGTTCCAAGGTAATAGAAGTCGACGGCTAGTTTTTATGAGAGATTGAGGTTTTAGTCGAAGGTTATTTATACTGCCAATGAGTGTGGCTGATGCCGTAAAACCCTAACGCGCGTGTTATATACGTGTTTCGTAATTTAAGTAAATTTCTATCGGGTCCTCATATTTTGTGCGGGCTTAAGTTAAGTGGCGGAGACTTTTAATTATTGATATTGTTTTCCTTTTTTTTTGTGCACAAATTTTATTATAAAAAGCTCAAAAAGCAACGTTTACAATTGAAATAGAAAGTCCCGTAACTAAGCTCGACGGTAGAACAATACTAGAAAACATTACAAAAGAGCTAGAGATAGAACATATAGGAAGGAGTTACGCTCAGCGAAATGAAGAAACCCAAAGAAAAACTTCAATTTTGATCCCGAAAGAACAATTGATAGTTGAAAACGACGTTGATACACCTATAAAAGCGGTCGGAATGATGATTGGCAAGAACTTTAGATTAGAAGCTTCAGAACTGTAGACAACATTGAGAGTACGAAGTCATAACTGACTTGATTTCACGCTGAAACAAGCACAATCAGCTTTAAACCCAACAAAGCTTACCAAAAAGACTTGGTGAATCTCAAGCTCTAACTTCACCTCCAAAGAGGCGCTTAAGATGAAGTTTGATGACAGCGCTGATGGTTTAATTGGGTCCAAACTTCAAAACTCAACATTACCGTGTCGAGCCCAACGATTTGTAATCGTAAGAGACATAAACGTACAGTCATCACTCTCATTCAACCAGAACGTGTGTGAACAAACATTGGATAAGAGGTAAAAAGCTTCGGAATAGTTGGGTCTCCGTGCAACAACTCCGGTATGAAGGTCGCATAGTTGACTTTGGGAAGAACCGTCGATGCTTAGGACCGCGTAATGTGAAAGTGACACAGCGGTGATGGAGTTAGAAAATCTGGCGACTCCACACTCTTGGGCAATAGTTCTTTTTATTTTCTTAGTTCAATTATTACTTTTATGTTTTTAGTTCTTGCAAAGCAAAGTTTTGCAAAGTCCATATCCATAGATAGATTCTGAGAAAATTACGAACAACGTAATGGATTATGTTTAATAGGTTTTTTCTTCCCAATAATATTAAACTAATCACAATGATAATCAATCAATATTGCAATGTAATAATGTATATATAGTATACTCTCTTCTTTTAAAATAGAATTAGACAAACAAAATAAATAAAATCAGAAAATAATTGGAAAAGACTGGTAATAATGTTTTGCAACTAAACTAATCTGCTTCAGTTTCATCTTGGCAACATTTTCAGCCTTCCGGAACCAAGAATCCTTGCCTTCTTCTTCGGTAAACAATCTTCTATCTTCATTTCCTCCGACAAGATTAATGCGAACTTTCAAAACCTGCGATGGTACGACTTGATGATACAAAACTTGAGTTGTTTGACGTGTGCAAATGAGCATTTTACGGTCTACTATATTCTCTTCTTCGACCATTCCGGATCCTGAAGAGTTTAAAGTTATGTTTGACTTGTCGGTGTCTTCTACTCGGTCTTCAAACGAGAAAAACTCATCAATCTCTATGTTGTTGAGTGTACTGGTCTCAGATCTGCCTGTAATAGTAGTAGAATAAATATATAACTACTCAACATTTATACATGGTCTCGATTCTGCACTTAGAGTTCTTATATCATACCCACCAAAATATTCAATATCTTGATCATTCTCCTCAAAGCTTGGCAAAACCTCTACGTCTTCTGCGAAACTCTGCTAGGAATACATATATTAAAGCGGACGTTCATGCCAGGGTTTAGACTTTAGAGCATATAATATAAATGACTAATTTACATTACTGGATATGAGATATGATGTTAATTACCTGATTTAAAGATCCGTTAGACATGTTCATCCACGTTGAGTGTCCAGCACTGAGCAATTGTTCTTCGAGATTTCCAATGTGTATTAAATGATCATCACCGTTGCTGTTATACAGCTGGTTGCGGTTACTTGTAGCGAAAGTAAAGTCATCGAAACCACATTGACCGCTGTTCTGATTCATCCCATTGGAGAAAATGCTGGTCGGAACAGGCGTGTTTTCTACTTGCAACGGTGGCATTGACATTTGATGTTGCAACATTCCACATTCAGTTTCTGTATACACCTATATACACAACATGCTAAGATAAGGAGTTGATCATTCCATATAAGCTTTAGAATTATATTAACTAAGGTTACCTTAGCTTTAGAATTATATTAACTAAGGTTACCTTAGATTGATTGAGGTATGGTCCATAAGGAGATTCGTAATTTGAAAAGCTTGGAGCCATGTTTTGTGACAAGTATTGCGACCGGTCATCATGATCACCGAATGCGTTTCCAAATATCGGCTGGGTCTCGGTAACGTTATTGTAAGGTAGAACTTGATGTGTATTTGAACTTATTTCAAGATCCGAACCAACGTCAAAACTTGAGCTACGACTTATATTCGAACTCGTGTGGGCGTAAGGCTGATGATGCTGCTGATGTTGATCTCTTGGTTTCCCTTCGATTATTATCTTCTTGAAAACGCGGCAAAGTGCATATGCATCCTGAAATTATTAACATCATCAACTAAAGTTTAGTTTCAAACGGGCTTGTCTAATAAATAATAATAAAGTACAAATATATACTTTAAGAGCAAGTTAACTGATTGGTTGGGTTAGCTAGTCAACCTGCATGCCGAACGCAGTAGGTTCGCATTCGGTTTCATCGAGGCGATATTCATGCATGACCCAACCAGTTCTAATACCGTGTGGGGCGCGTCCACGGTAATAAACTAAGGTTTTCTTGGTTCCTATGGCTCGATCTCTCAGACTCACCCGCCGGTCTTTGCCGGTGGCTTTCCAGTAACCGCCTTTTGTTGCTCGGTTTGTTCTTGAACCATTGGGGTACTTTCTGTCCCGTGGACTGAAGAAGTACCATTCTTGGTCTTTGCTCGGAAGCAACGACTTCCCTGACAATTTTTATCGGTAGTTAGTTTCTGACGACAACAATGATTATATATGTTATACAAGTTTGGATAATCCATCTGAAATTAAAAGATTTACAGTTTCCGAAGATACAAACCCTAAAGTACACACACAAATAAAGGCAGACTCATAAAAGGCGTGGTGGTCCATCAGAGTTTCTTTTTTGACCAAAAGGAGTCCAACAATTCGGTTGCGTCTGGTCTAATCAATACTACTGCAATACTATGACTACATATATATTCGTTGCTAACATTTTTTTGTTTGCATCTAAGATTAGTATATTTTTAGATAAGCCAAACCGGCAGATCCAATCCAAACTGATCTTTAAATGATAAAATCAATGATGTCTCGATGTCATCTGTAGTTTTATTATTTTAACAACCCCAGAGATAAGTTTGAACCTAAAACCAGAACCTATGCATACTAAAATTCAATTCATTTCACTCATTATTCTTCTACCTGGAAAATAAACGAACAAAAACTCTGATGGAATACCGATTAGTTGCAAAAGGAATTGCCAAGTGCACTAGATCTTGGTTTGAATTTAATGTTAGTTAACATATTTTTTTTATAAATAGCATATTTAATAATAAGATGTAAATAGATTATAGATGTATATGAGGTTAACGTGTATATTATGGGTTTTCTTGTCATCGTTATATTCTTATTCTTTTCTTCACTCTATGTCTTGAATCTACATTAAACCCTATTAAGCTCTTAAGCTAGTCAGCTAGAAAAGGATCTTGTACAAAATCATATATTGATAGATATATTGATTTGTGATTAGTCACTAATGTTCTTATAATTTATTACCTGGCAAGTCCCATGGTTCGCACTTGTAGAGGTCTACTTCAGGGATAATTTCCAGCTCTATCTCTCGACTGTTGATCTTTCTTTTGAGATAGTATGTGATTAGTTCCTCGTCCGTTGGATGGAACCTAAAACCAGGAGGCAACGAGACCGGAGCCATTGTATAACTCTTCGACGATATTGAAACCTGGATTCAATATCGGTTTATGTAGTGTGCGACAAGACTTAACGAACGGTCTTGTTAGGGAACAAAGACCGATCGTATTATACGTATATAGGAAAGGTATAACTGAGTAAGAGATACTAGAGAGGTGGAGATAAATAATACGAAAGACTCAAGAGAAAGAAGAAAGAGAGAGAAGACAAATGTTTTGTGTTATGAGGGCTTGAACGGTGTAGGTTTATAAATAAAGAGGAGAAAGACAGATTTTCTTATAAAATGGCTGAAAAGTAAATAATCAAAGGGAGAGGATGTCACATTTGGAATGAAATAACAATATAAAACTATAAAGAAAATACCCAATTGGTCCCATCTTTTTCTTGATCTCTTTTTGTTTTCTCTTACACAGATTCTGATTCTCACCATCGTTATCTTCAAGTTTGATAGATAGGTTTAAATATTACCAAGAAAGCTTTTGTTATGTATTCACAGTAGACCGGTCCATACATACATAAGGAAATTAAACTGCGAATGAAAATTTAAATAAATGATTCATTCATTATATTTTTTTGTGGATTTTGAACATACTGTCCATGGTACGTGGTTCTGGGATACCGGTTAATTTTCAAATACATGGTTTTTGTATAAAACTATACAAAACATGTCACAGTTAAAATCGGCATAATGCGAAAATGTGTTTCTTCATCTAAGAGGTCTCCTAAAGTATTCCATCCTTCTCCAAGTGTTGTCGGTTTGGAATGTTCCAGGTGGCAGGACATCGTTGGGTGCATGGGGAAACGAATATTGGCTGAACCAATAGAAACTGGTTTCAGATCTTTATGTTTGGCGGCGCTTCTAACTGAAATAAACTGTCTCATTTGTAATATCCCACTTGCGAATCCTTTAGTCACTTCGTGATTGCCGCTGATCAATATACAATCTCAATCACAGCTATTCTTTTTATTACCGATCCCGAACCGAATCCTTAGCTAATCCCAAAGTGGAGCAACATCTCTCGTGAACTAGTTAAAAAATCATGTATTAGCTAGTTCAGTTATGTTCGTTGCGTACTCCACAGAGAACATGTTGCACTATTTGTCCATTTACAGTGACATAAGCATGTAAATATGCAACACACGCAATTTAGCTTTTTAAAACGCAAAATTTGTAGATAACGTAGCTCTGATTTTACATCATCGATCGGTTGAAGTATGATCATTAATTGTATTGGTTATTAGTGGCCATTCTCGAGAAATCTCTCGTGTCTAATAATAAATCAAGTTTGCCATTCTCATTGCCCCGTCATCAGATCATCGGTCAATGACGGTCATATGATAAATTTTCTTCTCATTCACTCGTTTGCTACTTGCAAGTTACAACGCCTTCCTCATTACTTTCCACTGATTCTTTATTTTTTAAAAATTTGTATTGTTTGTTTACTCCTGATAGATGCACCTATGCCGCTGCTATTGAAAACTTCATATGTCCTTAACTGTCCACACTACTATGACATTATGAAACACACCTAATGATAATGAGACGCAAACTCGTTCGTTCATGAGCATGTGACATCTAAAACCAGAATGAAACACATGATACTGATATATACAAACGCTCATATAGTATGCTCATACATGGAGTGTGAATATTTTACACATTATAGTATCACATATAAAATTTGAAAGATAAAGAGAATAACAAGTTGGGGGCTCCACATGGTAGATCATGTGGGTCCAACTTGTGATCATGTGAAGAAATCCCTTGAGGCATTGATGGGCCAACCCCAGCATCGCTTAACAGCTTTTCTCATCATCATAATCAACTTTTATGTCATTCTTCAGATTCCTTATTCTAGATCTATATCCAATTAAACATTTAATTTATATATACACATATATTAACATTAGCATACAAGTTTAACGTACACACATATAATAACAAATTGTTCATACCCTTCTTTACACTTTTCCCTCACATGAATCCATCTTTTTGTTCTTTACTTATTCATTTTTGGAATTTACTTATTCAATTACAGATATTTTTACAGGTACTCCTATAGTATATAATAAGCATGAATGTATATTAAATTCCCAAGTTGAGATCATGAATTATTTACAATAGTTATTATCAAACAGAAATTCATTTGGAAGCAAACAGAAATTATGCATAACAAAAGAATTATCATTACACTGATACGCGTATATGAGACAGACTATTAGTATAGAATCCTTGAATAAGAAATGTATTTTGAACAAAAAAAAATACAGTACCAAACAAAGTGTAAATCTATTCTATTAAAACAGTAGTGTGACCCATTGATAAAAGTTATGTCCAACAATTATTTCAACAATACATACTTAAAAAATACTAACTGCACCAAAATATATATTATGGATGTAACCACTACTTTACTTGCATAATAATCGGGATAGCATCAAAATCAAAATCGTCACTCAATAACTGCATCTAAATATCAATTATCAACGTGTCTTTGTATAAGACGAACATCTGAGGCAGTTTAATGCATCTAAAAATCAAATCAGTATTGAATGAACATTTTATGGTTTACAACCCTGATTTTCGGGTCTATTTTGATTCATTTTGTGGGTACAACTATTTTTTTTTATTAAATAGGTTAATAACTCAAAATGTTATTAAATGCAAGAAATAGCTTGATTCTGTTCAAATTTGATTACACATTTTAAATTTCTATCAAATACAGTAGAACCTCTATAAATTAATACTCGATAAATTAATAATCTTTATAAATTAATAAATTTTGCCGATCTCAACTTGGACCGGTTGAAAATTTGACATAAATCGATAAAATAATAAGATAATATTTTTTAAGAAAATTCTATGTAAATATATGGTCCCATTAAAATTATAAATTAATCATTTATATGTGTACCTACTTTATATAAGTAAGAACCTATTATTATATTGTTGTTTTTATATTCACAATGAAATTATCTTTATATTTATTTAACACTTAATATATTTTTGATGATAATTAGTGATATTATATCTAAAATCACATTTAAGTTATATGCAATATATATTATATACACCAAATAATATAATAAAAGTAATATAAATATCAAATTTCAAAAAATAACAATTAATTCTATACACTAAAATCAAATATTTTATTTTCTTAGAATAAATATATCTTAAAATAAGAAATATAAGTAAGAAGTTTTTTGTAAATTAATATCTCTATAAATTAATAAAATTTCAAAGTTTCAATATTATTAATTTATAGAGGTTCTATTGTATATTGCATATCATTCAAAACCCTGATTACATATTCAATAATAAAAACTATATTCATTAGAAAATTATGTTTACAATAATTTTCACAAATATAATGTGTATTTGTAACATTTAAATGTAGATACACAAGCAAACAATTAAAATTTATATCAAATAAATTTATTAATTATACACCTCTTACATTGGGTCAAAATTTACAAAACTTATTTTTAATTACATAAGAAATTAGTAATAATAAATTCATATAAACCATTATATATGAAATCAAATCATGAAAATTGAATGAGAAACATATAATTTTATCTATTTTATTACTATTTTATTAATAAAAATTATACTATAGTTTACTATTAAAAAATCACTGTTTAGGAATAAAGTACAAAATTAATGTGTGAAATGGCTACGATACAAGTGTATAGTTATGTAATATCACAAATTTAATAAAATTATCAAAACGTCTTACTAATAATTTTAAAAATATTATACACAAACATATAAATTAAAGTTCTTTAACATATTAGAAAAAAATTACAAAAAACGGGCATACGGGCATATCATTACGAGAAACGAGCATATGCCGAATCAACTTTTAAATTTTTCTTATTTTATAGAATAGATTTTGATTAAGTTTTATACAAAAATATGATTACAAAAAATACACAAATATGATTATAAAGAAAAGCATAAATATAAAAATTAAATTTCTAAAAAGAAAATCAAAACAAAAAATATATCCGCCCTTTTAAGGACGGGTTAGAATATAGTTTTACATAAAACTGAAGTCTCTGATGTGAAAAAGCGACACAATCCTGGTCAAAACTTGGCTGGGCCGGTTCGCTACTTTTGACTTTAGAGCAGTATTTATCGGGTTTTTGTCTGGGCTAATAACCACCCACTTGTATTTAACAGCAAACCAAACCGGAAAGACATCAGCGTAACGGTTCAACCGGGTTCACCACGAAACGACGCCGTCTTCACAATACAAAAACCTCGCTAAACCTCCTTCACTCCCGTCTCTTCCAGAACACTAACCACAACCATGGCCGACGGCGAAATTCGAATCCTACGCGGTTACGAGCTCCGTCTCCTCCGATGCACCGTATCTCTACCACTGTCAGATTCTCCTTCTGTGACCCAGCTGCTCGACGAATCCCAATCCGAAACCCATCCACACGACGCTCTTATAAAGTCTCTCTTGTCCTTGATCGAAGCTGGAGACTACCTCGGAGCTCTGGCCTCGGACGCTGCTAGGGTAATACTCGGCGACGCCGAGCTGGAACTAGTTGACTCGGTTGATTCGGCGGAACGAGTTTACTCGGAGATTCTCGACAGGGTTGAGTCCTTCGTGGTGAACGATTCGTCAGGTGAAATCGATAAGGCTCGCCGTGCTGTTGTGGTGATGTGCTTAGCAATCTCGTCTGCGTTTTGGTTCACTCGCTGTAATTTGACGGGGTAACTAGTTCATCAGCTTCAAATGTTCAGTCTTTATTGTAGAGAAAATGGATTTTTTTTTCACTAAATATTCTAAAAGTTGAGTTTTTTTTTTTTAATTTCGGTTATTACAAAACTCCAACGAGCTGTTCGGTTCTGTTTTTTTATTTTCAATTGTTAGGCCGACAGATCAATCAGTGAAGTGTTCGTTGCCGTTTAAAGTATCGGAAAGTAAGGAGTTAGTTGAATGGGAGAACTGGGCAAAGATTCAGCTCATGTCTGCAGGGTCCGACTTGCTCGGCAAGTTTTCTAATCTCCAGGTACTGTGTTTCGTTGCATTTGCTTGTACTTGTAAAGTGTGTCTTTGTTTGAGTTTATGAGAGAATAAAGAATAAGTGTCATTTGATGTTTGTATGACTATGAAGTTATTATGTTTCCTGCTACTTGATATGTATAATACACAGAGCAATGCTTGTCTTGGAATATATCAAACTTGTTTTAATTTCGGTGATGAGTTTCTCTAAGCTGTGTATCATAGGCGTTAGAAAAATTCAAAATTTGTACGTCAGTAACCAAATAAAGTATGTGTGCATACTATTAAAAAAAAATTGAATGATTTTTTTAGGAGCTCTTTTAAGTAAGTTCTGATATTTGTTTGTAGTGAACTTCTACCTAACCCAATCATACTTCCTTTTCATGCAGCACTTAGTGTTTGCTAGGATGCTTCTGTTGAAGTTGAAAGATTTGCTGTTTGAGACAACTGCAACCAAACCATTTGAACTGAGGAGTGTTTCATGGTGGCTTGTTAGAGTTTTACTTATTCATCAAAGAGTTCTACACGAGCGATCGTCATCTTTGTTTGAGATGTTGCAAGTCTACATGGCTGAGGCTCTTGACCATTTTGGAGCCTTGGAAAAAGTTGAAAGCTATTGGTCTTCTACCATGTTGCTACAAGGCGAAGTTTCATCCATAACGTCAACCATACATCTGGAAGCATGTGTGCTGCAGTATATTTATGGACGGATTGATCCCTGTGGGTAAGTTATCGTTGAGACATCATCGTCTTTACCGACTTCGTACATGTTTATAGCTTCTTATAAGATGTTTGTGATATATATATATATAGCTACAAAATTGAGTTTGTAATTTGGCGTTGCTGCTCTAATTTCTGATAGTCATCACAACACTCTGATCTTTTATCTACTCTGCTGCTATAGTATATTGATCTTGAGTTGGAGTAAAATTTTCAGGTTGCAGCTTGAATCTGCTAAAGCAGCATCGAAGCTCGAGTTCTCTGTTAGTGGGGCTTTTGGATTTCGTACTATTCACCAAGTAAGTTATGATGTATATATGTTTGCTATATGTATTCGTGTTCTTTTTATTCTAAATATCTCTGATCTTGTTATAGGTAGACCCAAAGGCACAAATGGTATTGATAGCCAAAACTAGTTCATCCAATGGGGACGTGATGTTGGCCTCTAGTAAAGCTGATGTTGGACCTTATGAGGCTTGGGGAGTTGAAGCACCTGAAGTATACATGACTCCCAAACTAGTGAACGATGAGAGTGAAGCTGGCAAAGAGTCTGCGACCTTAAAACCAGTCGAACAGGCAATGATTTTGGCTCAGTGCCTTTTAATTGAACGGGGTAGTCGGCACAATGAGATGCAAAGTAAGTAATGTTGTATTTGGAACATTTAATGTTAGTGTTCCGTAGAGAGCTTTGATGCAATGACGGAAATAATGATAGTAACAATTCTGCGTAGTAAGTTAAGCTACCAGACATTAGTTGTGACTGCGATTCAAAATGCCTGAGGAGTCTCCTTACGGCGTTGCCAAATAACTATAGAGACCGTTAAGGAGATGTCTGCTCTTGCTTCTGTTTCACTTGTACTGAACTCTATGGCCGTTAGTTTTATTTATGTATTAATAGCTTTTTCTTCTGCAGGATGGGATATGGCTCCATATATTGAGGCGATTGATTCTCAAAAGTCATCATATTTTGTTGTAAGCTACAATTTTTTTCAGTTATTTGATCGTCTCAAGTGAATAGTTATAAAATAAGGAGCTATTAGCTTTTCATTTCGTCATAACCTATGCAAGTGAAACAAACTGACTGACTTTTGTTTCTTCGGACATGGTATTAGCTGCGGCGTTTCTGTGACTTACTACGTGTCCGGTGGGAATCAACTCGGGGTCGTACAAAGGGACGCGCCCTGGAGATGATGGGTAAACTGGTATGTATGAACTGTGTACATGATCATAATCAAATTAGTTTTTTGTTGTTTTCCTCTTTTGCATTGGACTTCTCCCTTGCTGAAACACTCATGTTAGCGTCATTTCAATCTGTCCATTATTAGGTTGAAGCTATCAACACGAGCGATCCTGGAGCATCACAAAGAATCCCTTTATGCTACGCAGTCCATCTCCCAACCATTCCTGCTTTAAGAAAGTAAGTTATATTTGTATGTGCGTGTTCAAATATCCATTTTGGATTTCCTTCTGTGTCTTATGCATTGTGCCGTTTTGATTCTAACAACAGGGAATACGGTGAGCTACTGGTTAGTTGCGGTTTGGTTGGGGAAGCAATCACAATATTTGAGAGCCTGGAGTTGTGGGACAATCTAATTAACTGCTACTGGTAAACTAAAAGTTTGAATCTTCATTTTTCCCCATCCTTTCATTAATTGTATGTTTTGTTCTCGAATCTTATTACATGATGTGAAACTTCAGCCTTCTGGGAAAGAAATCAGCGGCTGTAGATCTCATCAATGCGCAGCTTTCTGAACGGCCAAATGACCCAAGATTATGGTATATAAATATTTTATAGTGCCCTATTTTGTTCTCTTCCAGTTGGTTGTATATCTTATTAAATGGCCGTGAAGTGCCGTAATCATGTGATGCTTGATATTGCTTTCAGGTGTTCACTTGGTGATGTTACGATTGATGACTCATGTTATGAAAAAGCCCTGGAAGTGTCTAATGATAAGTCAGTTCGTGCTAAGGTAGTTTGAGACACATGATTCTTATAGATATTTTCTCAGTCCACGCTCTAATTAACTCTCCTTCTTGTAGCGCGCTCTTGCTCGTAGCGCATACAATCGCGGTGATTTTGAGAAGTCAAAGATGTTGTGGTATGTAAAACAATTTGGTTCTGTTTCTTTATTTTTTTCCTTCATAAACAGGAAATGAATTTATAAAACTTTTAACCGTTTAAGCTGATTTACTTTTGAGATGTCTCATATTTTTTCCTTCTTGTATAGGGAGGCTGCAATGGCCTTGAATTCTCTGTACCCGGATGGTTGGTTTGCTCTTGGTGCTGCTGCGTTGAAGGTATCATCAAACTCCATCTTCTCTGATAGTTCAGTAGCAAGCTTTTCCATTCCAAATGTCATTTATATGAAAAAAAACATATAAATTATTGTCACCATGGCTGGGAGAGATGCTAATATAACATCTCCGATATTATACCGTAGGCCAGAGATGTTCAAAAAGCACTCGATTCATTCACTTTTGCTGTTCAACTCGATCCTGACAATGGAGAGGCCTGGAACAACATTGCTTGTCTGTAAGCACTTCAGTTTCATAATCTGCTCTGTTTATGCTGAAATTGCAGAGAAGATTAAATACTTTTTTTCTTTTCACGCACGCCTTATTTTTTAACTCCACTTCACTCCTCACCTACTTTCACTTTCATATTGGGTGCAGACATATGATTAAGAAGAAAAGTAAAGAATCATTCATCGCATTCAAAGAAGCGCTTAAATTCAAGTATATATCTCTTTCCCTTACCATTTGTAACTTTGAGTTAAGAAATTGATAGCGTTAGTTACATTATAAAAAACATCGTTGCATCAACAGGCGAGATAGCTGGCAGATGTGGGAGAACTTCAGCCATGTAGCTATGGATGTGGGAAATATTGATCAGGTAAAGGCACCTACATATCTGTTTGATTATCTTTAGCTTAGGCGTTAGACGAGTTGGTTTCATCTGTGCTGTTTTTTTCTTCCGTTCAGGCCTTTGAAGCTATACAAAAGATACTGAGCATGAGCAAAAACAAGAGGGTTGATGTTGTTTTACTGGACCGTATAATGACAGAGTTAGAAAATAGGAATTCAGCATTGTCTTTATCGGTTGAAACTGAAGCTTCTTCTGATGAATTAAAGGAAACAAAACCGTGTGCTGCAACACCAGCTGAAACTCAGCGTCACTTAGAGTTGCTTGGAAAGATTATTCAGCAGGTTAGCAAAACATTTCAATAACTAGTATGTATCTTTTTATTGGCGATTCTTACTTGTGGATAATCTCTTTTATAGATTGTCCGAACAGAAAGTACATCTGAAATATGGGGATTGTATGCAAGATGGAGTAGAATCAAAGGAGATCTTATGGTATGCAGCGAGGCATTGCTGAAACAAGTGCGCTCATATCAGGTATTAATGAGTCATAATTAATCAAAACCGCTCTTTGATCTGTGAGCATCATTCTCAGCTCCATTTTGTGACATATCTCTGGCAGGGATCAGAACTGTGGAAAGACAAAGATCGTTTTAAGAAGTTTGCAAGAGCATCATTGGAGCTTTGCAGAGTCTACATGGAGATCTCAGCGTCCACAGGAAGCAAGCGAGAGCTCTTTAGTGCTGAGATGCATTTGAAGAACACAATCAAACAAGTATAAACCAGTATTACCATTCATTAATCTCCACAATACTTGATAAGCTTTCAGACTAAATAAATGGTGACATGTGTGTGTAGGCAACAGTGAGCTTCCCGGAGAGTGAGGAACTGAAGGAGCTTGAAAGCTGCCTTGAGGAGGTGAGAAATGCTCTGAAGAAGAGTGAAGAGACTACAAATACAAAAACATGATAGAAAAAGATACTTTAGTAGTCTCTGGTTTCTGAGTGTTTGTAGCATTATGTATCGTTTTTGTTGTTTGGGTCAAAGACGATTTGTAGTCGTGGATCACTGGATTGGCTTCCTTTCTACCAATTATATTAGAACACGTGATTATTTCCATAGAAGTCATTTTGACGCGAAAACGCACTTCGAAAAAGAAGAAAAAAATCTGTCGGTATGGTTTTGTCGCATCATCTTCATCCTCGAGTCTCGATCGCCGCATGGCCAGCTTACAATCATCGCCGGAAAAGCCTCCAGGATGTTCTTTTGAGCATGAGATTTGGATTAACGCGAGATCTCTCTCTAAAGCGGTCCTTGGGCAACTACTATTCCGCATCTAGACAACAACAGCTCACGTCGCCGATCTCCATGGCGACCAAGAGCGAGAACCTCGTGGAAACTTCGACGGAGGAGAAAGGTAACACAGAGGAGGTTTCGCTCCCGCTCCCTCCGCCGCCAGAGAAACCAGAGCCTGGAGATTGTTGTGGTAGCGGCTGCGTCAGATGCGTTTGGGATGTGTATTACGAGGAGCTTGAAGAATACAACAAGCTTTCTAAATCCAGTTAGAACAATTTGCTTTCTTTTCGTCATTGTTGGAAAAATAATTAAACAATTGATTGTTTTTTGTGAATGTTCATTCTTTGAGAAATCGAGGATGCTCTGTTTATGTTTGAACATGGATCATTATATGTATATAACAAATAGTTGATGCTTTTGGCTGTTAAAAAACAAACGAGAAATCAATTTGGTCTATTCACAGGTCGATTGTAGATGCAGAGCCTTACTAGTTTTTTTACCTTTGAGGACCTATCACAAGAACAGAGATGTGGAGATAGAATTCAGGGTTCATCAAGTTGTTTACCACCCATGAAAACGGTATGTCTAGTTTCAATTCTATCCCTTGTATCCTTACCAGCTTGATTTCTCCCCTCGTCTCCTGCGACCCATCTGCTTCTTCTTCTCCACTCGTTTGAGCTCTGTCTCCACTGTACTCCGGGAGGAGACTTTCAATGGCGTCACGCAGAGTAAAGTAGCATTTCCCTGTTACAAGATACTGGAACTAATCAGTTATCTCACTCACACAAGAGAGATTCAAGTACAGGTCCATAAAGCCAACAATCTATTATTGGTGAAGATACTAAGTACAATGCAGCGGATCTTTAAGCTGATAAATTATTTACCTTTTTCTCTGAGGAACTCAACAGGTCGATTCAAGTACGAAATCTCATCCCATGTATCGATCTCAGGCACATCTTCAAGATTCTCGAAATCTTTATTTACACTTCGAACGTACAGCCGAACAGGAATCCTCGCTGTAAAAAAAGATTATCAAAAGTCAAGAACATTTGGACACACCATTACTTTGTGAGAGGGTCATTATTCTATTCCTATTAAGTTGTTTCTGTTCAGAAGATATATTATAAGAGGGAAAACTACTGATTACTGCCAGCCAGCGTTTCTAAACTAGGTCTATGTCACTTCAAACTGAACTTAAACATTTGAAGCTGAGCTTATAGTTGGCAAACCTGTCTTAACAACTTGTTCTGTCACATCTATCTCAGTCCCACCTTGTCGAGATTTTGGCGATGACAGATCTGCTTTTCTTGAAAACTTATCTTCGATATTTCCCATTTTAAGCTTGGGTAATAACCTTGTGTAGGCATCAAGATCACCTGCCAAACCATCGATTTTCAGTGTTTGATATCCAAAGGTTATATACCATGATTGATTGATGATGATAGTGAAATTTGACAATTCTGAACGCAAAAGCTACACCTAGTGGCGATTAGAGTTATAACCAGAAGTATTGCTGTAACAAAGAATGATACTGCGACTGATATTATTTTGTATGGATAACAAAGGACCACTCGTACCGTTCATGACAGAAGTCCACAGATCCTCTTGATCACTCTGAGACATATTCATAACATTCTTGCAGTTTCCATTGATGATATATGCCGCCTGCAGGAGTAAAGCATTGTTATAAAATAGCAGACAGGAGAAGCCTATGGCTTATTCAGCTAGGGAATGACCAATCAATTGCAGCAAACGTTAGCAAATTGTTAACAATATCATTGACCGTCAGTACTACACAAATAACGAAAATTTATAACCTAACATAGGGAAATGTGATCATGGTGGCTGAGAGATGTAAATGGATTTGTAACATCAGAAGATAGCCACACACTTGTACAAAAAAAGCAGATCACTTGCGAAGTGTAAACAAAATCTTTCACTGTCCTAAAATATGAAATCGAACGGAACCGTATGCAGTGTTTTCTTTGGGAAGCAAATACGTTTCACTTAAATGACAAGAAAAGTAGAGAAGTTTTCACAAACCTCTTTCAAAGAGTTAACAAAGTTCCACTTGGCAGAATCTTCTCCTTCACATGGAATCAGTACGTTGCTCGGATATCCCCTAAAGTGTATCTGCAAGTAAAAAGTTTCTAAAACCCTCAAGAACAGCAAAAGATATAAAAGGAAAACTAAGGTTTGTGTATCCTAATTCAGTGTCTCTCAAACAAAAGAAGCTAATGAAGTTGAGATATAGAGAAAGAAAGGTCACAGTGAGATTCCAAGGTCTTTCAGGTTCAGCGCATAAGAGATCAAAAAGAACACCTGTTGGTATATACCTGCAAACACCAAACAAGATTCACCTCTCCACTTAAAACATATCACACACACAAAAAGAAGTTACAATGGGAGTAGTACCATTTAAGAGGAACGCCTTTGTAATCGAACCAGATGGAGTCTTCACCAGGAGGAAGTGAATCCTTGAAGTAAGGCTTTATAAGAGAAACTAACAGAGGCAAGTACCCTATCCTTGGTGCTAACACCTGAGTGAAAACATAAAGAGAGAGCTTATTAGATCATCGTATCCTCTTATCTCGAGCTTAACAACATTCCCTCAGTCAAATCCAATCCTCTAATGCAACTGTTCCTCCTTCTCAAACAAATTGATCATCAAAACGATATGATTCCAACCCTAAACTCGATCCAACAACCCTAAAACCCGAAATTCGATGGTGATCCAAACTAACAAACAATCGGAGAACGAAAGAGAGAATGGATTACGAGAGCAGGAGGAGGAGCAGGGTGAGAGGCGACTTCGGATTTGTGGAGATGGATTTGCAGCGGTATTGCTCCTTCCCATACATACTTCACCGCTTCTTCATTCGCCGCCATTCTCTTCTTCTTCTTCTTCTTCTCCTCCTAACGTATCCGTCGCAGTTTCTCTCTAAAAACGATCTTTCTCGTGACGTCATCTTCTCTTGCGTGTACAGTATCGATATAAGGCGTACGTTAGATTGAATAATTAGTCGTGAGCTAACATGATCCGTACCAAGTCCGAGATAGTTAGATTTTATGCGAATAGGTCTATATCGGTTTAGCCTGGTTTGGTAAGTGTCCCAATTTGGTCTGGCTTATTAATCACTCAATTAAGGTATTATATACTGGTTTTGTAGAGTTTTAATTCGGTTTGGATTCGGTTTCTATAACTTTCTGGTTTAGTTTCGATTTTGAACTTTTCGTGATTTGGTTTTCAAATCGGTTCGATCATTATAATCACTAGATTAACTCAAGTAAAAAAATTGTACAAGTGGTTTACAGTAACAAATTAAGCCTAAAAACAACAAACAGCTCGAAGAACAAAATGAAACAACAACAATAAAAAACAAAACACTTTGATGAACATTAAGAAGTTTAATGAATATTTGGATCTAAAGACTCGAGTACCTTCAGAAAATGTCATAACTATAAGCAGAGGCGTATCTGTTCTTGTTCTTCTTGTTCTGCCTCTATAACCATCTTTCTCTTCTTGTATGGACCAAACCCTCTTGAATTAGACTCAGAGTTCTTTCTTCTTAGCTCAGAGAACGCAGACCTCTCGCTAGCTTTAAACTCCCAGCGACATACCATTGTTTCCGGTGGTTCTGAGCTCTTGTCCGTGTGCCCTGTATCATCCACCGAACCAGTGTTTGATCCTGTCGATGATCCTTCATTCTGCACAGCCTTTTCTGAATCTGAGCATCTGTTTTCCACTTCTTCTTGCTTAGGAGGGACTTGTTGTATCCAACAGCTCAAGAGTTTCTCTTGTGGGTTTATTACCATGGGGAATGTTTCGGACCTCGAGAGTTTCCTTGGTAATGGCTGAATGATAGGTGACTTACAATACGTTGTTAGAGAAGAGGACACGCCTGAATCAGATACCAAAACTGTGTTCCCAAAGAGTCTAAGGCTTTGCTTCTTCGGTTCCTTGACCAAGCTCTCTCTTGGAAACAACTCCAGCTTCGTAGCAGAAGTCTCAAGCTCTTCAGGTGCATTTTCAGTAGTTGCAAGAGGAGCAGCAGGAGGTGATGCAGAGGAAACTGGGGATAAGCTTCGGTTAGGTGAATGCGAATCAGAGGAACCCAAGGCTTCTGATCCAACGGTTGACAACACAGAGGTTGGAGATCCATTGTCTCGTTCTGAAGGAGAAACTGATCTGCTTGCTTGATCTCCCTCGTTCCCCAACTTGCGTGGGTAAGGATGCATAGGTTTTCTCTTGGGACGAGGAGGCGGTATCAGAATTGGCTCCAGCGAGCTCCCATTACCTCCAGATGCTTCTTTAGCAACCTGTGTAACAGAACTAAAGTCAGAACACACACAAGTCTCCAAGCAATCTATGAAACAATGATCCCTTGTATTCTTGGTACACTTTTCAATGAACATGTTATAGCAAATAAGTTTTAAAGACCTTGGAGAAAAACTTCTGAGCATGGCTTCGAATCTGAACAGCAGTCTTTGTACCCACATGTTCTGTTTAGTGAAACAAACATATATTTTCTGGTGGTTCAGGTATTTGTAAAAGACCAAACATATAACTTAGTAGAAAAAATGCATTCAATTATTACCTTCTATTTTCCTCCATGCTCTCCCATGTAGCTTCAATGCTTCAACAAACTTATTATGCTCTTCATCAGTCCACCTCTCTCTTTCCTTTGTTATCGTGTATGGTTTCCTCACCTAAAAAGAAAAAGATAAACTGAGTCAAAGATCTTCACTTTTGACATAACAATAGTTAGATGTGAAAGAAGTAAAACCTTGGGTGCATAGTCATTTCCCTCTTGGTCACTCAATTGTATCTTAGTTTTGGCACCCTGAAGCAAACACCACCAAGCCCAAAAGGGGAAACTTTTAGCAACATTAAAGTTATGTACTTTTATAACAAAAGTGGCATTTGGTTCATTTACTTTCTACTTCAGTTGCTCAACATTTACATTTTCATTCACAAAATCAAACGGTTTTAACTGTATTCAGAGATCCTAGTTACATTTTACAAACACAGTTCGCTTTGTATATGTTAATAACAGCCCAGCAATGTAACTATTGCAACACACCACAAACTTAGAATAAAAAAAACTCAACTTCTTCTCTAAAGGGCATAGATTCATTAGCTAATCTGAATAAAGGAGAAAAACTAGATTTTGAGTCAACACCTGAACATTCGTAGTCAACGGAGACGACGCCATAGCTTCCCGGATTTAGAGATCTCGCCGGAGGTTATTAAAGAAACTAAAAAGGTTAAATTTTTGAATCTGGAGGTTGTTGAAATGAGCTTAATTTCTTCTCTTCTCCGTCCGTTTTCTAGAGATCTCAGAAAATGGTTAGCTCTCAGAGATTATAAGAAAGCTATGCTCGGTCGGAGTAAAGGAACAAGCTTTGAGAGGAAGGAGAGAGCAAATGAAGAAAGCAGAGAGAGAGATTTGTGGAGGAAAGAAGAGTTTGAGGGGTGGTGAGAAAAATAGGAAGACAAAAGGAGGGATGCCACGTCAGCTTCTGGTATGTGCGCTTTTTCGATTTTTTTTAATTTTGAATTATTTTATTGGTTTTTCCATGGAACGCTCGAGAAGCAGATGAAATCTTGTGGCTCACCTTCGATGACCCACGTTGACACGCGTCGCTCGTGCCTGCAGTCACTTTCTAAAAAAATAATTAATCTTTTTTTTTTGTAGTTGTCTCGGGAGATAATTTCGTAAGCAAAAAAAAAAAAAAGAAGGATTTTGCTGGACGGAGAAATGTGAGCCACCAGTAGATTAGAGGAAGGGACAAAAAAGGTCATACTCACGAGAGTATGATATCTTGTGCTTACTCGCTATTATCTGGCTTCTTCATGTTCATTGGTTTCCACTTCAAGAGCTTTCTTTTTTTTTTGGATAAAATATTTCATCTTCTTCAAGTGTTTATCATTAGATAATTTAGTTTGGAAGACATTACATATTTACATATGATTTGAGCTTTTGTGGTGGTAAACTTGTAAGATTTATACAAATCCTTAAATTTACAGTTCATCAGCTGATTTTTTATAAGTGTTTAAATGATATCAGTTATGTAAATTATAAAAAAAACGTATATAACGCATTTTTTATTTTTCTTATGTTTAAGTTTGAAATTTGTAAAATAATTATGATTAACTGACCATCCCAACGTCCTTTGTCTCAGTAGTCTTTCAGTTCTTCGTAGTTATATTCGAAATTTAGTGGAAACTTGAAATCAGAAATGAATTAAAATCCAAAATTAAATGAGATAGTTGTATTTTTACATTAAGTTAAATATCTTCTGCCTATAGAAAATACTTGGTGTGGGTCGCCCAATTACGAAAGCCTGGATATATACACATCATATATATTTAATAATATATTCAGATACGTATGCGTGGCATTTATAATTATTTTCAACTTGCTCGTATTAATATGTTTATCCATTGTGCAGGTCGTAATCAATTTTCTTAATTGTGTAAGATAATTTAATTAAATCATTGTCAAGCATATAATATAAAAGCAAACTAAATTAATTGTATCTCATTTTGGGTGGAAGTGAAAGTTAATTACACTTTAGTTTAAAATATAGTATATCTTGAGTGCACTTTTGTCCAGGTCACTGATTCTTACATTTAGCCGACTGTTCTACAGAATAAGGACACGTGGAATGAAAGATGAAGAATTCTAGACCACTCGTTTATTCTCATGTAACGTTCACCGAATTTATACATAATTCCTCAGCCACATATTTTTCTTCTCGTTGTGCTTGTGCCTTAGCACTTAGGGTTTCAAAGAGGAGAAAGTGGTTGGTGTGTGGCTTTCGTGTCTTATTGTTGCTATTATTACCATATCTTCGATTGCAATAAATTCCAACCTCTAGTGGAAAACCGTATCTATCTAATATGACAATCATCACTTAGAAGAAAGTTCAGAAAAAAATACAAGATGAGATAACTCAATACCGTGAGTCGGCATGTGGTAGAAAACAGTAGTTCTGAAATTCATTACGAAAACAAAAAATTGCATACAATAAAAAAACCTTATGTTAATTGCTTAACTAATAATTTAACATTTTACCCAAAGAATCCATACATTAGTAGATAATAAAATCATCCAGAGGGGTCAAAAGGCAGAGTAAAGTGAGTCAGTGACTAATCCGACGAAGAATGTTAGGCTTTGGTACTGATGAAAGTTAGGCAATAATCTACTGGATTGTGTGAAATGGCACGTTACATCATTGTGATATTTTTCGTTTTCGTCACAGCCATACGTTTATCTTTTTGAGATATCTCGCCCTGTAAGTTGTACACCATATATTATCTTTTGAAAGGTTGTTTGTCTTTTTCCATATCCTTACCAACTTTAAATTTTCAAAACATTTCTAAATAAACTACATTTCCTCCTGTTTTCTAACTAAAACTTGATCAGGTGAACTTGATTTGTAGGAATTATAAGTTATAAATCGCAATATTTCACAGATGCAAGCAGAGTCGGTGACATTAGCATTAGTAGAAAACAACATAGAGAATCAATTAGGATCATTTGTATGAGTGAGTGTGAAAAAGAAAGGTGGGTGGGTCCATATACTTGGTATTGATAAAGTCCATTGTCTATAAGCTTCTAGGATCTTAATTATGTGGTTCATATTTATTCCCCAACATCTTTTGTGCCTGCCGCCTTTATAGCCAAACGGGATAAAAGTGAAGAATCAGATATTCTTCTGAAATAAAGACCTCTGACTTTGTGATAATAATCAGTAAGAAAGATTGTGTGGTGTGTAAAAAAGGGCTAGACCAGTGAAACTATTTATGGACCAACCGTTCCTTTTGGATTTCGAATGTGGTAGAAGTGGGGTCAAAGTGAAGTAAGAAATAGTGTTTTTTTAGAGAAGTAATAAGAAATAGTGTTGGGACAACTGTCACAATATGGTACTTATAATTTTTAAGTGGTTGTAACGCTAGAAAATATAATATTTGTTGGTATTTATAAATATGTCTATTCATCTCTTACATATCAATAATCAATATATCTTTGACAAAAAAAAATCAACTATCAACATATATCTATTTAAGATAATATACAAAAAGGAAAAGAAGGAGGAATAGCTCCCACACCCTCATTAAGCAAATTTGTATTTTATCACTCGCTGCTGAAATTACTTGGAAGGCCCGAAAAGCCACAGAAGAATTGTGATCTCAAGGAAAGATAATCTTCATTACAAGTTGAACAACCACTTCTTTTTCAATCTACGATGATATACGTTATAATACCTTCATTGTTTCGAAATATGTCAATTAAACTTCGAAATGGAAACGAAAGAAGAGTGCTTGTGATCATACATATATCCAAAATGGCATGAGAAACTTATCAACAATAGAAGCAAAAAAAATTCATATGTGAAAACGTAAATTCGAAAAACGTACTTTGCAAAACAAAACTTAACGTGTTATTCTTTCCTATAAAAAAAGTTTAATCGAAAATGCCTTCATGTATTAGAGAAGGATGAAGACGCATCAAAGTTCTTTAAAATTTCTTCACAGATCTTCTGGACTGTTGATGTCCTGTAAGAACATAAAGAGCAAGTCGAGTCTAGTGATATAGTTCCCTACAATATTCCCCTTGGCATAAACGTTCCCAGAACACAGTATTTATATATAAACGTTACTTTATTCCTTTTTTTTTTTTGAACGAACGTTACTTTATTACCAATCACGGATTTATCCGGGATTTCAAGTTTAGTCCCGGGGTTTACCTTCACTGACACTTTGCCCTTGAGAACAACACGGCTCCAGCGACCTTAAGACTATAAAGCTCAATTATACTCGGGATCGACTTGAACCGGCTAAGGAAGCGTGACCGAGGTACATTCACACCTAAACTTACATAATCTTCATCAATTAGTGATGAAGTGTAACTCTTACGTATGTAAATGTAAACTTACATACGTAAGAGTAATTACACTTCATCACTAATCGATGAAGATCATATAACATACTATTAAATAAAACTTATTTGAATAGAAATAAATACTTGAAAATGAAAGCAATAACAGCTTAGATAATCTTAAAACAATATCATAAAGAAACAAGCCAAACCGGCAACAAACATATTGTTTTATCCAAGGGCCTTCCCTTAGAAATCAAATTATTATAAGTTTTTAAACCAACCAAAAGCATGAAAGATATGAGTTTGATTCAATAAAGAATCATCAGAGAATAGTCTTCTCACTCAAAAACATTAAAAAGATTTAAAGAGAACGAAACTAGTTTGAGAACTGTGAAACAGCTCTCACTGAGCATCATCGCAGTTAAGCATGCCTTTAACCCTTCGGATAGTCGAGCTAAGCAAGGTATGGACTTTGGTGGTCCATTCATTCATTTGGTCTTCTTCAAACATAGCCGGACCAGTGACGAGGATCTGGAAAGCCACCGTGAGGAGCGTCTTACAATTGTCGAGGCCACCGTCTAGCTCAGCGGCAGAAGGAGGACGGCCGTCACGGGAGATGACGAAACCGGATGGGAGGATTGGAATGCTTGAAGGATCGACATTGCCTAAAAAGGCAGCGTGTGCTGTCCTTAGGTCCACTGGTGCGTAGACCACCATACCTCCTAATGCGTCTATGAAGCTGTCTTGTATTATCATCAAGGCACCATTCTCCGTTGCACTTGAAGGCTACATAACATATTCATATACAGATAAACGAACCATTAGTTATATCATGTCAAAAGAATCAAAGTTAATGCAATGAGAAAGTAATATAGATGTGGGTTACTTTGAAAACATAGAATATTTGATCTACTAAAGAGATGATGAATCAACTTGCGGTTTGTGACACCAAAAATGTGAAACATATATGAACGTTTATTTAACTTAACTCTATCCATTGATTTTTTTTGCACTTTATGTATAACAACATCTCTATTGAAAATGTTAATGTATATTATTAGCTCTTAAAAAGAAAGAAAGAATGAGTAATGTATACCTTGAGGATATTCACACAATTCTTATTGTCTGTTCCAGTGACAAAGCGAGCGACCTCAGTGACCGGACTCGCTTGGCAGAGAACGTCCCACTATTTTTTACATACAACAAATGGATTTCTTGTTAATTGACAACAATGTGAAAATAACTACATTTGTATCAATAGATATGGACTTGTGCAATCAAAAGATTCTTACCTGGTGGCGAACCTCAAGATTTTTGAGGAAGCTGTAGACCTGGAGAGGAGCCAGAGGGAGACATAAAGATAAACCAGCGCAGACAATGAGACCGGCAGGTTGACCTACTTCTTCGTTTACCCGCACCGATATCCTAACTCCGCTACTGTTGGTTGCAGTCTGTTGCGAAAAACCGGATTTTTCAGGCATTTTTAATATCCATGCGAAATTCTTCAACATTCTTTCTCCTAAATCCATGACCCTCTTTCTTCCGTCCATGGTGTCCACAACTATATAAAAAAAAGAAGAAAATAAAGTATTTAAAAGATTTATTAGGCACTATAAGAGATTCATGTTTAAACGGGTGCGTACCTCCGGGGAAGTCGGTGGTAGGCAAGCCAGAGATGGAGTAGAGAGACAGCCTCTCACACATTCTCTCAAGAGTAGCGGTCCAACGGCGAGCTCCGTAGCCAAAGCCGCCGCATAAGAGGTCTCTGTAAATCCGATGTGACCGGACTTTATCATTTACCTCCACGTGCTCCATCCACGTCACCTGCTCATTTTTCTCTCTCATAGTTTTAGTTTCTATATGGCATCGCCAAAATATATTGCCATGTTTTACATGTTTTGACTATTTTGTTTTCCAGCAAAATAGTATGGTATGTTTTAAAATAATGATCAAATCACATTCTAATTTTTTATTAAGAAGGCAACTGAAAAGCACTTAGGATTATAGTAAATGAATCAATCACATTCTAATTTTTGTAAATAAATAAATATATTTTCTTTATAACCTCACTAGACGTCATTAGTCCAAATTTGAAGTGATCTAACACCGAACGAGTTTTAATAGTTTTTGATGTAAAAAACCTGGCTAGATGCTACCTCAACAAGATATATGAAACTATTTAAAATAAGTGAAAGCATATGTAATATATATATATATATATATATAAATTCTATTTAGACAAAATATGAGACCTTAGAGTGACCATTGGGCAAGGCTTGGATGAGACAACCGGAAGGACGTTTGACGCAAGCCGGAGTCTCAAACTCAAACTCAAAGGCTACTTGATGGTACGAAACGTCAGCAATCACCCATACATCTTCCTCCAATTGTTGGCAACATCTTAGGATCATAAACTCTCTCGGCGGCAGCAATGGCGACAGTATGTGCAGTTGCTCATACATCTATTTAATGTATCAGCCCGTTTTTATGTGTTCACCAAGTACTTATATGTATATATTAAGAGTTAAACATAAAATTATAAAATATTATAAGATTCATACCAATTTCGAGAAGTTTCTTCGTGGATCCATGGATTCTAGCACGTGAATCGTTTTAGCTTCACTCACAATTGTTGAGAAAAGATTAGCCCATTTCTCCTGTAACAATTTATATATTAAAGCTGAATAAAATTTATAAAAAGAGTTTTCTTTCTTATTTGCTAAAAAAAGGAGTTTTCTTATTAATTTTCTTATAATCATGGCATATATAGACTAACAAAAATTCACCCAAACTTTTTATATACATTAATTTTAGTGAAAGGACAAAACTATAATAATAAAAGTTTAATAAAAATTAATGTGTAATTGTAAACATCTTCATCATTTATATATGTTAATTTAAATATATACAATATGGAAGAAAACAAAAAAAACAGCAAAAAATTGTCAAAATATAATAAAATTTCTATGTAAAATGAATTTAAAATATAAAATATCATAAAATGAATATGATGTAAAACAGATTAAAAATAAATAAATAAATAATTATTATTAAATAGTTGATTACTATAAATATAGATGTAAAATATAATTAACTATTTGAGTAAAGTAAAAGATAAATGTTGGGTCCCTAAAATTTGTCATGTAAGAAGGGGTACTAGGAAGTAACATTTTATAAGCATTGAACACGGCTCTAACTATTTAATATAGAACAAATAAGAATATCATTTTTTTAGTTAAGTTTAAATAACAATACGTACCGTATCTAAAAGCATGTTAACCAAGTTTTTGGCATCCATTGGAATCACCGCGACTTCCTTGGAAGACTCAATACGAGAACTTGGACTCTTAAAATGACTGGGATTGGTAAAAGTTTTCTCATAGTTCTTTTGATCAATGACGAGTCTACCATCGATTGATGACTGGATCCACATCGATTCTTCAGTTTGAATTAGAGTTATTACCTCCGTCATGGCAGTTACCATCGCTTCAGTCATCGTTACTTTCTCCATTTGAGATAGCGTCTGGAAACGTTGCAGTTGTATAGGGTTTCGCGGTTGAGGTGGCTGGCCAATGTTTATGCGTTCACGAGAGTATGGTTCTTTAACCAAGCTTGATGGCTCCACGCGATAGTTGGAAGAGCTTCCATATGTGACATGTGGATTGTTGGAAGCTGAAGCATACAGTGATGGACCATGGTGATAGGCCAAAGCATTGAAGCTAGGTCTCGAGTGGCCTTCGCTCTTGTTTACCAGACTTGAGAGTCTATCACGCTGATATTCATATTTTTGGTCAATAAAAACATTAGTAAGAAAAAGTATGACAGTTCGTAAAACCATATTAACAAAAAAAAAATCGACTATATTTTTCGAATCGTTTGAATCGATTGAGTTGCATAATTAAATCGACAAGCCAAAAAGTTCAACTAAGAAAATCATTTTAAATTAAAAGACTTGTTTGTTTTGTATATTTTATAGATTTATTTATATTGTCTATCCATTACCATAATTATATTAAGTTTAACTCTAACCAAGATATTATAGTGTTAGATTTAAGATATTCATTTAATAAGAGAACAATTGATGAAAATCACAATACTAATTGGAAACTGGAAATTTATGCATGAAGACATACCTCTTCTCTGAGATATGTGTTATGTGTCCGGAGGTTTTGGAGATAGAGTGTGCGTTCTCCCTTCCCAGGACGAGGGCCACCACATGGCGGGCAAGTCACAGTGTTCAATGCTGCTTGCAGTGCTTCGTTCTCACGTCTTATTTTCATATTCTCTGTTCTAAGTGCTGCATTGTCTGCTTTTTCACTTTGAGTCTGTAATTTATTTATTTAAAATAAAACAAATATATATTAACAATTTTGAACTCATCTCAAAATATTCATATTTTTATTTTGAGTATGCAAATATTGTGTAAACTCTATTGTAGTAAGAAAGAAAAAAAATCTAATATACATCCAATACTTATTTTTAACGAATTAAATAATGACTGGTAGTGTTTCAAAATAATAATAATAATGACTGGTAAATTACTCGCATTTGTTTTAGTTAAAGAAAATTAGTTCATGTCATGTACGGAATTATAGTATGTAGAAATAAATACTAACTACAACAAAAAGTTACTTTGGCTTGTGTTCTTTTGTTTTGAAACCAAAATTTGATTTGTTTTGGTTTAAGTTTCAGTTCTTCTCCCAGTTTAAGTCGCTGTGAGTCGTCCGGATGATGACACTCCTTGAAATACCTAAAGTTTACAAAATATTAATTAGTAATTAAGAAGTTTTCATTTTAAAAAATAACTATAAACTAAATTAAGATCTTACGCTTCGAGCCTTTGAATTTGATGGTTAGAGTGGCGATTGTAATTCTTCTTATCTCCATCGCTTGTGTTAAACGAAGTTTCATCTTCATCACTTGAACTGCTATCACGACTAGAAGCCATTTTTCAACCCAAATGAAAGAAATATGCATAGTCTATTAACCATTTAAAAGCTATTTATATAGAAAACTGTGAAAGACATATGGTTTAATTTTTTTTAATTATTATTTTTCCATGGTGTAAAAGCTTTTTCTATGACCTCAAATTTTTATTAATAATAAACGAAAGGCATAAAAGCTCATTTTTGTCAAATAAAAAGTCAAAACAAAACAAAATAGAATCATTTATGAAGAAAATCTCATTGCAGATTTCTTTTTTCTTTTATAGACGTTACTGTAAAGGTATTATTGAAATATTTTTCTATTTATATATTTACTAAAAATAAATTATTTTCTATTACATTTCGGATTTACAATCAGTTTCCACCTAGCGACATTGGACAAGGATTAGAGGAATACTTTTAAATTAATAATTTAAGCATTTTTTTGTCAACAAATTAATAATTTAAGTATATTGCCTAGCTATGATTAAATCAAGGTGAGGTGTTGACAAACAAATGTTTGAAATGCGAAAACAGATTTTTATCATCCCCTAAATTAAAACATAATAAAGTTTGGGTGTCCACTTCTAATAATAAGCATGATTTATTTAAATGATTAAAGTAAATTATAGAGGGATTGGCAGAGAAAGAACAAATGGACATATATATTGGCAAAACAAGTTATCCATGGAAACCAATTGTTTCACTTTCGTTATTATGTTCCAACATCAATATAGAATGCATTGCATCACGATTATGTATGCTCAAATTCAAATTAATGAAAATATAAGTTGACTAAGAAAAGAATAATTAAACAAAAAAACTTCAATGATTTATTAAATTACGTTTTACAAATCTAGAGTTGGACTTTTTTTCATGTAACTATATCTATATATATTGTCATAAAACTATATAAATAATTTATGCACCAAAAAAAAATATATTTAAAAAACTTTATATACACAAATATGTTGAGCGCTATATTTAGCGTATTTAGTCAATTTTTTAAAATTATGAATTCAAATTTAATAAAACCAAATTTTAAATATACAAAATATAACTATAAACATATTTATTTCTTAGAACATGATACTTATAAATATTAATATCAAAATTCTATAAATAATTTTACAAAAGAAACAGACGGACTATATGTTAGTAATATCATGTTATAATTTTATATTAATTCAATTAGTTACCATGAACTTTTTTTTTGAAACATGTTCTATACAACTGTATTTGGTTTTTTTTGCTTGGTATATTCAAAATAATATTTTTTGTGCGTATTCAAAATATTATTCTATCCATATATCTTTTGTGTGTGAACTCTAAACATTGATAAAAATAATAATAATATGGTATTAGTACGAAAAAACCAAAAAAAAAATATATATATATATATATCAAAGACCAAATATTAAGGAAGTTTAGTATGTTCTTTGTGAAAAATCATTTTGGTATATCAACTAGCATTTAAAAAACATGAATAAAACAAAACAAAACATAATTGATTTCTAAAAGTATTTTTATATGGTATTGGTGCGAAAACTAAATATTATAGACGAAATTTGAATGTTGTTTAGTATGTTCATTGTTTATGTTTTAATATTTTTGAAAAATCAGTTTGGTATCAAAGAGCATATTAAAATTAAGAATATAACAAAATAAAATATAATTGAATTCTAAAAAAAATGATCGTTGAATGATATCAACATATACATTATCTAATTTAATTTTTATTCTAACAACCATTCAATTGATTATGTATTAAGTTTTGATTTAATTTCACGCCAATAATTATTCAATTTATGTATAATAATATTGATTTATTTTTGATTTTATGATATAATTAAAATAAGCTTTAGGTTTATACAGAAAAAAATGACTACATTATTTTAATGGATTTATTCATTTGCTATATAAAAAAATAAAATTTTACTCATATAAATCTAAATTTTGATAAATAACTTTATGAGAAGATTGGAAATCTACTTTTTTTAATAAACAGAAGCAATAAAAAAGATAATTAGATTTTTATGTAAAAAATTATAGGATTAAAATATAATTTTATTAAAACATATATATATATATATATATATATATATAATAATAAAGATATTTGTAATTCAGAAAATATAAGAAATAAAAAATTGCAACATATAATGATTATAACACATATTAAAAATCGACATATAAAAATTATAGCTATAATAATGTACTTACATATATATATATATATATAAATTGATTTGGTGCATAATTTTAAAATTGTAATATTTGATGTTTTTATTTTAGTATGTTTTATCTAGTGCATAATTTGAAATTGTAATATTTGATGTTTTTATTTTTAATATGTTTTATTTAAATGTTTTTATTTTTAATATGTTTTATTTAAATTTTGTGGTAGTTTTAGCTTTTCTTTCTCAAATTTGTCAAAAATTATGAAATTATTTAAGTAATTTTTACATTATATTACTATCATATTTTATAATTAAACTATGAATAATAAAATAATTTCAATAAACTTTATTTAATAAGATGATTCAAGGTAGTATAGTGTTTATGGTATATATAATTAATTAGCAAAACTAAAAGTACAGACAATGAATACATGGAATACAATGATTTTTAATAATATAAATTGATTTATTTCTTTAAAAAATATATTCCAAAATTAATTATTACAATTAGAATTACAGATAATACAAAATCTGTTGTAAGATAATTTTACTTATATAAATTTATTTGCATATATCTGTATATAGAATAAAATATTCTAATATATAGAGTGTTATCAGTCAACCAAAAAAAATTGAAAAAAAATATTTCTTTCTATTTATTATAATGACCAGAAACCAAAATTACAGAAAACAAAGTTTTTGTAATAAAATTATTCCAGCTATACTAATTTATCTCTTTTATACATATTTATAGTTAATAATTAAATCACATAAAACAAATAAATTGTTGAATAGAAAAAAATAAGAATTTATTTTCCTAATCAATGAAATAGGATTAGTTTCCTATAAATAATTGATACTAACAACACTTAGTTGGCTCCAACTGTACCCGCCAAATAATATAATAAAATACTACTCCCTCTGTTTTTTAAAGATGAATGTTCTAGGATTTTCACACTTATTAAGAAACCATATTAAAACTTAGTTATCAATGCATAGTTTTTTGTAACTTTATATTTCCTATATTTTTAAACCAATAGGATTAAAAGAAATGTAATTAATATTTTTGAAACACACAATTTTTCATTATTAATTGACAAAATATGCTTTGAAAACATGAAAAATACATCTTTTAGAAACAAAATATTTTCCTAGAACATCCATCTTTAAAAAACAGAGGGAGTATAAAATTGATTTTTAAAATTTTTATTAATATTTATACTGTAAAATTTGAAAAGAAAATTTTTTAAATTAATAAAATACTATAGTTTAATATTATTAATTTGTTGAATTTTACTGTAGATTATTTTCCTAATCTATGTATATTTTCGGATTGGTACCAAAGATTTTCATTCCTTACATATTAGATATGTGTCATGCATTTATTCAGAAACACCAATGACCAAATTAATATTATTCATTTTCTTCCTAATGTAGATATATTTGTTTCCTTACAAATTATAAATTTGGTCAATGATCTTTCTAATATGCAAAGAATTTGACCAAATTTATAATACATAAGGAAATAAATATATCTAGATTAGGAATTGAGAATGAATAATAACAATCTGGTCAATGGTATTTCCGAATAAATGCGTGACACATATTTAATATTTAAAAAGACCATTGACCAAATTGATACTATCCGTTCTCATTCCTTAATCTAGGTATATTTGTTTCCTTATAAATTATAAATTTGGTCAATGATCTTTCTAATATGCAAGGAATTTGACCAAATTTATAATATATAAGGAAACACATATATCTGGATTAGGAAGTGAGAATGAATAATAACAATTCAGTCAATGGTCTTTCTGAATAAATGCGTGATACATATCTAACATTCATAAAGACAATTGACCAAATTGATATTATTCATTCTCACTTCCTAATCTAGATATATTTGTTTCCTTACAAACTATAAATTTGGTCAATGGTCTTTCTAATATGCAAGGAATTTGACCAAATTTATAATATACTAGTATAAATTCCGTGCTATGCACGGACATTATTATTTTATACATATTTTAATTATATAGAATATATATAATTTACTGTGAAAATAAATTTTATTTTGAAATTCGCGTGTTTTAAATATTCTCTTATATGTTTTAGAGAAGCATTATTATTTTTATAAATGTTTCAAAATCATTATAGGAAAATTAAGAGAAAACATTAAAATATCAACTTTACTTGTAGATAATCCGTACCTGTTTTAAATCTTCTCTGTATATTTATTTTTTTCACTTTCAGTGCTGTACTTTTTGACTTAAATATTTCAATGATTCTAAAGCTTTTGTTTCTGAAAAAAATCTACAAAAGCTTACGTTAATCCAAAAATAATATAAGCATGCAAAAATAAGAAATACCAACCTGATGTTAGTTTTTAATCGTCTAGAAGTAGACATGAGTCTCTTAAGCCTCATTTTTACCTTCTTGTTATCACCATATTTTCTCTTTTTCTCTTGTGATGCTTCTCAAGCTGATCTGAGGTTTTTAATAAGTGTGTGTTTTTAACGTGAGCTTATTATTTTTCTTTTCTTGAATTACCACCACGACAACAAATAATCTTATGTTCGAAAAATGAAAATTAATTTAGTCCATTTTAAAAACAGAATTGACCTAATTTATTAGGTATACCTTTTACTGCAGAAAGTACATAAATTTTGCTAATATCTAGAAGAACAAAAGAATAAAACAAAATTATAATACGTTAGTGGAAAAAAGTTCATAAAAAACATGAAGCAAATTACGATTTGAGTCATAAAAAATCCAGACGTGTTTAGTTTCACTAACCAGAATTTTAACTTTCTTCTATCAACGCAGGAAGCGTTTACCAACAAAAAAAAAACTTTGCAGGAAGCTTTACCATAGAAAATGTGTGCTTTCTTTTCTCTTCTTCGGTGAAAAAATCCTTAAAGGCTATTGTTGCGAAGATGTCTAGTAAATAAGACTACAGAAGAATGACATGTACGATCTTCAGAAGTTAAAAACTGAATTTTCATCACTTTGAGAAAAAAAGAGAGATTAATTGGAGCCACTGCAAATAATTTAGGAAAATGCATGCAGAGATGAATTTATAGAATTGTTGAGTCAAATTTTCTATCGGAAAAATTTAACTGTTCAAAGATCGTGAGGAGATCATGGTTACTGTGAGAAATTTTAGGGGATTTTAATTTATATCAAAAATAAATAAAGAAAATTAATAAGCTGAACTGTTTTTACGTTTTTCAATTTTTATTTTGCTTTTATTTTTTCAAAAAAAATTATATAACAAATGCCATGTGTCAAATTTTTATTGGCCAAGTGACTTGTGCTTTAGTATATAAAGGATAAGGAAACAAATATATATAGATTAGGAAGTGAGAATGAATAATACCAAATTGGTCAATGGTCTTACTGAATAAATGCATGACACATATCTAATATTCAGAAAGACCATTGACCAAATTGATATTATTCATTATCACTTCCTAATCTAGATATATTTGTTTCCTTATAAATTATAAATTTGGTCAATGATCTTTCTAATATGCAAGGAATTTGACCAACTTTATAATACATAAGGAAATAAATATATCTAGATTAGGAATTAAGAATGAATAATAACAATCTGGTCAATGGTCTTTCCGAATAAATGCGTGACACATATCTAACATTCAAAAAGATCATTGACCAAATTGATACTATTTATTCCCACTTCCTAATCTAGATATATTTGTTTCCTTACCGATTATAAATTTGGTCAATGATCTCTCTAATGTGCAAGGAATTTGACCAAATTTATAATATATAAAGAAACAAATATATCCGGATTAGGAAGTGAGAATGAATAATAAGAATTTAGTCAATGATCTTTCTGAATAAATGCGTGACACATATCTAATATTCATAAAGACCATTGACCAAACTGATATTATTCATTCTCACTTTCTAATCTTGATATATTTGTTTCCTTACAAATTATAAATTTGGTTAATTGTCCTTCTAATAAGCAAGGAATTTGACCAAATTTATAATATATAAGGAAACAAATATATCTAGATTAGGAAGTGAGATTGAATAATAACATTTTGGTCAATGGTTTTTCTGAATAAATGCGTGAAACATATCTAATATTCAGAAAAAACATTGACCAAATTGATATTATTCATTGTTATCATTGACCAAATGCATGACACATATCTAATATGTAAGGAATGAAATTTTTTTGGTACCAATCCAAAAATATACATGGATTAAGAAAATAATCTACAGTAAAAATTCAATAAATTAATAATATTGAAACTATGGTATTTTATTAATTTAATTTTTAGAAACTAAATTTTATATTATTTTATTATTTTATTTGGCGTATATAAAATATGTTTCATATAATTAATGGGTTGTTTTGGATATAATATTACCAATATTAAAAAAATATATTGAAATGTTAAAAATAAATGAATTTCATTGTGAGTATAAATAAATAATATAATTTTTGTTTGTGCTTATATAAACTATATACATATATACACATAAGATTTTCTATTAAAATATTTTACTATTATTTTATCGATTCATGTATACATGTCCAAATAAAAATATAAAATATTTATTATTTTATCGTGTTTAATATTTTACCGTGTATTAATTTATGAATAAAATAAATCAATTTTAAATAAGAAATTAAAATATTTTTTTTTAAGAAAAGCCGAGGACAGTATCCTTCAACTTAACTCATATAAGATGATAAGACTTTGTGGTTCAAGAAAATTACATTTTCTAAAGTTTTATCAAAATCTCAATTCAAAATTATTCATATAAAAATACTCTAGTTTGGCACATTGACTATATGTAAATGTCATAATATGCTCGTCTAATGAGGATTTAACAAAAACGATCAGTAAAATATGAACAATAGAGGAACAAATAATCCATATGGACCTAATCATATACAGTAGTACACCTGTATAGTTTGAACAATACATTAAGGATACTAAATACCTGACACAAATCAATTCGATAAGATCACGCATTATCCTATTAGACACTAATTTTCTTTTCAGTCTATTACATTTAGTTAACTAATACGATTTTTGCCACAACTTATTTTAACTTTTATATTTTGATTAGTCACAACTAATTTTAAAATTTTATATATGTAAAAACCCTTCTTATATAATAAAATTTTAGATATCAATATTTTTGTCGATCATACGAGTAAACATGACCACGTAATTGAAAGTGATCTGCTGCAGTGATATTTATAAAAATAATGCTTCTCTATTTCTATAATATTTTTATATAATTAAATATTAAAATCTAAGAGAATATAAAAACTAGATTGAAAGAAAATTTTACCAATGTTTCCGAGAACGAGATGTATAGATGAGCCGAATTCAAAGATATGAGAAATATCGTATGTGCATGCCAAAAAGATAGAACCAGTTTATATTCATGACGATATTTTTTTCTATTCTATAATTTTGTGTGTGTATATATAGGATAATCCGAACGTTCTAGAATTACAAAATTTGACCTAAATATATTTCTTACTTTATCGTATCTACAGATGTCATTCAAGCTGATCTATTATACTTTGGCCCAAATTCATATAAACTCGTAAATATCTGAGTCCAATCTAAAATTATGTTTATATTCTAAAGTTCAGCCCAATCCTAACAAAAATATTTTTTGGGCTCTTCGGTTTTTCTTTTTCAAAAAGCAAAACAGTATAAAAATAATTAAGTATAGAAACAAATAAAAACCAATCATTAGTATATTTTCATCAAAGATAATATAACTAGAAATCTTAATGATTATAGTGTTATTATCTTTTATCTAAAAAAATAACAGTATTCAATTTATAAGAAACATGGGCTACTTTCAAATTATAAAATATTTTTAGAATACTAATCAAATCTTCCTGAAAATAATTCTTAGGTTATATAACTAAATTTTTGTTTTACTAAGATTTTTGATTCATCCAAAAGAACTCAAATTGGTTGTCATACAAAATTTCGAAACCTCAGGTTGAGAGATGTATATAACATTTTTTGATAGATCAATAAAGTTTAAATTTCATCAAATTTTTTTTTTCGAAACCTCAAAATGTTTGGGCCTAGTTAAATTGCTAAGAACCATAATGTTTTTTCTTATAACCCAAACATTCATTCATTAACTTCTAATCAAAGGTAGTTGGGTCATTATGGTAAGCTCAGCAGACAAGTCCTGATTCGCCAACTTATTTTAACTTTTATATTTTGATTAGTCATAACTAATTTAAAATTTTATATATATGTAAAAAACTTTCATATATAATAAAATTTTAGATATCAATATTTTTGTCGACCATATGAGTAATAATGGCCACTGATCTGCTACAAAGCTACTCGTAAAAAAAATACTGATTCTCTATTCCTGTAATATTCTTTTATATAGTTTCTATATATTTTTTGAGAAGTCAGTTTCTTATGTTTCGTTCTTACGTTAACTCTCACGATGGTTTATTACACTGATACCATTAATGAATTAAAAATATTACATTTAAAATACTAGTTTTTAGTTTCCTTTTTAAAATTTTCCAAAAAGCATATACATATAATAAAAAGGATTTTTTTTTATAAAGTATCAAAAAAACAAAAATATATGTATATATAATACGATATCATAAAACAAAATTCACAAAATAATAATATTACATCTAAAAAGTATTTTTAAATAACATAAAATATATTTTTGAAATAATAAAATACTTTCTTTATATCTATATTTTCTTAAATGAAAATATCTCTATAATATTATTTGAGAAGTCAGTTTCCTACGTGTCGCGTTCACGTTAATTCTTAAAATGGTTATTTACAGCGATACCCTTAATAAATTTAAAAGATTGAATTTAAATACTATTTTTAATCATTTTAGTTCCCTTTTAACATTTTCCAAATAACACATATAAAAAAGGAAAAATTTTAAGTTAAAAAAAAAAAAAAAACGAAAATATCTGTATATATTTTTACATAGCAAAAATATACGTTCAAAGTAAAAATAATAATTTCTTTATATCTCTCAATATATAATAAATATATTTTCAAAGTAATAGAAATATTTTTTTTTATCTATCTATTTTCTTAGATGATTACATAAAATAATTAAATAACATAAATCGATATATGTGTAACTGACTAAAAATAGTTTATAATAATTATTATTAAAATGTTTTTTCATAATCTTTAGCTGATTATAATATCTTACAATTACAGAAAAAATACCTGTTTTAACTTATATAATATCACAAAAACAATCATAATTTTAGTGCTGATTTTAAGAGATATTAAAAATGAAACCTAAAATATTTTTTTTATGATAAGATAATTTTGATCAAAAGTTACAAAATCCTTACTGAATTTGTTTTCTTTATATTTAGTTTCTTTTTGATTTTGTAATTTATTTATGTCTGTGGAACTTAATATACTCATAATCAAAATACCCAAAAAAATCAGAATTCTTATTTTTAGGCATACAATTATTTAGAAGTTATAAAAATATTTTAATTATTGCAAATATTGATATTCGTTCATGAGCTTAAAAACATTATCAACTACACTTATGTATGTAGTTTCCTATTGATCATCCCTTTATTATCTAATATTTGTTTTTAAAATTAACATATAATTTGATTAATATTATGAAAATACATTCAAATTTAATCAAAAAATAAAAATAATTTGATTTGACTTAATTAAAACAAAAAAATAATTATACTTGAGTTTGAATTTGAAAGAATATATGTAACTCAATAGTTAATATACTCACAACATGAGCCACTAGACTAATCTAACTTATATCCAAAATCAAAAATTGAACTACAAAAATAAAAATAAATTTTATAATAAAAATTTATTTATTTTATACATATAAATTACAGTATGACTCAAAACATATTAATAAATAAAAATAAAATATTTACCAATTGTTACAATATAGTTATATATATGCATAAGACTTCAGAATATTATTGTTATATTCATTTATGTAATTTTGAATCAAACATTTCAGTTTATTTTTATTTTATTCTAAGCCCAATGTATAATATGTTATAAATAATCTTACTAAAATATTTTTAAATATCTAAGAAAATAACCAATCTAGATGCAAATAAGAATTTAATCAAAATTAACTATATTTTGGAATAAAACATTATAGTTGAATTCAGAGAAATAAATGCAATCTAATATACCAAAGTGATAAACAAATTGACCAAAAAAACAACCAAACTAGCTAGATATAACATATCAAAATCATATGTCTAATTAAACTAATATAATATTATTAATATTTATTATAAATATTTATATATATAATATATAATACATAATAAATATTATAAATATTTATATATATAATACATAATACATAATAAATATTATAAATATTTATATATATATAATACATAATATATATAATGCATAATTAATATTATAAAAAAAAATATATATATATATATAATATTATTAATACATATATATATATATATATATATATGTATATATATATATAAAATTATTTAAAACCAAAAGTAAATATCAATTAATTATAATATAGTAACTTTATAAAGATTTATACCCGTGCATGAGTACGGGAGAATCACCTAGCTAAATATTAAAATCTAAGAGAATATAAAAACTAAATTGACAGAAAATTTTACCAATGTTCCCGAGAACGAGATGTATAGATTCTCGAAAAAATTCAAAGGATTTACAAGAATATTTATCCGGAAAGAAAAAAGATTAGAAAAGATGAGTTGAATTCAAAGGTACGAAAAATCGTATGTGTATGCCAAAAAGATAGAATCAGTTTATATCCATGACAGTATTTTTTTCTCTATTTTATAAAAAAGTTGTGTATATATAGGATATGTCGAACGTTCTAGGATTACAAAATTTTACTAAAATATATTTCTTACTTTATCGTATCTGCAAATGTTATTCGAGCTGATCTATTTTACTTTGGCCAAAATTGATATAAACTCGTAAATATTTGAGTCCAGTCTAAAGTTATGTTTACGGTCTAAAGTTCAGCCCAATTCTAACAAAACAAAAAGATTGTTTGGACTCTTCAGCTTTTCTTTAAAAAAGAAAAGAAAAACAAGTATAAAAATAAGTATCAAAACAAATCAAAATCAGTCATTAGGATAATTTAATCAAAGATAATATAACTGGAAATCAAAATATGATCAAATAAATTTAAAAATCTAATATTATTAGTTGAGTTTAGACTAAAATTTGCTTTAACATTTCCGAAATTGTACTATACTTCACTATAAATGCTAAAAGTCTTATATATTAAAACAGAAGTCACAACCTTGATTCATGTGTGATTTAAAAATAAATAAACTTAATGGACCTATTCATAGAAAGTCATATTATATTTAATCTCTAATCTTATCATTTAAATTTTGGGTCTACCAAAATTTTTTATTGGGCTTACAAAAATTGGATTTAAACAATAGATGATCCATTAGATTTATAGATAATATAAATTATATATATATATAATTTAATGTTGTAATACTATACCTTCATATGTTAAATATTTAAATATTTGTCGATGTTAACTTTTAAAATTAAAAAAAAAATTTAGATAACAAAAATCATATTATCTAACAATGATTAATCTTTACTACCTTAAACCAATAAAAACAAATTTTAAACTATGTAGTTTATTTTAAAAATTAAACACAAACTAAATATTTAATTATTTATTCGATAATATAAATCTATGAAGCGAAAAGTTTAATTTTTTAAAAACTTTCTAAATTTGTAAAATGTTACAATATCTTTGAATATGACAATAAAACAATATTTTGCTAACATTTATATATATAGTTACGATTTTAATAATGAAATCATAATCCAAATATATATATATATATATATATATATATAGAAGAAGATATAAATACATGTGAAAGTTTGAAACAATCTATTCAATGAAAAAAAAAATATACCGTAAACTTATTATGTTTTAAAAATTGATAGACACATATTTATATACAAATACATGTGAAAGTTTGAAACAATCTATTCAATGAAAAAATATATTGTGAACTTATTATGTTTTAAAAATTGAAAGACACACATATCTTATAACATATACCAATTTAGAATTAAAAATAAAATATTTTTATAAAAATAAATAAAAACAAAAATACGTTCGGTTGCGCGGATCGAGATCTAGTTAGGTTTTAAAAATGATGAAAGTGTTTTTTTTAAATGATGATAGTGTTGTTATCTTTTATCTAGCAAAATAATAGTTTTCAATTTATAAGAAACATGGGCTACTTTCAAATTAGAGAATTTGTACTCCCTACACACCACTTTTCCCCTATTTGCACTCTATACCCTATATCCCTCCAATTTTCTTCCCCCAAACATTACCATTTTCCCCCATTCAATGATATCCCACCTTTGTTAGTATATTTAGCTAATTTACTCTTCAAATTATAAAATACTTTCAGAATACTAATCAAATCTTCCTAAAAATAATGCTTAGGCTAGATAACCTTCTTTTTTTTTTGGACAACAGGCTATATAACCTAAATTTTTGTTTTACTAAGACTTTCCACTCACCCAAAAAAAAAAAAAAAAATCAAATGTTAGTCCTACAAATTTTCGAAACCTCAAAATGTCTGGGCCAAGTTAAATTGCTAAGAACCTTATTTCAACACACATATTCATTCATTAACTTCTAATCAAAGGTAGTTGGGGTCATTATGGTAAGCTCAGCAGACAACCCTGTTTCGCCAACCTATCCGCTACACTGTTTCTCTCAAGCGAGATCCAGCCAAAAGAAATGAATTCAAAAGAAGATGCAATAGCATCAATGTCAGCAACAATGCCATAAAGCTTTGCAAAGGAGCAGTCAGAGTTAATCGCTTTGATAAGCTGAGAGGAGTCCGATTCACATCGGATCCTTGGATGGCCAAAGTCTCTGCATGTTAAGATTTCTGTCATGAGGGCTAGTCCTTCCGCCACAAGAGGAGAACTTACAAACCTTGTGAAAGAAGAGAAGGAAGTAGCTCAGATCTGATCTACGATAATCCAGCCTAAGCCTGCGACTTTCTCTGCCCCGTTCCAAGCTGCATCAGTCCTTACGAGTAAGGATTTAGTTTGAGATATCTATGTAGTCGGTACGCACCAGTTGGTTGTTATGTTTTCTGTTTGACTTGAAGCCCATTCCGAGGCTACTGCAACTGCCATAGTAATATGTTTTACATGTTCTTGAATGTAGCTTATTCCTGATTCAACTTACAACTTGGTATACTGTATATACGATATAGCATACTATGAATTGTATGAGTTCATTTTAAATATGCTTTCAGCCAAAGGAATACACAACTGACAAAAAAAACTAACGATATATAATGAAGTGCACTTTCTTTGTTTTTGCCGACTAAATTTTGATTTAAACTCTTGTAAACATAGAGCGCACTTTCTTTTGCTTATTGTTTTCTTTTTAAGATGAAGAACTAGTGAAATATATGACGCTGCATTAGGCTGACTCAATAATAGAGGCGAATCAAATAACATCACCTTTACAGTTAGTTCTTAGTTGGATAGTAATCATATCATAGATCGGTAAACAATATTACTACAAACATCAACCATGCACTACGCAGGATCTTATGTAGTAAATGATGAAATATGATAAATTAATCATATACCGTGTTGGCCAATACGCGTCATCTTCCGCGTTCCATCAATGTAAAAAAGTAACCAACGTTTGGTCTAAATACATGGACCAACCAATTCATGAGAAAGCATCTACTTAATAGTATAGATAGTCACAATTTAACAATGAATGTATTGTATTCCCAAAAGAATAAAAATGACTCTTTTCCTCGGATCCCATTCATCAATGACTTAGCAAGCATTGAATATTTAATATTTTCATCGTGTTTCTAAAAAAAATTCTTAAGAATTACTGGTAAGGAAACAAAATAATCAAATCTTGTTTTAACTTTTATAGAATCCATATGCTTTTCATGCGTTTTCCGCCTACATGATTCTAATTTTGATTTCGAAACACAAATCGAACTCAAAACAAAATTTCTCAAACTAGATATTGGGTGTACCAGTGAAAACGAAATTTCAGGCACTGTTCTGTTAATTCAAACAAAGTATAGGCCCTTGGAAGAAATTTTAGAAAAAGGAAACTTCCAAAAGTTTGTTAATTTCATAATACCCATGTAACCCACATGGTTAGTTGGTTACCATACAGTATCATTTTTGTTATTAATATAAAAAACCCATTAGGTGTTGTTCATTTCATTCCATTCATCACTTTCTCTCTTATCATCATCTGTTGTTATTCTCTCTCTCATCGCCGTGATGGTGCTCTCTCACGCCGTATCGGATTCGGACGTCTCCGTCCACTCCACATTCGCATCACGCTATGTCCGAACTTCACTTCCTAGGTAACATATAAAACAATCCTGATCATGTTATATATATATATATATATATATATATATATATATATATGTATGATCTGGACTATAATGAAAACGTAAATATCATCAGGTTCAAGATGCCCGAAAACTCGATTCCGAAAGAAGCAGCATATCAGATCATAAACGACGAGCTGATGCTTGACGGCAATCCAAGGCTAAACTTGGCCTCCTTCGTAACGACGTGGATGGAGCCTGAGTGTGATAAACTCATCATGTCCTCCATCAACAAGAACTACGTCGACATGGACGAGTACCCTGTCACCACCGAGCTCCAGGTATTGATTTGATCATATAATATACATGTCACGTCATGATCGTTTCAAAATCGAGGTTTAAACATAATTATGTCTCGATTTATATATGGAGAGAAATGATTATAGGATCTTGGGAGGTTTTATTTTTCAAACGACTTTTTGATATTATGTGGGGAGATATTATGGTATGTTTTGATTGATGTTTTGGATCTGTTCACACCATAATTAATGATTAGTATTTTTCATAAGATGCACTGTTATTAAATCTTGTTCTTATATGTATACCAACCACATGTGACATATTTCATGAAAAAAAATATGATGACATTTTTTATGGCTGTGATTATCAAATTTGGGACTATATTTTATTATTAACACTTCATCTTGGAAATACTAGCCATTTGTGTTAGGTAGTTGTGTTACTTTGAGGGTTTTCTTTTAATCTAAGATCTTGAATCGATATTTGATGCTAGTATTATAAGTTTGTAGCTGTATTAAGATGCTTAATTATTGAATATTGGTTCTAAATGTATACATATGCACCAACTATCTTGACTTTTTCTATGACCGTGTTTCATCAACTTTGGATTAATTTGGACTAAAGTAGTAACTAGTGGGAATAATGGCACCACTTTATTTCCGCAAATGCCAGCATTGTGTTCCTACTAATATTTAAATTGGCAGCCGGACAAAAAAATAAAGTTTAGTGTTATTTTCTGAACGGGCCATCACTGAAATACAAATTAGTTGATAGAAAACTGAAATTGTTCTTACAAATGGTTCGTGTTTTAAATTAATAATCTAAAGCCTATGACATAAAAAAATGTCTACGACATAGAAGATAGTAGGGTCAATAACCTGACCGTAATTATTTACATTATCAGATTAACACGATCTCATGTTCGTCAATAGAAAATTTATAATTATCATGACTGGTTGATCTCCACCACCTAAGTTTGAGTGTGTACTATACATGTCACGTTGCAATTCACTGAAATTATTATAGTTAAGCATCAATCTCGATGACAATAAGTCATTAGTCAAGTGGGTTTTCACTAATTAATCTATCTTTATTGTTTAAATATTTTAAAAACAGAACCGATGTGTGAACATGATTGCACATCTATTCAATGCTCCGCTAGGAGAGACAGAGACAGCCGTCGGAGTAGGGACCGTCGGATCATCTGAGGCCATAATGTTGGCCGGTTTGGCCTTCAAGCGTAAATGGCAGAACAAGCGTAAAGCTGAAGGCAAACCTTTTGATAAACCCAATATTGTCACCGGAGCCAATGTTCAAGTAATTAACGATCGCTAATTATAATTAAATTCGTACTTGTGATCAATATATTTTACAATAATGAATCAAAATGTTAGGTGTGCTGGGAGAAATTCGCTAGGTACTTTGAGGTTGAGCTTAAGGAAGTGAAACTAAGTGAAGGATATTATGTGATGGACCCGGAGAAAGCTGTTGAGATGGTCGATGAGAACACTATATGTGTTGCGGCCATTCTTGGTTCCACTCTTAATGGAGAGTTTGAAGATGTCAAACTCTTGAACGATCTCTTGGTCATAAAGAACAAAGAAACCGGGTAAATTAATATTGGTTTTCATACTAATGGATTGTATAAACCAATCCATGTGGATCATTCAACTAAAAATATGCGTCCATTTGCATGCTTTTAATAGATGGGACACACCAATCCATGTGGATGCAGCAAGTGGAGGATTCATAGCACCATTTTTGTATCCAGAATTGGAATGGGACTTTAGATTGCCGTTGGTGAAGAGTATAAATGTGAGTGGTCACAAGTATGGGCTTGTGTACGCAGGTATTGGTTGGGTAGTCTGGAGAAACAAAGAGGATTTGCCTGAGGAACTCATCTTTCATATCAATTATCTTGGTGCTGACCAACCCACATTTACACTCAATTTCTCCAAAGGTATATTGTATACATTCATTTTAATTATTTTTTCTTGCTAGTCATATTTTTTTTTTCAATTTTTACTCGCCATGATTTTAACAGACTAACATCAAGGTGATGGAAATTCACTTAAGCACGTCGTATTTGTTTCATTTTCATCACTTTTTTTGTTAATTTTCGTAAAGTAAAAGTAGTACATGATCATCATCAAAGTGATGGAGCTTGCCATTGAGGTCAAACTTTTTTCCATTTAAATAGGGAACATCATTTTTAATTTCCAGTACATGTCCTACTTTGAATAATGCATGGGTAGTATATGAACACATCAAAGTAGTGGAGGTACAGTTGTTTCCATTTTAAAATAGGGGAAAACGTAACTTAGACGTTGTTGTCGTATTCTCACTTAGGTTAAAGTTATAAAATTCTGGACATTTTCTTGATTGTAGCTTATTCCTTATTCAACGTACTTATTTACTCTCAATTTTTCTTTCTTTATTAAATTTCAATTCGTTTTATTGAATTTATATTCTTTGCTCAATAAACGCAGGTTCGAGTCAAGTCATAGCTCAATACTACCAACTTATCCGACTGGGCCACGAGGTGAGCCGGTCCTCAATTATTTAAAATGTTGTATTATTTGTATATCTAGATAAGAGTTAGAAAATAGTCAAAATACTTAGTAGTTGAAATTGTATTAAACAGGGCTATAGAAATGTGATGGAGAACTGCAGAGAGAATATGGTCGTGTTAAGGGAAGGACTTGAGAAGACAGGAAGGTTCAATATTGTATCAAAGGATGAGGGAGTGCCACTTGTCGCTTTCTCATTGAAAGATAGCAGTTCTCACACTGAGTTCGAGATCTCCGACATGCTTCGCAGGTAAAGATTTCAGAAACTCTTTGTTATCATCTAGAAGCTTTCATTGTGTTGATTCATGCATTTAAGGGTAAATAAGTAACTAGACCTTATTGATATTTACAAGATTATATATACATAAAATTGTATCGATGTATAGAAAAGCTAGGGTAATTGTCTAATTATTGTGGCGTCATACAATCCAATTCCCTTATATATATTTAATTATTTATGATGAAGATGTAGTTTTTTTTGGGTCAAACATAAAGATGTAGTTAATATATATATTTTATAATGTAGATACGGATGGATAGTGCCTGCATATACAATGCCTCCAAACGCACAACACATAACTGTTCTTCGAGTAGTCATCAGAGAAGATTTTTCAAGAACACTCGCAGAGAGACTTGTGATCGATATTGAGAAAGTAATGCGTGAGCTCGATGAGCTTCCTTCACGAATAATCCACAAGATTTCGCTAGGAGAGGAGAAGAGTGAAGTTAATGGTGATAACTTGATGGTGACGGTGAAGAAAAGCGATATGGAGAAGCAGAGAGAGGTCATCAACGGCTGGAAGAAGTTTGTTTCCGACAGGAAGAAGACAAATGGTATCTGTTAATTGAATATTAATGAATATGCTTGGACTGCTTTATTTAATAATGCGTTTGCATTGATTCGGAGATTTGAAGTTGTCTTTTCCTTTGTTGTTGTTGAACTAAGTTTTATTTGATGCTTGTCATATCTTTTGATATTATTGCAACATATTATGAACAAATTTCTGTGTGTTTTGTTACTTGTTCTTCAACCGTTGCATATAAGATTAGTAAATCTAGTGTCTTAATTGATCTTTATCCCGTAAGTTCGTAAGAGAACATAAAAAAAATTGGGTAATAGCTTTTTATTATGATAAAAATTTAGTACCATCTAATTTATAAAATTAATAAGTAAACTCTAAATTTAAATTGTATAGGGAAAAAATCAAAGTAAAGTTAAAATCCAAAGACGGTTTCTCAAAACAAACACAAAATTTTAAAACAAAGAAAAAAAAACTAAAACTCCCTAGGACATCAACACTTGAATAATTCTAACAAATAACTAAAATCACTGAGCCGGTGAAGGAGCCTGTGAAGGGGGCAGTAAAGGAGCATGTAAAGGAGCCTGTGAAGGAGCATGTAATGGAGCCTGTGAAGGAGCATGTAAAGGAGCCTGTGAAGAAGGAGCATGTGAAGGAGGAGGTGAAGTAGATCCAACAACGGTGGAGCAATGTAGCTTGACATAGCCGGTCAAGAAGGGGTCATGGAAAGATCCAAAGACGGTCTTCTCACAATCTTTGTTCATCTTCTTGATCGCGGCGCAACATTCCGATCCAATCACGGCTTTCCTGGTGAAGAAAGTCTCAGTGATATCATCAAAACATGTACCTACCTCCTTCTTGTCGGACAAGCATCTGGTGACTTCCTGTGGCAGATGGAACGGAGTTGGTCGGAAGTGGCCTGCAGGGAAGGCTTTTCCGGAGCCACGGAACGGCCAATGTGGCTTGGGGTGAAAGCGAGGTACGTGCCGCGACCGGAAGAGCTCTTGGTTAGTTGATGACTCTAGTTCTGTTGCTGTGACTTTGGATGTGACACAGCTTAAGAAGAGGATCATAGCAAGAACAAGTGAGACATTCTTCATTGTTCTTACTTTTTGAAGCTTTGAGTTTGCGAAACGAGAAGAAAAGTTTTGATGGTTATTGAGTGGTAAGGCGTTAGGGTTTATATAATAAATAGAATATCCATCTACATGCGGTGTTATGAATTTCTAGTAATGATTATCGGACTACGAAAAATATTATTTATTTTGATAAATATATGGACTGGTATATATATTAAAAGTATCACTATCTTAAGAAATAGCAAATATTTTTATGTATCCATGGTACCTTATTTTCTTTAAATTAAGAGTGTTTTAGTATATTTAAATAAGCTTGTATAAGGATTTTGATAAATACAAGAAAGATTTTAATTATTCGCTAAGTAATTTTTTTGAATATTCTAATACTATGATAATCATGTGTTTGGTCTATATAACTCTAACTAAATTGGTAAGGATTTCGATAAATACAAGAAAGATTTTTATGACTTTGGGCCATCGTTAGCTTTCCCCAAAACGTCGAAGGGTATATCACTATCAATTTTTTCTATTTTGATTTAATTTTTTTTTCATGTGTTAACTTAATGTATTTTCTCAAATATAATTCACAGATCTTTACTCGCATCCATACAGTAACATCAATAAATAATATTTTCTCTATTGAACTTATTAAATTATATTTTCTTCAAATATAAATTGTTCTTCATTTCTTACGTTGGCTAAAAGAAACATTCAAATAAGCATAAACCAATCAACAGTTCACAAAAAAAAGAGAGCATAAACCATGATAACAGTGCACAACATTAATAAGTAAAAGCACTGATATTATTATCTTATATATTAAAACAAAAGTCACAATCTTAATTTATATGTGTTTTTTTTTTAAAATGGACCTAATGTACATATTTCTAAAAACTCATGTTACATTTAATCTTTAATTTTATCATTTAAATTTTAGATCTACCAATTTTTTTTATTGGGCTATCAATAATTAAACTTAAACAATAGATGATCCACTGGATTTATATATAGCATAAACTAAATAGATATAATTTAATATTGTAATATTATACCTTCATATGTTAATTATTTAAATATTTATCGATGTTAACTTTTAAAATTATAAAGATTTTTTTAAATAACAAAAATCATATTATCTAACAATGATTAATCTTTACTACCTTAAACCAATGAAAACAAAATTTTAATTATATAATCTATTCTATTATTTGCGAAGTAAATTTTTGCAATGAAGCTCTCACGTTGAAAGTTAGAGTGGTTAATATCGTTTATACCATTAATGAATAAAATATATAAATAAATTAAAAAATAAATACGAAATTTTAATTGATTTTGATTAGAAAATTGATTATTATTAAGAATAGTAAGAATTATCCAAAATCTGAAAATATAATTTAAAAAAGAGATAACTTCTGTATATATTGTATTGTTATCTGAAAAAGTCTTTAAGTAAAAAGTTAAAAATATAAATTCTATAACTAAATATTAATTAAATAAAATTATTAATTATATAATTAAAAATAGAATATTGACTTATCCAAAATCTAAAAATAATTTCAAAAGATAATTTCTATATATATATTGTATGTTATCTGAAAAAGTATTTTAGCAAAACGTTAAAAACATAAATTATGTAATTAAATATCAATCAAACAATTTTTTTTTTAATTATATAATTTAAAACTATTATTTGCAAAGTAAATAATACTTTTTACTTTTTAATATTATTGAATGTGTTAATTATTTTTAATACATAGTAGATAAAATTAAAAAACATACATTACGATATGGACGTTATATTATCATCAAAACAATTTTTACCATATGTACCTCATCCTCTAATAATTTATAAAGTAGCAACGAATCTATGAGTTCAGCAAATTCGCAATTACCTACTTCAGAATTTTAAGTATATAAACAGTCAACAGTAGTGTGTTGAATATTATATTTATATAATTTAAAAGCCTTTACAAATTTTTATTTTTAATCATACACCAAAATTTTTATGAAAGTACATATCCATTCAGGTTCTCAACCACTTCAAATATCACAAACGCCAAAAAAATTTAATCAAGTGCACAAAAACTATAATATATTTAAAACTACAATAAATACATTAGTTAATGAAAAAACCTTTTTAAAAAATATTATGGATGCATACATAAATATTAAGAGAAATGTATAAAAGAAAATAAAAGTAACAATAACTTGAAGAACAAAATGTATAAGACTGAGAATATTTATGATTTGTGGTCTAAGATATATTGAACTTATTGTCACAAAAAACTTAATAAAAAATACATACTTTGTTTTAAGAACATTAAAAATCACGTTAAAATTTTTAACATTTTAAGAAAAATTATGGATCAATAATATTAATATAAAATTTTATCCAAAAAACTCCGCACTAAATGCATAAACAAAAAAACAAACAAACCCTAAACCCTAAACCCTATAATCCTAAACATTATTCTAAACCAAACATTAAACCCAACCTAAACCAAACGCTAAACCATTCCTACTACCTAAACCCTAAATCCCACCTAACCCTAAACCTTACCTAAACCTAGACTTAACCTTATCTAACCCTAAACCCTACATAAACCTAACCCTCATCCCTAAACCCTAAACCTACTTAACCCGAAACATAAACCCTACCTAACCTTAAACCCTATTTAACCCTAAACCCTACCTAACCCTAAACCCTTCCTAACCCTAAAACCCTACCTAAAACCTAACCCTAAACCCTACCTAACCCTAAACCCTACTAACCCTAAACGCTACCTAACCCTAACCCTACTAACCCTACCTAACCTAAAACCTTCCTAATCCTAAACCTTTTCTAGCCCTAAACCCTACCTAACCCTAAACCCTACTAAGCCTAAACCCTACCTAACCCTAAACCCTACCTAATTCTAAACCCTACCTAACTCTAAATCCTACTAACCCTAAACCCTTTCTAACCCTAAACCATGCTAACCCTAAACCCTAACTAATTCTAAACTCTACCTAACGCTAACCCTACATAACCCTAAACCCTACTAACCCTAAACCCTACCTAACCTAAACCCTACCTAACCCTAAAACCTTTCTAACCCTAAACCCTTTCTAGCCCTAAACCCTACTAACCCTAAACCCTACTAACCCTAAACCGTACCTACTCTAAACCCTTTCTAACCCTAAACCCTACCTAACCCTATACCCTTTCTAACCCTAAACCTGACCTAACCCTAAACCCTGCCTAACCCTAAACCCTACCTAACCCTAAACCCTTTCTACCCTAAAACCTAACCCTAACCCTACATAACCCTAAACCCTACGTAACCCTAAACCCTAACGTTACCTAACCCTAAACCCTACCTAACCCTAAACCCTACCTAGCCCTAAACCCTACCTAACCCTAAAGCCTACTAACCTTAAACCCTACCTAACCCTAAACCCTACCTACCCTAAACCCTTTCTAACCCTAAACCCTTCCTAACCCTAAATACCCTGCCTAACCCTAAATACCCTACCTAACCCTAAACACTACCTAACCCTAAACCTTGCCTAAACCTAACCCTAAAACCCTATCTAAACCTAACCATAAATCCCATCTAACGCTAAAACTCTACCAACCCTAAACACTAAAAAATAATCTGAAAACTTAAAGTTAAAAAAAACTTAAACACTACCGCTATGTAATTTGTTGTTGTGATATTCAAATAACAAATTACATAGCATATTTTAAATCTTGCATCCATTATTTTAATTGCTAAAATATTTTGAAAGTTGTATCTTATGAATAAAAAAAGTAAATTATATTTTAATATCGTTAAATTTTGTTAAAATAGAATGAAAAACTATTATCATAAATAAATAAAGAATTTTGATGAAATTTGAAAATCTTCGAATCAATAACAATTAATTAGTAATATTTCAAAAACCTTTAAACTATTATAGCAGTAGAATCTCAAAAAAAAAATTAAAGTTCTCAAACATTTATTTGCCAATAACCATCCTTAAATCTTTGCTCATTCACAAAAAATAATATTCTTTACATAAATTGGAAACAAGTTTTGTTTTTTGACTAGAGACCAAAGTTTAAATTATACCACTAAAATATTTTAATATTTAATTGTTCAGAAATAACAAGTTAACTAGATTTTGACCCGCGCTTTTAAAGCGCGGGTTTATTTATTTATTTTTTTCAATTGAAAAATATTTAGTAAATGTCATATTTTTATATATTTGTGTTTTATTTTATAAAAGACTTCAACTTTTTATCTTTATTTATCGTATTTCATTTTAAATGACTATTTATGTTTAAAAATTAAACTTTATTTCTTTAATAAATTAAGTTGGTATAACTCTGATAAATTAATTTTATTATGTGGTTAATATTGTAATAAAAAAATTATATACTTTTAATAAAGATTTATACTTTTTAATGAAAAAATTCAATTTTTTTATGAATTCTTAAATTATATTAAGAAAAGAAAAAAAATAATAATTAAGAATAGTTGAAAAAAAATTATTTGAACTTGGACTCAATGGCCCAAAAGAAAAAAAATGTGAGAATTGGATGTGATTTCTTAATCAGCCCAAATGGCACAAGAGAGATCTGATGTGGGCTGGATCCGAAAAAAATGACCCAATATAATTTTGTTATTAATATTACTTGATTGCTTTTAATGAAACATGCAATGTTATTAAAGAAAATGGCAGACTAAGGTAAAAAGGACAATAGAATCCTGTTTTAATAGTATAGATGTTCTTAAAACAATAACCATCCTTAAATCTTTGCTCATTCAAAAAAATAATATTCTTTACATAAATTGGAAACAAGTTTTGTTTTTTGACTAGAGACCCAAATTTAAATTATACCACTAAAATATTTTAATATTTAATTGTTCAGAAATATATATATTTATATATTCGAGAGTAGACAATGCATAGATGATACTAAATTGATCGCAAGAATTCTTTTTGGAAAACACAATATAACTAGTATAGTATACAAAAAACTTTTCGAAATTTATGAAAATGTTTAAGCCCGCATCGCGGGCAATACACCTAGTTTATTTTAAAAATTAAACAAAAACTAAATGTTTAATTATTTATTGATAATATAAATCTGTGAAGCAAAAATTTTGATTTGTTAAAAACTTTCTAAATTTGTGAAATGATACAATATTTTTGAATATGACAATAAAACAATATCTTACTAATCTTTATATATATAGTTACGATTTTAATAATGAAATAATAATCTAAAAATATATATAGAAAAAGATATAAATACATGTGAAAGTTTGAAACAATCTATTCAATGAAAAAAATATACCATAAACTATTTTTATATAAAAATAAATGAAAACAAAAATTTGCGTGGTTGCGTGGGTCGAGATCTAGTACTTAGGTTAAGATTTGCGCTTTGTGCATAATAAATATTTTTATTACTTATTTTATGTTTTTCTGCATATTATGAAATAATAATAAAATAATTATATATTAAATAACTAAAAAATCAATTACTATTATGTAATAAATTGGCGTGCACATATAAATCAAACGACCGCTCTTGTTTAGACCGGTTCCTTTTGAATTCGGGTCTTTCAGATTTTAGACATTTGGACACAATAGATACTTGTAAATTTTTGGTTCTGGTTTGGATCGATTCTTCTTGAAGCCGGATCGGTTCGAGTCAATAATCAAAATACTCGTAAAATACCTGTAATTTTTTGGGACCGTATCGGGTCCAGATAAGGTTCGGTAGTTAATCTTAAAAGAACATGAAAAATCCAAACGCCATCAAATTTAGTCAATATTTGTCAATATATCTAAAATTTTACAGAATAACTTAAATTAAACTATTAATAATTAAAATAAAATATTTTTAAATTTTATATTTCAAAACTCCGTATTATTTAAAAATGTTACAAAATAATAACAAATATTGTTAACAAAAGATATTTCAACTAAATCATAAAATAGAACATAAGAAATCATAAGTTTGGATGTAAAGGTTTTTAAGTCGGTACAAATAGGTTTTTATTGAATCGGGTCTATTCGGGTCGGTTCTTATCGGGTTCGGGTTTATTTGGGTGGGTTTTTTTTTGTTCCGGTTATTTTGGGTAAAATAATTTTGGATCCAAAAAATATTTATAAATTTTATGTTCTTTTTCGAGCCGGATATTTTCGGGTTGGTTCCGGTTCGGTTTTTCGGGTCCACGTTAAAATGCTCAGGCCTACTCTGAAATCTTAATGCTGAGAGAGAGGTAAATTTAAATGTTTTTTTTTCCTCTATATAACAAATTTTTTTAAAAAAAAAATGTAAATTGTTCTTCAATTGAATTCTTTCGTTGGCTAAGAGACACATTCCAAAACGCATAATAAATTAATAAGTAAAATCACTAATACTGAGGGAATCGTTAAACATAATATAGAAAAGCATAATAAATGCAAGAAAAAACAGAAACCTACTAAAGAAATTATTACTTGTTATTTGTAAGTAATAAATACCCTAATTAAGCCGGCGAGGGAGCATAAGGAGTCGATCCAGCTTTGGTGGAGCAATGAAGCTTAACAGCCCAGTCAAAGAAAGGGTTATGGTAAGCTCCAAAGATAGTCTTATCACAGTCTCTATCCATGTTCAGTATCGAAGCGCAACATTCCGTTCCAATAAGGGGTTTTCGAGTGTAAAAAGCCTTAGCGATATCCGCCAAACATGTTTTTACCTCCTTGCAATCAGACAAGCATTTGGTGACTACCATTGGTAGATGGAACGGAATCGGGTGGAAGTAGGGGTTGTAGCCGGCAGGGAGTGGCGGAAAAGCCTTTCCGGCAGAGCGTGGGAACGCCCAATGTGGTTTAGGGTGGTAGTAAGGGTAGTAATGGTAATGCCACCATTCAAGCTTTTTCACTACGCAATGATGGGTTTGGTAACAAGTCGCTTGCTGTAACTTGTGATGTGACAAAACATGAGAAGAGAATCATAGCAACAAGAACTGCGAGATTCTTCATTTTATTTTGGATTCTCGAGAGTTTGTTTAAGGTTTGGATATGTGAAATGTGAATTAGGTTCGGATGGTTTTTGATATGAAAATGACGTATGGGGTTAATATAGGGGCTTTATTTAGGGTTATAAGATTACATTTCTGTGTGATGATAGTTACGAATGATGTATCTTGTTAGAATAATTCTCTGAAATACTCGATTCAGTTAACGTGATGTTACTCGTGTTTGTTGTCATTTTGTGATCCTTTTCGCTACAACTATAGTACTATGTTAGCAAGCCCTTTATCAAAAAAAAAAAAAAAAAAAAACTATAGTACTATGTTATTATTACTAGATCCTTTCGCCGCGCTACGCGCGGATAATATATTTAAATTTGGGGGAGATTACATGTTTACCACTTTCATGGTACCATTTTTTATTTTTACCATCATTAAAAAGACATTTTCAAAAATATCTTCTTCATTAAGTAGCAAAAGACTCTTATGCCCTTATTATTTATATATATAATAAATCATTATTTAAATAAATAAAAGTTAAAAATAAAAACTAAAAAAACATTAAAAAAATAAATAAAAAATAAAAAAGTAAAAAAAAAAATTATTTACTTTTTTTTATGTTTTCGAATTATATTTTTTCAAATTCGAACTTTTTTATAAAAATATTTTTTTTATTTTTTTTCAAATTTCTTTTTGAAAAACGAAAATTATGTTTGAAACTATTTTTAAAAAATATTTATATATTTTAAGTATTTATTTATATATTTGTTAGAATCCTCAATTTCACATTTCAAAAACCCTACTCAACCCCTCAACTCTAAACCATAAGTCTAGATTAGTTAACCCTAATGGTATAATTGTCTTTTACTCTTCATTAAAAGTGAGGGTAAAAGTGATTAGTGTAAACATGAAAAGTGGTACTATGAATGTGCTATTTGTGGCAATTTCCCTTAAATTTGTTACATTTATCTTTTTTATTTGTATGTGAATTTTTGTATACTAAATTATTTAGAATTAATTTTTAAATTTGATTTTTTTAATATATTTTTAGTTTGAAGTAAGTATTTCTATTATATGTAACATAATTAACTAATAAAATATGAAGAATCAAGTCCAGGATTTTAGAGTTATGTAAAAAAAGTATAATTATATATAGAGCATAAATTATCTTAGTTCAAAGATCGAAATCTCATCTCGAATAAATTCACGAAAGAAAGAGTACTCCAATAACCTAATTAAAATATAAAACCCACTTTAAAAAAAAATGAACTTAATAATATTTTTTAACGTATAATAGTTGAAAACTGACAATTGAATATCGATCTAGAATATTATTTTAATATATCTAATGGTAAATATTAATTGTAATAAACAAATTTTGAATTTTGTAATATTACATGAATTAGAAGTCTTTAAAATCTAAAATCTATTTTATTAACATAATATTTTTTTATTCATTTATTATTTTGACGTTACAAAATATTGCTTTAGTTTTATTTGTATATTAATTTTTTTAATAATTTAGTTTGTTTTTAAGTAATTTTAAATTTATCAAGAATATAATATATTTAAAATTATTTATTTAAATATATTTAAATATGATGTCTCATTTTTATGTGTGTTTGCGTTGAGCATATTAAATTTGTAGTTTGTATATTTAATAACACATTGTTGCGTGCCGTTCTATGGTTTTAATAAATGTGTTGTCATTTCATTTTTATTACTACTAACATGATTTTTTAGTGATCAATGATAATGTATTTTTAACGTTATGGATTATAGTTTATCGTATATTTTCTAACTCTTCATGCTGGCACTTTTAGAATCATTTTAATTAGATAATATGTTTAAAGATGTAAATAAAACTGTGTATGTTGTAAATTTAGACTTTTTAGTGTAACTGAGCACTATCAATTATGAAAATTATATTATGATTTTATTTTACTAAATCTTTCTTTCTGTGTATATTTTTCGTTTTATTTTATATTTTTACAATTTTATTGCTTTATTCTTTAATTGCAGCGAATTGCTATTTTCAATTTTTGTTTCATATACCTTAAAAGTTTTCGGTTGATTTTTGTTTGTTTTCTTACTCCAATTATAACGTTCAGTTCGACCTTTTTTTTTTGGGATCAAACTACTAATATCATCAGATAGAAAATGTTAAACTCTAAGAATGGAGTGAGTATTTGTGCTAGAGAAAACTGATTTAGCCACTAATATAGCGAGATATTATAATATTAGAAGGTATGAAAAATCTTCTCTGTTTCCTACGCTGGACATAATTAAGTTGTTGTCAATTGATTCTATATTTGTGATAAATGGAAATACGATTTTATGTCTTCATTACATCATCCTTAATTGGTTTACGGTTCGACCATTTCTAATATACTGAGAGTAACATAATGTTAGATGTTGATTATCTTCTTCCAATTAGGAATGCACAGAATGAGAAAAATTTAAGGTGAGACCACTTTACAATTTTGTCCTCATATCTATATAAAGTTAGTTTATAGATTACTCTATTTGTTTCAAAATGTAATCAGTTTTAATTAAAATCTGTAATATTTAAAAGTTATTACTTTAGAAAGCTGTCATTTAATATATAAATTTAATCAATTACACAGTAATTTACATAATTTAATTGGCAAGACAATATCCAATAAATATAAAGTTACATTGAAATATAAAAACAATTTATATAGTGAAACAAAAAATACTTTTAAACCATTATATTATAAATCAAAGGGAATTCAAATTATATTAAAACATTAGAATAGTAAGAATTAGGAAAGCTGAAATCTCAACGTTGATCATTTACCTCGGCCATGCCTTAGACCATTTCTAATGTAATCCTCTATTTTTTTTCTAAAATAGAGTAATTTCATAATAAAGATGGATTTGTCTCTCATGTATTTTTTTATTTTCTCTTATGAAAAATAATATTATATGCTCAAAACTTTTTAACTATATGCTTAAAAGCGCGGAATTATGTTTTTTAAGTTTTGGTTTGGTTCTAGTTCGATTATGGTTTTTGATTTCAGTTCAAAAATATAGGAACCATTCAAATAATTTTATGAGAAACCTAATAAAATTTTGAGTTCAATTTGAATGCGTGAATCTGAACAGTGTATGGAATTTTCGATTTTGATTTTGGATTAGGTTGCTATATTTTCAATAGTTTGAAAAAGTATTTACACACTTATATGGGCGATATTTGGTTTCGTATTTTCTTGGTGTTTTGTCGGCCTCAGAAAAGGGGTTAGTAGAATTTGTATGATAGCGTTATTATCTTGCCTAGACAAATAAGTTATCTTTTTTTTTTGAGCAACGCCCAGACAAATAACTGGTATAAGATCAAGATTTATAAAAATAGAGTTAGTTCTAAAGATATAGTTTTTGACTCCTGATAAAAAATATTACAAAACCGAATTGTGTTAGAAATCAATGATAACACAAGTAAACACTACAAAACATAAGAACCGAAGCAAGTGTAGTTAATGAGGTGTTGGTTTGGAAAAGAAACATACGCGGTGGTTTCTTGACCAGCACCTTGAGACCCTGGTGCTCTAGAATATTCTGGCTGGCTTACCAGCAAGTTGTTGAGTCCTTCAGAGACCACCAGTTGCACCTAAGAATGCCTTGAACTGAGCAGCCATCATACTGAACCTTGTTGGGAAGCCAAAGACAAACGCATCAGCCTCGGCAAGGTCGTTGGAGGTGATAAGAGGAGCATCACTGTTTGGTGGTGCACTCATCTTACAGAGCAGATCTTCTTGGAGCGTCCCTGGTACCTGTCAAGAACAAACTCTTAGCTCGATGCTTCAGTATGAGTGTCTTCTTGTTTCTCTGAGAGGATGCAAGTTAAATTTAAGGTAGCTGAAAACATGCATCTGAGATGATAAGTGTTATGTCACTCAAAAGATTATCACATAGCCTAAAATGGTGGCAGATAAAGACATTCACAAGTAAATAAAAATATAGAGATATATTTCCTCTTTCATTCAGACATAAGAACTTATTTCTAACTTCAATTCCTATTCTGTTTCAATGATTTCATTATCAGTTTATGTGTCTCATTGTAGCCTAGAATTGTCAGATATTCTCCATAGAAACGCCAGTAAGAGATTACTGACTGACCTGCCATAGTTTGGCAACGACACCATATCAACAGAAGCAGCACCTTTCCTAATCTCTTGTGCTAGTTTCTCCACATGTCTGTACATTTAGTAGTACCTTTTACACTCCACCACACTTGTTAACGATGGATGAATGTATCTCCAGTTCAAATCCAAACTCAATCACATTTCTCCACACGTCTGTACATTGAGTAGTACCTGTTACATATATTCAATAATGTAGGCATTACTTGTACACTCTACAGCCATTTACCCAATCAAAATTTTAAAGAATCTAATTGTCTTCCTTGTTAGATATTGAACGCTGGATAAATTCTAGGCTTTGAACCTACAAAACCAAAACCAAATCAGAAGACATCAGGGCTGTCTCCACAAATTTAAGAAATATAAAAGAAAAAACGTAAAGTGTTAATGGACTCCCGAACTCATGATGGTTGTTGAAAAGGAGATTATCATGCTATTTCTCAGAGTTTCATCTCGAGGCACAAAGACTCTTCCACTTTCTCAGCCATTGTAGAAGCTCTAAGCTGTTGCAACTGCCTCTGCTGAATCCTGCAATAGATCACTAAAAATCCTAAGTCAACTTCCGTTGAAAAATGGAAGGCAAACAATATCCTAGCTAATATAAAATGGAAGTCAAACACATTGAAAAACAACCTTGATTCTGGATCCCACAAAAAAAAAGATCTGAAAAAAATAAAGACACAAACATGGCTAAAACCACAGCAAGAGATATCTACTTGTGTAGTTGCACCGACATGAAACCAACACCACTTAAACGGCTCCCTAGTAGAAATCAAAGGACACCTGAGTTCTTTTCTTGCAGCAGAAGGCTTCTGATTACTCCCAACAGAAAAATCAGGCTTCACGGTGAATGAGTGCTTCTGACCATTCCTGAAAGGTTGGAAGAAAACTTAAGTGGACATCACAAACACATTAGATTAAGTAGATACTAAGATTAACGTTCAATACTTTCAAAGTTAGATGTTATACTATATGGAATCGAGATCCTTCTTTCTTCCTTAGACACATCTGAGAACCTCTCCATACCAAAGCCACACCAGTGTTTGCGTTTGACTCTCCATTACCATCGTCTTCCTCCAAAGCGTGTGATGGTTCCAACTCTCTGGCTGTGTCACGTGATGTTTCTCCGGCAGAGCATGAAGTTTGATGTCGTTGTCCAGCGCATGGAGATGTCTGCCGATTTGGCTCTGGCTTGACAAAACCCACACTAATTTAAAGTAAACAAAAATTAGTATTTCAAAACTTAAAAACAAAAACACAAAATATGGAAGTACCTGCATTTTTCTTGACGTTAGGCGTCTCCCAGAAACTGAGACAGGCTGTCTGATGCTCCCAGAAGCTGAGGAGGCGAGCAACAATGAATTGAGAATTCCAGGCAAGTCAAAGAGCCTCAAAAGTTGAGTCGCAGACGGCTTGAGCAACGGAAGCAGGTAGAGGAAGGACTCCTTCTGTGATGAACTATATATTGGTGAGAACTTCGAAACCCAACCATTATTGATAGGCTGAGTAAAGACGGGAGGATGTATAGATAGAGAAAGATGAACAGTTTATGAATTTAATTTGGGAAATATAAAGGATACGTTTGTAGTTGTGAAGTGAATAGTTTGATGAAGAAACCCTAAATCTAAAGGGACATCACCTCCAATGCCCACCCTCCTTATCGGTCAATCTTTGAAGGACATGAAACAAAAAGGAAAAAATATAAAATGGCAAATTGCTGGAATTTACAGTTAACCCTAAGGAAGGTAAACTATTTACGGGTTTTACCAAGTTTAACCGGAGAGAAAACCGAATCGAATTGAAATACGAACCAAAGATCATAAATTAGACTTAACCGTTCCCAATCCAACTTAAACCCTCCGATCCAATCTCGATTTTAACCATCTCGAACCCGAATCCAAATAACCACTCAATTTCGATTTAAACCAAGTCTCCCCTTTATTTCCATTTCCCCTCTCTCTCGGGATCCCCTCTCTCTCAACGGTTTCCCCCAAATTCGAAAACGTAACCCTAGAACATCCCACTCCCCTTCGATTCCTTCGATTTCCCTTCGATTATTCACCGAAAACGTGTGAATCATGGTTGAAACTAGGCTGGGTAAGAGAAAGGATAGGCCTCCTCCAACGGCTCCTCCTCCGCAAAAGAGCGGGACCTCGAAGAACTCGAAGAAGAACAAACCGAAGAAGAGTTCCAAGAAGAGAAAAACGACGGATGAGGAATCACCGGCGGTTGATTTTGTTGGAACCGTGGGAGTTGCGGAGGAGAATGAAGTAGAAGAACCGGCTAAGGATGTAGAAGATCGGGAGAAAGAGAAAGAAGAATCGGAGAAGGAGAAAGAAAGGGAAGAAGAAAATGGAGACGAAGATGAAGAGGAAGAAGAAAATAGCGATGAATCTCAAGAAGAGAAAGACGAAAATGGAGACAAAGATGAAGAGGAAGAAGGAAATAGCGATGAATCTCAAGAAGAGAAAGACGAAAATGGAGACAAAGATGAAGAGGAAGAAGGAAATAGCGATGAAGAAGTAGAGAACAAAGATGAAGAAAAAATCCAAGAGGAGGAAGACACCGGAGAAGAAGAGAACGGGACTCCCGAAGAGAACAGAGGTCAAAATGAAAATGAAAATCAAGAACAAGGAGAACCCCCATTGGAAGCGGAATTAGGAAATGTTGATGGTGATGGTGAAGGGGTTCTCGGGCAAGGAGAAGAGGTAATAAGTGTGGAACTTGAATAGGGTTTAACTAGATATACTAGGAAAGGCTCGGATAACTTAGGAGAACTATGTTTTAGTACTTGCATAACTGATGTAGAACACAATGTTACTTGCAGGAATTAGAGGCAACCGAGGCAATCAAACCGTTGAGGATGTACTTCTATGAGTCGGAGTACAAGAAACAAATAAAGCTAGCGACCAAATGTTTCGTCAAAGACGTTATGGTTACATTTGACAATCTGGAACCGCCGATGAGTGATACTGAGAGGAAGTGGTTTGAGAAGCATCCACAATTCTGTCACGTGTTCCACCTGGAGAAAGACTCAAACCACATGGTCCAAGGAATGTGGATGTTGCTATTGCGGACAGTGGATAGCTCGAAGAGGAAGGAAGTGTGGTTCATTGTGAATGGTGTTCCCATCCGCTATGGCCTGAGAGAACACGCTTTGATCTCAGGTCTTAGCTGCCGCAACTATCCACTTGGGTATAAGGAGTTTGGTGATAGAAAGTTCGTGAAGCGCCATTTCAAGAAGGGAGAATCAATAAGGCTTGAGGATGTCAAAGCGAAGCTGTTGGCTATGGGAGAACACAGAGACCGGCTGAAGATGATGGTTTTGTTCTTTTTAGGAAGTGTTATCTGTGCGCAAACGAAAGTAGGAAAAGGCGCCAGAGATGTTTTGGAATTCTTCCAAAGAGCTGTGGACGATCTCGAGTTCTGCGAAAACTTTCCATGGGGGAGGTACTCGTTTGATTACATGGTTAAGGAGATATCGCACACCATAGATCATTTTGGAGGCCGGGTTAGAGAGAAGACTTTATGGCCACTTCCAGGTTTCTGTCTGCCACTGGAGGTAAGCAATTGAAGATAATCACCTTATCATTTGTTAATTTTATTGTGTTAAGTGTTTGTACATGATTGGTATGTAGTTGCTTGCTTTTGAGGCAATTCCCAAGTTGGGATTGAAGTTCAGAAAAGAGGTTGAAGACGTCGATGTAGACTGTCCTAGGATGTGCAGATCAGTCTTTAAATCAGCAGGGATGAAAGGGTTTTCACTTTCAAAATTGAATCGGGAACTGGACAAACTGGACAAAATAACGGTATGTTTCTTCCCCTACAAACTTTGAAAATGTTGTAGCATTATACTAACATAAGATTATTTTTTGGTTTTAATTTTTTGGTATCAGTCACGGGATATCCACAGCATCCTTCCTACCAAGACAGAAGAAGAAGTAGCTCTTTTGGAAGAGATGACTGAAGAGGAGGACGACGTTGATGTCGATGATATTTCTGTTGACAGTTGGATAAAGCGTCTTGCGGAAGGACATTCAGTCTTTTTTGAAGAGATGTATGATGTAGACGTTGCTGCGCGTGATCCAAATGCACAAGAGGCTGTCGACGAAGATCAGGATGACGAAGAAGGTGGAGAGGAAGGAGGCGCAAGCCAGAAGAAGATGATGGAGGAGTTGATCAAACAAGTGAAAATGTTTGGCACTCAGCTAAAGAGAGTTAAGAAGACAATGGACAAGTTTGAGGAAAGGATGGTGGTTCCGTTTGAGGCGTTTATGAAGAAAGCTATGGATGAAGGGCAAGGAAGCAGGGAGTGAAGAACTCGGTTATGTATTTTGTAAACTCGGTTATGTATTTTGTGGGAAGTTGGACCCATTATTTTGTTGTTGTGTGGATGTTGGAAACCTATTGACTTATTAGGTATGTTGGATGGAACTTGTTCTTGTTATCATGGATGTTGCAATCTTGTTATCATGGAAGTTCTTATGATTATTTTTTGAATGTGCCTCTTAAGGAAAACTAAGAAAAGTAGGATAACTTAATGAAAACTAGGACAACTAGGAGAACTTGTAGAACTTAATGAAAACTAGGAAAACTAGAAATACTAGGAAAACTAATTCTTCAACACCACACTTAAACTAAGCATACAATTCTTCAAACTTCCTAACAATGTCATCTTCTTCATTTTCGTCATTCCCGCCCCCGCCCTTCCCTGTCTTCTTCTTCTCCAAGTGACTTTTCATTTCAGAAATGGTCTTCTGTAATTGCTCAATCACTTTATCCTTCTCCTGGATTTCATCACGGGCTTGAAGCAATGCTCTCCTTTGCCATTCTGTACCAACCTCTTCATCGAACCAAGAGAAGTAATTGCATTCATTTCCAAGCTGCAATAAGGTCAAAATTCAAACCCAATTCAAATTCAGATTCCATTATATCCAGATTCCATCATATATTCATACCTTAAAACGCGGACAGCCATAAAAGTGTCGACCAGGATTTTTCTCAGTCCAAGCTTGCCTTATTTTCGCCGGCAAGCCACAGTGACACAACCTCAGACAAGAAAATCGGCGGCGGCTCCTTTGCGATAAAGACGAACCCGAACCCGAACCCACTTCCATCTTCACTTTTTCCATCTCACTTGCTCGGCGAGGGGGGAAGAGAATTCGATTCTCAAAATAGAGAAGAGAGACGAGAGAGGGAGAGAGACACGGGAGAGAGGGGGGGAAGAGGAAATGGGGGGAGAAATAGAGAGAAAGAGAGAGGGAGAGATGAAAAAGGGATAAAAAGTCAAACTGAAAGTACTTGAAAGGCTTTGGGAGGGGAGTAAATTTGTGTGGTTGAGATAATTGCCCAAAAAAAATTTGTTCATAGTTATACCCAAGATACTAGTATTCCCAACTTTGGTCATAGTTATATTTTTGTCGGTTTCTAATTTATTTAGTGTTACTAATCTATTAAAATTGGTTATCTAGTTTTACCTTCAATATTACTAGTTTAAATTGTTATATATATAGTTCCGTGCAATTATATTTAGCGAATAGATATAACTCGAAAGTTTCGTTTGTAAGATGTCTTTGGCCAACAAAGTGTTATTGGAATTACAAGGTCTCGTAAGGGATACATGAGAGTTTTTTTCCTAAATTTCAGAAATTGATAACCGAGTTTTATTATAAATATATGTTAGAGTTGCGAAAACAAATATAAAACAATGATATTCAGGTTTTGATAGAGAAAAAACTATGAGATTCGAGTTTTGATATAGATAATACTAATGTCATTACAAAACAAAGTAGATTTCAAGTTTACGCAGTTTTCCAAGTCATACAACACGATACAACACGAAATGAAACAAAGTTCAAGAGCCACAAAATCAAGTACCCAAATGCATTACTCGAAATATGCATTACTCCAAATTCATCCAAATTTAAACTCTTTTCCTTCCTTGCCGCTTGATGCGATATGGAGGTATGATCTTCACCTCCTTGATCTGATCTGGTACATTCCAAGAAGCCATGTCGGGCACAACATTAAGTGTTCTGGAATACGCCAAATGCCACATTTCCGTCCAGTAGTATTTTGAGCACAACTCATGGATATCAAGGCGCCTGCCATCAACATTCCTAGCGAAATAGATATAAGCTGCCAGTCCATGCAGACAAGGGAACTTTTCATAGTCCCACACCTTGCAAGTACAAGTTTTTCCAACCAAGGTCGCCCAAAACACCTTTCCTGCAGTGTCAGTGATCTCGTACTTAAGCTCGTAACTATCAAGTTCCCGCACAGGTAACTTATGTGCAACAGCCCATAGATCGTGCAAGTAGTTCTCAACCCGAGGCACCAGTCTTGTATTCATTGATCTAGAAACAACATCCTTCCGTTGAGTGAACCAATCAGAGAATTTCCTAATGATACAATCCAGCATTGGTATTAAGGCCCACCTTGTTGCCTCTTTAAACACGTTCTTCATTGATCCCAGAGTGTTGCTTGTATCCAAGTTGTACCTATCACGTGGGAAAAAAACCCTTGCCCATTTGTCCTTTTCAATACCACATTCCTCCACATACTTGTACGCAGCTGGACATCTTATCTTAAATGAGTCGTAAGCAGAATTGAAGTCATCAACCGTGTAATATCTGCCCAACTCCATAAGTTTTTGCCCGACTATATTCTTGTTGACGTTACAAGCATGTAATTTCACCTTTTCCTTCAAATGCCATAAACAATGACCATGGTGAGCCTGTGGAAATACGTTTCCTATGGCGAAAATCAAGCTCTGATGAAGAGTACTAATGAAAACCAGTTCAGAAGAGTCTGGTATAACACTTTTAAGCATCTCGAAAAACCAAGTCCAACTAGCAAGATTCTCACCATCTACTACTGCAAACGCAAGTGGATAACTCTGACCATTAGGATCCTGAGCTTTCGCGAAAACTAAAACACCACCGTTCTTCAGACGTATCCCCTCCACAGCTATCACCTTCCTCATAACTGCAAACCCTTCAATGCAAGCTCCCAAAGCTATGAAAAGGTACTCAAATTTACTTCTATCATCCAATTTCAAACAGGTTTTTGTCCCCGGATTCACTTGCTCTAACATGTACAAATAGCTATACAACATCTTGTAGCTCTCTTTCGGACTACCAGGTATATCTCTGACGTGATTGCTCATTGTGTCCTGCCAAAAGGAACCAAACAAAAGAAACTCACTACAATTTCCCCTACTATTATCCTGCTACAGTTTTACCAGTTATTCGAATTTTTCCTGTTTTCCTAATTCTACCAGTTGTACCCAGTTATTCAGTTTTACTACAATTTATCAAGAACAATTGAATAATCTAGGGTTTATCCCTATCCCTCAACTCCAATTCACCTACCGAAATTCATTATACCGAAATTTACCCCGAAACTAAACAAAACTTGTCACAATTACAAATCTATTAAAACCCCCAAAACCTACTTCCGAAATAATGCTCGAACAGAGCATAACTTACCGGCAGCGTTCGAGAAGCTGAGAGAGAGAGGAGTGGAGGAGGAGTGGAGGAGGAGTGGAGGAGGGGGAGAGTGGAGGAGGAGCTGCAGGAGGAGCTGTAGGTTGGGTGGTCTGGGGGGAGGGGAGCTCGGGGAGAATCGGGATTCACTTTTTTCTTTTTTTTAGACCAAACCAACAAACATAAGAACCACTTTTAATTTTTTTTACAGACCAATCCAATTCAGATCCGACCAAACCCGAGTTATGTTGGATGCCGATTTTGGTTTGGGACATTCTTGGTTCCAATTAAAATATGTCCTTTTGGTCTTTTCACATATTCATTAATGCTTGATGGGTATAGTATATTTTATGGTGCATAGGAGATTGATTGAGGAGGAGATTGGGCATTGGAGGTGATGTCCCAAATCTAAACTGTCGAGGAAGATGAGGAGATAAAGAGGATTTTTTTTTGTCACGATTCGGTCCCAGTAAAGTGGACATAAGCACATATGCTTAATGGGCCACGGAGCATCGTCAATAAGGCCACAGAAGAAAAATAATTAAGCCTAGGAACGATTAACTCACAGATTTTTTCGGCGGGTCCCACCAACTGCCTACATGGACAGTAAACAGTTCTCCATTGGACGATTTTTTATGTTGACGTGGACATGCTATCTGATGCTCTTATTCAGCTTTTAGTATTGTATTGATTTCACGGGCCTTTTTTATTGAACTGATCACATGGAATTAGTCTGAGTTAAGAGGGTATCAAGCTGAAGGGCTTTTTTTATTCGTTAGCACTTAGCACAATTGAGTTTAGGGGAGTGTGCTTAAACGGCTAAAAATATTGAATACAAATCTGCCCATAGTAAAGAGGTCGTCTACATAGGTACAAAAATGTGTGGCCCGCATGCATGTAGAAAGATCGGCAACTATAACATAAACTAAATGCTATTAACCAAACCGGGGACCTGTTTAGGATTTGGTTGAAACTTTACTTTGTTGGGCTGAACAAAATGCAACCTTGTTGAAAATTTAATCTGAGTTATGGTCTATCAGCCTGACTAGGCGACTAGCGACTATCCATAAACCAGGATTATCAGAACATGTATAAATATATATATAATGTATATTATAATGTGTAGAATGACATTAATTATAAGCAACTAAATCCTTTAAATGGAGATAATGAAGTTATCAAATTAATTTCAAACTAGTCGATTTGAGTTATTAAAAATCAGCTATGCAAAGATCATATGGTACACAATCGTATTCTGAAAACATATTAAGACATGAACATATAATTCTTGACATAAATTTGTAATAGGAAAATGAAAAAGTTAAGAAACTGGAAACAAAGATCAGAGTCCCATGGGTAAGGGGAACAGTCGCATCTGTAAGTCAAAGGATCTTCCAAATCAGACGAAAGATTCCGCAGAACAATCAACCAAATCGAAAGTACGAAGGAAACGAGGGACAGGTCCCACACGCAACTTACGTAAGTGGAAACCTTCTAGTTTTGTATCTTACCATTAATTTCGCATTACTATTACTGGTTAATATTATATGTATATGAGCAGTAGGGGGCTAAGACAATTGCTCTCTTTCCCCCTATCTCTTTGTCATTTGTATGAATGTGCTTTCGAAACTCTTGGATGAGGCAGCAGCTAAAGGTCGGACAGGTTTTCACCCGAAATGTAAAAATATTGCTCTCACACATCTGTGCTTTGCGGATGACTTGTTGGTGTTTGCTGATGGGTCTCAGCGATCTGTAGAAAGTATTTTGCAAGTTTTTGAAGCTTTTGATAAAATGTCAGGGTTGAAGATAAGTCTGGAAAAGTCTACTCTGTTTCTGGCTGGGGTTGGTGAGCAGAAAAAAGAGGAGATTTTGGGTCATTTTCCTTTTGCTTCAGGTAAATTACCAGTTCGATACTTAGGTCTTCCTTTATTGACTAAGTGTATGACGGTAGGAGATTTTCTTCCGCTGATTGAGAAGATTAGAAAGCGGATAGGATCCTGGACAGGACGTTTTCTTTCGTATGCCGGGAGACTCCAGTTAATAAATTCAGTGATTATGAGCCTTGTAAACTTCTGGATGGCAGCTTTTCAATTACCAAGTGGCTGTATCCGAGAGATTGAAAGAATCTGCTCTGCTTTTCTCTGGTCGGGTACTGATTTGAAGAGCAAAAGAGTGAAGGTTAGTTGGAAAGAAGTTTGTAGAACTAAACAGGAAGGTGGTTTAGGCATCCGATCATTGAAAGAAATGTCTGTGGTTAATATTTTGAAGCTTATTTGGAGGATTCTATCTGCAGAATCTCTTTGGGTCAGATGGGTTCAGATTTATCTTATAAGGAAAGGTTCTCTCTGGTCGATTAAAAGTACCACTCAGATGGGTTCTTGGATGTGGAAGAAGATCTTAAAACATCGAGACAGAGCAAAGCTTTTCTATATGGTTGATGTTCGGAATGGATTGAAAGCCTCTTTCTGGTACGAGAAATGGTCTCCTATGGGTCGTTTGATTGAGATTTTGGGGGAGGGTAGATACATTGAGATGGGAATTAAGGAAGATGCAAAAGTTGCTGAGTGTACAAATCACAGGAAGAAGAATCACCGGTTCTCTATGTTAAATAGAGTTGAATTGGAAATCGAGAAGATCAAGGAGAAACTATATCTTGAAGAGAAGGATATATCGTTTTGGAGGAATGAGAAGGATATTTATAAGAAAGAGTTTAAAACCAGTGAGACTTGGCAAGTAGTACGTGAGAAGCACCAACATTGTGACTGGTATAAGGCGATATGGTTTAAATACTATACCCCTAAATATTCTTTCATTCTCTGGGTAGCAATGCGAGACAGACTTTCCACAGGGAGTAGGATGGCTCAATGGGATATAGGTGTAAACACTTCCTGCAGCTTTTATCAAGACCCGCTGGAGTCCATTGAGCATTTGTTCTTTCAGTGCTCTTTTACTAGTCTTATTTGGGAAAATTTGGCAAGAGGAGTGCTAAAGGATAGCTTCACTGCGAGATGGTCTGAAATTAAAAGGATTGTAGTGGATGAGAATCAGGGGAGGCTATTTCTCTTTACCATTCGCTATCTTTTCCAAACTTCAGTGCATTATATTTGGAGGGAGAGAAATAGGAGGAGACATGGGGAACAAGGATCTTCTCACTGTCTTCTTACTAAGCTCATTGAAAAAACTGTAAGGAATAAGCTTTATATCATTCAAGGGAGGGATAAGAAGTATGAAGGAGGATTGCAGTTTTGGTTTGGAACAAGATAAGCTTGGCTGTCCTAGTAGGAGTGAGAGCTAGGTGCCCAGTAGGAGTGAGAGCTGGGTAAGTTTTTCAAGGAGGAGGAATGTCCTAGTAGGAGTGAGAGCTAGGTGCCTAGTAGGAGTGAGGGCTAGGTATTGAAGAAGTTCTTTTGAGTGATGGAAGAGTAGTTGATTGGAGTAGTAGTATGAGTTTTTTTTTTTTTTTTTTGATTTTCTAGTATAGTTTTTATAAGAAAGGACTCACTTAGTATTGTAAAAAGGTTTTTTTTTTTGAATTCAATTTAACATTCAATTCAAAAAAAAAAAAAAAAAAATATTATATGTATATAAACCTTATCATTTCAAACTTGTGACTTGTGAGATAACAACTGGAGGTAATAATACTATTATGTTGCGTTGCGCCTTTCCTTCCATACTCCCAGAGTCAGGTTATATATTACTCATATTACGTGGTATGATTCAAATTTTTAAAATCTTTGTTAGATCTAGTTTATGAAGTTATCATTATGCCAAGATATCTAGTATTGTTGCTGCAATTATGGATTCAAACCTTTGTTAAATCTTTGCTGCAGTTATAATACATAGCTTTCCGTCTAAATACTTCATTATGTTATGTAAGAGTTTACATAGTCATAATGTAATATTGATGATAACCATCCATACGGGAATATAAAGATTACAGTTGGATAGTTAACTTCTAAACACAGAAAAGGTTGCATAACCTGTAAGTCTGTAACTTTCGTTGACAAATATTTGGTCGCATGGTATAAGTTAGAAACTTCGTTTCGGTCGTTTACAACTTATAACTTCCATTAAAAAAATTGTAGAGTCAAGTGTGATACGAAGAAACAAAGAATGTGATGGCCATAGACTAGTGAAAACACGGAAATATATTTTGAATAAATAATAAAATGGAAAGACGCGCATTCAACCATATAATGTCAACCTGTATACGCACAACTGTCTATCTCCACCACATTATAAAAATACTTTTCTAACAGTATTCTTCCACGAACATTCTCTTGTATATATAACACTCATGCCTTCTTGGATCTTCTCCTAACACACTTCCTTTCCATTTGTTTACAACTAAGTTCTCCTTTTCTCTCAAATAATAAACTTCCACCTTCCTTCACGTTATGGGAAACTACGTTTCTTCCGCTCTAAGCAAAACGTCGTCTTCCCCGGCGGCGAGAGTGATTCTCCCTGACGGTGAGGTCCGTCGTATCCACGAGCCGACCAAAGCCGCAGAGCTAATGATGGAGATTCCAAGCTTCTTCCTCGTAGACGCCAAGTCGTTAAAAATCGGCCGGAAGTTTAACCCGTTAGCCGCCGATGATGATCTTCAAATAAAAAGCTGCCACGTGTACATCGCTTTCCCTATGACGCGTGCCACGTCAGCAGCTAACGCTTCGGATATGGCAAGATTATTCGCAGCAGCCAAGAAACAACAACGCAGCCGAGTCGGACCTAAATCTTCTGGTGTTGGAACAGCCGTGAAAAGCTGTCACAATGGAAGGGTATCGCCGGACGGAGGAGAAGATGACGTCAAGATGATATCACTATCAGCGGGATCAAAGCTGAACTTGGAAGACATAGAAGAGTTTTCGGCGGCGGAGTTTATGCATAGGATCTCGGTTTCGAAATCTAAGAAGCCGAAGTTAGAAACTATAGTTGAAGAATCTTTCTCTTAACGCATGCAAAATCAAACATAAATGGAAATTTGATTTTTCTTCAAATTTTATTATTTTTTTGTTTCATTATCCTCTATGCGCAAGTGGTTTCTCTTTTGTGGTATTGATGAACAGAAAGAGACATTGGTTGAGAATGAACATGTGATCGCTTCATTTTTTGTCCATTAATGTGAATTATGATTTTAGCTTCTCAAATTGGTAAACTCACGTATTTACTTCTTCAATTTTATTATCTCCTATATTTTTGCTATCTAGTGCAAATCCCCTATATAATATACACCATTTGAACTTCCACTTGCGCCTGAGAATGTTTTCGATAACAAATGTTCTGATATACATGTGAACGTTGATGATATCTTAAAAACGATCTTCAGGGAAATTATTGAGTAATATTTTAAAGAATTAAAAAGTATAAACTGTTTCTATTGATAAACATAGATAATATACGAATCTGTGATTTGATATATTCATTAGTAGTCATTTTCACGTAGAGATGTGAAATCACTATTCAGTCGTGTTGGTCATGTCGGTTAATATTTTTTTGGTTGCAATATAAATTAAGTGCGTTAACATGATGCAAAAAAAAAAAAAAATTCATATTCGATAAAAAGCTTCGAATTCTCATAAAATTAAGGAAATAGTATTTCTATTTGTAAAAATATTAAACTAAAGTAGTAAAGTGCTAGTTAGTGAAATAACTATAGTCATTTATCTAGTTTAATATTGCAAAAACATATATAGGTTTCGAATGTTACGAACCGTCCTATCCCGCACCACAGTTAACCATAACAAAAATCTCTATGTATATGATATATCTATACTTTTATAACTGTTAAAATCACACCGCAATTAAAACGTTTGTCCTGCACCGTTCAAACCGCAGTTACCATTCGGAGCCATAGTCACATATCTTAATAAAAATAAAATATGTAGCCATTTATCTAATTGGATAAAAAGCCCAAAACTTATTTTTTTAACAACCTCCAAAACTTAAGATTATTTAGCTAATTCACCTATTATCTATTAATATGTAAATATTAAAAATTAAATTTAATTACTTTTTTTTTCCGACAGAAGTACAACCCACGAATCGTAACGTGCGCATTGGTTTGGTCTCTTCGACACGACGCCGTCGCCGGTCGCCCCCGTTCGTGAGTTAATAATCGGCGGGTCAATGCCTTGCATCTTCTGATTGCTACCGATTGGAAGATTCTTGCCGGAGATTCAGTTTTCCCACTGTAAGGTTCGATTTATTTATTTATTAATTATTTTACGAACCGGTGTTGAACAGAAGAACATCGGTGACGATTTAGGCTTTACCGTTTTAGGAAGAGTATTGATCAATCTTTGATAAAGCAGAGTTTTGCTGGATTCTAGAGGAAGAAAGGATTGATTTGCATGTGACGTTAGGAACAGTTTGAGAATACTATTGCTTCAGGACAAGTGTGAACCGTTGTCTTCTTTTGAGGAGATCTAACGATGGGTGATGAGAAGGTTTCATTGCAAGGGTCATGTGGTAAGGAGGAGATTGTGGAAGAGCTTAGGAACTGTTTGCCTAAATGGGTTACACAAGAACAAGTAACAGATATGGTTAGAGGGACGTGTAGGAACGTAGTTGAGATAGTTGATGATTTCTATGAACACGAGACTATATTCTACGAGCAAGTCCCTGCTGATGTTTTATCTCTCACTTCTAGAGATGCGTTTAGTTCGGGTAACCACGAGGCACTTGTTTCGAAACTGGAGCTTCTAAACTGTGAAACCGAGGGAAATGAAACTTGTCAGTCATCGCAGTTTCACAAGCTCAAGAGCGTGGCTAGTTCACAGAAGATCAGCCTTTCTCCTGTGAAAAGGAACAGAAAGATCAAAGGTAAACCAAAGAAGAAAGGAAAAGCTGTTTCTAAGTTTGAATCTGCAGGTCCAAAGCAAGCCTCGATTACTAAGTTCTTCAACAAGGTTCCTTCAGATGATACCAAGGCTTAAGAAGCGGGTTTTCAGAACATTTTGGAAGTAATACTTACTGCATCAAGAATCTTGGAAGATTTGCAGCGACCAATGAATGTTGGACTACAATTGTTTAATCTTCATGGCAACGGTTTCCTCACGATCTTGCTCTCTGGCACGTTTTTGAATTTTAAGAAGCTATAGTGTTTTGTCTACATTAGCCTCTTTGAGGAAGCTATAATCATATCAAGGTTGTCATTCAGTTGCATAGTTATCAGTTTTTGAGTTAAATGTAGATTCCAAAGAGCATTACGATTATGATTTGAACGTTATCTGGTTCCTGCTTTCCATTCCCTGATCTTATTCTAATAATGATCATCTGTTACTTAATTAAAACCACTATTTGATTGAAGTTTTTTCCGTAAAACTCATTAGCATTGGACTTCTTAACCAGTAAAGCAACTGTTACAAGAACTTTATAGTCTCAGTATCATGGTTAAGCTGCAATCTATTTAATATAATTCTTGGCAACTCTGTTCTCTGTGTGTTTTCACAGTCTCCATTAAAGATTAACATGCACAGTATATTACAACGAAGGAAAACATAAGGAAGAACCGAAAACGTGTTTTTATTCAATTTGGTAATAGCGAAATACGAAAACGCTTATCGTTTTATGTTCCAACAATACAACTTCCAAACATTTACACACCACAAGCTTCTAGTTCTTGTGCTGCAACCTCCCACTCTCAGCACCAGCAAAAGGATCTATAATAACATTAACCACCGCTGGTTTTCTTGCAGCGAACGACTCAGAGAGAGCGGACTTAAGCTCATCGGGCGTTTCCACTATATACCCTTTGCCTCCAAAAGCTTCAATAAGCTTGTGATACCCTGCATTTGGAACAAACGACGTTGGTGCTGGATCTTCTTTATGAGGACCCGAGATCTCTTCAGGACTCCTCCTGTCACCGCCATATACACCACCGTTGTTGAAGACAATCACCACCACAGGAAGACTGTATCGAACCAATGTCTGCATCATAAAAGACAGTATGAAAAATCCACATTATGGTAACTACAGTACAGTTAATGTTTTGTGTTACTACCTCAACTTCCATGGCGCTGAATCCAAAACCAGAGTCACCTTCAACGGCAACAACAAGCCGATCAGGACAAGCAACAGCAGCAGCAATACAATAACCCAAACCAACACCCATTGTCCCCCAAGTCCCTGCATCAAGCCTCGTCCTCGGCTCTCTCTGAACCAAAACCGATCTCCCCACATCCATCGTGTTAGCCCCTTCCGACACCACAACAGGACTCGGTCCTTCCACCGCCAAAATCGCGTCCCTGATGATCCTCATAGGAGTCAAGAAGTTGAAAGGAACCACATCTTTCGCAAGCTGCATCTCCATCTTCTCACCGTTCTCTCTCGCCTTCTTGGAGATCGCCTCCACCCACGGATTCGTCTTCCCCAGACAAAAAGGATCGTCCTTTATCTCTCTGTTCAACAAACCCACCACCGTTTTAGCATCTCCGACGATCCCCAAGCGAGGCTTCCTCAGCTCAATCTCCTCCTCAGAGACATCAACAAGCACAAAGCTCACGTCTTTAGACCATTTCGGAGCCTCTCCGAAGTGGAGAAGCCAGTTAAGCCTAGCTCCAACCACCAAAGCGACGTCGCATTTCCCAATAGCTAGCGACCTCGCCGCCGTCGCCGAAAGCTCGTGCGTATCCGGCAACAAGCCTTTCCCCATCGGAGTAGGGAGGAAAGGTATCCCCGTGAGCTCCACGAGCTTCTTCAACTCATCCTCCGCGCGTGAATAAGCCGCTCCTTTACCGAACACAATCAACGGCCTCTCTGCCTTCCTCAGAAGGTTAACCGCAGATTCAATCTCCGATTTTAAAGAAGCACGTGCCTGCGGCACGTGATCACTAAAGGTCTCGACTTTAGCCACGAGCTCATCCCCCTCTGACTCCACGATCCTCTGACGCAACACGTCAGAGGGAAGATCCAGATAACACCCGCCGGGTCGACCCGACCCGGCTCGATTCAAAACCCTAGAAACGCAATTGGGGATCTCGCGAACGTCCTTCGCCTTCTCCGAAAGCTTCGAGAACGCTTTAACAGCCTCGATCTGATCAAGCTCCTGAAAATCTCCGCGGCCTGCGTCTCGCTGATCGCACGAGCCGGAGATCATCACCATCGGCCAGGTGTTAGCCCAGGCGTTGGAGAGGCCCGCGAGGCCGTGGACGCACCCCGGGCCCGAGACGGTGAGGAGGATTCCCGGTTTGCCAGTGAGGTAGCCGTACGCGGAGGCGGCGTACCCGGCGGACTGCTCGTTGTGGAAGGCGATGAAGCGGATGCCGAGAGCCATGGCTCGGGTGGCGAGGGAGGTGACGGGGATTCCCACGACGCCGAACATGTGCGTGACGCCGAGATGGGAGAGGGATTTTGCGACGAGGGCGTTGCCGTCGATTGACGGTGGAGTGGCTGCTGCTGAGTCATCCGCCATAGCTTTTTTTGTTTGATTGCTCAACTTTGCTTTCTCAGTTTCTTATAGTTCTCTCTCTCTCTCACTTTATTATAAAGGCTTTCGCTTTGTCACTATAGTTATCTAGATTAGTAGTGTCTGTTTTTGCATGAAGTGTCATTACTAATTTTAAACAGAGTCGTTTCTTCAAATAAATGTGTTATTATGCTTTATTATGAAAAAGATTATCTAATAGCAAATAGTAAATTCAATTAAATTATCACCAAACTATCCATTAACTCTTATCAACTGAAAAGTTGATAAATGAAATACAAAGGTATTGCGATTCAACAAACTTTTTGATGTAATGTATGTAGTATATATTTGGCCATTAGCGAGTCTTCCTCACCTAATCCTCTCAATAATTGAATTTGAATGTGATAAAATGATAAGAAATTATAGTTCGTTTTGGTTTATATACCCTTGTTTAAATTGAAAACATTGTTTTAGTGAGTTGTGTGCCGCCTCACTCATGATAATGATTGGATTAGTCTCGAGGTTTGCGGTTTGCCAGTTGCCACCATAGTTAGCAAAAAGAAAAACAATTCGAAATTTGATTTGTGCTTCTACACTAGGTGGAGGATTTTGACCACGACTACACAAAAGCCACCTAAAGATCTCTCATGATCAGATACATTTGATGTTACACGCGAGCGACTCTAGAGCACACAAACATATTTTCTCAAACGATAGTAAAATTCCTACAGTTTTCAAACTATTTTACTGATCTGCATGGTCCACGCAGTATGGATAAACTTTCGGATATTCTGACTCCATACGTCCAATTCAAATACAGTTTTTTTTAAAAAAAAAAATATCATTATTAGATAGTGGAACCTAATAAACTAAACTTTTTTTTTTCAAATAAGCCAGAGAGAATAATTGAGGAGGTGCATAAAACAAGTTAAGTGGGTGAATTGAGATCAATAAAACATATAGTAAAGATCCACGATTTGTAAGAGAGAAAGAGAGAGAGAAAGCAATTTTCAGAGGGCTCGGCGGTCGGCCGGCGCGTGAGCGTCCGTGCCGCCGCCGGAGCTCGTGTTTCTTTCAGATAAAATTACCAGGATCCGGCCTTCTCCTCGTTTCTGCCGGTTCCCGCCTGTCCGATCTCTGGTCTGCCACCAACCGCTTTGGTTCTGGTCCTGGAGTAACGACGCGGTGGCTGTGTAGATGACGCGGAGAAGACCTTAGTTGTTGTCGGAATAATATCTCCGGGAGGCGGAGGCTATCGCAGATCCGTCGCCGCCGGTCTTTTGTCTCCGTGGCGGGGAAACTCCTTCAGGTCCGCCGTCATCGGATCTAGTCTCCGGGGGGTGAAGGCTTCTTCAGCCTTGCGTCGCCGGCTCGTGGCCCTTATTCTTTAGGGTTTTGTTTCTTTCTTTTCTTCGGTCGGGTTTTTTTGTTTGTTTCTGTGGGTTGGTGTGTTCGTCGGAGGAGATGGAAGAGCTCCGGCGGAAAGAATGAGGATGCATGCGATTCCTCTGGCGGGTCCCGGTGGTTAATGTTGATGGAGGAGCTCTCGCTACGGCGATTGAGCCTCTCCGGCTTGAGTGGCCCAAAGTTGGGTGAAAGTAAAGAGGAACGGAGCGATGGAGCTCCGGTTTGGCCGGGTGGTCCGGTGGTTGGATCTCCGGCGCCGACGAGTTGAGATGGTATGGCGCTATCCTTGTGACACGTGTTTCTTCGCGGAGGAGGATCGCGACACGTGTACAAGCGGCCAAAAGTGGGTTTAGTGAGGCGGCAGTATGCCTTTCCGCCTGCTCCCTAGGGTTTTCTCGTGATGGGTCCGTAGGGCTTAGCCCATTAGAAATTTGGGTGTCCTATTTGTTGTTGGGCTTATGTTATAATATTGTACTGGGTTTGGCCCGTTTCTTTTATAATATTAAATCCCTTTGATGGAAAAAAAAAAAAGATAGTGGAACCTAATAAACTTGCACTCGATTACTTTAACGAAAAAAAAATATAAGATATCTTTTAAAATAAAATAAAAAAAAAGAAACAACGTGTGGAACCATTAACAATCAACATATATTTAGTGGCACGCACGTCTTCTAAAATTGTCCTCACGTATTCATATATACATATGCTCAAACGCTAGGCGTTGCAGAATTATTATTCCATTTTAGAGAAAAAGACATGGCAAGGTCGCTCAAGAAACCAGCCAAGTTTAGCCTACGACGAGTCCGGATCAACTCACCGTCCATTAGGTTCAAACCTGACTCCAGTTCCATAGAGAGAGACCAAAGAATCGAGTTTCTTGGTCAAAATGCCGATGATGCTGGATCCACAGGAGAAGAAAGCAAAGTCCAAAACAGAGAAAGCGAAGAGACTGAAGACAAACAAGAAGAAGAAATCGTCAAAGTAGTGATAAAAGAAGAGAAAAAAGAGCAAAAAGAAGAAGATGACGTCAAGAGCTTTCAAGATGGAGGCGCAGAAGGGAAGAAAGAGGCGGGAGTAGCGGTTGAGACGGCTAAAGAGGAGGAGGCAGAAGGTGGGAACAGAGTAATGGTGGTGGTGGATAAAGCCCTTGCTTCTACAGGAGCTTTAGAATGGGCTATAACACATACCTTACAACCACAAGACACTCTTTTTCTGCTATATTTTGCACAACCATTTAGAAAAGGTTCTTCTTCTATATTTTCTTGTTTAAATGTTTCTTTATTTTGGCCTCCTAACGTTTTTTGGGATTTGGTTTTAGGTGAAAGGAAGAACCGAAAACGGGAGGTGAAAACTGATGAACTAGTCCACACTCTGAAGAAACTGTCCCAAACAAAACGACCAGGGGTGAGTTTCACTCTCCATTGTTTCTTATATATGTCAGGAGTTAGAGATAGTGTTAGATTTGTGTATATAATGACAGATAGAAGTGGAGATAAGGAGGCTAGAAGGAAAAGACAAAGAGAAAGGAGCAAAGATAGTTGAAGAAGCAAAGAAACAGCAAGTGACTCTTTTAGTAGTTGGACAAGAGAAGAAACCTCCAGTATGGAGGCTACTGAAGAGATGGGCTTGGAAGAGACGCCGTGGACATGCCGGTGTTCTTAAATACTGTCTCGAAAACGCTTCTTGCATGACTATAGCTGTTAAACCAAAGAAGCGCAAGCACGGTGGTTACTTAATCACCACCAAACGCCACAAAAACTTCTGGCTTCTCGCTTAATGAACACCAACCTGCAAGCTTTTCATCCTTTATTTTTGTTTGTTTGTATCATCAAAAGCTTTCAAATAAATTCTCATTCTTCCAATGGATTATTGAAATAACAAATGTATCTGCACAAGAATTATCAACAATTTTCCCTATCTTCCTCAGCTGTTTAAAATGATTCTGTTAATAAACACAACACATTGGAATGTAAGTGAGACTTCTTGGTGTTTACTCGCCTTTTGCTTCTTTGACTTGTGTAACTACTGAACCAAATGCTTATAAGCAATACGGTGAAGCTGATCATACCCCGCAAGCACTCCTGCTCCTGCAACTCCAAGAAGCATGTTGGCAGTAACTCCTCTATACAGCGCAAAGAACCCTTCATACTTGAGTATCTCTCTCAATGCGTGAATGGCGCTCCGGTATTTAACAGGCTGTCCTGATGTAAGCATCATTCTCCTCCTAACCGTGTCAAAAGGGTAAGCAATGACGCCTGCAGAGGTAGTAATGCTCCACCCCAATAAAAAGCTAGCCAAGAAGTTTCCCTGTCACAAAATCAAATAAACCATTTATAACTATTGCTCACTCTTAATTAAGAATATAGGAAGATGATGTTACCTCTAAGGAACCAACTAAAACAATGGGTTTGAATGTATCATACATCCCAAAATACATCCCTCGGTAAAGAGTGATTCCCAATATCGACACGCCAAAGCCACGGTAAAGACCTTTAACACCGTCGCTTGAGAGAGTTTTACGGTACACATCAACCATCCCTTTAAACTGCCTCTTGCCAGTAACTGAACATTCTTTCGCATCAGTGCCTAAACGAGTCCTCGCGTAATCAAGATGATACAAAAACAACGAAGTCGTAGCTCCAGCAGCGCTACCAGAGGCTACATTCCCAGCGAACCACTTCAAGTAACCGTCCTTCTCTTTGGAACATCCGAGACGGGTCTTGAAGTAACCTTTAAACGCAAAGTTGGAAGCCTATAAAAAGAGAGTCTCTTAAAACACATAAAACAAACACTCAAAGTGTCTAAAGATTAAAGCTTTTCTTTAAAGCAAACCTGTGTAGGGAAATAACGTATGACGTTGGCTTGGTTTCCTCTCCAGAAGGATAAAACACCTTCTTCTCTGAAGATTCTGAGGAAGCAGTTGCCTAGACCGGTGTAGGGTCTTGCGAGATGTCCTGTTTTGATCATCTCGCCTTGGTTTTGGAGTAAAAGCTTTACCCTTTCGATAGGAGCGGCTGCGGATTTGGCGACAATGGCTGCTGCTCCTCCCATCATGAAATCCGTAGAGAACTTCTCGGGTTTTCCGACAAAAGCCATCCTTTTTGCCCCCACCTGATTCAATACCAAATACAACGGATCAAATGGGATGAGGAATGGTGCAAAGGGAAGAGAAAGAGAGGATTTTGAAGTGACAAAACCTGGAGATGGTTCCTATATGATCTTCGCCGCAGAGAGAGAGGGGAAGTCGGCGGCGAAAGATCGTCTCCAGGTGAAGGAGAGGAGAAGCGGGTGGTGGTTTCGTTTTGGAGCTCAATAAAATAGAAAAGGAAAGAGATAATCATTTTCTTTGAATCGCAAAATTGGAGGAGGACAGAACAGGAGGAAAAGGTGTTTTGTTTTCTTTTGTCTTTTTCTAATTTTTAAAGCAAAAACCTTTATTTCAATTTTCAAATCAATCACAGCTGACTTCTAGTTCCAATAGCATTTGCTGAAAATCGAGCGTAAACTTTGCAAAAATGTCTCAGCTTTATCATCTTTTTGTGAGAATCGATCTGACATATCCTCTGCATCGCGCCGTGTCCTACGCCGCCGTGGAACTTTTGAATTAACGAGGATCTGAGAATATCTGGTTCACTCAAACCGGACTTTACTACTCTGAGTTTAATGGTTTAAGTAAAACCGGAGCTGGTCCGAATATGGTGGCTGATCTCTGTCTCCTTTTTCCATAAAGCTTTTTTAGCTGCAGAGTTGAATTGAGTGAAAGCTAAGCAATGGAGCCAATGACGCCAATCTCGTGCCCTACGACTCCTCGTTGGAAGGAACCAAGACAGGCCGTTCCTCACTGGCCGCTTCCGCCAGGTGCTCCATCTCTAGACTTCTGGTTTAAAATTTTGAAATTTAGACATTTATTGTTAGGTAGCTTTAGAAAGAACAAAAAATGGTTAGTTTTTGAAACAATGGGTTTATCATCTCAGGAAACGAGGGCAAGCTCCAGGTTTGCTGATTCAAAGCGGTTTCCTTCAGACTCGTCTAGGTATTTCCAAATCTCTATGCTGAAAGTGAATTTTCTTTTTTTTCCTCTTTTCCAGAAAATTACTGAATCTTTATATGTGTGTGTGTGTGGTTTCAGCAATTGTGGAGTTGATCAGGCAATAGGCTGCTATGACACACCGGTTCAGGTTTGTTTTATTTTACAAAGTCTTGTCCTTTTTTTGATAGGGATTCTTTGATATTGTTATCCAATGTTACCTTGAAACTGGTGGTGAGATACTTAAAGCTTGGGTTTGAGGCTTGTAGCTTTTGCAAGTTTGGGCATAGTAGATGAAGATGGCTTCTAATTTTCTTGAATTGATCTGAGCCAATTAGTTCTGTAAAGTCTAAGTACTTGGTGTCATCTCTTTTTTTTATATCCCTTTTGGCATGCAGGAACTTATTGTCATCGATGTTCTCTTGTCTGCGTTGGTTGGAATTGAAGGGAGATATATATCAATTAAAAGATTCCATGGGAAGGAGGATAGTATAGCTTTCCAAGTTGATCCATCAAATGGATTTGGCATTACAGGCAAGTACTACTCAACACATTAAATCTTGTATCTTATCCTGAACATTTTAAGAAAAATGGCTACACAATTCAACTAACTATGTATGATCTGTTCTTATTCTACCTGGCTCTTCTCAGAATATAGTGGCTGATGCGAATAATTTTGCAGGAACAAGCAAAAAGAATATTCCCATTGTGTGAATGTTTTCTGCTGATAGACCAATTTGTGGAGTCAAGCTCACAGTTCAAGAAGGGGCTAGTTAACCATGCATTTGCAGCTGCACTCAGGGCTCTCCTTCTTGTATGTTATATAGGTTGCTACTTTTTGTGGTAATTGTCATGCATTGTTTGTTTGTTGAGTTATTTTTCTTTCTTTTACTGTTTCATCTCGGAGCTTTTGCAAACTGGATCTGTATTCGATAAAACAATAGTCAAATTTAGGGGAGCTAATCAGTTAACTAAAAACATGAACTTGGAAGCTCATTTGAATTTGATGTCTCTATCCCATTTAAGAGTGAGCAATTGAGAATGTATGCGTACGTATGAATATCTAAGATGACCAATTGCATTGTTTAGATCGAGAGATATCACTTTCTGTTAGCGCTGAGGTAATTTGAAAACACTCTTTGCTAATGCTGAAAGTTAACAATTTTTTTCTTATACCAGGATTATCAAGCCATGGTGGCACAATTGGAACATCAATTTCGACTTGGAAGACTCTCTCTCCAAGGATTATGGTTTTACTGTCAGGTCTGTCTTTCTTCCGAGAATGGAAGCTACAAGTTCTGGAAAAACCTATGCTGATTGATTGTTTTTGTGTATCTCAGCCCATGATGGGATCCATGCGCGAGCAAAGCATTTTGTGGGCTCCGGTGTGCTTAATCTCTTGCAGAGTCAGGTATATTCTTGCTATGGTCATAAACGTTCCCCTTAGATATTTTATTTTGTGGGCTCCGGTGTGCTTTCTTGCTGTATGGCCTAATCTTGAAAGACTGTCATGCCTAGGCTAAAGCGATGGCTGGTGATAACTCAGTAAGGTCATTGTTAGAGAAAATGACCGAGTGTGCAAGCAATGCATACCTGAGCATATTGGAAAGGTTGAGTTTCTCATGCCTCATTCGTTCTTGCTCGTAACTAGACTCATAGTATTCTCAGATGTGTCAGCTGACTTGAACTAATGTTTTAATTAAGGTGGGTCTATGAAGGGATCATTGATGATCCGTATGGGGAATTTTTCATTGCTGAGAACAGATCTCTTAAAAAGGTACTTTGATTTTTTTTTTTCCTCAGCTCGCCTGCACAATTTTTCAATTGCTTGATCTTACAATTTCAAACTTTTTGTATAGGAAAGCCTCAGTCAGGACTCGACGGCTAAATATTGGAGCCAAAGGTACAGCCTCAAGGAGACTATTCCTGGCTTCCTTGCAAACATTGCTGCAACAATATTGACCACAGGGAAATATCTAAACGCTATGAGAGAATGTGGGCACAATGTTCAGGTATGTTTGTGGATAACAGCAGATCTTTCCCTGCGCACCACAGCGGCTGCAGCAGATCCTCGCCACGAGGACTTGACTTGTTGTGTGGTGAGCAGTCAATTCGTCTTTTCCTGGATGTGGTCAATAATACATAGACCGTACATAATTTATTCTCACTTTGCGTTAATATCATAGGATCGAACTTCGTTGCTTAAGACTTTGGGAATGCAGAAGGACACTGATAGCAATAGTATTGAGGACCCAGTGAGCATCACTGGTCTTGAAACATTTTCCTTGAGCTACAAGGTCCGCTCCCTTTCTTGCCTTGTCTGAAACTTCCTGTTTGTATTTGATTGACTAATGAACTGTTTGATATGTTTTAAACTACTTTTGTATGAAATGTTGTTTGTGTCTTTGTGTTTCAGGTTCAGTGGCCACTATCTATTGTCATATCAAAGAAAGCCCTATCAAAGTACCACTTAATTTTCCGCTTTTTGTTTCATTGCAAACATGTGGAACGTCAGCTTTGTGGTGCGTGGCAGATACATCAAGTATGGACTAAATATTATGAAGTAGCTAGGGAACTTTGTGTTTGTTTATTATGAAACTTTATATTTGACAAACTGATGTGTAATTCGACAGGGTATTCGGTCTATGAACTCAAACGGTACAGCAATATGTAGATCATCGCTTCTCTGCCGTAGCATGCTTAAATTCATCAGTAGCCTTCTACATTATCTTACATTCGAGGTAAGTCTCATTGTTGTGTTTGTTTTAAACTTTTATGTTTGCTGATATAATGTTTAATTAAGCGTAATGTTGTATTTGCTTCTTCTATGTGGGATGTGTCTTCAGGTTCTGGAACCAAATTGGCATGTGATGCAGGATAGACTACAATCCACAAGGAGTATATATGAGGTAAGTGTAGAGGTCTGCTTTGTTATTGTTGGAAGGGAGAACATGTTTTTTTCATTGAACAATAAACCATCGTCTCACAGGTGATACAGCATCACGACTTCTTTCTTGATAAATGTCTGAGAGGATGCTTTCTTCTTTTACCTGATGTCCTCAAGGTATCTGTTCCATTTAATGTAATCGTTTCTCAGGATAAATGTACTGGTGGTATGTGTATAATGTTTTTCAATATTTTGACTGTTGCATAAAATGGAGAAGTTGAAATCAGTGTGCCTGCAATATGCTGCAGCCACACAGTGGCTAATATCATCGTCTGTTGACATCAATAGCCAGTCTCAGAAGACAATGATAAGAGACACAACCGTCACAGAGTCCATATTGTAAGTAGTAACAAGGAACTGTTTTTAAGGAATCACGTAGATCTTTTAAGACCCTTTTTTATCAGCATCTCTACAAAAGCAGTGTTGCTGTTAGAAACTTTTCCAACTTCATATTATGGTATCGTATCGTGTTCTAATTTGTTGGTTTACGCGTTTTACCAGCAATTTCGAAAGGGAGTTCAACTCGGAGTTGCAGAGCTTAGGACCAGTGTTGAGCAAAGGCTCTCAGGCTGAGCCATACTTGACTCATCTCTCCCAGTGCATCCTTGGTGTTTCTAAAGATTGAGAGAGTGAGACCTGTACTAAACAAACTCAGGCATTTCATGTTTTTAATGTTTTAGCAATTGATATTCAGCTTGAATTTTTTATGAGATGTGGTGTGATTAGTCTTTTGTAGTCGTTTCTTTTCTTCTTCTGAAGTCCACGGTTTAAAGAAAAAATATCACAGGCTATCTCTGGTAAAAGCTTGCATTCGAGTATTGTGTGGTTCAAGTGCAACTAACTACTTCCGTTAACATTTATCGGTGAATCTTTTACGATGTAAAAGAGTAATTAGGTTCGAGATTTCTTTACATCGCGTTAACGTTTCAGACGAAGAAAAGAAATAAAGATACAGCTTCACGGTTGATGCCACACGTGTAAGTGTCAGGTCCCTTGGCTTTGAGTACAAATGATCAATTCTTGACCCAAAGCAAAGAGAAGATAGGTGCCAACAGAACTGACTAAATCACCATAATGGTTGGTGTTCTGTTCTATCTTCCCATCAGACCTTTGAGGAATGTGTAGAGATGAACAATGACCCTAAAGGAGAAGAAGAGTTTACCAAACAAAGGTTCCCAAGATTGATATATATTGTTAATAGCATTTGATTTAAATGTAATATATATACATATATGAAAGACCAGATTTGTATAATTATTCTTGGGTTCACCCCCTCTAGGTTCACCAACCAATAAGATTTCATTATTTTATATTCAATATTTTTCAAAAAATAGAAGAAAATATTGTCAAATTATATTATGTTTTTAAAATAAAAAACTAAAATAATAATAGTTATAAAAAAAAATTCTTAAAACATTTTAACGTCGTCACCCAAAACACTAAATCCTAAACCCCTTGGATAAATCATAAACTCTAAATAAAAAACACTAAACACTAAATCCTAAACCTTAAACCTTAAATCCTAAACTTTAAACCCTAAATCGTAAACCCTAAATCTTGAGTGTTTTAGTGTTTAGTGTTTTTGATTTAGAGTTTAAGATTTATTCAAAGGTTTAGGGTTTACCCAAAGGTTTAGGGATTAGGATTTAAGGTTTATTGTTTAATGTTTTTCTGACGATGTTAAAAAGAAAATTTTAATTTTTTTTTATAACTACTATTGGTTGGTGAACCTAAAAGTTTACCGAGTGAACTCAAGAATAACTCATATTTTTATATATGAATTACACTTATTTTATAACTACTCTCTCTGTCATTCATCTCTTCATTATCCGATTTCCTTATTTCTGATTTTCCTTTTAATACTTAGCTTCATCTTTTATTTTCCTTTTCTAATAGTTAAACCTCCTCTTTGGTTTACTATATATATATATATATGTAGCCTTATAGGCAGGTTTTATGCATTTATAATCAATAAACGATTTCTTAAACCTATTACTTTCTTCCCAAGCAATCTTGCCAAAATTCATACAAAGAGGTTAGTATACGAACTCTGTCTTTCAAGATATTGATCTTTCTCATCTCCTAGGTCCGCGTTTACCCGCTCTTCGAATCCACAGTAGGATATCTATCTATCTAGGTTTTCCCTCTCAGATCTTGATTCAACCTGTGTGAAATCTATCTCAGGAAGCAAACCAAATCGAGAACATGGCGGTGGAGAAAGCTATGGTGCTATGGAACATCAGCAACTGTCCGATTCCAGATGGTCATGATCCTCTTATGGTGGTTCAGAGAATACAAGCGGCGGTGGAGAAGTCCGGCTACGTCCGCCGCAACGGTGAGATCTCAATCACTGCCATTGGCGACAAACTAACAGAGGTCCCTGGCGAAGACGTCATGAGGAGGCTCTCTTCCATCGGAATCGCTCTTAAAAACGCTGACGGTTTAATTCTTTCTTCCTTTGTCTGTGTGTATGAGTGCAATTAATTTAGATATTAGTATTTTAAGATTCAGCTTTTACTTCTTTTTTTTAACTGCAGAATATCAAATGGATTTGTATGATTGGGCCGACGAGAACCCTCCTCCGGGTACTATGATGGTCATAGACGGTCATGAGCAGCTGGGATGGTTAGCAGGAACACTTTCCGAACTTGAAGATAAGGGATTCAGAATTCTTAAACAGTGGGATTGGGCTGCCTTGTTCTCAGATGAACAGGAGACGACAACAACAAGCCTTGTTGTTAATTCCAGTGTTAAATCTCCCTGGTTCTGTGAAGTATGCTTTGTTGCTGCCCCAAGCCTTGAAGATTTCACCACCCATCTCAAGTCTGTAAAACATGCATATGGTGTAAGCATCTCTCCTTCTCTCTCTCTCTGCTTGTTTCAATACAATACATTTTGTCATTTGTCTTATATATATATGTTTGTCTGTATGTAGGAGTGGGACAGGCATGCTAGTAAAAACAATGTGGATCGTACTGACCCTGCTAACCTGCCCTTTGGTCGATCAAATGTATGTGTTTAAATCATCTATTCTCATCTTAAAGTTGATGATATCTACAGCCCTCTCTTACGCTGATTTTTCACTGCAGGAGTTGGACTTGCTGCTTAATCAAGACATGGTTAGACGTCAGATGTTAACGTCCGGGCGCGGGCGCAGGCGCGGGCCGCTCGGCCCTCTTAGGCCTCGACACACATTTAACCTAACGCATTCCAAGGCAAGTTGACATTTCTTTTCCTTTTCTGAGTTCCATCTTATTTACTTAGCTTTTGATTTTACCTTGACATGGTTTTTCATTCTAACAGTATTGAAGGAAGAAGAATAATAAGCTGGAGAGTGGAGAAGAAGCGTGGAGGGTGTTTCGATTTTCATATGGTTTTATGTAATAAATAAAAATACTTACTACTGTGCTATCTTTTGTTAAACATCGCAATTCAGTCTTACATATCTCCAACGTTTTATATTTGTCATTTCGAAAGTATGCTCTCACGTGTACAAGGCTTTTAGATACTTGGTTGCTAACTGTCTAGAGTTAATGACACTTGTGACAAACTTCCAGAAATGTCTATGCCCCAATATATAAGCTAGTATACAAAAACTAATGTTAGGATTATCAGCAAACTAATGTTAGGATTATCCTTTTGAAAGTTTAACCGGCAAGCATTACAGCCTCTAATAAACCAACTGTTACATGGATGTCACACCAGTTCTAAAGAAGGAAAAAACACGCGAAAAAAGATTTATTACAACATGGAAAACAGACTTGAACATATCTTTATTGAAAGACAGATGTAAGAATGACAAAAGAAAAAGGGGAACATGGAGCTCGGTAGTGACAGGATATTCATCCATGTCAACATAGTTCTTTGTTTACAGATTCCATGATGAGTTTGTCAAACTCAGGTTCCATCCAAGTGGTGACAAAGGAAGGTAGGTTAAGCTTGGGGTTGCCATCAAGCATCAATTCATCACCTGATTACTTGATAAGCAAGTGTCTTTGGGCATGGAATTGTCAGGCATCTTGAACCTTTTTAAAGATATACAAAAACCATAATGCAATCATAACATAAAGAAAAAAAAATCAGGCATTTCATGTTTTTAATGTTTTATCAAATGATATTCAGCTTTAAGCTGTAATGAGATGTGAGTGTGAATTTCCACGGTTTAAAGAAATAAATAAATCTAAGGGCTGTTAAAAGCTTGCATTCAAGTATAGTGTGGTTCAACAGCAACTAATTACTTCCTTTGAGAAGTCATCTGTAAATCTTTTACTCTGTCTTCCCATCAGACTTTTATGAGGAATGGGAAGAGATGAACAATGACCCAAAAGGAGAAGAAATTAAGAGTTTACCAAACAGAGGTCCCCAAGACTGATGATATCCATTGTTAATAGCATCTGAGATGCCTCCAACAACTCCGACAATGTTTATGATCAAGTTCTCCAAAGTCATCATCATCTGTTGCTTTTGATGTGACTCTGAAGTTTTGTGTCAATGCCTGCTAAGTGCTAAGATTTTGACAAGACCTTGTCCAACTGCAAAAGAGCTGAGTTGAGATTCCTCCAAAGAACCATAAATGCTCGTTTCTCAACCATTCTCCAATGCTCACTCAACTCCATCTCAACTCCGAAATTCCTGTTGCAATGATAGACATGAACAATGCTATGAAGAAGAGAGTTGCAAATCTAAAAGGGAAGAACCCCACTTTGCTTGCCAGTTTGAAAACAATAAGAGAATAAGTAGAAGAAAAAAACAAATTAGGGCACTGTTTTAGTACTATATACCTAGTACCTAAATTTATGAAAACTTTTCTGTATTAGACAGAACAAAAAACTAGATCCAAAATTATCCTTAATCTGAAAATTTATCAAACTAATGGAAACTAAAAATAAGTCTTAAGAAACTTACCAAGAAAGTAGAAAAAAGAAACCAAAACAGAATCAAGCTGTTCACCAGCACAACAACGCATAAAACTAAGATTTTTCAACTATTCGACATTGCCGCTGAAAAATCTCCTTCAGGCGGCTGCTGAATCTGCGGCTGCTGCAGAGCAAAGTAATAACGGTTTCTTGCGTTATATGCAATCTTAGCTGCAGGGAAAAGTATCACAGGTAACCGGGGCTGCAAATCCTTGTTAACCAAGGAAATTCCACAAACAGTAACGGAATCGTCTGCAGCAGAGCTATGATGATCAATATTAGTCATGAGGCTCTGCGTGTTGCTCAAGTAACGGTGCTGATCCTCCTCTTGTTTGAAACAAGATAAGTTTCCTCCATTGTACCCCTCTTGGTTTATTAGTTAACTATAATTTGCTACCTTGTATACTATAAAATTTCCCTAAAAAGATTGCCTGATCTCGGAGAGCAATACGTATTGACCCGTATAAATGAATCGCAAGTAAAATAATCTTAAACGTTATTTCTACCTCTCTTTCAGAAGGTCTAAGTGTATGTAACCAACGGCTTCCAACGGTCTAGAGCTAATAACACTTGTGGCAAACTTCCAGAAATGTCTATGCCCCAATATATAAGCTGATATACACAAACTAATGTTAGGATTATTCTTTTGAAAGCTTAACCGGCAAGCATTACAGCCTCTAATAGACCAACAGTTCCGCACCCATTATTAACCATGTCTTCTCCAAAAGGGAGCATGGAAAAGAGGGAAAAACCACGCGAATAAAGATTTATTACAACATGGAAAACAAACATGGAGCTCGGTAGTGACATGATATTAAGTGGTGACAAAGGAGCCGGCCCTTGGGCCAAGCCAAGGAAGCAGTGGTTTTCGGCCGTGTTATTATAAAGTTAAGTTTCGGCCACAATCTTCCAAAACTTTCCTTTAGTCTAGTGGTAAAATGTAAAGCCTCAGATTCTCTTAGGCAACCAGGGTTCGAATTACTTCAAAAGTGGCCTGGGTTTGCCATCAAGCATCAATTCATCACTGATTACTTGATAAGCAGTGTCTTTAGACAGGGAATTGTCAGGCATTTGAACCTTTTTCAAGATATGCAAAACAATAAATGCAATCATAACTAACTGCTCTCTCTCTCTCTCTCTCTCTCTCTCTCTCTCTCTCTCTCTCTCTCTCTCTCTCTCTCTCTACTATTATTGTCAGATAGAAATACATCACAGTAAATAAACAATGTAGTAGAATCGATCTTCGTAGGCAGAGCCTTGAATTGAGAGTAGCAGTACTTGCTAGTTGATACCTACTTTAAAATCAAAATCTATTACGCAAGAGATAACATGACGAGTAGCATATGTTAAAAGGTTCCCTAGATATAAGATGACGAAGGTACCACTAAATAGCCTCCGGAAGATATAAAGGCTATCACAGTAATACACACCACCAAATAAAAGATTGCATAAACGGACAAGCTCTCACAGGTGGCCTGTTCCATGCAATGCAACACAAAGATTTTGTATCTAAGAGTTTTGAAGAGAAGGCACCAAAATATAAAACAGGTAACAACATCTCACGGATCATCAGTGCCAACAGGCCAATTTGGAGCCTTCATTGGAGCATTTAATCTCTCTAAGATTGACTGGTCAGCCTTCATGATTGAAATTGTGAATCCAAAAAAAAAGAAAGTACCGTCAGCATAGCAACATAAGTAACACTTAACTAAATCAAGGAGAGAACTGAAAGTTACACGCCACCATATCAAGAGAATTCATAAAAAATCATGTATGCACCCTATCGACGGCAAGTCCAAATTCCAGCTACAATTTAGCGACAGCTTTTCCAGCATCAACCATAAGTAAAATATGAGAGAGATAGAGTGAAAAATACAGATATTAATAATCCTCAACATTTTTTTTAATTTTTTATGTTTTGATGACCAAAAATAAAGTCATTACAAACCGAAGAAAACTCTCTAGAATTGGAAAAGTTGTCTCCATAAGAACTGAGTATAACCTATGTAACTCATCAGCTGAGACATAGAACCCTCATTGTAAGCTACCATGGTGTTTTGAACATTTTTTTCCAAGTCCATAAGGGTTGAAGCAAATCCTCTATCGCCACTTATGAGTAGTATGTTTCCTGGAGCCGTCACAAACCTCATCCACATTTGGATTCTCCACCTGATATCTCTATCACTGGCTTGTTTCTGGTGAGTGTTTAAAGGGAAAAAATGTATTCCACTCTCTTTGCTTTTAGCATTTATCATGTTTATCATCATCAACATCATTATTATCATCATCTCTTATGATATTCTTATTTTGTAGAGGTTGAACCATAATATTTTGGTGCTAGACAAAAATTAGTCAATTTTTGCTTAAACTCCTCTTTTTAATTTTGAAAGTGCACAAAAGTTACTCGATTCTTAATTAAACATGGAATGATTTTTGCGATGGTGGGAGTTAGTGAATTTTGTATTCGGTTATGCATATATTCGGTTTACAGCTCAATAATTGATTATAGAGATTAGGACCTTTAAATCAGTGGTGATTCATATACATCTGTTGTTTTGCAACATTTTACTTTTTTTTTTATCTTAACTAATTCTGATATTTTGAATGTACATAATCACTCAAAATTGAAGGCAATGAAATATGCAGACAAGTCTCTCAGGTAATAACGAATTGAAGAAAAAATCCATTTTTTTCTCAGAAGTTTATTAAGAATATAAGATTGATTCAGTTAACAGTAAATTATATATTTTCACAAAGATTTAATAAGGATATAAGATTGGTTTCGTTGACAATACATTCTTTAATACCAAACTGTTAGTGTTATGTATATTTAAACTATATCATATGAAATTTTTTGATATATGTCAACTGATTGATATACATCTCAAAGTTTCCATGTTTGTTTAATAGTTTAATTAATAGCACAGACATGGAATTCTTCACAACACAAAATGTAATAGTTGCGTAAGCATATGTCTGTATGAATGTTTGTTCGATTTGCAATATAAATAGATCAACTGTTTTTAATTGTCTGTAATTTATTGGTAGTTCATATTGCGGTAGATATAAAACCAATAAAAATATATTTTTATATAACATATTCGTCAATTAATATTTTTAACTGCTGTTAACTAATTCTGTGTATTCATTAATAAATTAAAACACCAATTATTATGTTTATTATATTAATAAATTTATATTCTAAAATAATTTATAGAGTTTCTACTATATATCTTAGAACAATGTCAATTATCTTTAGAAAATAATCTATCCTATACTAAAAGGTGAATATACTCAATGGAGAGGCATGCCACCTCAGATTAAAAAATCAGCCAATAAAAATAAACTATAGTGCCACATCGTCATGTTATTCCTTCTCAAAGTTGGAGATGGCCATGCCTCTTCAGATCACACCGTCTCCGAAAACGAGTCTTCAACGTTTCAGATTTTTACCACTAATCCTCTCATTTATTGATGATTTCTCTCCAGTCTCCGCGAATGTATAAAAATCCTTTCCACAATCCTATTTGGAGACATCTTCGGCTTTCATGATTGGGAAGGACTTTGGCTCGGTGAGTTTTGTTTTGAAGCCATGGTTGGAAGATCTACAGGTATTGATTATGTCTTTCTCTCTGGTTCTGTTCGGTTTCAGTCCGAAGTAACTTACTCTGTGGTTTCATTGAAGGATGTGGGGTGAACGGGAGGATGAAATCGAATTTCTGAGTTCGTGGAAATCTTACCAGAGATGCGTTAGATTGAATCAATAATACTGTTTCCTCCATGGGTGAATCCAAGTCGGGTCTTTTGTTCTTAAAAGCAACAAAGTTCCGGCTCTTGCGTATTCTTACGTGTCTTCTCAAAAAGATTATCCAGATTATGTTGTAGATCTCTAATTGTCAGATCCAATGGTACTGTGCAACATGTGAAACCAATTGAAGTTCTATATCTGCTATTTGTATATATTTGATTCATCAATTGTTTTTGAGTAAAGCTAAATCGTAGCTTGAACCGTTTGTATTTTGGACTTCAGGTGCTAACCAATCAGTATATGCTCCAAAACCATCTTAATCTTGGGAGGATATTATACGTAGCATAACTTTCCTAAATGTACAACTCTTTTTATTTAACTTCTATTTTCAGTCTGGAAATCATTATGGTTTTACACTTAATACAGTTCTAAAACTCCATGGTTTGTTAGGAGAAGCTTCTTTATATATGCAGTTTACACTGCTTGGGCCAAACAATTTAAATATGCTGAATAAGACATTGTCATCAACCATAACCACCTTTTTTGTAGGTATGTCGTTTCTTTAGAATGTTGTTCACAGAAGAAAGGTGCATGCTTGGGTTCTCACTGATCATCCAATATTGCTGAATAGAGTTTTAATCTAGGAAGCAATGGTACAATAAAAAACTCTTCCAACAGCCTCCACGCTATGTAAAGCTTCAATTTCTGTATGATTGATTGTATAGCATTTTGAAATATGTGTAAAGCATAAATGTTACTCTATCTGCAGGTGATAACAAAAGTCTCAATAACAAGATATGAGAAATCATAAAGCATACAAAAGACGGTGAAAACCTTTAAAGCTTCCCTATATATGTAGATGTATGTGACAGATTGTTCTATTATGTTTTTTTTTTTCCGAAGAAGTCCGCGGATGATGAAAGAAGCAAGAAGAGCCGGTCACATTTTGAGGACATGAACAACATTTTGTACGAGTTAAGTTATAATGCGCCAACACTCACTGTTTAAAAGAGAACTTTAACGTAGTGGCTAATACCATTGTTTATATGATATAGGTTTCCACTGAGGCCAGGCTACCCGCAGTGGACAGAACTATGAGATCCAAAAAGCAATGAAAATAGTCTATGTAGAGTGTAAGAAGGGGCAAGTGATTGATGTGCCAGTGATGGAAGGAGCAGGGATTCCATAGCCGAGGACCATGCACGTACCGACAAGAACGAGAATAAGATTGTTTTTTTTTACTAGAGTAACCTTTTTCTAACCATCGCATGGTCTGTGTTGCAAAAGTAAGCTCATAAAATGTAGTATGTTATTAGCTCTTCACTGTACGGTGTTGGTTTGGGATAGTGTTCACTTCTGCGTGTCTACAGAGCAAAGAATAGAAAGAAAATGCTCCACCTAATACACCAAACAAGAGACCATTTAGATAATATGAAGTGAGAGATATATAAGAACACGTGAAATTTAATCATATGTTGTCATTAGCGTTGCATACAGCAAAAACGTATTTGAGAAGAGGGATGAATGTGAGGGGATAAATGATTAACTATAGAATGATATACTCAATGACTTTGACCCCGTGAGGAAATGTATAGTATATTATATCAATTATGTATGTCATTTTAATTTGTTCAATAATATTCATTTTTGTTTCTACATCACTAGAGATTCAAATTAACAAAACAAATCCACTTTTAATATTTCAAAAGACAATTATGAGTTACAAGCGATGTGACTATATATTACCCATATATAGATAAATAAATATATATATATATATCTTCTAAAATTGTATAAACATTAGACCCAATTATTATTAAACATTTTAGAAGCATTGAAAAATACAGAATGCTACAACATACTTTTATTTAAAATACAATATATTATTCACTAATTTATTTAAATAACCTATTCAGCCAATAATGCTAAAGTCAGTTGATATGGAATCAAGCAAAATTAATATATTTTTAGAAAAAAAAATTTCTTTAATATGCCAAGAAAATAATTTTACATTTATAGAATCACATTAAATACATATTAACAATCAACTTATATATATATTTAAACTGTTACATAAAAAATTATAACGTTGAAAAACCGGCGCGTAGCGCCGGAAACACCCCTAGTAAAAATAATAAATTCAATCCTTATCCTGATAGGACTCCAAATACTATAATTCTTCATGGATGTGAACTTTGTCTTATTCTTTAAACCGGCCTTTATATATTGAATTCGAGTCATATACAAGACGTGAACGATCCTTAGGAGTTAGGAAGAAATCTTATCAGAGGAAGACTTGCCGTATATGTTTTGACGATGATTTTGAAGTTGATCAGATGCTTTCCGTAGCTTTATGCGGTCATCAATTCTGTGTAGAGTGCATGAAACAGTATGTAGAAGCGATGCTACTCGAGGGAAGAGTACCGAGATGTCCTCATTATCAGTGCGGGTCTAAGCCAACTCTTAGAAGTTTTGCCAGTCTTTTGACACCTAAACTAAAAAAGATGTGGGAACAAAAGATCCAAGAGGACTCGATTCCTGTACTTGACAGAGTTTATTGCCCAAATCCGATGTGCTCGGCTTTAATGTACTAAAGGACATATGAGATGTTGCTTCAAATGTTCTAAACCCTTTTGCATCAACTGCAAAGTCCCATGGCATAATAACATGTCCTGCGGTGATTACAAGAGTCTGGTTCCAAATCCTACAACAAATGACATGATGCTAAAAGCTCTAGCAAATCAGAAGATGGGCGTCATGATCGAACGTGTTGTAGGATGCATTCATGATAATACGCGTTTATATTCTTTCCTTATTAATAATTATTCTCACAGTTCGTGGGATATTATTCTGCATAGAACAATAGAAATCGGTTTTGTTGATTGTTTATGTTGCTGGAAAAACGATTTTGGCATAAGAGAAAAAAAAAGGACGTAGATGAGGCTTGGTTAAGTTTTACCTTTCATGGCTCATCTCCTTGTAACAATAAAAGGATAAGGAGAAAAATCATGAGGGCACTGATTAGTACTAAATTTATGAAAACTTTTCTGTATTAGACAGAAGTCAGAACAGAAGTGACCCTTAAGTCCGAAAATTTATCCAACTAATGGAAACAAAAAATAAGTCTTAAGAAACTAACCAACAAAATGAAAAAGAGAAAAAAAAACATAATCAAAGTATCAAACTGTTCAACACCACACAACAACGCATATAACTAAAGATCTTTAACTATTATTTCTAATTGTCGTTCCAAACTGTAAATGTTGGAGCAACTTCTCCACCACCTTCCCCATGGTAATACATATTAGAGCCAACATTATTCGTCATTGCCGCGGGAAAATCTCCTCCTGGCGAATGCTGGGTCTGCTGCTGCTGAGCAAAGTAATAATGGTTTCTTGCGTTATAGTCAAACTCACTAGCAGCGTAGGCATCGCAGTTAACCGGGGCTGCAAATCCTTGATAACCACCATAACCAACAACATTTCCACAAACAGTAACCGAATCATCTGAAACAGAACTTTGATGATCGATATTAGTCATGAGGCTCTGCGTGTTGCTCAAGAAATGGTGTTGATCATCCTCTTGTTTGAAACAAGCCCTAGCACTCTCCGAAGACAAGTTTCCTCCATTGTAATAATAACCATTGTACCTCTCTTGATGTTGCTGCAATAAGCTCAAATCTACTCCCTGATGATGCTGAACCGCAGCGTTTTGCCAACCGCTAGCATTATTCTCACTCTCTGAAACGTTATTACTGATCATCATCATACTTGGAACCGGACGGTTAGCCTCCTTGAGACGTTTTGCGGCGCTACCAATAGGAAGACTAGGGCTTTCGAGGATTGCTTTAACGTTGTATCTGTTCATGTCGAAGTTAGTCACTGCGGTTAATCCTCTGAATTTGATGGCCGCAATGTCGTATGCCTCTGCAGCTTCTTCTTGTGTGCCTACATATATAATATATGTACAGCTTACTTAGATATATGTTGTAGTTTTTTAGTTATTATCTTTTGTTATAGATTTGATTGTGAAGTGTAGTAAGAGAAGACTAAAACGTACTAAACGTACCAAAAGTTCCCAAGTAGAGGTCTTTGTTACCGGCGACTCTTCCTATCCTAGCTTGCCATCTTCCATGTTGGTGATGTCTTTTGGACCCATTAGAAAGAAATATTCATTATATAAAATGTGATATTTTATAATTATATATTTATATTTATGTACGTAACAAAATAGGATTCGTTCTCTCTGTATGAATACCTTGTTACTCCACGATAAATCGATGCACCACGAGAGAAACCACTACTTTTCCTGCATATTTTAATCTCTATTATATATAGGTGTATGCTGATTATCTGACGTGAATACGGACATATTTTTAAATATATACGTGAGCGTGATGGGTTCTATATATAAAATACTAATATACATGTATAATAATAGATGTCATATGCAATAATATCAGCAGTTCCATTATGTACCTGCGAAGTGAGGCAACATACTCTTGCCTTGTCATGTGCTTCATCTCTTCTATCTCTTTCTCATATTCGCTCATCTACATATTATATCAAACCAAACCTACTTTTATTGTAATATAAATGTAACGATATACACATGGCAATTAATAATAAGATAATATCATCTTATAAAAAGAAGAAAAAAATTGGTTAGAAGTTATGAAGTCTTGAACTACATTGATTAACTTACGGGGAAGTTAGTAGTAGTGGTGGTTCCCCAATACTTGAGTGCGGCTAAATCATAAGCCCTAGCTGCTTTTTCTTCTTTGTCATAACCTCCTGCATGATCAAATAACAACTGAATTAGATCGTATCTCTATTTTGATTATATAATATAGATTTATCGATCATAGCTTCATCCAATTTATAATAAATTACTTACCCAAATAAACTGAGAAGACAACCACCAGGTGCAAATTTTGATAAACACATGAAAAAAAATAAAAACCTAGATTAGTTTGAAAGCAAATGGTGTATGAAATTATGATCAAATTATCCTGAATATATATATACCTTGTCTTCCTTTGCGCGTTTGGCCTTCTCGTTTACAACTATTATCCCATAAATGTGCCTCATATCTTCCTGTCCACCGATGCCTGATCAGTTAATACGAACATACATGTCATCAACAGCATACCATGTATATATATGTATTATTCTATAGAAGCCCATATGCCATAATAACAATCTCTCTTTGATATATATCAAAGAACATTCCGTAGCACTCTCCCAACAGAGCCATTAGATCAATGTCCCAGACTTTACCAAGAAGATAACAATTCAAGCGACATTTTACACATTATAATTAAATAAATGAAGGGCACCTTGTAACACCGCGGTATATAGACGTCCTCTGTCCAAAACTCTCAATAGTTTTCTTCGGTGTAGCTTCAACGCTATCATCAATAGTCTTCCCTTGGGCAACAAGGTTGTTACTGCTGTAGTTGTTGTTATCACAAGAAGTAGATGAGTTCATTGAGAGGGACAGGCCTTTTGCACCATTGCCATTTTCTTGATTATCAACATTATCCACGGGTTGATTTCTCAGCCATGTCTTTATCATCGAAAGTCCTAGTGAGCCACCACCACCGTCTCCTCCTCCATAACACCCACTTCCATCGATATCTCCAACGTTTTCGTTGGTGTTGTAAATCGTGGTGGTGCGGCCAAGGAAATTCTCAAGCTTTGGTCCATCTTGCTCATCATTGTGGATGTTATTACATGCACTACCATTGATGTCCCAATCTATAAAGAAAAAAATCAAAGATTAATGGCCTATATTATCATAATTTGTTAAATTTAATTTTCATCACCGATTTATAATACACAAAATGGGTATTTGCTTATTCTCTCCTTCAACTGTAAGAAAAAAATATACAAATCAAAAGGTACGTATGTATGTGATCATATTATATTGAATAAAGGAGGAAATGTCAAATTTCATTTCATATCTATGTATAATTTAAAAAAAAAAATCTATGTATAACTGGCATATGTTTTAGTATCACTATATGCGAACAAACATCAAACCCCACACATTGATATTCTCAAAATAAATGAAATCGATAAATAAGCCCAAGAAAATAATAGGGCTAGTATGCGTGCGTGTATATTGGTCTTTGTTCTACGCATTGGAATAAGAGGAAACTATACAAATAAACAAATACAAAAAAACAAGTAGTTCTAAAACAATAACCTCGGGAGTGACTATTGTTGTCTCTGGTGAAAGCATCGAGGACGACACCAAAGGGAGAAGGAAACGATGTTTGGATGGCTGAAGACTCATCGGAGGCAGCGGTCGGATCGTAACAGTACTCTCCGGCGACATCTACGGCGGTTGTGGTGGTGGAAGAGCAGACGTCCTTACGATGGTGATTTTGTTCATAAGGAGAGAGAGAAAAGCCTAACCAGTTATTATTCATCGAGTTCAGAAAATGATCTAACGAGTTCTTGGTAAAAGGTAAAAGAAGAAGAACTTAGTTAGGGTTCATGCATGAAGAGGAGGAGAAAAAGGTTTTGGACTTAAAGAAGAGAGATGAACTAGAAGAAGAGAAGTCAAAGATATAATGCTTCATTTCTTCCGAGGCGTCATATTATGCGCATTTATATAAACGAATATTTATTTAAATTAAGAAGGAACAAAAAAGTTATTTTACTTGAAAAATGTGGAGATGTATTGGTCGGTTTGAATGGTGGTGGTGGTAATGTAATTCGATGCCTAATCTCTTAATTCTAGTTTGGTTTAATACATTATAATTAATCAGTCAAAAACCCTTTCAAATCTCTCTTCATGTACAAGTAAGGTTGTTAGTGTTAAAGTGAGAGTAACATGCACGAGGACTAATAATAAAACCCAAAATCACTCGCTGTTGAACTAAGACCAATAATGCTGTGTCTACGACTGCTAGAGCCATGTATGTATGTGTGAAACTTTATTTTTATTTTTATAAAGGCTTTATGTGTGAACCTATGACCGAGCGAGCGACAGCGTTTGGCGTGTTCTTCCAAACGTGAACTAGTCACTTCAAATATTTTACAACAAATCCAAAGATTCATGGTTTTAGTGCAGCTGGTATTTGAACTACAGGACTAAGAACTAATTAAGAAGAGATAAGTTCGATGCTTAAAAGAAACATATATAAACTTAAATGTTTAACAACACCAAATAATGTCCAGTGGCTGTGGTTCAACCAATTAAAACCTCCCAAGAGTTTCAAAACAAAAATCTGATTCCGCCCCCCCCCCCCCCCAACTATAACATTGTAAACACAAAAAGAGTAAAAAATAATACTTAAAAGTTAAACACGCGTAATTACATAAGATGTGGATGACTAGTAGGGGATGGTGGTAGAGATGTACATCCTAAGCGATAGTAGTAAAGTTGTTGAGCTTATCGGATAATATCGAATTAAGAAAGATTATAGGTAAGTATGTAGAGTAATTAGGGAGGAAAATATAGGATACACATGGATCAATGAAACGATAGTGAGCATGTGCATGGGTTTACAATCTTTCAAATGTTTATACAGTTTAACTGTTATGGACTTTCTTTGGTAAGATACGATTCAATGGATTCTCTTTCTATATTTTATAGTTTAATTTCATCTCTTCCATTATTATGCCTGCAATATCTAACACACCACCAACCCACGTTTGAGAATTGCCTTGTACGTACAAACCCATACTATTATTTTGTTACAATTTGTTCTTGTATCTTGTATATGTTATACTCCTTATAAGAACATCTTCGATGTAAAATTTCATTTTTTTTCTTTAAAAATAAAGTAAAAATAGATATAGAGTGAAAATCCTCTAATCATATTTCATTTATATTTTTATAATGGAGTAATGAACAAACAAAAAATAAATTGCTACTGAAATAAATTTTATTACGGAGTGAGATATGAAATTGAGTTGGAGCATGTTTTATTCTACATTCACTTTTATTCCATTTTATAGTAAAAAATGGAGTTGTATTGGAGATACCCTAACCCCTAAGACCATCTCCAATCACACTCTATAATTTCCTCTATATTTCACTCTAAAATAGAGTAACTCTATTATAGAGTTGAATTTGCTCCAATGGTTCACTCTATAATAGAGTTACTCTATAATAGAGTGAAATATAGAGTATTTTTGTTTTTTCACTCTATATTTGGAGTAAAAAAATAGGATTACTCTATATTTCACTCTATTATAGAGTAACTCTATTATAGAGTGAACCATTGGAGCAAATTTAACTCTATAATAGAGTTACTCTATTTTAGTGTAAATTATAGAGGAAAAAATAGAGTGCCTTTGGAGATGCTCTAAGCCTTTGGCACCCAAATCTCAACCCAGTTAGTGGATCTACCAATTAAAAGTTTCATACACTTACGATATACGGTTTAAATTATTAAAAAAAAAATAGTTCTAACCTCACTGCATGTGTTTTTCTGGATAAAATTTCACTGCATGTATTAGCAATGCTAATCAGGAGTGAAAACGAAATATTGGATGGTGTTAAAGTTCTGTGTAAAACGATTATTACTTAACAAAACAAACAATTATTTTGTTGTGCTTTCCGTAAATACGAAAACAAATTTTTTTTTCCTCTAAGTGAGACGCACCTGTAGATTCCATCTGAAAGTAAAGGAAACACCTGTAGATGAAGATATATACAACTGACAAGAGCGTGTGACCAAAGAAGAGCTTGAAGCAAGTAGAAAATAAGATAAAAAGTGGTAAAAAACAAAAGAAAAAAATATAGCAGAAGAGGAAAATATTATTAAAAGTTAGATGGATGAGTTTGAGATATTTGTCAGTATAAGTGCAAGTGTTCTGCTCTGCCATTCCCCAACCCAATACTTTTACTTTGCCCATTCATTGCATGCACAATTTCACTTTTATACAGAGACATTACATACACAACACATTAGTAACATGTTCTTATTCGAGAAGTATTTTGTTATACTCCAGTATATGTTAAATGTCATTGGATATTATGATAAAATCTAGTTGGCTATTTAAGTAACCACTAGATTTTGACCCGTGCTTGAAAGCACGGGTTTTGTTTTGTTTTGCTTTTCATAATTATGAAATTTAGTGTTAAATCATATAATTTTGAAGATTATTTCACTAATGAAATTTAGTGTTTGAATCATATAATCTTACACCCAAATCTTGTATAAAGTTCTATGTAGTGTAGTGTCTTACATGTAACGTGTTTTGTAGTCGATGGTAGTATGTGAGGAAAATTAATATTTCGTTAACGTAACAGTTATAATAGGTTGTGTTTTGGTTTTGGTTCATATAATGTATTTTGTTTGGGTAGGTTGGTTTAGCAATCGCTTTTAGTGGTTATGTATAAATAATAATGTATATAGTTCGCATGGTTAGAGTAATAATCAGAGGTCTATAGGGTAAAAACGGTTGTCAATTATTGTTATAATATACAGGGTAAATCCAAAAATATTTAAAAGTAATAGATCCAAACAACTTTTATAGATATATTTTTTCAAAATCCTTCTCTTTTAATAGTATTGATTTACTACTAGTTTTTTTCTGCTGTAAGAAGGAAATTGTTTGTTTGTCAACCAAATGCATATAATCTAGATGGATCCCTAGATAAATTAATCCGTCGTATAAGCTACTTATGTTTAGTTAATCAAAAGAGGTAATTCTTTCAAACATAGGTTTTAGAAATCCTATATATTCTGAGTTTGTAGTGCCTTTCATACTTAGGTCCTACAACGACAATGGTATAATGTTTAAATTAGACTACAACGAAAATGTTATACTAGTAAACTTATGACACTAAAAAACCTGATATACATTATCTGAATTATTACATATAGACTAAATTAGTAGTACCATGAAAAGGCACAATGACAAAAGCAAATATGTTAAATGTGGAAGAGTTGCGTTAACTGTAAATTTACAAAAATAATGAATCAAAATCATTGGTCTCATGAGATTGACAAACTAAAGGCATGAACTGGAATTGCGAAACCATTCTATTTATTGATCCCACTTATGAACAATCAAATCAGATGTCAAAAATCCAATTAGTGCGAACTCTTCTCAAGCTATCATGTTTCTTCTTACTAAAGATATATACTAGGAGTATATATATATTTTTACTAAAGATATACTATACCATGTTTTTCTTTTTGGGATTGTAAAGACGAATGTGGAAATGATGAGGGTCTGCAAGAGTCTGCCTGAGCGTACGAAAACCCATAACATTGTCACATTGCAATATTTGCACCAGCCAATGTCATTGTCATAATATTTTGTATTCATAACTCTATTATTCCACAAATTTTCATCTTTTCTTATAGTAATAAATAATAATAAGAAAAAGCTTCTTTATTTTGGTTCCCCCGGTTAAAGCGGGCGAGTTCTTGTATTTCCCTTCCACATCAGACCTATTCTTTGCATGTCTGACATCTCATTTTAACTTTTTTCTTTTCATTTTCTAATTTTTTATTTCTTGGAAAAGAAAAAAAAGATCATTCGTTCAGAAATTTATAAATCAACCGAATGGTTAAAACTGGCGTGCGCATACACAAGGTCCCATGATTGGAGTGTTTTTTCCCCCTTTATGATGAGAAAATAACAGTAGGGATTCACTTCTTAATTTGGCTATTCTTGTGATGATGCAACACAAATTGATCTTCAGAGGAATCCTGACTTGAGACAACTAATAAATAAAGCTCACAATTCACGTTAAAAGCCCATATTAAAAATCTCAAAGCCCACCCAAGTAGGCACCGCACCATACACTCAGAGCCCAAAAACACGGCGATGTAAATTCGGATCCAAACGCGGATTCGGGTCTACGTAACAATCAAATTCGGAAAGAGGTGACATCCACTTATTTGTTTCGCAAAAAAAAACCCGATACTTTTGAAATTATCAAACAAGTCCAAATTTTAGCTGGGAAAATTTATAATTATTTAACTACTAAGGGACTATAACTGAGAAAGACTGAACCCTAATTTCCCAAAAAAGAAAAATCGTGTATACCAAATCGAAACCCAATCTCTGTGTCCGCAGAGAAGGATCGATCAGAAAGAGAGAGAGCAAGTAAAGAGCGATATCGAAGATGGACGCCATGAGAAAGCAGCTCGACGTGCTCATGGGAGCCAACCGAAACGGCGACGTGACGGAGGTGAATCGCAAATACTACGACCGCGATGTTTGCCGTCTCTACCTCTCTGGTCTCTGCCCTCACGAGCTCTTCCAATTGACGGTGAGTCTATATTAGATCTTCGAGCTTTGTCGTACAATGAGTATCTGATTTTGCTAGCTGCTTGAGCTCTAGAAGTATCTGTTTAGTACGTTTGCCACTTGAATTTGCTACAGCTTAAAGTGCTGTTAGTTTGGTTGACGCAGCTATCGGTGTCAATTTGTTTAATAAACTCTTGTTCGTTTCATTGACGCCGGTACTGCATCTGCGTCTAAACGCTGCGTCCTCGCGCCGAAAAAATCTGCGTCTGCGATTAAAACTGCATCGGCGTCTACGAAACTAACAATAACTATTTTTATTGACGCCGACGCTGACGCAGACGCCGAAAACTGCGGCAACCAAACGAACATGACTTAAGTCATTGTATAGCTCTTTTATGCATATTTGAATACTTCAAGGTTCAATATTTGTAAGTTAATATGTGTTGACTCACTGATGTTAATCTTGTTCTTATCTGTGAATTTGCTAATTAACAGAAAATGGATATGGGTCCTTGCCCAAAGGTGCACTCTTTGCAGCTCAGGAAAGAGTATCCTTTTGGCTTTAGATGTAGACGAGTTCTTCATCGTGACTTTTATTTCTTTCATTTTTTTTGCCTTAACTCCTGCCTTAGATATAAAGAGGCAAAGGCAAAAGGTGTTGACAACTACGATAGGGAGTTGGAAGACGCGATAGACAGGCTTATTGTTGAGTGTGATAGGAAGATTGGTAGAGCTCTTAAGCGTCTTCAGGAAGAAGATGCAAAAGCTGCTATTGCGATTTCAGTAACCGAAGTTACTCAGGTGATGTTCTAAGTTTTTAGTTCGTTGAGATCTTTTTGAGTTCTCTTTTTTCTTTTTAACTCTGTCTTTCCTTGATCATTTCGTTGTTTTACTGCAGTCACCCGAAATTCTCGAACTATCAACGCAAATCAAGGAGAAGATGAAGGAAGCAGATCTTCATGGTAATATAATTATGTCTTTTTAAGCTACTTAAGTTTTAGCACACTTTTGGCTTCTTTTATGCAAATCGATGTTCGGTGGTGTGATGCTCTTGTAACTTCCACAGAGATAGTTATAAATGCTTGGTCGGATAATGCTTGGGTTCCTTATGACTAGAAGTTCACTGCAGCTCATGCGAATTGAACCTCTTGTGTTTTCCCTTTGTAATCATCGGTGTGTCTGTAGACTTCTCCGCTATAACTAGAGTAGGCTATCAGCTTGGAATTATCTCGGATATATGCTTGATTCCATGAACAATGTAGTTTATTTGTTTTTATCAGGCCACATGATGCTTATTTACTCAGTTTAGGAACTAAATCTGCACTTCCGGTTTCAAGTGGTATGATATGTTTAGGTTTTCATCTTCTGGAAATAAAAAGATGAAACTGTGGTGTTGCTTCTTCAATTTTTAAACAGTTCCAAATTTGAAAGTATAATTTTCTTTTATTATTTGCACTAGTGTCTTGGATGCCGAGCTTCTGCTGATGATTGTTGTGGTTGTATAAAACTTGGATGCTGCTTTAATCCTTAGAAATGGGTATGTCATATGGCAGATCTCGAAGGAAAGACGGATATGAAGATTAGGGCTCTTGAGTTAGTTGAAGAGATGAGAACTAAGAGAGCTGACTTACAGGTTTGTGATGACGTGCTTTGCTACTTGTCGCGTCTAATCATGTATTAACAGTCAAGGTCTTCGTCTTCTTTCCCTACAGGCTGTGCTGCTGTTGGAGGCCTTTAACAAAGATAGGGCAGCCTTGCCACAGCCCATCCCTGGTCAGCCGCCAGCTGCGGCATTGCCTCCGCCGGATCCTCGTACGCAAGAGATGATCAATGAGAAATTAAAGAAAGCTGAAGAGTTCGGTAAGGGGCTAACTTCTAACTTGCATTTCTTTGGCAATATGTGGTGATTTTGGATCTATAGTTCTTTAAGTGATCACTGCAGTGGTTCAATACTGCCGCCTCTCTGCTTTTTCTTTTATCTTCTTATGATTTTTACATTCTAACTTTCTTTGCCAACATGTGAGTTTCTGTTACTGATCGAAAATTTTACTTGGCCCGTTAACTAATTGCTATGATATATGAATGTACAAAACTGAGCTTAACATTTTCTACATGCAATTTTGGAAGCCAGTACGTGGTTATATACCTAAATAAAAAACTTCTGAACTTTTCAATGTTGGAAACAGCCAATGTAGAGATATAATATATATAAATGTTATTTCAGGCGAACAAGGAATGGTTGATGAGGCGCAGAAAGCACTTGAGGAGGCTGAGGCTCTTAAGAAGGTTTGTGTTTTTTCCGTAGTTAGTTTTCTGTTTGGCACTTATCTTCGTGTTACGTCACACCTCATAGGGTGTGGAGATTTTTATGAAGTCTAGTGAGACATGGATCTCTTTTGTGTTGAGTAAATTGCTTGAATAGTTCGACATGCTTTCCGTTTCCTCCATTTCAACTGCATCTTCTTTTTTTCTTGCAAATTTTCAGCTTGCTCCTAGACAAGAACCTGTGGTGGATTCAACCAAATACACTGCTGCAGATGTGCGCATTGTAAGTTGAAATCGCCAACTTATCTTCGACATGATAAATTATCTAGATTCAATATTTGTAGGTATTAGTTTCATAAAGTTCTTTAGCCGGATGACTGGTTAGACTGTTTAAGGGATTTTTTTTTTTTGTGAAAGCTTGCTCTCAAAACCTGTGATAGCCTCACTCTCTGTTACTTTTTGTTGTCTCAGACGGACCAGAAACTGCGTTTATGTGACATATGCGGAGCATTCTTGAGCGTCTATGACAGGTTAAGTTTGGTTACTTAAAAAAATTATGGTTAATGGTTCCTTGGCATTTAAAGAAAAAGTTAGAAATAGATCTTGTGGGTTGCAAGTGGCTCATTATTTGACACCGACTGTTGTACCTCCTTTTCACCAGCAGGCTATTTGGGCCCAGTTTTACGAGGATTACTTTTGCAGCTAATGAATAATGTGCGTTCTTTCTTGATTTATTGTGCCTGTTAGAGAATAATAATAGAGCTTTAAACTATATATCTTTGGTCATCAATCTGTGATTTGGATTTGGCAATGTCAAAAATCTTTTGTACTGCCTTTAGTGATCGTCGGTTAGCTGATCATTTTGGAGGGAAGCTTCATTTGGGTTACATGCTGATCCGTGATAAACTAGCAGAGCTTCAGGTAAAATACAATACAATTTCTCTACTGTGGCTGTGGGTTTCTCAATGTAGACTGTTTAGTTATATCCTCTTTGTCTTCTTCAGGAGGAAAAGAACAAAGTTCACAAGGAACGGGTCGAAGAGAGGAGGTTAAACTTTCTTAAGCTTTTCAATTTACTTCAAAACATGTTTACTGAAAACTTACTTATCACAGATCAAAGGAGAGGAGCAGAGAGCGAGAATCAAGTAGAGACAGAGACAGAGGAGGTAGCCGTGACCGTGGAAGAGATATAGACCGTAGGAGTAGAGATCGCGACAGGCACCATGACCACCGTGAACATGACAGAAACTATAATCAGTCACGTGGCTATGACTCAAGAAGCCGTCGCAGCTCGAGGTCCCGGTCTAGGGAAAGAACGAGGGATCATGATCGCCGCAGGTAACTTCGATTCACAAAACAGATACATTATTTTCTGTAATTCTTTGGGATGCATCTAAACTTGTTTTGTTTAACTCATGTTACAGACGTCATGACCGCTACTAAGACGCTGTCAGAGAAGGTTGCAGCAAGTTTGAGATGTTTTCAAAGATGCGTTTAGGATCACCAATCTGGAGTTACAAACACTTGTTTTCGTATGTGTTAAAAGATATTTGAGATTGTAAGTTGCTAAGTTTGTAAGAGGAGTTTCGTTGGATTTCTTCAAACTTTTTAATATGTTGACATCAAAGACTTGCGAGTAGAAAAGACCTGTGGTGATTACATGGCTCTCTCAGATATTACTTATATCTTCATAAAAATTGCCATAAAACTGATTAGTATTTGTTGGGCAAAGTGGTTTATTCTACTTCTGCTGGTTACCACAGATTGGTAATTATAATGAATCATTGTCAAAATCAGGCAGGAAAAATGCTAGACACAAGTAGCTTAGAATCATTAACTGTCCGACACAAGTGGCTTAGAATCCACGAGCGATTTTAATGTTTTAGTATAAAGTTTGATATATAACTCCTATAAACTATACAGAATAAATAGCATGGATTGATTCAACCTCAACTCAGCGTACTATGTACTTCTCTCGGTTTTCTGCGTAGAACTTGTTTTTTTTGTAAAGTTCTAAAGAATTATTGACGTTTAGATAGACCAAGTTAAAAATATTAGAAAAGAGACGTGCATACTGGCAGTAAGTTTACCCGGGGAAAACTATTAGTGTTTTGAAATTAATCATTTCATTTTTCTCATCTTATTGTCTCAGATTGGTATATTAGTTGAAATTCAATGTTGTAAATAATCATTTCATCACATTTACATCATATGGTATGAAGTACATTAGTCTTAATCAGCAGAACAACCTAATACTCACGCTAACATCATTCACAAAATATATCTCTATATAGTTGATTATTGGTTTTATCTCTATATGTAAAGAAAATATGGCATGAACTTACATATATTCATTTGTAGAAAAAGGGAAGGCCAAATATCATTGGTAACTCAACATCACAACACTGTATCACAAAGCATCTAAATTTCTAGCATTGTTGAATGATTTTATTCAAACAATAAGTAACGATCATCGCTCATTTTAGTTTTTGATTAAAGCATCTTATAATAGTACTATATATAGTTTAATGGTTTCTGATAAAGGAATCATATAGACAATTATTGAGACTTTATTTTAAATTACATAAAATGGATGAGAAAGCCATAATCTTTGAATAGAAAAGAAAGCTAAGGCCAATAGAAAAAGGAACTTTGTTTAATAAGGCCAATAAAAGAGCTTTTCGCACATCATTCCTCACAACAATAATATATACAGATTACTCATGTTTTAGTTTTATAAAATTCAAGTTCTGATTAAAGACTACGTTGCAGAACTATTTCATCTCTTGTAGAAAAAAAATGATACACAATCCATGAAAATGCATGCACGAACAAAATAATTATTCGTCTATGTAATTTTTCTCATAAATGTAATGTTATAATAAATTAACGTTAAAAAAATAAAATAATTGTTAAAATAAATCGTACATTTTTTCCTTTTTTTTAATCATCGATCTATTATTGTTTATTTTCACTTCTGTTCCTAATAACACTTTTTCTTCTACAACATTCTCGTGGAAAATAGTTATAAAATAGACCACTAAAAGAATCAAGAAAGCCTATATATACATGGAATCTTGAATGCATGTCACGTAACTCTCTTCTCTTCTCTATTAAGAAAGGCTATTTCTTCTTCTCTCCTTATATATACCCACACACACACACTCATACACATATACATATATTAACATTTTCATACACCTAAAAATATATCCAAACCCATTTGATCTAATAGTAAATACATAATTTATTTGGTGAAGCTAGAAGAATGGGTGCATTTGATTATATATCTAGCTTTTGTTCATATACATACTCTAATGCCAAAACCAAGCGTAAGCCATTGCAGGTTTGTTCTCCTCATACTCTTTATCTTTTTTTGAACTTTATCTTTCATTATTTGTTTTAGAGTCTTATCTATATACATATATGATATATATTAATTCTAATTGATTTGGTTAACTTCAAAATGCTAATACGTTTCGTGTGCAGTAAATTCAAATGTCTTAGAACGTGACCATGTATTTTTATCCGTGTCGTTTTCTTAAACATGTTTCTTCAAAACTTCATCAACTTTTCGCTGTGTATTATATCGCTACATCATTATTCATAGGCGATATACATGATGAATTGACAGATATAGATAATATTAAACAAAAAACTAACTACTGATATGCTTCAGTTGCCTCTTTCAAAAAAAAAAGAAGAGATGCTTCAATAGCCAGATTACTGCTGAACTATATGACATGAACAAGCTTCGAAAATTAGTTTGAAATCTATGACTACAGGTTAAATAGTATTTATATTATTATGAACGTTTAATAGAATAATGGTAATGAATGTTTTTTTTTGTATAGACAGTGGAAATCAAGGTCAAAATGGACTGTGACGGCTGTGAAAGAAAACTTAGAAACGTGGTTCGTCGCATGAAAGGTTCTCTTTCTCATCACTCCCACAGTCTTTGAATAAAAACTTTCGCCAATCTCTCTTTTTTTCTTTATTCTAGCTGCTTTAATTTCTCTTTTTAAGATTCTTATTCTACCTTAAAATTACATTTTCATGACTGGCCTAAATATATATATCTATAACTACTAATCATTTGCTCAGATTTTTGGTCTCAAATGATTAATTATTGTTCAAAAAGTTCGGAATGCTTTTTTATTTATAAAATATGTTTATACTATCATTTTGTTAAAAGTTTTTACTAATTTTCTAAGTTATTTTTAAATATAACAATTCTAATAACTTTTAAAACTTAAAAGTAAGATTCATCTATCAAAATTTAGTAAAATAAGTTATTAAGGAAAATCTACTAAATTTAATTGTTAGGTTTGTTCATCTTAGTTTTTGTTCAAAGCACATATCGTTTAAGAGTTGAGACAATTGGTTACTTATTTTTCATGTTTTGAACCGACTGGTATAGGCGTGAAAACGGTGGAGGTGAACCGGAAACAGAGCCGGCTAACGGTGAACGGTCACGTGGACCCAAACAAGGTGTTGAAGAGAGTGAAGAGCACAGGGAAGAAGGCAGAGTTTTGGCCTTACATACCTCAGCATATGGTCTATTACCCTTTCGCGCCTGGCATGTACGACAAACGTGCGCCTGCAGGCCACATCCGCAACCCTACACAAGCGTTTCCAGCCGCAAACGCACCTGGTGAAAACTACGTTTCCCTCTTCAGCGACGACAACGTCCACGCCGCTTGTTCTATCATGTGAAATATGTAAGAAGCAGAATATATTATATAATCTATATTTTCTTCTTTGTGTACACATCTACTTTTGCAAGTTGCAACTATTCTCATAATACAGAAAAGGTCATGTATAAACTATGTAATAAATTATAGAGACATATTTTCACACATGTTCTAACGTTCTAAACATGGTAAACCAAATATGGCAAAGTGGTATTATGATATATCTATTATGGATGACCTAGCTCTAAACCAGAAGCTTAATAATACTTTTCACGTCTGCAAAATATCTTTATGCTTTACGCAAAGAGAATATATTTTTGTTTGTTTTGGTGGAGTGAGCTTCCATGAAGTCAAAACAATAACCATAAGGCTAAATGGAATCTTAAGAGGTGAATATTGGTAGCATAATGGAACAATTAAGCAGTAAATGTTGGTGAATTTGTCTAATTTCTGTTGGACTAGAATGGTAACTTTGACAATTATATAATTTTATAAATAAAGGAATATTAGGAAGAGACCCAAAAATCAGCATCTTGTGATTTGTTAAGCAAATTGCTTTATGTATTTTGTTTTAGAATATAAGCTTCAAAAGGCAAGAGAGTGTCAACATTACAAGTTCCAACTTTTGAACACCAAAGCTTTTGAAGATCAAAAGCTCATAAAGCTGTATTCTTCCCCTCCCCCACAAAAATGTCCAATAGGGACCAAAGCATCTCTAGCTTTTCCTTCAAAGCTTCTTTCTTTAGAAGAAGGAATACTAAAAAGGTCCAGAATCACTCCAAAGTAAAGCTGCTTAATCACGGTACCGATAATTTACAGGATTGGCATCAGGATGAAACAGTCATAAGGCTCTTACAGTTGTATGATACATTTTGAATCAACACAATTACAGGAAATAGATTTGGTACTTGAATCATTAAGAATGAATCTGTCAATATGATGTTACTTTTTAATCCATCAATATCTTTGAACAAGCAACCGCTTCTTAACTTTCCTTCTTCTGGACTGTGCCTTCTGCCATTTCTTCCTAGGCACTAGTTTACTCTTGGGCCTCAACTTAATCTCAGGTGTGAATCTCTCATGCGAGTTTGTACATACTTGAAGAACTGCATGTTCAGTCTCTTGGGTACACTTTTTCTCAGCTCTTCATATTCAGGCCCTGAGATAATGTTCTCAAACGCTCCAATCAAAACGTCTACATCACTCATCATTTCCCACACGTTTGTGTAGCGTCCGTCAGGCCCTTTGTCCAGTTTCTTCAGCGCGTTCTCGACAGCTAGCTTCCTCGCCTTGTTACCTGGTGAAAGCTCCTCAGGTTCGTTTTCAGATTTCAACAGCGCTTAGATTGTTCTGTACTTTGGTTTCTCTTCAAACTCAACAATTTGTCTAAGTACTTATCAGATGCTTCGTTTGTAGTCTTCACGTCGCATATGATAGAGTTCCTGCAAGACATTGAAACCAACTAAATACAGAGCCATGAACATCACTAGTAACCAACAAAATCGAATAATTTCAGACTCTACCTTATAAGCAATTCACTGATATAAAAATCAATGAAAATACAAGGAATCCTAGATCAAGACCGCCACTCTTACCAACTAATCTCAATGTAAATCAATCTTTTGTTTGTAGTTCCCAAATGAACAACAATATAGTCAGCGAAAGTTTGTGCATAACAGATGGTGCAATCGTTCTTTAGTGATGATTATGATACGAAACTGATCATTACATTACTTAATGAGCAACATATAAAGACCAAATGAATCAAACAAATTTCAACAATTCTAGCTTTATACCATTTTTCTCATGTTAGGTCCTATGTAAGACTAATACCATTTATGTAGCTTCCTACCACAGTTTCATAAACATTTTCCAACAGAAAAAGAAACGTGCGTTAAAAGACTAGGATAGAGAACAGGGGAGAGACTCTTCGCAGCAAGAACATCTTCTTCTCTCGTCAATAGCCTTTTTTAAGCGACGGCTATGATGCTGAAATATTATTACAACAGTAACTGATTCTCCCGCGCTATCTCAATTCTTTTTATATAGTTTCTTGTAATGATATGGCAATGGGCTTTGATTAAAGAATTAACGTTCTGTGATGTAGCGACACTTGTCCTGATCATATAAAATTTATACTAATATCTCATTTGAGTCCATTACAATATTTTATTTGCTTTCACGTACGTGTATACAAATACAAACATAAACGTAAATTTTTAGTTGGTTTATATATATCAGAAACTAATCCAGACTTGGATTCGGAACTTTTATTACAAATTAAAAAGGAGGAAAAACATTAGTTAACAACCAAAGACATACATAGTAGCATAATGACGACGACAAAGTCAAATGGGAATAGATCTTGAGACTTTCGGATAAACCACAGTGGCTGGATGACCCATTATACGCCGACCCTTGCTATGTTTAAAGATGTAAACCACCGCACCAACTGGCCATTCGATGACTCCGGTCACCAGAAAAGCCACGAACCCTAGCGTCGGTCCCACCACTTTGCATCTACACGGGTTTTGTCTCGTCCCGCACTGAACACACGAAGGAAACGCCATTACTTATTTTTGCAGATTCAAAGAAAGAGTGGAGAATGATTGTGATTTGTTGAGAGTAAAACTAGAGGAGGATCTTTTATATAGACGAATGATAGGCCCTGTTCGTTTTGTAAACTGGATGAAAATTCCAGACGCGGCATCCGCACGCAGTAATTGGATACAGCAATCAGATGTTGTTCGTTCACGATTCTGGAAATTTTGGATATTTGGATGAGCTTGCTGTAGTTGGAAGCGTTCAAACATCTCATCCAGAAATCCCAAAAAATCCGGATGAGTTTTCAAAATTAATCTGGATGCCGCGTCCAACTTAACCTTCTATTTCGCGCCAAACGAACATCGGTCCGCGTCTGCGTCTGGATGCCGCGTCCAGTTTACGAAACGAACAAGGCCATATTGTATGATTAATTTATTTCTTTTCTTTCCACGTAGGGTCGGTTTGTTATAATTTTGAATTATATAGCAGATATTATAATTTTAGGTCGGCTGCTCGTTATTTTATTATCTCAATTTTGAAAATTAAAGAGGTGTCGAGATTATAGACACGTGTCGTGTCAAGCACAAAGGTGACTAAACATGTGGCTTGAAACGGTTGGAACTGAGCTATGAAACTCTCTTACGTTACGCTTTTTATTTGTTTCCCCGACTTATATTATCATATCATATCGTCTGTCCACGTGAGACGACTAAGATTTTTCCCTTTCAAGTTTATGCCGAGTAATCTGCATATGGTATTGTTAATAACTTATCAGAACACAGTAGATTTAGCTATATGAAGTACCTAAAAACAAAGCATATATATATATATATATATATATATATCCATGTAAATTTGAGAATCATAATTTTCTTAGAATAGTACCAGCACTGGAGCCGGTCCGGAAATGTTTTAACAGAGCACTTTCACCGTCTCTAGAGCCACCGCCATTCTTTCCATGCAAAGAGATGGCGTACGTGTACCTAACGAATTGTCTCCTACATGCAGGACCCATAATATTCCCCTCGACGTTTCATCTTCTTCTTTAGCAATAAGGACGAGGAGCATGCCCTCTACTGCTCCAAAGGCAGCCCCATAAGAGGCCACTCGGAGCTAACTTTTCTTCTCTCGAGTGCTTCGGATAAACACGCTGTCTAAAGTTGAAAGCTTTTTGCATATAATGTTAAAATATTTTTAGAACTTCAATTTATAAGTTTCTGGTATAATAGAAAAAAAAAAAGAAAATCTGAGTAGATTGAAGATATAAACTGATCATTTAAGATTTAATTTGGTTTTTGTAAAAACAATTTGTTAGTCTGAGTATTGTAAAATCCTAACTAGCAACTTGGATATATAGTTTTTTTATGAAAGACATGTCATATTCTATCTATACTACTAATTGCGAAGTGATTTTTCGCATTTAAATTTTGACAGGCAAAATTAAAGCGGCTAAAATTATTATTAATTTAGTGAACTTTTTTATATAATTTATTATATATTTTAAAACAAATTTTTTGTTATATATATTGTGTTATCATCTAGATGTAATACTTTTTACTATAAAGGTTAAAAAATAAATATAGTAATTTATAGTGGGAATCCACTAAAAAAGGCAAATGTTTTTTAATTAATATTTAACTATAAATTATTTATACTTAATGATTAAATTAACGTTACATTGTTTTACATTGATGATGCTAAGAGAGAGATACAACAGAGAAAAAAAAAACTCTTTTCTCTTAACTCACTCATATCTTTCAGAGGAGATGAGGTTCTCTTTTGTTTGTAAATACTCGATCTTCTGATCGATTTTGTTTTTCTTAAGAGAAGTTTCTTTTCGCTATGTCGATCTTCCTCTTCGCATAGGTGATTTTGATGTGAGTTGATTATCAATCTTATCTTTCTCTGAATCGGGTTAAACATAAATAAAGTTATGGTTTTGTTCTTCGCATTCTGTTTTAACTTGATACACCGTTTGATTGGAAGGTTGTATTCTCTCTTTGCTAGACATGTTTAGTTTTTGATTCAGAGGTGGTGTCAAGCTTCGCTACGAGTTTGGGTGAAGTTTCCACGATGATCAAAACCTGAGTTTTGGATTGTGCTTCTAGAACAGAATCCAGAAGAGCCGGAGCTGCCATAGGGTTAGCGACAAGACTTTGTTACTGGTCCTATTAAAGCTTTTCCTTAGACTAACATTCTAACAATGGAGAAGAAGATCTTGAGATTAAACGGCGATTGAAGGCAAGAAGAACATGAAAGTAGCCTCAAGCGAATTTGAGATGGAGATTGATAGTTTTCCGGCGAGATAGTTCCGCCGCCGCCTTCTTCTTTCTCGGACGAAGAAACAAAGCCATGTATAGAACACGTTTGGCTCAGACTCACAATGACGTGAATCGTATGATGACTGAAATTGATACTGATGGTGCTGGAAACATACCGTATCAATAATTCACCGATTTTTTGCAAGTGCCAATCGTGGATTTGTACTTGTCATTGTCTTTCGTTTGAGAATGTCTAATACCTTTTCAATATGAGATATTTGGTTCTAAGACATCTCCAAGGTAACTCTATTTTTTCCTCTATAATTTACACAAAAATAGAGTAACTCTATTATAGTGTAACTTTTGCTTAAATAGTATTACTCTAATAAAATTATTCTATAATAGAATTACTCTATTATAGAGTGAAATATAGAGAAATGCCACTTTTTCACTTCAAATATAGAGTAAAATATGACATTCCTCTATATTTCATTCTATAATAGAGTAACTCTATTATAGAATAACACCATTGGAGCAAAAGTTACACTATAATAGAGTTACTCTATTTTTGTGTAAATTATAGAGGAAAAAATAGAGTTTCATTGGAGATGCCCTAAGCACTGTCAAAAAAAGTTTGTTGCTCTTACTCCTTTGTAAGTGAATTTATTTTATATCCTACAAATTCAATGTGATCATTGCCATGTGACGTGAATGACCTTTTTTTATGTTTCGCTAAAATGTTTCTTCAAAGTTTCTTTAATTTAACTAAAAGTCGAAGTACTTCAAGCGAATCCAAGATCAGAATATCAGCCTAACACATTATAACACATAACATGGAGAAGAGCTTGAGCTTGAGGCACTTGCAAGAACGTGCGTTTCTAGTGACCCTTCCAAGTAAAACATATATTATTATATCTGTCTTTTACTTCTTGTTAAATACATACTAAACCATTATTTTGATGTTCATGTTAAGAGTTTAAGTCTTTAAGATATTGATCCATGCAAAAATGCACTGATAGATGATTCCGGTGCCTGGTTCAATAACGAGTTAGTTCTCCTGGTGAGTCCGACCTAGTGATCCTCGGACAAGTAAACATGATTAAAAATTATTGGCATGCATTAACAATAAATCTTTTTATGAACATATACATCATATGTATTTTTAGAGTGGTAATAAGCCACCGTCTATCTATCAAAAAAATAATAATAATAAGCCACCGTCTATTAACTGTTTTTTTTGCTCCAGTAATTGAAGATATTGTTTTGTAGGGGACAAATTCAAGATATGTTTGTAGTTTCTATTTTACACATTTCTAAGCAAAAACGGTTCATCCATCTGATCAAAAGCCGACAATTCAGACATCAAAACCGAAAAGTAGAGGCTGGACTCCGGCTTTTCAGCAAACTCAAGACTCAAGAGAGGTTAGCTTTCTTCATCTCCCCTAACGTTTTTAGCCTCTATTAAATAACCGAGTCGCTCCAAAGTCCTTTGCATGCGTTACCACATCTTTGAGGAGGAGGAGGTGCAATTAAATAACGTCAATTCTTCATTTTATTATTGAAGAAAAACACTAGCTCGTGCTTACATACACACACATTTTCCTCGTTCTCGAATCTCGACGACAACTGGGCCCAATGGTATTAAAAAGTACGGAAAATGCGGGAGCAAATTATGGGCGAAATAGTCATCGAACGAAACTAGTGGGGGTAAGTCACAGTAAGACAAGAAAATAAAGGTTACGAATTGCAATTTTATTTCCTTTATAAGAAAAACGTTTTTTTTTCTGACGTATGTCGTAATCCTCTACCGCCGCCACTCCGCCGTGACGTCGCTGACTTTCCACGCCGAAGCAGCGATGAGCGGTTTCGTCTGCCACGCAAGCATTAGACTTCCGTCGTTCTCCTCCACTCTATACCCATCTCCTCCGCCGGATAGCGCCAGTAACAAACTCGCTTGCTTAAACGCGTCTGATCCGAGACTAACCGGGTCAAACCCGGCGGATCCCAACCGTTTCCGCCACTGATCCAGCGTCTCGTGCCTCTCGATCCGATCGGTTCCTTCAGCAGCCACCACGTTCAAGATCTGTCTCCCTAAGTAAACCTCCGACATTACTCGGTCTTGACTCGGTATTATAACTCCGTCCTCGAGCGAGTCGAACAGGCTCGAGTAGTAGTGAAGCGCCTCGTTGAACCGTTCTAAGAAAACGACGCCGTTGTGGTTCGCTTCTTGTTCCACAACCGTTACAACGCTCGGTTTAACCGCCTTAACAGTAGCTAACAGTTTTTCAATCGAACCGGGTCGAGCTAAAAGCGGATGAAGCTCAAAAACCGAATTAACCACTAAAGTCTCCGATTCCGGTCTGGTCTCGAACATTTCCGGTTCGAGATCGGTTAACCTCTCAACGGTTAAGCCTTTGAATTCGAATTCAACGCCGATGGCCTGAGCCAGCTGAGCTAGCTTCCAACCTAACTGCTGAATCCCATCTCCCTCCGACGGACCTCCAACGCCGGTGAGACGGAACGACGGAGATCCTCCGGGACGGAGAGCCAGAGCTTGCATTAACGCCGGCCACTGCATCCCTTGGTTTATCCCAAGATCGATTACGTGTACGCCACGCGCCGTCGCGACTGCTTCTAGAATCGCCTGGTTGGCCGTGAAATGCGCGAACTTCAGGTAAGGGCACGACTCGTAGAAATGCATCTGGAGAATCTCTTCGAAGGAAGGATCAACGGCGGGGGAGGAAGGGCGGATCCGGTAGATCCGACGAGCGAGCGCCTCGGCGAAGTAGGTGGCGACTTTCCCCATCGCTCCCGCCTGAGAAGCCGCGAGTGGTCCCACGCGTTTCACGAGCGCGTCGGCGAGGATCAGATTCTCCTGGTGGACCGCCTCGGCGCACGCCACCAGGGCCTGGACGAGTCTGACTCCGGTCTCCTGCGAGTCAACGCCGAGCATTACCACTGGTCGAGTTGACTCGCTTGAGTCACACCAGGGACCGAGTCGGATCCTCTTGCTGCTGTTGTCGCTGGTAGTGCTGGAACACTCGTTGTCATCTGAGAATGGTGTTAGGTTGCATATCCGGGTCGGGTCAAGATCCAGAGAAGGCGGGTAGTAGTTAAGCTCCGAGAGCATGGTCTCGGCCCAGCTGGAGAGATCAGAGGGATTGTAATGAACGGTGTCGTTTAATGCATTAGAGCCAAGAACATCATCGTTGGATAGAACTACTTCAAGCTGCTCAAGCTTCTGTGCGACGTCCGCCATGTCGGAAGATCGAACCTTGTACCCTAAAGCAGATAGAAACTCGTCCATGTTATTATCGTCTTCGAGCTTCTTACCCATTGAATGAACTTCTTCTACAGAAGTTTCTTGATGGCTTCTCTTCATAATCAAGTATGTTTTTTTTTTCGTTTGGTCGGTTGATGTGTGGTTATGGTATGGGAGTGAAATTATTGGTGTAAGAATTAGTAGACAAAAGTGTGGAAACAAAGGAGAATCAGAGGAGAAGAATTTAAACACGAGAGAGGAAGAGAGAGAGGTCCAATAAGGGGCAGTGAGGGACCTGGAGAGTGTGCAAGTAAAGAGATAAGGAACAGAGACAGGCCATTATACTTAGCCATGTGTTTTCTCTTCTTATTTCTTTCATAATTCCAAGATATATATTTTTATAATATGACTATTATTATCATCTCTTTATGCTTTTTGAATTTCTGATCCAAGTTACAAAAAATTCGTCGCTCGATGCTCTATTCTTATGATTATCTTTTTGTTTAATGGTCCAATGGACTGTCATTGTCTATTAAACTATTTTTACTTCCTACTAGATGTTGAATTTAGAGTTTCCAAAAATATTAAAACTAGTGCACAGCGAGATATTTACTTAATTATTATCTAAAAAAACAGTACTCGAAATTGAAATATGCTGATTAGTCACAGCTGAAGAAATTGAGCAAGTTTGTGATTTCCAGACTAGTTTGCCTTGTTAGTTTCCAATTATTTTGTTCAAATAGAAGTGATATACTAATGGAACTCAATACCACATCATGATAACTAATAAAGAATTAAAGATGACATAAGTATGTAATTTTAGTATTTATCTAACAATATTTTTAGTATTTTCAGTAAATTGATAATAGATCACGGTTTCCAAAGGAAGTACAGCTCAGATTATTTGAGTTTGTGAACAACGTGATCACCCTCACGGTCGACATGTGGCGGCAGACATAGCTTACGAGACGTCCACAACATTACGTTACTTTCAAGTTCTTATTTTATTCAAAACTTGAGTTTATACTAATACCACATGACATTCATCATCAACATGCAAATCACGAGTTTTTGAAACGAAAAAGACTTTTCTACATAATTGTTGAAATATTGATCGCTTGTATAATGAAAAATAAGATGTTAATCTATAACTACCGTCCGATTACCGTATATAATTCAATTGGTTTTAACATTTAGATTCCTCAACTTCGAATCAATTTCATAAAGACAAATAGAAAATTATTCATAGTTATTACATTTGATGAAGGTTCACCAAGTTACTTTACCGAAGTTCCAGGCGATGATCCACTGATTTATCCTCTTATCTTAGAATAGATATATATAATCCGAATGTTTTAACATAAATAATTATCCAAAATGTGTGGTAAGAAGATATTTATCCACAATGTTCCGCAGTAATCTAAAAAAAAAACGTTGAAGCCTATCATCAAACTAAAACCCTGATATATAACAGTCAATTATCTTTAAAATAACTCAACAACTCCCCTAATATTATGACAGAACCTTTGAATTCATTCTATATATATACTAGATAGTTTTCCTAAAACAAAATCAGTAATAGATATGGCAAAAACAATCTTTCCCTTAACTCTCCTTTTGTCCTTGCTCTTGTCATCAATATCTCTAACCCTAGCAGCAGATTATCCACTCTCCACAAAGTCACGATGGATAGTCAACAAGAGTGGCCACCGTGTGAAGCTAGCTTGTGTGAACTGGCCTTCACACCTTAAGCCAGTAGTGGCCGAGGGGCTGAGCAGCCAGCCAATGGATTCAATATCAAAGAAAATAAAAGAAATGGGTTTCAATTGTGTTAGGCTCACTTGGCCACTTGAGCTAATGATTAATGACACTCTAGCCTTTAATGTTACCGTTAAACAATCATTTGAGAGATATGGATTGGATCATGAACTTCAAGGGATTTACACTCACAATCCATCCATTGTCAATACTCCTCTTATCAATGTATTCCAGGCAAGTATACACAATTAATCATGTGATTCATCATTCATTTGAAAAACAGTTTTTAGAAGACTCCAGATTCTTGTTTTAACTATATGTTATAACTTCTTACGCAAGCAACACTTTTCTTAGGCCGTGGTGTATAGTCTGGGGAGAAACGATGTGATGGTGATACTTGATAACCACAAGACCGTACCGGGTTGGTGTTGCAGCAACGATGACCCGGACGCGTTCTTTGGCGACCCGAAATTCAATCCAGATCTATGGATGTTGGGTCTTAAGAAGATGGCCACAATCTTTATGGACGTGAATAACGTTATTGGTATGAGCTTGAGGAATGAACTTAGAGGTTACAATCATACTGCAAAAGATTGGTATACGTACGTAATAAATTCTATTTTTTTTCTTGAACAAGACTTAGGTTCACCTCCTTTAAATTCACATCACTTCTAAAAACCAATCATAATGCCACATAAATTAATGGATAAAAACAATTAAATAATTTTTCAAAACCAAAAATAATTAAAAAATAATAATAATAACGTCAACTTTACCGACGTTAAAAACGCTAACTAAACCCTAAATCCAAACCGTAACCCTAAATCCTAAACCTAAACCCGAATTCTATACCCTAAAACCCAAACCTAAACCCTAAACCAGAACCTATACCCTAAATCCAAACATATGCCCTAAAACCTAAATTCTAAACACAACCTAGGGGGTGAACCTAAGTTTTGTTCTTTTTTCTTTATCATAATGCCCATGTGAAGCTTAAACACCAAGAAATTATGCACGTTAATTAGATATTCATCACTGATTTTATTCCCTTGCGCTATAAATAATTAAATCCCTAAAAATAATTAAGTACAACTCCAGCTATAAAAAATATCCATATGTATGTATAAATATTATATATATCGGTTGATATGGGAATCCAAGGTTCATAGATTAAACAACAAGAATCAACGCAGAGAAAGAATTTATTAATTTACATGATTTCGTTGATTCTAACATCTCTATTATTAATGTTTAAATTATTAGTATGGGAAAAGAATTATTAATATGGCAATTGGAAATGTTTTTTTTTTTCCTTTTTGCATGTACCTTAAGTTCATTGATTAAACAACACGATATAATAATCAACGCAGAGAAATAATTTGCTAACTTAGAACACATTTTCTAATATTAATGTCAAGATTATTAATATGGGAATTGGAATTATACTTTTTCACATGGTAGGTACATGCAAAGAGGAGCAGAAGCAGTGCATGGATCAAACCCTAACGTTCTGGTCATACTCTCCGGGCTTGACTTCGACGCTGACCTAACTTTCTTAAAAGATCGTCCAGTGAATCTTAGCTTTAAAAAAAAACTTGTTTTGGAGCTTCATTGGTATGCTTTCACCAATGGTACTGGTCAATGGAAATCACACAATGTCAACGATTTTTGCAGCCAAATCTTCACTAAGGAGCATCGTACTGGAGGCTTCCTTCTCGATCAAGGCTTTCCTTTGTTCTTGAGCGAGTTCGGGACCGATCAAAGAGGTGGTGATTTTGAAGGAAATAGGTATATATTACAAATTGGTTGAATACACATTTGAGGGAAGTCCAAAATATATAGTTTAGTACTGATTTCAAAATATAAACAAAGAATAAAAGTGTTACAAAAAAAAGAAAAGGGTCAATTGTTATTATTGCATTGTCATTCACTTTGGGTAATAAAGTATCCAAATAAACCCATGATTTAAAATGTTTTAACATTTTAGTAAGTGAAACCTATACAGATTGGTGTCTGAAACAATCAAAGATTCAAGGCTTGAAATATTATTATCAACTGTGACATTAGGTACATGAGTTGTATGCTGGCATGGGCGGCCGAGAAAGATATCGATTGGGCGGTTTGGGCGCTTACCGGAGTTTATTATTTCCGTGAAGGCAAACGTGGTGTAGTTGAAGCTTACGGTATGTTAGATGCGAACTGGCACCATGTTCATAACCATACTTATCTCCAGAGACTCTCCGTCATTCAACCACCACATAAAGGTAAATCAATCTTGCTTTGCTTGCTTGTAAACTAGCCTAACTTATCATCATGCATGTGTAATAATACAAGTTTGAGAAAGTAACTAAACTGTCACAGGACCCGGTATAAAGCACAATCATCACAAGAAAATATTCCATCCGTTAACCGGACTGTGTCTAGTGAGAAAATCACCGTGCTATGAGTCAGAACTCACGTTGGGTCCATGCACAAAGGACGAGCCGTGGAGTTATTCTCATGGAGACAGACTTGAAATCAAAGGAGGTCACAAATCTTGTGTGGAAGGCGAAACATCAGTTGGGAGAAGCGTGAAACTCGGCAAGAAGTGCACAAAGATTAAGCGAATATCGGCCACAAAGATGCATTTGGCGTTCAAGAATAACGATGGTTTGTTGGTATGCTTAGACGTGGATTCGGATAACAATATTGTTGCTAATCATTGCAAGTGTTTGACTGGAGATATTAGTTGTGAACCTGCAAGCCAATGGTTTAAAATCTTCTGAGGTAATATTTATTGATTTTAGACTTTTTAGTTATGAGAATAAACAAAAGTGCATAGAATAAATTACGATTACTGGATTGATTGTGTTTAGAAGACGATCCAAAGCTTTTGTATTCTTGAAGTTTGGAGTTCGGTGGAATGAAAATTAGTATATAATTTAATTTCATCTAAAGATAATAAGTTTAACCAATTGTAATATTATTGTGATATTGTTGTGATTCGACATTAGATTTTGAGGGCTATGGACAATTTAACGGAAAAATAGAGATCATGAGGGCTATAGACAATTTAACGAAAAATTAATATTTGTTTTTACAAGTTTAAGAATATATATAATTTTTCATAAAATTTTGGAGATCATATGCCAATATTTCATGAGCTTATTCTCATGATCAAAACTCATGTATTTAGAATCATTTAGCTTCGTGCCAGTGAAAGCTTGATAAATATAAACACCAGTAATACACAGCTGATCTTGACCTAAAAGAGAGTGAGGTTTTGTCAATAGCAAATTAAACCATGGACAGCAAATTAAAAAGAGTGAGGTTTTTATTTTTTCACAAAAAAAAAAAAATTAAACCGTGGGCAGAAGGAGCATTGGTGGTCCACTGTGCGGTGTGACAACTCACATAAAAACTGGCCAAAGAAGATGATTCACTGATGAGAAATCTACACCGCGATCTCCATGTTTTGGAAAGTGGTAAACATGCTGCGGTTCTGGAAATTTAAATCCTAGACGTTTTTGAGGGTTTAACGTAACAAAAATAACCATTTTACTATTACAATCATCCATAACAAAAACAAACCAATCCATACATATATAACAAATCCACATTAGTACATAAGCTTACCTACTACAAGCTTTAGAACCTGAAGCTCTTACACCTTTGACACGATTCACTTATTAGATAACAAGCCAATCCATCTCCATGAAAATGAAGAACTCTTTTCCTCTCAGGACACTTTTCAATAATATTAAAACACACATCTAAGTAAAGCTACATTAACATTAAAACCGAGTAATGCTTACTTGGCTTCAACATCTGATGGTTCAGCTAGCGGCAGACTTTGAGCCTGACCACCCTGCCATGTATAGCATCTTGAATCCAGTTGTTCAAACTATAACTTCCACAACAACCACATTAATCACTTAGCGGCTGTTCAAATCGAACTCCCCTGCTTCACGCCAGTTCTCCTGTTCACCCGTCTCTCCGTTCTCATTCTCCTCATCATTCAAGAAATCTTCCGAAGGCTCCTTCTCCTCTCTCTGACTATTGTTTCCCCACCCATTCATCATCTCATCAGGGTTCATGCCACGTCCTTGCTCTCCCATCTCGTGGCTCAGCTGAATACTCCCACCCTGATTCCCAACCGCGTTAGCCCTCAACGGGTTACGAGCCATTATCTCGGCATGGGACTGTGACTGTCCAGCCTGAGCCAAAGCGGCCATTCTCAGCTTAGCCTCCTGAGCCTCCCTGCCAGCCTTCTCCCTATCCATCTCTGCTTTAAGCTCCAGCAACGCCTTTCTTTCTTCTTGCAGCAGAGCTTGCTCCACCATAAGCCTCTCCTCGGATCTGAACTCTCCCATAGCTCGCTTCCGGGTGATTATGTTGAAAGCTAAGGCTTGTTTCTCAAAGGTTGCAGTGAACTCAGCGACTTTAGCTGCGATGTTGTTGTCCCACTGCTGAGAGCGGGAAAGGGCTTGGCCTGTTGGGTCTGAATCGAGGATTCTATCGTCCTCTTCCGCTTCGTAATCTGCTACAACATGATAAGGCAGTAACCTGCATAGGAGGTATGATAAGAAACAAACCAAATACAGAAACGTTCAATCAAGGCAAACAAATCACCACACAAAACAATGCCACGACCATATGCAGAGACACCACCACACTAAACTCAGAAAGAGATTGAAGTTTCGTATGAACGAACACCAAAAGAAACTCAGAAAGAGTATTGGATCTAACAAGGACAATATCAATAAAAAAGTAAAGAAATTAACGAAAAGGCTAACATATATCATCACAATATTAAATACCAAACACGAACCAAAGAAGAACATACAAGTTGCAGACTTTCCGACAAGGGTAAGTAAGTCATTAACAGATCACTGTTTTCATATCACAGATCAGATATACATATATCAATAAGTAATTTTGACTACTACCAGAGATTGCAAAAGCCTTGAACGGGTGAGAAACTCTATGGTGGATTTCTATAAAAGGAAATAAATTTACAAAGAAATGTCAGTAATTCGATAATTTAGAACTAACCTTTCGCAAGCGTCTTCGAGAGAAGAGAAAGGTCGTTTGAAATCAGGGTGGCAGACACGCCAAGCATCCTGATACGCGAATTGAAGCTCGATGTGATTCAACGGCCGCATCAATTTCTGCTGCTGTTGTTGTTGCTGCTGCTGTTGCAGCATCTGCTGACTCGCTGCAACCTGTTGCTGCTGCTGCTGCTGCTGCTGGAGATTCGGTGTAGGCTGTCCCACGCTAGGGTTGGGATTAGGGTTCTGCTGCTGAGGGGGAACAATTGGTCGGGTCTGGATTGACCCTGGTGGACGGAGATGAACGTCGATGTTGGAGGGGAATCTAGACATGGCGGCTTGTTGTTGTTGCTGTTTCTGCAACTGCTGTAATAAAAGCATCTGCTGCTGTCTCTGTTGTAATTGGTGTTGATAGAGAAGCTGCTGTTGTTGTTGCTGTTGCTGCTGCTGCTGGGGATGGTTCCCTACCAATGGCTTCGTCTCCTCCATCTTTCCTTCTTTCGTCCTTTCCTCCGTTCTTTTCGGATCTCTAGGTTATTTTGGGAAAGTCGTGCGAGTCATGGTCTGGTTTAGGGTCGGGAGAAAGACACATGGGCATTATATGGGCTCTATATTGGTATACTAAAAGCCCAATAGTTTTAGCTCAATCACTAAGCCCAATATTCTTCTTAACATAAAATATCGTAGGAGTAGGAGTAGGAATTAACAAATTAATATGGTTTAGTGTGATTCAGCTTAAGTTATGAAGTGGCACTAAATATGCGTTTTATATAGGAGCTTGGGACAAATACAAATAACATAAATAAAATACATGGCTTGGTCTCCTTGATACAAACAAGTAATCCTCCCTCTATGTACTTGCTTGAAGCAAACGAACGGTGTTTAAGCTTCTATTGAGTTATGACCCAAAAACCAACTCCTTCAATGATCGTAACGGAGAGTTGTGACCATGAGCTGCTGAATCTCTCCATAAAGCAAGTCCTGTTTTTACAATTAAAGTATTTTCAGACAAATGTTGAAAACAAAGGATGATGATGTAAGATAGTATCTTTGAGTGTTATGAACCTATCCATGAGATCAAACCAATTGTGGATGCTGCGAAGAATAACTTGCTCGTGCAGTTAGACCTGCATTTGGATAATTCCGGTGTTACTGGTTAATACTCATGTACTCGTGAAAAAAATACCATTCTAGCTTCAAGAGAGATGTGCGAGGATGCTTACATGTATAAGCACAGAATGTTTCCATATCCATAAAAGAGAGTTGCCCATATTGAACCAGTGAACCTACATCACAGCAAAGATGGATATCAAATTGCTTGTTACTCTGGGTGAAAATAGTGTTAAACTGAAGCTTAGCTTTTACCACATCAAATCACGGATAAATAATGCTCTTGGGAGCATAAGCCCGTTCCCCGTCATCGAAAGCAACATTGTGATTGGTGATAAGCCTTTTATGTTGTCTGGACTTAGAAAATTTGTCCACTGAAATATAGATGAACATCAGATATCCAGTAGTTGGGAGAACGTTCAAATAACAAGAGAAGTAAAACTAATACCATTTGGGAAACTGGCATCCACATGAACATAAGGGTCGCTGTCCATCCAGATAAAGACTGGACAAACTTAACACCTTCCTCTGGGAGTTTCTCGGTTCGAGCCTGCATTCTTACCAGAAGAAAGTTAAGATAAAAGGAAGATTACTACATATCTCAACAGTTGTTGTAAAAGATCTATGAACCTAGGACTAAGAGGTCAGAGAAACAAACACAGACCTATAGAAACAACAGCTGTATCATTTACATTGCCAATGCCACCATTCCACCCCCCCCCCCCCTTTCTATAATTGATAACTCCTATGTCCTCCTAACATAGTTTTTTAACTATTAAGTCCAAAAAATTCAGCACAAAGACTGAAAAGAATTTTGCAATGGAAACGGTCTACAAAGTTCAAAAGCGCCAAATCAGCGGTCAGTAGAACAATTCAATTATTGGAAACAAGATTCTTTTCAAACTAAAAATATGACTTGTTTGTAAAGTATACAAGAGGCTAGATTTAACCTGAAGAATGTGTACGCAAATCAATGAGGAGAAAGTAAAGCGGAAGTACTTGAAAGCTTACCATAAATACAGCCACTACAGCAATAACAAAAGCAGTTGTCCCAGGCAAGATACTGTTTGGTACAAAAGGGACAAAAGTAGACCACATGACCTGCGATTTCAAAGTTCAGAATCTAAGTGTCGACCTAACTGTATGTGTCTTCTCTAATGCCTCAGTGTAATCTATTGTACAAAGCCAAAACTTGAAGGGTAAATACACTCACTTGAGGTAGAACACAGAGTCCACCAACAGTGATAAAATCTTCCCACAATCGCCACAGAGTCGTACTGAGCTTACCAAAATAGAACAAACAGTTCAATATAATACCAACAGTGACAACAGCCGAAGTAGCAACAAAAAACGGCAAAGGCATAGCTCCAGCCATGGTGAGCTGCGAAAGGACAACGTGAGTGGAGATGACTCCAAGTGTTTGCACAATAGCTGCTTCTTTTTCTCTCTTCTTTGCGAAATATGAAAGCAACGAAAGGTTTCCTAACAAACCAGTCAACATCCCCTGTATTCCATCAAAAACATCCACTTTCACATTCTATCCATCACAGTGAGATTTGCATATACCAAAGAGCTTTACCAGCCATGGAACAGCCGAAAGTGCGGTGTTGTTTCCCGCCAAAAGATTCTGTGCATTGAGGATGATCTGCGGCAATTGAAGCATCAGAAACGGAATATTCGCTCCGCCGGAGAATTTCGCAGTCCATGAATCCCATTCTTCGTATTCCTTAACCTTCTCTAAACCTAGAGATCCCTTTGAGAGAGTAAAATCCCCAAAATCAAATTAAAAAAAAATTAGCCATTAGAGCAGAGACCACAAGTAGAAACTTTATAGAGCAATTGATTCAACTTGAAACCTCACTTCCGAGTTAGTTGCACGAACAGGGACGAGTCGTCGGCGATTCGAAACAATCGGATTCCACCGAGTCAGAGCCGATCCACGGAAGCCACCGACGCCTATACAAGCACGCTTCAGCGGGAGGCGGGAGAAACGAGATGTAGAAACGAAGGAAGAGCGAGGAGAAGTCGGGATGATCAACGAGCGGTTACTAGCGAGAGACATTGCGATGGTTTTAGCTTCCATGGGAGTTTTGGAGAACTATTTCTCTACTTAACGCCTGCCTTTGTAACAGAGAGAGTGAGATGGCGACGAAGCAGAGGGTTATACGAGTGAAAATCATCTTAGAGAGTGATGTTGGGAAATGAAAAGGTGACACGTGGATGTTATTATATCGTTAACTGTAGCTTCAATTCATGTGCTTCTTTGTATTGATCCTAGATTTTTAAAAGATATTTTATTTTCTCCAACCTTCGATTTTCCCCGTACATGATACAAAATTAAAAAAAAAAACAAATTCGAATATCCTTTAATAACTTGTGGGCTTTCGCGGGAAAAGCCCATAACGTTAGCCCATTTGTCAAACAATAAACAACTTTTGGTTTTGCTTCTCTCTACCAACTACTACTACTACAATAGACTCATATCGCTCGCTTCTGTGGCCTGATTTGGTGAATTCACTTTTCAATATAGTAACATTATTGTCAAATCAAACGATCCAAAAGAACATGAACTGATCCCAATATAAAATAACTTACTCAAGTTAATTTAACACCTAAACACAAGCTTTGCGTTGCACAATGCACTAGAGAGAAAGAAAAAAAGCATGGTATCAAATGGCTTGACCAGGCCAACAAACCTGTTTCGACTGTCACATTACACAGCAGTTTGGTGAAGATTCGAGCATATCCGGAGACCTGTGAACATACACACAAAAAGTCAGTCCCAGTGTGTCTTTAAAGATCACTGAGATTTTTTTTAACTTAGGAAGAAGACTTACATTTGTCCTAGACTTGCGAAATCAAAACCAGGATCCATCTCCTGCACTATATCACTCGGTGGTTGTCCACACTCCTGCATCTTCTGCATTATCTCCATGATCTTGGTCGAATTGTTTGGTTCGTTCTCGTAGACCAAGTTGAGCTCTTTGATCAGTTCATATTGGCGTGAATAACGTTCGAAATCTTCTTTGCTTAGAGTGCTTTCATGCTCTTCTAGCCATTTCGGGTATCTTGCACCGATCTCTTTCATTGGTTCGTGGAGAATATCCTTTGATAACAGCTGTTGCATCATCGTGTCCACAATTGACTCCAAGTCCTAAACAAAGATAATATGATCAAGACAGAAAGATTATTTATCACAATCTGTCCTATTAACACAGCCTCCAATGTGGTTTGAAACTCTTATCAAGAAAATAACACATCTCAGCTAATAGGATGCATAACAAGTCAGTTAGTGTATGATAAATTTACCTGAGATCCAGTAAGATCCTCGAATTGCTTGATCCAATCTTCAACCATAGCATCATCAGAAGAACCCGGCGGCAGCAGCTGCTTGGAAGACAAGGACCCTAGCCCTTTGACAGTTTCTCTGGTTTGTTCCCTGAGTTTATCAAGAGCCTCAGCAACATGGTCCTCTTTAGCAACCTTGCTCTTTCCTTTCTTCTTGGTCCTCATGTCTGGTAATCCCATTCCAAGACCTTGAACTCCACTAGGCAATGACTCCATCTCTTCTTTGCCACCTTCTTCTTTATTCACCCCTTCATTTCTACAAAACCCATTAACGGTAAGCTCTAAGCTCAAAATTGAGGAACCACAATCTTAAAACAAGTATAGGGCAATAAAGACGGTACCTTTGAGTAAGATTGAGATCCTTGAAATCATCCAAGGCGCCTGTTAAATCCACAAAGACAATATAAACGTTTTCACCAATCAATCAAAAACATATAGAATTCGCAACGAAGATGATAGTAAGGATATCAAAATTAAAAATTAAAAATAAAAAATCGATTACTGTCGAGAAGCTCGTCTAAGTCATCGGTGTGTGTTTCCTTGGCCATTATCTGGGAACCAAACTGTGGTTCAAGCACTGATGTGGAAGAAGAAGAAATATCGCAAAGAGGAGAAAGGGCGGTGTTCAATTGATTATCTCGATACGTCACGGTGAACTTAATGATTCAATCCAACGGCTGACGTTTTTTTCTCCCCCAGTTTTTCTTTTTAATATTTATCTGAATTATTTAGTGTAACATAAAATCTAAAAATACTCTTTTAATTTTATGGGTTTAAATCAATTAAAATAAAAATAATTAAACCAAATAAAAAAAGAAACAACACTACTTCTAATTACATTTATTCTTATCAAATATAATTTAATTTTATCCAAGTTTAAATAAAATAAAATAAAAATAATTAAACCAAATAAAAAAAACAAGACTACATCTAATTACATTTTTTATTTTATTTTTTCTCATATCGACAAAATTAAAATATTAAAATAATAATGTTCAAATATTATTTTTAAATTAAAATAAATTATATTTAAATTATTAGTTCTGTGCATGGCGAAAAAAAATCAAAGTTCTTTATTTATTTTATTTTTTTTGAACAACTTCCTAGTTCTTTATTTATAGTAAGTGTACATGGTTGATAAACCTCATCGTTTAACATGGCAGGAAAGAAGCAGAAGTCAAACTATAGTATTAAGTTCACTTTAAAAAAGTTAAAAGGAAAATGAAGTGTTTAAGCTCAAATCTAGTTAACATGGCAGGAAAGAAGCAGAATTCACACTCGTAACCTCGTAGCTTCCAGACACAATAAAGCCCATAACTTTGAGTGGCCCAAATCATTTTGCTCACTACAACAAAGCTCCCTTAAAACACTTTCCTCTCAAAACAAGTCTCAGCAATGGCGACAACTCGTCCACTCGTTCGTCTCTCCACCACAAGAGCGAGCCTTCATCTCCTTTTCCAATCTCCAAAGAGACCCTTCTCTTCGTTTTTATCCACTCTCTCATCTTCCGCCGTGAGAAGCTCCAATTCGAGATGCGTACGCGCCGCTTTGTCTCGTGGAGAGTCCACCACGCCGTCGTCGATTTACGGAAACAAAGTTTTCAGGGCTTCTGGGTTTGGTCTTGCTAACATTCGCAGCCGTAATCTCAGTGCTAGATCCTCTCAGATCAACGATGCTGGGTCGATTGATCAAACCCTTATGCAATCCATGGAGCAAAAGGTTGAAACTTTTTCTTCTTCCTTATAAGCTAGTGCCGAGGCTTATAAAATTAGATTAGTGTAATATCTCGTTCATGATTACACTCACTCTAACCGTAGATCGAATAATCAAGATTGGGTTATTATATCACTAAGTTAAGCTCATTAAAGACGAATCATATCTCAGAAGGCATCTGTTTTCACTTCTTGTATTTGTGGTTAAAGTTCCAATTTTTTCTCGGTTTATCTTTTTTTCTGTACAGATCAAAGAACAATTGAATGCAGAGTCGGTTTCTGTCAAGGATATGTCTGGAGATGGTCGCCACGTTTGGTAACTACTCTTGCGTAACTCATTCTTCTCTTTCGGATCATTCACTATTACCCATAATTAAAGTTGCAGATTTATATGTTTATTGAAGTATGTTGTCATATTCAGACAAGGTTCACGTTTTGAGCATCTTTTTTGCTCTTGTTTCATCGAACAATAAATGAAAAACCGAGCTATAGTAAGAACATCGATGATTAAGTTGCTCTGTCTCGTGTGGAAAACAAAATCCAAAGAACTTCCAAATTATGCCAGTATCATTCATCAACGTTGATGTCTAAGTTAGAACTTATTCCATTTTCTGTTCTTACCTTTTACTTGTCATATTAGATGATTCTGTTAATTAACATCAGTATTGCCTAATGTTTTTTTGTAGCATCAATGTGGTATCATCGGCTTTTGAGGGACAATCTGCAGTGAACAGACAAAGGATGGTCTACAAAGCCATTTGGGAAGAGCTTCAGAACGTAGTTCATGCCGTTGATCAAATGACAACAAAAACTCCTTCCGAAGTTTGAAGCCTCGAGTTTTTAAATGACACGAAGCCAAATCTATTATTTGAACAGCGGGCAAAGCTGTTTTGTTTTATCAAAACAAATTTGGATGTTTGTTTTTGTTGTTGATGGTGGTGTGTTATCCGATTATGTGACATCCTTTGCTGTGTTTCATTTCTTTTTGTCGTCTGCCACTCGCATAAGTACATTTACGTAGCTTCTTGAACCTGGATAATAACAGTAGTCTACAAGTTTCACAATATGCTTGGGGTAATTTGGAAGAAATTTTTTGCGCATCATTAGAGACTTTTGATCTAAAACGATTATAAATAATATAATATCAGAGATTAAAGAGAAAAAAACTAGCATAGCAGTTTTGTTTCCAAAATAGCACTCAAAGTTCAAAGTCACAAAAATAGATTTCATTAAATAGTTAAATATATATTTATACCTTTTAGGTTAATTAATTCAAACTTTAGAGTTTAGAATTAAGGGGTGAGATTTTGGAATTAAGGTTTAAAATTTTATAAAAAATAAATATTAAAATAAAAAAATAAAAATTTTAAAAACAGTTTCAAAAAAAATTTTAAAGTATAAAAAAAAATTGAAAAAAAAAATCAAAAAAAAAATTTCAAAAAGTAAAATTATAAAAGTTTAGAATCTGAAAACATATGATCTGAAACTATAAAAAAATTTATTTTTTTCATTTATTTTTTTTTATTTTTATTTGTTTATTTAATTTTAAACCAAAAGTATTAGAGATATTTTATTCTTTAATAAATGTCATTGATTTTTGTGACTTTTTTTCTTTTAGTGTCATTTTTAAAACATAAACTTCAAAAGGTGCTATTATTGACAATTGCCCAAAGATTAAATCAAAATATTCCTTGCTAAAAATAACATTTATGCTTCGACAAAAAGACATAATGTTGTCGAAGATACCACAAATGGCAATATCACATTTTGCATTAGATTTATAAACGAAAATAAAAATGCAATTCATAATAATAACTCGAACTTTACTACGTCTTGAAGTGAAAGGAGAAAATGAAAGAATGAACACTTGAACGGTGTAGGTGTGGCAAATGATGTTTTCTTCTAAAAAAAGTAAAGTGGCAAACGATGTTCATGCCTTCATTTTCTCTCCGAACATATATATATTCGGAGAAAGATTACAACAAGGAACACACATCACTGCTTCATCTCTAAATTAACTCCGGCGACCTAGTCGGTGATAATGTCAGGGCAGGTTTCCATAGGAAAGTTGAGTTCTCTGTGGCAAGTTATTATGTCTTGTTGATGGACCTGAAGGAGGAACAATAAATACTTGCCAACCCTGATCGGATTTCTCGCCGGCAGTGTGTGGCCGGAATGTTGCTACGGCGATTATCGTCGGCAAAATGAGAAGGAGAAGAAGCGGTAATGTTGAAGGAGACATCAGAGAGACGTAAGTAAAGAATAATTGTATCATGTTGCATTAGAACAGTAACTATATATCATAACGATATCTTTTTCTGGAAATTTTATTTTAAATCTTGTTGTAACGCTCATTAGTGGTATGGGAAGTGTTGCGGTGTTTTCTTGGGGCTACTACAAGTGTTAATGAATGACTTAGTTAGCTTCACTTTTCATCTTCTAACCGAACCTTCTTTGACTTGTTGTTCATCGATTTATATAAGATTATTACAATCACTACTTTTGTTTTAATTAGTTTATAGCGTGACAACACGATAAGTCTATCCATTTCCAAACATGACTAGGCATTTCCATATGTTGCCTCATGTCTAAATTTAGGACACTGATGCACCACGTGGATTGACCAGCTTCATACTCTCGACAGAGAGAACTGAGAAGACATTCATCTTCTTTAACAAAATGTTATTTTTTTCAGGAAGTTTAAATCAAATAGAGATATTGAATCATTTCTATCCTTAACAATGTGTTGCCCAAGTGAAATTAAGGTTAACTAGGTATATAGACTATGCATGAGTTTTCTTTTGTTTTACCACACAAGCGAAACCAGAAAAGCACACTCTGATTGGCTAGTCAAATGAGACAATAACAAAGATTGTAATAACGGAGTTATTTTATCAATTATATAGTATTGGGGTCAATGTAGAATTTATACAAAAATACAGGGTAGAAGGGAAAAAGGAGAAAAAAACAGAAACTGTAGTTTGGTTTGGGAGGAGAACACAGAAGACACATTTACGAAGCGGTTCTGAGAAGATGAAACTGTTCGACGCGCACTGTCACCTTCAAGACCCCAGGATTATCAGCAAAGCTCCTCAGCTCATCTCCTCCGCTGTAGCTTCCGGCGTCTCTTCCTTCGTCGTCAATGGAGTCTCCGAGGTTTGGTTTCGTCAGAGATTGCAAAATGACAGCTTTTACGTTTTACTGAATTGAATCTGGGCTTCGTTTAATTTTGGATAGAAAGATTGGAACTTGGTCAAAGAGATGGGAGTGAAGTACCCTTCTGTTGTTCCCTGCTTTGGTATCCATCCATGGTACGAACTCTGTGTATGTAATATCTACATTCGATTACTGGTAAAGTTTGAGACTTTAAAGGTCGTTTTGAGTATAGGTATGTTGCAGAGAGGAGTCCTCAATGGTTTGAGACGTTGAAGAGCTTGTTTGAGACCACTCCTACTGCTGCTGTTGGAGAAGTAACTGTCTCTTGTCTCTTTTGATTTGAAGAAAACCTTTTCGTAGAATCCATGATTGTTGTTGGTTGAAGCTGATTACTTTTTTTTGTCTTTACAGATTGGTTTGGACAAAGGGTCTAAGGGAAGAGAGATTGATTTCTCAGACCAGGTTTCATGATTGATAAAGAAGAAACCTTTGGGCTTATATAGTTTGATGCTAAAAGCTGCATTTTTAAAAAGTGCAGGTTGGAGTGTTTCGTCGACAGCTTGAACTTGCAAAGGAACTGAATAAACCTGCGTCAATTCACTGTGTCCGTGCATTTGGGGATCTACTTGAGATAACAAAGTATGATCCTTTGCTTCCTCTTGTGTGTAGCAAAGCAATAGTGTGATGTTATCTCGTGATACGCAGATCTGTGGGGCCTTTTCCTGCTGGAGTCATCCTTCACTCGTACTTGGGTTCAGCTGAGATGGTTCCTGAATTTGCTAAGATCGGTGCATACTTCTCCTTCTCTGGTTTTCTCATGTCCATGAGTGAGAAGAAAGCCAAGAAGATGTTGAAAGCAGTAAGATTTCTACATTTGTTTACGCACAAACTACAGTTTTTTAGATGGAATGGAGAGGAATCTTGATTTCAGTTCTTCTTGGTAGGTTCCTTCTGATAGGATCTTATTGGAGACTGATTCACCCGATGCATTACCAAAGTCAGAGTCAGGGACTCTCTACTTTGTAGAAGGAGATCCTTCTCTGCTGCCTGAAGAAGGAAACTCATCTCAGGATCTTGAGTCTAATGCTTCCTCCAGTGGCGGCTCGATGAAATTGCCAAAGGAAACACTTAACCACCCTGCTAATATTCATACCGTATGTTTGTTGTTACTTTATTACTGCTTTAACTCATATATTCATGGAAAAATTTAAGACCCTAATCAATTACGGTTACAGGTACTTGGGTATGTAGCAAGGTTGTTGGACATGAAGAACGAAGAACTCGCGGAACTAAGCTATACAAATGCTGTTCGGTTATTCTCTTACTCAGGCTCGAAGCTGCTTCTTGACAAAGGTAAATCATTTCTTTTAGTTTGTCTCTTCACATCTTTGTTTTGGTCACAGAACAAGTTTTTGATAAGGATCTTTGTCTTTAGGTGCCGCTGATGTCTCTGGCCACACTCGGAACCATTCAACAACACCATCATGAGTTCTTAAGACATTGTAGTTGCGTTTGTCATTACTCTGTTACAAGTCTTTGAAGTTGGAAACTTGGAATAGTGTTGTAGACTCACTCACACTTCTCTTTGTATAAGACCTTTTTTTAACTATATTTGACATGTTCATATATGATGATGATAATAAAGATTATAGATTTACATAATGTGTATTTTTTTACTGCACCTGTGTAAATTCATTTGATGATAAGATTTGATTGAGTCATTATTTTTTGCTTTTAAAAAAAATTTAAATTGGTAACAAACATCTTAACTTGATTCCTATATCTCCGGAAGTCTCTTGATTTTGTTTTTGAATTATTTGTGTGTTTGACCCCATACTTCTCTGCTTTCACCTTCCGTTGTTGCAGAACACATGATGAAACTAAGTACCTTGTGTTGTTGAAGCCTAAGACAAAGACCAACTCATAAGCACACATTCCTTCAAGAAACGATGTCAGATCTTGAAACCAGGTAAGGTTTCTTCATCTGTTCTATTTCAGATTAGTATCAATTCCTGATTTAAACAGATAAAAGTCTAAACTATATTCATTTCCCTTGAAGAAACTCGAAGTCAGAGCTTCACATCAACGTAAAGGATGTTCCATTTCATCTCTGCAAAGTATGTTTCTTTCTATTCTCCATTAGATTTATCAAAAAGAAAAAAAAAAAGACTTGTGTTTCCTAATTTTTCAGTTTTTTTTTTGTTTGTGTAGGAAACTATAGCAAAGAGATCAGCGATAGTGAGCTCATTACTGGAGAGAAACAAGATCGATGAGCTTCCTTGTATCCTACAAGATATAGAAGCTGATCCAGAAACCTTCAAGCTGGTTGCTAAGTTCTGCTACGGCTACAAAGTGAACCTTACGTCTGATAACATCATATCCGTTCTCTGCATAGCCTACTACTTAGGGATGAAAGAAGAACACAGCACTGATAACTTGCTGGGAAAGGCATCTAGTTTCTTGGAAACAAGAGTTCTCCCCAGCTGGAACGAGACAGTAAACGCTCTTCGTTCGGGGGAGAAGAGTCTCGACAAGCTAGCGGATTTCGAACTCGTGGACCTCTTCTTCGACTCCCTTATCGAAAAAGCTTCCTACGATCCAAGACTCCTCGGCGAACCGATCAAGAACAGAGAGGAAACAACAAGTGAGTATAGACCTAACCCTAGGAGGAGACTGTTTGATAACGACTGGAAGTCTGAAGATTTGATCACTCTCCCGCTTCGGTTTTACGAGCCTTTGATGATCCGAGCAATGGAATCACGCAGCATTCCTGTTGAATACATTGTTACTTCAATCTGCAAGTACGCGAAGAAATGGGTTTTGGACGCGGAAGATAGCGTGTCAGGCAAGAAAAGAGAAGTTGTTGAAGCTGTTGAGAGGCTTTTGCCTCACAAAAGAGGGCTAATCTCATGCGAGTTCTTGTTCAAGACGCTGAAACACTCTATCTCGTTAGAAGCTAGCTCTGAATGTCGAAATGGGTTTGGGATCAGAGTCAGCAAACAGCTCGACATGGCTAAACCAACGGATCTCAAGATTCTAACGCAAGGATACGGTGAGAAAGACATCCAGCTCCTTAGAACCGTCGTCACTAGCTTTTACTCTAACTACACCAACGAAGAAGAAGACTCTGAAGACGTTTCTCTTTTCGTCAAAGTGGCGAAGCTCTTGGAGGAGTTTCTGTTATTAGCTGTGAGTGAGGATGCTTCTCTGAAGCTGGAGGCGTTTGTGGCGTTAGGAGAGATCACGGCGGCGATTTCGCTTGGTGTTTTGAGGTACTCAGATGGGATTTACAGAGCGGTTGATGTTTTCTTGGAGAGGCATGGATACTTGACTGAGTCTGAGAAGATGGAAGCTTGTAAGGTTCTTGACTGTAAGAAACTTTCTAGGCAAGGGTGTGAGGAAGCTGCGAAGAACCAGAGGCTTCCTCTTAGGGTTGTTGTTCAGGTTTTCTTTGCTTCTCAGCTTCAGATAAGGGATACAGTGGCGAAAGAGATTAAGGGAGGAGAAGAGATTGGGGTTTGGAGTGATGAGGATGAGATTGAGAAGATGACTGAGAAGCTGTTGGGGATGGAGATTGAGGATCATGAATGTGTTGTTCATCGATGGAAGAAGGCGAAGAAGGTAAGTGTGTGGAGACAAGTGAAGAGGAAGTTTGGTTGCTTGAATGCTACTTCTTCTTCTTCAGCTGATGCTTGCACCTGTGATGTCAAGAAGAAAAAGAAGAAGAAGATTCATCATCACTACAAATAAATAAACAACTCGAGATAAAAGACACTTTGTTCTGTTCTTGTTGTTGCTCTCTTTCTGACACTGGAGAAGATGTTTTGTTTTTGTTAATGATTATTTTCCCAATTCATCCAAAACCATGAGAACAATGCAAATAAAGCTACAACAAAACAAATTATTCTATAGACTTTGACATGGTATTTTTTAGTTCATACTCAAAACTACAATGTTCCTTGTCTCACACGTCTATTAGATTTTGACATTGGAGAAGATTTTTTTTCTTTTTTGTTATTGATTATTTTCTGAATTCATCCAAAACCAGAAGAACAATAGAAAGAAAGCTAAAACAAAACAAAATCTTCTATGGACTTTCACATGTTATTTAAGTTCATACTCAAAAACAATGTTCCTTGTCTCACACGTCTATTAGGGTTCAGCTTTTTCCAAAGCCTTTCCTCTTTGTTCAAACCATAGTTAACAACCCAAAAAGACGATCAGTTCCTGATCATTCAGTATCAGATCATCTGTTCCCCACGGATAATCTCAAAGGAGTTCTATCGCAATCCTTATCAACGCCACTCTCGTCATGATGTTCTTGATTACCTTCGTCTCCCATTCTCATATGATCCGGAATCAGTTTATTAGTACTTCTCTCATTTAGATCCTCTTCTGCTGCTTTTACTCCTCCTTCATCTCCAAGAACCACCACATTCCCGAACTGCACGTGCTTCTCACCATCACTCGGCGAATTCCCCAGCTCCACCGCAGCCACGGGATGTGAATCCGACATGGCGATTTCCGTGATGCTTCTATTGTTCTTCTCCTCCTCCTCCTCCTGGCCTTTCTCCGGATCGAATCTGGAAACTCTTTGGCTTATGGAGAGGATGCAAGGCTTGAGGAGACAAGAGTAGATGTAAGCCAAGAACCAGAAGAACCAAGGGATACCAACGAAGAACATACCCGCTTGTAGAAACAGAGGATTTGGATCATGTTGGACGAGGTAAAGCCCGAGAAGGACTCCTCCTGTGAGGATGCATGAAAGAAAGAGAAGAGTGACGATGTATATTCTTGGATCACCTGTTCTTTGATCCATTCGAATTCCCGACCACTAGATCTGAAACACGGATGAACAAGACCTAGAGATCGTGTTTTCTTCTTTCTTCCTCTTTTGTGTATTGTGTGTGTTTCTTGAATTAGACTATGGTTTTTTCGTTTTTTCTTAATTTCTTTATCCGGACAATTGGATGTAACAGAAAACAGGAAAGACCGCTAAATGAGGACGTAATTTTATATATCATTATATCTATTTATTTTCCTTCATTCGCTAAATGACTGTGAATTTTTTTTATTATGGTAGTGTCATTGTGAAGTTGTTAAGAGACATTGGCTTATATTAAAGGTGAGATGCAGACGGATTAATTCGGGGAATATAGTTTTTTCCAGTTTTTTAATATGAGGGATTGTAGAAATATGTCATATTCCACGTAAGAAAATATTATATTATCTTATATAATAAGACTACATGGTATATACATATGGTTATCGTGCTATCAACCAAGATGCGACGTAAGTTCACGATGTCTAATTACATGATCTCCACTTTTCTATAAAAATATAGTTAATAAAAGAAACTAATGTGTAACCCTGACAATTTTTTGTACATCTGTTGACTATAGCCAGTTAGCCACAATGGTTCCTCTCCCTTGAAAATGAGTCCAAAAACATGTGTTTTAATTTTTTTTAGAACTATCATTAGTTAATGCCTAATGGCTAATGGATATACAATGCTTAGAATGTAAAAGAACGTAAATTAAAAAAAAAAACAAATAAATATTATTAATATAACTGGAATGCAGCAACACTATTGATATATAAAGGTCTATCGTGAGAATGTTGTCTCTCTCACATTGATTTATGATCATGATCAGTCTGGATACATCTTCATCTGAAGATAATAGTTTTGATTGATTCTTTGCAATTATCTTTCATTTGCAGTACCTATTTTTGTAGTTGTTTTTTTTGTCGACCAAGTTCTATTAATAAGTTTTTTTACAAAAAAAAAAAGTTCTGTTAATAAATCTTTCAAAAAAACGTTCTATTAGTAAGTCCAACGGACTGAGAGAATTGGTATCAGATATAAAAAGTGAAGTTCAACAAAACAAATTTTTTTATAAAAGCATAAATAGAGAAAAACTATGTGTTGGTTCATGTTCGTCCAGGTGCAAGCTTTCTGATGCTTTACAAGAAGCTCATCCAAAACAAAATTCGTCTAAACGAACTAAAATCCGACAAAACAGAAGGTAAAATTGATCATAAAATAAAAAATTCAACCCAAAAAAATATCAATTCCCTCTGGAAAAAGTTCAAACGTTACGAAGGAGAGAAGATATTTTCTTTGTATTTCCTATTTGTTAAGTTGTAGGATCATTACTCCAGTAGAATTACTAGCTCCAATAACAATCAATTAAAATATAGTTATGATGGTTTTAAATACATAATCATCTTATTGGTTTTGTTGTGCAGTAAATTTCTGACCAAAATATTATGTTAGTGGTCTATGTTTGAATACTGTATATGTGAATTACATTGCTAACTTACAACTAGCTACTGAATAAAATGGGGGGGGGGGGGAATTCAAAATTTCACTTTATACTCTTATGTTTAGTATCAAAGTGATATAACCTTGTTGATGCTATACAATAGTTTGAATGTTTTAAAACTAAGAGGGGCTTACAATTATTATTTTAGGATGACGATAGCTTTCTCAATTGTAAATTTTTTTATCTTTGCTAAATATCCATTTTAATTTTCGAATTTGAATATCAACAATTCCTATTTATTTAACTTTCTCGAATAAGATAGCTGAACGTCTAATGCAACCAATCGCCTCTAAAATAACACTTGTGAGTATGCTAGAAATGTCTAAATTGATTTTCTTAGTCTCACTTTTCAGTTTTCGAATAACGTGTTGGGATTTTGGAGTGTGTTCAGCTTGTCCACCATCTTCAAAGTTTTCATGGGCAACATCTAAATCAAAATCTGCTAGAGTTTTGATTTTTTTCAATATGTTAAACAAAGATCACAAAGAAGCATGCATATACAAGCAATTCAATGATTGTTCTTTCTGCTTACAAGAAATTGACAAAATGGTGATGTTAATCATAAAAAGATAACATTTTTACACTTTCTAAGCTCCTATTAAGAAAAGATAAATGATTGCATTAGGTAACTAATTAAAAGAATCACAAAATGCAGGAATGATACCTCAAATCGCGACTATGTTCCCATCCTCCAGCAGCGTCTTCGGGTTGTTTCCATTCTGAATCTTGAACTCTTTAGTGTTGGTAAAGTCGAACCATCCTATCTTAGAATTCGGTTCCGTCTCCGGCAGCGCTTTGTCTTCGTCGCTCTCTATCTCCGGCAGCGCCTTGACGTTGTCGCTCTTTATCTCCGGCAGTGCCTTGTCTTCGTCGCTCTCTATCTCCGGCAGCGCCTTATCTTCGTTGCTTTTTATCTTCGGCCGCGCTATCGCTCTCTATCTCCGACAGCGCCTTATCTTCGTCGCTCTCTATCATCACTCTTCAGTAAATTCTTGAGATGGATAATATTGAAGTATAAACCGGGTTACTTGGTTAGCTGAATTGGTTTCCTTTCGCTGGTTCAGTTTATCTATTTTGGTTTAGTAAATATGTATTGTATATAAAGACGTTAGCTTGTAAATGGTAGGATTAAGAAATGAATATACATTTTTCCAAACAAACTCTTTCTTCTTCGCTGCTCTCAATCTCCATTACTCTCGACCTCAACACGTAATATGGTATCAGAACCATCACAAAGCTCTTTTATCACTTGATTCTGCTTCGTTATTCATCTTCTTCACTCGATTTTGATTCTAATCGATCAATTTTGAGCTCCGATGGTGTCTATTAAGAAGATACCTCATCGTACGACTCGTAACTCGTCTCGATCGAATGTTGTGCCTCGCTCTCCTCCGGGATCTCCATCGGTTGCTGTTGATTCACCAATCGATACATCACATCCTAAGAACAAGATAAGATTCATTTACTCAGTCTGCTTTGTACATGAATCACTTCGATCATTCAGGTTTACAAATTACAACTCATCTCCATTCAACTCAATGGTTCTAACTATGATGATTGGAGTGCTGCGATGAAAATTGATTTTTTTCAGTCTCACTTTTCAGTTTTCCAATAACGTGTCGGGATTTTGGAGTGTGTTCAGCTTGTCCACCATCTTCAAAGCTTTCATGGCCAACAGCTAAATCAAAATCTGCTAGAGTTTTGGTATCTTTTGAAATGAACGAAGACATTATTAGAGATTTGCCATATTTATTGTTTCTGGCAATGGAAAGTTTTATCAAGACATTATTATTCCTGTAGAATTACTAGCTCCATTAACAATCAATTACAAGAATTTGTTCTTTTAATATTTATGAAATTTTAAAATACATAATCATCTTATTGCATTCTCTGTGCAGTAAATTTCTGACCAAAACATTATCTTAGTGCTCTATGTTGAATATGTATATGTTAATTACTTACAAACTTACAACTCTTGATTGGACTGGCAAAAAATAAAAAATTCTCAAAAATATATCAAATTCTTATGTTTAGTATCAAAGGGGGTAATCTTATCAACACATATGTTTGTTTGAATGTTCAAAACTAAGAGGAACTTCCAATTTTTTTTTAGGACCGCGATATGTTTCTCAGTTCTAAATCTTTTTTTTTTGTCTTTGCTAAGTACCCATTACAATTTTTAAATTTAAATATCAACAATTGTGATTTATTTGAAAAGTCATTTGGGTGTATATACATAAATAAAATAGTAATTAGGTAAATAGTTGTTTTTCAAAAATATTTACAGAATCATGCAAGGAGGGTGTGTGAAATTAAATAAGACTCCACAACAACATAGGGAGTAATAAACAAAAAGCAGGTAAATATACAATGATGTATACAAACTGCAATTTTGTTTATTGTTCAGATTTTCCTGATTTTCACAGTAGGAAAATGAAAACCATTTAGGAAAATATCATTTATCAGCAGAAAAGTAAAATAAACCAAAAAGCTTTCACAAGTTGGGTCTCGATACATAGCTAATCCAGCTTGTGATAATAATATCCAGATAACATAGCTAATTGATATATATATATATATATATATATCAATTTTATATATGTACTTTGAATGCCAATAGAGAAAATTAGGGTGGATTTAATTAGATATCTGGAAAAAAACCCAGTTATTTATCCGGGAAATATGCAGAGAATTCCACGACCAATGAAGAAGAAGGGAAACAAGAGAAAAATAAATAAAAAATAGTTATTTATCAATGGAGGAGCCAGCGCATTCCACAATCAAATGCGGAAGAAGAAAGACGAGAGCATTCCACAATCAAATGCGGAAGAAGAAAGACCAAATAAGGAGAAATAGGAAAAAAGAGAGAGATACAAAGCTAGTGTAGACCCAAGGCTAAGTTGGGGTTTTATGAGAAAGTCAGTGTTTTTCTATATACCTAATTAAATTTTTTCCTATAGTAATATAGTGCAGATACTCTTATTTGAAAACAAACAGTTAGATGAAATTTGAAATGTCAGAAAAAAAAAACAAAATATAATATAATTGTGATCAAAATCATGATGAGTATGCATGGCAAAACTTACACCTATATGAGAACCGAAAAATATGACTAGATATTATTATACATTGAGAACAGTAGCGGCCCGAACATTTTGGAAGCTGAAAGCAACAATTATATTTTGGGCCTCTAAATGTTACTTTAATTAAAAAATAAAAAATAGTGACTCTGAGAATCGAACTTATCACCTAAAAGATCTAAGAAGAGTAATCTTTCCAGTCGAGCTACTGTGACTTTTGTCACAAAATGAAGCTGCAATATTCTTATAATATTTAAAGGCCGGAAGCATGTGCTTCCTTGGCTTCTTGCCAGGGTCGGCACTGATTGAGAATGAAACAAAAATTATTGCTTCATATGGAATTAACAGGTTGGTAACTATTAAAGTGTTTTAAAATTAGTATTCTTTTCTTCCGCAAAAAACAGCTCCAATAATAAAAAATTACAAACTAAATCTTACAACAAAACTTTTGAATCTATAATGCAACCAATCATCACCATATATATCATGTACTATTTGTACTTGCTTCTTCCACTGTAATTAACATCAACCAACAAATTAGAACCGGATCTCGGATAATCGGGTAGAGCGAATAAACGAATGTAGGCCCATGTAAGCCCATTTGATAAGACCGGAGTGGACAGACCAATTCGGTTATGTCGAGAGTTCCGCAGCTGGTATTAGGCAACCCGGTTCGTTCCTTCTGAGGAGAAGAAGAAAGAGCTCGAGATGGAGATTGATTTCCCGAGCTCGTTCAAGCATCGTTTGCATTCTTCTTTTACTCTCGCTGAGCTTCGCGCCATGTGCTTTCTCCAAATCTCTTCCCGACGTCTCCTAAAATCTGAGTGTTAGAGGACTCAGTATAAAGCTCCGTTGGGGAACATGGGAGCTTGACTCTGTGGGAGAAATCAATTTGTAAGATGCGGAGATAAGGGAGAAGAAGAGAGAATGCTATGCTGATATAGAGATGTGTGTTCCATGGGTGTTTCAGTTGTTGATTCATACTAAAGGAGGAGACTTTACAAAAAAAAAAACTGAATGTTCTTGGTATTATTTCCTATAGGATGGGAAAGGTTTTAGCTTTGGTTAAGTTCTGAGACATAATGAATCACTCGTAGGATGAGTTTTGGCTGAACTTGTTACTTTTTTAACTCCGAAGTTTCTACGAGTAGTTAGCAGATTCTTGACACTTTATTTTGATTTCTGTTCTTGGCTCATTTTTGTGGAAAACAAAAACAGTGGGTTATGGGGTTGGCAATGCAAGTCTTCTCCAGTAGCAAAAGAGAATTGTGCGCTGCGTTGTCTTTCTCCCGTTTGCTATCAACTCATTTATGAGAGCGAACCGGTAAGCATTGTAAAACGATGATGATCCATGAGTTTTCTGTAAATGAAGTCTATTCCTCTTTTTTTTTTTTTTTTCTTATGCATTGTGTTATTTTGTTTGTTGAGCAGCTTGAAGAAGGCGAAAAAGATTTGGTTAGGAGCCAAGAATACAAATATTGTTATGTACAAGTAAGTTTTACAACAGCATTCATGCATATCTCTCTCTCTTTGGTTGGTTCTTCGGAACTTGATGACTCAGTTAGTTTGAGGACCAAACATGATTAGTTTAATTGTTAAGTTACTTTATTGCTCATTCAAATCCGCATGAATCATATGTGTACACATTTATCTGTTTTCTTGCAGGTCTTCGCTCCGGGAAAGCCTAGATGGTGTTCGAGGCAGCTTTTGATATAAAAGCTTGTGTAAATTGTGCAGTGACAAGAGCTTCTGTAATTGTGTAGCACTCTGCTCTTATCACGTTTGGAGCTTCATTTGTTTTACATGTGAAATAAAAGTTCAAATCGCAATGTTGGATAAATTTATGAAGAAGCTATGAGAAACTTTACATTTAATTGATTGGATTTGGTTAACCAAACTTGGCTGCACCACAGATAATAAAGAGTTCAAACTATTGAGATACACAACACAGCCAAAAAGAATGAACTCTAATTATTAAACAAGAACAGAGCCTAATTTCAAGTCAAAATCATTCGTGGCAGTTTACAGACGCTCCCCTTGCTCACGAGCAATAGAAGCAGAGAGGATCCCAAGGTCTCGATTGAGAACAGTTAATGCGGCTTCACACTCCGACACAATTCTAGTTACAGAAGATGGCTCTCCAGCTACTGTTCCTCCTGATGATCCAATCGAAAGTGCTGCATGTGAGCCTCTTAGGTTCTTCATGTTCCCTAGGAACTGTCACCAAACAACACACAAACATCGTTTTACCAGAAGCATTGTATAACTGGAAAGAGCTACTCAATTTTGGATGATAAAAGATATTAAGATAGGAGGAGACATTTGTGGTTGGTTGCCTTGAAAAGCATATTATAGGCCTCCAGTAAACGGTTTCCAGCAGGACCAAACCCATGGAGCTGAGGCACTTCCATCATGTGAGTCCACGGACGTATTTCCTACAAGATCCATGCATACAGATAATAAATATATTTTCATATCTAATGTGTAAGCTGATATAGGTTGATAGGGAGAGAGAATGAAAACACCAGTACCTTTGTGTAGATTGTGTTGAAAGCTCTAGCAGTTTCAAGAAACGACTCTAAACGATCCCTTAGTTCAGATTCCACTTCTGCATATTCTTCGTCCGGGTTGTACGCATGCTTAAAACAAGAAACCAAGGAGAGAAAGACATGTTTAATAACAATCTAGATCTTACGTCAAAATACATTCCACTAATTATATTCATTGGAAGACGCAGTTAAATAGAGTGCCGGAATTAGAGAAATAAAAAGATCTGTCGCCTCCTATTAATAAGCCAATACTTGATGATGTTGAAGTATTGGCTACATCAGAACCAGAAGCTAACTTATAACATTTTCAGGTATATAGGCTGAGTGAAATAGTAAAAGATGGTAACATCACAGATGAAAATTTCGACTCTAATGAAACAGCGTATTGGTCTAGTGAGTCAATGCAGTTTATAGTTAAAACATAATATGGAGCAACCAAAACACACCTTTGCTGCCAAGTCATCAACTTTTTGCTGAAGATTAGAGAGAATCTTGGCCTGTTCCGAGAGTTTTGTCTCCAGTTCTGAAACCTCTGGTCTGCAAATAAACTTTGACTCAATGATTACAGGAGAAAACATTGAGTCAAGAGAAAGGGATATAATTAATAACTGCTAAATCCAAACTTCTGAAGCAAAACTTACTTATGTTGGTTTGGAAAAGTAAGTTTAAATCTTTATATTTTCTGAAGCAATCCATAACCCACAATCACTAATAACTACAAAATGTGATATATGACTTGAAGATAACAGGAGGGGAACAAATTCTTACAGTGGATAGATAGACTGGATTTGCACATCAGCAGGGAACAGTTTGCATTCCCGGAAAATATAAGAAACTGTCTCTCTGCAATAGCATCTATGAGCTGGATATCTTTGGCAACCTGCTCATCAATACTGAAGAATAAGCAAAATCACTGTTACGCTCTAACAAAGGAAGAACCTAGAATGTAGTAGAAAAGAATCAAGAATATGAAAGACAGCTATCAGACATAGTATACTAACCTCCATTCTGGATTATCCGAGAAGAGGCTTGCCTCCACTAAATCAACAATATTGCGTAGCATTTCCATTCTATCTTCATAGGTTCCATGTCCCTAGAAAACAATGTTAAGTATTATTGCATCTTGAAAAAGTTGAACTTTACAAAACAAAAGTTCAACAAGTTTATATAGAAAGACATGCTTACTTGAATGGCTTCTATATCTAGTGTTGGTGTGAACCCCAGACACTTTGTTATCTCTGCCAAATCTGAAAATGAAAAGTTTACTTAAACATACTCTTCTTGGAAGTACCAAAAGATGAATGGACGCAAACACCATAGTCTATCTATCAGAAGATCATGCAATAATGGAAAGAGCAAGACGATCAAAGGAAAGGCTTACACTGGATACGAACAGTTTTCTCATCACGAACTCCAGCATCTCCTTGGAGATTTATCACCTAATAACCTTCAACATAACCCAAAGAAGAGAATCGTCATCCATAAAAAGGAACTAAATTTCAAGGCTAATCAAGCAATTTAAACAGACCCAATTCTACATTGAACCTGATCAAAGACTGTGTCAACTTGTCTCATTGATCTAATCAGAGAATCCAAAACCCAAAATGCACTAGTCTCATTGGTCTTAAGAAGATGGATAAAGTTGTGGAGAGTAAGAGAGATATTCACTTGAAAAAGAGCCACTCGAGAAGAGCATAACGCTCCATCCCAGCGAAGAGGAGAAGAGAGACTGAGCAGGAGCATTAGCCCTCGGGTAACTAAGCCTCCCCCAGCTTCTTCTGTATCTCTTCCATCTGCTTCGCCGCCATTAATACTCCCACCACCGATTCCGACAACAACGATATCGAACCTCGAGATCCGACAACTTACCACGTGTCCTTGTTTTCTCTCCAAACTCAAAAAAACCTAATTTACCAAACTCCCGTTATAAAGATCAAATCTTGACCGTCAAATACTAAACACTAAAATTTTATCGGAAAAATAAAAAAAAGGCTACAGATTTTATTATATATTAAGCAGAGTCCAAGAACAGAGCTTTCAAAAAAAAAAAATTGTATTTTTCTCCCCAACGGATCTCTGGCATTTAGTTTAGTACAGAGCCAAACAAAAAAGTTGTCTCTTTTATCATCTCTCTATCTCTGTTTCTGTGCTGTTTGCTTGCTTAATCAAATATGATCTCCTTGAACCTATCAGCTTCCCTAAACCCGGGTCTCACCCGAACCCGCCACAACCCTACCCGCTTCTCCCCTCTCCACGCCGCCGCCGCCGCCGATAAACCCTTCAGCTGCCAATACCCACTAAGCCTCCCACAGATCCCCACTCTCCAGATTCGCGAAAAACCCTTCCTTTCAATCCTCAAAAGATCCAGATCCGTCGCCGCCGCGACCGGAGGAGAGTTCGAGTCGTCCGAGGAAGCGGCGGCGAAGGAGAATAAGAAAGCGAAGAACCTCCAGCTAGGGATAGTCTTCGGCCTCTGGTACTTCCAGAACATCGTCTTCAACATCTTCAACAAGAAGGCTCTCAACGTCTTCCCTTACCCCTGGCTCCTCGCTTCCTTCCAGCTCTTCGCCGGCTCCGTCTGGATGCTCGTCTTATGGTCCTTCAAGCTCTACCCTTGCCCTAAGATCTCCAAGCCGTTCATCGTCGCTCTCCTCGGACCCGCGCTGTTCCACACCGTAGGACACATCTCGGCTTGCGTCTCCTTCTCTAAAGTCGCTGTTTCGTTCACTCACGTGATTAAATCGGCTGAGCCTGTGTTCTCTGTGATTTTCTCGTCTTTCTTGGGAGACACGTATCCGTTAGCTGTTTGGTTGTCGATTCTACCGATAGTTATGGGTTGTTCTTTGGCTGCGGTTACTGAAGTGTCGTTCAACTTGGGTGGCTTATCTGGAGCTATGATTAGTAACGTTGGGTTTGTTTTAAGGAACATTTACTCTAAAAGGAGTCTACAGAGTTTTAAAGAGATTGATGGGTTGAATCTTTACGGTTGCATCAGTATACTCTCTCTGGTTTATTTGTTTCCTGTTGCGGTTTTTGTTGAAGGGTCGCAGTGGGTTCAGGGCTACCATAAGGCTATTGCTTCTGTTGGGAAACCGTGGACGTTTTACTCTTGGGTTTTGCTCTCTGGTGTCTTTTACCATTTGTACAACCAGTCTTCTTACCAGGCGCTTGATGAGATTAGTCCTTTGACTTTCTCTGTTGGGAACACGATGAAGAGGGTGGTGGTGATTGTCTCCACGGTTTTGGTGTTTAGGAACCCTGTTAGGCCACTGAATGCTCTTGGTTCAGCTATCGCGATTTTCGGTACTTTCTTGTATTCTCAGGCGACTGCCAAGAAGAAGAAGATTGAAGCTGGAGATGATGATAAGAAGAACTGAGAGTGCAGCTTCAAGCTTTTTAGTTTAAGCCTTTTGATTATTATTCCTCGTTTTTGTTGTTGTTTTTCATTTTCATTGTTGTTAAGACTCTTTTACTTGGTTCTGGTCTGATTCTGAGAAGGGTTTAAACTTTAATCTTAAGCAGAGATGAGTTAAAACTTATTAATCTTAAACTCAGTTTCTTCCTAATACAATGACTTGGGGTTCAATTTAAAAACTGTACACATAAGAAAAAAGAGAGTTCATTTGATTTCTACCATGAGTAATGGCGGAACCTTCTCCGGCTCGTCCTCCTGAAAGGTTTACAAGCCAGAATGCTAAGATCAACAGCAGCAGCAAGCGCCATGAAGATAGCTGCATCTTCCACACAAGTCACATGCCTCATAGCCAACTGCACAACTGGCTTACTGCTTTTCCCTTCCCCTTGCACTCTCGAGCTCATTACAAACCCGCCTCCAGAGACACACTGTCCTAAACCCGAGTAGTCTCCGCTGCTCTGCGGGCTTGGGATCGGCGTAGCTGCAACGGTCAGCATCTGTTTGTCCGTGTCGATCAAAAACTCCCCGCCTTTCTCAGCGCTGATGAGTATCTCCGACATTAGAACATCTCCAACTTCTTGCCCGTTTGAAAGGATATGGAACCTGCAGCAGACAGAGTCTCTGATCCCGCGTTCCCGCCAGGCTTCGAGCTTTCCCCATGGCTGCCAGCTGTTTGGTCGGCACGGGTCAGGCCGGACCACGTGCCAAGCACCAGGGTTGGACTTGGCCACCCAATCACATCCAGTGGATGGGACAAAAGGAGTTGTTATGAAAGCTGCAGCAACCGCAGAGCCGGAGAGATCATGTATCTTCACCTTCCAGCCTTTTCTCTCACGTCTCTCACTCCCAAGCTCGGTTCCATCCCCTGAACTTGACCAGTATCCATTCAACGGATCCACCTGTGACACCCTTAAGAATCAAAAAACAAGCTTATCAGTAAATAACTTTTTTTTAAAGCTGGTTAATTATGCTATTATAAACTATCAGAGCGAGGATTGTAAAATGTTACCTGTCTCGGCTAAACTTGCAGCTGAAGATAGGTTGCTTAACCGAGCCACGAAGCTGAACTATCTGAGGGCTCAAAGTAGTAACATCCTCGAACTGGAAAACATATCTAGGATCAGGATCAAGCTTCACCCTCAGATGAAGCTGTGCACCACCATCTCTCTTGTTCTTTCCAATACCTATCCATCCATTAAACAGAATCACTGGCTTTCCTTCTCCCCATTCAGGACCTACCTCCAACTTAAACACACCAATCTGCTGTCTTTTAGCACCAACCCCGCAGTGAGAAGAACTCTTTTTACCGGCGAAAACCGAAATCTCCAAGTGAGCGTTGGGGTTATAGAAGCATCCAGGTGTCAGGAGAGATCTTAAATCAGACTCTTCGAGGTAAAAGCTTGTGGAGACGCTGTGATGGTCAGGAGCTGCGTCTAAGGAAGGCATCAGAGGGATGGATGTGGTCTGAACAGGGAAGCCTCGGAGTTTTATCTCGCAAGAGCATTGGGAACAAGAGTTCTTCTTCTCATCAGAGGTTGAAGAAGGGTTTAGGAGATACTTGGGGCTTCTTAAGGCAAGTGAGCCAACTGAAAGACGGATGAAAGCTTGGGGATCCATTTGAAAAGTCAGAGATGTTTCCCCATGGTGGTATGATCAATCAACCTGACAAAGCCAACACCAAGACAAAATACACTAAACCAAAGTTAGTTTCATCCTAAACCAGTTTTTAACAGACACACAGTTGAAAACTTTAGCTATCAGAATCAGATAGAGACAGGGTTAAAACAGAGCTAATTACTTGCACCAGAATCAAGTCCTCACTGGATAATTCTTAGTGTTGTTCTTTTATCAGACTTGAGCTAATAATCTCTAAGAAACAAAGAAAACTCAAGCTAAAGCTCTGTCACATCGACCTACTTGAGACCAAACAGCAATACACGACGAACTTCGTTAAATTAACAAAACAAAATTAAAGCTGGTGTCATCAGAGAAGAAGCCAAAAGCAATTGAAGTCAAGTGAAAAGAGTTCAAATTGAATATGATAATGAAGCCTAGCAGGAAAAAGCTATAAACTTTATGGAATCTGATACAAACCTGTGTAAACCCGAAAGCATTATCTTCAAGAAACTTTGATAGATCCCAAGGAAAGCTAGGACCTTTCAAAATCCTTTTAAAAGGAAAAATACTCTTTTGTTTAATCAATCTGGGGTTAGGAAAAAATGTGAATAATGAAAATGGTAGAATCAAGAGAGACTTTAAATTGGTTAAAGACAGAGACTTTATGATTACGATGAGAATTCGATTTTGGGTTTTCACAGAGCACAAACAAAGAGAGAAGCTTTTTCTCTTCTTTCTTTCTCTTTCTCTCTCTCTCGTTCGCTGTGTAAGTAAAAAATATTCTGAGACCGAAGAAAAATTGTGATATTGGCTACTACGAAATTGACGGGGAGAATATAAACTCAATTTAAGTGTTTCTATTTTTGTGCCTTAATGCAATTTACGTCACACGTCCAACAATTATTTTGGCTTTTCATTGGTCCAAACTCCATAATATGTAACTCGACCATGTTCTGTAATATAAAAAATTAATATCGAAATTCTTTACCTGTAGTATATACTAGTCAAAATCGAAATTTGTTTAGACAATAAGTCATATAGATAATTTACCTTATAATTTAATATATAGATATGAGTTGTTCAAAAAAGAGATATGAGTTTCTTCCATCAATTTAATTATAAATATTTTCATATTATTGATTATGTTTAATTTAAATAGATATATAATGTATACAAATATACATTTTAGGCTGAATAATAACTGTCCACTCATATTCTATCACATCACACTGTATTTTTAATTTTCAAATATATTTTCGTCTGTCAAATATTTTGTATCTTGAAATATTTTTATACATTTTAAAAGATAATTTACAGTTTTAACTAATAAATATATATATATATATATATATAGTTATCAGTATATCAAGCTAATATTTGTTGTGTAAGTTTTTTGGGTTGGTAGTAAATAGAGTTACAGTATTTGTGGTATAAGCTCCAACATGATCTAATATTTATACCTAGTTTTTAGCTTAAAAAAGCCCCATCCTCCTCTGAGCATATTGAGTTACGAGTGAGAATAGTAAAACTTTTAAATAAATGGTTGTTCACTATTCTATAAGCATTAACTTCACGCAGTCGAATTATTGAACTTAGAGGTAGGTTAATAGTGTTTGGTGGAAAACAAATACTAATAATGCAATGGAAGTCAATAACTAAATGATACAGTAATAACAATTTTTTTTTAAAAATAAGGAATAAACAAAAATTTAAGAATATAAATGAGAGAGGGATGGGTACGTGAATACAGCTGGAGCCATGTTTCTTCTCTTCTTTTCCATTCAATATTTACACACAAATACTAAGAAAATAACGAAAAGCAAATAAAAATCTAATCACTTTCAGACACATAAGCCTGACTTCATATCCCAACTGTCCACTTTATTTTATCAGATTGTTTAAGAGTGCAACTTCAATTATTCTTTTCTCCTAAATTACAACTATTTGATGAAATAATGCAGTAGTAGCCTAGAAGAGGTGATCATCGAAAATTTGTATACTATTTTGATGAGTACTTGAGCAAATAATATAGTTAAGTACAACAAAATTAATTAAATCTGTAATGCTTTTTTGGTTAAAAAATAGTCATTTTTAACTAAAATAAAAATAATCTGAAAAAATCTTTAATACATAAGTGATATACACATAAATGAAGATATATGTTATATATCTAAATCATCACATGCTTGTTGAAAAATCATCACATGCTTATTTATATCATTTACATTAACTGTTATCCTATTACAAAACATTAACTAATTATTCATGAGGAAAAATTCTTATACTAAATATATATATGAACCAAACATGAACTAACATATATGACCATGACTCGACGAAAGATTCTATTTTCACCATGTTTTAATGGTTGGGAAATGTTGGTTAAGCTTGCATCCATTAAGATCTTGTGTTCATTTATTTATGGTCTGTTTGGATTATATAAAATTTGATACTTTCAGGACATTTTTTAAACCAACTTTCTCTGAACAAGAAAATTGAAATAAAAACCAAAGTAATTGATTAAACAAAGAAAGAGCCGCAAAGGAGGAAAGGGATAGAGATGGGTTTTCGAGGAGCTGACATCTTCGACATGTGCCTCTGCTCTTCCTGCCAATTACTTCATCAGCCACACACTTCTTTTGCCATCTTTCTCTTTTAATATGTTTAAATTAATAAAATCATGTCTAGATACTCTGGATTAATGCTGTCAAAACATTTCTAGATTGTGTAGTTCCCAATCTTTATTCTCGTGTATATGCGTGTTTCCATTTCTAAATGCATGGATATGTATATATTTTAGAGAATGCATGGATATCGTAAATGAAAATGTTTCAGATCGTCTTTCTTTTGCATTTGAAACTTTTTATTTGATAACTGTTTTTTAGGGTTTACATATTGGTCGACATATATGACTTTCGGTAAATTTTATAGTGGTGAAAAAGAAGATACACACCCCCAACATTAAAAAGTTGATTTTGATAGAAGAAAATCAATATTATGCCTGTAAAATTGCTAATTATCTTGGTTTCTTCTCTTTACCTACCAACCATTCGTTTCATGATTCTCCCTCTAATAGCATTTCATGCATTAAGTGTTCTTCTTTTCTTTTTGCTTTAGAGAGTTTTGTTTGAGTCCACAGCTTAAGGACACTTGATTACGAAATACACTTGTAATTAACACAATTTGTTCGTTTTGGTTCTCTTTGAGCTAGTAACCGCTCTTAAACGACTATGAGCTGACAATACATTCGATGGTAGTTTCTTGTTTTCTCATTGATCATCTGAATCCGAAAGACTTCCAAAACTAGATCTTTCTCTTAATTTTTTTTTGTTGGAAAGATCTAGTTTCAATCATTTTCTCTATCTCTCAAATATTTGTTCTTAAAATAGTTTGTTTTAATAATTCTTTAAAAATCCGAAATTATTAATGATCAATCTTATATATTAAAACAGAAGTCATGACTTCTTTTCATGTGTGATTTTTTAAGTTTGGACCATTCCTAGAAAATATCATATTTTACATAAGTTCATTATTATATCTTTTAATATATTTATCTTTTTATTTGAAATACAAATGAATATATTTAAAATGTTCTAACAAAATCTTTTTAAAATCTTCTTAGAATCTTTCTTAAATTTACTTTAAAAAATTAGTTAGTTTTAATTTAAATTATCATAAAATATAATTAGAAATTAAAATTGAATATAGTTTTGGTTTATAAACGAAAATTTAAATAAAATAAAATTAATTAATTTCACAAATACATTTACTAATAATTTTAAAGATTTTGTTAGAAATAAATATTTATATTTATTTTAATTTTTTCAAATTTGTTTTCTAATAAAATAAAAATCATGATTTTTTGATGAGTGATATTTTTATTTGGACCATCATTTAAATTTTATAATCAATGTATATCACTAATGCTAATATACATAATATTTTTAACTACTTTAATCATAATATCTTTTATTTAAAAAAAAAAATTAAAATTCTAACAAATCTCATGAAAAAGATTATAATAAGATCTTAATTGTCATAAATTGAATATAAATATTTTCAACTAATTTTGTAATTAGTAATGAAATGTTACTAAAAGAATAAAATTATATCCTATTTTATCAATTTTATAATAATATCTATCATTTTAAAATAAAAATGTTATACTGAACAAAATATGATAAAATTATTTTAAATTGATAAGTTAACATATTTTATTTTCATAAATATAAAATATTTATGCTAAAAATATAATATGTTGGAAGAACGGGTTAATATTAGTAAACTATATAATACATGTATAAAAATTTAACTTATCTTAAACTTTTTAATATACAGTAATTTATTATATAAAGTTAATAAACATTAGAAATTACTAAAAAAATCTAGCAATTTTAATTACGGATCATGATTATAAATAAATTAAATACAAAATTGTTTTCATATATGTTGTTTCATGCATTAAAAATTTTAGTTTAGTAATCAAACGCAAATTAAATAAGACAAATATATAATAAGCAACATATATATATATATATATATATATATATATATATATATATATATATATATATATATATATATGTGATGAGTTTAATTTACAGCATGAAAACTATAAAATTATTATATTTGGCATAATTATACAAACATTTAAATATGTGAGTAACATTAAAAATATATAATAATTATGTAAAACAAATGTCTACATATATATATGTGAAAATATATACCCGCACGGTTGTGCGGGTGGAAATCTAGTAAGCTGTTAAAACACACACATAAATATATAGCAAGCATCCATGTAAGTCTAGATAAATGAACAAGGTCAAATTGTGGTTCAACTAATCTTTTGTCATGTTCAACTTTTTAATTCTATTTTTATATAAATTTTTTTAACAAATATCTAATTTTAATAGGGACCCAACGCTAAGATATGTTATCATCACATGATAATTTCATTTATATTCAAACTTTAGGGGCCATGTGAGTGAAAATTATATATGTACATCTACACCTTAGTCAACAACTAAACAACATATCAGTCGATTAACATAACTAATTCAATTCAAAGTTTGTGTACCACCCTTTTCCTTTTGTTTTATTTCTAGTAGTCCTATGCATCTGATTATCCTGGCACATTATAGAATCATCATCAAATATCACAATGCATATAGCCAGGTAAACCATCGAGTCATTTATAAAACTAAAACTAGTGGCAAGTTGGAGAGATAATGTTCTCTTTTGCCCAACTTTTTTATATACTCTTTTGGTTTTGGAATTTTTATCTTTCCACGTTGTTATTTCCTAGGTTGGCAGCAAACTCAAAAGCATCGAGTGCTCTCTACAAATCCTAATCACATTTCATTTATGGTTCTTATATATATATATATACCTTAAGCCAAACCAAGAAACATTTTACCCACTAAACAAAAGTGGATAAGTATTAACGTGACCAATCTTAATCACACTTAACTCCAAAAGAAAAGGAAAGAAGAAGAAAATGAGTGGTTTATTGAAGATTCTCCAACAGTATTAGAAGATCGTTTTCAAACAAGTGGATTTTAGTATCCGACTACCAAATGAAACAAACTTTATACATGACAATGTAAAACAAAGAAAAAGCTTGATAATACCAAACCAAGAAAGAATGATTATGACATTCTAGCCTCTTATAAGGCTCACAATAAGTATGTAACATTTTCAGAGACTTAATTATTTATTGTTGTTGCATAATGATAATGTATGGTCTCTGAATTGGATTATATCTTTTTCAGGAAACAAATCACTTCCATTTCTTGAAGAATTTTCCCTTGTGCTTCCCAAACATGCCATGCTTCCAGCGTTTCCCGAATTTTCCGTGCTTGAACTTACCGTGTTTGTAATACCCGCAGGGGCGGTCCTGGGCACAGCGGACTGAAACACCGGCTTAGGGCCCCCAAATTTTTTTAAAAAATTTACATAAGAAGGGGCCCCTAAATTTGTAAAAAAAATTTTTTTTATAAAACCCTTACTAAATTGTTTTAGGCCCCCAGCATCTCAGGGACGGCCCTGAATACCCGTACCCATAGCCGTGACCGTGATGGTGACCATAGTGTCCATGGTGGTGAGAACCAACTGCTGCAGCTGCCACACCCGCTATCATCCCTCCTATACCTCCGTGGTGGCGGTGTCCTGTAACATTAAGTTTGTTTTCCTCATCAACATCATGCCTAAAGGTCTCTAATATTGTTCCAAACATCATTATCTGCGTCAGCATTTACAATAAAAAAAGCGACTAATATTTTCGAAATATAAACATGTTCACTTTACTGCGTTATGATCTTTGACAGAAACCAATACACACAGTAACATAAAAGCAAACAAAAATAATTTGAAAACCTAAATGTGGTGACATAATATAAATGAGATTGAAAATACTAGAGTAAGACTGACCGGGATAACCGTGAGGTGGATAACCGGGTGGAGGATAACCGGGTGGAGGATAACCACCATGTGGAGGATAAGCAACAGGTGGATAACCATACGGAGGAGGAGGAGCAGGATATGCATAAGGAACTCCATAGCCATGATGACCGTGATTATTATAACCATGATGACCGTGAGGTCGGTAGCGTCCACTTGCATATCCTGCTAAGTGGTGGAAGAATCCTTTGTCGCTGTGATTACGCTGATCCTCCCCCATTTTCTTCTTCAAACTTAGACCTCAGACTAGTCGACCACTGTAAACAAAATATGAACACACCTTGACGTTAGATAGTGAAGACAAATCGATAGACATGCATGCATGTTCATAAGATAAAGAAAATGATAAGAGAATAAGAGCAATAAACATGGACATAAGAAACTGTAAAACAGCTTAAGGATTCTCATATTCACAAGAATGAAAAGATTCTTAACACACAAACCCTGTAGTATAGTAAGAAACCAGAAACAAAAGACAAAGATTGAAGATTGAAGATTTGCGTACCAAAGAAGCAGAGGAAACTCTTGAGATGCTGCTGATCAAGAACGCGCCGTAGTTTCCACGCAAAGCGTTTCCTTTTACTTATTTTTTTCACAAAATTCTTCAAGATAATGTATATTAATTACACTGACCTAAGTATATGCCATTTTGTTGTTGTTTTGTCTTAAGACTGAACCAATTATGAATATTTAAAATCTTACACATGAAGAAAGAAATAAAAATCCAAGAATTATATATTATGAAAGGATCTGATTCTAGACTGTCTAGTCAAACTTCACTCGCATAATCCATTACATATTTTTCTTATATTGTACTTAAATTGTGATAAAACTGAATATTTATGGGCGTTTCTGCAAATAAATCAAACTACTCTAGAACATGGAAAAATTTAAGCTCCAGCTTTCTCTATTACACGTTGACTGTTTATTGAATACTATCAATCAATATCTTCTTCTGATATAGTCTTCTGTAGATCCTTGCACCTTCGAGTTCAGCGTGAATCTCTCGTTCAGTTCGTATACCCATTGGGTTTTCCCTTAACCAACCTTCCTCTGTATCAACTGTGTCCACATGTTCAAGAACCTTTGCTTCCTCGTCTAACTGATCTCTCATGTCCTGAGCTACGTCGAGCACATCTGACTGCACAAAGATCTGTTGCAATGTTTCATTAATTAGTAGTCTAACTCTAACCTATGAAACAAACCGGCAGCCATTGGAAGGTAAAAGAAGCTTTTGAAAATCCGGAAACTTCTTTAGGACTAAGCAAAGACTTTTACCTTTCCGCCAGGTTTCAGGTTTTGTAGAATGGAATCTACCAAAGGCTTTTGGACAACACGTCTCTTGTGATGGCGTTTCTTGAAATGTGGATCCGGACACTGCGTTTAATTAAAACATCAAAACAAGAACTTGGATCAGCACATGATACATACAGGCTTGTAGATGTTCACAGCTTTACACACTTACCAAGATTGAGACAAACTCCAACGGTCCAGGGTAGCTTGATATAAGCTGATCAAATGAAACCATGGCATTTGCAAATATGAAATGTCTGAAACCCATCCACAAGAGATAAATATATATCAAAGAAGTTAAATCAACAGAGTATTCAAAATGCTAAAGATGTTTTCTAAGATTTTTGTGGAATGTAGAGATTACGCGTTAGAAAGTCCCAGCTCGTTAACCCAAAAGTTAGCACGCTTGACCAGCTTCAAAAAAACCAAAAATACATTACCTAAAAGCAGATGAATTGGAAACAGTCAAAAGGAGCTCAAAGAATCATACTATCTGGCGTATCTCCAACCCCAAGTAGTTGCCTGACTCAGCATTCTTCTTGGCTAGCCACAGGAGGAATCTGCCACTACCTGTAATACAAATCATCAAACCATTTCACAAGGCGGAGGGAAAGTTTTGGTTTTTACGAGTTAAAACACATTTCAAGCACGAAAGAGACGTTACAACCAGAAACAATATAGAGGAGAGATATTTGAAACGCCATGGAAAGAGACGAAAGATTCCAACTTTTCTACCAAAAGTCTCCCAGTGTTAAATATAAACTCAACTTAAAGAACATAACCTATCAAAAGCTCCCACAAGTCTTAAGTAAAGCTCACAGTTTACCACTTCCAATATCAACCATAAGAGGTAGCGATGGATCCTTATAAACTTCCTCCCAAGCCGGAACTGGAGCTGGAGTCTATCAGATATACAAACACTGTAACTCAGTCATACCCTTCCACACATCAAGACAGAAAAAATGCTGTCATAAAACTTACAGAGAAAGAGGAACTGAGAGGGTTAACATGCTGTCTGATTCTTACATGACCCACTTCCTGCAAAACAAAAATGTAAGCAGAAGAAAAGAACAAAGAGACAATGAAGATAAAGAGAGATGAAAGGAGGATACTTCAGATATCTTGTACTTGAGGTTAAGCTCTGCATACTCCAAGTCCACCAAATCAGTGCTTCTCACTTCCTTTGAATCGACACAAACTGACGCCAACGGTGAGGTGGATGCTCTGAAGAAGCTGCTGCTATAGTGGCGAGTGATTTTGCGCCTGCTCGGCGATGAAGAAGCCAATGAAAACACACTCTTCGCCAGAGAAGAAGAAGAAGAGCACGCTTGAGTTAAAGAACCCATCTTTTTTTTTTTTTTTTTTTCAATTGGATTCGACGATAACATAAAAATGTTTTCTTTCTCACTGTTCTTCTTCTGTCTGCGTCTTAACCCCCCCAAAGAGAGAAAGCTGCTTCCTCAGTCTAGAAACCTTTCAAGAGTTTTGTACTTAAATTGATAAATATCAAAATTACCGGGGTGATTCTGTAAATATATGAAAAAACTTTAGAAACTCCAGCTTTCTCTCTCACATTCACTGAGCAAAACGATGTCCTCGGCGATTGTTCCGTCGCTCAGGCTGAGTCCCAGTTTCTCCGACGCCACGTCACCATCGTCTCCCTCTTCCTCCGGCGACGTCAAGCCCGGTAATAAACCTCCTTCCCCTGACTCTGATAGAGAAAACTACGGCGGAAAATGTGTGGTTCCACCAATTAAAGACTTGTTTTTTTTTGTTTGTTATTATCATTGGATCAAATTCTGAGACTATTTGAGGATTTAGGGGCAATTCAGGAGACTACAGGAAGCTGGAGGTAACTTTGGATGAGCACGATGTTACTGCAGCTGTATCACGGCTTGATTGGTTTTGAATTGCAGCCGGTTTGGTTGATCCAGCCTACTGGCGTGCCACTCTACGCCCTCGTCTTGGATTTGTATACCGTGTAGACCACCACCGAGAGGGCTATCATGGGTTGATCAAACAAGAGGTCTTCTCCACTACGTCGAAGAGCACTGTGCAAAAACTGTTTACACTCCTGAGCTGAGATATGCACGTATCTCCGGGAGGTAATGTTTCGTCTTCTAAAAACCCATACATGTGGGAAACTTGTATCTAAACTTGGAATCCTGAATTGATAGTATATAGGTTGATACATCCGTGGAGCTCCTTTAGTGGACAAGGCAGATGCAAATGTTGATTCTCATGTGACTGTTTAATTCGATAGTGGTGAAGCGATCTCACTGCTTGCTATAGCAGGCACAAGAAGGGCGATTCACTGGTTTCTTCAGGGCCTAGTTTGCGTGCTCGTTTTGTAGGGCAAGGATATAAGCATGTTTGTGGAAGAGCTGACATGTGGGGTGATGGAGTGGTACCCTGAGGTTTCAGCTCTTCTTGAAGGTGCACTAAATATTATCTTCAACGGTTTTTACCACTCGCCTGTTGGTTCAGACTTCAGACGAAGAAACCAGACCTTGGTATGGTTCACCGGTTATTTTAAGAGACTGGATTCACCACCTCCTTGAGTGACTGACTATTAAAAGTATTCATCTGAACTTCCTCAAGATTTTTGTTCTCCCGTTGTTTCTATCTCTTCACTCTCAATTCAAACTCTGTTTACATTAGTATCTATAGTTTTCACTTTAAGATCAAATTCTATCAGATGCCATTAAGTGTGTAAATATATGATTTTGAAGTTGGAAACCATTTTCGTAATAGTATCTTTCAAGGTTCCAGATTCGGAGAATCACTGTATGATGATATTTTATTGTTTAGGCCTTTACTTTGCCGTAGCAATGAGGACCAAAAGCTTTGACTTTTGACTCTGACTCTACCACGTGTGGTTATAAAGTTGGAACCTTTGACTTCTAAGGTCTGAGTATCATTTTCATGGTGATAATAGAAACCTGTGCACTCTATTATAGCAAGGAGGAGAGAAACTTGACGACTTTCTGTGGTAGAAGCTTAGAAAGAGAATCCATGGCTTATCTTCCTTGTCTTTCTTCAGCCGTCTGGAAAACGGACGTTTTCGTGAGTTTTAGAGGAGAAGATGTGCGTAAAACATTCGTGAGCCATCTATTCTGCGAGCTTGATCGGATGGGGATCAATGCGTTCAGAGACGATTTGGATCTTGAGAGAGGCAAGTCAATCTCCCCAGAGCTTGTAGACGTGATCAAAGGCTCCAGGTTCGCCATTGTCGTGGTCTCTAGGAACTACGCCGCCTCAAGCTGGTGCTTGGACGAGCTCTTGAAGATCATGGAATGTAAAGATGCACTTGAACAGACTATCATACCCATTTTCTACGAGGTTGATCCTTCGGATGTGAGGAGACAGCATGGCAGCTTCGGTGAGGATGTTGAGAGTCATAGTGACAAGAAGAAGGTGAAGAAATGGAAAGAAGCTTTGACGATACTAGCTGCGATTTGTGGTGAAGATTCTCGGAATTGGTAAGTTTGTTTAGTTTTTTTTGTTTTGCAATCTCTCATTGGTGTATTTGAAAGTTAATACAATGATGAAAATTTGTATGGTATAGGAGGGATGAGTCAAAGCTGATTAAGAAGATCGTTAAAGACATTTCTGATAAACTGGTTTTCACTTCATTGGATGATTCAAAAGGGTTGATTGGAATGAGTTCCCATATGGACGTTCTGCAGTCTATGATGTGTGTTGAGGACGAAGGTGTTCGAATGGTAGGGATTTGGGGAATGGGTGGAGTTGGGAAAACTACGATTGCTAAATACTTATACAATGAACTCTCACGTCGATTCCAAGCTCATTGCTTCATAGAGAATGTGAAGGAAGTCTGTAACAGATTTGGAGTTAGGCGTTTACAAGGAGAGTTTTTATGCAGAATGTTTGGAGAGAGAGATAAAGAAGCGTGCAGCTCGGTTTCTTGTTCGACTATAATAAAGAAAAGGTTCAGGCATAAAAGGGTTTTGATTGTCCTCGATGATGTAGATATATCTGAGCAGCTGAATGAATTGGTGAATGAGACTGGTTGGTTTGGTCCGGGAAGCAGAATCCTTGTGACAACGAGGGATAGACATTTGCTAGTTTCTCATGGTATAGATATAGATCTGATATATAAAGTTAAGTGTTTACCCAACCAAGAAGCTCTGCATCTCTTTCGTAACTATGCTTTCAGAAATGAGATTATAATACCACATGAGTTTCAGGAGTTATCGGATCAAGCTATAAACTATGCTTCTGGTCTTCCACTGGCTTTAAGAGTTTTAGGTTCTTTCCTTTATCGAAGAAGCCAAAGAGAATGGGAAAGCACACTTGCTAGGCTTGAAACTTCTCCTCAAAGTGATATCATGGAGGTTCTGAGAGTTAGCTACGATGGATTAGCTGAGCAAGAGAAGGCTATTTTTCTCTACATATCATGTTTCTATAACATGAAGCATGTTGATTATGTCACAAGACTTCTTGACATTTGTGGTTATGCCGCTGAAATTGGTATCACGGTTCTCACTGAGAAGTCATTGATAGGCATATCAAATGGATGCATAAAGATGCATGATTTGCTTCAACAGATGGGTAGAGAACTTGTTCGTCAACAAGCAGTCAAGAATCCGGCAGAACGGTTTCTTCTATGGGATCCTGAAGACATCTGTGATTTGCTGTCAGAAAATTCTGTAAGTTATCTGCATGTGATTCTCCTCTGCTGCTATATATTTTTTTCAGAATCTTCATGTAAATGGTTTTGATAGCTTCTTGTTTTCCATTTCATAGGGAACAAAACTTGTTGAAGGAATGTCTCTGAACCTCTCTGAAATTTCTGAGGTATTTGTTAGTGATCGAGCTTTCGAGGGATTGTCTAATCTCAAGCTTCTCAACTTCTATGACCTTGCATATAATGGAGAGACCAGAATGCATCTACCTGATGGACTCAGTTATCTCCCACGCAAGCTTCGTTATCTACGCTGGGATGGATACCCTTTAAAGTCTATGCCTTCAAGATTTCATCCGGAGTTTCTTGTTGAATTTTGTATGAGTAATAGCCATCTCCAAAAACTTTGGAACGGAGTCCAGGTAAATTCTCCATAGAAACTGCAGATCCTTGCTACTTTTGTTATTGGACTATAACCATTTCATGTAAAAAAAAAAAATTGCAGCCTCTTGGGAAATTGAAGAAGATGAATCTTTCTCGTTGTAAATACCTAATCGAAATTCCAGATCTCTCAAAAGCCACAAATCTGGAGGAACTAGACCTTTCCTATTGCCAAAGCTTGGCTGAGGTTACTCCATCTATCAAAAATCTTCAGAAACTTTATTGTTTCTACTTGACTAGTTGCATCCTACTCCAGAGATATAAGTGCAGTACAGAGACAGAGGAACTACCATCATCGATCAACCGTCTCTCTTGTCTGGTTGAATTGGATTTGTCAAATTGTAAGAGCATTAGGACTCTTCCAAGTTCTGTAAGGAACATGGTGTCACTTAAATCCATGAATTTGGTCGGTTGCAAACATCTTGAGAACCTCCCAGACTCGTTACAGAACCTCACATCTCTTGAAAATCTTGAAGTGTCTGGTTGCCTTAACATCAACGAGTTCCCTCGTGTTTCCACGAATATAAAAGTTCTGCGTATGTCTGAGACATCAATTGAAGAAATTCCTGCAAGGATCTGTAACCTCTCTCAGCTTAGGTCCTTGGATATTTCAGGAAATGAAAGACTGAAGTCTCTTCCGGTAAGCATTTCTGAGCTAAGATCACTTGAAAGGCTCAACCTCTCTGGCTGTTCTGTACTTGAGAGCTTTCCACCAGAAATATGCCAGACAATGAGATGCTTGAGGTGGCTTGATTTAGAAGGGACCAGTATTAAAGAACTTCCTGAAAACATTGGCAATTTGATAGCTCTCGAGGTGCTTCAAGCTAGAAGAACAGCTATAAGACGAGCACCATGGTCAATTGCGCTACTTACCCGTCTTCAAGTTTTAGCAATTGGGAATAGCTTCTATGCTTCAGAAGGTTTACATTCTCTATGTCCTCGCTTATCAAAGTTTGATGACTTGAGAGTTCTGTATCTAAGCAACATGAACATGATAGAGATCCCTAACAGTATTGGTAACTTATGGAGTCTATCAGAACTAGATTTGAGTGGTAATAATTTTGAGTTCATCCCCGCGAGCATCAAAGGACTCACCAGTTTGAACATACTGAATTTAAACAATTGCCAGAGACTTCAAGCACTGCCTGATGAGCTTCCACGGGGTCTGCTCTACATCTACGCACATGGCTGCACATCGCTAGAGAGTATCTCATGCTGCTTCAAGCATCGTTGTTTGCGCAAGCTTGTAGCGAGCAACTGTTACAAACTGGATCAAGAGGCACAGAGTCTCATTCACCGTAACGTGCAGCTAGACTCAGCAAAACCAGAACACTTGTATTTTCCTGGAAGAGATGTGCCATCTTGCTTCAGTCACCAAGCCATGGGATCTTCGCTAAGAATACACTTGCCTCAGAGTCGATCATCATCGAACATTCTAGGATTTTCCACCTGCATCATGTTTGGTGGCAATGGACAGTGCTCTATGAACGATGTCAAGATACGTTGTTCTTGCATTCTAAAAGGAGTTGATGGTAAAGAGCTGGTTGTTATGGATGAGCTATGGTATCCTGATCCAAAAGCTTTCGCAAACATGAGTTTTGGATCAGATCACCTTCTCTTGTTCAGCAGAACTTGCATTTCCATGGGAGCTTACAACGAAGTCTTCTTTGAGTTTTCAATCGAAAACACGAAAAGAGATTCTTCTAACCCCCTTGTAGAGGTTAAAAAATGTGCGGTGCACCTCATTACGTTTAAAGACATGTTACAAGAGCATGATAGCTCATCCTCACTACTGTTCTCTGCGAACATTGACGGTCCTGATTTGGAGTTTCCAGAAGCATTCGATGACGCAAGAGTTCCGAAAAGAAGACTACATGAGGCACATTACTTGCACAAGAAGCAACCAAATCCCAAGAGGATCAAGTTTCTTCCTGTTTCTTCAGCTCGAAAGCAATATTCCAAATTACATCAACCGAAGGTTACACCAGAGTGAAAGTCGTTTATTTGTTATAACTTTTTATACACAAGTATATATCGATTTGATCTTATATATTTATGATAGCATCAAAGCGTCATGAATTTTGATCTTTGAACAAGCAAAGCTTTAACATAAAATCTCCACCAAATTAAAAAGCAAATACAATATGAAACCTCCCAGGGAATACAACTTTGCCACTACATCAACTCTACACTAGACAAAACTTAAAATCTTTCTCTCTCTACCTACAAGTCCTGTATACAAACAAATTCTTATCTTTCCGGATTGTACTTGAGATGCTGCTCGTAGAATTCAATCAGCTGTCGTCAAAAAAAAAAAACACAAAACAGACAAAGCTTTTAGAATCTTCCTAATGAGAAAAAATGCACAAGAAAAGCTATGAAAGTATTAACTTACCAGAAGAGGATTGTGAGCCTTGAGAAACCTGTTGTCTACCATCACTTCCTCCCCATCAGACCTATGAGTAGTAGTAGCCAAGTAAGTAAAATTCAAATGTGAAGATTGACCTTAAGAGTGAAGAGACAAACCTCAGAGCCAAGAATGTCACCAACACGTCTTGTACATTGTTTGTCACAGATGAAGAAAACTTCACTGGTTTAAGGATCTTCGCAATATCCAGCTCCTCCACCTTGCTTTTCTGAGAGAGATTGTTATTCTCCAACACACCAGGATACTCGTTCCCTATCCTCGCGACTCCACCAAAAGAGTCTAACGTAGCCAACTCTTGTGTCACATTCTGATCAGTAGCTGCTGTTGTGTGGTTGTTGCTGTTGTTGTTGTTACTTGTGGATGCGTCTTGTTTGAATCTTTTCACAGAACCAGACTTCCTCCTCTTAGCACCTATGACCCCACAACTGTTCTTAGGATAAACCTTGAGAAGCCCATTTGGTCTTACATTATCAATGCCTCCTCCTCCTCCTTGGGAACACCCTGCTGCACCGTTACTGTTAACGACTGGTCCCCTCAGCTCGCTAAGCGTCGGATCATAATCTTTCTCCTCTCCAACCATCCCAACACTCCTCCTGCTGCTGTTGGCTTCAACTTGGTTGGCTGCTGCATAAGCAGCTTCCCCATCTCCTGAACCGCAGAGGTCGTCGTTGAGTGGACCACGAATGTTAGGAAGGCTAGAGTTGTTAAGAGATGTGAAAGAGTCTGATCTCTCAGAGGCATCATGTGATGTAGTAGATGTTAAACGTTGCTGCTTCTTCTTCAACTGAGTATTAGAATTAGAACCTCCATGATGTTTACGCTTTCTTCCTGGCTTCCTTCCAGGCTTCCCTGGCTTCAAACTTTGAAAACAAAGAAAGCAATTTTCATATAACTTTGAAACAAACTAATTGAAAAAAGAATGATAACATTAAGATGCAATTTACCTTCCTTCGAATGCATCTATAACATCAGCAATAGACTGGAGATTCTCTTTAGGCTCCCATGTGTTGGCAGTTTCTGGCCATCCACGCCTTTCACAACAACCAGAGTTTATAAAAACTTATGTCAATGGAAAAAAAGCATATGTTTTGATCAAGAAACTGAGTGTAGGTTTGAAAGAACTCACCATTTAATTAGATACTGGACCTTTCCCTACAATCAAACCCAAAAACAGATAAGAACATATTAAACATTAAATCAAGCATTGAATCAGATTCTGCTTAATTATAAAGGAGATTTCTTTCTCTCATAGAATTCAATGTTCTGCTAAGTTAGTTAGGTTTCTTACAAATGAATAAAGCAGACAACTTTTCATACCAAACGTGTAAGAAACAAACAATGTAAAGGAGCTTACTTTACGAACTCTCTTACGACGAATAGCTTCGATTTCGAAAAACCCTTCATCAAGCTTTGGCCTTTCCTCTTTCCCTCCTCCTCCTCCTCCTCCGTCTTCTTCATCCTCTTCGTCTTCGTCGTCTTCTTCTTCTTCCTCATCCTCCGTACGTCTATCATCACCCATCTCGCGGAGAACTGAATCTCCACCTCCGCCGTCGTCACTTCCAAACCCACCGTCTCCACTTCTTTTCCCGCTTCCTCCGGCTGTTTCCACCGCCGTCTCCGCCTCACCAGCGTCGTTCACCACCTGGGTTTTCTTCTTCACACCTGCCCCTTTCATTATCTGAGTGTTCGAGCTCAATCTTTTAATCGTGTTCTCCTCCTCTTCTTCTGCGAGATCAAAGAAGGAGAGAAGGAAAGATTGAAACTTTCCCAAATTTTTGAGGTTTTATTTTGGAAGAGGAGGAGGAAGAAGACCAGACCTGTGTGACCTGAACGAAGACCAGCTTTCTCACTTTTTATTGTCCTTTTTTTTGTTGGTTATATCTCAATGGGAAAGCAGCAAATTAAAGAGATAATTATAACAAACTTATACAAAAATAATAAATACTGTTCAGTTGAAATTTTGTTTTATTAATGACATAGATGATGTAAATCCAGACAGTATTTGAAAGAGAAAAGGCTTAATTAGAAGATAGAAACAAAAACATACAAGGGATTAAATGATCTTCTCACAGATACAAATGTAATTTCTTTAAGAAATATATAGAAACTTAGACCAGTAAAATAAATACATTTGAATAGAAAATAAAAAGAAATCTAGTAAAGATGGAAACAAATATAAGTTGTGGAATTATCCATCTTTCATCTATTTTGTTAAGATACACTTACAGTGTATAATTATTATGAGCATTCTATCCAGACCCAAAAATCCAAACTGTCACGAAAATATCATATCTGAAACCAAACCAAAAATTTACAAGTATCTATTGGTCCAAAATTCTTCTATCCGAAAGAACCAAAACCGAAAAAAGTGATCCAAATAGATTTGGATTCGGAAAAAAAACGATTCAAATAGATTCAACCCGATAAAAACCAATTTATATCGACTTAAAAACATGAATATCCAAAACTATGATTTTTTGTGTTATATTTCCTATATTTTATTTTTTAATTTACTTTAAATATTTTTTAACAATTTTTGTTATTATTTTTGTAGCATTTTCAAGTAATATGAAGCTTTAAATGTATAATTAAATATATAATTTAGAGTTTAAAAATGTTTTATTTAACAGTTAACATTTTATTTTAAGTTATTTTATAAAATTTTAGATATATATTTATTTTGACTAAATATGATGGGGTTCGGATATTTTGTATCTTTTCAGATCCTAAATAGTGAGTCCAAACCCAAAAATTACGGATATTTTAAAAATATAGTTTAATTATAAACTCGAACCGATCCAGACTCGAGAAAAATTAACGCAATTCGCATCTACAAATACCTATTATATCTAAATGTCAAAGATCCGAAAGACTCGGACCCGAGAGTAACCGGCCTGACATTCTCATTTTCAAGATTCAAGGCCATTCCTTTCACACCGTTGGCAAAAAGAACCAAAACCTAGTTAAGAATGTCGAAATTAATCAAATTTTATAAACTAATCCAGCTAGTACGAGTGATGTTTTCTTCGTTCTTTCTTTTTTGTAACTGGTACGAGTGATGTTTTCTAAAATAAATTTAACGATCGAACCTGATTTAACTTGTGAATTATATTAGTTTATGAATTTGATCTTTTTAGAGTTACATTTATATAATAGAATCTGTAGATATACATATACGCTAGTTTTTTTTTTAAACCAAATAATTTTTGTAGAGTAAGGATTAACGGACGCTAATACCAATGACATAACGTAAAGCATCCTTCCCAAAGGAAATCGAACTAGGAGTGCAATAGAACTATTCCAAGCACTAAACCATTAGCTCCAACTTACCGTTGGTATGCTAGGTTTTTCCAATGTTGGTTTTATATTTTTGTATAAGCATGTAGCGTCTACTCACGAGATCACATGGTTCATTCATTACGATGCTATGTTTTTCTTATTTTCCAAGATGTTTCATTACTATATTTCTGTTCACTTACCACCATTTTGTACATAAACATCTTTGTTAAACTGCGCGAACACGAGAGAGTATGTTCTTCAGTACCATAATGCGAGAAAGATTATGGATTTGCTTGATAAAGGGGAAAAGGTAATTAAAAAAGGAATGGAACACTATTTTCTTTTACTATATAAAGATATATTTGTAATTCTCATGCATATGTTTTTGAAAACATTGAAGTTGATTGGTAACATCTATTACTACAACACTTTCCTCACGCCTGCAACCATCTTCAAGCTCGACAGGGACATCCGCAAGACCGCAACATCATCACCTCCTGTCGACATAAACAAAGCTTCCACAACTTAATGACGGTATGGAATTATGGATTAGATGATCCCAATCTTCTTCTTCCACCTATCTACATACTGCTTCTTTTCTTTTTTTCTTCTTGTTTTTTTTGGCAAAAAAAAAATAGTTCTATCTCTTTGCTTTGTAAAATTAAACTTTTCATTTTTTAAATGATATTTACATTTAGCAGCCAAAAAAATTATTACTGCATCGATAAGAAAATTTATAATGAAACGTTGAGGTCATATTAGTCTGAGAGCTGTGTAGCCATCATGTTTCAGAGTTGGACTAATCATTGTAAATCTTGAGATTTTCGACGCTTAGAAACTAAGGTGGATACATTGTCTTATAAATTTTGATATAGAACAAATAATTATGAAACTTTGTTTTAATATTGTATATTACACGGGAAAAGACAACAAATAAAACATACTGCAATTAAAATCTGTGGGTGGTACTGGAGGATGCTGCATGCCATTGATTTCATTATCTTTATTTTCATGATTTATAGCTTTGTATCTCTCTTATACAAAGAAAATTAATAACCACATGTGATAAGGATTGGATTCTTGTCAGTGTATTCGACGATCAAGATAGCTAGCGATTTGCTGTTTCTCATTGAGACTGATCAGTTCAGTTGACATTTGTGTCCGAACGATGGAGATTCTTGATGATTAGCTCGAGTTTTCCCTCAACATAATTAATTTGAGCTAATAACCATATGTTTTGTCTTTGTGATTTGCAAAAGCATACGAATGTCATGAAAGTGCTTCCTCGTGATTTTGGATATACAATTTCATTAGGTTAATTGTTATTATAGGATTCACAATCGTGTTTTAATTTAACAATGGCGCTTCTTTTAAAGTTGTTTGTACAATTTCAAATGGGGATCAAATAAGAAAACATGTAAGCTTACTACAAATTTAGTTTTGATTTGACATAAACAAATGAGTTTCTTATCAAATGGTATAAGGTACTGAACATTTTGTAAACTTTGAAGAGTTCTTTTCAAAACCCATGATTACAAGTACTCAAACAATTCAAATTTTCCACAATCAAAATACATATATATCCAATCAAAACTCAAAGTATATTAAAAGAAAACAACTAAAAAGATAGCTTTTGCTCAAAAAACAAGAAAAAGATAGCTAAAAAATCTGAACAACAACCTATTTTGAAAAATCAAGAAAAAAGAAGGAAGATAAACCTTATTAACCTCTTTTTCAAAGTTATGAGAGTTGCACTAACCTAATAATGCAATCTCAACAAAGGTATTTTGTTTTCTTAAGCGAATGCAAGAAATTACAGAACACCGTAAATATTATATTTCAAACGATAAAAAGAAGGGATTTTTGCAAAATTGACCTATAACTTAAAGTCAAACACAAAACTAACCTCCTTTTTTTTTGAAAATTGGTTTTGCCCTATTCACCCCACAAGTTCATATAATTTACGAAAATGCCATCCATTTTTTTTTTATTTTTTTTTTCGAAAATGACATTTTTACTCTCTCACCCTCATCATCTTCAAGTAATTACAAGATTGCCATTGTCATCAATACCACAACCACCATGAACAACCAATTTGAAGCTCTTAATGCTCCTAAAATCGATTTACCCTTCTTCTTTTTCCATTCTTGTGACCTAAACACAACATATCTCTCACTTTCTCTCCACAATGAGCTAAAAAAACTCAAGATTTTGATTCTAAAATTTTTATGGTTCATAGAGTCATAGAAGCTAACGATTATGGGTGGGTGACTTCCGTTTGTGATTCTGTGTGCTTGGAGAAGCCTTATGTATGCTAAGGAACTTATCTCACTAATTTAAGGTATGACATCGAGTTTTTTTCCAGATCTGTTCGTCAGACGACTTACTTGGGAAGTCGTCTGGCTGTAGACGACTTACCTTTCAGTCGTCTGGCTGTAGACGACTTACCTGGAAGTCGTCTGGTCAACGCAGAGGTTATTTTTGCAATTGACTTTGAAATCTGTAACCTGAGACGACTGAAAGTTAAGTCGTCTACTATTGTTTGGTTTCAAAAAAAATTCCAAAGAACCTAGACGACTTACATTTCAGTCGTCATAGGTTAATTTTGTATTTGACTGGATAATTTCAGAAGTTTGACTTCCCCAGACGACTTACATTTCAGTCGTCTGGCGAAAATTAAAATAATAATATTTTTTTTTAAAGTAAACGACTTACAATTAAGTAGTCATAGGTTAGTCTTGCAATTGAAAAAAAAAACTTCAAGATTTAATTATACACAGACGACTTATAATTCAGTCGTCCACCAGACGACTTAATTGTAAGTCGTCCACGATTTTTTTCCGAGATTCTGGTCAAACCTCGTAAATCCTGGACGACTTACATTTCAGTCGTCTCGTGGACGACTGAATTATAAGTCGTCTGTATATAATTAAATCTTGAAGTTTTTTTTTCAATTGCAAAACTAACCTATGACGACTTAACTTTAAGTCGTCTACTTTTAAAAAAATATTATTATTTTAATTTTCACTAGACGACTGAAACGTAAGTCGTCCAAAAAGTCAAACTTCTGAAATAATCCAGTCAAATGCAAAACTAACCTCTGACGACTGAAATGTAAGTCGTCTAGCTTTTTTGGAGTTTTTTTTTTAACCAAACAATAGTAGACGACTTAACTTTCAGTCGTCCGAAATAACAGATTTCAAAGTCAATTGCAAAAATAACCTCTGCGTTGACCAGACGACATATAGTTTAGTCGTCTAGACAACTTAGATTGAAGTCGTCCGCGTCTTCTCCACTAGTTTTTAAGTCTTCTACGTTAGTTTATGAATAACTTGTATTTTTAAGAGTGATAAGTAACTTCAAGATATGTAAAACTCATATTTACAAAATATGTTCTCTCCCTTAGTTTTACTAAATTTGACTAAGTTTTTCAATGCAAACTTATAAAAAATATGATATGCTTTGACTAGTTACTATTGTTTGTTTCCATCTCTTACCAACATTCTTGTTTATTAAGATGAGAAAAAGGCCATTGGAGTTTATTATTGCATATGAGAGATCCAAAGATAAGAAAAAGGCTACTGAAGTCTATTATTTCATTGATTTGTAAATGTGTAAACACATTGTTAGCACATTTAATACATCTTGGAAAACATTATTACTGATTTTACAAAAAATTCACAACTAAAAGAATATACATGCAATTCATAAAACAGATCACAAACAAAACTATTATAGATCATTCATCTACAAAGACAAGCTTGGATTCCACTTGAGTAGACAAGACCAGACAACTTTTAAGAAGTTCAGACGACTTCTAAGAAGTCCAGACGACTTCCAGGAAGTTCAGACGACTTTGCCAGAAGACTTTTAGGAAGTTCAGACGACTTCCAGACGACTTTACAGGAAGTCCAGACGACTTTACAGGAAGTCCAGACGACTTTTAGGAAGTCCAGACGACTTCCAGACGACTTCCAGATGACTTCCAGACGACTAACAAGTAAGTCGTCCCAGAAGTTTTCCAGATCTGAAAAACCTGCATATTAAATCCAGATCTGAAAAACCTGCATATTCAAAAACGTTCAAATGGCTTAAAAACAGAAAAAAATGAGTGGAAGATTATATAAATCTACCTTTACAGAACACACAAAAATACATATCTAAAAATAATAGATCTACCTTTAAATTAGTGGAAGATGAGTACCAAATAATTAAAAACCTGCAAAAAAAAAAATAGATTAGTAACAAAGACATGAGACAAAATTGAAAAATTCATATAAAGTTTGGTGTTTTCAAGTCAAAGAGATTAGAGTGGGTTTGGAGAGTTTTAGTTTGGGAAAAAAGTAAGAACTTTATACAACAAGAAGTTACCAAATGAAGAAAAATCAGACATAAGAACTTACCAAAACGCTCAGAAAAATCCAGACGACTTCCTGGAAGTCCAGACGACTTCCTGGAAGTCCAGACGACTTCCTGGAAGTCCAGACGACTTCCAGGAAGTCCAGACGACTTCCTGGAAGTCCAGACGACTTTGTCAGAAGACTTCCAGATGACTTCCAGACGACTTCCAGACGACTAACAGGTAAGTCGTCCCAGAAGTCTTCCAGATCTGAAAAACCTGCACATCAAATCCAGATCTGAAAAACCTGCATATTCAAAAACGTTCAAATGACTTAAAAATAGAGAAAATGAGTGGAAGATTAGATAAATCTACATTTATAGAACACACAAAAATACATATCTAAAATTAATAGATCTACCTCTAAATTAGTGGAAGATGAGTACCATTTGATTAAAAACCTGCAAAAGAGATAGATTAGTAAGAAATACATGAGACAAAACTGAAAAATTCATATAAAGTTTGGTGTTTTCAAGTCAAAGAGATTAGAGAGAGGTTGGAGAGTTTTAGAATGATGAACATTACATTTTTGTTGCAGCCATTTGAGAGGAGGAGAGAGAATGTGTAAATTTTTCTTTATATAGGGAGACAAAAAATCCAATTAGATTAAATATTTTTGACTCAGACGACTTCCTGGACGACTTACATTTCAGTCGTCTGGTGAAGAAATTAAAACAGACGACTTACATGTAAGTCGTCCAGAAGAGTTTAATATTTTTAGCGGGAAATTAAATATTTTTAGCGGGAAACTAAAATAGAAGACTTTCCAGACGACTTACAAGTAAGTCGTCTGGACGACTGAAATATACGTCGTCCGGGTAAATTATTTAACAGACGACTGAAATATAAGTCGTCCACACCCTAAACATAACCCCTAAACTTAATTATCTAATTAAACACTTCATAAAACCAAATCAAACTTGAAAAGTGTTTACTATACACAGAAATAAACACATATAGGTGAAAACTAATTTTTGAAAAAAACATTTTAGTTTTCCAAAATCTAACCCTAACAATACATACAATACTACAACATATGTTTGCCAAACTCCTAAACCAAAGTATTTCATGATTCACTACTTCCACTCATATATCTTCAAAACAAATCAATTTTATCATATCTTAATTTATATCAGTTAAAACTGTTTATAATTACTTGATTTTTATTTTTTACGCATCTAAATATTTTTTTACAAGATTTATAAATTATTTTTAAAATAAACTGGTACCAGACGACTTACACTTCAGTCGTCCAGACGACTTACACTTCAGTCGTCCAGACGACTTACACTTCAGTCGTCCAGACGACTTCCAACATCTCAGACGACTCAGACGATTTACTGGGGCTATATTCGTAAAAATGGCTTCTGTTTTTTTGTTTGGTCACAAGGGGCTGAGCTGTAATTTCACTAGGCTTTTAGGTTAGTTTTGCATTTGATTCAAGTTTGGGTATAGGTTTGGAATTAAAATCAAGTTGTGGGTTAGTTTTGGCAAAAACCCCTAAAAAGAATATTGTAAAACTTCTTAAATGATTTAAATATATATGTATAATCACTTTCTCTCTTCATCTCTCGTCGTGATAGTACTCGGTTCTACAGAAGGTGACTTTAGAGTCCAGGTTTTCATACGCTCGTTCGTCTTCTTAACCTGTAATTAGGTCAAATTCAACTTTTAATATATTGAGTTTGTGCTCAATCGAATTAATTAAGGAGTAAAAGACAAAGTAAATTACCTCCATTTCCCAATCAGTTTTGTAAATAACATAAGACAATATCAACGTTTGCATACCAACTCCAACCAACATTCCTGACCACAGTCCCTGCAATTAAACGAATACAATATTGGTTAATTAGAATATAAATAGTTTTATAATGATTATAAACTAATAATAATTGACATATAAATTCTTTTAAAAATTAGTTTCCCTTTCCAACTACACTTTGATACAAAAAAAAAATTCATCGTAAAAAAGTCTTTTAGTTGAATAAATTTAACATTCATTAAAAAAAAACTAATAACTAGTGAACCATGTAATTAAGAGTTTAGAGTTACGGACCTTAACACCAAAACGGAAAATGTTGATAAGGATGAACCCAAAGGGAATACCAACTCCATAATAAGTTCCTAAGTTCACAAATGCTACCATACTCTGCATCCCTGCTCCAATAGCTACTCCTGTTTATATTCAAAAGTATTTTTTGTGGTTAGAATAAAACTTTAAGTTATACTTATACCTTATATTAATATATATATATATATAATAAAAGGGTTTTCATTTACAAAAAAAAAATAATAATAAAAGGGTTTTGAGTATTTACTAACCAGAGAGAATGGGTTGGACGATGTTTAAGAGTATGGATAGGCTGAGGACGATGGAGAGATCAGCGACAGCGTCTGAAACTTGGTGGCTATCGGAGAACAAATACGAAATCTGGCCGCCAAACGCTAAGCAAAGAACAGAACATAACACACCAATCACCGCTGATACCACAAGCACCACTTTTATGGAGAATCTCACTGCGTCAGCATCTCCTTTTCCTAATTCGTTTGCTACTCGTACGCTACATTGATTAATAGATTGCAACATATAGAATAGTGTTAACAAAGAAATCTAATACAAACTATCTTAAAACTAGTGTAGAGATAGTTTACATACCATGCTGCTCCCAACAAGCCTAAACTTATGTTCATCTCCCAAGTGTATATATACTGGCTGTAAAATGGATTGAGGATGTAGTTTTAAAATGGTATAATAACATTACATATTTTATTGCATGAGGATTTTAAGTTATACCATATGGAAAATGCAGAAATTGCAATATTGGCATCCTCTGTATATCCAGACATTAAGACAATGATGCTCATATACCAATACTCTAAGCTGTCCAAAGCAAAAAAAAAAAAAATAAATAAATAAAACACAAGAAGAGTCATTAGTCATCAGGTTTACCCTGAAAAAAAACTTACCAAAGCATGAATCCAGAGGAAATGGATAACTTGAGCATTGGGAAAAGATCAACAAAAGCAGCAGTGCTGAAGCCTGTCCAAGTATGCGGGCACCACCCTCCAAACACGTACACAAACTCGGCTATTACCACTGTCCACGAGCTTATATTAAGTCCTAGAAGCGCACCATGGATTCCCATCCCCATCACGCTCACGCACCACCACGTGGCCACAATGTCCACAACCAAGGCTACGGTCGAGAGAACGCCTATGATGGCGTTCTTCATCTGTGCTTGGAGATACATTTGCATTGTCATGGTGAAAACGATGCTGTATAGATAAGGAATGACCCAAGGGTAGATCTCGTCTACGGTCTTGGTGATCTCAATGTTTTGGCCAAGTAACCGAAGAATAGGACCCGCGAAGATGATGAAAGGGACAAAGAGAGTGGCTGTAAAGGTGTCTACTATCCAAGAACGTTGTAGATATATCCCCATCATGTGGTATTGTTGTGCTCCGTATGCTTGTCCACATAGCGTCTCCGTCGCACTTGACATACCGGCCTTTACCAAAAAAAACCATTATATATATACACACATGCGGTTCAATCATACAATATTGTTTCCATCATAACGATACTCATTCGTTGTTTATTATTTTTTTTGGTTTTGCAATAAACGATGTGAAATAGATGTTTAATCTTTTTCCCGTTTACTATATATTAGGACATTAATTCCTACCTTCAAATCAACCACCACGTTTTAGTTTAGTGTTTAATCTTTTTGTGTTTTGCATGTTTCCGTTTACAATTATTTTTTTAATGAGAAATGTTTGTACTATTCTAACATATGATGATATATATATACTAGAGATGTCGATATGTCGTCACCCGGATTTAAACCGATCATGGACTGTAAGGTGCTTACCATAACACCATAGATGAAACGAATGAAAGTGCTCTGAATGAGAGCATAAGCAGCAAGACCCGTTTCACTGGAGTGGCCAATGAAGGCTTGAGCTACCACTATGCAACCAAACGACATCACTCTGAACAAAGTTGATGGTAAAGCTATTCTCCACATCTTTCTTACTTCACTCCAAATCTTCTTTCTCAAGTAGAGACTCTCTCTCCTCTGTTCTGTCTCTGACGCATTTAGCAGTCTCTCTTCCATTTCTCCGCCACCTCTACTCATTTTCCCCCTCTTTAATTTCTAGAACAAAAATTAAACGTTATACTAATTACTTATAGACATGTCACAAAGATAAATTAACCTCCAATCAAAACTTCATATTGGTTTTAGAAAAAATTGTTTAACACAGCTATGCAAATGCGACAGCGATTTGAGAACTAAGAGCATGCACAATGGGAGAGTAGTTCCATAAGTTTCTTAGAAACAATATAATAAAAAAAAAAAAAGATAAATTGACGAAAAAGAAAAGAGAAGAATATGATCGATTTTTCTATGAGAGACTTTCAGCAAACATGTCATTTTCTTGATGGTCAATATTTTTTAATGCTAAACTATATTTTGAGAAACTCCATTAAAAACTAATCGACTATGCCGGCCTAAATATATCTAATTCTCAAAAACTTCTTTTTTTCATTTCTTGATATAGGGTTTTCTTCCCCATATTCATCATTAGATATCTATATATATATGTAATTGTGTATGTATATACATCTTTGTAGTATACTCTACAAGATTTTAAAAGGTATGGAGTGATTTACTTACCTGTCGAACTTGGTTCAAGTGGAAAGAGTCGGAGAAACCAAGAATAACAACAGCAACACAATTATTTTCTGAGAACGGAGAGCGAAATTATGTATTACCGAGAAAAAATCAAAGAAGAAGAAGAAGAGAGGCAAGAGGAAATTAAGTGTGATCTTCTTCTCTCCCTCTCTCTCTCTCTCTCACTCTGGAAAACTGTTGTGAGACTATACTAAAATGCTTAGCTATATATAGTGAGAGACCGAGAAAAGAGAGAGTAGATTTATACGACGTGTATATACAGACACTAGAAATGCATATGTCTTCTGATGTGAAAACGTTAAGGAAAGGCTGTCGTCTTGTGCCAGGACAATAATAATGTGAAGTTTTAGAAACCAAGTCTTGATTCTAATTCATGTTGATTTTTTTTCTGTGGTCTGTTACTGTTAAACCACTAAATTGTTTTTTTTTGTTTATTACGAATGGATCAAATCTCATATTATACTTACATTTCATTTATGACAATATAACATACATTGTTATCTCAACTACAAAGATTCAAAATAAATGGTTACATTGCGCTATCTTTCTGATGAACAAATTTACTCTTAACATACATACAAACTAAAAACTCTGCTGCATATAGATTTTCATTAATCTACAATAATTCATGTTCTTTGACATTGGAAATCTATTAATATAAAGAATAGTTATGTGAATGGATTTTTGTTTTGCTGTTGATTTCCAAATAACAAACGTCGTTAAAAAATAACACACACACACATATATATATATATATATATAACCTTTTAAAAGATTAAAAGTATATGACATAGACTCCAGGAGAGCCAATCAAGCTTGTAGGTGTTATCCACGTGCTGAAAATAAACATCAAATCCATGCATCCCCAATATCAAAAGTTTAGACTTTTGGAGTAAAATGAGCATATATCTCTCTCGTCAAAAAACAATGGCCAATAGTGAAACAAATAGATGCTTTTGCTTTAGGTTAGGTTAATCATGTCATACATAAACGACAATAGTTGGCCTGGCTTTCTGTAAAGGTTCCTTTAAATGCTTAAACAATTAAAAATATTGTTAATTTCTTAAACAATTTCCTTGATTGTTCTTTTGGTAATTACTCTTAAACCCTTAATTTGTCCTCAAAACTTAAAAAACTTCGTCAACAAAAAAAGAAGAAGCTGAAACCCAAAGAGATACGTCCCGTTTCATAGAAGCGCAGCTAGTATTCCGAAAATAGTTAAACAAACTACGCACCGTTTAGCACACAGTACGCGATGTTTTAGAGACACCTTCGATGACTCGAGAGTAAACGGGGGACCCGTGTTAGCTACACGTTATGAATATAAGTTTGTGACAATTCATTCCTAGCAATGTGTCCACGTTTCAATTGGATACGTTCCATCTGTTTTGTTTTTATTCTTGTCCTACTAATCCTTGCATTAACTTCTTAAGAACAATAAAGACGACTTTTAATTATGATATGTATTTTTCAGCTATTTAGTACGATTATATTTCTCTTTATTTTACGTGCCATTACACTTATGACTCATCCCATCCAACTTCTGGCCATAAGTCTATAACTTGAATATCTTGGTTGTCAAGTATTAAATTGTAGCATGCAGCGACATGTGGGTAGTTTTTGTTTTGTTGAAATTTTACTAGTTATAGCTAACTTTATAACTTGCTATTCCAATGTTATTGTTTTTCATGTTTCAGATGCACCAAACATATATGAATATGAGTGTTTTTTCAGTCAAAATTAAATCAAATTGATGATGACGATAAACAGAGATGATGTTTTTCTCAATAGAGAACCTCGGTTAAAGTCGATATGGAAGTATCGATTGCAATCATTGCATCGTTAAATTTTCCTATCCTCATCCTTCAAATTTCTTGTTTGTTTTTCTTTCACTTCTTATAAAACAATCTTCCTGCTCCAATTCCAAAACAGCTTTCTTTCGTGAAAATAAATGGCTTACCTAACGGCTGACAAGATGACGACGCCTTTAAGCTAATATCCGAAAGAGTATCGACTTTTCATTCATGTTTTTTTTTCATATATATCTTGCATATATTTTTATTATTATTTACATATCAAGTACAACTGCGGACATCTTGAAACAAAACAATTACAAAAACAAATAATTTCGATTCAGATAGAAAATTTATAAGAGACCGTCAATGTTTAGAAGTTTCAGAATATATTGGAACTGCGAGATTATATAACATGATATGTAACAAACATGGATCTCAACCAAAATTATAATCTTTAAAATAGATTTATTACAGACAATCTATTTCATAAATTATGTTTTAAAGATTTTTGGTTATTATGATTTTTAAATGAAAGAATTATTTGGCCTTTTTGATATAGCTAAAATCAAAATTATGTAATTACTATTTATTAGTTGTATATCTAAATAGATGCATATTACTATGTTTACAAAAAAAATATTTAATATACAACGAAATTTTTGTGGAATGGATAATCATTGAAAGACATATGAATTTTTTTTTAATCAGCATAACTCTTTTGATACAACAATTAAAGTATTTCCAAATCATTTCTATATTTATTTATATTACTCCTTCCGTTTTTTATTACTTGACGTTTTATATTTATGCACATATATTAGGAAAATATTTAATTTTATATTTTTTAAAACAAAAACCTCATTACTTATCCACATAATCATAATTCAACCAATAAAAAAAATAAACTGCATAACATAAAGAATCATACATTATGTAAATTTAATAAATTTGTATTCAAATTAATAAAACGTCATCTAATTTGAAATAAATAAAATATTCTCACATGTTACCTATTAAAAATGGAAGGAATAGCATTTAAACGTATTAATATACTCCAACTTGTTCTACTTTTTCTAAAAAATAAAGATAAATTTTTAATTTATATTTAGGAGAATGTATATTTTAGAAGAATACACTGAAATAAATTTTACATATATTATAGAGTTATTTTATTTTAAAAATAAAATGACAAAATATACTGAAAATAGTTTTAGAAAATGGTGAGCTCAAATCTTAGGTTTTGCTCCATGTTGAGATAAATATTTTGATTTCGGATAGGTTCTTACTAAGTAAAATAGGCTTGAGAGAGAGAGAGAGAGAGAGAAAGAGAGAGAGAGAGAGAGAGAGAGAGAGAGAGAGAGAGAGAGAGAGAGAGAGAGAGAGAGAGAGAGAGAGAGAGAGAGAGAGAGAGAGAGAGAGAGAGAGAGAGAGAGAGAGAGAGAGAGAGAGAGAGAGAGAGATCAATTTGTCATTGGTGTGGACGGTGGAAGATGGAAGAGCGTCGAGACCGGTATGGATGGTGTCTACTGCCTGGTATTATTGGTATTTATTAGTTTCATTTATTGTTATTTATTATGATAATGGTATATTTCTGCTCGTGTCAATAAAAATGGCCGGACCGAGTAGGTGGTTCCATTGAAGAAATGGGAGACCATATTAGCTACGTAGACAACCTCTTGAGCACATCTTCATATATCCGTGTCACCTCGTTTTTGTTTGGTATTTGCCAATAAGTATTTGCATCTTTAAATTTTATTGCGATCAAAATCTTATTTTTGTCTTTGTATAATATGATATTAAATTAACAATTGGGTTTCTTGTTTTTTCAGCGTATATAGTGATCAAATTTAACCTAAATAAACAAAAACTCAAAATTAAATCACCCAACACTGTAACCAGATATGTGATAACCGATTTTGTCACAATCAAGACAATAATCGTCAACCCGAAACGTTAAGTTTACAATCTATGGTTGATCACTAATTCAGTACAAAATTAATATATCAAATGAATAATCACTTTAGATTTTTCCGATTCCCTATATATTAATCCAGAAACATTACAACTTCCTTTTGTAATCACGTGTCATCAATAGAATGATATTTAAAATCATTAATATATTGGTACATTTAATTATATAATAATTTTTTTATTAAACTCGCCATAAATTTATTATTAATGTGTTTTATTATTTTTTAAAATAAAAGTTACGAAACTGCCTAATGTGGCTAAACTATATATGACAATTAATGATTTTGAATAATAAAGATTTAATAAAAATTAGTGTATTTTTATCATATTTGTTTAATTTTAAATTATTAAAATAAATTAAACAACCACATTAACCATATAATAAAATTTAAATTTTTCTATATATGTTATACTTTACCAAAACTGTTAAAAGTCTCACATTCAAATTTTGTGATTCAGGGTATGAAATTTCTGTTATGACAAAATACAAATTATTATAAAATCATATAAATAAAAGTCTAATTTAACTAATTAAGATTAATATATATATATTATTTTAAATTAAACTATATACCATATAAAATACATAAATATTTTAATTTTAAAATTTACTTTGAATATTTTTTTTAATAAAAGATTTGAACAAACATTAACAACTTAATTTTTAAAAATTATAAATTACTAAAAAAATTAATCCCACAATATAAATTTTGTTATTAGTAACTAGAGAAAGGTAATCCACGATCGTCGAGCTGCTGAAACAAACCTCCACTGACAAATCCTAACCACCAACAAAGAGATATGAAGTTCAATATCTAAAAGTCTAACTAAAAAGTCAGAAATGAGAGTCAAAAAACATGCAATAGAAAAATACATAGAAAAGAAGTAAAGCCCGACCGATAGTGGCTATGAAATCCTTCTATGAAGGTGGTTGTCGGCCGATGTATATATAATACATAACTAATCAATAGAAAAATACATAACTAATCAATAGAAAAAAAAGAGACATCTTAAAAACAGAAAATGAGAAAAATCTGAAACGACAAAACACTGCCTAAACCAATTCTTAGGACGTTGATAATTGAGAAAGATTTTTAGCAAAATTTTTAAAATAGAATAATAATTTTTTAGCTACATACCGTAAAGTGTATATAAAAATAATGAAATTTAAAAATATCAGAATTGCAAATATAATCTTTTCATATCAACTTAATAATTTAATAAATTTCATATTTATTTTATTTCATCAAAATTAATTGTAAATGTTTTCTTACCAAATACAAAACTAAAATAATTTTAACTAAAAATAAAATTTATAAATAGTTAAGTATTTTAAAAGTTATCTATTGATCCTTTAATGAGGGCAAATATGCGATGAATCTAGTTTTTGAGTTTTTAAATTTATTAAAATTAAAATGACATATAATATACATTGTTGGGTGATTGAAGACTGTTAATTTATTGATATTAATAAAACTAGATCCGGGTCCGCGCTATGCGCGGATTATGTGTTGAAAATGTATTTATTTCTTTTGCAAAAAAAAAAAGATAAAAATGTTTGTATGATTGATACGAAAAGTCCATAGACAATTATATGGGAAAACATTTAATAATTATTATTTGTATGAGTTTTTTTTATCTGCTTATTATTATGGGTATAACGTGAAATGTTGAAGGAAAGTTTAGTTAGTTAACTCTGATTCTTCCTCTAAATTTTATGATGATTTGATGGTGGTGTCATAGTAAATACTACTCAAATTAGTCAATGTTTTCTGTTTATTCCTTTTGCTCGTGTTTCAACCACATGTATATACTGTGGTTTTTAAAAAAAAAAGAATAACACTGAAACTACTTATACGGTTGCATGGTACAAAAAGAAACCAGTTCGCTTGTTTTTGAACCGTGGTTTTTGCATGAATTAAACATTCAGAAAATAAGAATCTAGAGGGAAGTAAATAACATGAACATGAGCAGCACTTTTATGTTTCGTAAGTGGGATGCTTTAATAAAAAAACATGAACATGAGCGTCAATTTGAAGTTTATCAAGGTGGTTGGTGATTTGAAAAAATTAGATTGCAGAAACGTGAGTAAAAATCATAAGCAAGCAGTTTATTGTTATTTCGAGGGTGCATCTAAAATGGCTTGTGAAAAGTAAAAAAGAGCTTCATGTGGTTGCTCAAAAAAACAAAGCTTCATGCATGTTCACAGATGAATAGTGAATAATACTTCTGATAATGTTGGTTGCTTAAAGACTTCAGCATCATCTCCAAGGAGAGTCTGCAACGAAGCCCTAGATTCCTTTCCACGTCCCCATTTTCCCTACATAAAACTTAGTCCAAATGGAAATCATCACTTCATGTGTTTTCCTAAGAAAACCTAACGTATTTATTTATATATATATGAAAAAGATTGTAGAAGCACAATTACCACGTAGCAGAACAAACCAACTGCAAAGCCTGTTGGAACATCTTCCAGCATCTATCCAATCATGGTCTGTGTAAATGCTATTGCAAGCCAACCAGCAATATATAAAACGTGAGAAAACTACATTGTCTGTTATTGTTTTCGAAGAACTAAGAAAAAATCAGTATTAGCATGAAGTTTTTAGGCTAGCACACCACATACAATAAAACTACTGAGAATAGGGATGGTAAGTTTAGAAGTTACCATTTTCGAACGATGGGATTTGCTACCTTTCCCACTAAACATTGCATCAAACATCCCTCAGAAAGTCATGATATAAACATCGACTAATGAAGTAGTAAAAAAGAGACAAATGCAAGCAAAAATGTAAAGGTTAAGCTATATTTTGAGTGAAGAAGAATCATGAAATGGTTTTGCTTTCTTACTTGTGCAGAAGAGAGGCCGAAATTTGTTTGATCCCTGTTAGAGCTACTTGATGAAAGACTAAACCCAAATTTCCATCAATTTTGTAGAGGACATGATTTACTCTTAGACCTATTTTTTAATTGGGAGTTAGTTCATAAAAGTTGGCACCTGGTTCACTAAAACGGGAGAAGCTGGATTAAAGATTATGGTAGTCTCTTAGAAACTAATAAATTGCAGTTGGAAACAAAGTACATGTCTAGTAACTTACTCTAATGTAGATGAAGGCTTGTCCTTCTTCCCATTCAAAGCAACCAGAACAACATTGGAAAGCCTGTATTGTGTTCCAGAACATACAAAAGATTACAAATGTAATTATTTGTCAAAGATAGATAAAACTATTCGACAGCCAAAAAAACTGTAGCAATAGATAATGGTGGACTATAGAAAGAAACTATACCTTTGGTGAGAGAATCAACAACTCCATCGGACTCTATATACTTCATGGAAGTTTCTTTTTTTTTTACTTCTTTCTCCTGATTCAGACAGATCCAAAAACAGTTCAAAATCTTTTAAAGAATTTGCAGATAATGGGGCATCCTTACATCTATCTAGTGAGGAAGCAACAATAAAAACAGCCAAAAGAGAAAAAATGAAAAAAAAAACAGATTCCATAACTCTTTAAAACTACATTTAGGTTAGTTTTCTTTATTTCTTTCATGAAAGGATCAATAGTTATATACCTCTTTGAAACGTTTTATCTCCTTGTTCCAAAATATACAAAAAACTTCGATTCCTGCAACAACTGATTTTATGAAACTCCACATTAAAATAGAAATATAATTTGTTACAACATAAAATAAGCCTCATCTCAGCTTATTGACAACATATGACTTTCGTACCTGTTTACACTAAGGAGCAATGAACCCTGGTTCATTTGACTTGCCGGAGGATTTCGTAGTTTTGGAAGCCATTGGTTGCTGTGTTTATGTGGAATTGGTGAATAACGTGAAAGAGAGAAAGAATGAAGATGAAGATTTATCTAAGGGCAGATGATGTGGGAATGCAAACAGTTTCATCCCTGTCGCTTGCTTCTTTAAACAATGGGTCTTTAAAGCAAAAAACGTGAGAGGACGAAGAGAATCGGCGACAAAGGGGATGGCCTTTTGGTAGAGTGGAAGATTAGGGTTAAGGAAAGGAGATAGTAGGAGAATTAAGGTTGGGCCGGAATGGGGCAAATTTGGGCCGGAATTTTAAATTGGTTTGAGACCCAGCCCGTAGTGACATGGCAGTTTGATTGGCTGGGAATATTTTGCCTAGATGGCACTCCTAAGAAGCCTCAAAATTAAGCCCTTTTATATAGTAGGATTTAAAGTTTTTGCTATAAATGATACAAATGAGAAAAAAACCATATGAGTAGAAAACATCATTTAATAGACATTAATATTAAAAATATATTATGTATGTTAATATTATTTAAATTTAATTATATATCATATCAAAAAGAAAAATAATATTGTTTGGATTAATAAAATTGATTTATATGTTTGCACCAATTTAATTATATACTGAGTTTGATCTGCGCGTCCATGCGGATACTGGTTCTTACGTTTCTATACATTAATAAAAAATTTCATAATCAGTGTTATATATTTTAGATGTGCTGCCATATAGATAATTGTATTCAAAAGACCCATAACAAATCAGGTAATATGATTATTTTTGATACAAATATCCGAACTCGTTTCAGATACATTGGTTATTTGGATATTATTAGGTTTTTATACATCACAACCGAATTCATGCAGGCCCAAAAGGTACTAAATCACTGCAATAACTAAATAAACTCATTTCGTTTTCAATATATCTTGAAATATAGAATTGAAGGTACTTTCGAGTAATTAAATTGTTAAGATTTGATTTTACAAACTTTTGTAAATTCAACAATATGGTATATTTTATTAGAGTAGAAAATCTATAAATTAATATTAGATAAATTAATAAACATTATAAATTAATAAATTGCTTATCCCGTGTTGAACCGGTTCAAAATATGACACAAAATCGATAAAATAATAATATAATAAATTTCTAGAAAGTCTTATTTTAAATATATGGTCTCATTAAAATCATAAATTAATACTCTATATATATATTTTTTATATAAAATCAATCTACACATTATATTGTTGGTTTTATATTCATAATGAAATTATCTCTATTTTTCTTAAAATTTCAATATATTTTGATAATATTTAGTACAATTATATCTAAAATCACATTTTGGATTTCGTGAAGCATAAAAAATATACACCAAAAATATAATAAAACAATATGAAAGTCTAATTTTTAAAATTTAATTAATGTATATACGGTAAAATCAACTATTTTTTATTTTATAAATAAAAATATAAAATTTCTAAGAATTTTTTTTGTAAATTAATAACTCTCTAAATTAATAAAATATCAAAGTATCAATATTATTAATTTATAGAGTTTTTATTTTTTTACGTAACTATTTTATTTATATAATGGAATTTACATTATAAAAAGTTTTTCGTAGTCTAAAAAAAAAATAAGTTTTTCGTAGTCTGAAAATAGAAAGATGGAAGTCGGGAAAGTAATATAATAGAAAGATCTAGTGCGGCAAGTGACTTAATCGAGGATGTCCGCTATTATCATTGAAACCAAAATAATAAAAATGATTTGATTGATGGTATTCTAACTTCCAGGAAAAAGTGCATTATTGAAAGTTTCCTTTAGTTTTATACTGGAAAGTATATTAGCCACACAACTCACAAGCAATATGTTGGTCATGAACATTATCATAGAGAAAGCCTTGTTACAAAAAAAAGCATCATCAAAGATTTTTTTTCTCTGAAAATTAATATGTTTCTTTTTCTCCTTAACTGTTGTGGTGCAATTGGGTATTTATGAATGAATATGAAACTTAGGTTCAGGACCATTTTGCGTAGCGACTAACAACAGTCCTTCATGCATATGTTAATGCTTAAGTTGGGTGTATATAAGACATATATAATTAATCATATAGAGTATAGGTGTAGTAGGACCAATAAGCAGTAAAAAGATAATATGCATGAATCATGATATGAAAGCAATGTATTTTGCATGAATCATGATTAATAAATTAAATGGTATTAATATAAATAATTAGCATAACTAGGGTAAGTATCATACCAAACTTTTTTTACCAAAATAAAAAAATGACGTTAAAAATCAAAAGCTACTTAACTGTACGTCTGTTTTCGCTTCTATTTCTCTTATCAGGCGTAGTTTGGATTTGTTTTTTTTTTTGGATTTGTTTCGTTATTGTTGTCTAGTCTTTTTGCCTTCGATGTGTTTAGAATTGTCTTTCTATATTTTTTTAAAAAAAATATTTATCTGCAATTGCAAGTTCATGCATCCCATAAGTTTAAACCACTAAAACCCCTAAACCTTTTCTCATATGACGAGAGAGGGTTGGTTAATTATTGATAAAAAGTACAGACAAATTTACAGGAGACATGTTTACCACTTCTGTGAACCATATGCCAGTTGCCACACCAAATATAAAAATCCATCAAATTCATATTTTTAACTGAAAAACAAAACTGTAATCAATTTAATACAAACTACTGTCAATTATCAACGAACTATTTATCCCTTGCATTATTAAAGTTTCTTTTCCATGTTATTCTATTTTAGCTCTCCACTACTCATTCAGCAAGACATAAAAAGCACGATAGATAAAGTATACAAAGCTGCGAAAGATTTAAGCCCAAACAAAATGAACGTGATCCAAATTTTGATTACCAGAGGGAGATATCACGAATTCAAATATGCACCTTAAAACCCTGTTTCTTGCCGTTGATAAGATCCAAAACCAGTTTTTGTAATTAGTAAATGTAAGTAACTAGCGTTTTTCCTCTACGGGTAACCGCGTGGCATATGGCGGTTTGCTTATTTTGATGCAGCATTTAGGTTTAAGCATCTTTTCTTGGTTCATCACAAATAATTCCCACCGTGAAAGTCATAACTCTACTCCTTTTTTCACAATGGATGATTTAAATGTAATACAAGGAAGCAGATTTAAAACCATTACAGGATATAGAATAAAACAGAAAACTCAGGTGAGGAAAAGACTTTGGATGATGCTAGAGCCAATTAATCCTAGATTCTATCAAACCATATTGAGAGATAAGTTGTTGATGCCATTCGATTGGTAACACTTGAAGAACCGGTTTCTATTAAACCATAACTCTACTCCTTGACAAACCAATACTTTGTATGGATCACCCACCCCCCCCCCCCATATGAGTCAATGTGCACGTTGTAGTGTATGAGCAAGTGATCGAGTAAAAATCTAACTACAAAAATTATGATTTATAACTATGAAATCATTTAAACTCTTTTGGTAAATCATAATTGATTGGATGTATAACTACCATATTCAATATTTTGAGATATATCAATAATCTTTATTATTTTAATAAATAATGAAAATTTATTAAAATAGCTTTAAATTCTAATAGCTTTCCTTATATTAATAATAAACACATGAATAAAAAATTAGTTTTAAAAATAACTAGAGCTTGACCCGCATGCCCATGATGGTATTGATTTTTACGTTTTTATACATTGATATTCGTTTTTCATGATTAGTATTATATATTGTAGATGTGTTGTCGTATAACTAATTGTATTCAAAAGACCCAGGCTGAATTGGATAATAAAATTATTTTTGGTACAAATATCCAAACTCGTTTCAGATATATATGATTATTTAGATATTTTTATGTTTCTACACATTAGAATCAAAATCATTGAGACCCATGAATAAACTCGAACCCCACGCAAAAATTATAATATCCAAGCGGGACCTGATTTCAAAACCCCCCCAAAAAATTGATCCCGAAAGAAATAATTTATACCTGAATGAGTACCCGAATGTTCATACCTAACTGATTCTGTAAATAAATTAAACAAAAAACTTTTTTTTTATATGTTTGACTAAAAGAAGGGAAATAGAAATAATTTTTTATTTACTAAAATATTATATGGAGTGAAACATTAAGTGACAATAAAATGTAATACATTTTAATTATTTCTATTTAAGTTATTATTTTGTTCACATGATAAACTATGCCTTTGAATTATGTATTTAACTACGTAATTTTTCACCGATTGGAACTAAAATAAAAGAAAGTTTTAGTAAAACAGATTAACCGAACTATTAACCATATGCAAAACCTGACTATTTTACATTTTTGATTTTTATAATTTACACAAAGTTAATGTTGATTAATAAATAAATAAAACTTTTCACTATTACTTTTATGGTAATATACTTAGCCGGCCATGATTTCATGTCCCCACCTAAAACCGAATTGTAAACTCATATATCGCATTATTACTGGGTACTGTTCTCACAGATTGTGGTAGATAGATGGATTCACTGGACTTGTTGACCAAATCGGTTTTGAATCGGGAAGATTGTCCAGTTTTTGCTTTAAAATTGTGTCACGGTAAGTTTTTTTCTAGAGTTCGAGATTGCCCAACATCCTAAGAAGAATCAATAAATGAAAGAGTGTATTCGTGACTCAACATCTATTTAAACACGTTCCCAAATAACCCTGACAACCAGAACAACAAACGTTACCCATAGTACGTATAATACAGTAACCGGCCCCATAGTACTTTCTAAGCATAACGACTTTTAGTAATGAGCCTGTGATACACACTGTTCCGTACCTGACCACTATACCCACTGAGTGATATTAAACACTTTCTCTGCTTGCACCTAATTTTCATGCTGAATATAGATAAACAAAATCCATTATCTTCCAGTATTAAATTAAAAAAAAAAAATCAATCTCAATAGAAAATCTCGTTCTATTTTTCTAAACTCTGTAGAAATGATATTAATGTAACAACAACAACAACAATGCCAATAATTAATCTTAACAAGACGCTTCTCTCTCTCTCTCTTACGCACACAACAAAACTGCTTAGTCTTTGATTGTCTTTAATTCAAGATAAAGACCTGCTTAGTCTTGTTTTGTCTTTCATTCAAGATGAAGTCGCTTCTGCTCCTTCTGCGCTTCCTTGCGCAATGGCTTCTTCTCCTTCACCTTCACCGGCCTTTTCTGGTCCAGGTCCAGCAGATACCTTCACCATTGAAGGACGTAATAGCCTTTCCCCAAGCAAGAAACCTTTCCTGTATTCTTCAAGTACTATACCTTCTTCGTATTCCGCAGAATCCTCCCTCATTATTGCCTCATGAAGCTTTTTCACACATCAAAGAGAAAAAAAAAGCAAAAGTATAAAAAAGATGTCAGTTGTTAGGAACCTAGAAAGATCAACAAACAAAAGGCTTTATGTAAAGTTCAACTACCAGCTCACTGAAACCAATCACCACTCAATAAAGTTCTGAAACTTTCCCAAGATGTATCCTTAGTACTAAACACATGAGCGCTTTAACTTTCTAATAACTAAAAAGGCATCTCACTGGATTAAGTCATTATTAGCTAAGAGCAACTTACCATTGGATCAAACTGCTTGCCGACTGTCTCCACAGTGACAACACCAAGCGAACCTAGAATCTCAACAAACTGTTTGTATATGCTTTGGTAGCTGTTAGTGACTCTCTCTTCTCCCTCAGTCTCCACCTTGATCTGGGACTTAGCCCTCTCGAAATTATCCAAAACCGCCAAAAGATTCTCCACAACCTCTCCTTGAGCATTTGAAACAAGGTTTAGCCTCTCCCTCTCGTTCCTCTTCCTGAAGTTGTCGAAATCTGCACTGATCCTTATCAGCCGATCCCTCTCCACAGATAATTCGTTAGATAAAGTGGCGACTTTCTCCTGAAGCTGAAACTTTGCATCTTCAATGGACTGTAACGATGCTTCTATCTCAGCAATCTTCTCCTCGTTGTTCTCTGCTAAAGCTTCTTTATACGAACTCAGCAATGCTATGGTCACAGCCGCTTCTTCTTCCTCAGCGCCAGCGTTTTCACCCTCGGCACCATCAGTCTCCTGCTCCATGGTTTCAGAAGAAAGAAAACAATCAACTTTACACAGACATTTCAGTTTCTGATAAGCAGAGACAAAACAGAGTCTCGACACACCATCAGAATCTATTCACATGAAAAATCACATTAATAGGCTGAATACGAATCCTTCAGGGAGTAATGTAATCAACAAAGATTAAAACTTTAAGCAAAGAAGCTGAGAAAAAACAGAGTATCAACACACAAAGCTTAAAACTTTAAGCAAATAAGCTGAGACGAAACAGAGTTTCAAACACACAGACAATACCAACATAATCAACTGACGTGAACAATCACATATTCACATTAATAGAGTGAATACGAATCCTTCAGGGAGTAATATAATCAACAAAGCTTAGACCTTTAAGCAAAGAAACAGAGTTTCAACACACAGACAATACCAACACAATCAGTTGACCTGAGCAATCACATTAATAGACTGAATTCGAATCCTTCGAGCCTAATGTAATCAACAAAGCTTAAGACTTTAGACAACTACACAAGAATCCCAATTACGAAACCCTAAATCCTAATCACCCAATTAACATTAAGACAAAGACGAGGCTTAATCGAAAAACCTGGACTTCTGGTTCGCTCGATTCCACCTCGGTCTCAGTCGTCTCTGCTTCTCCAGAAGCAAAAGGTACGAAGTTAAGTAACCGGAGAGGATAGCCCCCAGAGACGGAGCGGAGAGAAGCTCGGCGAGAGAGTGAGACGCTGGTGTTCCTTCCTCCGGCGAAGGAGACGCAGAAGGGCTTGAAGGGCACAGAGGGTGCATGAAGTAGAGACGGTGTGAGGTGTAACGACGGCGTTTTGAGTAGACCGGCCATTGGAGAGCGGCGGAGAGGGATAAGGGAGAGAGGGGCAACAGTTCGTTCATCTCCCCGTCGAGTGTAGTTTATCTATTTGTATCGTTTGTTTTTTCTTCAGCCGTTGGATGTAGTTTTAATATACTGATCGGACGGCCAGTATTTAACTGTAGTATGTAGGGGAGGTGCTAGATTTTCTAGGAGACAGAAAGTTCTAGAAGTTTGTAAGGAACAATTTTATGCTCTCACTACAAGAAAACGTATGTTTAACGAGGAGGTTTAACGAGAAAAAATAATCGTCGTAAAAAAACGTTGATTTTGCGAGGAAAGTACGTGGAGAAAGAAAAGCATCGTTATTTCGTCGTAAGGTAACGACAAAACATATTCGTCGTAAAGACGATGTAAATTGACGTGGCTTTTACGAGGAAATATCTTTTCCTCGTAAAAGCCACGTAAATTTCGCGAGTGCTTTACGACGAAATACTTTACGTGTACTTAACGAGGAAATTTTGAATCCACCAACTTGGTAGGTGGCTCACGTTTTTTTTTTGGCCATGCAATTAATTTTCGTCGTAATTTCATAGTAAAATTACAACTACCAGATTCGAAATTTTCTATAAATATGGATGTTGGAACATCATTTTAAACACACCAACAACAAAAAACGTGAAAGAAAAAAAAATGGCTGGCTCTGGGACTATTTACGAGTTGCGGAATTGGATGTATATGCATAGAGATGCTAACGGGAGAGTGACGAAAGAATACCTTGCGGGGCTGGAGACATTTATGCACCAAGCAGATTCAACACCGCTCGCCCAAGAAAGTGGTAAGATGTTCTGTCCTTGTCGGAAATGCAACAATTCGAAATTGGCAAACCGTGAAAATGTTTGGAAGCATTTAATAAATAGAGGTTTCACGCCAAATTACTATATCTGGTTTCAACATGGGGAAGGTTATAATTATGATCAGAATGAAGCTAGTAGTAGTAATAGCAATTTTCGGGAAGAACCGGTTAATCATCATTTGCATAATGAACATAGTTACCATCAGGAGGAGATGGTAGATTATGATAGGGTTCATGATATGGTAGCTGATGCATTCGTAGCTCATGATGAAGATGAAGAACCTAATATAGATGCAAAAAAGTTTTACGGAATGTTAAACGCGGCGAATCAACCACTTTACAGTGGTTGTAGAGAAGGTCTCTCTAAATTGTCGTTGGCTGCTAGAATGATGAATATTAAAACTGATCATAATCTACCTGAAAGTTGCATGAACGAATGGGCGGACTTGTTTAAAGAGTATTTGCCGGAAGACAATGTGTCTGCTGATTCTTATTATGAGATTCAGAAATTAGTTTATAGTCTTGGGTTGCCTTCGGAGATGATAGATGTCTGCATCGACAACTGCATGATCTATTGGGGAGATGATGAGAAGCTAGAAGAATGTCGATTCTGCAAGAAGCCACGATTCAAGCCGCAAGGACGGGGACGTAATAGGGTACCGTACCAAAGGATGTGGTACCTACCAATTACAGACAGATTGAAAAGATTGTATCAATCAGAGCAGACTGCTGGAAAGAGGAGATGGCATGCCGAGCATACTCAGACGGATGGTGAGATGACTCATCCATCAGATGCAAGAGCCTGGAAACATTTCAACAAAGTACATCCGAATTTTGCTAGCAATATCCGGAATGTGTATCTCGGATTATGCACAGATGGATTTAGTCCGTTCGGAATGTCAGGGAGACAATATTCATTGTGGCCAGTCTTTCTTACGCCATACAACCTGCCACCGGAGATGTGCATGCAACGGGAGTTGCTATTCTTGACGATATTGATACCTGGTCCGAACCATCCAAAAAGGTCCCTGGATGTTTTCCTACAACCACTGATAAAAGAGTTGAAGGATTTGTGGTCAACAGGGGTGAGGACGTACGACTGTTCAACGAAGACAAATTTTACGATGCGAGCTATGCTTTTGTGGACCATAAGTGACTTTCCTGCATATGGGATGTTGTCTGGATGGACTACACATGGGAGATTAGCTTGTCCATATTGTAATGGAACGACAGATGCGTTTCAACTGAAGAATGGTAGGAAGACAAGTTGGTTTGATTGTCATCGTCGATTTCTTCCCATTGGCCATCCTTACCGAAGAAACAAGAATTTGTTTAGGCACAAAAGGGTTGTGAGAGACACTCCTCCACCATATCTAACTGGAGAACAAATTGAAGCACAAATCGACTACTACGGAGCTAACGAAACAGTTCGTTGGGGTGGTAATTGGCATGTCCCTCGTAATATGCCTGATTCTTACGGTGTTCATCACAACTGGCACAAGAAGAGTATATTTTGGGAGTTGCCATATTGGAAGGATCTTCTTCTGCGCCACAACCTCGATGTGATGCATATAGAGAAGAATTTCTTTGAGAACATCATGAATACAATATTGAATGTCCCAGGGAAGACAAAAGACAACATAAAATCAAGGTTGGACTTGCCGGATATTTGCTCAAGAAGCGAGTTACATATTCAAAGCAATGGACAAGTTCCCGTTCCGATATTCAGACTGTCTTCAGAAAAAAAGTCGGTGTTGTTCAACTGGGTGGCATCAGAAGTGAAGTTCCCCGATGGGTATGTTTCAAATCTCTCTAGATGTGTTGAAAAGGGTCAAAAGTTCTCTGGGATGAAGAGTCATGATTGTCATGTCTTTATGCAACGACTACTGCCCTTTGCATTTGCGGAGCTACTTCCAACAAACGTACATGAAGCACTTGCAGGTTCGCAGTGTTTTATATCACAATAATTTTATAACGGTCTAGTTTGTGAAATAATATACGACTAACAATGTGTTTAATTGTTTTTGGAATGTAAAAGGCATTGGAGCATTTTTCAGGGATCTGAGCACACGCACTCTTAAAGAAGAAGTTGTAGAACAGCTTCAGGAGAACATTCCCATCTTATTGTGCAACTTGGAGAAGATATTTCCTCCTGGATTTTTTGACGTCATGGAGCATCTAGCTGTCCACCTCCCATATGAAGCATTGCTTCGTGGACCTGTACATTACGGATGGATGTATCAGTATGAGCGAGCCATGAAATATTTGAAGGGAAAAGCAAAGAACCTCGCCAAAGTTGAAGGTTCTATAATTGCTGGAAGTTTGACGGAAGAAGTTTCTCACTTCACATCGTACTACTTTGCGTCAAAAGTACGTACCCGTAGAAGAGCTCCAAGAAGATATGATGATGGTGGAGTTGCGCCAACATATGCAGTTGCTGGTGTTCCAGACATCTTTAGCCAGATTGGACGACTCGGTGGGAAGTCTAAAGAGGTTTGGTGGTCGAGTGAACAAGACGCTCATAGTGCACACACCTATATTCTACTCAATTGCGAGGATCCATTGATGCGTTATTTTGAAAGGTAACATATATGGACACTTCAAAACACATATAATTAATTATATAATTGCAAGAGATTCATTCCTATGAAATGTGATTAATTTTACAGCCTATTTGTTTCTCAAGTCGAAGAAACATTTCCTGGTATATCCACAAGTGACGTAGACAAAAGGAAAGATCAGCACTTCATTAAGTGGTTGCGGAATCAGGTATATATTATAACTCAAACTATTTTTTCATACATGATTTGTATTTTAATGTTCTCTTTATTTTTGCAGGTTGATTATGACGACGATGCAGATTATCCTAAGTGGTTACACGAAGTAATTCAATCTCCACATGTAAAGGTCACTACATCACAGATGTATTTCACACGAGGCTACACTTTTCACACATATGAGTATGGTAGACAGCGGGCGACCAGTAACTATGGAATATGTGTGAAAGGGGAAACAGATTTCTACGGGATCTTGACGGAGATTATTGAAGTCGAATTTCCAGGGATACTGAAGCTGAAATGCGTCATCTTCAAATGTGAATGGTTCGACCCCGTCGTCAACAGAGGTGTTCGGTCTAACAAATTTGGTGTAGTTGATGTCAACGGTGGACGTCGGTACAACAAATTCGAACCTTTCATCTTAGCTTCACAAGCAGACCAAGTTAGCTTCCTTCCATACCCTCGGATGAGAGATTCGGGTATAAATTGGTTAGCAGTGATCAAAGTTACACCTCGAGGACGAATCATCAGTGGAGAAGAACCACCATTGCAAGAAGAACAGATAAATGAAGTCGAGGAACCTGAACAAGAAATTGATGACATCCTTCTCATTGATCCGCATAATCACGAATACGAAGATCTTACCGATGATGCCACAGACGAAGCTGTAGAAGATGAGTTTAATGAAAATGATGATATTTCTAGTGATGACGAGAATGTCGATGTATCCGATTGATGTATTTGATTTTGTGTTGTTTGTTTTATGAATAAGGTAATGTGAGAGTTTGTTTTATGAATAAGAAATTGTGGGAGTTTGTTTTATAAATAAGTAAATGTGGGAATTGTGGTTTGGAATCAAAATAAAGATGGGGTTTGGAATATATGGAGTAGAAGATAAGGAATATGGGGTTTTGGGGTTTGGGGTTTCGGATTTTAGGGATTTAAACGTAATGCTCGTTAATTCCTCGTAACTTGACGTCGAATGTACGACGTAATCCTCGTTTATTCCACGTAGGACAAAATCGTCGTAAAGAACTCGTTAGCTTACGTGGAATTAACGACGAAATTAAAAAAAAATAAAGAAAGCGAAACCCGTTAATTCCACGTAGGACGGAATCGTCGTAAACACCTCGAAAGGTGAATTGACGTAAATACCACGTAAAGTAAATGACGAAGGAGGCACTCGTTAATTCCACGTAGGATGATTTCGTCGTAAACACCTCGTAATAGAAATCGTCGTAAAAACCTCGTAGACTTAAAAACTAGAAAAAAAAGGAAAAGAAGAGAGACACCAGATTTACATGTGGCAAGACTTCCAGCAATTATAATACTTAAGTCTCGCCCACATAAATTCTGATATCTTCTTCTCTTTCTTTTTTTCCAAATATTTCTAATTTGGTGAAAAACGAAACTAGCTACTTCCTCATAGTATAAAAACTAGAAAAAAAGAAAAAAAGAAAGATTCTGGAATTATATGTGGCGAGACTTAAGTCTCACCCACATAAATTCTAGTATCTTCTTTTCTTCTTTTTTTTTCAAATATTTCTAATTTGAAAAGTATTTTGGTGAGGAGTGTGATTTGAGATAGGGTGTGTTTTGTGAGTTTGTGTGTGGTTTGAGAAGGAAAGTTGTGGGTATTTATAGAAAATAAAGGCTCGCCAATTCCTCGTAACTGTTTAACTCGTTAATTCCACGTAACCCTTTTCGTCGTAAAAACGTCGTTAATGAAAACGCGGGCCTTTGTATTTCGTCGCTAATTCGTCGTAAATGAAAACGCGGGCCTCTGTAATTCCTCGTAAGTTTACGAGGAAATTACGAGGACAAGTAATCTTATATATATCCCGAGCGAGCTCGCTCCGTCTTTCCTCTCCACTTCCTCTCCATTTCCTCCCTAATTCGTAGCAATGGTAAGTCTCTCTAATTCCTCTCTAGTTTGATTAGTTTAAGATAGATTAGGTGGTTAGTATAGGGAATTTAGATAGGTTTACGGATCTTATATTTATTTAGTGTTGATTAGGTGGATAATGTTGGGAAGTATATTGTTCACAAAAATTTAAAAAATTTAATTTTTTTTCTCAGGTTCGAAAAGGTAGACTTACTGCCCATTACAGAGAGATGTTCGGTGAGCCGGGTAGTCGTTTAGACCCGCCGTCGTCTTCTTCAGCTCCCGGTTCTTCGGGTCAGGAGACTGTCCCCGAGACTCAGTACACTCAGAGAGTCATTGGAGAGACTTCTTCTAGTGCACCATCGTTTCCTCACGTGCCTCCCCAGATGGCTCCTCCTCCTGTGCCTCCTCCGATGCCGGCACCTCCGATGCCCGCGGCCGAGATTCATCCTGATTTGATGGTGCCTCCGAGTGCTCCTTACTCGCAGTACACCGTAGAGGACATTCTCCGTCTGCCAGGCAGAGAAGGTTTACCAGTCATCGACCCCGACCGACCGGACGGAACTTTATGGTATGTTTCATTATTTTTTTATTCTTTTTAAATTCTTTTATAACTTTAAAAAATAATTTATATTTTAAATTTGTATTTTTCAGGTGGGGGATTGACGGATGTCTTGCATCGGACGTAACCGACACGATAAAAGGTTACTTCTCCATGCCACATCCGAACTGGAAAACGACGCCCCAATACGTCAGAAAGACGTGGTTCAAAATTTACGCTGTAAGTTCTATTAATAAAATATGTATCTTTAAATTTTTTTATTATTTATATAATTATTTTTTTCTGAAAAATTAATTATAAATTATTTTTTCCAACAGCAAAAATATAATTGGGCTTTGGGGATCACTGAGAGGGTGAGGAAGAAGTTTGTCGCGAAGGCGAAAGTTCGCTTGTTGGACACGGTCTCCAACTGGAAGGGTGACTGGATCGTGAAGGGGTATGAGCGTGGCAAACCCGCTGAGCTCACCACAGATGTCTGGGATGGCCTCATCCGATATTGGCGTCTTCCTGATTCCATTAGAATCGCCCAGTCTTGCTCTAACTCCCGTAACACAGTCGATGAGCACGGGAACGGGCCGATGCTTCACACTACGGGCCAAAAACCCCACGCCGGTGTCCGTTTGGAAATGGTAATTAAAAATTTAATTGTATTAAATTTTTAGTATATTTTTATATATTTTCTAATTAACAACTTTCTTACATGTTTTTTTAGGCCAAAGAGACGGGAGAATTCCCGTCTCTTATGCAACTTTACGAGAGGACCCACAAGAACAAGGCGGGCCGATTTATAGATGGCAAGTCCGAGCAAATCTACAACGATTTGGCTGCTCGGGTTGAAGAACGCCAGACCCAGCTGACCCAACAGTCCACCGATGGATTACCCGTCACCTTATCCACACCTGAAGTGGATAAGCTTTACGAGGAGGTAAATTTTCTAAAATTTTAATTTTCTTAAATATTCATTTAATTTAACTTTAAATTTTTACTAACAAAATTTATTTTTTCTTTTTAAGGTTGTCCCTAAAAAAAAGGGACGGACGTTGGGGATTGGTTCCGTCAACGATGTTCCGAGAGCGACATCGTCTTATGTTCAGCGACGGGATGATGAAGTCTCTCAGCTGCGTAGGGAGTCCGAAGAGCTGCGTAGAGAGTCTACTCAGCTGCGTAGAGAGTCTACTCAGCTGCGATCTCGTATGGGTGGACTCGAGGGCTTCTTGGACGTTGTAGCGGCCACAAATCCGGAATGGGCGACTTTGTTGAGGAACATGCGACAACAAAATCCTATCCCAGGCCAGTCACCGACCGACGACTCACATGCCGAGGCGGATGTTCAGGCGAGGAGTGATGAATTCTTCTACGAGGCGATTAACGACCACCACCACCACCCTTAGTTCTTTTTAATTTCGGTTCTTGTATTATGAATTCAAAACTTATTTATATATAAAATATTTTTGGTTTTGATTTTTTTAGAATTTTAATTTTATTAATAATTTAAATAATTTAAATTATATTTATAATTTATAATTTTTTTATATTTCTATAAAATAATGAAACGAAGTAAATTCGTAGCTAATTTTGCGGCTTTTTTACGTGGAAGCTTAACGTGGTTTTTACGAGGAAACATTTACAAGGAAATAACGTGGAAATATATCAAGGTTTTTACGTTTTCTTTACGTGGAAATCTTTCAAGGTATTTACGTTTATTTTACGAGTATTTATTTACGTGGTATTTACGAGGAAAGCTTTTCGTGGTATTTACGAGGAAACTTAGCGATGTCCTTACGTGGAATCTTGACGTGGTCTTTACGACGAAATATTCTCCTTCGCTTTTACGACGAAATTATTTCCTCGCTACCTTACGACGAATTAGCGAGAATATATGCGTTACGACAAACGTATAACGACGAAACGGGTTTCCTCGCTAATTCGTCGTAACACTGCTTTTACGACGAATTAGCGAGGAAAACTGCCCTCGTAAAACTTGTGTTTTCTTGTAGTGTCTGATGAAAAAAAAAAAAAGAGAATAACCATTTTTACAAGTTGTACAACCTTTCTTGCCAACATTTTCATAATATAGCCAAGGTGGTGTAGTTCAATAGTGTTGTTTGAGTTGTAGAAGACACCACTAGTGGTCAGCAGTCTCGGCAAGGTCTTTGCTTTCTAATAAGGCATTGCCGATTTTTAGAAGCAACGGTGGGTTACTAATTAACTAGTTCTACAATTTGGACTTGTGCTATATGTTTAAAACGGCCTTCGTGGAAGCAAAGCCCAAAGAGATGTACTAAAATATGTTATAGATAATGAGTTATAGGACAGCATGCATATGTGTTTGGGTTGGCAAAAATATTGAGGGGAGATTGTGTTTCCTCATGTTTCTGAAAATTATTAAGCTCTATTGTTCTGTATAAGTGTATGCGTCTCGAGTCTACAAACAAAGTGAGTATTCTTTTAGGAGATTAGAGAAATCAGCCGAAATATTGACATAAGTTGACACTAATGCTTGTCATCGATAAGCTGTAAAAACTTTTTCTACGCCATCGTTAACTAGATGCATAGTGAATTGTAATCATCTAGATCGATGGTGTGATCAGGGCTGTGAGTGTATAGTATTTTTAGCCATAATAACGTGGAGTACAAAATTGCATGCTGAGTTTGTTGGAACCAAAATAAGAACTGAACAATGAGATCGAAAAAGCTTCCTTTCTCTTATTGATTAACTGGCATTATATAGCCTTTCACAAACGTGCAACTGCCTCCTACATTCTCGGAGGACTTTAACAACATGAAACAAACTTAGTTGACAACTACTCCTACATAGTTGGCATTATTAAGACCACTACTAAAGACCAAGTCTAACAAATCCTTCCCTAAACTAATATCTCGAATGATATATCAGTTTACTTAGGCATTTCAATCAAACCGATTTCTTCCTTCAGCTTCCTGAATGTATCTAGCTTCAAAGGTTTTGTCATGATGTCAGCTAACTGGTCCTGAGTTCCACAATGAATAAGCTTCACCTTCCCTTCCTTAGTCAACTCCCTTAGATAATGAAATCTCACCTCAATGTGTTTACTGCGCCCATGAAGAACTGGATTCTTCACACTTGACTGTAATGCAGCTCTCTTGATACTCTCCAATCTTCCCAAGCACTCTAGTTATCCAGATTGCTTGCGTTGCACATGAGACAGCGGCAATGTACTCCGCTTCCGTTGTGGACAAGGCAACTATAGGTTGCTTCTTTGAACTCCATGAAACAGCTCCTCCAGCGATGAGAAACACAAACCCAGAGGTGCTTCTCCGATCATCTAGATCCCCTGCATAGTCGCTATCAGTGTACACTTCAAGCTCATTGTCTCCACCCCGCTTGTACATGACTCCAAACTCTACTGTGCTTCTTACATACCTCAAAATCCTCTTTACTACTTGGAAGTGAGCTTCAGTTGGATTCTCCATGAACCGGCTAGCAAGTCCCACAGCGAACGTCAAATCAGGCCTGGTGACTGTGAGATACATCAGGCTGCCGATCATTTGTTTGTAGAGTGTGACGTCCAAGACTGCTCCTCCTCCCTTCTTTGAAACCTTTGTTCCTGGAACTATCGGGCTGCTCACACCATTGCTTAAATCCATCTCAAATCTCTCAAGAACTTCTCTAGCAAACTTCCTCTGACACATGTAGATCCCTTCTTCTCGCTGCAGAATTTCGACTCCAAGAAAGTATCTCATCTTCCCGAGATCAGTCATGTCGAACCTCCTTTTCATTGAATCTTTGAACTCCAGAATCATCCTTCCACAGTTTCCAGTGACTATGAGATCATCAACATACAAACTTACAATGAGAATCTGACCTTTTTGTTCTGTTTTGACGAACAGAGTGTGTTCAAAGTCGCACTTCTCGAAACCTTCCCCAATGAAGTAGCTCTCTATCTTACTGAACCAGGCTCTTGGTGCCTGCTTTAGGCCGTATAGAGCCTTTCTCAAGCGGTAGACCTTCTCTTCGTTTCCCTTCTTGACGAAACCTTGTGGCTGATCGATGTAAACCACTTCGTTGAGTTCTCCGTATAGGAACGCGCTCTTTACGTCCAACTGATAGATGGTCCAGTTTTTGCAAGCTGCAGTGGCCAGAATGATTCGAACCGTGTCCCATCGTGCTACTGGTGCATACACCTCATCATAGTCCACACCATACCTTTGCGCATAGCCTTTAGCAACAAGTCTTGCCTTGAATTTGTCTATCTCGCCATCTTCATCATACTTAGTCTTAAAAACCCATTTCACACCAATGGTCTTTACACCTTCAGGCAATGTAGACAACTCCCACGTCTGATTTCTTTCAATAGCTTCAATCTCTGCTTTCATAGCCTCTCTCCACTCTTGATGTCTCACGGCTTCTTCAAAACTTGTGGGATCTCCAAGTGCGGTGATGACTTGAAGAGCATAGTCACCAAGCAAATAACTATCGCAGAGTTGAGCTGGTACCTCTTCTTGTTGCAGCGTCACATGACCACATTCATAGTCAAGTAAGTAAGATGGAGGCCTACTCGCTCGTGCTGGTCTCACTCCTGCAGCGACAGCAACTTCATCTTCTTCAACCGCTTGTTCTGGTTCTGTAGCTGCACCATTGTTGTTGTTCTCTGCCGGCTCTTCTTCATGTAGAAACTCTTCCTCTCCATTTTCACCATCGTTTTCCCATGTCAGTATGACATGAGAATCATCATCGGCTCCATCTACATTTTTCCTTCCCCAATCCCAATTCTCTTCTTCCTCAAAGACTACATCTCTACTCACTGTGATTTTCTTAGAAATGGGATTGTACATCCGATACGCCTTTGATTCTTCACTAATTCCAAGGAAGACACACTTACAGCTCTTGTTATCTAGCTTCACTCGCTTTGCTTCTGGTATGTGGACGTGTCCAATGCATCCAAAGACTTTGAAGTGTTTCACATTTGGTTTGATACCACTCCAAACCTCTTCTGGTGTTTGATCTTGCAAGGCACTTGTAGGACTGCGATTGAGGACATAAGTTATCCACTTAACTCCCTCTGCCCAGAACTCCTTTGGCATCTTTCTCTCTGTCAACGTGCTGCGAACCAGGTTCATGATGGTCTGGTTTCTCCTCTCAGCCACACCGTTTTGTTGTGGCGTGTAGGCCGCAGTCAATTGGCGTTTGATGCCCTCGTTCTTACAGAACTCTTCAAACTCTCTTGAACAGAATTCTCCTCCTCTATCTGTTCTTAAGCAACAGATTGGTAACCCTGATTCCTTCTCCACACTAGCCTTATAGACTTTGAACATAGCAAACGCTTCTGACTTCTCCGTAATCAAATAGCTCCACATCTTTCTGCTATGATCATCAATGAAAGTGAGAAGATACCTCTTCTGGCTAATTGAGATTGGCGTGATGGGACCACAGATATCAGCATGTATCAATTGCAGGTTCTTTGAGGCTCTCCATGTGCTTTTCTTTGGGAAGGATTCTCGCTTCTGCTTCCCAACAAGACAGTTTTCACACACCTTCGTGCAGGTTTCAATGTGGGGAAGTCCTTTCACCATCTCCTTGGAGCTTAATGTCTTCAGGCTTTTGTAGTTCAAGTGAGCGAACCTGCAGTGCCACAAGTGTGTTTCATCTGCTGTCTTCACCTGAAAGCACGAGTCTGAGCTGATCTCTTCACCAAGGATTGCAAACATTCTGTTAGCGCTCATCTGTGTCTCAATGATGATCCCTCTTGATGGATGATACACCTTGCAGCTCTTGTTCTGTATCAGGATTGCAAGATTTCTCTCCTGGAGCTGTCCCATGCTGAGGAGATTGTTGCTCAGCTCAGGAACATAGTACACATCTTGAATCACTTGAATCAATCCATTCACCTTGACTTTAATGGTTCCCTTTCCTTCTACAGCCATCCTTGCATTGTTTCCAAGCTTCACTGAGTGTCCAAAGCTCTCATCAATCTCAGAGAACCACTTCTTTGCCCCCGTCATATGATTGCTGCACCCGCTGTCAAGAAACCATAAGTCTTCCATCTTTGATCCCCTTAGCTCCACATGCGCCATCAACAACAGTTCTTCCTCTTCATTGAACTCAACAAAGTTTACCTTCTTCTCAGCGTTGGGACACTCAAATTGATAGTGTCCAAGGTTGTGGCACTTGTAGCATTCCACCAATGATTTGTTGAACGATCCTCTTCCGCGTCCTCTACCATGACCTCTACCAAAGCTACCTCTTCCTCGTCCTCCTAGTCCACTTGAGTTCCCAGCTTCATGAGACACCTTTAGCACTTGCTCCTCTTTCATGTTTCCCTTAGAGTGTCTCACAATCTTCTGCTCGTGAACCAGCAGAGAGCTTTGCAACGCATCCACCGTAAGACTATCAATGTCTTTGGATTCTTCAATCGAGCATACTATGTATGTGAATTTCTCAGAGAGTGTCCTGAGAATCTTCTCAACGATCTTGATGTCTTGCATATCTTCTCCCAGGTTCCTCATATCTGTTGCAACCAGCAACACTCTCGAGAAGTACTCCGTGATGTTCTCCGTTTCCTTCATCTCCAGTATCTCAAAGTCTCTTCTTAAGCGTTGAAGTTGTGCTCGCTTCACACGCTCATTGCCTTGATACTTCGTCTTCAAGGAATCCCACATCTGTTTGGCCGTGTCCTTCTGGATGATGGTTTTTAGGATTGACTTATCGATTGCTTGGAACAAATAGTTCTTCACCTTCAGATCATTGAGCTTCTTCTCTGCTAGCTCCTGTCTCTGCGCATCGGTTAAGATCTCTCCTCTGGCTGGCTCAACATAGCCACTCTCTATCATATCCCACCATTCCTTGGACCGCAACAGATTCTCCATCAGCATGCTCCAGTGTTCGAAATCACCATCGAACTTGGGTATTGTCATCATCTTCATGTCTGCGTCTCCTGACATTTTCACTCTATCTCTGCAAGAAAGATCTCACTATTCAGATTTGAGAGCCGTAGCTCTGATACCAATATGTTGGAACCAAAATAAGAACTGAACAATGAGATCGAAAAAGCTTCCTTTCTCTTATTGATTAACTGGCATTATATAGCCTTTCACAAACGTGCAACTGCCTCCTACATTCTCGGAGGACTTTAACAACATGAAACAAACTTAGTTGACAACTACTCCTACATAGTTGGCATTATTAAGACCACTACTAAAGACCAAGTCTAACAGAGTTATTTTACTTTCATCCAAACAGAAAAAAAAAAGTTTTTGTCCATTTATTCCAAAATAGAGAAATACTACCCTACTTTAATCAAGTAAAATTTTACTTTTATTCCCATTTTTCTATTTTCTCCTTTTTCAACTTTGTTTTTCTAACATTTTTGCTCTATTAATTACCAATCAAACCCAATAGGAATATAAAATAAAATCAAGCATAATTTGATGGGTGATGTATATATACAGTGTTAGGAAAATAGTATCATATCACATATGATTACTCTCAAATCTCAGATATCACTTTCTATATTAGTTGCATAATTCTTTGTAATCATTTTGATTATGCTCTTTGATTTGTTTAGTTAATATATATATATGTCAATATACCGCGTGAGCGTGACCAAATTGTAACGAAAACCACTTTAATATTAAATATTCAACAAAAATGTGTTGTTTTACACAAAATATATAGTATACAATTTTTAAAAAATGATTTAATACTATAATGTCTGCTGAAGTTAATAGATAAACAATAACGTCTATTTTAGCATTTTTCATGCCGTTGACCACAAATCATTTTATTTTCTTATTAGATTATGAATCATTAATTCATGGTCTTAAATAATTACGTGTTTTATATTATTGTAAAAGTTTACACGTTTTATGTACTTGTTTCTTATTCAAATTTTCGAGAAAGCTTCTTTCTAATAATGTAGGATATAGAAAAATTCTAAACCATAAAACATGATGAACTCTTTAAAAGAAAACATGATTAGTTTTATAGACTTATTCATCTCTATAAATAGTTTCAACTTTCTATTGTATACTCGCAGTTAACAACAACACTATTTCTTGCAACGTCAGTTATTAATTACAAATTTTTGAATAGACACTAAAGAGTTACATAAATAGTCTTTTTTTTTCTTAATTTCATTAAAATTGAAAATATACAAACAAGAGCAACATCAAACCAGAGAGAACAACCACAAACTACAACAATTACGTGAAAGGACAAAGGAATGTACGCCAAACCAATGCAGGAAGCCAAATCTCAACCCCAAGAGGATAGTTAGGAGCACAAGAACACATCCAAGACAATAGGCAGACTCCCCAGGGAAACGCAAGAGCATACATGGATGCTAGACATTGATGAATCCAGCACTCAAGACCAGCAGCAATAGTCTTCTTTTCAATATATAAATAGTATATAAAAAGTGTTACAAAAAAAATAGTATATAAAAAAGAGTTATAAAAATAGGCAATACTTCACGTCGCCAAACATTCAAGACTTTCTGATAATTTTACATCAAAATTCAATTATGAGCAACGATAACTTTGTTGGAGTAATTTTTTTTTATTGAAATTGGACATATTACTATTCTAATTATTGTAAATACAACCATGATATGTAGTTTTTATCAATAATGGGAAAACTATACTTTTATTGAGACGACTTAGACTTTTTTCTTTGAAATTTGATCAAATACACATCGCATTAGTTTTTTTAGCACCATGAGAATTCCACCTCACCAACAAGGGATCGAGATCTAAGATAATTCAAAGGATTTTAGATTAATCAAATAATCCAGTCTCCATGTGATCCACTCATACACTAATTTTTTGTCACCTGAGTAGACTTATAACAAAATGTCTAAGTTGGGTCTTAACTTTGTCTTTTGTGACCACAAAATTTATTTTTTGTTACATTTAATTAATTTTTTATTATAATCATTCACTAGAAAAGTCTAGTTTTACTTCCATAACTTTATACTTTTGTCATAACATGAATAACCAATTACTAGAAAACCATTGTACATAAATTTGTTAATTAGGTGCAACAAAATTTCAGGCATCAATTAATTAAAAATAAACATTGATCAAGTTTTTTTTTGCTTGTAGTACATTTCGAGTTGTATACTAATAAAAAACTTGATCAAAGTTTATCTATATTATTATTGCCTGAAATTTTATTTTTCACCTAATTAACCATTAGTTTTCTTTATTATTCTTTTTAACAGAAGGGCATATTAATAGAAATAGAGTTATACTTTTTGAGTGTATGATCATTAATTAAAATTAAATATTGATCAAGTTTTTCTTAGTAAATATAAAGCTAAAAAACTAAAATGGTTATTGTAGAAAAAACATGAAAAGAAGTAAAATGGTACATGCTCTTCTCGTGTTTGCTTACTTGCATGAGTTTATGACGAGTGTAGATAAACCCGATCTTTGGAGGAGCAACATTTTTTTGGAGTAATTTGGAGGAGGAACTTACGTGAAATAAAATTTAAAAAATGCTCAAATACACACAACCAATTAATAATAACATACCTCCAAAATGTTTTTTATCAAATAAAATTTTTACTCACTAATTGAAGTCTATAAAAAGCTGTGTTAAGAGATGTTTTTCATTCACATTTCACCAGTCTCTCTTTTCCTCTTTCTCGCTCTAAAAGGTCGCTACGATGATGGCTTCGACTTTTCAAGAAAACTGTATTTCAGTAATCAACGGAGCTCCGAGTTGGGCTGTTTTCTTTCTTTTTGACCTTCTCGACAATTTTCTCTGCATCGTTTTCAGATTCCTCGACCAAGTTATGGAAGAAAAACTAGAGTCATGCCAATGTAATAATCCTCAAGAGACATCCGGATACGAGTTTCTTTCAGACCATCAACACTTGTCCGAGACTCTTTACCGTAGGAGAAACATTTTCCGACAAGCCGGTTTTCTCCGGTTTGCGAGAAAACTCCCTGAGATCACCAAGAAAATCGGTATAGCTACTTTCCTTAGAAACTTCCTCTTTCCCGATAAAATGGAGAAAGTCCCTCGTGAGGTTGCAAACAGATGGTCTGATTGTGGTTGCAAGAATTGTGTTTCTTGGACTAACGACGATAAACTTAACGTGATCGTCAAGCAACCTTCAGTATCTTCAGGTAATTGGTAATTAAACTTGGTCATTTAGGCTAAAGCTTTATTATTAACATTTCATAATAATTTTCATTTTATCAGATTTATCAATGAGCAACAAACCGGTAAAGAACGTTATTTTCATACACGGATTCTTAGCATCTTCATCGTACTGGACCAACACGGTGTTCAATTATCTACCCGAGACCACGGAGAAAACTAACTACAGATTCTTCGCGGTCGATCTTCTAGGGTTTGGAGACAGTCCAAAACCTAGAGACTGTCGATATTCGTTGCAAGAACATGTTGAAATGATCGAGAAATCGGTTATTTTACCAAACAATCTGACTTCATTCCATGTTGTAGCACACTCCATGGGATGCATCGTTGCAGTAGCCTTAGCTGCCAAATTCTCCGGTAGTGTCAAGTCCGTCGCTTTAGTAGCTCCGGTGAGCTTTTCAGTTAAAAATCCGTTTCAACTTTAAAACACTTTACAAGACAATGTTTTGTTATTTTTGGATTTAGCCGTACTTTGGTGATAAAGAAGGAGCAAGTTGTGAGGCTCTTGATGTGATAGCCGAGAAGAAACTTTGGCCTCCGACTTCGTTTTTCTCAGCGATGATGGCTTGGTACGAACACATTGCACGTGGGGTTTGCTTTGTTGTGTGTAGGCACCACCGTACATGGGAGAAGATCATCAAAATTATAACTTGGAGAAGGTATAAATAATAACCAAAGACTATATATTGATTGATTCTTACGTATACTACAGTTTTTGAAACGTTATGTTTTTTTTTGAGATGTTTAGTAAACTACCAATTGCGATAACCGAACTAACGAAGCACACGCATCAGTCGTCATGGCATAGCATGCACAATGTGTTATGCGGAGGAGCGAAATTCACGGATAAACACCTTGAAACTTTGATAAATTCCGGTGTTAAAATCAGTGTGCTACAAGGGGATAAAGATGCTGTGGTTCCTGTTGATTGTCTATGGAACATGAAAGCTAAGTTCCCAGCGGTTGAAGTTGAAGTTATTGCCGGAACCGATCATAGTTCGGTAATAATGAGTAGAAGAGAGGTCTTTGTTGCGAACCTTGTTAAGTTGTGGGCTTCTTCCGTAAAGAAACAAAACTAGTGGAAAGTGCGTAAAAGATTTAAACTTTATAATAAAGTCTTCAAACATTTAAACTTTATAATATATTTTCTTTTTTTTTATCTTCTAATTAATTAGGTGTATTGTCCTTTTTGTTACAAAAACAAACATTTTCCTTGAATAAATCCAATTGTCATTGTTGAAGGAGAAAGTGAAAGTGATACACATAATACGTTTTGTAAAAAACAGAACATAATAATCTCAAACTTTTTATTTTCTAAAGTTTTGATTTAAGAGACTAGTAAATTAAATAGGATATCTCAAGCAGTCACATGATCTTCCGTTTTAATGATGATCATACAAGCGAATCACACTTTATTAGAAAACCAAATGTTGTATAAATCCTTTGTGGGGTAGTCTCTGTCTCTCCACACCTTACTTATCATTCAAAAATCCTTTTCATATAACTAAATTAATAATGCGCACTGTATAACATTCTTGGTAATGTGTACCTCCAAAGACTATATCAGCAATTTCTATGAAGAAAAATGAAGTTCCATATTTCTTTAGTGGGTCTATAACGATTCACAACCCTATACATATAGAAAATATATAAGAAATTTTTAAAAAACACTTAATTTATATCATCAGAGATTTCCAAACTTCTTGTTAACTTTTACAATAGCAAGGCTCTTCGGTCTATTTATGTCTTCCTCATAATCTTTCTTATTTGAGCTAATACTGGATCACATAAGTTTCTAACACACTGTCTTAGGTCCAAAACAGAACAAGTTTCTTAATCCTTTTACCATTCTTCCTCGGAGAACCCTCAGCATCACGCTTTAATGTAATCTCATCCATCTCCAATCTACCCTCCTTCTTCATAATCACCTGACTCGATTCATCAGCTTTAAACCTCATCTTCTCTAAAACACTCACCAAACCCTCAAGCGCCATGTCAGCATCCTCACTTTTCATCAGCTCCTCTGCCACTTGTGCCGGCGTGATTACATCCCCTTCCATCAGTCGCTCTATCTCCGGGTAAAGACGGTGTGGCATCGTGGTGTCGTTCAAGCACAAATAGTTAGAGGCTAGAGTCTTGAATCCTTGGAAAGTGCAATGTCCCATGTAAATGTGCATATCCATACGACCCGGACGTAGTAATGCCGGGTCTAGCCTGTCTTTATGGTTCGTCGTGAATATTATTATCCGCTCGTCTCCACAGCTTGACCATAACCCGTCTATGAAATTCAGCAGCCCTGATAACGTCAAAGGTCCCTAAACACAAAGAAAAATGCAAATTAAATACGCTAATAAAAAGTATAGTAATTAGTATTGATTTAACCGTAACAGATCCATAGAAGACAGAACCAAACCTGAGACTCGCCACGGTTCTTGCCTTCACCAGGCTGTTGTTGCTCCACTCTATTGGGCAAATCCACCGCACAGTCGATATCTTCTATGACAAGAATCGAACGGTTACGTGTCGCTAGCAAGAGCCTCCTCAGGTCAGAGTCACGCATCACACTCGCGAGCTGAAGATCATAGACATCAAACTTGAGGTAGTTCGCCATGGCCGCAACCAAACTAGACTTCCCGGTTCCAGGTGGCCCGTACAGCAAGTAACCCCTCTTCCAAGCTTTCCCCACCCTCTTGTAAAAATCTTTCCTCCTTATGAACCGATCAAGATCGGCGATGACGTCACGCTTGAGCTCCTCTTCCATGGCCATCGTCTCGAAGGTGGAAGGATGCTCGAGGATAACCGATTCCCACCGGAGAGAGTTGAGAGAATGCAGCATCAGGATCCTCCTCTCGTCTCTGATCTCTTTAGCTTTGGTCTCGACGTGAGGGATGTAAGAGTTTAGGATCAAGTCTTTATGCTTCTTGTCGAAACTCAGCTCGAAGTACTCGCTTTTACCGTCGTCGTCGACAGGGCTTCTCCTCCCTCCGCCGCCGCCTCTTCCTCCGCCTCTTCCGCCACCTCCTCCGCCGCCGCTTTTCTTGTCTCCTCCGCCGTCTGTGACGAATATCCACTTCAGCTCCACGTCTTGGTACACGTCGTTGACGATTTCTCCGTCGCTGAGGTACAAGTTGACGTGTTTGTCTTTGTGTCCTTTGCTGATTCTGAGCCTGATGGCGTCTGGACTGATCTTGGTGGAGAGGTAAGTCTGAGCGGCTCGGTAGATCTCGTTGCTCATCCCCATGTTGTCGTCGTCGATGGTTAGAGTCAGAGTCGTGGAGGAAGAGCGGTGGAACAGAGAGCGGAGAGAAGAGTAGATGAAGTCTTGGATTGGTGCTGGGATGAGCTCGTGAGCCATTGATCGTATCATCATCATGTAACCAGCCATTGAAGCGTACGCTGTGAAGAACGATGTAGGTGAGGGAAGATCCTTAGAGAAAAACATCGTGTCTCTCTGTTTTTCTTCTCTGTTTCTACTGTTGTGTTTGTTGAAAATGGGGAGAGTGAAAGAGAGAGGTTAAAAGAGATATATAAAGAAGGAGATACGCTTAAGGAAGAAGGTTTCACTTTGGGTTAAAAGACATTATTAGTCCCCTTAATACTTAAGATCTCATTGTCTTAATTCAATGGATGTGTATATGATAATGACCCTTAAAATGGAAAAAGTAAAATAAATAAAAAAGTAGAAAGAGGACAAAATAAACTCTTGGAAATTTTCCACGTCTCTTTCCACGAAGAGTGTGTCCGTTTATTTTCCAATTTTAACTCATATGAAAGGTCTTTTTTTAATATTGATTGCGTGACCAATGAAGATTGAAGACTCTTATGTATATGAATGTAATTGGGTGGCAAGCTTATGTGGTTTTGGTTCTCAGATTTGATACCTTAACTATTTTTCGTGTAACGGTTGAAAACCTTTTCAATTGATTAGTTTGGATTTGTTTCGTCATTATTTACTGATAATGTGATATAACTTCTTTCGTAATATGTCACAAAACTACGTATACTGTCAACAACAAAGCTATCTAGTCATACGCAAGTGAATAATCTAATCGGCATGCATCATAATACATGCATGGTGTATAAATATTCCCATTTAAATATTTAATAAATGTTTTCACATAGATTCAAGTTCTAATAATCACGAAAAAAGAAAGTTTTCTTTTCTTTTTTCTTTTTCTTGTTTTGTGAGAGTGATATATAGATAACCTTGTTTAGTTATGTTGGAAACGTCATGTGGCTTCACAGAAAACTTTTATAAGTTGTAATTATGATAACCAACTTACGGTAATTAATATTATATGGTTATACATGTTGGATTTTGCTTAGTTTGTTCAGGTGGTGATGACTGATAACTTGATTTTCTGTAACTCGATTACCAATACAACCAAAAACTTTTTATTATCTTTTAAAAGTCATTCCTACCAATAGCAAAACCTATTACGCTGGTACTTTTGGCCTTGGATATAACAGTTTTGGAGATTTTTGTATGTTAATAAGTTTGGATATTACAGTAACTATTTATGGTCGGAATTTAACTTTTTAACATTGGTATTTATGACATTTGATGATTGACCCATAAAAGACCAAAAAGCAAAAAGATGCACTATATTGTCGCGATGTAGCATGTGGGACTTCTTATTGCGTGTTGTAATTCCATCAGTAAAGAAATGTAAGAGGAAGAGGTACGTGTCAGAGTAACAATGGATAATGTGATTCATAGCCAAGAAGAGAAAAGTAAGTGTACTACTGAGTCATGAGTTCATCTTTCTTTGGACCGTGGCGTACCTACTTTAATATATCAAAATATGCTTTTTAACAATATCGAGACCACGCAAAATTCTCTATCGCTAGCCTATACTTCAAAAGTAAATTTATATTAAAATATTTTTTTTCTCTCAATAACCAAGCATTATTCATCGTTCACCAACATTTCATTTACTAATGTCACTAGTAGTATGACTATGATGTCAAGAGAAAAGTTTGGTAAGATGATAGTTGATGAGAGAAGGAAATACTTTATTAAACTTATTGTAACACACTTTCACTTCACTTCGATTTTTTAGAAGGATATTTACATTTCACTAGTAGTATGACTATGATGTCAAGAGAAAAGTTTGGTTAGATGATATTTGGTTAGATGATAGTTGATGAGAGAATAGAATACTTTAGTTAACTTATTGGAACACACTTTCACTTCACTTCATTTTTTGAATGATATTTACATTTTTAACCAAAAAACAGACTAGTAACTTCATAAAAGTATTCTGCAATTCAAAAAAGTTATTGAAAAGAACAAAATAAAGGTTTTCTATAATAATAATCTTTTCACCAAAAATCAATTTCACTCATCCTTTTTATAGCAAATGCTATTAAAGTGACTCATGATTCATGCCTAGTAGGGCCAGTCGCCCAAATTGATTGCAACAGACCAAAACAAACATATAGGGCAGGTCATGTTGATGTCGATGTCCATGTCACTATCAAGTCTTTATATGAATACCAAACCAAACCAAACCGGTACAACTAAACCAAATGCCTAACCAAATCTTTAACCAATAAATCAGAACTTCCAACGAGATAACAAACGGTCAAACAAAACAATGGTTTATAAAACTTGGAACAGAAACACAACTCTCACTCAATTAAGACAGCAACTCTCAGTTGGGAAGGTAACTAAAATTATTGATCAGAGATAATAAGTTTTTTTCTTAAATAGCTCATTTGTGGAGAAGCAATCAAAAGCAGAGATTTTAGATCAGAACTGGAATTGCATCTCTGGAGAGTAACCAAGAGCTTCAAGGTTTGCAGCCATGGCCTTGTTCATAGGCGGTGGTCCACATCTTAGGATCTGCAATTCAAATACATACACCAATCCAATGTTCATCACTTAAAGTTAAATGTTTCATTCACTTGCAGTGGTTTTGGTTTTGTTTCTCATAAAGATTTAAGAGTTGGAAACAGCGATGACTGTGGTATGTTCAAGATGAAGTAACAATGGGAAGTGTTTTTACCTGAATATCGGATGCTGGTGCAGGACAATGGGCCTGAATCATTTCCTTAGATACAAATCCAACACCACCATCCCATGTCTCCGGAGGCTAATCATATTTGCCACACAAGATTGAACCAAAAAAGCATCAAGAAAGAGTTACTCTATAGGAACGCCAAAACATTTGGATTTGGTGGCTAACCTGGTTCAGAACATAGTAGACTTTGAATTGATCTGGGTAATTGGCTGTAAGACTCTCCAACTCTTCCTGAAAGAAGTATTGAGTCACATAATATATAGAGTTTGAAAACAATCTATTTGTTCTCGACTAGTACAAGGTGATAGACTCTTTCTTTTTACCTTTAAGAGAATGTCTTCGGATGTAACATTGGCGTAAATGAGGTGCACCTTTGTCTTGTCTGCTGGGTTTTCTAGAATCGCTCGTGCCACCTTCAAAAGAGAGAAACAAAACACGGTTTAAGCATATAAATTGGCTGCAAAACATGATATTAACACACAAAAATGTATGAGACATACTTGGAACATGGGAGTGATGCCTGAACCTCCAGCAAGCATTCCAAATGCCCTAAACTGGCCTGGCTGATACTTGAACCTTCCCTGGCAAGTTCAAAAAGTAACAAAACAACAAAAAGTTTGAGATTCAATAACAATTTTGAGATGACATCGGAGTTAATCAAGTAAGTACCTTTGGTCCCTTAACAGCAAGATGGTCTCCAACACGCATCTCCCTGAAATGATGAGACATCCTTCCTTGCGGATACATCTAATAGGCAACGAGATTTTCATAGCTGAATTAGTGAGAATACAAAAACAGAGTCAAATTGAGTGAGAGAGTAAAAGCATATATATATATATATACCTTAATAACAAGTTCAAAACGTCCAAGGTCAGAATCTAAGGTTGTAGGAGTGTAAGGCTTAATAACATCCTCTCCTTGAGCATCCTTTCCCCTATGTATAAAATAGATCCATTATATATCATCACACCATCCATCAAAGCTCTCTAAACACAGCCATTTCATATAGGTTTTAGTATCTAGCAAGAGGATAATAAAGAGCCATGAAGAGCAAAACACCTGCAGCTGATGTGTTGACCAATGGGAAGACCCAAGGCGGAGGTAGAAGTTGGAAGCTCAAATACGAATTTAGCCACATTGTGACTAAGTTGTTCCTTTGTAACAAGCTTGAACTCCTTGAAGTTCTCTGGATCCAAACACCCTATATATATAATCCAACAAAACCCATTGTAACAAGTAGACAATTACAAAAGACCACAAAGGCTCGATTTTTATTATTGTTGTAGGCTAATTCAACCTTACAAAGGGATGAACTCTATACAACTCTTTGCCTTAACTCATACAGGGGAATAAGATAGGCATTGTGAAAATTGAAAAGGTTTTGAATTTGGGGATAGAACCAACCTCTGCGTTTTTTGGAGGAAGAGAGATAGTAAGCAGCACCAGCACCAACTGCGACGAAAGCTACGAAGACGCCCAATAGAATCTGGCGATCTAGAGTTCGAAGGAACTCTGTATCCATGGCGAGAAATGAAAGAAAGAAAGAGAGAGAGTGGGGGCAAGATCAGTTCTTTTGGGAGGAGTCTCTTTAGCTTGTTATCTCCGCCATTAAAACGAAGGGATGGGAGCTGGTAGACCTAACCCCCCATGACGTTATTGTTACCGTGTTTGCAATATTATTTCTAATCACATTTTATTTTGACCGGAGTTAAAAAAAAATAATGGAAAAATATATTCTTTGCTTTCACTGAAACTATATGAGATCACTGTTTGAATCCAGTGGTCGAGTGCAAGATCTTGAGAGTTGTTTAGGTCTTCCAAATTCACTGTACATAATTATGGTTTAGGTCCGGTTAGAGTTCATTTCTATTAGGGTATAATTAACCCCGGTCTCTTAGCCGGGGTTTTTAAGTTATGATTTGATATTTTTTTTGTTTCTTTTTCTTTTTACATTTTTCGGTAAGATACGGTTCTTATATCTCTTATTTAAGAGACGGTTTTTAGCTGGCGAATTAAGAGACTCGAGTTAATGATGATCTTAACGAGTTTGCAGCTAATCAATGGAAAGATCGCGTGTCATTGAATGGACATACAACAAAGAAGATTGGACATTTACGTGATTAAGCACAAGACTATTGGAGCATGTTAATGACGGTTTCTATACCTAAATTCCCTGGATTACAAGACAATGTATCCTGTGGCTCAGCCAAGTAACTTCGTCCACTAAAAGGGGCTTATTGTGTGTACTTGTGATGAAATTGGGAAAACTTGCATCTACATTGTGAGGGGAGATACGTTCAAGAAGACTCCGGTTGATACTTTGCTTGCTCTGTGCCCTTATCACCTTGCTCATGTTCCCAGTTTGGTATCCATCCTTCAGATCAAAGAGAAGAACAAGAATCAGCAGCAATTAGAATTTTGGTTTCTTCTATTGTTTTGTGGCAAACTGACTTGATTCAGAGTTTTTAGTAACTAGAACCTTATCTACAGGAACCCCAAATGCTCTCCAGTTTCTCAACAAACTCTTCTCTTCTTCCGCCTATAACACTCTCATGATCAGCACCAACAACAATCTCAACTTCCACCGCCGGAAAACTCCTCTTCATATCACCAGAGCAATGCAAAGGAACGATTTCATCACGGTCGCCTTGCATCAAGTGAATCTTAACACTGGAGTTTACGAGGGTTTCAAGATGTTTATCCGCGAATTTGGAGGCACCGCAGATCACATTGTGCATACTATGCCATGCAGAGTGATGTGTGTGTCTTGTTATGTCCTTTATCTTCCAAGGAATCTCCCTAACAAAGACCAAATCTTTACTAAACAATAAACATGCTGATCATTAAACCGAACCAAAATAACAAAACCTGTTGAAATGTTTTTACCTTTTACCAGTACATAGCTTGATGAGCGATTCCCATATCTTATGATGCTTGCAGACTATGAAACAAACACATCGTCCAACATGTTCGTACCACGACATGACCGCAGTACCAAACGCTAGTGGCGGCCAGAGCCGCTTTCCAGCGATTCGGGTCAAGACAGATTCTTCAAGTGATGAAGGAAAATAAGGCTGAAATGTCAAAACACACATTAGCTCACGAATTAAACTGAAACATAAGATAATAAGAAAACAAACTAATCTCTCACCGGCGCGACAAGAGTAACAGATTTAACGATAGTTGAGTGCTTAGCAGCCAAAGCAAGAGCAATCAAGCACCCCATTGAATGTGCAACCACATGAAACGAATGTACTTGATAAGGCTTGATAACAGATCTCTCTATCGCTTCTACATGATCTCTCAACGTATAGAGACTGTCTCTTGGCTTAGGACTCTCCCCAAATCCCAAAAGATCAACCGCGAAGAGCCTGTAACGTTCTTCATCAACGTGTTCGAACACAGTCTCTGTCCAGAAATACGATGAACCCATGAAACCGTGTATGAATATTACATTCTCCAACGGTTGTTGAACAGAGTCCTCTGTTTTTTCTAATCCAACATGAAAAAAAAAACATTAAAATTCAATCGTAAGCAAAAACTTATTAAAAAGTAAAAAAACATTAATATTTGACACCTTGAGGAGTTGAATCTTTGACTACGACGTGAAGATTCCCATCTTCGTTCTTCGTCCACGAGTTGCAAGTAAGACACCCACAATCTGACCATCTATGAGTCTTCTCAGACTTCACCATTCTCCCGGAAAGCTTGAACTTTCTGGCGAACCCGAGAAAACCCATTTCCCGGAAAACGTTTCTCCTCTTGAATAGAGTCTCTGAAACCTCATTTTCACCGGTGATAGGAGGAGACGCGTTGCAGTAACAGCTTTGGGATTTTCCCTCCAGAAGCTCGTCGAGGAGCACGTAAACGACGCAGAGTACCGCGTCCGCGAGGTCGAGGAAGAAGAAGATGATTAAAGATAGGGCGGCGTGAATGGCTGTCCCGGATTTTCTCGCCCAGTTCTTCGTGGAGATTGCGAGGAAAGACATGGAAGCGGGGGGAGAGAGAGAATGCAGAGCGCCAGAGAAGTTTGAGATAAATGGTTAAGCCACGTCGAAAGAGAGAAGGAGCTTTGACTTTTATTTTATCAGATCGAAACGACGTCATCTTGGTTAAATGCTTGTAAACAAATGGCTTCAAGAGTTGGTTAGGATGCTTTTTGCATTATACCTTAATTGGTCAATTGTTGTAGCTATATGGAAGAAGATGCTTTCTTCTAGTCTCAGGCTTACACTGTCCAAATAATTTTGTTTTATTACTTTATAGATGTAATGAATCTCATAATTTGTAATAAATAATAAAATAGTGGTACTGTAAATTACACTGCAAAAATTGTTATGCTACAAGTTCATGTATCTCTGTTACTGGCTGGATCGGAATTGGTGATCAGAGGAGGATCTCTCTGCTGGCGTTGAGAAGCTAAACGCCGTTCTAATGGAGTCTTCCTCTTGCTGACTACAAACCTATTTACTCCTTTCCTCATTGGCATAATCGACGGGAAGTCTTCGTCAGGGATCTGACTTAGCTCTGATATGTTCTTAATCTCAGCCACTCGCTTAAACCATCTCTCTGCTTTAGCTTCCTCCGACATGTCCAACAAGTCAGGCTCCTTCACTAACGAACCCTCCAAGCTCTTTCCATTTCTTATCTTCTCTGCCATTGGTTCTGGAATGCTACTTGAAGGTTCTTTTTGTACTACCTGAGAAGGGTTTTTAGTAACGGGAGCTGGAATAGTATCTGTTGTTGTTGTTGTTTCCTCTGGCTGTTTGTGTTTGGCGAAATAGTCAGGTGGGAAAGGTACAAAAGGGACAAAGTCTGAGTCTTTTGTCTCAATGGACATTCGTCTCTTGTTTGCTGGAGAAGTCAGTGAACGGTCTTTCTTCCTGCTAACCACATACTGATTCTCTCCTTTACGCATTGGCATTTTCTCAGGAGAATTCTCTTCCGGTATTGAGCTTTCAGGATCAGAAACCTTGTGCAGTTCTGTGACCTTCTTTAACCAATCTGATTCTTTCTCATCCTTTTCAGGTTCATCTGTTTCTTTGCCACTTGACTTGTCCTCTTTATAGAGGATTCCATTGTCGTCTGAGACGTCGTCCATTTGACCTTTCTGTGTGCCCTCCTTGTCAGGCTTCTTGGCAAACATATCGGAAGGTAGTGGCACGAAGGGGACAAAATCAGAGTTAACTACCTGAGAGGATTCAAACCTCCTGGAAGAAGCCGAAGAGGATGAAGAACCGAGAATCTCATTCAGGCTCCTATTCGTTTTAGTTCCATCTGTCTCAGTATTAGCCAACCTTCTCTCAAGAGGTGTCTTTCTCGTGTTAACAACATATCTATTCACTCCTTTCCTCAAAGGCATAATCTCTGGGAAATCTTCATCGGTATCAACACTGTTTGCATCAGAACCACCACCCTGCGCTAGTTTACTAAACCATCTCTGTGCTTTCTCTTCATTTTCCACCAGTCTTCTCTCAAGTTCAGGATCCTTCGAATAAGCAGAGCCAGAGTTAGCTAAATTGAGTGAGAAGTCCCCGGGTCGCTTGCAGTCGCATCTTAAGCAGGCTATGTTCCTCCCATAGTTGTAGAAATCGCATCTGATGGATTAAACAAACTGTTAAACTCACTATTCGCCAGCGGTCGCATTTAACATAACGCAGCAGAGAAAACAAAAAGAGTTGCTTACTGAGGACACTCCCATTCACTACCAGTTAGCTGTCGCTTTGGTCTTGCTTCATCACACTGGAAGCATTTGACATTTCTCGCAAAGTTCAAGCCACTACACCTGTTTCAACAAGTTCACACAACATTTGAAACACAATTAAAGCCGTTAAGATAAGATCTTTCAACCCCAATAGCAGTGTATAGTCAGTCATATACCAATTCAACAAGTAATAAAATCAAAAGGCTACTGAGAATCCAATTAATTTATTCATACCTCGAGCAAATCCAGTCACCTTGTTTCTTCTCAACGTTCTTCTGAAATAAACCTCCATTTCTCTCCGAGAACTTATTTTGCATTGCGCCGTTTGACTCAGGAGTACAGAAGCTCATCTTTGCTATCTCGCTCAAAAGGTTTCGAACCGAAGACTCCATGATCTCTCGGTCATGGTGTTTGCTTCCCTCAGAAGAAGACAAATCCACAACATAACTCAAAAGAAGCCTCATCAAATCCACTGTACTCGCCTTATCCACATCCAGTACCTAATACAAAACACAAAACATCAGGACACAATCTCAACACTGAAACGAGATTGTCTGTAAGCTACCAACTCTAAAAGAATAAGTTTTTTTTTACCTTACCAATGCCCTGACGACCACTTGTTAGGTAAAGCCTCATCCTTTTGAGAGAATCTGCACCTGTCCTAAACAAGAACGGCTTCACATTCTCCACCACCACTTGAACATCTCTCCTCGAAACCATTCTAATCACATCAACAAAACAAACTCAAACGATATCCGACGAAATGAGAGTTTAAACTAGATGGAAACGTCAGCTAACTTACTCAAGCAACTCGGGTCGATCACGAGCTAGTGCCAAGCAAGCAAGAGCTTGACGGATAAGCTCTTCTGGTAAACCGGGAAAGAACTCGTTTTCAAAACCGGAATCTGTAAAGTAACCAGCTTTGGAGAGAGACTTGATCAGCTCCGCCCATTCAGGCAGCTGGTGGTGATGAGAAGGAACAGAATCGGAGGCGGAGGTACGAGCTCGGTGAGTATGGAAACGGCTGAGAGGTATCGTGGGGATAAGCGGCGGAAAAGACAACGGAGAACGTCGATGGGATGAGTTAACGAAGGAAGGAGCAGAGGCGAGACGGTGGAGACGGCGGAGATTGGTTAAGCGGCTGATGAAGAGGCCACGTAAGATAGGAGGAGGAGGAGAGAAGAGAGAGAGGATTCTGGTGGAGTTGTTCATCGTCTCTCCTCTTCGACGGCGACCGTTCGGCGGAGGATTAGATTTTTTCAGTGAACCGTGAAATAATTATTTCTACTCTTTTTTTTTATAAAGTATGGGCCTGATGGGCTTACATGGGCTCCATTGTGAAGCAAGTCCATGTGCTGTTTGTACCGTATGGGATTAACATCATGGATGTACTTAACGGTTGCGTTGTCAAGATTTTATTAAGGCCATTTTTTTTTTTTTTTTTTTTGGTAAAAATGTAAAGATATTATTACCAAGTTTTTAAATTTTTGACAGAAGTACATGGATGACAAGAAGCAGAAAAAAAAAAAGAAAATCTACACACAAACTCCACAACAAACCGAAACAGGGGCAGACACAAACCGAGATCGCTATCCAGATGCTTCGACTAAGTCAACCTACTGCTTGCCGCAAAAAAACGAGCCAAGTTCAACCGAGAGCCGGAACCCGGTAATTTTGGCCTCCCCGATGAATCCGCTCTTAAAGATAATGACCCGCCTGAGAACAGCTTGCCGAAGACTTCATAGTACCTGCAGACATGAACAGAGAACCACAGAAGCAGCCTAGCACACCCACATCAATCCGCCTGAGCAATTATTTAGCCCGAAATGAATCAGAAGATCCCGCTCCGAGTAAAACGGGCCGCAGCCTCCGTACTCCCTGAAATGGACCCAACCTGCACCCAATTGTCTTGCACACCACCACTAGAGCTCAAGCGAATCTTAGTGATGCTGGGAAGTGAGCAAAGACCAAACGCAATAAAGCGGCGGCGAATGACACGAGAACCACCACAACGCCTGAAGTCGCCGAGAACCGGCGAGCTGAAACTGGAGCTGCTAGACGCCTTTACTATCCATGGCAAAGACACAATAAGAACAAGGGTAAACTTCACTCGAAGACCAAAGCCTCGAGAGAACTTCAAAACAGGGAATCGTGAAGAAAAGGTCCGAAGTGTGGAAGCAAAAACAAACAGCCACTCAAGCGGCATAGACAACCGCCCTTTAAACCGCTTACACTGCCTACGCGAGACAGACTGAACTCGAGTACCAACCCGGCTGCGAACTGAAGCCCACACCCCGCCAACGTGGTAATGAAATCCACCGAAGCACACGACAGCGAATGACAGAACCCAGTGCTGGTCGGCCCGTCGAGAACCGAGAGAGAGCCAACCAAGGTCTGAGACCATCCCACGCCAATTGACCCCCTAGGACTAGGCAGAGACCGCCGAGATCCCGGAGGAGCCAAACCTTCCCCCTCCTCACGAACCGAAACCACAGAACGAGATCTGAGAGAGAAAATTGACCTCGAGCGTGAACCCATAAAAGCCGACCGCAGCCTTCGCCCACCACTTGACCTCCTCGCCGACGCCCCAGAGAAAGCAGAGAGACCACCGGAGCCGTATTCCTCTGCAGCGGAGCGTACAACATGACCAAACCCTAGCCCAGGACCTCGCGCATATCGAAGGAAAGTGAGACAGACGAGACGACAGCAATGAAACAAAGCTAAACCAGAAACATCGGGACCTCCGGCGCCGGCACGCGCGCGCACGCGCCTCCGGACGCCGGGGGAATCTGAGATTTAATTTTGGGTCGCAAGGAGGAGTAGGGGGAGAGAGAGAGAGGAGAGATTTTCCAAAAGTCTTCTATTAAGGCCATTTGATTTGTGACTTATCAAAAACATTTTGTGGTTTTACGAGATTTTTTTTTTGTCGTCAACGTAAAGCTCTATAGTTTATATTAAGAGCATACCTATTTTTCTAACTGTTCGTTTATTCAAGAAGCTTGGAGCTTCATACAGCTGACAAAAGCAGTTCACCTAGCTGCTTCCATTGATTTCGCTGACGGTTTGGTCAAATCTCGCCAGATGATATGTCTACCACCTGTGAGAGTTTCTTGTTACATCTTTCCGTCGATGTGCTGGAGCTTGTGGACCTCCCATAACAAACTACTCTTCAAGAACTCCAGCTCTACACTTACAGAGATCGCTCATAAAAGAATCACCTTAGCTCGTGAATGGTGTATGGCACCAATGTCAACGATACAATCCACACATCAAGCAACAACACAATTTACATAATTGCTGTTGAAAATACAATGGAAATAATCTAAAATCGTTTCGAATAAGTTGTTAGTTAGAAAACGTGTACCATAAAAACTTAAAATTAATAATAGCAATAAAAATACATTAGACTTAAAATAGCAGTTAAGGTAAAAGAATAAAAGATATAAAACATCAATGATTCAAAGGTAGTAAAGCGGAGATAATAATAGTTGTGTAACTTGTGTTATTTTCGACTTGGAAATCATTGCGAGTTAAGAATTGGGTGTGGTTAGTTGCCGATCACTGCCGTCAACTTTTGACTAATGCTTATTTTGATTAATACTTTTGCTTACATCAAACTATTTTCATTGGATTAACTAAACTTGTTATTTGGATCCATGTGGACTAACATATTAGTGGGTGCGTGGACAATTAACTGCCTCGATAATGACTTCCAATTTAGTCCGTAAGGTATAAAACCACAATAATTCCCTCAAAATGTATTAAATCAAATAAATTACAGTGTACACTGATGTGATATGTTCGTTATATACATGATACAAATGCAATGAACCCGCTAACAACTTTGACATGATGTATAATTAAATTCTATACATATAAAGGGACTTTATGTCATTACATCATGCATGAGATAAAGCCCTAAATTCCTCAAATTAGTTAAAGTGTCCACTTGTAAACTAATCAAGAAACTTTCTTTAAGTGACTGAAAGTAGTGTGGCTTATCTCATGATTACCGAAATTTTATTATTTTAGTATTTGGAGTAACGATTTTTCCTCCTCTCTCCACCTTTTGTTTTGTGATTCCATAATTGCTAAAAATCTTATCCAAAAAAGGACAAGAAAAATATAAGTCCCTTGACCAAACTGCCCATGTGAGAATGATAGAAAAACAATATGATCATACATATTTCTGACCGACAATAATATCGACGATGAACAAAGCTGAATCTGAGAATAACCGTATGAAATATTTGTTTTGGTTCCCAAAAATTTTAGAGGGCTTATACATGGGTACAGGAATTCAAAATTATAGAAAAATTAATAAATTTCTTAAGAAATGCGTATAGCCTTAAAAATCTCAAATTTGATCCAAACGATCAAAACCACTAACCATTTTGAACTTTTTGGTTGATGTGCAAGATCACATACATAAAGTTTAAACTTAGTATGCAAAGAGAACACTGATTAATTGCAAACAAATATATCGACCACTTTATCAAATAACAAACTTAGTCCGAGATTCTGACGGATCCACAAACTAACTAGAGAACCAATCAATCATATTCCACGTCCAGAAAAATAAGCTATACTCCTAAATCTAACCCCTAAAAGAAAGTTGATAATATCTGATAAAACAAAATCCCATACTAAACATGTTTTTCATATTATCTATAAATATCCAAGATTAAGCAAGAATCGATTACGCCCCTTTTTGTAAACTGTTCATAAAAAAATTTACATTTCAACAAGTAAAAAGAGATAAAACAAGAATTACAGTTCCATACATTTCATGGTCGTTGGAAAAAGTTATCCCATGGTCGAAAGTTTCAGTTTGTAAAATGTCAATAAAGAACTATTATGCAAGATATTTCCAGAAAAAAAAATTATTATGCAAGACAACAAATAAAAAATAAGAGGAAATGGTCCATAACGGTTCGAGCATATTTTCTTTACAACCCGGAAACGGAAATACGAGATGACGGGACATGTGTTAGGTAGCAAAACGATCCGCTCGTGTTCATCATATCGTCATTCCACGCCGGTACACGACTTTTTTTCTTTGTCGTCAGCAGAAGATTTCAAAATTATAATGAAACCGTTTCCATAAACAAAACTCACATAAAACAAGACACTATTAAATAATCTTTTGGGTACTTTTCTTTGTTTTCTAACGTTTCTTTTCGTTGTATTATATTTACGTTGTGTGCGTTTTCTGTTGAAATTAATTCCAAGTTCGACTTCAGTTACATTTTGTTAACCCCTCCATTTTGTAAAAGACAAAAGCACTTTTGCATTCTAATGTGTGACCATTCAATTGATCTAATACATAAGGATATCATGTTTTACTTCTTCTTTTTTTGTGCACACATGTTTTACTTCAATTAAACTTCAATAACATAGTCCATATCATTGAACAATAACAGTCTTAAACAGAGTTGGTATTTCTTTTAGGTTTTCCAGTAATTGTCGCACAACATAGTTTGAGCTCACTGGATAAGTAGAGAAGTGTGTTTGAGTGCAATGAATATATAAGGAAAATGTATCCATCTAAAACGGCTTCGCGCCCTTTGTTCAATAGATTCTCGAAGTACTTAAAACTAGTTGTTGAGCTACTCACGAAGTTGATAAAAAAAAACTACTCACGATTAATTTATACCTTCCTCGTTTCATAATATTTGATGTTTTGTCTTAGTGCACACAAATTAAGAAAGTTAGATTTAAGAAAAAAACACTTTTAAAAATATACTTTTAAAATTATTTAACCAATTATAAAAAAGACCGTAAAATCTAATTGGTTGAACAGTTTCCAATAAAGTTAAAGTTAACTTTAAAACTTTAAAATTTCATGTAAATTGAAACAAAATACTTCTTTTAAAACATCATCTATATTGAAACGAAGAGAGTAGTAAACACTTATATGCTCGTAAATATATGTCTATACACACACACATTCGCATACGTTAAACTGAGAAAAGCAATTACTTTATCTCCCTTTAAGATCTTTTCTTGCTTTGTGTCCGAAACAGACAAAAGTTGATTCTGTTGTTTTTATCCCATAATTAACTCCCACCCACACGTTCGTACGTGCACACGTGCAATATATCAATGTGTGTATAGTAGTGCCATACGAGCGTTTCAAAACTGTTTTTTGGAGTTTCCAAGACTGTTGAGTCTGTGGGGGCTACAGGCATCGAACCCTCCAAACGCACGAGCGGGTCTCGTTTTGCATGCAACATCACCACACGTACCCACCGACTTTCCAAACCCTTGCTTTTGCACGTGTGGAGAGAGAGAATGAACTCAAACCAAAAGTATCACATTATTCGAAATTTTCTCCAAGTAGAAAATTCAACCTGAATAAGAACGTTAGCATAAATCTTCTAATACATGTAAAGAAGAAGAAAAAAAATTTCGAGCAGCTCGTATAAAACAGTGATGAGAAATTATCATACTCTTAAACAAAAAAAAATTATCATACTTTGATCCTTTCTACAACCGATTTTTCTTTTTTTTCTACAACCGATTTTTCAAGACCATTAACGACTAAAAGTATTAGTTCAAATGATAAAGCATACATAACAATATAAAACGATTGGAATGAAATTATAAACATCTGTAAATAAAAATATGATAGTTAAAAATATATTTGATACTGATATGTGATAGAAAAAAAATCTATACAACTTTTTGATATGTAAATATACCAGCTAACAATAAAAAAATTCAAGTAAATTGAATAACAAGTCATCGTCAGATTCTTATAATATTATATATATGAATATATGGTGTGAAACTAATTCTATATATATAGTAGCTTGCGAATACATGTCAGTCAAATTCATACATAAATCCATAAAAAAATTAGAGAATCTCATTTTCCTCTTCCACCATATAAACAGTGGAAAGCCATTCAAGTGCTCTCCCCTCTCTTATTACTGGTTTCTTTCTCTAATCTCTAGCCTCAGAAAGAAAGAACAAAATGAATCCAAATCTCCTTAAGAACAATCTTACAGGTAATTATACCATCAATGACTCTAGAAGATTCGAAGTAAGAAACAACTTCAGATCTCCACCACACTCGCACCCCAACTTCTCTCTCGCAAGAAAACATCCTCACGACAAATCAGTCTCAGTCTTGGAGTCAGGAGATGAACATGAGAAAGAGAGGGGTGAAAATGGTTTGAAAAGAAGGGGCAAAAATGGAATATATTCCAAACTATGCTCAAGAGGACACTGGAGACCAACAGAAGATGCTAAACTCAAGGAGCTTGTTGCCCAGTTTGGCCCCCAAAACTGGAACGTGATTGCTCACCACCTTCTTGGTAGATCAGGTACTTTTATTTATCTTTTTATTAAAATTTCGTTTATGTTTTATCCTTTTAACTAAGAGAAAATAATTAAGTTTTTAAAAATCCGATTTTCATTTTTTTCAGAAATAAGTATTTTCTCCATTTGACCAAAAAGAGGAGATTTTCTCCAAAATTAATGCCTACTAGTAAAACGTATACATCTTTATATATATAGTTTTGGAAAAGATATGTATTCAATCATACACATCAGTGACATATTTGACAGTAACTAATTAATATTTTTAAATGGTAATTAATGTTGCGTCTTTGATTTTAGGAAAGAGCTGTAGATTGAGATGGTTTAACCAACTTGATCCAAGAATTAACAAGAGAGCATTCACCGAGGAAGAAGAGTCTAGGCTTTTAGCTGTTCACCAAGCCTATGGCAACAAGTGGGCTTTGATCTCACGTCTCTTCCCGGGTCGGACAGATAACGCCGTCAAGAACCATTGGCACGTCATCATGTCTCGACGGACTAGAGAGAGTCAACGACAACGTCAAATGCAGACTCCTCAGGCACCGTCAGGAAACGCTGAAATAGTCTCTTCCTCGTCCCGCTATAATCACGGTGAGTTATTCGGTACGGTCGCGAATGGTACTGTCGTCAACGAGAAAGATGATGACGGAGACGATGAAGATGCTTCAGCTGTCTCTACTTGTACGACGGAGCTATCTCTCACTCTACCCTCTTCAACTCACCAGGCTCGCTTCTTGAATTACGATAGTACCCTTGTCCCAGGTAAGAATTTATGCATTTGTTTGCTTGTTTTATTATTTTTATTATGTAGTACTTTGTCTCTTTTTAGAAAGAAATGATATTCGTGACATTCTTAAGATATGATTAGTATAGAAACTTGAAATGTTTTTCCCTTTCTTCCCTGGTTTTCCTTGAAAAGCGTTTTCGTGAATCTAGTTAATTATAGTGATTTAGGTCAGTGCTTGGTCGAGATCATATTTAAAAGTTACTGGAGTTAACCGTTGATCATGATCGGCATATACATAATACATTACTCGTTGAAACCATCTACGTACTTATTTTAGCTAGAATTATGTTAGAATCAAGCCTTGCTAAGATGTTTTTAAAATCTTCAAAGCACATTAAACGATGATTTGGCATACATGTTATATAACCGACGAGGAGTGACCACTTCTGATAATGTCATCCCTTTTCATATATATGGCAATAATTACAAATTTGAATGACAAGAGAGAAAGAAACAGTGTTTTACATCGTAATAGTACATACAGGTATTATTTATATAAGGAGTTGTAGTACAATGTCACGTTACTATTTCAATACAACAAAATTTCACGTGGGGCTAAAATAATTATATTGATAATCTTTGCAGGTAAAGATGGTCAGTGTGTGCAGAGAGCAGAAGTAAATGGCAAATATAGTAAAAAGATGGACCATCAAAATCACCACACAATCACAGTCAGTGAAGAAAGGAAAGTGGAGATGCAGAGTGGCTTTTACTTCTTTGATTTTCTTGGAGTTGGAGCTTCTTGATTAATTAATTATATTGAGAGTTATTCAATGTCCATAAGAAACTTTCTAGAGTTCCCCAACAAAAATATTTATCATTTAATATAATTTAGTTATGTGATTAAAATTTAGTTTTATAATAAGAATTGAACTAATAAGAAGAGATGAGTGTTCGTAGAGCACCTGCAGTGGTGAGTCTCTCATCCAATTTTCCCAGCATTTAAAAAAAATATAAATAGAGAAAAGAGAAAAGAGAGAAACAATCGTCTCATTATCTAGAGACGTTGCAAAAACTACGAAGGATGTTTCTGGTGTGTTGTCATGCAGTGACTGGTTGAGCTATCTTTTTATTTAAAGTTTATTTGTTTTATCAACTGATATTGTTATTATAGTATGAGAGATTATGAGGAAGAGCTTCTCTGATGCTCTTTTAAAATCTCAAAAATTTAGTTTCAAAATAAGAATTGAACCAATAAGAAGAGATGAGTGTTTTAAAAAATCTCAATTACTCGGCTTGGGTCGGGTCGGGCCCATAGTGTCCGTTCAACTACTTATATGAGCCATATACTTTAGTTGGGACCTAGAATTCAAAAGAGACCAATATACAGTCGTAAAACAAAGGGCCTAATAAAGCCCACACTGAAGTGGCCTTAATAAAAAATTTCTCCCAAATAGAAAAACTAGCTAGCGGTCAATGACGCTTAATTAGTGTATTTTGGTATTACTAAGGATATGAACGGTGACCAATGAACGATGAGGAACAAATGCATTCCCTAACATTCCTTAAAAAAATCACCATTCATAAGGAATAATTTTTTCTTCTTATTCCTTACCATTCATTTTTTTTGTAGAGAAATAAAGAACAAATTAATTCCTTGTTAAATATGGGATGGAACAACCATTCCCTTTCATTCCTGCAATTCTATTCCTCTACGTTCTTTTTCTATTCGTTCTTTTTGTTTTCAGAATGATCACCAGTCGGACCCTAAGTGTTATTCATTTATATCTTGACACTCTTTTTTCTTATAATACCTTGACACTCTTATTCGTAGAGGTTTATTTAAAGAAAAATTTTCTACGATAGTTATTTTTAGTTTATTTTCACAAAAATAGTTTTCAAAATAAATTTTATTAAAGGGTAAACGTGTATTTTTATTCTTGGATTAACTAATCTATACTTATGATTTAAAATTAAAATTTGAAATTTTAAGGATAGAATTTCAAATTAAAAAAAAGATAAAAAAATAAATATTAAAATTTTCAAAATAAAAATGAACTATTTTGGTTTTTTTTAGGATTACTTTTATGACAAAAACTTAAAAATAGTAATTTGAGAAAATTGTCCTTATTTAAATGTTCACTTGGATATATTATTTTTGACATATCTTACCAAACCAAAGAGATTTTATTTTGTATACACTTAGGAAACGTTTTAAAATTCATCCTCCTGATGAGTATAAGAAAATAAGCATTGATCGAGAAGGATATATCCAAGTTCGAAATTCCTAAACACCCTTCACCCAATGGTTAAATAAGTTAATACGAGCTTGTATATACTAAGATTCATTTTATAGATTGACGTTAGTTAAAAGCTAATTAATCTTTAGTTTAACTTGGACATTTTACAAAGTAGATCTCCAATTAAGATTTTTTGCTTGTTTTGTTAGTCAAGGTTTTCGTTCGGGCGAGCAAGAATCGACAAGAAAACAAAATATCTGACGAGTCCAACATATATATTAATCTACATTTATACACGGTGGACGCAAAATCAATACAAGTAAAAACAAAATAATCGACTGTATATGTTGCAACTTGCAAGTTGCACACAAGCTTAGCCAGTTCATGTCTGTCTTGGTACCTGTCGATGATAAAACGAAATCAAATAAACAAATATTTAAAATTAATTTTTGTTAAATAAAATATCTATAATTATAATTGTGTTAGTTAAATTAATTGATGACAAATATCGAAAAACCCTAACAAGGAATGATTAAAACATTTTATATTTCTAGAAAGTGTTCACATCGTCTATTTATTTGACCAAGAGAGAATATAATTTCCCGAGGTCTCTTTTGCCAATGAACTCACTAAAACACTTAATCTTCTACCAAAATACTCACAAGTCACATTTATTGGTTCATGTTCTTTAGCTATATTTTTTTTTCGAACAACAGGCTATATTCTTTATCTATAAAAAATAAATACATACTTGTTTTGAAACCATGTACTTTTACAATTTTATAATATATTTATATTATTTTCTATGTTAACCTACAATTGTATATATACTTATATAAGTGTGTACATGAGCTGACATCAATCTTAACTTAGTTTAAATAAAAGAACTTCAGTTACAGATATTAATTTCTACAACAATATGATATTCAGTTAACCGACAATCATCAAATTGAGATATATTTAACTATATTTTATGCAGAAACTTTTATGCTCCAGCTAGTTACAGAGTGAAATGGTTTCTTGAGATTAATTTAGCAGACATTTAATTAGGACTTGACCAAAATTAGGTTTCAGCGAATCTTCTACACATTGTGTATTACTGTGTATTACTTCGTCCGTTTCATAATATTTGATGTTTTGTCTTAGTGCACAGAGATTAAGAAAGTTAAATTTAAAAAAAAAATATTTTCAAAAATATAGTTTTAAAAAAACGGTAAAATATAATTGATTGAACAGTTTCTAATAAAGTTAAAATTAATCTTAAAACCTCAAAACTTCATGTAAACTGAAACAAAATATTTTTTTTAAAACATCATTTATATTGAAACATCATATTGAAACATTAAAACGGAGGGAGTGGAAGTTTATAGGAAAAATCAGATTATCTCGTAACTAACACAAAATGGTCTGAAAATCATTAAGCAATATATTTATATTATTAATACTTTTGTTAATAGTTTATGTATAAAATATATTAGATAAGAACAAACTAAATTTAGTTACCAGGAAATAAGATTGGCCATGTTGTAAAGAAATCAAGAAGCCAAACTCATCAGTAGGAAGAGGAAGACCGGAGGAATGAAGTAACACCAAATCTTCACCGAACATTGCTTTCATGTCTATTGCTCCATTTGTTACTTCCGTAGGAACTCCGTTTATGAACACCGTCATTAACCCTTTTATCCATTTTTAACAAAATTAAAACATATAAGAACAACAAAAAAGAGCCATGCAAATGAATGATTCACCTTGTTGGTAGTGGATGCTGGAGTTCTGATCAGATGGGCTTGAAATTGATGCATCATTTGAGCTGTGCTGGGGATGATGAAAATGATGATGATCAGATTCATGGCCATACATTGTGAAGAGATCACCCATGCCATTGTTGCTTTCACATCCACCATTTGTTGAGGAAGAAGAGAGGCCGAGTAGAAATGAAGAGACTTGAGATGAAGACTCGTTAAAAAGGTAATTAGCTGACGAGTTGCTACAACTTCCAAATCCCAAATCAATCTCGTTGTTGCGATAAGGATGATGCATGCTCATGGTAGTCATGTGCTGGGGGTCTTCAACTCCTCTGGTGGCGATGGCTGCAGCATTGGCGGCTTGAAGTTGCCGCTGTCTCCGGCGAGATCGTGACCGCCGGTTTTGAAACCAGTAGAAGACGTTTGCGTCTCCCACTGCACCAAATTTTTCTAGCATCTTTCTTATCCTTACCGTTTCATCTTTTGGTGGGTTAACAATACCACTATTGAAGATGGATTCGAGTATCAAGATTTGCTCCGGTTTAGGTGACCAACGTGTCCGGACCGGTTCCGTAGAGTTCGTTGTGGCGGAGGGAGAACGACCTTGCCTACTTTGTGGTGATCCTTCTTGATCCATATTTACTTCAAACTTTTTTTTCTCTCTCGTGTTTTTATGGTATTGAGAAAAAAAGGAGATTCTGTGGTGACTTGTGGGAGTTCTTTGTAGTGAATTTATAGGAGAAACTTTCTGGTTTCTCAATAAACTTTTTTTTTTTGTTTTAACTTAGATATTAAGTTACACTACTGTAGTGTTCAGTGTTCTCCATTAATTAAATATAATAATTTTGTATATAAGTACGGTCGATTTGTTAACACGTGTTCCAAGAGGCAGACGAATTTATATAAACCGGGCTTGCACATATTTGATGATATACCAAGCAATAGCTAGGAATGATCTCAACGTTGCATTATTGAACCAACTCATAATCAAAACTGCGTTTTCCGCAATTTTGAATTTCTAAAGATTATTTTATCTGTGTTCTTGATTCACAATAATCACCAAAGCAAATGATATGCAACCCAGTTTATAAAATTCTTTTACTTGTGTTCTTGATTATATTCTACGTCATATTTTCTTACCAAAACTACGTCATGTTTTTTTTACCAATATTACGTCATGGATGTTATAATCTACTAACTGGTTTGCCCATCGTTGATGTGAAATCTAATGAGAAAATTATACATATAATTTATCAATCGTGATAGAATCTAATACATAAAAATTTTTAAAAAGGGAAGGCCGGTGTTACTGTAACGGTTCCGAGAAAAAGTATGTACACTATTTGTAACGTAACAAAAAGGTATTGTGAAACACTCGTAGGCCCAAACCGGGAAATAGTTAAGTGGAAAAATACCGGTTATGATTGTCCTGCTTTCTGCTGTAAATATGATAAAACGTGATAAGTATTTTATCGGCTATTAATAAATTTATTAAATAGCAAATATGTTATCAAAAAAAAAAAAAAAAACCATCGGCGAACCTGGTTGCTTTTAGATAATTGTAAGTTTATCATGACGTCATGCAATAGAGGCCAAACATATTTTGTTTGTCCGAGTCAAGAGTAGAATTCGTCTTTGATTTGAGATTTCGAATGATGAGACAAAACACATCAAACAGTATATAATGTATTCAACTATAAAATCTAAAATTCAAAATGACGAGTAAACAAAAAAAACATACGTAAGTTTGTGTAAACACAAACCAACTGTAGTATGATAATCAAAATCATCCATTTAGTTATCAATTAGACATTTAGACCCCATCAAAAATATCATTTAAAAAAAAGTTATATATCATAAATTTTGGTAGATTTTGTTTTTTTGAACACCTAAATTTTGGTAGATTATGTTAAGGGAATACTTCCTTTTGATCGTTAAAAAGTTGTTCGTGTACCGTATGCAGTGTATGTATTGGTAAGTGTGCATACATGTGAATATAATATACGTTAAAAGCTAGAGTGTTGAAAGATACAATAGGCGACAATCTGTTTCTTTCAGATGCATTCGGGTTTTTGACGATCGATGTTACTTTCTTAGCTGTTTCATTATATCTTTTTGTATTGTTACCATCTCAAAATACTATTTAAAATCCCAGTTTTCTCTGTACTTCTTCTTGCTTTTCACATGGCCACCCGTTGAAGTTATTACCGACTTATATTGTTTGTCTTTGCCTTTGTAGTTATTTGACCAAGAAAACAAAGTTAACTGACACTTGATTTTAGGGAATTTGTATATATGATAAATGTGAATAGCGATGAAATATGATAGATGTTTGCGTACATATGCTTTATAGGATCATGATAACACCAGCATACATATGCCTTATGCCTATAGTGTGAAAATGGATTACTGATAAAATTAGGAAGAGATTCACCTTTATCCCTATTATTTACAGTATTACTGATGAAATTAGGAAGAGATTCACCATTATCCCTATTATCTACAGTTTTAGATGAATTTTTCTTCGTATTTATTTGTTTTATTGTATTTCCTTTCAGTATTCATGCACGCCAGTCTTTACCAAAAGAAAAATTCATGCACGTCACTACGTCAGGAAACACAGAGAAACTACTACTAGGAGTTGTGAAAGAATCCTCCCGTGACTTGTTAAATAAAAGGAATCCTAACAGGCTAACACCTAGTTTGCGTCCACTGTATAGCTTTTTTTCTTTATTTTCTTACATCATATTTTTGTATTTGTAAGAGGTAACGATTGTCAGTGTTCCAAAAAAAAAAAAGAGGTAACGATTGTCCAAATGATTTTATCTATTTTATTATAACCGACTGTGACTGAGTTGATACAACTGGGTATTACTTGTCTCTTGTAACTTGCCCAGCTGTTTTTTTTTTTTTTTTTTTTTTTTTTTTTTTTTTTTTTTTTTTAACTTGCCCAGCTGTTTGCCCCTTTTCCGTGAAAAATAAATAAATTGATATAAAAATAAATACATAAAAGATATTTTTTACACTTATAGATTACACTTTTATTAATGTAACTAGTATACGCGTTCACGAGTTATCCATTCTACAAACATATACTGTCATAGATTTTATTACTTGGTTGGTCAGATGTTCTCATGACAGCCGAACAGCTGTACAATGTTGGCCAAACTATCCATTATTCAATATACATATTATTCAATATACATATACTTAAAGTACCACAAGCCTACGCAGATACATATCCGAAATATTGTGATCTATCTTACAAAAGTATCTAATATAAACAGGAGATTACAAAATATTAATATAAACAAGCCTAAAGTTGGGACGTTATATATACATTAATGATACATGCACCTTTTTGTTTAGGATGTATTTCAAAACCTAATTATTAAATAATTAGTCATTAGATGTCTTATTGTAGGATATAGAGCTCCGCGTATATATAGTTAATATATGCGAGCAATACGTCATGAAACTTTAGTGAACAAATAAAACATTGACATTGGTAAAAAGAAGTCTTATAGTAGGCATAAAATATACCTCTAGCTAGGGATCCGGCAGAGGCGGTACGAGGATTCACAAAAAGTGATTATCAAGCCACTCTCTCTGTGGTCCTGAAGACCAAAATTTTGTAAGAGATTGAGACTTCTTTCTCTGTAATCTTCTTTTATGTGGTCCTCCTGCTCTGTAACAACGTACGGCTTCTCTCTTTAGTCTTTTATATAAGCACACAGATTGACCTACATGATATTAATATAATACCTGCATATATACACAACGTTTATATCAAATTGGCAATTGTGTAAAATGTAATTATTTTATTAAAATGATTGTTACGATGCATTTTAAATTCGTTATTTAGTATATTGTTTAACTGGCATTTATCCTCTCTCTTCGTATGGCGGTATAGATAATACAGTTCTTTCAGAATATAGCTTCGCATTCTGAGATTTGTTATTTGCTATAAAATTATATCTAGAAGTCCCTTGTTGTGTTTTTTTTTGTTTCGATTGAATATGATAATTGATAAACATGTATGAATTAAATTTCTATGAATATATGAAACATTTTTTAATCTCAAGTTAATCTTAATCAAATGTAAAACTTTTTGGGTGATATGCACCGGGTCATATATGCATTATTATTATTTTAATATTTAAATGCAGTATTATTTTTGTACAAAGGAGCTAGAGCAGTGTATATACACGTGCACATATTTGATTTTTTCAAATAAATGTTTTTCCTAACATGTTAAGAAAAAGATTTGTATGAGCATATATGAGCATCTGTTAAGTTAATTATTAGATAATATATCTGACGCATATATGAAGTAGTAAGTTTTGACCCAAAAAAATATGAAGTAGTAATTGAGCTTTGTTGATTTGGCCGGTGAATCTGAAGATCACCCATAGGGACCATAAATACAACTAGAAAGAAGACAACAGTGAATATAGGGGAAAAGAGAGCACATATATTATACATACAATATAATATATTAGTGATATGCATGCATCCTGACAAAACGGATAGTGATATTTTTTTTGTCTATTTTAAATAGGGAGAAATATAAATATTTTACGCGTCATGTACAATTTAGTCAAACAAACCATTTTTCTACGCCTCAGTCCATTTGTTTTCACCGCATCCATAATCCATTTTATTTGTATGAACGATTTGGAGAGATGTGTATGAAATAATTTTTTTTTTTTTTGTAAACTAGATGTGTATGAAATAATACTACGTGTTAAGCAAACAAAATTAATACTACGTTCGGTTTTCGAAGAAAAAATAAAAATAATACTACGTTCTTTCTTCATTGAAGGCTGTTTTCTTTATTTTTTACTTTGTTTATATTGTACTCACTTGAATTATTGAAATTCGAGTTAAGCACGAGACTATTGTTCCTATGTAATATTATTACAGATTTACAGGTTTCAGGTATCTGCACCAAAATGAAGACGATTATTCTACAACTACACCAACGAACAAATGTTTATTTCAGCGGTAAAATGTTTCAAATCCGAATGTCATCTTTGCATATCTTAGTTAGAAAACGTCAACATACTTTTCTTTAACAATAGATTGAGACTATTGCTTCTATGTAATATTACAGCTTTTAGGGATCTGCACCAAGATGAAGACGATTATTCTATAACTAACCAACGAACAAATGTTTATTTCAGCGGTCAAAAGTTTCAAATCCGACTGTCATAGTGTCATCTTTGCATATTAGTTAAGAAAACGTCAACATACTTTCTTTAACAATAGACTGTAACTCTTGCTTTGGTCCAAACACACACCAAACAAACGGCGCAGGTGTTTTTAATTTTTTTTTAAACTGGTGTAAGTGCATCTGATGTGTCGCGCACTTGAATGATTAGCAATCACAAGAAGTGCCAAAAGGATACATTCTTATGAACTTTTTCATTTATTTGTATTATAAAAAAACCCTATAAAGTCTATACGATCAATTAATAGACAGATTCATGCATTTACATATATATTATCTTTATAAAAATGTACTCTTAAATTTAATATTCATTTTCGACTCTTTGAAATTTCCTCTAAGCCCGCTGACTGTAATTAATTCATTTCATATTTGACGAAAAAGGTTTCATCTAAAAGGTGTTCAACAGTATAGAGGCCCATTAAAAACTTTGCTACTTAATTAGTGAATCACGTTAGCCCATTCGAAAGCCCATATTTACTACCCACCGAAAATACATAAACACTGATATCCTTTGATTGCATATGAACACCTTTTTTTTTTTGTTAAACCAGGAGGTGATCCAGGCCACTGGCTCTAACTCTTCTAAAGCCGGAGACAAAGACCGGTTGCTTAATTCTTTTCTCTGGATATCAAATTTCTTCGAACCAGAGATCTCTTCCCAAATACATCAGATCCTTTCCAGCTAAGCCAACTCGTTCCGGGTAGTATGAACACATTTTTATGAAGTAACTATCGTATAAAACATATTTATTTACACTTTTATAAACTTAATGAACACATATTTTATGAAGTAATCTTATGAGACTCAAGTTTGAGAAGTTCACTTTATAAAAGAGTAAATAAATGTCAGCTTTGGCCAAATGCAACTGGAACATCGTTATGGCTTCTTTTAGAGTTAAACAATATAATTCTCTTTGAATCTTATGCTATTGGCTATAGAGTTCCTATTTCAATGAAGTATGGAAACAGTTTTTCTCTAACAGAAATTCTTTACATATTAGTTGAAAAATATTACAACATTTTTTGGTAGATACGTGTTATCACTAAGATGATTTTTAGAATCTTTAAAAAATATGTTGGTCTATCTAAACATATATTATACTCTTATTAAACTAACTATAAAATTGATTATTAGTTTACAAAATAATATTTTTCATTAACCATATAATAAAAATTTAGATTTTTTCTTATATGTTATATTTTGAATTTTTTTAAACGACTATAAATTACTAAAAATGTTACAAATCCCACATTTAAAATTTTATGATCAATGGTTTAACTTTTTTTTTTGTTATAACAAGATACATAAATCGTATGAATAAAAAGTCTCATTTAATAGATATTCATATTACATATATATATATAATATCTTTTAAATTAAACTATATACCATATAAAAATACATAAATATGTTAATTTTGAAATTTGCATTGAAAAATTATTGAGACCTTTATTTTAATTTTGAAATTGCATTGAAAAAATCTCACATTAAAAATTTTGTGATTAATGGTTTAATTTTTTTTTATTACAAAAATATACAAATGTTAACAAGATCATATTAGTAGGAAGTCTCGATAATAAATATTTATATTAAAATATACTATATATCTATGTTAATATCATTAAAATTTAATTATATACCATATAAAATAAATCAAAATAATTGTTTTGATATATTTACCAAAAAAAATATTGTAAATAAACAAGAGATTTTGTTTTGATTTACGCGCCTACTCTAATTTAACTATATACATAATACTTAAATTGAACACAAAATAAATAATAATTTAACTATTATCGAGATGTTGCTCAAAAAAAAATTTTGAACACAAAATAAATAATAATATATAAAAATCATTTGTACACATAATCTCATCCCTAGTCATTATTAAATTGGTATTGAATATACTTTTTACTTTATGGCAATTTATTAATACATTTACTTTTTTTTTAACGCTGATTTATTACGATCTTACAATTATGATATAGGAAAGATTACATAGACGATTCGACAACCAACAATATTATCTGCCTTATGAAGACCTACGCCTAACTGCATCACCTGAGCCGTCCTATGAAGATCCACGTCTGGCCAGATTTACTTGCACCATGTTGAAGATCCCTTGTAAGCCTTTCCTCTGTGGTTTGCATAATTGTTTAATAAACCGCTCTCTCCGGGACTTGAAACTGCATCATCTGAGCCGTCCTATGAAGATCCACGTCTGGCCAGATTTACTTGCACCATGTTGAAGATCCCTTGCAAGCCTTTCCTCTGTGGTTTGCATAATTGTTTAATAAACCGCTCTCTCCGGGACTTGAAACCTGGATTTTCTGTAATCTACAATAAATTGCATAGTCTGGGATTCGAACCCCAGACCTGGATGTAGAAGTCTTTAAACCTTAACCAATAGGCTACGGTGCTTCCACTATTAATACATTTACCTAGAATGTAAAACAAATGATCTACTAGTCAACTAAACTTAAAAGCATAAAAATTAGACTACTAATATAAAAAGAAACATGTTTTCACGCCGCGAAACACACAAGTGATGAAAAGTGAAGTGGGCTATAAACTTGCTTTCCAAGGAAGACAATACGACGAAAAAAACTCAAAGAAACTTTGAGAGAGACAGAGTTAATCAGCTCTAACTCGAAGTTAGAGAGACGTTGACTTCTCATAATAACAAACAACTGCCTTGCGACTCACGTGAGGGCTTCAAGAACAAAAGATCAAGATCTCACTCTCTCTCTATATAAATCTCCATCTCTCTTTCTGTGATTCTTTCGCTGTCATCACTTCTCGCTTCACCTCTCTCGTCTCTTTGACCCCTTCGTCACCGTTCCCGCCGCAAGTAAACCGAGACACACACCGTCGTCTTTCTCAATGGTTTATTAATTTCTTTCACATTCTTTAACCACAAGTCACCCTCTCTCTCTCTCTCTCTCCAAGTACTACTGATTCTTCTCCCTCTTATCTTTTCGCATTTTTGCAGGAAATCGAACAAACCGTTACAACTCCCGCCGCCACACAACAACCACAACAAGACGTCGTGACATCTCCCGCCGCCGCACAACAACAAACCCTAACCGGAAGATTCTTCAGATGCCTTTTCACGTCTATTTTCTACTCGCAACTCATCCTAATCTCAGCCCTAGTCATCTTCCTCACGCTAAGAGGCCTACTCTTCACAAAATCACCTAACTTCCACCCCAAGAAATGGTACACCCCTCTCCTTTCCTCCGTCGCTCTCTCCGGACTCCTCTCTTTATCCTGGCAATGCCTCTTCCTCTGCAACATAGCATCAACATCCAAAGCCACGATCATTCTCGCACCTCTACTCACATTCTCCGTCGGGATCTTCCTTGTACTCTACGGCAAAACGTTTGTTCCAGGGATCGGCGGGCTACTCATCCTCTTTAGCTTCGCTCAGGCAATCCATTCCTGGCTCTTCGTCACTCGTAGGAGGCGCGAGTTCACCTTCACGATAACGGCACTCTCCACATCCGTTCTACCTCCAAGAACCAGACTAATAGCCGTCGTGTCGTCGATCTTAAGCGTCCTTTACTCTGCCTTCTTGGCGGCGGGAATCGGTGGAGCTACGGCTACAAGAAGAGGTCTAGTAGACATTCTCTTCATCTCTTTGATCGTGATAAGCCTTGCCTGGACCATGCAGGTTCTCAAGAACGTGCAAGTAGTCGCCGTTTCGAAAGCTGCGTACGTACACTTTGCTAATTATGACGTCATAAACGCATGTGATGCTCTTTGTGGTACTCTGAGAAGCCAGCTCGGGAGCGTTTGTATTGGCTCTACGCTCGTTCCGGTTTTTGTAGTCATCAGGGGAATGATACGAACTGTTAATAGGGGAGGCAACGGCAGCGACCGGACCATGTACGCAGGTCATGGGGTATGGGGACTGCGCTTGGGTTGCTAATCATATGGTCTTAGTCGGAAACAGATACGGGTTTGTTCATGTTGGAGTTCACAACAAAGGCTTTGTGCAAGCGTCGAGAGATGCATGGCAAGAGTTTAGAAGAACGGTTGGGTTGGAGGAGCTCGTGGATGCTGACCTCACTAGCTCCATATGCTTCCTCAGCGCCTTTGGTATAGGGGCGATATCTGCGTTGACTGCTGGTATATGGGAGCTTAATATCCATGAGGACTACTTCTTTCAGATGACTCTCTATGCATTCATCATCGGATACTTTTTGGTAAGCTTTCATTATCAAAACAAAAAGGAATTGAAACGGCTTAGCTCATGTAACTTTGTGTTATGGTGTGTGTTTCAGGGGAGAGTTTCGTCTGCTTGGTTGCAAGCATGTGTTATGGCTTACTTTGTAGCTTATGCTGCCAATCCAGAAGGAGCTAACTTTGACAACACGATTCCAGAACGTATTGCGCGGCAAAATGTAGAAGAGAATAAAAGTTTAGCTGATAATGAAGTGAGACAGACGGAGGAGGAACAGGAGATAACATACCACTTTTGTTTACTTTTCGATTTCTTGAAGCTCTTTCAACCTTATAGACTTTGTAGATTGGATATTGTTTAGCCTCACATGCAAAAATGCAGCTAGAGAAGGAATGTACATACAAAAAGTAAGACAAAAATTGATTCAGTTCTCATCATTTTCCTATTAATTTTTTTTTTTCGGTTTCCATTGTCTTTATAATGTTGTGTCTGTATCTAAATGCGTAACCTATGTATAAATGTTGCCTGAAAAATCACACGCTCAAAAAAAACTTGAGTTATGCATCATCATCATCATCATCATCACGACAAAAAAATCTGTGAACAAATACATTTTACCATTTCAAAAACGCTTACGTTCTGATATGCAGTTCCATGATTTTGTAGGTGTGAAAGTAAATCATATAAATGCTAATGGTACTACTCGAAATCATCATCAAAAGTGTCCTGAGAATCTGAGAATTCAAAGTGCTTGGCCCGCTTCCATTCAAGGCCAGGTGTATCAACTTTACACTCTTCATTTTGTAATTCCTTCTTGAATTCAGTAACTAATAAGCCCAATATCTTTTCTCTTCTGGCCCATAGCTTGTGAGGTCCGGCTCTGCATTCTAAGTTGATCTTCTCTCCATGTAAGATTTCATTATCTGCAATATCTAACTTTATTTACAAAAATTAAGAAAATAGTATATGGGTCTTTCCATCGAATGGGACGTACGTGTTGGTTCTTGTGTTAATGCAATCGCATTTACTCACTTAGACAACTTATAGCTCTCAAGCAATGAATAAATCACACAATTAAAGAATCAATGTAAAGCAAAAATAAGAGACGCGTTTGAAGACCGCGTTGCTCTCAAGACTTGAATACTTTCACCGGTCACGGTTCACACTGACAAGTCCCATCGACTTGCTAGTTGATATGTATATATTTATCTTCGATTTTAATTGGAAACAAACATTATCTTATTTAAAGTAGAAAAAAAAATCTTTTACTAAATTGGAAATCCTCATCTCTCCACCCCGGCTTGCGTTCTCATTTTGTAAAGTAAAAGTCAACTTCATGACACAATTATCTTCATTTGACTATTAATTCATTTGTTTACTTTATCTCAGTAATAAGATTGTATTAATTCCTTTTTAACTTTATTCTCAAGTTTTCTGTTTGGGCTTATTTGTCAAATAACCACAAAAAAGAGTAATTAGATTTTTAGTAAGAAGTTAGAGAGAGATATAAAGAAAAATAAAGAGAGAAGGTGTTTTTGGTTAGATAGTGGATTTGTGTTTTTTTTTATGGTTATACGGTACAAATTCCTTTTTTGTTTTCTGCGTTCATTCTGTTTTTTTTTTGCATGCTTTGCCTTTTTATTTTATTTTAAGTTACTGGTTTATGATTTCAAAAGAGTTGATAATATTTTTATTTAAACAGTTTAATATTAAATTTTAAAATATTTTCTATTTTAAAATATGTTTTGTCAAAACGATTTATAGATTATTATAGATTATCTAATAAGATAATTGTAACTTTTTGTAGCATTTAACTTTAAATATTGCATAATATTAAGTTCTTGTGTTTATTATTTTCCATTTTCATTTTGTAATTCCAGCAAATTCAACGAGCAATTCCGGTTTAAATTTTAAACCGGTTTGATTTAGATCGGTTATTGATAACAACAAACAAAACCAGAATGTCTTCATAGTCAAAAAGCACAAAAAGATATGCTGGTCGGCTTCTTAAAATACTAGTTTAACTGTGGAAAAGCTAATAAAGCCTCGTCTTCCTATCCCTTTCCTTGAAAACGTAATGGAATGGGACAGTGACGCAAGGTCGATCGTGAAGGCGACACATATGCTCATTTCCATATACACCGATGCCCCCAAAAGGGTAATGACAATTTTTATATTTAAAAAAAGCTAAAAATACAATTCGGATTCTCTGTTTCCTGACGTTTGTCTTCAACAGGCCTCTTCAAGTGTGTGTGTGTTTGTGGGTGTGCGTGTCTTCTTCCCTACGAGAACTCTTCCGTAGTCCAGTAGATTCCTTCCTTCTTTGCTTTATCCAAATCTTATTAAAGGTCAGTGCTTTATCCTCCTCTCTCCCTCTCTCTCCGCGTTAAGTTCGTTTCATGATCTGTTGAGACAAACCCATTAAATATATTTTAATTTCCTTCGTAAAAATCTCACCTTTGCTGTTTGCTCTGTTTTTAATCCGGTTTGCTCTGTTTTTGATCCGGTTTGCTCTGTTTTTTTCTCGAGTTCCAGGTTTCACTTGATTGATGGGATATCCATTTTCTTCAGTTCGTTCTGGTTACTCATTCCTCATCCTCTTCTCTTGTCTCCTCTTCACAAGCCCCGTTGATTCCAGCGCCCTGAGACCTAAATCAGACAACAATTGCAGTGCTCTGAATCACTTTCACGACTACAAATCAAAGTGTGCTTACCTCAAATCAATCGACCCTTGCGCGAGCCAAGGCTTCATCGACTACCTCTCCTTCCTCTACTGCAACTTCGATGGATTCCCATTACTGGGTCAGTCCCTCCTCTTCCTCTGGCTTCTCGTCCTCTTCTACGTCTTGGGTCACACAGCTTCTGAGTACTTCTGTTCGTCTCTCGAGTCTCTCTCAAAGCTCTTAACTTTATCTCCAACTGTTGCGGGTGTGACTCTCCTCTCTCTCGGTAACGGCGCTCCTGATCTGTTCGCGAGTTTGGTCTCTTTCATGGGGGAGTCAAAGGGGACTTACGATGTTGGTCTCAACACTGTTGTTGGAGGATCCTCTTTTGTTACCTGCGTAGTGGTTGGGATCATAAGCGTTTCGTTGCATAGGAGAAGGGTTAGGGTCGAGAGGTCTGCTTTTATAAGAGACGTTTGCTTCTTCTGCGCTGCGGTTGGCTCCTTGGCTTTGATCTTGGTCTATGGGAAGATCAATCTCTGGGGAGCTCTTGGGTTCTGTTCGTTGTACGCTGTTTATGTCGTCTTTGTGTATCTATCTTGGAGGTTTGGTGGAGAGAGCTGTGAGTTTGATGTTGAGTCGGTTCATAAAAGGGGTAGTAGTCTTGGTGAACCGATATTGGAGCAGAGAGATGATCTTGATGAAGATGTTGTTGTTGTTGTTGATGATGGGAGATGTTACTGGAAGTTAGTGGTTTGGGTTATCACTTTGCCTCTCTACTTGCCGAGGAGATTGACTATACCGGTAGTGAGTGAAGAGAGATGGTCTAAACCGATAGCTGTTGCTTCGGTTACGTCTGCTCCGGTTCTGTTGTCGTTTCTATGGAACTGGAAGCGGAATCCGACAAGTTTCGAGGCAGGGGTTGTGTATATAACCGGGTGTTCGGTCGGTATAGTTCTCGGTGTTGTAGCAGGAGCCACGACGAAGAAGTCACACCCACCGAAGAAGTGGCTACTACCTTGGTTAGTAGGAGGGTTTGTAATGAGCATGACGTGGAGTTACATATCAGCACAAGAGCTAGTCGCGCTTTTGACTTCACTAGGTTACATCTTCGGTGTAAGCCCTTCGATCTTGGGCCTTACGGTTCTCGCGTGGGGGAACTCTATAGGAGATCTTATAACCAACGTGACGATGGCGCTGCACGATGGGGACGAAGGAGCTCAAGTGGCTGTGTCGGGATGTTACGCGGGTCCTATCTTTAATACGTTGTTCGCTCTAGGGGTGTCGCTTGTGGGATGCGCGTGGGAGATTTATCCGTCGAGCATTGTGATTAAGACGGATCCTCGTGTGTTGGAGAGTCTTGGGTTTTTAGTTATAGGACTGGTTTGGTCGTTCTTGGTTCTGTTTAGTAATAGAATGAGGCTTGGTGCCGTGATGGGTATAGGGCTTTTGGTTATTTACTTGGCTTCCTTGTCTATAAGAATTGTACAGACAGTTGGAGATTCTCACTAACCTTTTTATTTCAACTCACAGTTTCATTATGTAACTTGTGTTTGTACTTTTTATGATCTTCTTCTACACTGTGAAGGGAATCAATTTTGTATACACGTATGGGTGACCAATGTTGATTTATAACATAGGAGTTTTCGTCATAAATGGATACAGTCTAAAATTGATACAATGTTATAGTTTTAACTTTCATCAATGATTTGTTACACTTGACTACTTGAGTTATGGATGGCTTTTAATTCATTAAAAGATAAAAGGCTCTGTAGTATAGAGATATGAATAGTACAGTTTTTCATTTATATCTCTATCGGATACATAAATATGTAATGAATTTTATAGTTATGGAATTCAAATTGAGTAGCTAGAATTTGAATAGGTGTCAGATACTCGACGAGACAACAATCTTCTAATCATGCATGAAGTGAACAGTAAACATACCCACAATCTTATATATCCTGTTTATAGTGTATTTTGTTTTTCCTTCGTGGAAATATATTTGATCTATTTGACAGGGAATTATTATAGTCCATTTCCCAGAAGTGTGGGAGTTAGTTGAATGGACAATACTTGTCCCTTTTAGCTAATTTGCATTATTAAAAAAAAACTTTTTTTTTTCCATCTTGATTTTATTAAATGTACTAAGTCCAAAGGGCAAAGCCCAAATACAATACAAAAAACATAAAGCCCAACACAGAAGGCAACTTTAACCAGCTAAAGTGGGCCGCAGCCCAAAACCTCAAACCCATAAGCGCCGTAACGCACTACGCGTGTTTTGTGGTCGGGACACGTGCTAAGATCCTCACCAGCGAGGAACACGTGTCGCAAGGCCGCTTCATCTTATCGAAAACTTCACTCGAGGGCACGTGTCGCAAGATCGGATCGCCCCCGCTCTTCTCCGACATGCAAGCCGCCGCCGACATCCTAAACGGCATCCACCGGAAAACACACCGGAAAACAAGATACCGAGATCGAACATCACGCAACAGATGGTAAAGAAGATCTTCCACCATAGTCGGAAAGAGACGCGACCCAACACCGTCCTCGAACCCGTCAAACCCACCACCGATCCACACTTTGAAGAATCAAATCAATCATCTACGATCGATCCAAGAACAGCCAACGTAGAGTCTCAGCTCGAGAGTCGATTGAGCGAAGAGAGAGCAAAAGCGAAGATCGCAGACCAAGAAGCCGGAGAAAAACGGTGCTTTTTGAGCCACCGATTCTCGGAAGCTGAAACCGACGAAACCGATGCTGTCGGAGACACCGGTTCTCGGAAACTAAGCTGGCAACGCTGGTGTAAAGGAATCACCGCCTCCCAGAATCGAACCTGATAGATTGGAACCGAAATCATAAGAAATTCCGGCCAAGATTTCATCTCTTCCTTCCTCTGTGTCTGATCATAGAGAGGGAACAGAGTTGAAAGAGAGAGAAACTTCTCCGTATAACTAACTATTGCTACTATTAAAAAAAACTTAAGATAAGATGTGTTTTTTTCTAGTATATTAAAATTCCTTATCTCATGAGTCCTGTACATAATAATTTGGCACATTTTTCTTGTTTGTCTGCAAATTGTTTCTTTTGAGTTAGGATAAATCCAAATTTTGGCCTTTTCTAATAATTCAAAATTCAATGTGACACTTATCAATGTCCCTATTATCATATAAGTTGATTAGGGGCTTTACATTTAATTAGGTAAAATCTGCTTCATTCCGGTTGATTTTACCTAACTGAAACTTTTTAGTTTAAATCAAAGGTCTATCTTCTTATTCTTTTAATTAATACGTTGAGCCAAAACCACAATCAGCCAAACAGTTATACGTTATTTACAAGATAGAATTTATATGGCCAGTAAATTTATACTGTTTAGTTCACATAGCATGAGGTTCATATATATAGTACTTAGTATGCTAGACCTTTTCAAATGTTTGATATTCTTGGTAAATAAAATCATCAGGTCAACAGTGCTTTGATCTTAGTAAGTAGTAGAAATATATACTTACAATCCATGAACAATGAACCTGGAACAACATGCCAATACTTTCTTAATTCTAGTGAGGTACTAAGTTTGACAGATAATGAATGTTCACCAACAAACAAAGTTAGCCATCCCTCTCAATAGTATTCACAATAAATAAAATTTATGGACTAATAAGACCCACAACTTTAATCTATTTGCAAATTTCTTCTTTAACAATCAACTATTACAAAATTCACAAAGACTTTAAACTTCACCGGTCGATATCAAGCACTCCGAAAACCCTAGCCAATCTCAAGAACAAGAAACATAGGTAAATAGCTAGTAACCCTCCACCGACAAGCCGATCAAGCCTCATCTTCTTCTTTGGCATTATCACAAGTGCCCAAAGCAAGCCTACCATTAAGAACCCTAGTGTCTCAAGCAACGAATTGTCACTTGGAATGATATAGACCCCGGGATATTCAGCCAAAGAAGTTATGACAAGTGGCACGCCTAGTCCAATAACCGTGTTGAATAGCGGACCCGCATAGCACCCGGAAAGTGCTATCTGCGCACCGTCCTTGCCTCCATGGACCGCCACGGTCACGTTGGCTATCAAATCGCCTAGAGAATTGCCCCAAGCGAGGACGGTTAGTCCTAACACGGAAGGACTAATACCAAAGATATTCCCTAAAGATATTAACAATGAGACTAGCTCTTGTGCTATGATGTATGTCCATGTCACACTCATTGTGAAGCCGCCTAGAAGCCAAACTAGTGAGAATTTTTTTGGTGGCCGAGACTTTTCCGTCGTCAAGTAGGCTATGATACAAAAGAATAATCCGATTATTCCAGAGATTATGTACAGTGTTAGGCTTCTTTTGGACCCGCTGTAATGAGAACAATAAAGTTCGGTTAGTAGAACAGGCGCGATGGCTGTGGAAACAACCGCGCAAGGCCTTGACCACTTCTCTTCACTGACCACGGGGATGGTGAGCCGACGGGGGAGATATAGAGGTAGTCCTACGATGCTCACTAGCACCGAGAAGCAAGACGGCTGCTTTGGTGGCAAATCAAGAATCACAATCTTGAATTCTTGTTCTTGAGTTCTTGATTCTTGAACAACTTTCTGCGGCGGTAGCGGCTTCTCCTCATCGATATAGCCGAGGAATGGGACGCCCATCTCGGCTAAATCCTCTTTAGTACGAAGAATCTGATCGGATAAAGGTTTCTTGCGATCCAAGAAATGCGAAGCAGATAAGAACCCTACATAGAGGAGATAGATGGAGATGTAACAAAGCGCGACCCAAATGGTTACTCTGCCGACGAAAACGATCAGACCGAGACAACAAAGAGCGACCAGAAGGAAAACCACGTCGCGGATAAAGCTGTACTTGTCGATAGAGACATCTCTAGACCCAATCAACAAACAAATCGTCCCGACAACGAAGCTAGAGACGAAGAACGCACCGCCTAAAACAGAGTTGAGCCCAAAGTCACCATTATTCGACCTCGTGAAAGAGACAACGCTTGAGAACAAATCCGGCGCACCGTTTCCGAGAGAGAGAAGCGTAACTCCAGCCATGGTGGGAGACAGCTTCAAGACCTTAGACAAGCTGTCCAAAGAAGGACAGAAGTAACTCGCGGCCGTGTCTCCGAGCAAGTAGAACAGAACAAACAACCAGATGGATAAAACTAGATGGCCCAAAACAGGGGATTCTCCGAACACACAGAAGAAGATCTTGAGATAATCTATGTAACCCTGTTGGCCACATTTTGATTGAGAGCTAATGTAAGAACACTTGGAACGGTGGTCGTCAAGGGCGGCGAGTCCTTCGCTGCAGCTGTCACCGCCGGCGAGAGAGTTCAGGTGTTTGATGGATCCAGAGTGAGGAGGATTTGGTGAAGAGAAATGGAGATAGATGAGGAAGATGAAGAAGAGGTTGATGAGAAGAGAGAGAGAACGTGAGGTGAGAGGTGAAGAGAAAAGACTTGCCATTCAAGGAAGCAAATTGGTTTGCAATGGGAACAATAATGAAAGTGGGTTAGGTTTTTTGATATAATAATGAAAGAATGATGTCGTTGTTATGTTGTTTTATTTTTCTATGTAGATTTTTATGGTGATAATACTTCGGAAAGTATAAGATTCTCTTTTTTTTTTTCCACTCGGGTGTAGGCAGGCAAAACTATTGTCTTTTTATGTGGAAAACTAAGTGGGAGAGGTTATATTCAATTATTTAAACGAGGAAGAAAAATCGAAGTTGATAAAGTGTCTTTATAAAACATTTTTAATCCATTATTGATTACGAGATATTCTCGTATAATGATTTTATTATTTAAATGGTCCAACTCACAAACTAAATTTGTAGTGTATAATTAATCGGGAACGTAATAATTTCACATACATATAAATCATATATTATATGATAAAATTGTTTTTTTCAAAATAATTTTTATACTGATCAAATTCGATTTAAATATATATATAACCAAAAACTAGTCACGAGGCATCTAAACCATATGTGTTGAGATATTTGTATCACTAGTCAAATACTGTATTTAACGATTAATGAAGTAGAAAATGTTGCAGTTAGCTATTTAATCAACTTTAACTTTTCAAATGATTGAAAAAGACTGTGCTCAATGGTCGAAATGACCACCAACTTAGATCATTTTGCCCTCTACAAAAGAATAACTAATTGAAAAACATCAAGGGTTTTTAGAACAGGAACAGCGGTGGTATCTTCCCACAATTCTCTAATAATTAAATTAATTTAAAAATTAGGAAATATAGAAAGAAAAACTGTATAGTAAAAAAATCGTACCTTCTTAAAGAAATGCGGTGAAAATGGACTTAATCCCTCGGGTAGCAGATAATATATGGTTGTTTTTGTTCTCTTTAATTTTAATTACATAGAAAAACAATGTGAATATTAAATTAACTAGATAGTTTGTGGAGATACTACACCACTAATGGTGCTCTTAGGTATAGTTTTGTTTTTCTTTTTGGACGGCCATCAAAATATTTACATTGCCTAACGTTTTGGACCTAAATAACTAATCTTACATTATTATGTTGTGAACATGTGATTGATATATAGTTAAAAACTAGGGTTTGGAAGGATTAGGAAAGCGGAGAAAACTCCAAACCTAAAGGTCGATCTTTAAGTTTAAGCGAGGCATCTTTGTAACGTAATCCCAACCGATCACGACTTTTCTAACGTAATCATGTCCACATTCTTATGATTTGATTTTCTTGTATAATGGTATTATATCAATTAGATATCGTACACGTGTAATTATACAGAAAACATATGGATTCGATTAATAATGCAAACAAAAAAGATCATGGGAAGTATTTTCGGACCGCCGGCTTCTTTTTGTCGGAAACCGACGGCTTCCTTGTATCCAAAGATTGAGATGACTGAATATAAGTTACTAGTCTATTTTCATATTCGTGAGAGGTTTTCATATTCATGAAAAAATTAATGGGGGCAATTAAATATTCTTTTTGTACTTTTAGCAGTATGTTATTTGGCAAATTTGCTCTATATAGATTGACATAATTAAGTATATAATTGTCGTCACGTGTGTTATAAATGCAAGATAACTGTTATTTTTAGTGTATTATACCAATATCTTACTTTACAAAGAATTAATATTAGATAAATGGTTTTTAGTTATATAAAGAAGAAACTGTAGTTAGATGCCAAAAGAAAAAGAAAACCGTAGCTGTACATGAGTTCATAAAATATAGTTGTAGACCCGATAAAGATTGGATACACCAATGAGCTGTTGGGCTAGTGGCAAAATGAGAGTTTACTAAAAATTCTGCCACTCAAATTCTTGATAAAGAGGTGAGATCACTTTTATACACCAATTTTTTTTTTGGATTAATCAACTTTCAAAACATTTTATTTAAAATTCGAATCGGTAACAACACTTGATAAGAAAAAAAACATATGAATATGAATTCTAGTACGAGGCGCTGAACAATCTATAGCACATGACATATGTATCATAAGAATTGGCTAACCTTTATTAAAAAAACTTGCACATACAATCTAGCAAAGAGGTCACGTATTTCATGGTTCATGTAATATTATAATCCAACAAGGATCAGTATCTTTAGTCAAAAAACACAAGGATCAGTATCTCTTTTATTTAGGTCGGAAAATTAATAGGATTTTTTTTTTTAAAAGGATCGAAAGATTCCTGGTATATTCATCTAGCTGGCGTGACAGTGCGGTACAAAATATGAACTCTTATTATTCCAAGAAAATAGTTTATAAAATAGTTGCAATAATGCAGGGAATACGAGAACAGTCGATTCATATGGTCCTCTTGTCGATATGCCAAAATTTGCCTCAACAAAGAAATCACATGGCTCAAATTAGGCCTTCATACAAGACACTTACCCGTAAACAGACAGATACATGCATACGCAAACCATAAATTAAATTATATCGTAAAACACATATATCATATTATATTTTATATATTTGGCGCATTTATTTTAACTACCGTTTTTAGAAAATAATACATATATGCATGCATAACGATAGTAAATACAATTTTGAACGTATGCAATTTAGTTGTTAAGTTCGTTTTTATAAAACGAAAGTTTGTTTAGTTTATATATCAACAGTTATCAGTATTATTCCTATTATTCTTTGAACTTTATCCCCGGTTATTATTTCAAGGATATTAAGATAAGGATAAGTTTGCAAAACGTAATGGAAATATGCAATGGCCAATGGGTACCATAGGTTTTGTGACACCAAATTTGGTCTAACCGACAGAATCTCCTCGTACGAAAAATCAAATGGCTGAGCTGTTGATATGTAGGTATATAGTACTAATTGTAAATAAAGAATAAGATAACTATTTGTAGACAAGAAAAATAAGGGGTGGTAATCTGATGCACGTGGATTTGTGAATGCCTCGGATAATGCAAGTCACGTATATGAAACTAAAGTAATCTCATTGTTGGCCATAATTTTAGCAAATGTTTTAGAGTCATACGTAAAGAAGAGTACTTTTCATCGCAGTCAATATTTGCCGTTATTTGATTAGTTATTTTTAGGAACTATAGACAAGATGTGAGAGTGGAATATTATTATATATGAAGTTGGTTATGTTATGTATGTTGGTGATAGTAGTTACTCTAAAGCCTAATTTAGGCATGTTAATTATATTGAATTAATACATAACCATGATTAGATAGGAGGATCTGGACAAACAAAAGCACTGGAAACCTTAATAGCCACTAAAAGTCTAAAACCAAATGAATGTACTAGAATGTCAGTTAATGTCGAGCAAGTTGGCTTTCTTGTACGTTTTCTTTTAGAAATTACAATATAACCAATGTCTAAGATTAGTATGGATTTTAAGTTGCAACTTGCGAGAACCTTTTAAGAACTCATCAGAAAATTAGAGTTTCATTATGATGGATCGGCAAATGATTGAAAATATCAACAAAGAGAACGGATAAAAGTATTGAAAATTTTGAAAGAGATTTAAACTACATCAGTTTCTAAATCTTTTCTGTCATCCAAAATTTTGATCTCATTTTTTCATTGCGAACATTTTTATGATTTCATTATAATTTTAGAACATCTACAAAAACATTTATTCAACAGGTAATTATATCTGTTAAAATGAAATTCATGCTGCATATCTTATAAGGTTGTAACTATTAATATGCATGAATTGCAGTTTTTAGGAATCAAACCTCAAATTTTGTGGTTAAATATTAATTAACATTTTTAGTCAATCTCTGCACTAGAGGGTTTATGTAAACACTTGATTTACGTCGTACCTTTTCTGCGATTTTCCATACCGTTTTGCGAAATGAACATGCTACTTGCAAGTTGCAGTCAGGCGTGCAGCACTGCCCGACGAATTAAATAGCTACTTTGCAACAGGCGTGCACCATAATGAGTTGACCATGGCCGTTATTAAACTTAGTGACCATGGGTTATTATATCCTCCACTGAATATAGGGAAAATAAGCATTTAATTCTTGAACTATTTAAAATCGGCAATTTAAATACCGAAACTATTGCTCGCATGCTTTTATTCCCCAACTATTTATTGACTCGGCAAATTGATACCCAAAAAAGTCAGCCTTTAAGTCAATAACGTTTGTTGTTAATGTTTTACTAATCTTCTTCTCCATTGTATTTCGGATACTCGAAATCTCCAAATTAGAATCTTAACCTGAGAGAGAAGCGATTCCGGCAAGTACATACGAGATTTCCGGTGACGTAATGAAGAACTTCGAGAAGAACAAAACTCTGTGTCGGTGAAATCTTGAGCCGCGACAAAGAGTCTTGTTCTTCTCTCGATAGAGAATTTTGTTCTTCTTGAAGTTCTTTTTTTCGTCACCGGAAATCTTTTATGTACTTGCCGGAATCAGTTTTTTTCTCAGATTAGGATTTCGATCTGGGGATTTCGAGTACTGAGGTACGATGGAGAAGAAGATTGGTAAACACTGACGACAAACATTATTGACTTAACGGTTTACTTTTTTGGGTATCAATTTGCCGAGTCAACAAATAGTTAGGAAATAAAAGCGTGCGAGTAATAGTTCGGTATTTAAATTGTCGGTTTCAAATAGTTCAGAAATTAAATGATTATTTTCCCACTAAATATACACATTATGTATAAAAAGGCCCAATAAACATTTAAAAAGCCCATCAAGATAAAACGAAACTTGGACAAGATATGATGTCTCTAATCCGAAGCTAGAGGCTCCCATATACTCACTTCCACTGCAAGCAGAAAAGATAAGACGAAACAACAATGTCTGTGTCTGCTATCTTTGGCACCGGAATCGCCACCGTCGCTGCTTCTTCGGCTCTTCGCCAGTTTCAAGTTCCGAAATTGGGCAACGGAGGAGGACTGGGAATGGTGATAGAGTGTTCGTCGAGGCCGCAGAAGAAGTCGACTGCCCATCACAGGAAGACGAGGCCGAAGAAGACTCAGCCTTGGGACATTAAGAGAAAGCCTACAGTGTATGCTCCTCTTCCTCCTCTCCCTCCGGATTGGACTCCGCTCGCTTTTTCTTCCGACGACGGTGGTGTCACCGCCGCCGCTTCTCCAGCCGGAGATGTGGCCTCAGGCGCCGCCGCATAGTTATGAGAGCTTTTTTGGTGTCTATATCTGTTAACGTGTTTTCAGTTCTCTGCTGGTCTGTTTCTTCTTCTTGTGTGTTTGTGTTTGAACTTTGAACGGTCAAATGAATGGACCAAACTGCTAAAGCTATCCTCTGTTTTTGGTTTTAAATGTATCGCATTTATGCTCATCAACGTGAGACAAATAAAACACCAAAAGAAAAGATAGCTGACAGAGGAAGGCATGAGAGAAGAACATCAACATTTTCTAGGGAGCCTGTCTTCTCAGCTGCCTTCAACAACCAATTAGCATATCGAAATCCGTTTGTTTTACCATTTGGACTCTAGTTTTTCATCAGTAAACACTGAACAAAGTAAAAACATTTTCAGACGGTAAGAAAACAGTTTAGGATCAAGATGTTAAATTTAAGGCCTAATATAAACCAATTCTAATAAGGCCCATTAAAAAGCCCAGTAGAGTTTCTAATGAGTAGTTATGAGTTTTCGCATGGTCCTTTTGTGTTCTGTCCCGAGGCTCCGGTTTCAATACCTCCACCGTCTTCGTCTCCTCTCCGCCTCCGTCTCGCCACGGTTTACTAGGGCTTCCTTCGCATTGTCGAATTTGATATTCGCTAACTCTCTGAACGTAAAGGTTTCTCCAAAAGCGTAAGCTAATTTACTTTCTTGTCAATTTCTTCTGGATACTTTTGTTTCCTTGTTCTCTCATCATCAAGTTTTTCGTAGCTTGGATTCTCCCGTTTCTGATTCGTTTTCTAGTCGTTTGATTGTTGTTATTGTGTATCTCCGTATATCAAAGCTTGAGGTTCGTCTACCTGTTGAAATTGGACAAATTACTCAGATTTGATAGAAGATTGATTCCTCTTTTGCCTTTTGTATCTTGTGAAAATCTACAATCTTTGGTGATCTTATGGTGGAATGGTGTTTATGTGCTTACGCTAGAATCAGAATGTGTTTGAGATATGCTGATATTACACAGACATACTTAGTCGAATATGTGTTGGTCTCATTGGTATTATTGATTTGGAAGTAGGCCATTTCTTTTTCTGGTGAATACTAGAGACGTGTCAAGTTTGAATCTAATCCATGTATTTATTTTGTTTTCTTTCATGGTGTAGAGAACAAATAGTCGATATAATTTTAGTTTGACTACTCGCAGTTTCAGAGATGTCTGTCACAGCGGGAGTGAGTGAAGCTGCACTTGCTACAAGAGCTAAACTCCGAGGTGGGATTGGTCAGACTAAAGTGAAAAGATACTGGCCTGGTAAAGCTCCCGAGTGGGCCGATGAGGCCGAGGATGATGAGGACGTTAGGATGCACAAGGCTGATGTTTCTGATAGAAAGCATGATGATTTGGGGGTTGCTAGGAAAGATGACCCGAGGCTGCGTCGTTTAGCTCAGACCAGAGCTGAAAACCGTGAAGAAGTTAGAGCCGATCACCGTCGTGTTAGGCAGGCTGAGATTATATCCACAGAAGAAGAAGAGTTGAGGAACCAAGACGAGGAAGAAGATGAAGATGCTTTGGAAGAAAGAAGGAGGAGAATCAGAGAAAAGAATCTCAAAAGAGCTCAGGAGGAGGCTGATCTGCTACCTGTGGAGGAAGAGGACGAGGTAGAGGAGGAAGACGAGGAGGAAGAGGAGTCTGAGTACGAGACTGATTCTGAAGATGATATGCCTGGTATTACCATGATCAAGCCTGTCTTTGTCCCCAAAGCTGAGAGAGATACGGTCGCAGAGCGTGAAAGACTTGAAGCTGAGGAGCAAGCTCTCGAGGAGTTAGCAAAGAGGAAGCTCGAGATGAGGAAGATAGAGACGAAGCAGATCGTAGTTGAGGAAGTTAGGAAAGACGAGGAGATACGCAAGAACATGTTATTGCAAGAAGCGAATATTGGAGATGTTGAGACTGATGACGAGATCAACGAGGCTGAGGAGTACGAAGTTTGGAAGACGAGAGAGATCGCTAGGATCAAGAGAGAGCGTGATGCGAAGGAGGCTATGTTGAGGGAGAGGGAAGAGATTGAGAAGCTGAGGAACATGACGGAGCAGGAGAGGAGAGAGTGGGAGAGGAAGAATCCGAAAGCTTCGTCGGTTCAACCGAAGAAGAAGTGGAACTTCATGCAGAAGTACTACCACAAGGGAGCCTTCTTCCAGGCGGATCCTGATGATGAGGCGGGATCCGTGGGGACGGATGGTATATTTCAGCGTGACTTCTCTGCTCCAACGGGAGAAGATAGGTTGGATAAATCGATTCTGCCAAAAGTCATGCAAGTCAAGCACTTTGGTCGCAGTGGAAGAACTAAATGGACTCACCTTGTTAATGAGGATACAACAGATTGGAGTAACCCGTAAGCTTTCTGCGTTCAGCTTTTGTTTTTGTTACATTTTGGTTAGTCATAGGCTATTGATTTTGAAGACTGACTTGTTTAGAATTTGAGTAGAAACATTAGGCTGAGAACTGAACTCAATCGTTGGAAGCAAATGTGAATAGTGTTATGTTAGGGAGAGTGTTGTGTCAGTTGATTGGTTTATGGAGCTTCAGATTTTGAATTATTTCTTTTTTTTTGCATGATGAATGATTGTGCAGGTGGACTTCTAATGATCCTTTACGAGAAAAATACAACAAGAAAATGGCGGGCATGAATGGTCCCATTGAGAAACCAAAGGGGAGCAAGAAGATGAAAGATTGGGAGACGTAAAGCCGCTTCAAGATCTGATCGAGTTTAAGCCAAAAACTGAAACAAGGTGGTATGTTGTAGTGAAAGAAAAACAGCTTACGCTGTTATCTCTGAGAATAACTAAATCGCAGCAATTAATACTATTTGCTTTGTTATTACCGTGAGATCGTGGACAAGAGACATCTGGTCGGAGCGTCTTTTGTATCGAACCAGACACAGTTATGGGATTAATCAAGATACAGTTTATGTTTCTGCATGCATCACTAAAGCATTTTTATTTTCATATTTTTCCAATGTAAGTTTGATGGTAATTTCAAGGTAGAAATATGCTATAAATTTACAACACATCAAATTGCTTTCTGAACATTGCTTTCTCATTTGCACCATATGTCACGCTAAATTAGCAGCAGAATCACCAAGTTGATTCAATGAAATGAGCAACTGACTTGTGTCGCCAGATGAAGAGAAATGACATGACTTTATCTGAAAAGAAATGACATGGGTTTATCTGAAAGGAAATGGGATGGAACTTTGGTTAATTGAAACTGGCTAACGATATTTCCAGTCTTTTCACTGCTTTTGACAGGCATCCTTCTTCAGAATGGTTTTGAGGATGATCTTGTCTATCGATGCAAACAAGTAGTTCTTGACCTTGTGGTCCTTCACGGTCTGCTCAGCCAACTCCGTTCTCTGTACTCCGGTAAGGATCACATTCCTTCCAGGTTGTGAGATCCCTGTCTCGACCAGTTCCCACCACTCCTTTGATCTGAGAAGATTCTCTGTGAGCATCGCCCAGAGCTCGTAATCTCCGTCGAACTTAGGTATGATTAACATATCTTTCTCATTCATCTTGATCTCTTTTCTCTTGTACCAGGCTCGTTGCAAGCTGTGATTCATGGCAACCTGTTAACATTTATGCTTGAGTTTTGATTTGGTTTATTTTGCCACAGTGTTGAAAGCTGATGTTTCTAATACAAAAGAATGAAATCAAAACGAGTTGTTTACGAAGGTTGTGATTAACATGTGATGTTATTAAGAGAACTATCCATGTAAGTGTGATAGTGGCCCTTTGGAGATTCACATCCATTTGGTTGAAGCTTAAACAACCATTAGCAGTTTGATCAAAAAAAAAAAAAACAACCATTAGCACATGTAGTTCTGTGGATTTTGGGGAATTTGGACTATTATAGTGTCATCGGTAATAAACACGCAAAAGCATTTTGAAACAGTAAGAAAACAACAGTTAAAGATTCGAGATGTTAAAATCAAGGCCGAATATAAAACAAATATTAATAAGGCCTATGAAAGCCCAGTATAGTTTCTAATGGTTTATAAGTTATTGGGCTTGGAAAAAGACAAAAGTGATAAAACTTAGTTAAACAGTTTGTGGACGTCTCTTACAGAAAAAGGGGTTGCGAAGAGGTGTTCTGTCGGAATGAGATCTCTGTCTAACCTATCTCGTACAGAATATTAAAAAAAAAGGGATAAAAATCGATTCGTGAGGGATTGGAAGAAGGATTCGAGGAGATCATTTGGGCGATGAGGTAATCAGTGTTTATTGTGGATATGATTCGATTATTAGATTTCCATTTTTTTTTAATTTTTCTTAAATCTAATAAGTAGACTCGTGTGTCTATATAGGAAAGCTTCGATGGATCGTGTCTTGAGAGACAGACAACAAGACAATGTTGAAAAACATCGCCAATTGCTACCAGACGATGTCGTTGAGCTCATCCTCGAGAGACTTCCTGTGGTGTCTCTGCTGAGATTCAAGTCTGTATCTAAGACGTGGAAATCAACAATCGAGTCCCCAAGTTTCAAACAGAGACAACTGATGATCACCCGTAGGAAATCACGAGGTCCAGATGTCGTATACGTGACCGGGTTTGGTAATGAAGAAGACGAAATAAAAGAAGAAGAAGCTAATATTGTGGTGGGGTCTTGTGTAATTCGTAGCCTCAAGTTCCCTACAAGGAGCGACAAGGTTTGCTATGGTACTTGTGACGGACTTGTATGCCTTTTCAGCAACCGCCACCCGAGTGCCGTTTTTAATCCCGCCACTAGATGGCGTCGAAGCTTTTCTCTTTCGAGGGTTCAACGGCTCATCATCTCTCACTTTAAAGCACGTAGCAACCTATTCTGCCACACCCGAGAACCTCAGCTAGGATTCGGCAAAGACAAAGTCAGGGGCACATACAAGCCGGTTTGGCTCTTTAACTCTTCTGAGTTTGACCTAGACAATGCCACCACTTGTGAAGTTTTCGACTTTACCACTAATGCTTGGAGGGACGTCCTCCCTGCTTCTCCCTATCGGATTCTTGATGGCCCGAGGCCTGTGTATTTTGACGGGTCACTTTATTGGTTAACCGAGTGTAAAGAAACCAAGTTGTTGTCTTTTGATCTTCACACGGAAACTTTTAAAGTCATCTGTAACGCCCCCTTTTCCCATGTACCTGACCCTCGCTTTGTCGTCTTGTGCATCCTCGATAACCGCTTGTGCGTATCCCTCAAATTCTATCCCACCAAAACCCAAGTGATATGGTCACTCGGCGGCTGCAACATGATGATGACATGGAAGCAAATGTGTTCGATAGATCTCACCGAAACCACTTTTCATGACCCTCCTTATTTTCCCCGACCAGCACTGTTGCCAATAGCTATTGTAGACGAGACCATATTATTGCTTGGTTATAGGAGTGGTCCACCACTGGTGATACATGATCTCCATACCAAATCTTATGTTTTAGATTGCTTTCCTAAAGCCTCTGGATATCCTGTTTGTTATTTCCCTAGTTTGTTCTCAAATTAAACCATTTTTCTTTGTAATTTAATCATGCCTTCTTTGTTACAAATAAGCTTTTTTTTTTTTTTAAATTGATACTTCAGTTTGAGAGCTTCAGAAACACTTACCTCCTTGTTGGATGTTGCAATGGTGAAACTACCCATAAGAACAACAATGGAATCACTTTGGCATTTGCAAGTAATTGTTCTTTTCATATGCTTTGTTGTATGTGTAGAAGCACGTTTGTTCTATTAAACAGGTGGGGGTGATTTGAATTTGCAAATTACCAAAAGGATTTGCTTCCTATTATGTAAATATATTATATCAGCAAGGGGATGATATATCATTCATCCATGTACTAGCATCCTGATCACTTGTAAAACCTCCATGCAATTTTATGCTTTAGCTAGTAAATATGATATTTTTTGGATTACATTCCACACCGAAAAAGAACTGAAATTTAATGTACAAATACTAGTACAAGGTTGCCTCTTCCAGGCAGGATCCGTGGAAATCGATGGTAATATTCAGCGAGACTTCTCTGCACCAACGGGAGAAGAATAGGTTGGACAAATCGATTCTGCCAAAAGTCATGCAAGTCAAGCACTTTGGTCGCAGTGGAAGAACTAAATGGACTCACCTTGTTAATGAGGATACAACAGATTGAGTACCCGTAAGCTTTCTTCTTTCAGCGTTTCTTTTGTTACATTTGGTTAGTCATTTGAATAGGAACATTAGGCTGAGAACTGAACTGAATCATGGGAAATTAGGCCGTATGGCTAAGAAAAAAACAATATTTAGCTAGGGATGGCAAACTGGGTACTGGACCGCGGGCCTGGCCCAAAAGGGTTTGGTGCGGGGCGGGTATGGGCCTAGAGATTCATGACCCGCAAAATAGCGGGCCTTGCGGGACTGGGCTTGTTCGGTACCGGGTTTAAAGCGGGATGGCCCGCATCAACCGCGGGACGGCCCACATCACCCGCATACGCTTCGTCGCTTCCGTTGCTTTCTTCATCCTCACTTTGAATCGATAGAACTTTTTCGAAATGTTTGGTTTTGATTGTTGGTAGATCTATGCATTCTGTGATTTCGAAATTTTGATGAGTTCCCCGAGTTCAGCAACAAGGACAAGACCCTTGTCTTCCAATTCTCTGTCAAGCACGAGCAGAAGCTTGACTGCGGTGGTGGATACATGAAGCTTCTCAGTGATGATGTTGACGAGAAGAAATTTGGAGGAGACACTCCTTACAGGTACAATTTTTTTCACCATCAACATGAGATCAGACATTTAAACATAACGCTTATCTTCTCTTTGTACCTGCATCATCATGTTTGGCCCAGATATCTGTGGCTACAGTACTAAGAAAGTACATGCTATCCTTACCCAGATATCTGTGACATTTAAACATAACGCTTATCTTATCAAGATTTTCTTACTTACGCTTCTTGGGTAACTGTTTCAAGATCTATGAGTATTCTTAGGCTTTTCGTTTTCTAGTTTGCTATCTTGGCGTAAAACAGGCTTACCTCGCGGATAGCTGGTTGTAAAGGAATAGAATATAGTTCCCCAACTCTTTCTTCTGCTATAAGCAACCTCACACCAGCTTTCACCTTCATGCTTGCCGTCTTCTTCAGGTTCCACTCTCTTCTCTACTATTTCCTTGTTTTGAAACACGAGGTATTGTGTGTTGCTATATCATCTAAGTGGTTTTTCTTCTCGGGTGACCCTAAAGGATGGAACAAGTGATGTTAAGAAGCTCTGCAACTCAGGCTAAAATCAATGGCACGATAGTATCTATATCTGGTGCTCTTGTTATTGTTCTTTATAAAGGCCCAAAGCTTCTTGTTGCTGCATCTTTTACTTCATGTGAGCCAAGTTGGATCATTGGAGGCCTTTTGCTAGCTTTACAGTTTTTGCTACTTTCAGTCTGGTATATTCTTCAGGTATTAAATAAACTTAAAGCTTTAAGTTTGATGGTAATGCTTAAAGTCGAGCTAAAGTAAGCAGCTGTACATGATTTCAGACTCAGATCATGGAGATATACCCTGAAGAAATAAGCGTAGTCCTCTTCTACAACATGTGTGCAACGCTAATCTCAGCGCTAGTATGTCTATTTGTAGAAAGAGAGTTAAATTCTTGGAAGTTTTAACCGGGAGTGTCCGCAACAAGACTAAGCTATATGTAGTTACAGCCTTGCCAACTAATCTATATATGCATATAACAATGATGCATATCAGCTGAAAGACTAATCTCCATAGCTATACGTACACGTATTGTTTCTTCATGGTATTGTGCTTGATAATTAAATTGTGCTAGACACGTATACGTACACGCATTGTGCTTGATAATTAAATTGCCAAATACTTGTGTTGTGTCTTCATGGTATTCTTATAAGATTAGAAAGATACAAAAAATTAACTTGGGTCAAGGTATTGCGAAATGGCCCTATCTTTTTCGATTTTCTTTTTGTATTTACCGTTAAATTTTTTGCCATGGAATCTCTTGACTCATAATAGCAAGCTAACGATTATGTAACACAAAGAAAAAAATAGTCTTAAGTGAAAGAAATAGACTTTGCTATGATCAAGTCGTTCGTGTTTGGTGTTTGTTCCTGCAGAAACTCATTCTTGTTTATGTTTGTTTGTGTAGGAAGAAGTAGATAGTGTAATATCCGATATCCCGCGGGACGGCCCGCGAAGGCCTATAAAAAATGCGGTACGGGATTGGGTAGCTATTTTCAGGACCGCATTCCGCGCGGGACAGGCCCGCCATGTCCCGCCCGATGACAAACCCGCAGCGGTCCAGGACAGGACGGGAGAGCCCAATTGACATCTCTATATTTAGCTCTATAGCCAATTGTCCTACCATACATCGATATGAAGTGTATTTTATATAATATTACCTTGTTAGTCTTCAACGCAACCGGCGTAACTTGCAGTTTAAGAAAAAAATTATCAATTACCCAACCAAGCAAAAATTACGCGTGGTCATCAGGAAGTCACACATCTCCCAAAAGTAACTTCTTCTTCGTCACTTTTCGAGAAGGTGAAAAGTTACCGGCGCGAAATCAAGCAGCAGATTCCACCGTATATTGTTTTTCCATCCACCGCGGAGTCATTGTCTTCCATTCAAACTCGTCACTCGTCATAGGTTCGTCAAGCGCACCGATTCGGAATTCGGAATTCGAAGGAGATTCAGAAGAGTTCGTAAATGTGATTGTCATGAACGACCACCATAGCCTCATCTCCTTCGTATTGGCGATTATGTTGAGATATGTTGCAATATTGTAAGTTCTCTGTTTTGTGCCATATATTATATTATTTCTATGCTTTTCCCCTTATTTGGAATAGATTATGCCCTAGTCTATTCTAAGTTTCGAACCCATTGTTTATGTTGCATGTCCGATCTAGTAAGCTGAGGCAAACAAATTGATTTAGGGTTGAACTTTTCTTGGTTCGTCATACTCATTGTTTACTGCGAATGGGATAGTTATTTTAGAATGAAAAGCCCTTTTACGATAAAACAAGTTTATTTCTCTGTGAAATGGAATATCTTATGGAACATGTGCTATTAGAAATGGAAAATCTTAGTTTTAGAGACTGATTACGTGTCATTCCATTATCTACTATTTTTGAAGAATCGTATCAAAACTAATATATTATTCGTTTTCCATTCCATCTGACCTTCAGTTCCTTTCCATATATATATTATGTATTATTTCAAATGGTATAATTCTAATTGCATATGTTACTTCTTTACTCGCATAGGTTATTTTTGATTGACAAAACTAAACATTTAACATACGCATAGAGTAATTCATATACTAGTAGCCTATCTCATATGCTGTCATTTCCGTCCAACTTGTATACTAATGTGTGCTTATTTTTCATTGTGTTTTTCAGGTTTGTCAAGGATGAGCTGGAAGGTAATAGCATTTCTATACTATTTTATGAAATGGAACAACTCTTCTCTTATTTGTTATGTTTATTAATATATAATGTATTATTTAGTAAGTTATATTTTATTCGATGCTTGAAAGAAATGGTTCAATCTTGTCTTTTGTTGTTTCATGTTCTATTTATATGAGTTTTGTATCGATGTATACATGTGTTTTATATTAGTCTGTATATGATTTTGTAATGAGAAAATAATATATTGAACGTAAATATAACATAATTTCTTATGACATCAAATAAAACAGAATACAGTGTGATGTTGAAAGAGAATGATATTCATATTATCTTGTCTCTTCCACCTTTTTTAATGCTATTAATCTTTATTTCTTTTTGCTACAATCATATATATATATATATATATATATATATATATCACAGTTCAATCTAATCTTACATCTAAACTCCAAAAATGTTTAAATACATTTTCTTGAAAGATGTAAAACCTTTTAAAATTATATGGTGTATACATGATAAGTTGCTTCATTCAAGCAACAACTAATTATAGAGGGGATTCTCTAGATTTGATTTTAACCAATAAAATTGTACATAATTTTTTAATATTATTTCAGTGTTATGGAACTTTTCAATAATATCGATACAGTTTTGTATCATGTATAACTAAATTTAAGATCAGTTTATCATTTCAAAATGTTCTAGTATGATGTTGGTTACATAAAGTGGCGAATTTAGAAAATATTTTATGTAAAGACATATAAATAAATAAATAAATTATTTAATAATTTTTTTTAATGAATGCTATGTATTAAAATGAACTATTTAATGGTATAAAAAATGTAATATATAATTCAAGAGTTAAAAGAAGATGAATCCAATTCTCTCTTTGTAAGAAAGAAAACATAATGTTAAATACAAAATTGTTTTTGGATGAAAAGGGTAAATGAAGAAAAAAATTAAGAAAGTACGTGAGAGGAAAGGAAATGTGACAGGTGAACATAAAACGGGGGGGGGGGGGGGGGGGGGGGGGGGAATGATAAAAATAAATAAAAAGGGAAGTATAAGTGGGCAAGAGGGGAAATTAACCGTTGTATAGTGGGGACAAAGCATGGTTGGAACCAATTCTACTGCTAAATATTCTATGTTTATAATGTAAACTATACATTGATCTGTGCGTCTGCACAGAGTTTAATTTTTAGGTTTCTACGAACATATCCGGATCTGGAAAGATCCAACTTGAATCCTGTCCAAAAATTTGTAATATGCGAATGAAGTTTAATTTTAAAACTCGAAAAATGTGGTTTCAAAACATGATTCATATTCGAATGGGTATTTGGATGACTATGTCTAACTGATTTTGTAAACAAATAAAAAATTAATTTGTTAACCAGTTTGAATTTTTGTTACGAATGAAACAATTTCATTCAAATCTATGAAATTATTATAGTTAACATGTAAAATAAATGATGTTTAATTATTATTGTAAATATAATTAACGAAGTAGTTAGGAAAAATGAAAAAAAAGAAGATGTAATAAAAAATTTTAAATAGGTAAGTTATGTTTTATAATTTGTAATAAATGTTGTCGAATTAATTAGAAAGATAATAAAAAAAATGGTTAAAATTAATTAAAAATGGAATGAAAATCTGTAACAAACCACTTAAAAATATGCAAGTATTATTTTGTATTTTAGTTTTAAAAGAATACATACTATAAATTTATTTTTAGATTTTAGTGAGGGCAGCTGTCCCTTCCCCAAAAAACATATACTCCCTTTGTTTTATATTGTAGGTAGTTTTAGAAAAAAAATTTTATTTCAAAATGTAAGTAGTTTTCATATTTCTAAATAACTTTTACATTTATTATATATAGTATGACCAATCATATTAATAGATTTATTTTTGATGGATTAATTTATATCTAACCTATTTATTATACAATACTTTTTAAAACATAATAATTTTCTTAAATTTTTGTGCTTTTAGCCAAAATTATAAAATGGAGGGAGTATGTTATTGTTTTTAATCTTCCGAATTTTTTAATAAGTAGATTTTATATTCAGCAAAAATAAATCTATCATAAAATAACAATATGTGTAACCAACATAATATGAAAACATATTAAAAGAATAACCGATCCTAAGTTTATCTATAAAAAATACTTTCACGGACGTGTAGATCAAAATATTTCCATATTAAACATTGTGGCATTTTGAGTTATTAAGTAAACATAGCAATATTAAGTAATTTCTGCAGCACTTTGAGTTATATTAATAATATTTAATAATAGTACTATAGATGGATGTGTGTAGTTTAGGTTAATGTTGTTTTATGTTTCCAAAAAAAGGTTAGTGTTGTTTATACATATCTACGTAAAGAAATATTTACTAATTTTGAAATAAATCGTATTTTTGGTCAGGTAAAAAGAAGAAGAAACCTGCTTGATAAAAAAAAACAATAATAATAATTGTGCCGAAAGTAGTAGCCACCGCCACCACCGTAATATCAGGAGATACAAATAGAGGCCAACGAAGAATTACATTTGTTTTGCTGTAAAGAAAGCGAAACAACAAACAATCATATTAGCCCACTCGTCCTATTCTTTCTTCTTCTTCATCTTCACTGTATAGTTTAGTCAAACTATTTTCTCCACGATCTGTTGCTCGTACCTGGTGAGACTGGTGAGTGAGTTCATCAGAATACTCGATCTAATTCTCCATCTGATTGAAATGATTTACCTTTCTCTCTCTACTCGTGTGCGTTAGATCCGATTATTATTATTTATGGTTGAAAGTTGCATATCTAATAAATGTCAACTTCGTTTCAGATTTATTCTAGTAATGTTATCTTGCACCATCTGATTCGTGATTGTTGCTCTTACTTCTTTATACAGAAAACAACCTGGACAAGAAGAAGGAAACAGTATGATCAGTGATCGGTCTGAGTTCAGAGTTCATATACGGAGGTTATTCGTCATCATGATCAGAACTTCCTATAGATGGATCTGCAGTCATCCCTATCTCCTCGGCTTTGTTGGGGTTTTGTATCTTCTGTATAGAGCTTGTCCTCTTTTGTTTTCTCCTTTGGTAGCTGCATCTCCTGTTTTGGTTTGCACATTCGTTTTGCTTGGAACGATTCTTAGTTTCGGAGAGCCAAATATTATACCTGAGATCGAAACAGAACCGGAGGCTACTGTTAACGAGGCTGCTCTTTTCACAGCTGAGGTTACGAGGGATCCTAGTGTTGTTGAGAGAGAGGGTGAGAGTTTTACGGTTGAGAGGTGCGTGAGCACGGAGAAAGATGATGATGATAGATTAGTGGAACGAGATACCCAGGTAAGGTTTGAGGAGAGAGCATTTGATTTGGATTTGGAGAAGAAGGGAGATGGAGAAGAGGAGAAGTTGATTGGAAATGATGACGGGAAGCGAGTTTCACATGGTGGATCTTTAGATGATATGATGGAGGATTCAAAGGAAGATCAGGTGGATGTATCTCCAGTTTCACCTTGGAGACCAATGAGGCATGAGGAGGGCGATGATGACTCACTGGATTCTAGTTCTGATGGTGCGGAAAGTTCTTCACCTAACCCTTCTATGACAGACATCATCCCCATGCTTGATGAGCTTCACCCGCTTTTACACTCAGAGAATCAAGGTCTTGGTATTGCAGATCTTGATGGATCAGATGCAACTTCAGAGGAGCCAGATATGAGTAGTAGTGATAGCGATGAAGGAATGGAGTCTGATGTTAACAGCGAAAGTCATGGTGAAGAGGACGACAACAAGAAGGAAGAAGAGGAAGAGGAGAAGAAGGAAGATGAAATTAAATCACCTATCAAATGGACAGAGGCTGACCAAAAAAACGTCATGGATCTAGGAAGTCTCGAGCTCGAAAGAAACCAACGGTTGGAGAGTCTAATCGCCAGGAGAAGGGCTCGCAACAATATGAGAATGGTGGCAGAGAGAAATCTCATTGATTTCGACTGTGCTGATGTTCCATTTAATATGCCGCCAATCTCAACCGCAAGGCAGAATCCATTTGATCTTTCGTATGATGATATGGGACTACCACCTATCCCTGGCTCTGCTCCGTCCATTATGTTCGCGAGGAGAAGAAACCCGTTTGATCTTCCGTACGAGCCAAATGAAGAGAAGCCAGACCTCAAGGGTGATGGTTTCGAGGAAGAGTTCTCTTCTCCACAACCTAAGGAGCCAGTGTTCAGAAGACATGAGAGTTTCAGTGTAGGTCCATCGATGCTCGGAGGTCCCAGACATGATAGGCTACGACCTTTCTTCGTGCTGGAAAGATTAGCACACGAGAGAGCAAGCTATTATCCGTTTGAAAGGCAGCTCAGTGAAGTTAGTGAATCAAAACTCAGTTCTGTGCCTGATACTGAATCTGTCTGCACAATCCTGGAGGATGACGAAAAGAAGGTAGATGAAGATGATGCTGATCGAGAAACCGAGATAGCTAAAACTGATATGGCTTCTGATCATGAAGAAGACAAAGCTTCTGACCATGATGAAGAAACGGGCCATTCCTCAGAAGATTCTGATTTTGATGAACAAGCTGATAGCAAAAATCTTCATCGTGATCTGGCTGAGATAATACTGGGAAGTGCAGAAACACACGTTACACACCATGAGCAATCAAACATGATGGACGGAGAAACTTTTGATAAGACAAATCATGGTGAAGAGGATTCCAGTGATAGTGAATCATCTTTATCAGAGAAAGAAGAAGAGATGGCGCATATAAGTGAGAATGAAGCAAGAAGGGTGGGGGATGATTATCACCATGATGGAGCGCCTGCTTTCATTACTCCACTCCCCTTCCTGGAGGAGTCAGCAATTCATGATCTTTGTGGGTTGGTGGGTGACCACCACGTAACACCTGTTTACGATTCGAGCCCTCCCTCAGCCAGTAGATTCCCATCATTTTCTTCCGTATCATCTGATCACAAACCTGATCTACCTGGAAAGAGTGACGAAGAAGTACAAGAAAATGCAGATAATGAACGTGAAGTTTATTCTGAAAGCAAATATCCTGAAGAGACTGAAACAAGTACAAGGGAAGTGGGAAAGAGTATCACGCATGTTACAGGAGAGGCAAGCTTTCTCATTTCAGAGGTTGGAATTGACGGTCAAAAGAACTCAATTTCCGTGTCTGAATTTGAGGAAGCCTTACTTGATTCCTCTCTACCTTTGGATAAGAACGAGAATATTGATCACCAGGAGGATGACTGTTTGTCTGTTTCTAGTCAAGAAGACCTGGAAGAGATTCATGAAGAAGTGAAAGAGGCTGTAGATACCAGAGCGCTAGAAATTAGTGAATCTTTGGTTGACTTGGTTTCTTCTACAGAAGAGGAAGCAGTATCTACAGGGATAGTTGAACAACATCTCCCAGTTGAGCCTACAAGTTCACCTTTGGGATATGGTGACACGACGGAGCATGTGACAACACTGGAAGAATCACCTGATGTGGTACATGACATAGCTGAAACTTCAGTAGCTGAAGTCATAATGCAGGAGGAAGAGAATAAACAAAAAGATGAAGCCACTCCTCAAACATCCAATGCAGACATCCCAATAGACAGCTACGCCACTTTGTCTTCTGGAGCAGTTGAGTATGTTGAGACGCATTCATTTAATGACGAAGATGCTCCGAACGCGGAACAAGATCCAGTTCAGTCATCAGTTTCTGATGCCAAGGAAGAAACACACTCCAACCAAACTATGGTTATTGAAGTAGACTCTGTGAATACTAGTGCTCAAAATGTGGGATCCGAAGAAACGACTCCATCTGAATCAGATAGAGAACCGACCTGGTCAGATAAATCAGTGGTTGAACAATCATCCCTTGAACCTGGTGAAGATCAAGTAAGTCATGAAACTTATGTTCTCCCGTAGATGGTCATCATTACAACAATGTATCTGATACGTTTAGTAATACGATCTTCTACTGCTCTCCTCTTAGCTTAAGATAGTCTATGTGATATACTTAACATCATAACCTACAAAATAAATAAAGGGATTATAAGATATTAATTACTTGATGGTGCGTTGATACATGTGAGAAAAACATATGCTCGGCGCAGTCTCATACTTAACGTATTTATTATTCCCATGTCGTATTTGACAATGGTATTCTTACCTGGAATTGGATATAACATCAGGATAATACCTCTAAAATGTTTGAATTTCTTTCTTCTTTCTGCAATTTGTTAAGCAGGAGTCTAACCGCTGTGCTACGTTGTTGCAGGAACCAGCTCGTGCAGCTCCTCTGAGTGTGGTCTTTTCCCGTAAAATCACTTTCCACGAGTATCACGAAGCTCCTGAGGATACAACCGAGCTATCTTGTTTGACATCTGACACGTCCTCATCTCCAGCGGAGTCTCCTGAGTACGAAACACCTATGGTTGGTGAAGGCTCAAAGGCGGAGTTCTTCCAAGAGACTGTTAATGAGGGGCTTGACCATGTGGTCGAGCAATCAGATCAGCTTACGGATTTACATGAAATATCTCAAAGTCCTCCTGAAGTTATCACTGAAGAGGCAGACGAGATAAAAGAGATTGATGAAGGATTGTTGTCTGAACTTGACACTATTGGAGACTTCGGTGTTAAGGAAGTTGTGACAGATTCTGAACCTGGGCCATCTTCAGTAGGGTCAGACACTGCCAAAGAACTTACGGTAGCTCTACCCGTTCTGGAAGTGAGATCTGTTGAAGACATAGAATCTGCTTGCCAGCAGATTCATGAAGGACCCGAGGTTGAAGATGTTATTCTTCCAAGCACCGTTCAGGACCAGTTGGCTCAAGAAAATTCTGAAAACTCATCAGAGACCAAGTCGGATTTAACAGTGGTGGAAGCTACGTCGAAAGATGATCTAGATACTGCTATGAATCAGGCTGTTGTAGAGAGCATGGGCAAGCAACCAATGTCACCAGAATCAAATGGTGGGTCTGGAGAAACCAAGTGCGGAGTTGAAATGGAACCATCAGGGTCTTTAGTTGAAGAAAGATCTCTTGATGAGACAAATGTTCATCTGAACAACACACCTGAGAAAGAAGAAGATGAGGTAACTAGACCGAAAGAGATAACAACATCATCCGATGCATCGTCTATGGAAACTCGATCACTGGAGGAAATTCCAAAACCTTCTGAGCCAAAAGAGGAGATGTCAACGGAAGTAATCTCTGAAAGAGTGGTGATTCCTACAGAAGGCATAGAGTCTAGAAATGTAACACTAAGCGATGAAGTAGCGACTGAGGAAGCAAAAGCTGAAACCTCAAGTAACCTTGATGGGACTGTACAGAGTCCTGAGTCCAAAGAAACTCCGGGAGATTCGGAGGAAAGCATTTCAGAAGTAAAGACAGAGGAGAAGGAGAAGGAGAAGGAGAAGGGTAAGTCCGATTCTTCAAGCTCGAGCTCAAGCTCTAGTTCGAGTGACTCAGATTGAAAAACAAAATCGAAGGGTAATGCATCTCAACTCCTAGTATATATGTTTGTTACACTGTAATTGTTAGGCACTTCTGGGTTTGCTCTGTTTTAAAAGGGGCAGGAAGAAGCCGCTATTCATTTTTTTGTACTGAGTTTTCTCCTTTTCCCGGTTTGTGTGTGTATGTGTTTTCCTTTTCTTGTGTTTCAGCTTCCATATTTATTGATTTGTATTTCTTGATACTATTCTGAGGTTTTTTCAGGGTTTTTGGTTTGTGACTTTAAATATTTTCTCGTTTTCATTCTATAATGTTTTGTATTGAAACTGAGAAATTATAAATGTATTGATGTTTGGATTCTTCTTTGAACATTGTCTAAAAGGTAGAGTTGCTCTACATCGTTGTTCTTTTCATCCTTTTGGGATGTTATAGGGATGTGGTTGAGATTTTATCGGGTTTGGTGTTGATTCAGTTCACAACTCTAGCTATAGGGTTAGCATTGTGTAATCTATAAGAATGGACTCTACCTAAAAAGTGGTTGGCTTTCATTTTCATGTTTTACTCACTTTTAACATGGAGCCTTGTGATTGAGATTAGATGAATAATTTCTTAGTCTTTGTGTTCTTTAAATTAGCATGCATACATTACAAAAGATTTATAAATTATTTAAATTATCATATTTCAATTCAAATCATAATGCATATGTAATCATGTAATATGTCACATGCCTAAAAGCATTCCTTTATCATAGTTTAATCACAAAGTTTAATAAGCCAGCAATAAGGATGTTTTTGGATCTTGTGATTCGTTTACTAAACGATCTACCAAACTCAAGATGGCAAAAAAAAAGGGATGCGTACACCATATATCATAAGTCGTATAATTTTCACAATTCGCATACGAATTAGTTCAATAATTTCATAAAGTATATTACAGATCTTCTTCTTCTTCTTTTTTCGTTTGAGCTTGATTATGGTATTACTTGTTTAGGTTGCAGAACAATAAAATGAAAATGAAAAAAGAAAAGGAGAATTTTCATTAAATGCTCGTACGACTTTTGCTGTTATTATGATGGTAGATCTAAATCCACCGACAAAACAACTTTAAGGATGCATATGCAAATCTTCTTGTAAAGTCACATGTAACTGCTGTTAAACTTATGCCGTGCGATTGACAATTGCTAGTAATAAAACTAATACAAACTATATAGTTAGCCTATAATTTAGTATCCATATTGTGTCAAACAGTCTTTAATAAGCATTTTGTTGGCGTCCGTAAGGAAAAGCAGCACTTTGTTGACTGTTTTCTGAGTTTGCAACAACATCATCCCTTAAAATAGACCTACACAATTCCAAGCTAGTTGTTGAACTTAGAATAATCTTACAAGTCCCGCAAAAGAGCTTTATAATTAATAATCAACTAGTGTATGTGCTATTCTATAGGTTAGACTTTGAGTTGCGTAATAAAACTGAGGATTAACAACTGGTATAAGATATAACATACTTATCCCACTGTGCATAAATATTATATTCGTAATCTATTAGCAGTATGTGATATGGACTGTTGAGTCTTGTGAATATCACTAATATTCAAAATACACCCGAAAATTCAGTAAAATAAGACGAGAAGGATAATTACCATGTAACTCAAGGGAAGCGATGACGTTAATAGAATCAATGTTTGGTGGCCGAATTATCAAGCAAACAACAAGATGAAGACCACTCATCACTTCTTTTTTTTGGTAAAAGGGCACTCATCACTTTGTTTATGAATCTTAAAACAATAACATATACATCATGGATCCATAATCTCCCTTTCATTACCTACTACTATATTCACCCACCAAAATATTTCCTCCGATCCAGTTTACCATACAACATAATGTACGGGCTAGTTCACTGGATTATCAATTTATCATACATTTATTTTGATCCAGTTTATCTCAGTTGCCTAAGCTTTTATTGGTGGGTGATAGATGAATACTGTATAAAGAGGAAAATGAACCATCATCCAAATACGTACATGTTAACTAGCGAAAATTTACTTGAAGCAAAAAAAAAAACAAATTCATCAAAAATAATCAGGTTCAATAACCACTCCAACTTGGTTTTCAAAACACTGCGGAACAGGCCTCGATGTCGATACTCTTCGGGCCGACACTAAACGCAGCCGTATTTAACAGAAACTTCACTGTGAAATGTGAATCTCCACCAACCTCCGTGGGTCCCCACGCCACCACCCACTACTACTAATCCCTCATGTACGTACACACCAACTCCCCTTCACGTTGTAATCCTCTATTTAATCGCTTTAATATACTTTTATAAATACGTTTTAATTAAATGATTGGACTTTACTGCTGTAAAAATGATTTGAACTTTACTAATCAAAATATTTAATACCATTACCGGTATTTTACAAATTTGTAACTACGATATTCCTGTCAATTCGTTAAGATATCATCTAAAAATTCGTTCTTAAAAAACTGTTAAACATTTTAAATGTTTAAGGCTAAAAATACATACCTAGCTAAAATACATTGAAGAACAAATAAAATTGCTCACAGTTTCGTCCATACATGTTCCTTTTTTGGTCTAGTTTTACTTTTACAATCTAAAAGTAATTAATTATGGTAAGAAAATAAGAAAATGATCTCAGAAAATTAGAACACATAAATAGCCGTAAAAGAAAGAAAGAAAAAGAGAAAAAAATAAAATAAAATAAAATGTTGAAATATATGATTATTGCTTAAAATATCCACCACCAGATCTACACATCACACAGAGCCCAACGATTGTATCTATAAATAAACTCACAAGAGCCACTCTCCTTCCTCGCTCTCTCTTCATCGTAGCCAAACCTCTTTCTCCGATTCTTCCTCCGTGAGGTACGTCTCCGAGATTTTATGGCTTCCCCACGTCTCCCTTATTTAGCTCCCTTCCCCTTCTCATTTCGTTTTCGTCTCCACGTTATTGTTTATTACTTACCGAGTGTGATTTTTTTAAATTCAAATATATTAGCTCATTCCTCCCCGATCCGTTTGTTCGTATTGCGTGTTTATCACTAAGATCTAAACGGTGAGAGAGCTCATCATTTGCAGATCTGAGTTTTTTTTTTTGGTGTCGGTCGATCTGTAGATCTGGATCTCATTTGCGATCTATATTCATCGTTCGAAAATGGTCATTGTTCTGTGTTAGATCCGCTTTGAATCACCAAATGTTGCATGTGATTTTGATCTAAAAGCTTTTGATTCTACTTTGAAGTGGATTCAATCATTGATACTACAAAAGCTGCTATAGCTCCACTTTTCGATTTTATTTTAATTTGTTAACACGTGAACTGTAGTTGCAGCTTTCTTGGAGTATGAAACTTACTATTATTATTATTATTTTATTAACAAAGTTATGAAAGAGAGAATGTATTTTACTATTCCATCCGTTTCAAAATAGATGATGTTTTAAGGAGTTTTTGATGTTTCAAAATAGATGATGTTTTCATATATCGATGCACTTTTTCACTTTATCAAAAACTGTAGCCAATGATATTTTGTAGTCTGTTTTGTGATTGATCGAATAATTTTTAATTTATATTTTAATGATATTTTTAAGATAAAAAACAATTTTTAATAGTTGTGCATAATCTTAAAATTTCATGTAATGTATTTTGAAACAGAGGGAGTATTTGATACTGATATTGATTTGGTTTGTGTTTGATGCAGTAAAAAAAAAGAAATCAAAATGGCGTCACACATTGTTGGATACCCACGTATGGGCCCTAAGAGAGAGCTCAAGTTTGCATTGGAATCATTCTGGGATGGAAAGAGCACTGCTGAGGATCTTCAGAAGGTGTCTGCTGATATCAGGTCGGGTATCTGGAAGCAGATGTCTGAGGCTGGGACCAAGTACATCCCCAGCAACACCTTTGCTCACTACGACCAGGTTCTCGACACCACCGCCATGCTCGGTGCTGTTCCACCCAGATACGGATACACCAGTGGTGAGATCGGTTTGGATGTTTACTTCTCCATGGCCAGAGGAAACGCATCTGTTCCCGCCATGGAGATGACCAAGTGGTTTGACACCAACTAGTGAGTCTCCAACTCTCTCTTTTGTGTACTTTGAAGTGACATTGTTAGTTTTGTTTATAGTTGTGTAATGATGTAATGATGTTTCATTGGTGCAGCCATTATATCGTTCCTGAGTTGGGCCCTGACGTCAAGTTCTCTTACGCATCTCACAAGGCTGTGAATGAGTACAAGGAGGCCAAGGCTGTACGTATCTCTCTTCATTATTTTATCCATTTACTAGGCAATCACTATTTATTGGCGATCATAGGCTTCTAGTTCCTGGATTTAATGTTTGAGCTTAGATTCATTAAATGGTGTTTCACGGAGGATCTTGATACGTTAAGAATTCACTCGCTTGCTTATTCACAAACCACACTTGCTTGATAGAATAGCTCTTAGAAATTAGTTTGACTCTGGTTGTCTTGTCTTTTGTACACCAAATGTAGTTTCTATCTAAAGTTCTGATCCGTTAAGCTTGATGTTTATGCAGCTTGGTGTTGACACCGTCCCTGTACTTGTTGGCCCAGTCTCTTACTTGTTGCTTTCTAAGGCTGCCAAGGGTGTGGAGAAGTCATTTGACCTTCTTTCTCTTCTCCCCAAAATTCTCCCTGTCTACAAGTATGAGTTCACTTCTTTATTTTTCCTTCTTTGCTTTGCAATCCATGTTCTTAGCGTTATTAAATGATCCTCTGACGTACCACTGAAATTGTTAATTTGGTTTGTCTACAGGGAAGTGATCACTGAGCTTAAGGCAGCTGGTGCCACCTGGATTCAGCTTGACGAGCCTGTCCTTGTCATGGATCTTGAGGGCCACAAACTCCAGGCCTTCACCGGGGCTTATGCTGAACTTGAATCAACTCTTTCTGGTTTGAATGTTCTTGTTGAGACCTACTTCGCTGATATCCCTGCTGAAGCATACAAGACCCTAACTTCGTTGAAGGGTGTGACTGCCTTTGGATTTGACTTGGTTCGTGGCACCAAGACCCTTGATTTGGTCAAGGCTGGTTTCCCCGAGGGAAAGTACCTCTTCGCTGGTGTTGTTGATGGAAGGAACATCTGGGCCAACGACTTTGCTGCGTCCCTCAGCACCTTGGAGGCACTTGAGGGTGTTGTTGGAAAAGGTAAATAAGTGCTTCCATAATCATCTTCCTTTTACCGAGTCACCGACAATATACTAAGGGATTACTGAGAAACAAAAATTTCAACCGTTGACCTGTTATCTTTCTGGATTGATTCAGACAAGCTTGTGGTCTCAACCTCCTGCTCTCTTCTCCACACCGCCGTCGATCTTGTAAACGAGACCAAGCTTGATGACGAAATCAAGTCATGGTTGGCGTTTGCCGCCCAGAAGATCGTTGAAGTGAATGCATTGGCCAAGGCTTTGGCTGGCCAGAAGGATGAGGTAGAAATTTTATCCACCTACTTTATTAAATCCTTGAAAAATTTTGCAATGTAAATGATTTGGTAAACACTAGAACGCTAATATTGTATCCCCTTTCAGGCCCTTTTCTCCGCCAACGCTGCTGCTTTGGCTTCAAGGAGGTCTTCCCCAAGAGTCACCAACGAGGGTGTTCAGAAGGCTGTAAGTTTGACGTCAAACCGCAGCCATGTTCACAGTCATGATTTCTCCTTAGCGTTTATTGATCGAGAGATGGTTTCTGATTTGTTATCTCAGGCTGCTGCTTTGAAGGGCTCAGACCACCGTCGTGCAACTAATGTTAGCGCTAGGCTAGATGCTCAGCAGAAGAAGCTTAACCTCCCAATCCTGCCAACCACCACCATTGGATCCTTCCCCCAGACTGTAGAGCTCAGGAGAGTTCGCAGAGAATACAAGGCTAAGAAGTTAGTCTCCTCAATTTACTTCCTGTTATCTCCTTAAACAGTATGATACTAACGGTTTCATTGATCTCTCTTTAATAGGGTTTCCGAGGAGGACTATGTTAAGGCCATGAAGGAAGAGATCAAGAAAGTTGTTGACCTCCAAGAGGAACTTGACATTGATGTTCTCGTTCACGGAGAGCCAGAGGTGAGTGTTTTCTTTTTAATGTTATATGTTATTGCTTGAACCCTCGAAGTAGAGTACTGACAATTCAAAGTTATTGATGGTAGTCCGTTTTAATGTTTCTGACGAGACACGTTTCAACAATTTTGTAGAGAAACGACATGGTTGAGTACTTTGGGGAGCAGTTGTCTGGTTTTGCCTTCACCGCAAATGGATGGGTCCAATCTTATGGATCTCGTTGTGTGAAGCCACCAGTTATCTACGGTGATGTAAGCCGTCCCAAGGCAATGACCGTCTTCTGGTCCGCAATGGCTCAGAGCATGACCTCTCGCCCAATGAAGGGTATGCTTACCGGCCCTGTCACCATTCTTAACTGGTCCTTTGTCAGAAACGACCAGCCGAGGTACATACTTAAAACCTTAGTCTGAAACAACACAGCTTACAACAAAAAGAACAAAATCATTTAAACATATATATGTGGGAACTTTTGTAGGCACGAAACCTGTTACCAGATCGCTTTGGCTATCAAGGACGAAGTTGAGGATCTTGAGAAAGGTGGAATTAATGTCATTCAGATCGATGAGGCTGCACTCAGAGAAGGATTACCACTCAGGAAATCCGAGCATGCTTTCTACTTGGACTGGGCTGTTCACTCCTTCAGAATCACCAACTGTGGCGTCCAAGACACCACCCAGGTTTGCTTCCTTTAAATACATATCGCTCGCATATACTAGAGTAGTGTCTTTTTCTTCTTTTCTTATGGTGGTGGCGGTATTATGCAGATCCACACACACATGTGCTACTCTCACTTCAATGACATCATACACTCCATCATCGACATGGATGCTGATGTGATCACCATCGAGAACTCCCGATCTGATGAGAAGCTTCTCTCTGTGTTCCGTGAGGGAGTGAAGTACGGTGCTGGAATTGGTCCAGGTGTCTACGACATCCACTCCCCAAGAATACCATCTTCTGAGGAAATCGCAGACAGAGTGAACAAGATGCTTGCTGTCCTAGAGCAGAACATCCTTTGGGTGAACCCTGACTGTGGTCTCAAGACCCGTAAGTACACAGAGGTCAAGCCTGCGTTGAAGAACATGGTTGATGCGGCTAAGCTCATCCGCTCCCAGCTCGCCAGTGCCAAGTGAAGAAAAGCTTGAAATTAAATGATTTGAAGAGGAAAACGAGTTCGTTTCTCTGGTTGTGTTTTGTTTGTTTTTTTTTAATATAAAAATATTTAGTCGGAAGTTAGAATTGATGCATATTGTATCCCTCTTGCTGAGAGAGATGAGATGATATGGCATCTTTTGAATTTGCTGCAATGTTTGTGTCTTTTGAAAGGAAATAAAGATTGATTCTTCTTTATGCTAGCTAATGTATCTCTCGTGATCCCATTGACCATTGTCTATGAACGTGCTTATTCATTTGGGTTCTACGTAATAATAATTGATAATAAGCGCACTCACTTTAGTTGATCTTCGAAGTGCTTACACGATCACAAAACTTCAGCTCATGTATGTTTTATACAAAAAATTAACATGAAATTGCACGTTCAAGAGGGATCTCACGTCATAAATATAGCATTTAGTCAATTTTTCACTTCTTCAGATTCCTGTGTTTAGCCTCTCAGTTTTTCATCTGAAGCAGTACTTGATCTCTGCTGCTTGGTTTTGTGATGTGAATAGTTTAATTCGAAGGTTGCTTAAACTAAAAGAAACATTCATACAAAGGAACAAAACAGAGCATTTAAGAGTCCAAGCCAGATAGTAAGTGTTCCACTATGGCGCGTATAGTCTAGACTCTGGTCTCAGAAGCCCCTGTCACTGAAAAGAGCAGAGTGTTTTCATCCATGTTAATATTCTTCTTCCTCGAGCCATTACAGTTCTTTTTGGTGTTTCTTTTCCTGCATTTCTCAAAGACTCTGCATTCAAAAGACTCTTTGCTTCATTTGTTCTCCTACATGTATGATTTGAGGGAAAAAAAAAACTTAAATATTCATTCCGAATGCAACAATCTAATAAAGAAAACATCAGCAAAAGCTCTGTACCTGGAAGAAAGCAGGGGGCGAAGTTCAGAGCAGCCAGATAAATCGACATCTTCAAGATGTTTCATCTTATAGATGCTTGGTGGTACACATTTCAGCTTCTTACAATTAGCCATGCACATTATAAGAAGCTGAGATGCGTTCTCGATCCCCCAAGGAATCTCTTCTATTCCCGTACTGCTCAAATCCAATACCTCTACACTTGCTGGGAGCTTTGGGAATGTCTTTAGTTTCTTACACCCTGACATTTCCAACGAAATAAGCTGAGGCCAGAGACTAATAGACAAAGGCACTTCCTCTATGGCTGTTTCCCCAACAGACATGAACTTTACTTGACTTGAGATCTCTGGAAAGATCCTCAACTTCGAGCATCCCTTCATGTTAAGGACACTGAGAGATTCCAAGTTCATGTTTGTCGGAAGAGCGTTTAGTCTTACGCAAGAAGACATGTCCAATACTTTGAGTTTATTAAGGTTTTGGAGAGAAGACGGAACACTGGCCAAAGCTTTGCAGAATCTAAGATACAATTTCTCAAGATTTGTTGCTTTTGAGAGATTTGGAATATCTTTAATCTTCGTAGACGCACTCAAATCCATTTGTTTGAGACTTGTTAACGGCTGAAAAACATACACAGCAAAAAAAAATGTTATAAAGACATTATTCAAGAAACACAAAAACTTTTAAGTCTTACCTGGATACCTTCCCAAAGCTTCTCTAGCTTGCTGTCTCTCATGCTAAGTTCCACGAGAAACTCAGGACGAAACCTGGAAGGCATACATTTTATCGGATACGAGTCCCAATGTAGTAACCTTAGTTTATGAGGTAGACGGTCTAAGCCGTGAGGTAAACACAGCTTGAATGATTCATCTTGAAAGTTCGTGTACAGCCTCAAGAATTGAAGATTATGCATTCTATCAAATGCTTTTTCACTTATACACACATCATCATTGATTTTAGACATATCTAGTGATATACCTAATACAGTTTCTGTACCCTGAAAAATACACACAAAAAATAAAAGAACACAGCTAGTTAATATATTGAAATATGTTAAAGACCCTTCGTTTCGGTTTAGTTGTCGTTGTAAAATAAGTATCGTTTTAAAATTTCAATGCAAAATTTATTAACAGTATTATGTAGTTTGCTAGAAAAATGGTTACATATATAAGTAATGATGTTTTTTATATTAGAAAAATGCAAAACTAAATGTCTTTTTAATTTATGTGTGTAAACCTAAAACAATAAATAAAATGAAACAGAATGAGTATCTTTTGATGAGTAATTCATGAGTACTTACAGTTGCATCTACAAGAACATCTGAGATGTCCTTAGCATCGACTAGGAACTTACGTTTTCCAGGCTCATCTATACATTGTCCTCTAATGATTTCTTTGCCCATTTGTTGTAGCAAACAATGCATCACTATATTCCCATCATCACAGATATGTAGAAGAGATCTGTCAACAAGGACTTTAAGTCCAAACTCTACTTCCAGTTCACTCTTAGCAAGAAACTGGATCACACGTTCTACCTTCTCGCCGTTGAACAAGCATGCAATATGAAGAAAGATGAGCCTATCTTTCTCATCTAAACTATCATAGCATACTCCAAGTACTTTCTCAATTTTCCCATTTAGACTTGTTCTAAGCCTCGGTAGCGCTTTAGTCCACTCCTCCTTGCTCACCCCTCGCAAAGATGCACCTAGAACGCTGAGACTTAGAGGAAGATTTCCAGAAAGTTGAGAAACTTCAACAGCTAGATCATAGAATCCTTCTGGTGCTGAGTTTTGCCCAAAAGCATATCTACACAATATCTTGAAGGCTTCATCCTTAGATGGAAAACCCACTTCATAGACATGACTAATTCCATGAGCTTTCAAAAGCTGTTTATCTTCTGTAGTCACAATAATCCTGGTTCCATTACCAAACCATTGAGTTTGATCTGCCAATGCATGTAGTTGTTGTAATTCATCTACATCATCAAGAACAATAAGAGCTTTTTGATTCTTAAGCCTTTCTTGTGCAACACCTAAATGGCTTATCTTTATATCTCTCTTGTTGAAAATTTCAGAGAGAAATCTTTCTTGTAAATGCAACTTCAAGCTATAACCATCAAGCTCGTTTCTCCTGCAACTTCCTTTAACATTCTCCATGAAAATATTTAACTGAAAGTTATCATCAGCAGCAGCAGAAAGTTGGCTGTACAAAGCTCTGGCGATGGTGGTCTTACCGATTCCAATAGGGCCCCAAATCCCTATCATCCTCACTTCATTAGACTCTAAACATAACATAGAACACAACTTCGCCACATGAGCTTCTAATCCAACTAAACCGTCGAAATCCTTTGAAGTTGTGCAACGATTCAGCTCTTCAGAAACATCAGCAACAATCTTTTCTATCATTTCGGCATCATTGTCCCTATAATAATTTAAAACCAAAACGACATGATTTAATTTTTTTGGTAGGAACGACATGATTTAATTTAACTCAAAAGTCAAAACATATCATAATACAGTATAAACTCGATAAATTAATAAACACCATAAATTAATAAATTTTTCCAGTTCAAAGTTGGTTTGGTCTAAAATATGATACAAATCGATAAAATAATAAGATAATAATTTTTTTAAAAATCATATGTAAATATATGGTCCCGATTAAAATATAAATTAATGATTTATATGTGTATACATTTTATATATGTACAAACTGATCATTATATTGTTTTTTATATTCAGAATGAATTTTGTTATATATATTCTTAGCACTTAATATATTTTGATGAGATTTAGTAAAATTATATCTAAAACAACATTTAAATTCTAGGAAACTTATTTTATATACACCAAATATAATAGAACCAATATAAATTTCAAAATTTAAAAAATTATATTTAATGCATATACACTAAAATAAAATATTTTTTTTATTTTAGAAAAATATATCTTGAAAAAGAAAAATCTGAAAAATGAATCTTGTATAAATTTGTAACTCAATTACTTAATAAAATGTCATAGTCCCAATATTATTAAATTATAGAGTTTTTTCCTGTAATTTCTCTTTTAATTATCAAAGCAACTAACCAATTTGATGAACACTCGCCGGCTATACTACCAACATTGGTTAGAGCTTGTCTCCATCTCTGCGTCTCTTCCACTGTTCTTCCCGCACAAATCTTCTCAAAGGCTTTCCCAAACTCTCCTTTCTGTTTTCTTACATCTGATGGATCCACTTCATAGAAAATCGGCATCAGTGTTTGTCCCGAAACTTCCCTGCACTCCATGATCTCTACCAGCTCGTTTAAGCACCAGCTAGAACCAGCGTAGTTCATGGAGAGAACGACTATGGAAATTCTTGACTCCCATATAGCTTGTTTGAGCTCAGGCCATATTGACGTACTTCTCTTGATTCCATCATCTTTAAATGTATCATTTCCTTTAAGTTTTAGCTCCTTGTGAAAGTGACTAAGAAAGTTTTTACGTACGTCTTCTCCTCGGAAGCTGGAGAACACATGGTATCTCCAACGGTGTAATGGTAAAGAAGATGTAGAAGAGGAAGAGGAAGAAGAAGAAGAAGCCATGAAAGTGTTTTTTTTTTCCTTTTTCTTCTAAAAGGATGACATTTATAGAGTATTTACTCTCTTCAAGTTACGTTACGCCATATCTTTTTCTATTGGTCGAGTTTTTTAAGATCATTTCTACTAAACGTCATTGACCGAAATAAAAAAACTACCGAGTCCATCAAGATTACCCTGGTTAAGGTATTGCGACTTTTTCAAAGATGCCCATTCTCGAGTATTTTTTAGTATTTGTGTTCACAATTTCAGCGTCCACAAGGCTTCGTGCCGCGTGGGGGAAGTGATGCTTCGACTCTTTCTCCTCATGCATTGTTGCCATTTTCAACTCTCTTGCGGAAGAGATCAAACTCCTTTAAAATTTTGTAGGGATTTTTTATTAGTAAAAAAAATAAAAGAATGAATATTTTGGACAGACAAAATTTTAGGAGAAAAACACATATTTGGTAGTATTTAAAAAAAAATAATTGTAGCTTGCTTCAAGTAAACTGTTGGTCGAGAGCTTTGCTCAAACGCAGAGTATGGGAAGATCTGTTTTTTTTTCTTTTGCTATCAAGTATTTAAATTAAAAGGGCGTTTTACAAGCAATGACCTTTGATTCAAACAAGTAGAGTAGAGTAGAGCACAGCTTAGATGGTACATACATTTGGGAAACATATGAGAGAAAAGAGAGAGAATGTATGGACATGGTTTGAACTTTGAAGCTAGCCATATGTGAGGGACTAGCTTGGCTTCCATGTCCTCCACGACCATAATAAACTTTCTATTTCCGCGCCTCTCTTGAAAATGAGTCCATTGCATCTTTTGAGACGGTTTTGATTCGTAAGTTTTGGGAGGTAGAGATAACCTCTAGTGGATGTAGCTTCTGATCATGCATCAGCCTAGACTAAGAGATAAATTTAAAAAAATAACTTTGTTGATGGATGGAAGTGTGTAACCTCTGTTTTTCTCTCTCTAATGCTCTGTTTTATGGTTGGTTAGATATCAACTTCTTTTCTTTTAAGCAAGCCTCTCACCTTTTGATTTCCAAGATCTCTTGCTTGATACTGAGATAAAATGTCATTAAATCCTTGGTGATCAAAGTTCATAGACCGTATCAGGAGTACGTCTAAGTGGGACAATTCTATAGAAATCTTCCATCTCTCACGCGATCTTTCTGATGTTTAGGTTCATTCACAGGGAAATTATACAAAAACTTCGATCTCTGTTGCTTTCAGCTTCATCCAAAGAGAGTAATCCAGATTCTATCATAATTGGATGATGAGTTATCACTTCTTTATGCCGAAATATCCTTGGCGAAAAACAGAATCAGAACTCTATCTTCTATCCTTGCAAGATTTTGAATGTTCCGTATCATATGGAGTATTCTTCTATAAACATCAGCGGTACTAAGAAAGCGTGTAAAAACACGTAGAGGATTAACTAACTATAGGTGTACTGCTTTCATAACCCAATACCCATTTGTATATGCCAAGACCAACTAAGTCTAAAAGTCTTAGATGATTTTATTGGTCATCAAGTTCACATTATTCAAAAAGATAATATCACCAAGAGATAATTAAGAGAAGTCGATTTCGGGAGACCAAGAAGATATAAATGTAGATCTACAATTTCTCCCTTTCTTAAACCAACTACTGAGCCAAAATTCATTTTATCTATAGCCTTAAAGATGGTGAACATTGGAATATGGGAATGGGATGAGGTTGAGGAGAAATTTAAGCTCAAGGTCGGTGAGATTCGAGAAAAAAGGGGAGACAGTGAGACCAGTCACTTTTTGAAGAGAGAACAAAAGCAATTGCCTAAAATCTGACATGTCCTTGGTGTCATCCACCATTTTCTTCAATCTCCTTCTGTGAACAATGAGAGAGAATCTTCATTTTAGTCAAAAGCAACTTAGAAAAATAAAAGCCGAAAGTAAGGAATTACGTAATCTACGACCAAAAGAGAAAAGATGTGAATGTGTTTCCAATTAACAAAATTGGAAAGGAAAAAGTAAAAGTAAAAGTGAAACACAACAACAAAAGAAATAGAAAACAAAGTTTTGAATTGTCTAGAGTTGCTTCTATATCAAGTTAAGTATCACACTATTTTTTATTTTGAATGTAATGAAAATATGAGACTTTGGGACTTAATTCAGAATCTGTACTCTGAATACAAGCAAGATCGAAATTTACAAATACTCGCACTGATTCGATTGGACAGTTTTAAATGTTGCATGCAGCCATGCACCAACTTGGACATTTGTCATGTTTTTATTACATTCATAACGTATCGGTTAGTGAATGTCTCAATAAAACCTTTATTCGATTCATATATATATACTACACAAACACAGGCTCTTCTTTCCTATCAGATATACCTAAAAAATATTAATTTCTCCTACTTTTTGATTCATCTATTTTGATTCTTTTCCCACTCTTTTCTTAACATAAGCCACTAATCCTGCAAATCAAAACTCCTCTGTTCCCCACTATCTCTCTCTTTATTTCTTTCCCTTCACAAAGCCTAAATCTTCAGACCAGTTCAGCTCAATCCTATGCATGCATGAAACAACAGTTTCAATAAGACAAAACAATGGCAACAACTCGCAAACTGGTAGTAGAAATAGTAGACGCCAAAGACCTCACACCCAAAGACGGCCAGGGAACGTCAAGTCCTTACGTTGTCGTCGACTACTACGGCCAGAGACGACGCACACGGACCATAGTCCGTGACTTAAACCCTGTCTGGAACGAGTCTCTCGAGTTCAGTCTCGCGAAAAAACCTTCTCATCCGGTCTTTAACGATGTTCTTGAGATCGACATGTTCCACGACAAGAACTTTGGACCCACCCGGAGGAACAACTTCCTCGGTAGGATCCGACTCGGGTCGGATCAGTTCGTTGCGAAAGGTGAAGAGGCGTTGATATACTTTCCTTTGGAGAAGAAGAGTTTGTTTAATCTTGTCCAAGGTGAGATTGGGATTCGCATCTATTACGCTGAAGAGGCGGCTCCTCCTGCTTCTAAACCGGCTGTAGCTCCTCTTGAACCGGTGGTGGAGGAGAAGGAAGAGGAGGTTAAGACGGAAGGTCCAGACGAGTCTAAGCCACCACTAGAGACAAGTGCTGTCCCTGCTGAAGTGAAAGAAACCGCCGAACCGCCACCACCGCCGGAGAACTCGCCAGCTGAGGCTCCCAAGCCTAACGAAGAAGCCTCACCGGCGTCGACGGAAAATGCTACGGTTGCTGGAGAAGAACCACCGGTGCCTGAACCAAATCTGCCACCTGAGCCCATGGCAGACCCAAAATTACCGGCGGAAGAGCCACCACAGAATCAACCGGAAAGTGACGACATTCTGCTCGAAACAACCGACGCGGAGAGCTGGGTTTCGGCGCCGCGATCACCGTTACCGGGAGTTACAATTTCAAGATCCATCTCCGGTTCAATACCCAAAACCAAAACCGGAGGACCGCAACCACTTCCGAGAAGCTTATCAGAAACCGCGAGTTACACCTCAGAGATCTCCGACGTGTCAACCATCGAACGGTCCACGTTTGATCTAGTGGAGAAAATGCATTACGTCTTCGTCCGCGTCGTGAAAGCTCGATCGCTACCAACCTCGGGAACTCCAATCACAAAGATCTCGCTCTCCGGCACAACCATCGAATCAAAACCGGCGAGAAAAACCTCCACCTTCGAGTGGGACCAAACCTTCGCCTTCCTCCGCGACTCGCCGGATACATCTTCCTCTCCGATTCTCGAGATCTCCGTGTGGGAGGGAAGTGGCGGTACACACTTCCTCGGCGGAATCTGCTTCGACGTGTCGGAGATTCCGCTCCGAGACCCGCCGGATAGTCCGTTAGCGCCGCAGTGGTACCGTCTCGAAGGAGGTGGAGCTCACCACGGAGATCTGATGCTCGCCACGTGGACGGGAACTCAAGCTGACGAATCATTTCCCGACGCGTGGAAGACTGATACCGCGGGTAACGTGACGGCACGTGCGAAAGTTTACATGTCGCCGAAGCTGTGGTATCTTCGCGCCACTGTGATGGACGCTCAAGATCTGTTACCGCCTCAGTTAACGGTGTTTAAAGAAGCGTCGTTTCAACTGAAAGCTCAGTTAGGTTTTCAAGTGCAGAAAACCAAACCAGCCGTCACTCGTAACGGAGCGCCGTCATGGAACGAAGATCTACTCTTTGTGGCCGCGGAGCCTTTCGCCGATCAGCTGGTTTTCACCTTGGAGTATCGGACATCGAAAGGACCTGTCACCGTGGGGATGGCACGCGTGCCGCTCACCGCGATCGAGAGGCGCGTCGACGAGCGTTTGGTTGCGTCAAGATGGTTTAGTTTCGATGATCCGAACGACGAGAAGAGAGGAAACAGATCTAGAGTGCACCTGAGGCTCTGCTTCGACGGCGGATATCACGTGATGGACGAGGCGGCGCACGTGTGTAGCGATTACCGGCCAACGGCGAGGCAGCTTTGGAAACCGGCGGTTGGGATCGTTGAGCTTGGTGTGATCGGTTGCAAGAATCTGCTGCCGATGAAAACGGTTAACGGAAAAGGATCGACGGACGCGTACACGGTGGCGAAATACGGTTCCAAATGGGTCCGGACCCGAACCGTATCGGATTCACTAGATCCGAAATGGAACGAGCAGTACACGTGGAAAGTATACGATCCGTGTACGGTTCTAACAATAGGAGTCTTCGATAGCTGGGGAGTATACGAGATCGACGGCGGCAAAGAATCCACGCGTCAAGATCTTCGTATAGGAAAAGTTCGGATACGTATATCTACCTTGGAGACGGGTAAAGCGTATAGAAATACGTATCCCTTGCTGATGTTAGTTAACGGAGGCGTTAAAAAACTAGGGGAGATAGAACTGGCCGTTAGATTCGTGAGATCAGCTCCACCGCTGGATTTCTTACACGTGTACACCCAACCATTGTTGCCTTTGATGCACCACATCAAACCGTTGACTCTGTTTCAGGAAGACATGCTGAGGAACACCGCCGTGAAGATACTGGCCGTACACTTGTCACGATCTGAGCCGCCTCTAAGGCCTGAGATTGTGCGGTACATGCTCGACGCCGATTCACACACGTTCAGCATGCGTAAAGTCCGAGCAAACTGGCTCCGCATTGTCAACGTCGTCGCCGGAATGATCGACGTGGTGCGGTGGGTGGACGACACGCGTTTCTGGAGGAATCCGACAGCGACTCTCCTCGTTCACGCGCTTGTCGTGATGCTGATTTGGTTCCCGGATCTCATCGTTCCGACAATAGCTTTTTACTTGTTCGTAATCGGTGCGTGGAACTACAGGTTCAGGTCACGCGCTGCTCTCCCTCACTTCGATCCGAGACTCTCCCTAGCTGATGCAGCCGACAGAGAGGAGCTGGATGAAGAGTTCGACGTCGTCCCGAGTAACCGGCCGCCGGAGATGGTCCGGTCAAGGTACGATAAGCTGCGAGCAGTCGGAGCTAGAGTTCAGACGATTCTTGGTGAGGTGGCAGCGCAGGGGGAGAAGATGCAAGCTTTGGTGACGTGGAGGGATCCAAGAGCGACGGGTATATTCGTGGGGCTGTGTTTGGTGGTGGCGTTGGTGCTGTATCTGGTACCGACGAAGATGGTGGCGATGGCGTCGGGGTTTTATTACTTCCGGCATCCGATATTCCGTGATAGGAAACCTTCTCCGATGATAAACTTTTTCCGGCGATTGCCTTCGTTATCTGATCGGCTCATGTGATCGATTAAACGCGCGAGATCTTCAGTAAAATATGTTTTTGAATCATTTTAATAATAGAGTGGGTATTTTTGTGGCGCAGATTGTATATAGTTTGGGTTATTTAAGCTTATTGGGCCTTGTTGTGGAATTATAGGCCCAGAAGTTGAATTATATTAGTTCCTACAGTTGCTTATAAATCAAACATGCGTTTACAAAAGACAAACCTACTTTTAGAACGGTGTGATAAACGTGAGGAAATAAAACAAAACAGTGATTAAGGAAAACGTTGTTGGTGGACATGTTATCAACAACACGAGCTCACCAACTGCATTTTTGTCATCTAACTTTCAATAGTCAGCATATACCAACACTTAGTTTTTAAAGAAAGTTAATTTAATAAAAAACTTACTAATAATTTTGTTAAGCTCTATAAACCGATTGGTTACATCCAAAAATCTAATTAATATTTTGTATTTTTATGTACAAATTTTTTTTGGTAACGAATAGAATATTCCTTCTGTGGCACATGCAATGGTTTTCTATATAGTACTACTTACTGCTTGTAATAGAAGTTGAATAATCTTATCAGGTGGGTTCGTAAGGCGCTAGCTTTTAGCCATTAGAGGAAACACGCGTCACAGCTCTCAAGCAATCATCGATCGGTAACCATGGCTTCGGCGACCTCCATTGTTTCCGGCATCAATCCTTCAAGGATCCTGACTTCCTTCAACTCCGCTGATGACTGCGGAAGAATCAACCTGAGCGGTGTTAAAACTTATCCGGCGTTGACTCGGCGAATATTCTCGTCGACACTAGCCGTGTCCTCAATTGGCGGGACTGCCAAATCTTCCTTTCCGTCTTCCACTCGCATGTAAGTCTCGATTTGGGCTTTAAGTGTCTGCTTAGAGTTAATCTGATTTTGTGGTCATTGATTGATTTGATTTCGAATGTGAATTGCTACAGTTGCCCTCGGAATCTCGTCTTGAGCGCTCTGCCAAGTGCTTGTGAAAATGCCACCCCTTCTTCAGTCAAATCTTTCAACCAGGTGACTTTTCATTTCTCGATTATTGATAACAATTTAGGGTCTTGATGAATCTACTAGCTAACTATCTGAATTTGCTTTCTTCTGACTTGGATTAACTCATCCTCTGACTAAACTTTATTGGTGGCTAAATGTTCTTCAAATTTTATTTCATTTGTATAAAAGAAGTTGATGTCTTTTATGGAGTTTGAGTGAAAGTGTGTTAATTTGTAAGTTTAAAAGGATTATAGTTTTGTTGAGCTTGCAATGACTTTTGAATACAGAGATTTAGATCATGAGATTACTTTCTTCTCATCACATGTTTGCTTTCTTTTCGCAGTTGATTGAGTCTTTGATTGATCGGGTTGATCTATCTGAATCCGAAACCGAATCATCTCTCGAGTTTTTGCTCAACGAGGCTAATGAGGCACTGATTAGCGCCTTTCTGGTTCTCCTAAGAGCTAAAGGAGAGACATACGAAGAAGTAAGTATTAAAAGCCAAGCCTGTATAGGCACATGAAAACGTATACATAAATCATATATAAACAAAAACTTCACTGAGTAGAATGATCCTGTGTTGAGTAGATTGTAGGGTTGGCTAGAGCAATGATGAAGCATGCGAGAAAAGTAGAAGGATTAGTTGACGCCGTTGACATAGTAGGAACAGGTGGTGATGGAGCTAACACAGTCAACATATCAACTGGATCTTCAATTCTTGCTGCAGCTTGCGGTGCAAAAGTAGCAAAGGTATATAAATGACTGGGAACATCCTTTAGAAAAACGCCAAAATGTGCTTAGATGGTAAATGAACTCATATGTTTTTTATGCAGCAAGGGAATCGTTCAAGTTCTTCTGCTTGTGGAAGTGCTGATGTATTAGAGGCACTAGGAGTAGTGATTGACTTGGGACCAGAGGGGATTAAGAGATGTGTCGAAGAATCAGGGATCGCTTTCATGATGTCACCAATGTACCATCCAGCTATGAAGATCGTTGGTCCTGTCCGTAAAAAGCTTAAAATAAAAACTGTTTTTAACGTACTGGGACCTATGCTTAATCCTGCTAGCGTCTCTTATGCCGTCGTTGGTGTATACCACAAAAACCTGGTACACATTCTCACCTCTGAATCAGCTGTTGTTCATCAACAACAACAAAAAGACTTATACTAATCAGATTCTATTGTGGTTTATAGGTTCTGAAGATGGCTAAGGCACTGCAAAGGTTTGGTATGAAAAGAGCATTGGTTGTTCATTCATATGGCCTAGACGAAATGAGTCCGTTAGGTACATTAAAATTCTCTCTTCCTACAACCGTTGACTTTCATTGTCCAATGATTGCTAACCATTATGGTTTAATGTAAACAGGAGGAGGGCTAGTTTATGATGTGACCCCAGAAAAGATTGAAGAATTCTCATTCGACCCATGTAAAGTTCCTCTTTCAACTCTAGTTTTGTTATCCATTTCTGTAATGGAGATTACAGTTGCAGCTTGGTGAATGAATGATGGAGAGTTGGTTTAAATTTAAAGCTTCTTTGTTTTTGACAGTGGACTTTGGCATTCCTCGGTGTACACTTGAGGATTTGCGTGGTGGAGGTCCAGACTACAATGCGGATGTGTTAAGACGTGTGCTTTCAGGGGAAACTGGATCAATAGCTGATTCATTGGTATGTTTTTGTTTGGTTGCTCTCTGAAAACTTTCAGTCTCGTGAACTTCTGCAATTAGTTAATCTCTCTTTTTTTTTTGTTTCCAAAATCTTGTTTGTAGATCCTAAACGCAGCTGCGGCTCTATTGGTTAGCAACCGAGTTAAAACGCTAGGTGAAGGAGTAGCTTTGGCACGTGAAGTGCAGTCGTCAGGGAAAGCTATCAAGACGCTTGATTCATGGATTCACTCATCTAACTTAGCTCAAAAATCTCAGTGATTGTCTACATATATTTCGGTATTGTATGCGGGGGACGACGTAAAAAAAGGTTTGTAGCTATAGTTTTTCTTTGTCAAGCAAGAACAAGAAGAGACAAGAGAAAGTGTTAATCGTTCTCTATGTAAACATTACAAAAATATCACCCTTAATAAAAGCAAGTGAATCTGTTTTATATTATGATCAACGGAGGAAATTTTTTTCCATACTTTTATCGAATCAAGGAATTGATCATTTGGGATTCACACAGTTTTTACATAATTAAACGTCAAGTACTTCATCTCTCTTCGTTTGAAAGGCTTCTATAAAGCTGGGTTTTGTACTCTACTGAACCGGCGATAAGGAAACAAGGTCGGTTCTCTGTGTGTAGGCACAAATGTGTAGGCACAAATCGTTTACTAAACTTTCTATATTTTTGAAAACTTTCCAAAAAAATTTCCGGATAATGTTCGGGAGTTTGAACCCGACGTGAATCGAACACGCAACCTTCTGATCTGGAGTCAGACGCGCTACCATTGCGCCACGGATCCGGATGCTAGTTAGGCTCAAGTATACTTAGTTGACGATTATGTAATAAACTTGAATATGGTTTCTCACTTGTTGTCTGGCCTTTCTTTAACAATCGATCAAAAACTTATTTGACATGATATCGTGCCTGTGTCATAACTCATAAGAAATGGTATTCATTCTCTCAAGTCTCAACAATTCTTTCAAAAAGGAGGAAGATGAGAAAAAAAATGTCCTATAATATACAATGATTTACAATGAATAAGTCTATTGCTAACTCAATGGAGACAAATTGCTAACTCAAGAAGAAGAAAAAATTTGGATAGTCATCATTGGAGCCTTGATGTTACGTTGATGAAGATATCTTCGGGACAAGGGATCGTTAAGCCACCCATCGGGTGATCAAACCCAAACTCTTCCTCAGATTTACTTAGAAGTGCTTGAAATGAAGGCTGGGTCAAATATGAGATTGGCACCACATATCTCTTCTTCTGGCTCTCTCCTACGTATACCGCAAGAAACCCTTTAGGTGCTGCCGAGGCTGCTCTTTTGCTCGTGGAAGCTGCTGTGACGGATCGGCCAAGAATCTTCTTTGCACCCAATAGACTTCTCACCAAAGCCATTTCTATTTTGTGTTTTCTGAAAGTTTGAATTCTTTTGAAGAGATGTATGAAAATATTAAAGCTATTGGATTGCTTTGTTGTTGGTTGATGATAGAAAGAATGAATCAGGTGTATATATAGAAAGACCAGTGAATATAATGTCATGAAAAGTCTTTGAAACTTGTGGTCTTTGAAGCGTTGGGACAGACTAGAACAAAGAGTATCACATGGTTCTGTCTTTAGCATCTGGAAATAAATCATTTATGCAATCAGTCCACTTGGATAGTACTCTCCGTATGCAATTCACATGGGGTTGTCTTCTCAGTGTTTGTGAGATAAGACTTGCCCCCATGACTTAACTTGCACCGTTTCTGTGAATCTTTGATGATTAAGTGGTTGGCTCTCTGGCCTATTCTCTAAGCTTAATGGTTGAAATGAATTTAATAAGAACAAAAAGTGGGACATGTTGTTCCTTAACAACAGAACATAAGAACAAAGTATCTATCACTGGTTAAGTAAATTCTTTAACTTATGCATATGACAACTCTAAGTAAAATATATTTCGGCTTTTGAGCTTTGCTAGATAATGAGAGAGTGAGAGACTATTGGAGAAGCTGTGATAAAGTGCCGGTTTTGTCAAATCTTCGTTTGCGCCAATTTAACGGTATAAAAGAGAAACAGAGCAATACACAAGAAACAGAAGAAGAAAGACTTTGTAGCAGATTGTGGGCTTTATATAAGATGTGAGAGCTAAGAGATTTCTGAAAATATTAATTTCTCCATGATTCTTGTACTACAACTTTCTAGCAGATTGACCTGTTAAATATGATGCTTAATAAATTAACAAACTTTTCATTTGCTATCCAAGAGCATCTTAACTATAAATTGAATAAGTTCTTCATTGGTGTTGTCATTTACTTTCCACAAATCGATTCATAATGTATTAGTTTAACATGAATCATGACTGTGTCTATAACTGAAAAAATGGTATTTACATTCAAAACTTTTAGAACAACTCTTTCAAGAAGAAAGAGAAATAAAAAATCTCTATTTACAAGGAACAAGTATATCTCTAACTGGAAGAACAATATGTTGGATAATCATTATTGGAGCCCAGATGTCACATCGATGAATGTATCTTCAGGACAAGGGATCGTTAAGCCACCCATTGGATGATTGAACCCAAACTCTTCTTCAGATTTGCTGAGAAGAGCTTGAAATGAAGGCTGGCTCAAGTATGAGACTGGCACCACATATCTCTTCTTCTGACTCTCTCCTACGTACACAGCAAGAAACCCTTTTGGTGCCGCCGAGGTTGCACTTTTGCTTGCTGCGGAGCGACCAAGAATCTTCTTTGCACCCAATAGACTTCTCACGAAAGCCATTTCTATGATTTTGACTGAGAGTTTGAATTCTTTTGAAGAGGTGTATGACAAGATACAATTTATTGGATTGCTTGTTTGTTGGTTGATGATTGTAAGAATGGGCTAGGTGATGTGTATATATAGAAAGATCAACGAATGAGTTGAAGCTTCTCTCAAAAATCATTGAAGCTTGTGGTCTTCAAGTGTGGGACAGACTAGAACAGGGTTTCACATGGTTCTGTCTTTACCATATTGAAAAGTATAGTTCACGCAATATGACCTGATGAGACTATTAATTGAGTGTGGGACACTTAAACTAAAGACAAGATCCATATGCAAATCACAAGGACTGTTTTTCTCAATTGTTTTGTTTTTCTTCAGATAATGACATGCTTTCAAGTTCTTCATGTTCTGTGGTGATCATTTTTCCTCATCTCTGTGGTCTAAATAAATTGAAGTAGTTAGAACTTAAAGTGGGGACCTGAAGTTTCTCAACAACAGAGCAACAAGTCTCTGTCTCTGGTTAAGTTGTTCTTTTCTGGCTCAGATATCTCACCTAATATGTACTGACACATGCTTTGTCTAGTCTTTCCCAACATTTTGATCTCATAAGGCCCCATCTGATGATCAATCTGATGGTTATTTGCAGAGATATCCCACATAGATGTGATAGCTTGACAGGTTAGTCACCGTTTAAAGTCGATCAAATTTAAGTTTCACCCCATGAGATCATGTCCTTTGAAAATGAATGTGTCACTCTTGTTCTCTTGGTAGGCAACAAACGTCCCACCACATCATTAAGAAACTCAATCTGCTAATATTTATCATAGATAAGAGAAGATTGCAATATTTCATTTTTTCTCTCCTTTTTTTAATTATTATAAAGACATTGAGGAAACAACCTTTTGTGATTTGTGAAGTGCATATAATGTTGGTTAGCCTTCATTGCTGGTCACATCTGTAAAACAAAACCATGTGAAACTCTATTCTGGCATGTCCCACTATTGTAGTTTCATTGGATGCAGAGTGGTTTTAACTCCTTCATGATCTATTTATACATCCAGAGACACAACCAATTCTTCACAACACCAAGTAGTAAAGCAATCCAAATCTTGACTCTCAGCATTTAACTTAGTATCCTCAACCCACTTCAGTTTAGATTTTCGAAGACTATAAATGGCTTTGGTAAGAGGTCTCTTGGGTGCAAAAAAGATCATGAGCCGCTCTGTAACAGCTACAACACCAAAAGGTTTTCTTGCGGTGTATGTTGGCGAGGACCAGGTCCATAAGAAGAGATATATGGTTCCTGTCTCATATTTGAACCAGCCTTCCTTTCAAGCACTTCTCAGTAAATCTGAAGAAGAGTTTGGGTTTGATCATCCTATGGGTGGCTTAACGATCCCTTGTCCTGAAGATACTTTCATCATTGTGACTTCTAGCCTAAAGATAAGATGATCCGAAGAAGAGAGATCTAACATTAGTAGCTCGAGTTAGAGATAGAATCATTCAATGTAAATAGGTTAACCTTTTCTTCGTTCATTGTGAGAAAAGAGTTGTTAAAGAGGTCACAAGGCTTAATGCGAACGTCATTTTTGTTGTGTAAGCATTAAAAGATCTCTCTATTCGAATTACATTTTTCTGAAAATATAATTTCATCTTAAAATCTTGGATTGCTTGAGTGTTAATGATATTAAGAGTTTGTTCTGTTTCAAATATACAGAGGAATCAATGATATGAGTTGAAATTTATGGTCTGCAGCGTCGTTTCACAAGTTTCAACTTGTTTCCCATTAATATTGAAAGCTTGAGGGTTCTTAAATATAACTAATCACGTGTCTGGATTGCTCGAGTGTAAATGATATGAAGAGCTTGTTTTGTTTCAGTAGATACAAAGGAATCAATGAAATGACTTGAAACTTGTGGTCTTTCCAAACAGCGTTCCACATGACTCTACTCAGATACTAATCAAGAAAGGATGATTTATTGACTGTAGTCTGTATGACGAGTTACATCGTTGTCAAGTAAGTATTCACTGATTGTCCTGTCTTAATGAGGTATCCTCTGCAGTCTTTGGGGTAATTTGATTGTGTTGTGAGATGACTGGGATCGTAAACAAAAGCATATATGGGTCTCACAACTTTCTCCTGCTACTAATATGGATACGTAGACAATTATCAATTATGCATGCAAGAAAGATAAAAATATTCTCAGAAAACTTGCTGCTGTTGTATAATTGAAACCATTGTTTTTACACGGAACTATGACATACACATTTGCATTTTGTAGCCTCTTGAATAACTCTATTTCACAAAGAGTGATGAAAAACGTTAACATAGATACATTGAATAATTTTCTCTCTAACTCAGGCTAAACTAATGTCAGTTTTTTTCTTCTTCATCATCACTGAAGCTGGGAAGTCGCATTGATGAAGGTATCTTCAGGACAAGGAATCGTTAAGCCACCCATTGGATGATCAAATCCAAACTCTTCCTCCGATTTACCAAGAAGAGCTTGAAAAGAAGGCTGGTTTAAATATGAGATAGGCACCAAATATCTCTTCTTCTGCACCTGGTCTTCACCAACGTACACCGCAAGAAACCCCTTTGGCACTGAAACTGTTCTTTTGCTTGTAGCCGCTACAGAAAAGTTAATAATCTTCTTTGCACCCAAGAGACCTCTGAGCAAAGCCATTTCTTGTGTCTGGAAAAATTGAAATCTGAAGCTTCTTAGAACAGTTTAGATGCTCAGATTCAAGGTTTGTATTGCTTTTGGTACTTGGTGATTGAAGAGTTGGCTCTGTCTCTGGATGTATAAATAGATTGATGAAAGACTGAAAACAAACTTGGAACCATTGGAAGCATGGGACACACACAAACAAGAGTTTCACATGGTTCTGTCTTGTAGATATGACAGATGACAGGAAACGAAAATTGTCATGTGTGATCCTAGTAGTGGATATAATCAAAGAACAACTTAACCTGTGACAGAGACTGGTTGTTCTGTTGTTGAGAAACTTCAGGTCCCCACTTTACTTTCTTATTAATTTTAATCCATTTAGAAAACGGAGATGAGAGAATATGATCACCACAGAACATGAAGAACAGAAACTTGCTGGTCTTTATCATAGACAATAGCATATGTCTAGAAAAAACAGTCCCTTGTGATGTGAATATAGAGTTTTGTTTTTTAGTTTATTGTCACACACTCAATTAGTCCTGGGCATATTATCCGAAACCCGAAAACCGAACCGGAACCGAACCGAAAAAACCGGGACGGAAACCGGACCAAAAATTACAGAAACCCGAACGGTTCTTATATTTCTAAATCCGAAAAACCGAAACCGAACCGGGACCGAACCGAGAACCGAACGGGTACCCGAATATTTTGAATATTTTGAATATTTTAAATTTTAATATATAAAAATATAATTTATAAATAAAAAATATCTTAAAAAATCCGAACTACCCGAATAACCCGAATATATTTTCGGTTTTTTCCGGGTTTAGCTCATGTTTTCGGGATTTTTGGGTTTTAAACCCGAACCAAACCCGAATTATTTGTAATACGGTTCTATTTCGGGTTTTATAAAAATATAGAAACCCGACCCGAACCCGACATTATCCGAACCGAACCGATCCGAAAAATTTTCGGTTCCTAAACGGTTCCTAAACATCCCAATCCGAATAACCCGAAAACCGAAAAAACCGAACCGACCCGAACCGAAAACCCGAATGCCCAGCACTACACTCAATTAATAATCTCATCAAGAAAAAAATTGCATTTAGCTATAACTTTTCCAGTTGGTAAAGACAGAACCATGTGAAACTCTATTCTAGTATGACCCACAACAAGACCACAAGTTTTAAAGACTTTTCAGAGATGCTTCAACTCATTCATTGATCTTTCTATATATACATATCACATTACCTATTCTTTTCATCATCAACCAACAAACAAGAAATATATCCAATAAATTTCATCTTTCATACATCTCCAGAAGCTTCATAAGAATTCAAACTTTCACTCCAAAATAACACAAAATGGCTTTCGTGAGAAATCTATTGGGTGCAAAGAAGATTCTTGGCCGCTCCCTCTCAGTAGCAACAAGCAAAAGTGCAACCTCGGCGGCACCAAAGGGGTTTCTTGCTGTGTACGTAGGAGAGGGTCAGAAGAAGAGATATGTGGTGCCAGTCTCATACTTGAGCCAGCCTTCATTTCAAGCTCTTCTCAGCAAATCCGAAGAAGAGTTTGGGTTTGATCATCCAATGGGTGGCTTAACGATCCCCTGTCCTGAAGATATCTTCATCAATGTGACTTCCCGGCTTCGGTGATGATTATCCAACATATTGTTATTCGAGAAAGAGATAGACTTGTTCTTTGTAAATAGAGGACAAACGTTTTTTTCTCTCATCTTGAAAGAGTTGTTCTAAATTTTTTGAAAGTAAATACCATTTTTCAGTTATAGGCACAATCATGATTCTTGTTAAATTAATACACTTTGGATTGATCATTGAAAAAGAAATGACAACACCAATTGAAGAACTATATTAATTTAGTACTTTGAAAAAAGGAAAAAATTGTACTTTGGTTACAAAACCGGCAGTTTCTTGTAACAACAGTTTCTCCATTTTTTTTCTTATCAAAATTCTAAAAGCTAAAGTTAGAACCAGTCATACATCTCCAAGGGAGTGAATTCATTCTCAGCTTTCAATATTTATATGTCTTACTATTTATCAGTCTTACTTACAGCTCACGTAACAATATCAGTCATTTGATCAAATGTATCTTCCGTGCTCTGTTTTCCCTTTATCTAGAAAACCTCAAAGGCCGAAATAGTTTTACCTAGAATTGTCATGTGTAAATTACAGAATTAACTTAACCAGTGACAAAAACATGTGTTTTCTGTTCTGTTGTTGAAGAACAACAGGTCCCCACTTTAAGTTCTTATTAAAGTTATTTTGACCATATAGTTTAGAGGATAGGCCAGAGAGCCAACCACTAAATCATCACAGATTCACAGAAACGGTGCAAGTGGAGACGTCTTATCTCAGAAACATTGAGAAGACAATCCCTTGTGAACTGCATAGGGACTAGGAGAGTACTATCCAAGTGGGCAACAAATTGCAATGATGCTTCTTTTCAAGATGCTAAAGACAGAACCATGTGATACTCTCTGTTCTACTCTGTCCCACGCTTCAAAGACCACAAGTTTCAAAGACTTTTCAACACATTATATTCACTGGTCTTTCTATATATACACCTGATTCATTCTTTCTATCATCAACCAACAACTAGCAATCCAATAGCTTTAATCTTTTCATACATCTCTTCAAAAGAATTCAAACTTTCAGAAAACAAAAAAAAAAATAGAAATGGCTTTGGTGAGAAGTCTATTGGGTGCAAAGAAGATTCTTGGACGCTCCATAACAGCAGCTTCCACGAGCAAAAGAGCATCATCATCAGCACCAAAAGGGTTTCTTGCGGTGTACGTAGGAGAGAGCCAGAAGAAGAGATATGTGGTGCCAATCTCATACTTGAGCCAGCCTTCTTTTCAAGCGCTACTCAGTAAATCCGAGGAAGAGTTTGGGTTTGATCATCCGATGGGTGGCTTAACCATCCCTTGTCCTGAAGATATATTCATAAACGTAACGTCTAGGCTCCAATGATGATGATTATCCAGATCTTTTCTTCTTCATGAGTTAGCAATAGACTTATTCTTTGTAAATTATAGGAGCTTTTCTCCTTTACTTTCTTCTAAAGTTTTGAAAGTAAATACCATTTTCATGTTAAACTAATGCACTTTTGATCAATCATTGAAAAACAAAGGACAACGCCATTCTTCTATTTAAATTATATCTTACTAGTTGAATAAAATAAGTGAAGTGTTCATCATCCATTGAAGTCTTTTTATGTAACAAAGAAAGAGATGACAAAGTTAAACAGAATGAAAAGAGATGAAAAGTAACCGGATAGCTGTATTAGAACTGTTACATGAACTGATGTACCGGCACTTTTATCTCTTATTCATAGTCCTACCAGAGCCTATGGATGGATACTCAACTTTTTCCTTTACTTAGAACTGACTTCAGCAGCGAAGACAAGACTGCTGTTCACAGTCAATCAATCAATCAATCAATCAATCAATCAATCATCCACTTCTTGATTAATATTTGAAAGAGAGATTCATGTGAAACGCTGATTGTGTAGACAACACAGTCAATCAATCAATCAATCATCCACTTCTTGAATCAATGATATGAGTTGAAACTTGTGGACTTCCCAAACAACGTTCCACATGACTCTATTTCAGATACTAATCAAGAAATGATGATTGGTTGATTGACTGTAAGACGAGTTACGTCGTTCTCATGTAATTATTCTCTGCTTTGATGACATTTCTTGTGTCCGGAAAATTGAATTTTGAAGCTTCTCAAGAAAGGTTAGATACTCAGATTCAAGGTTTGTATCGCTTTTTGCTACTTGGTAATTTGAAGAGTTGGTTCTGTCTCTGGATGTATAAATATGATGAAGGACTGAAAACAACCCTGCAACCATTGGAAGCATGGGACATACACAAACAGAGCTTCACATGGTTCTGTCTTCTAGGAAAGCTGTCATGTGTGATCCTAGTTGAGGATATAATCAAAGAACAACTTCACCTGTGACAGAGACTTGCTGTTCTGTTGTTGAGAAACCGCAGGTCCCCACTTTACGTTCTCATTAAATTAAATCCCCTAAGACCACAGAGATGAGAGAATATGATCACCACAGAACATGAAGAACAGAAACTTGCTGGTCTTTATTATAGAGAATAGCATGTCTTATCTCAATAAACATTGAGAAAAACAGTCCCTTGTGACGTGCATATGGAGTTTATTGTCACCACTCAATTAATAATCTCATCAAGAAAAAAATGCATTTAGCTATAACTTTGGTAAAGACAGAAGCATGTGAAACTCTATTCTAGTATGACCCACACTTGAAGACTACAAGTTTCAAAGACTTTTCAGAGATGCTTCAACTCGTTCATTGATCTTTCTATATATACATATCACACTACCTATTCTTTCCATCATCAACCAACAAACAAGCAATATATCCAATAACTTACATCTTTTCATACATTTTCAGAAGTTTCATAAGAATTCAAATTTTCAGTCCTTAAAAAAAACAGAAATGGCTTTCGTGAGAAATCTATTGGGTGCAAAGAAGATTCTTGGAGCCGCAACAAGCAAAAGGGCAGCCTCGGCGACACCAAAGGGGTTTCTTGCGGTATATGTAGGAGAGAGTCAGAAGAAGAGATATGTGGTGCCAGTCTCATACTTGAGCCAGCCTTCATTTCAAGCTCTTCTCAGCAAATCTGAAGAAGAGTTTGGGTTCAATCATCCAATGGGTGGCTTAACGATCCCTTGTCCTGAAGATATCTTCATCTCTGTGACATCTCGGCTCCAATGATGATTATCCAACATATTGTTCCTGAAGTTAGAGATAGACTTTGTTCTTTGTAAATAGAGGAGATTTTTGGTTCTCTTTCTTCTTGAAAGAGTTGTTCAAAAAGTTTTGGAAGTAAATACCATTTTTCAGTTATAGACACAATCATGATTTCATGTTATGTTAATACATTTGGATTGATCATTGAAAAAGAAAAGATAACACCAAGTCTACATAAATTTATACTTTAGTTTCCATTAACAAAGTTAAAAGAGGATTTATCATATGGATCCGTGGCTCAACTAAAACAAATTGTCTGCTAGAAAGTTTTTCTTCTTGTGTTTATTGAGATTTGCTCTGTTTCTCTCATTTACCCTTAAATTGGCGCCAACAAATACAAAGAGTTAACAAAACCGGCACTTTCCTTGTAACAACAGCTTTTTCATTAGCCTTCTCATTAAAACTCTAAAGGCTACAGTTAGAAACAGTCTACATCTCCAAGGGAGTGAATGCATTCTCAGCTTTCAATATTTAGTCCTTAAAATATATGTCTTACTATTTGTCAGTCTTACTTACAACTCACGTAACAATGAGATAAAAAATATCAGCCATTTGATCAAATGTATCTTATGTGCTCTGTTTTCCCTTTATCTAGCAAATCTCAAAGGTCGAAACGCTTGTACTTAGAATGTCATGCGTAACTTAAAGAATTAACTTATAACCAGTGACAAAAACATGTGTTTATGTTCTGTTGTTGAAGAACAACAGATCCCCACTTTAAGTTCTTATTAAATTCATTTAAACCATTAGAGCTTAGAGGATAGGCCAGAGAGCCAACTACTTGATCATCACAGATTCACAGAAATGGTGCAAGTTAATTCATGGGGGCACATCTTATCTTAGAAACATTTAGAAGACAAGCCCTTGTGAATTGCATACGGAGTGTACTATCCATGTGGAGAAATTGCATTAATGATTCTTTTCCAGATGCTAAAGACAGAACCATGTGATATTCTCTTTACTATTTTGTCCAAACGCTTCAAAGACCACAAGTTTCAAAAGACTTTTCAACACATTAGATCACTGGTCTTTCACTCTTTCTATATATACACATGAACCATTCTTTCTATCATCAACACAACAGCTAGCAACCCAATAACTTTAATCATTTCATACATCTCTTCAAAAATTTCAAGCTTTCAAAGAGAAGAAATAGAAATGGCTTTTATGAGAAGTCTACTGGGTGCAAAGAAGATTCTTGGCCGGTCCGTCTCAGCAGCTTCCACGAGCAAAAGAGCATCCTCATCAGCACCTAAAGGGTTTCTTGCGGTGTACGTAGGAGAGAGCCAGAAGAAGAGATATGTGGTGCCAATCTCATACTTGAGCCAGCCTTCTTTTCAAGCGCTACTCAGTAAATCCGAGGAAGAGTTTGGGTTTGATCATCCGATGGGTGGCTTAACCATCCCTTGTCCTGAAGATATATTCATAAACATAACGTCTAGGCTCCAATGATGATGATTATCCAGATTTTTTCTTCTTCCTGAGTTAGAAATTAGACTTATTCGTTGTAAAGTATATATAGGAGATTTTTCTCATTTCTTTCTTCTAAAGTTGTGAAAGTAAATACCATTTTCATGTTAAACTAATACACTTCTGATGAATCATTGAAAAACAAAGGACAACACCATTCTTATATTTTAAATTATACTTGTTAAATTACATAAGCTAAGAGTTTTCACCATCCATTGAAGTCTTGTATGATACAAGTAACCGGATAGCAGTATCAGTACTTTAATCTCTGTTTAATAGTCCTACAAAAGCTTCTCCACTATTGTTTTCTCATTGAAACTCCACCCACCCTCTTAAAATATCATTAGAACTTTTAAAAATCTAAGTTAGAATCATACTCCAGTTCACATTTCCAAGGGAAGGAATGGATCCTCAACTTTATTCTTTACTTAGAACTGACTTCAGCAGTGAAGATATGTTCAAAGTCAATCAATCATCCATTTCTTGATTAATATTTGTTTTGAGAGAAAAATGTGAAAGGCTATTCGTGTTGACAACAAGCTTCAACTCATTCGTTGACTCCTCTGTACACACTGAAACAGAACAAACTCTTCACATATCATCAACACTCGAACAATCCAAAAATTTGAATAGTTATCATTAAGAACACCAAACTTTCAAGATGAATTTATATTTTCAGAAACTTTCTGCAATTGGAATAGAGATACATTTGATGCTTACACAAAAAAAAAAAATGACATTCACATTGAGCTTTGTGACCTTTTGAACAACTCTTTTCTCACAAAGAACGAGGAAAAAGGTTGACCTATTTACATTGAATAATTCTATATCTTAACTCGGGCTACATAATGTTAGATATCTCTTCTCCTCTGATTATCTTCCCTTTAGCCCAGAGGTCACAGTGATGAAAGTATCTTCAGGACAAGGGATCGTTAAACCACCCATAGGATGATCGAACCCAAACTCTTCTTCAGATTTAGTGAGCAGAGCTTGAAACGAAGGGTGGTTCAAGTATGAGACAGGAACTATATATCTCTTCTTCTGGACCTTGTCCTCTCCAACATACACCGCAAGGAATCCTTTTGGTGCTGTAGACGTTACAGAGCGGCTCAGGATCTTCTTTGCACCCAAGAGACCTCTTACCAAAGCCATTTATAGTCTTTGAAAATCTAAACTGAAGATGGGTTGAGGAATAACAAGTTAAATGCTGAGATTCAAGCTTTGGATTTGCTTTATTACTTGGTGTTGTGAAGAAGTAGTTCTGTTTCTGGATGTATAAATAGATAAAAGCAGGATTCAAAAACCACCCTGGAACTAATGAAACTGTGGTCTTCAAGCGTGGGACATACGAGAACAGAGTTTCACATGGTTTTGTTTTCCAGATACAATATATGACTATTGACTAGCAATGAAAGCTAATCAACATTATTATATACACTTCACAAGGGTTTGTCTCCTCAGTATCTTAATACTCAATAAAGAGAAAAAAAAATGAGATAAATACCTATCTTGTCTATAACAAAACATTAGCAGATTTAGTTTCTTATTGATGTGGTGGAACCTTAGGTTGTCTACCAAGAGAACAAGAATGACTTATTCATTTTCAGAGGACATGATCTCATGGGGTGAAACTAAATTTTGATAGAAGTGCAAACAGCGACTAACCTTTCATGCTGTCACATCCATGTGGATATCTCTACAAAAACTTCATCAAATTGGGCCTTATTGGATCAAAATGTTGCTCAAGACTTTAAAAAAAAATCATGTGTCAAGAAAGGCAGAGGAAGAATATGGGTTTGATCACAACAATCCCCTGAAGTGAAGAGACCAAAACACACATCTCACTCTTTTTTTTTTTCCATCAAAGGGATTTAATATTATAAAAGAAACGGGCCAAACCCAGTACAATATTATAACATAAGCCCAACAACAAATAGGACACCCAAATTTCTAATGGGCTAAGCCCTACGGACCCATCACGAGAAAACCCTAGGGAGCAGGCGGAAAGGCATACTGCCGCCTCACTAAACCCACTTTTGGCCGCTTGTACACGTGTCGCGATCCTCCTCCGCGAAGAAACACGTGTCACAAGGATAGCGCCATACCATCTCAACTCGTCGGCGCCGGAGATCCAACCACCGGACCACCCGGCCAAACCGGAGCTCCATCGCTCCGTTCCTCTTTACTTTCACCCAACTTTGGGCCACTCAAGCCGGAGAGGCTCAATCGCCGTAGCGAGAGCTCCTCCATCAACATTAACCACCGGGACCCGCCAGAGGAATCGCATGCATCCTCATTCTTTCCGCCGGAGCTCTTCCATCTCCTCCGACGAACACACCAACCCACAGAAACAAACAAAAAAACCCGACCGAAGAAAAGAAAGAAACAAAACCCTAAAGAATAAGGGCCACGAGCCGGCGACGCAAGGCTGAAGAAGCCTTCACCCCCCGGAGACTAGATCCGATGACGGCGGACCTGAAGGAGTTTCCCCGCCACGGAGACAAAAGACCGGCGGCGACGGATCTGCGATAGCCTCCGCCTCCCGGAGATATTATTCCGACAACAACTAAGGTCTTCTCCGCGTCATCTACACAGCCACCGCGTCGTTACTCCAGGACCAGAACCAAAGCGGTTGGTGGCAGACCAGAGATCGGACAGGCGGGAACCGGCAGAAACGAGGAGAAGGCCGGATCCTGGTAATTTTATCTGAAAGAAACACGAGCTCCGGCGGCGGCACGGACGCTCACGCGCCGGCCGACCGCCGAGCCCTCTGGAAATTGCTTTCTCTCTCTCTTTCTCTCTCTCTTTTAAAAGATAAGAGTTTTGACACACATCTCACTCTATTGATTTTTTTGTTGCTTGTCACCATTTTCTAAAGCTCTTCCTCTTTAACATATATAAGTCAAAATAAAAATGCTTCCTTTATGTTCTCTTCCAAAGAAAGCATCTTCATTTCTCAACCCTCTCTCTCTCTCTCACTAAGCGCAATGGAGGAGACCCAGATCGCATCCATCCTCAAATCCTCCGAGCTCTACCCCATCCCTCAAAGCGTCAAGCTTTCATACGGAACAGCCGGCTTCCGCGCCGACGCGTCCCTCCTCGAATCCACCGTCTACAGAGTCGGCATCCTCTCATCCCTCCGCTCCCTCAAGCTCAACTCATCAACCGTCGGGCTCATGATCACCGCCTCCCACAACAAAGTCTCCGACAACGGCGTCAAAGTCTCCGACCCCTCCGGCGGCATGCTCTCTCAGGAATGGGAGCCTTTCGCTGATCAGATCGCCAACGCTTCTTCCCCTAAAGAGCTCGTCTCGTTGATCAAAGACTTCGTGGAGAAGAAAGAGATCGCAATCGAGAAAGGTGGAGAGGTGTGGTTGGGGAGAGATACTAGACCTAGTGGTGAATCGCTTCTCCGAGCTGCGGAGATTGGAGTTCGCTCTGTTTTGGGATCTGTTGCGGTTGACGTTGGGGTTTTGACTACTCCTCAGTTGCATTGGATGGTTAGAGCTAAGAACAAAGGTCTCAACGCTACTGAAAGTGATTACTTTGAGAATCTTATTACCTCGTTTAAGTGTTTGATTGGTCTGATCCCTGTTAAGTTAGAGAGTAGCAAGTTGGTTTTAGATGGTGCTAATGGTGTAGGTGGGCTGAAGATGGAGGTTTTGATAAGGTCATTGAGTGATATAGATGTTGAGATACGTAACACAGGGAGAGATGGAGGTGTGCTTAACGAAGGTGTAGGTGCTGACTTTGTGCAGAAGGAAAAGGTTGTGCCTTTAGGATTTGGGGTAAAGGATGCTGGGATGAGGTGTGCTAGCTTTGACGGTGATGCGGATCGGTTGGTTTATTTTTACATTCCGTCAGAGTCTTGTGGTGGTGACAAGGTTGAGTTACTTGATGGTGACAAGATTCTATCTTTGTTTGCTTTGTTTATCAAAGAGCAGCTGAACATTATTGGTGATGAAGGGAAGAAGTGTCGTCTTGGTGTTGTGCAGACGGCTTACGCCAATGGTGCGTCAACGGATTACGTTAAGGAGATGGGTTTGGAGGTTGTTTTTGCGAAAACCGGGGTGAAGCATTTGCATGAGAAAGCAGAAGAGTTTGATGTTGGGATCTACTTTGAAGCTAATGGCCACGGGACTATTCTATTCTCGGAATGTTTCCTGTCTTGGTTAGTTGGTAAGCAAAAGGATTATAGTGAAGGCTCTGATAAGCACAATGCGGTTTCTAGGCTAGTGGCAGTGAGTAATCTGATTAACCAAGCGGTTGGTGATGCTCTAAGTGGGTTGCTCTTGGTTGAAGTGATTCTGCAGCATATGGGATGGTCAGTGCAGAAGTGGAATGAGCTATACAAGGATCTTCCTAGCAGACAGGTTAAGGTGGAAGTTCTGGATAGAACAGCGGTTGTGACCACAAGCGAAGAGACCGAGGCTCTGAAGCCCTTGGGGATTCAGGATGCCATTAATGCTGAGATCAAGAAGTATGGGCGTGGAAGAGCTTTCATAAGGCCATCAGGTACAGAGGATGTGGTGAGAGTATATGCAGAAGCATCTACGCAAGAAGCTGCTGATTCTTTGGCTAGTTCTGTGGCTCAGCTCGTCAAAAGCTTCCTGGGTTCAAGCTAAAGATCCATCTAAAGCTCTGCATGAGTATGCTAAACATAGATTTTTCTTGTTCATCTCTTACCTTTCACATCTTTTGTATAACTTGAATGACATGTTTCTCTTGTCTTTTGTTCTGTTTCTTGAGAGCTGCTTTGTTTCTATTCTAGTTCTTCTTCTCTCTCTCCCCCAATGTAAACTGAAACATACTTGGCTTGCCTGAATAGAACCTGCAGCATCATTTGCTCATTTTCTCCTGAAATAGTTTAAAGTGAGAGATCGTTGTTAAGGAATCAGTATCAGGTACTTATAATAAGATCGTGTACTTGAAAAACCTTATGCCTTAATCTCTTGCTTAAGAAGGGAACATGGCGCATGCCTTTGTCTCCGACAGTTACTTCACTACAAACCCAACAATGACCCCTCTCAGCAAAACTATCACAATCTTATTTAAAGTACAACTTTCATGTGTGATCCTAGTTGTGGATATAATCAAAGAACAACTTAACCTGTGACAGAGACTTGTTGTTCTGTTGTTGAGAAACTTCATGTCCCCACTTTACATTCTTATTAATTAAAATCCATTTAGACCACAGAGATGAGGCAATATGATCATCATAGAACATGATGAAGAACAGAAACTTGCTGGTCTTTATTATTGACAATAGTGTATATCTCTAATATTAAAAACATTGAGAAAACAAGCCCTTGTGTATGGGCATATATGGAGTTTGTTTTTAGCTTATTGTCCTACACTCAATTAATTATCTCACCAAGAAAAATTGTATTTAAGTATGACTTTCCAGTTGGTAAAGACAGAAGCATGTGAAACTCTATTCTAGTATGACCCACACTTGAAGACCACAAGTTTCAAGACTTTTCAGAGAGGTTTGAATTCATTCATTGATCTTCTATATATACACATAACGTTACCTATTATTTCCACCATCAACCAACAAACAAGCTAACTTGAATCTTTTAACACATTCAGAAGCTTCAAAAGGATTAAAACTTTCAGACAAAAGAAATTAGAAATGGCTTTCGTGAGAAATATATTGGGTGCAAAGAAGCTTCTTGGCCGCTCCATCTCAGCAGCTTCCACGAGCAAAAGAGTAGCCTCGGCGGCACCAAAAGGCTTTCTTGCGGTGTACGTAGGAGAGGGTCAGAAGAAGAGATATGTGGTGCCAGTCTCATACCTGAGCCAACCTTCATTTCAAGCTCTTCTCAACAAATCCGAAGAAGAGTTTGGGTTCAATCATCCAATGGGTGGCTTAACGATCCCTTGTCCTGAAGATATCTTCATCACTCTGACGTCTCGGCTCCACTGATGACAATTCAACATATTGTTCTTTGAGTTACAGATAGACTTCTTCCTTGTAAATAGAGGGAATTTTTTTTTTGTTTCTCTTTCTTCTTGATAGAGTTGTTGTAAACGTTTTGAAAGTAAACACAACCTTTCTGTTATAGACACAGTCATGATTCATGTTACATTATATACATTTTGGATGGATCACTGAAGAAGAAATGGCAAAATCAATTGAAGTATTTATCATATGGCTCAACTTAACCAAACTATCATCATTGAAGTCTTTCATCTAACAAAGAAAACAAATCAGTGCAGAGAGATGTTTAGTTTAAGAGTCCGTTAAGTATCCTGTTTTACAGTAAAGTTCAATCTGCTTGAAAGTCTTTCTTGTTCTGTTTTTTTGATGATCTGTTTATCTCTTTTGCCGTTTGCTCTTCATCTCTCTTGAGCATTTATATTCATATTATAAAACCCGAAAATTGAGCATAGTCAAAACATTATTTTGTTAATAATGTTACCGTTAAATGGGCGTCAGCGAATAAAGAGTTGAATGGATATTTACAAGGGAGTGAATGGATCCTCAGCTTTCAATGTTTAATGCTCAAAACATTTAAGCATTGAGGGAAACGGAAGCAGTGATATGATCAAATGTATCTTTTTTACTCTGTTTTTCTTTTATTTCTAGCTAAACTCAAAGACCCAAGTAGTTCTTGCTCAATTTAACCAATTTTTTTTTTAAATTACTTAGAATGTGTCATGTGATAACAGAATCACTTAGCTGGTGACAGAGACTTGTGTTTTCTGTTCTGTTGTTGAAGAACAGCAGGTCCCCACTTTAAGTTCTTACTAAATTCATTTCGACCATAGAGATTAGAGAAAGGTCAGAGAACCAACTACTTGATGATCACAGATTCACAGAAACGGTGCAAGTTAAGTCATGGGGGCACGTCTTATCTCGGAAACATTCAGAAGACAAGCCCTTGTGAATTGCATATGGGGAGTACTATCCAGATGTACAAATTGCATTGATGCTTCATTTCCAGATGCTAAAAAGACAGAACCATGTGATACTCTCTGTTCTACTCTGTCCTAACGCTTCAAAGACCACAAGTTTGTTTCAAAGACTTTTCAACACATTACATTCACTGGTATTTCTATATATACACATGAGCCGTTCTCATTTCTATCATCAACCAACAACTAGCAATCCAATAACTTTAATCTTTTCATACATCTCTTCAAAAAAATTCAAACTTTCAGAAGACAAAATAAATCGAAATGGCTTTGGTTAGAAGTTTATTGGGTGCAAAGAAGATTCTTGGCCGCTCCCTGACAGCAGCAGCTTCTTCCACGAGCAAAACAACAGCCTCGGCGGCACCTAAAGGGTTTCTTGCGGTGTACGTAGGAGAGAGTCAGAAAAAGAGATATGTGGTGCCAATCTCATACTTAAGCCAGCCTTCATTTCAAGCTCTCCTCAGTAAATCTGAAGAAGAGTTTGGGTTCGATCATCCAATGGGTGGCTTAACGATTCCTTGTCCCGAAGATATCTTCATCAACTTAACGTCTAGGCTCCAGTGAATGATGATTATCCTAATCTTTTCTTCTTCTTGAGTTAGCAATAGACTTATTCATTGTAAATTATAGGACATTTTTCTCATCTTCCTCCTTTTTGAATGAATTGTTGAGAGAATGAATATCACATCTTACGACGCAGACACGATCATGTCAGAAAAGTTTTGGATCGATTGTTAAAGAAAGGCCACAACAATTGAGAAACTATATTCTTCAAGTTTATTAAATATGATCAATTAAGTATACTTGACCCTGATTAGCATCCGGATCCGTGGCGCAATGGTAGCGTGTCTGACTCCAGATCAGAAGGTTGCGTGTTCGATTCACGTCAGGTTCAAAATCCCGAACATTATCCGGAATTTTTTTTATAAATTAACTTGAATTTGTCCTGCACTTTTGCTGCCTTTGGTTCCTACTCTTTGGTTCGATAACCTAATGAATCTTACCCCAAAGTCTTAGTTCCGGTTTCATATCGGTTCAATCTTTATCCCTGAGACACCCAAACATGAACGCCACTCACAGAAAACCCACGTAATTTCCTTATCACCGGTTCATTCTTTCGTGTGTTTTATACTTCTATTGAATACAAATTAACCAATTTAATCATAATTTTTCTTTGACGGAACATATTTTCATTTACTAATAATAATTTAAGATTTAATTGTCATTTACTTAATCATAATCAATATTTAAGATTAATCTTGCCATTTATCAAATTTTGCTAGAAGAAAATGTACTAGAAGTTGGAATTTCAATAATAACTTTTTTTTTTTAACTTTTTGGTTATGTTCAAAATGTGATTCGTCATTCATGTCACTCTAATCAAGTAAAACATGGAGTACATATTATAAATTTTTAATCTATGATATATGATTCTTGATTTGTCATGTAAGCTTTTGAATACCCATAAGTAAATATAACAGAGGCGTATGTGAAAATACGACACTATAGTACAAATATTTTGTACCGTTTGTAACTTTGATTAATATTAAAAACAAGAATTAGCTAGCTATTAGGTAAAGAAGTATTAATTGAAATAAATAAGGGATGTTTGCAAAATTGACCTATAACTTAAAGTCAAACACAAAACTAACCTCCTTTTTTTTTGAAAATTGGTTTTGCCCTATTCACCCCACAAGTTCATATAATTTACGAAAATGCCATCCATTTTTTTTTTTTTTTTTCGAAAATGACATTTTTACTCTCTCACCCTCATCATCTTCAAGTAATTACAAGATTGCCATTGTCATCAATACCACAACCACCATGAACAACCAATTTGAAGCTCTTAATGCTCCTAAAATCGATTTACCCTTCTTCTTTTTCCATTCTTGTGACCTAAACACAACATATCTCTCACTTTCTCTCCACAATGAGCTAAAAAAACTCAAGATTTTGATTCTAAAATTTTTATGGTTCATAGAGTCATAGAAGCTAACGATTATGCGTGGGTGACTTCCGTTTGTGATTCTGTGTGCTTGGAGAAGCCTTATGTATGCTAAGGAACTTATCTCACTAATTTAAGGTATGACATCGAGTTTTTTTCCAGATCTGTTCGTCAGACGACTTACTTGGGAAGTCGTCTGGCTGTAGACGACTTACCTTTCAGTCGTCTGGCTGTAGACGACTTACCTGGAAGTCGTCTGGTCAACGCAGAGGTTATTTTTGCAATTGACTTTGAAATCTGTAACCTGAGACGACTGAAAGTTAAGTCGTCTACTATTGTTTGGTTTCAAAAAAAATTCCAAAGAACCTAGACGACTTACATTTCAGTCGTCATAGGTTAGTTTTGTATTTGACTGGATAATTTCAGAAGTTTGACTTCCCCAGACGACTTACATTTCAGTCGTCTGGCGAAAATTAAAATAATAATATTTTTTTTAAAGTAAACGACTTACAATTAAGTAGTCATAGGTTAGTTTTGCAATTGAAAAAAAAAACTTCAAGATTTAATTATACACAGACGACTTATAATTCAGTCGTCCACCAGACGACTTAATTGTAAGTCGTCCAGGATTTTTTTCCGAGATTCTGGTCAAACCTCGTAAATCCTGGACGACTTACATTTCAGTCGTCTCGTGGACGACTGAATTATAAGTCGTCTGTATATAATTAAATCTTGAAGTTTTTTTTTTCAATTGCAAAACTAACCTATGACGACTTAACTTTAAGTCGTCTACTTTTAAAAAAAATATTATTATTTTAATTTTCACTAGACGACTGAAACGTAAGTCGTCCAAAAAGTCAAACTTCTGAAATAATCCAGTCAAATGCAAAACTAACCTCTGACGACTGAAATGTAAGTCGTCTAGCTTTTTTGGAGTTTTTTTTTTAACCAAACAATAGTAGACGACTTAACTTTCAGTCGTCCGAAATAACAGATTTCAAAGTCAATTGCAAAAATAACCTCTGCGTTGACCAGACGACATATAGTTTAGTCGTCTAGACAACTTAGATTGAAGTCGTCCGCGTCTTCTCCACTAGTTTTTAAGTCTTCTACGTTAGTTTTGAATAACTTGTATTTTTAAGAGTGATAAGTAACTTCAAGATATGTAAAACTCATATTTACAAAATATGTTCTCTCCCTTAGTTTTACTAAATTTGACTAAGTTTTTCAATGCAAACTTATAAAAAATATGATATGCTTTGACTAGTTACTATTGTTTGTTTCCATCTCTTACCAACATTCTTGTTTATTAAGATGAGAAAAAGGCCATTGGAGTTTATTATTGCATATGAGAGATCCAAAGATAAGAAAAAGGCTACTGAAGTCTATTATTTCATTGATTTGTAAATGTGTAAACACATTGTTAGCACATTTAATACATCTTGGAAAACATTATTACTGATTTTACAAAAAAATCACAACTAAAAGAGTATACATGCAATTCATAAAACAGATCACAAACAAAACTATTATAGATCATTCATCTACAAAGACAAGCTTGGATTCCACTTGAGTAGACAAGACCAGACAACTTTTAAGAAGTTCAGACGACTTCTAAGAAGTTCAGACGACTTCTAAGAAGTCCAGACGACTTCCAGGAAGTTCAGACGACTTTGCCAGAAGACTTTTAGGAAGTTCAGACGACTTCCAGACGACTTTACAGGAAGTCCAGACGACTTTACAGGAAGTCCAGATGACTTTTAGGAAGTCCAGACGACTTCCAGACGACTTCCAGATGACTTCCAGACGACTAACAAGTAAGTCGTCCCAGAAGTTTTCCAGATCTGAAAAACCTGCATATTAAATCCAGATCTGAAAAACCTGCATATTCAAAAACGTTCAAATGGCTTAAAAACAGAAAAAAATGAGTGGAAGATTATATAAATCTACCTTTACAGAACACACAAAAATACATATCTAAAAATAATAGATCTACCTTTAAATTAGTGGAAGATGAGTACCAAATAATTAAAAACCTGCAAAAAAAAAATAGATTAGTAACAAAGACATGAGACAAAATTGAAAAATTCATATAAAGTTTGGTGTTTTCAAGTCAAAGAGATTAGAGTGGGTTTGGAGAGTTTTAGTTTGGGAAAAAAGTAAGAATTTTATACAACAAGAAGTTACCAAATGAAGAAAAATCAGACATAAGAACTTACCAAAACGCTCAGAAAAATCCAGACGACTTCCTAGAAGTCCAGACGACTTCCTGGAAGTCCAGACGACTTCCTGGAAGTCCAGACGACGACTTCCAGGAAGTCCAGACGACTTCCTGGAAGTCCAGACGACTTTGTCAGAAGACTTCCAGATGACTTCCAGACGACTTCCAGACGACTAACAGGTAAGTCGTCCCAGAAGTCTTCCAGATCTGAAAAACCTGCACATCAAATCCAGATCTGAAAAACCTGCATATTCAAAAACGTTCAAATGACTTAAAAATAGAGAAAATGAGTGGAAGATTAGATAAATCTACATTTATAGAACACATAAAAATACATATCTAAAATTAATAGATCTACCTCTAAATTAGTGGAAGATGAGTACCATTTGATTAAAAACCTGCAAAAGAGATAGATTAGTAAGAAATACATGAGACAAAACTGAAAAATTCATATAAAGTTTGGTGTTTTCAAGTCAAAGAGATTAGAGAGAGGTTGGAGAGTTTTAGAATGATGAACATTACATTTTTGTTGCATCCATTTGAGAGGAGGAGAGAGAATGTATAAATTTTTCTTTATATAGGGAGACAAAAAATCCAATTAGATTAAATATTTTTGACTCAGACGACTTCCTGGACGACTTACATTTCAGTCGTCTGGTGAAGAAATTAAAACAGACGACTTACATGTAAGTCGTCCAGAAGAGTTTAATATTTTTAGCGGGAAATTAAATATTTTTAGCGGGAAACTAAAATAGAAGACTTTCCAGACGACTTACAAGTAAGTCGTCTGGACGACTGAAATATACGTCGTCCGGGTAAATTATTTAACAGACGACTGAAATATAAGTCGTCCACACCCTAAACATAACCCCTAAACTTAATTATCTAATTAAACACTTCATAAAACCAAATCAAACTTGAAAAGTGTTTACTATACACAGAAATAAACACATATAGGTGAAAACTAATTTTTGAAAAAAACATTTTAGTTTTCCAAAATCTAACCCTAACAATACATACAATACTACAACATATGTTTGCCAAACTCCTAAACCAAAGTATTTCATGATTCACTACTTCCACTCATATATCTTTAAAACAAATCAATTTTATCATATCTTAATTTATATCAGTTAAAACTGTTTATAATTACTTGATTTTTATTTTTTACGCATCTAAATATTTTTTTACAAGATTTATAAATTATTTTTAAAATAAACTGGTACCAGACGACTTACACTTCAGTCGTCCAGACGACTTACACTTCAGTCGTCCAGACGACTTACACTTCAGTCGTCCAGACGACTTCCAACATCTCAGACGACTCAGACGATTTACTGGGGCTATATTCGTAAAAATGGCTTCTGTTTTTTTGTTTGGTCACAAGGGGCTGAGCTGTAATTTCACTAGGCTTTTAGGTTAGTTTTGCATTTGATTCAAGTTTGGGTATAGGTTTGGAATTAAAATCAAGTTGTGGGTTAGTTTTGGCAAAAACCCCAATAAATAATTGGCTGTCAAATATAGTAGTAATAAAAATAAATATGGTTTTAGATTATGGTGTAAATTTTGTAACAAGTCGCTGTCCTTTTAGTGGAATTGAGTTTACTCAAACTAGCAAACTGCACTCCCTTTCACGTGACTCCAAACTCACAAAACACAGATCCTATTTTAAGCATTATGAAGAAAAAATACAAGTTATAATGATGCATGGGCATCTTTCTCAATTATTTCAAAAGTTGATGGAGAAAAATTAAGTACGTTGAATGCTAGGAGCTGCATCGTCTGTCTTTAGAAAAATGGCCTTCATATCACTCTCTCTCTCTCTAAATTTTTCCCATTAACACACAGAGAGAGAAACACGAGGTTGAAGAAAGGAGAAAGAGATGGCGACTAACAGCTGCATTGGTATGCTTATGGACGAAAGTGACAACCCAGGATTTTTCAAAGTTCTTAGAAAGGAAGATCTATCATCTCAAACCATGGTATGGTGTGATCTTTCTGATGGATCTGAGATGCTAATCGGATGTTACAGAATGCAAATCTTTTTTTTTTTTGTAAACTTACAGAATGCAAATCTTTCTTTCTTTGTTTTGTTTTTTTCCCATCATTTATTGACAGATCTTGTTCTTGTTATATGTCCAAAAGAGAGAGATCCCTCAAGACTTCTTGAAAAGCATCTCAGCCAAGGAGTTCTCGTTTAAGATGGTCTTAAAGCTGCCATGGGGAAGCTCATGGAGAATCAACCTCTCAAAATACCAAAGCTTCTTCTACTACATGGAGAAAGACGGATGGGACCAGTTTTTGAGCGACAATGGTTTAGGTGCTGACGAGCTTCTCACGTTCACGCACAAGGGTAACATGTGTTTTAACGTAAGCATTTACCAAATAAATTGCTTGGAGATGCTTAGACCCAACAGATCTGCAACCATTGCTTCTTCTTCAAGTAAGTTCTCATGTTTTTCTTTAAGGCTATATGGATGGAGAAGAAGAAGACAGACTTTGGTTGTTTTGTTTTGATGAATCAGGTCGAAACAAGAGAGAAGAAGTGAGCAATGGGAAGGAGGAAGAGAGAGAGTCATTGTCTGCATCAAACTATCCTGTCTCAGAAACAGCTGAGTCTACCGTAGGAGGAAGATTGAAACAGAAACGTCAGCTTATTAACTTGGGGAAGAAGCAAGTTAAGAAGGCTGAAAAAGCAAACAAGTGTAAAAAGAGGAAGATGGATACTGAATCTGACGACTCTGAAGATGGCACTTCGTCTCTTGCTCCAGAGTTCACACTCACCATAAAGAAATCATACGTCCTGTTCTTGGTAAGACAAGCACGACAAGATAAGACCAAGAGTAAAGACTGTGAAACTATGAGTTGATCAAAACGTTTTGATATGTGATCCAGGGTGTCCCAAAGAGGTTTGGGGAGATGCATATGCCAAAGGAGGAAACGGTGTTCAAGATTCATGATCGGAAAGGGAAGAAGTCATGGGAGGTTACGTATGTGGTCTCTAAGATACAGTCAAGATTCTCTCGTGGATGGCCTCGTTTGGTTAAAGATTTTGGTTTAGAGATCGGTGACTTTTGCACCTTCGAGCTCATTAAACCGACCGAAATGATTCTCACCGTCTCCAAATAAGAGACTCCATGTAGTTGAGATGGTCTTAGTTAATGTGTTACAAACCAAACCTTTATGTTGTGTTGTCTGACGGTGGTGATGTAGTTGAGATGATCTTGGTTTCTTCATGTTTTGTTATCAACCAAATCATTATGTTGTGTTGTCTGCATCCTGTTAGTTTCTTCTATCCGGTTCGGAGATACAATTAATCTTAACCGAGAAGTTTAATTTCCGGTTTGGTCTGGTTTATGATTTATTCTCTTCTCGACCACACTTAAACCAGTACACATTTCAATTTAATCCGATTAACAACATTCACATCCCCAAACACACAGACAGAACAGATGGGAGGTCCTAATCTGAGAGCGGTGGCTCTTATCGCCGGCGATAAAAACATCCGAGGATGTCTTCAATTCACACAAGACACTTCCGGTGATCTGTTTTTTCTTCTTTTATTGGCCGTCGGATATGTTTTATTTCATTCTCTTGTATTGATTTTGTTTTTTGTGTGGCAGGGACAACTCATGTAACAGGAAAGATCTCAGGACTGTCTCCTGGCTTCCATGGCTTTCATATTCACTCTTTTGGTGATACCACAAATGGCTGCAACTCTACTGGTTGGTTTTTGTTCACTCTTTGTCTATGTAACTGTACACTTGGAGCTCAAGACTAAGTCCTTGACCGTTGTTTCTCTTTAAGAATCTAATGGTTCTGTATCTGAAACACACACATACATGTGAAAAGAGTTATTTTGCTCGACCTTGATGTTAACTGGATTGGTTTGGATCAGATTTAGTTTAGATGGATGGACTATTAGTGTTGCCAGTAGAATTCAAGGAACCATTTAGATTAAGCTACTTTTAGAAGCTAAAACATATTAAATTTAATTTAATAGAAGATGTTCTTGAGTGGTGTTTCTCCTCTTTGTGATTCTGTTGTTGAGTTCTGTACTTAGTGTTGTTTTGTTTTCTTGTGGAAACGTTGACTTCAGGACCTCACTTCAATCCATTAAATCGAGTTCATGGGCCACCGGATGAGGAAGAGCGTCATGCTGGAGATTTGGGTAACATTTTCGCTGGATCAGACGGTATACGCTTTTTTCCTCAATCTATATATTTATTTTGTGCTTTTTTGAAGAATGATGTAGTGTTTTTTTGGGGTGAGCCTTGCTTGTTTCAGGTGTTGCTGAAATCTCGATCAAAGACAAACAGGTAAACGGATCTTCCTTTTTTACTTCTTCAACCATTTAATGTAAAGTACATATTATCACATTGTGCTTATGTCTCTCCCATTTATCTCGGCTTCTCTATGATTTCACCAGATACCACTTAGTGGGCAGTATTCCATACTTGGGAGGGCGGTTGTTGTACATGGTGATCCTGATGACCTTGGCAGAGGTAGTAACACTTCTTTATAGCCTTTCCAAATATACATAAATGGTCCAATGTCACCTACTATATAAAAAGAAGCAATAGAAGTTTCAGGGTCAAATCTCAGTAGTAATCATTGTGTAGTTTCATTTAGTTGTCAACTTATTATCATCAAGTATCTGCCACAGTTTTTAGGTTCATGTTGTGCTCTGTTGATTATGTTAAATTAAAGAATTATGATTTCTTTGCGGTTTGTTACCGTGCAGGAGGACACAAGCTTAGCAAATCAACAGGAAACGCAGGCGCACGAGTTGGATGCGGTATTGCTTTCTAACCTTTTGGAAAAACAGAGCAACACCATTATTCTCTTTTTTTCCAGTGTGTCAAGTAACTCACTCTAGATTTTGATGTTGACCCAGGTATTATCGGACTTCAAGCAGCTGTGGATCCTAAACTATAGTTTTGGATATCAATGAACTATCGGCAGCAGAGCCACACTCAGTTTTTCAAATGTGTACATTAGTACAAAACAAAAGAAGGGAGCGAGCTAGCTAGAGACCTTGTGAATAGTAATCTCACCTGATGATCAGAAGCATTGCGATTCCACACACTAATGATGTCCTCACTGAAGCGGACACTCAGTACTGCGCCACAGATGTTATCCGCATCATCAAGCTGGTCCCCTACCAACGCAAGAAGCTGAGGAAAATACAAATCAATGGAAGGGTATCTAACATGACTTCCAGATTGAAAAATAAAAAAAAGAACTCGACTCTAAGTATGAAAAATAGACAGCTAAGGTTCTGTCGAATGAAAGGGAGAACAAACTGACCAGATCCTCCCAGAAACGAGAAGATAGAACTTTGGAGAAACGTATGATCCACTTTCCACCATTGCAGTTGGCACCATCCTGATTGAAATGAATATAGCTACTTTAGTTGTATTAAAAGTGTTTCGATGATCCACATACGAACACACACACAGACAACGAGTAAGTAGCAAAAATATGGAATACATACCTCCCACAAGGGGCGAATCCCATTCTTAAAGAAATGAAGATCTGTTGGACTAGGCAAGAGAGAAGAACGAGCAAGGTGACAGTAGCAGGCCCAAAACCCTTCAACCTAGGAAACCAAAGCCATCTCTCATAAAATAAACAAAAGATAAGATTACAAACAGCTTTCAAGAATGGGACTTATTTGAGCTTACAGTGCTGAATTCAACAATCTTCTTAATGATATCCTCGTAAGATGTCTGGTTCCTGACCCCTGGTGTCCGACGGGTGTACCAAATCGCAAACTTGTACTGCAAATTTCCAAAATTTAGAGAGAAAAAAAACATGGAGTCACTGAGCCAGTGTATAATCTAATGTTCTGCTGGTAGCAATGATGGCATGTCCTCTCAAGATTACTCTTTGAACTTTTCTCACACTTACATGAGCTTAATATTATTTAAATCCCACAATCAATTAGTTCCACGAATACTAATGTCTCACTATAGCACGATTCTATAACATTTGAGCTCATAGACATTAAACAAAGTCGCAAAGAACCTAAATTTGAGAAGAACACTTGCAGAAGTTGTAGATTTTAGAATCCTGATCTTCGCCAACCTAGGCTCTAAACATAAAGTTCACAATCTTTTGGCTAGAATCAGATGTTGACATTGATGTAAAGAATGAGATGGACAAACCCGTAGAGGATGCAGACCAGCTTTGAGCTCGCGAGAGTGGCGTTCATCGGAAACATACTGCGACTTGACATTGTCCATGATCTCATCGTGCCTCCTCTCCGTAATCTCCATTTTTTTTCTCGATTTCAGCTTCAGGCGTTCGGGTTCAAAGGCGAGAGAAGAAGAGCTCTCTCCTGTCAAATATATAAAGGGAGGTCAAAACCTCCAGAAAACTTACCAATGGGCCCTGTTGAATCAAACTAATGGGCCTTCATTGGGTCAGATCGTTAAGTCTTTTTATACTATAATTAACCAAACAAATCATTTTCTCTCTAACCTTTTTTTCTTTCTTTCTTATCTACCAGTTTAACCTCTTATAAATTCTTAATCAACTTGTATAAAAAGGTTAATAACCTTCCAAAATACTACTATTTTTTGTAAAATTATTGAACAAAATGATTCGGTAATATTTTTAAAATAATTTTTATAAAAGAAATCCACCAATGGGGGAGGGAGAATAAGTGGTGGAGAGAGAATAAAGGGAAATGTCAACGTAGGCAATTGGCGGTGGTCTGTCTCTCTGTCATTTCTGCAAAAACAAGTGACAAAACTTTATTGACATTTCACACGGATCTAATAGTAAGATCACATTTTATTTTAATTTTTGTGTCTTCTCTTTTTCTAAGTTTTCTGTTCTTGATTTCAGCCGTTGTGCTTTTGCCATCGAAATCTGAAGCGATTCCGCCCTCAATCGTTGATCCTAAGATAGATAGTTTCCAGCGAATTTTGATCTCTCTCTTTTTGAGATATTCCTCTCATCGTATTCTAATGAGTTACCGGGTCCCCATCCTCCTCCTCATCCTCCTCTGTGCGATAGCTGGGTCACGCTTACCTTCCGCCTTCGCTTCCTCCGCTGACGTTTGCGATCATCATGATGAATTCGAGGTCTTCCGATGCGGAATCGAGAATAAATGTCATCACTCTCTACTACCCAGACCTCCTTTAGAGGTACCCAATAATTAGCTTTATCTTCTATGCATATGCCTTTTATTTGTGGCCACAACCAACAGAATCTCATTTCCACAATATTTGGTTCAATGTCTAATGTTTAAACGCCGCAAATGTGATAAATACCCAAAATTAATATAATCTGTGGGTGTGTTTTGTATCTCGACAAGTATCTAAATTTGTGTTTTGTTGGCTAATTCAGGTGGATGGAGACTTGCTAGACAGCCTCATGGATTCAAACCTTGGAAATGCTTTTACTTCCATACTGTTTTATACCTCACGGTGCCAGTTTTCGCGTGCTGTTCGCCCCAAGTTTGATGTTCTGAGCTCAATGTTCCCCCACATAAGGCACCTGGTCGTTGAGCAATCTCAGGCTTTACCATCGTAAGAACTACCTTCTACTATTAGAATGTGTATATAAGTCCTGTTGCATCTCTATTCACTAGAATGAATTTTTGAGCATCTTCTTTTTTGGTCCACGTTTGATTGATTGACCTTTACGATTTTCACAATTTGCAGTGTCTTTTCTAGGTATGGTATCCATAGCTTGCCTTCAATCCTGATGGTGAATCAAACATTCAGGATCCGATACCATGGTCAAAAGGATCTTGCATCCCTTATTCAGTTTTACCAACTAACAACAGGTGAGAATTCCCTTGAAGAAGCATGAATGCCTGGAAAAACAATCAGTTTAACTTCTGCTAATAATAAGCTACACTCGGTGTATCTCTGTGGCTTTGCTTTCCAGGTCTTAAACCTGTCCAGTATGTGGATGAAGGTGAACCAACAAGCTTGGACATCGATGGTAACCTCATCACATGGCTACAAAACGGGTCATCTATCAAGGAAATAGCTGAAAGAGATCCATATTTGGTACTTGCACTGGTGTTTCTGTCTTTGAAACTCGCAATTTTGATATCCCCTATCATGGGAGCGCGCTTGAAAGCGTTGTGGGCATCTTATGCTCCGCATCTGAGCTTGGGAATACTCGGTGAGACTAGCCAACTGTTTGGCCGTGCCATGCACATGATCGATGTGAGGAGGCTTTGGATTAAACTGAGACTAGCGAAAACCAGGAACTTCCAAGAGAGAGCAAAGAACGCACTTGCATCTGTCTCGCTAGGAAAATCTACTTCACAATCAGGGTGATTCAGAGATCCTTCATCATCGCTGAGCTTAGTTAGATTACTTTACTTTTGGTCGACATGTGTTAACTTTGGAGTTCCTGTCTCTGTATGTAAATCATATTTTTGCTTATTTGTGAATATTTTCGTTCGTTTCTTGAATATTCTTGTCTCTGTCCTTTTTTGTTTTGCTTGTATTGATTGATCAACGGTTTGGTTTAATTGGTGCTAGAGGTGGACACCTGGGTCGTATATGTGAAAGAAACGTGTCCTCTTTGTGGATCACTCTGGTTCACACATTAGAAGTTTCGCTTTCCTGTCATTTTTGCGTATGTTTATGATAGTTGAAAGTTGAATCTCTCTGTTTAGATCTTTCCACTTAGGAATCTTAAGCTGCGATACTTATACCAATGTGATTTTTATCCTCATAGTCGACACTAAAATTTGAATCTATTTTTTTGTTATGATGGTTTAAGATAGGGCTGGACAATCGGAGTCCTAACCAAGTTCCGGTTCGATCAAGTTTATTCGGTTTCGGATTTTCGGATTCATGAAACTTGATTGTCAGATGTAAAGTGACATAGTTAAAGCCTAAATCAAGGGAGCAATTTCATGATTGTCACATGTTTATAAGTAGGCAACAAAAAGTAGACAAAGAGGTGAAGCAAAAAGTAAAACAAAGCAGAAACTGAAGTTGGCAAAAGCTAAACGTTAGGAATAATGTTTTGTAGATTTATTGTCTGATTTTTTATCTTACCATTTTTGTTATGAGTTTACAGATATTACAAAATTTTCAAAAAAAATTGAAGTAAATTTATCTTTTCCAATAATGAAGTTTATATTTCACACTTGTTGATTCATTTTCTGGTTTTCAAGAAAAACTTTGCTCACGTTTTTATACCATCTCTTATTTATTCACTAGGATAAGACCTGCGCCTCGCGCAGGGTGAAATATTTATTAAAAAAATTATTTTTTATATTGTAAAATTTGATAATTACTGAATACATGTGTTCTTGTGGTCAAAATATATTTGGTATTTATGTTTTTCTCAATATAGAATAATTAATTAACTATAAATATTTGACACACACAAAAAAAAGAGTTGTGAAAAAATTTGATGGTATTTCTAAAGGAAAACTCAATCGTATATATAAAGTAGGCATATGAAGTTTTTGGATTGTTTGAAAAATTAAAATAATTACATTAATTATCTAGAAACCGTATTTTAGCATGATATATAAAATCAATATTCAATAACTACCACAAACATATTTTGCAAGTTATTTTTAATGGTCGAAATTATAAACTTGGTGACAAAATATATTATTGTCTTAAATTAACCTTACCATATAGAACTTCTTCAAAATTTTGTACCAAACTTAAAAATTTGGCGGAAACATTAACTTGGTGAAAAAGTTTATTTATTTATATAAATAGCTTGGTATAAAAACAATTTATTTAAAATTATCAAAAGAGCTTGATTCTAAAATTGTGTATCACAAAAATTTGATTCAAATTTTAAGATTTTTATTGTCTTCTAACAATAATAATATCGGCAGTATCCATTTATGTAAATCTTCTTACGCGTTCTTACTTAATATATTGTAAAATAGGGTAACTCTCATTTATGAATTAATCACTATCATCGACATTAACTACTTCTTAAACCGATTGGAATCTACGGTCAATTCGTTCGGTTAAATTAAAACCCAGGAACTTATCATCAAACCAAACGGAACACAATAAACAAACCGGCCACTTTCATCTACATTCTTCTGTATATCGATAACAAAATTGGGTTACATGTTCTTAGATGGCTGGCGATGGTTACGTTGCAACTTATGTTGATACTGAATTGTTAACATACGAACTAAAGATACATATTGCGACAATGGTCTTTTTATAAAAGCAAAACTCATATTAACGGTGAACATATAATTTTCATCACAAGACTGCAACATCCCCTATTAACGATCATCCCAAGTTCTGATTTTTTATGGTTAAATCGATAACGTATAGTTTTTAGGTTTCGGGTTTTGTTAATGCTTCGTTTTTTTATCATCGTTCATAGCTTGCGTATTTCTTTCTTACACCATGAAAGAGAATCATAGGCTCCTATCCCCTAAAGTATAATACCTTGCTTTACTACTGCAACATCCCCTATTAACAATCATCTCAAGTTCTGACTGCTTATGGTTAAATCGACAACGTATAGTTTTTAGGTTTCGGGTTTTGTTAATGCTTTGTTTTTCTATCATCGTTCATAGCTTGCGTATTTCTTTCTTACAACATGAAATAGAATCGTACGCTCCTATCATTTCCCTATAATATAATACATGGCTTTACTTAATATCCTATAGTTTGTACTGAATGTATCTAGCGACAAATGAAAATCTAATGTGGACCAACCAGTTTTTCAATTGAATGTAATGATGCCACCTAGGATTAATTAAGGTTCTAATTGATTGACACCTAAGCATAGACTTTTTTTTAATTATTACAAAATTAAGGTTATATCTTTTTAAATGTTTCTCAATTAATATATAGGGGATTTGTACAAGTTCATTTAAGAATGGTGTGAAAATTATACTAAGAAAACCAAATTATAGTAATCATCTTAGATGGCTTCCACTTTCGCTTTCTTGTCTTAAATGGAAACTTCGTTGCTTATTTCTTGAACAACACTTGTAATTGCAAGCAAGCAACCTCCACTAGTATCCATTTTCTTTTTCTCCCACGAAAAGGACTTAAAACTTGCAACGTGTATGACCCATAGTCTCTCCTAATTTTTTTCTTTTCGAAATGTTTGTTAACTTCAATTTTTATGTTAATCTACATCAATTAGGAGCAGCTTCAAAATATGGAAAACGTTCATATTGTGGTACCAAGTTTATGCTTGAAGTTTCGTCTTCTGTAGCTCTCTGGTCCAAAGAAAGATCAACAACAATAGTTTTTATATAAGAAAATTAAATACCCTCTAGAAATATGTGTTCATCCATAAACTAAAAAGCTCAGAACTACCATCCAGCTTTCATTAGTAAAACTTAGTACGAAAGATCACGAGTATCATCTACTAAAACATGGTTTAAATATTCTTATAACCAATGGTTATGAGAAATAAAGTATCAAAGAGAGAAAGGATCTTGGCAAAGAACACAATCAATACTTCTTATTGTAGGTCCAAAATAGTAACATCTTCTTTTGTCACTTCATGTTGTAGATAAGCTCCAGAAGATTTATCACACCTCCCAGACCTAAAATATACATCTAATATAGTTTTCTTCATAAGTACATCTATAGTTTCACCAATGTATTTTAATATAGAATTTTTTCTTGTCTTTGCAAGTTATTATGTGTATTAAGTCTAAACTAGTACGTGTGGTTGTGGATGTTTACCGTTAATATAAGCAACACATATTGTCTTTATAACTACAGATTATATCAAATATTAATTGTTAGTCTTCTTCAAAAAATTAATAATGTTAAAAACAATGTTCTGTTCCAACAACACTAGCAAAATAATGTTTAGAGAATAAGATTTTATTATGTAAATAAGCGACTGATCATGCAAATAATTTATTAGAACAAATATGTTTTTATTTGTTAGAAATGTTGCAAATCTGAAGTTTTACTTTGCAACTTTCTTTGGTGGCTTACACTAAATGCGTCAATCTCGCTTGTATGTTGTATAACTCCAAATCGTAAATCATCAAAACCATTTTGGTGTCTGAATATTCTTTTGGTGTCTTCTTCTTCTTTGCTCTCTATTAAAGGATCTAGAAACCCCTTCACAACAATGAGATAGAGAGAGAGAGAGAGAGAGAGAGAGAGAGAGAGAGAGAGAGAGAGAGAGAGAGAGAGAGATTCAAGTATCTCCTCAAGATCACTATTACCACAAAATAAAAATATTCAAGAAGACTGCATGGATCTAGAAGATTGGGAGTTACTCCCCAAGAATCTCTACAAGGGTCTCGATCTCGATCACGACGAGGATCATGAAGCAGCGATGAGGATCATCAGAAACACTGAGAAAAGCTTCGACATGGATTACTTTATCTGCCCGACACAAGATCCTGTCGGAAAAATAGAGTTCCATAGAAGACCAAGCGTGGTCCCCACACAGCTCCTCCAAGTTCCCGTTAATTGGGAACCTGTGTACACCGTGGATGACACAGATCACAAGAAGAACCAGGATCAGGATCCGGAACTTGTGACGGAATCTGTTCCGTCGCCGAGAATAACTTTCAAAACAGCGAAGGAAAACGAATTTGTCGACATGAAAATAGACTTGCCAGCGAGGTTCACAAGTCCTCTCCCTCAGAAAGATGACAAACACTCTGTCTCAGGAAGAGTGTTAGCAAGAGAGTACTATGGTGAGATGGGAACAGAGGTTGAGGAAGGTAGTGACGTGAAGTGCAAGAAAGAAGTTGATTGGGAGGAGGAGAAGAACAAACGTGGTGAAAAAATGAATCTGTGGAAGATGGGTCTTCATGGAATTGGAGCTATATGTTCATTTGGTGTTGCTACTGCTGCTGCCACTTTATATGTCTTCTTCCTTGGACGCAACAATAGCATACGAGGTTGTCGGAACAAGAACCAGATCCTCAGGTTCCAGATCTACTCTGATGATAACAAGGTAAGGTAATTTTTTCAGTTATGATTCTTGTTCCTAATCAAATTGTTAAGGAACCAAGTGAATATTAGGTTAGTGTTGCTTTAAGGACATTCCAAAGGTTGTGTTTCCTGAAACTCTTAGTTCGATTCCCACATGACCAATGCCATATTTGTTTCAAATCACATTGAATTTTATCCCATTCATCCAAAGTACTGAAAAGTTGCTTGGGATTTTGATAAATCAAAGACTATTTACCAATGATTATTAAGTTTTGATATGCTTCTTTTACTGGCTAATTGTTTTTACTTAATATGGTTGGTTAGTGGCTGATTGTTATTAAAATTAAATATCAGCTTATACAAATTTACTTGTTTGGTTAACTGGAAGCTATTATCAGAAAAAATTGGTTTGTGCATGTATGATTCGACCAGAGTGATAATGATGTGTTTGGCGGTGTGGCAAGTTACGTGTCTAAGTGAACAATCAATAGTTGTAAAGAAGATACTACTTGTTTCGTCTATATACATTTGTGTTTATCTTTTCTTGCGTCAAAGTAAACTTACGTTTTGGAAAACGTCATTGTTTCTTACATTAATATAAGCTTAGAGCCTAGAGAAGAGAGAAGATAATTTATTTGAGAATTGAGATCGAGTCAGATATTCTTGGTAGATATTAATGGGATATCTTTTAAGGCATGCAAGAACAATAATCAAACATGTTTTTACCAAATTAATCTTCTAAATTAATCATGGGGCAGGCTTTTTCTTTTAAACGTCCAAAATCGTTGTAATTGTTTGACATATTTTAATTGTGTTTCGTTACACGCATTGCAGCGAATGAAGGAAGTAGTGAAGCATGCAACAAAACTAAACGAAGCAATCTCTGTGCTGAAAGGTCTTCCGGTGGCAAGAGCTCAGATATCTTTTGGAGGACACTATGATGGACTTTGAAATCATGGGCATCCCACCCGTTTATAGATACATCAGAGCCAAATGTCTACTGTTCTATTACCATGGGCACTATAGCTTATATACATTATGAATTTAGGAAATTCAATATTGTATCATGTTTGTAAAATTAACATTATTCGTCCGAATGCTTCTAGTTAGTTATATGAACATTGATATGATTGTACACTTATTGAGTTGTTACAAAACCGACCATGCATTAGCATGTTCTTAATATGATAAAAGTGCGTTTATATCAACTTTTCCACAGTCATTTTCCGACTGGATAGAAATTTTAAAAAAGTATAAAATAATAGGGAGTATAGTTTTGAAAAAAGGAGGGAGTGGACCATACAAAATTCTTACCTATAGAGTTAAATTTCCTAGAATTGGATCAAGCCCAATATCTTAAGGCCCATGATCCAAATCAACGAGAGCCGTCAGTTAACTTTTTTTTAACGGCTCTCCTCCCGACACAACCAGCTTCTGTTTCCACACTACTTAACATAAGTGGTCCGTAGGGAGACTTGCGACTGAGAAGATAGAATGCAGACTCACCTCCTGGTGGGTCCCACCCCAATCAAAAGCTGCCGTCGATTCTCATCCGCCATCTCTGGCGATCTCCTCCCTCCGTCGTTCAATTCGTGTGGTCGTGAGTCTCGTGACCTTTACCACCACCGTCGAAGATACCGCGACGGCAGATCTCGGTACCAGCGCAGTCGTCGGAAGACGACTGTTATATCCGCGGCGTACTCTTCTTCTTCTTCTTGGTCTTCCGCCGGCGAGCAGAACCACTACGTCGTTTTGGGAATCGCTCGCAACGCCACGCAAGCTGACGTCAAGAGAGCTTATCGCTTGCTCGCTCGAAAGGTTAGGCCTTTCGTTTGGGACTCTTCTCGTTTCTAGTTTGGCATCATTAGCTGGTTTGATTGATTGCTTTGGTGTATTAGATGTTAGTGAGATAAGAGTAGCTGAGAATGCAACCACTTTCTTCTAGTCACGCAAGCTCCATGATTAGGACATTGTTGAAATTGTAACGCAGAATGAGGTGAAATTCAGTAATAAAATTAAAAAAGTTGGAATCTTTGTGGGTTGAATAAGTAATTTCTGTGAGTTATGATTCAGCATCTCAGCTGCCTTTGTTCTTTATCTAAGCAAGTTAGCAACATTTGTCTGAAGCTTGGTGGAACATTCAAGCTCTAGTACACGTGGATCCTTCTTATTGCTAGTGAACACGATAAATCTAGTATGCTCTTTGTTTGTTGACAGTATCCTTGTGTTGCTATTGTAGTTTCATCCTGATGTTAACAAGGATTCTAAAGCAGGAGAGCTATTCAAGAGCATTCGTTGTTCCTACGAGGTGTGTATTTCTATCAATGACTCATATCTGAGTAGTGCCTTAACCACAAACTTTGAGTTTTCTTTTCTTATTCACTTTACTTGTGTTTTTGTTTTGGAAAGGTTCTATCTAATGAAGCTACAAGGATTCAGTACGACCGATCACTTAAAGTTCAAGAAAATTCAAGGTTCTCTAGAGTGAAAAGGCACTACAGCACTCCTGACACCGAGCTTGAAGATGCCATGAAGTATTGTTACAACTGGTCCCAGAAAAGACGAGGATCCAGATACGAGAGAGCCTATGGACACTACTCTACATACCCAAACTCACATTTCTACAGTGACCCACCCGAACAAGAAGAAGAAGAAGAAGAAGAAGAAGAGACGGCACAAGAACAGAGAGACTCTTTCGCCAAAGTTCTCAAAACTGCTTTCCTCTCCATGTTTCTTCTCTATACCCTCGGTTACCTCGCATCTCTCACGTTTAGCACGTTCACAGCTTTGCTCGACAAGGAGCTAGACATGGGTTACAAATCCGGGTTCATGATAGCTTGGATACTCGGGGGAAAAGGCGGTATCCTTCTCACTCTCTGCCTTACGTTTGCAAGCTGGCTCTGCGGGAAAGCAAGCAGCAGCGTGGTGGTTGTTATGGTGGTGGCGATGTGGGTTGGGTCCAATTTAGCAAGACATGCTCCTCTTCCACAAGGAGCTCTCCTCACACTCCTCTACATGTCAATCAAGCTTCAAGTCGACTCAAGGTGAATCTTTAATCTCAAAAGTTAGGTTGTAAATAATATTAGATTAAACATTCTCTTTCAAGTTGTATAAACTTCTCTATTGCAATATCTCGTATGATGGAGAAAGTGTCTATTGCTTGAAAGTTACAAACTCCAGATTACAAACAAAATTAATCAAAATTACAAAACTCAAAAGAGATGAATTAGAACAACTCGTCTAAGTATATTATATCATTCTGCTGCACAATACCAAAAAGAAAAAAAAAAGATGAAATTTTTGTAATAAAGCTTTCTTCTTCATTGAGACTTGTCTCTCATCTCCTTGAGATTCCGCCAAAGGTACTTTCCGCTGGCCATGTCGACGAACACCCAGAACCCATTCTCCATCCTCTGTTCATTGAAAGGAGACAACTTTAGAAACAGAACTCAACAAATTAACGAAAAGCAATGAGATTTACCTTTCTGAAACAGAGTCCTTGTTTATCATTCAATTCGACGGGTGAGTCGTCGTCGTCTCCGATGAGTTCCGGCGAAGAAGAACTCACCGTCTTCCACGCGAAGTATCCGGCGAGAACCGCAGAGAAGAACACCAATAGGAATCTCAAAGGACACATATTGAAACAGGGAAAGAAGAAGAGATTGGGTTTTGATGATGAATGTGTCGAGGAAGAAAGAAATGGAGAATCTAGGGTTCGTGAAAGGGAGAAAGAGAGAGAGATTTAAAGGGTGAGAGATTACGACGACATGTCTCCCTCTCTCTCTCTCTGCGATCAAAAGGAAACGCGTTTCTGAATTTTTCAGCAATGAGAGGATACGAATTGGTATTTTTTGAAATTATTACGTCAATGAATTATATACGCTTTTTATTTCCTCTGTTTTATATAACCGCCCCAATATCTTTTAGTTTTTCTATATTTACCAAATTATACCTTCTTATTTTCACCAATTTCAAAAAAAAAAAAAATACTATACTAATTTATTTTACATTACAAAGATTATTGACCGCACTAAAATACTGGCTTAACTAAAAAAATAGATTAAACTGAAAAACTGAGGGTGTGCCAACTAATTGGGCAACAGTAGGGGCTCTTTGCTAAATTATCACATTTTATGGGGTGTAAAAGAAAGAATCCAAATAAAAAAATAGATGGGAAGTCTAGAAGGGGATGACCTCAACCACCACTCATATGGTTGTCTTATTGTATCATGTTCATGTATCTATGAATGCATGATGCATGTTTGTCAACGCAGACGCAATTATAGAACTGAATATATATGGCTATTCAACAAACGTCTAACTCGTTTTTGGTACAAAGTTGAGGGACAATCTAGGAATTGATAACATCATCTGCAAAGTAATCTCACATATCGGATTTTCGGATTATTGTGTGTTTAATGAAAATCCTTGCTAGATTTCTAAGAATTGATTTTCTTATAGTTACAGTATTTGTTGCTAAATGTAGACGTATTTGGTATTGGTATTATGATTATCACGGGAACCGAATCCTCGGTCTGATGTTATCTATGTAGTTTTCTTATGTTTGATGAAACTGTCGAGGCTTTTTGGAGATGTTGTGTCATGTATGAGTTTTATACAAAGTCTACTTATATACTCATTGGGCTTGCTCCACGCTCCCCACAAATGGATATGTGAACACTTTCCTTACTTCTTACGAAACATGGAAGTTGAAGGGTGTTAATGATGCTGGAGTTTATTTATATGTACACACCAGCATGTACGTGTCAATCCGCGAGAGATAAGTTTATGTCCATACAGAAAAGAGTTTGTTTGAATTGCTCTCTGTCATGTACTTTGATCCGAAGAGAAGTTCAGTTTAGAGGATGTGATGATCTTTAGGCGACTCGATGAAGTGTTAATACAAAATAACTTGAGAGTCTTAGGCCTTCCTTGTAAGAGCTTTCATCAGTTTTCTCTTCTTAGAATAACATTTTACTAATTCAATTTTCTTAACATCATAATTTCTTGTAATGCACATGATTGATTGAACCCCATCGGGTGCTTTTGTCATGATTTGATCATTCCTTATTTCCTTAATCTCAACATGCGGATGCTATGGACTGCTGCATTACGATCCTATAAACTCAGAATAGTATTTTTTAACACAAAAAAAAACTATAGAAGATACCTGTAAAGACAGGCTGTAACATGTGTTTAAAATTGCACCTTACGTTCCTTTTGTTATGTTTCTAGCATTTGTCATGTAACTCTTCTTTCTTTCAGAAATCGAAATAGCCTTCTTGCCAGTTAAAGAAGTACAGTCTGTAAAAGTGGCAAGAATAACACCTTTAACCTTTTTTCCTTGAAATCTTAATCTGTTGCCATGGAAGGGCGTTACGTTGACATAATTTGATCGTTACATACTTGCATAGTTTGAATAGATTCCAACGACATGTGTTACACTATTAAACAATGTGGGTGCTGCTTTTGCAGACGACTGCATGTATATGTATGGTAACACCACTAAATCTCTTAGAAGCCAGAAACAATGTCATTTAATTTCTAGTTGACCATATATGGATATAGCATTCATAACAAAACTGAAGATTCCTTCGATATACGTGTATCAGAGATGAAACCGAAGCTACTATTAGGCTGCATCGCCTGGTCAACGCTCACGCCGTTGTATTTTTTCTCTTCTCTTTAAACAACTTTGTCTCCTATATAGTGACTTCGACACCATCACTGACAGTTACAAACCAATATTGATATTACTTAAATAAATAAAATTGGCAATCGTGAAATGTATTATTATATTGTAAATTTTTGAATCAGGACATGTGTTTTGGACATATCAATTGGGACGCAACGAAAGAAATAGAGTGGATAAGATTGTCTACAAGTCAACATACACCAACTTAAAATAATCAAAGAAATCATGATTTGATGCGAACATGACGATGAATCCATATATCTTTCCTAATCAAAATATTACGTTGATAGATTATGTCACATTCTCCACTTATTTTCCTATAGGAATATTTAGCATAACATTGCATTTACATGTAATGCGCATAGAATGTTCTTATTCGGGTGGCTTAGATTATGTTCTGATAAATACATAACACAGTAATTAGTTTCAAGTACTAATATTCGTTTTGTTATTAGAATTATTTCTAGCCCATATCTGTCTACATATCCAACAGTATATATAAACTAAAAGATAAAAGATAAATGATGAGTGTCCAAAGAATCTTTATTAGTCTACTTAACCCCGAATTTTAGGTAAGTTACAAATAAAACATCGGTATAGCCTATGTTCGTATTCTTGGGACTAACTAAACAGATGGGCAGTTAGTAGGTAGAGTTGTTATCAGGGATGGACAAAGAGCAAATACTATAGAAATTTCAATATTTATGATTTGCTTCAATATTTACGGATTTATAAGAGTATTTACGGATATTTCATATGTGTACTTAATACAAATAATTTAGAAAAATCGATACAAATTTTTTTAAAAAAAAATTCACATGATATAATAAATAAATAAAAATTAGTAAAACTATATGTTTCATGAATTTTAAAATAATTAAAAACAAAATTTAACAAAGAGTTATATAGCTCTCATAAAGATTTTTTTCTTCTGATTACATTACCAACTAGCAGAGCTTCAAGGGCACTTCGATTACTCACCCTACTGGCATGGCAGTCAACAATATACTGGATCTGGAATGAAAGGAACGCCAGACTGCATTCCAACTCCTTTCGTTCTGCTGATCGCCTCTTCCGGGTTGTAGATTTACAAATCAGAAACAGGATTCAAAGTTTCAGAGAATCAAACCCACGCCTATCTTCTAGTATGATGCAGACATGGTTCCATCTTGCATGAAGCCTCATCTCTCATCCATCTCACTTGCGACCGCTTTCCTCTGTATGATCGTTGATCATCTCTGTTCCGCTGGAAAAGACCAGAAGTCGTTAACCATTCTCCATCAAATGGGCTTACTGGGCTTAGGGCTAAAGAAAGTTCTAAACTATTAGTTTCACTATTGGGTATTGCTCACTTAAGACCTTAATGGCCTTGTAAACGTTTTCTTTTTTGCTCTTAATTTTGAAAGCCAATTTTCAAAAAAAAAAAAGATTTTTTTCTTCTCTTGATTTAATACTTTTATAAATAATAATGTGAATAAAATCTATTAAATCATATGTTAGAATAATAATTAAATAAATTTATACATTTAAACCTCTACGTTTAATTTAGATATAACGTACTTATACATTTGTCGGAAAAGAACAAATATCCGTTATAGTTTTTTTTAGTATTTATGATTTGATTCGTTTTAACGGATATTAAATTATACTATTTGTTTTGTTTCGAAACTTTACGAACATCCGAATTTATCGGATCGAATCGAAACAAATAATGTTCTCTCCTAGTTGTTATAAAAGGGACAATGACTCTTGAGTTATCTTAAAACACGTTCGTCTTAATTACTTGTCTCTTTCATGTTTTAATAATGTTTATTTTTCAAATATAAAAAGCAGAAAATACCCTTATTATCTCATAATTAGTACTAATACTGTGAATAGTATCTTGGCCTTTGTAAACTCCTTTACTTAATCAGCTCGACCTCCACTGAATCTTAATCATATTAATCAGCTCCACCCTCCACTGAATCTTACCTAAGCATAGATCACGTGCAGTGTATACAGTGTACACACTCTCTACTATATATCTGTGTGCATAGTGATCTGTACACATCCATCGTTCTAATACAGCGTTCTGATCAAAGTCCCCAAAGAAAGAAAAAAAGACCAAACAGAAAAAAAGAGATGAATGCTTTAGCAGCAACAAACAGAAACTTCAGGCTTGCTTCTAGGCTTCTGGGTTTGGATTCTAAACTTGAGAAGAGTCTTCTCATCCCTTTCAGAGAAATCAAGGTTCGGTTTTCATCAGTTTCACTTCTCTTTATGTCCAAAGTTCGATTCTTTTTTTTGTTGGGTCTGAAAACTAGCTTAAAGTTCTTGTCGGAAAACTAAGTCCCTTCGCCGGAGATGATTCTTCGCGGTAGATCTCCTCCATGGAGGAGAAAGTAAAATGATTTGATATTAAATCATATAACCGGAACGAACCAGATAATAAACCGGTTATCGAACTTTTTGCAGGTGGAGTGTACCATACCGAAAGACGATGGGACAATAGCGTCGTTTGTTGGGTTCAGAGTCCAGCACGACAATGCAAGAGGTCCTATGAAAGGTGGAATCAGATATCATCCTGAGGTTTGGTCTTTACCTTTATAAATTTCTCTTCCAAACCGGTCAATTCAGTAAGATATGATTTGATACCGGTTATCGGTTAATTTTCTGCAGGTTGAACCGGATGAAGTGAACGCATTGGCTCAGCTCATGACATGGAAAACAGCAGTGGCTAACATTCCGTACGGAGGAGCCAAAGGAGGCATTGGCTGTGATCCGAGCAAGCTCAGCATCTCTGAGCTGGAGCGGTTGACTCGTGTTTTCACTCAGAAGATTCATGATCTCATTGGGATTCACACTGATGTTCCAGCTCCAGATATGGGCACTGGTCCTCAGGTTCTTTAAAACTCTTTCTCTCTCTCTCAAACCTTTTTGTTATTTTTTTAGTCATCTTTTAACGTTTTTTTTTGCTTGGTGAATTTTGTAGACAATGGCTTGGATTCTTGATGAGTACTCTAAGTTCCATGGATACTCGCCTGCAGTTGTCACTGGAAAACCCATTGTAAGTAGCTGTAATCACGGTGTTGTTTTGCTATTTCACGGTATTTATATGAGTGGTAATGATGTTTTGGGTAGGATCTTGGTGGATCACTCGGGAGAGACGCTGCCACTGGAAGAGGAGTGATGTTTGGAACTGAAGCTTTGCTTAACGAGCACGGCAAGAGCATCTCAGGGCAACGTTTTGTCATCCAGGTGAAGTTTCTTTCTTTATTACAGTTCCTTGCGAGTTAGAGAAGGTTCTTGATCGGGTGTACATGTTGGTTCTTCAGGGGTTTGGGAATGTGGGCTCTTGGGCGGCGAAGCTGATAAGTGAACAAGGTGGGAAGATAGTTGCGGTGAGTGACATTACTGGAGCTATCAAGAACAAGGACGGTATCGATATCGAGAGCTTGCTCAACTATACCAAAGAACACAGAGGTGTTAAAGGGTTTGATGGTGCGCATCCGATCGATGCTAACTCGATACTGGTTGAGGATTGTGATATTCTCATCCCTGCAGCACTTGGTGGTGTCATCAACAGGTTTTAAGCTTTGTTTCGCTACACAAACTTACTATTGTTTTTTTATTTTGGAAAGTTTGTTCTGTAACGGTTGATTTTGTTGTGGTTGAAGGGAGAATGCGAATGAGATTAAAGCAAAGTTCATCATTGAAGCTGCTAACCATCCAACTGATCCTGATGCTGATGAGGTTTCATTCTCATTCTTTTTTTACTTAAGAGATTCTCATTGCAAAAAAATGTAATGGAACCTTTTCTTTATCACAGATCTTGAGTAAGAAAGGTGTGGTTATTCTCCCGGACATATATGCAAACTCTGGAGGAGTCACTGTCAGCTACTTCGAATGGGTTCAGGTATGAGTCTAAAGGAACCTTGGACAAACCACAAATCAAACCGTTACTGATGAGTTATTTTCTGGTAATGTGGCAGAACATACAAGGGTTTATGTGGGAGGAAGAGAAGGTGAACGATGAGCTGAAGACATACATGAATCGTGGATTCAAAGACATGAAAGAGATGTGCAAAACTCATTCATGTGATCTTAGGATGGGAGCTTTCACGCTCGGTGTTAACCGTGTGGCTCGGGCTACCGTTCTCAGAGGTTGGGGAGCTTAAGATTCTGTGTTAAAAACTCCTTTTAATAAAACGAGCACATCTCTAATCCTTTGTCTTTGTTTTTATCATCTACTTTTGGCTTAGAGATCCTCTCCTGAGTTTATAACCAGATGATGCTTGTGTATGTAATAAAACCATGGACCTATAATAATTGATCAGTATTTTACTCAATTGATAATACCAAAGTATCAAAAACTAATTCTAGAATACATTTTATCATCATCATGATTCTTAGACGCATTTTTCATTATCCAAGTTAAAAAAAAAAAAAAAACAGAATCACAAGCTAAGGCTATATAGATTAGTATCCTCTCCCTCGGCCTCTGGAGAATCCTCCACGCCCCCTCGGACCACCTCTGGAGCTGGAGAATCCTCCACGGCCCCTAGGAGCACCTCTGGAGGAGGAGAATACTCCACGGCCTCCCGTAGATTGTCCCCTGCAAGAAAAAAAACATAACAAGACTCTTGTTAAAGACTTGTACTTACATTGTCAACAAGTGGGTTCTACTGCTTAAGAAGTGTGGCTTACTTTGGTTGAGGAAGGAATCTTGCGAGAGGAAAAAGCTTAAGAGCCAAGAGGCTCGATGTAGAATTTATCCCCTTCAGCCTATGAGGTGGCTACAATACCTTCCATCATCTTGACTGAAAAGAGCTGAAAAAGGAATCAATGCTTTTAGTATTGTTAACAATATTTTAAAAATGTGAGCGACTTCTTAGTGTTTTCATCAATCATATACCGGTTATAACAAAACCGGTAATTTAAAGTGCCTTCGAAGCAGACAGGTTAACCAAAACCGGGAATATGATATCTGGTAAGACATAGATTCTTTTCATTTGTTGTAAATAACCAAAGAAAACAGTTAAGACGTAGCCAAACAGAAGCTGAGACTCAGTTACCAGCTCGGTTTGATTAAAGACGGCTTTGGATAGATAATACGCTTATGTTAATGAAGTTTTGTTTGCGTTTCTCACATATATTTCACTTAGTTATCAGACATCAAAAAACAAGCAAGTGGATGGATGATAACAATAAATAAGCACACACTTTGAAGGCTTCAAAAGCCCTCAAAAACTTATCTCTATTACTAACTCCATCTTCTCTTTTGTAACTTGTTACATACATTAACCAAGACACATCTATTTCCATTACAATTCAACCAGCCAAACAGGCTGCGTCTCGTTTTTACCTCTTTTGATTGGGGGTATTATGACGATCCATAAGCAGCTCTAATTGTCTTTGGCTTTCTAACTGAACATATGATGTTAAGTGTCGTATCAGCAGTTCAGCACACTGTCCTGCCATAGCATACTGATGCAATGTACAGATTTTTCGCCCATTTCTCCTGTAAAATATCAAAACCAACATCGCACAGGTTTTAGTTTCAGTATATGGAAACAGAACAACAGCAAAAAGATCCAAACTTTGTTCAAAAATACAGAAACCCACCTTGACATGAGTACTTGGAAAGGCAGTGGTCCGAAGTGTCTCCTGAGTTTCATCCATCATTTTACGTTTTGGTATGCTTAATATGAAGGCTGCTTGATCTGCAGTTGCTGCCATTGATGTGATTCTGTACCCACTCTCCCACCTCCTATGTATTCCATCGCTTGGGTACAAAAAGTCCAGCTCCACCACCTGATCAGAGAAGCCAGAGTTCCTCGACATTACCACGCCCCAACGATTACCAGCAGTTGTCATGGAGGTTACATGAAAATCTTCTTTCCATTTCTTATTTATCCACTTGAATGGAAACGAGTCACTCACTTTGTATGACTGCTGAGTATAAGTAGTTCCTACCAATTTACAACAAGTAGAAATAAGTAATGAAGACTTTGTGTTTTTTGTTTATTATTCACTAACACTAACCTTTTGACATAACAACTAACGAGCTCCCGTTATCTGCACCAGCTATGGAACTTATATAGTAGTTCTTTTCCCACTGTTCCATAATCCAATCCTGCAGAAAGAAATAGTTAGTTACTAAGTTATTACAGAACAGACTGTTTCCTAATTACTTCAACTCATTATTAGTTACTACCTTGTGCAGGAAGACCTTTGACAACTCATAAACTTGAGAGGTAAATCCAGTTCCAGCATCCATAATAAGGGCCCAGAGATTCGCTGCTGATGCTACACAGCTAATCAAAAGACCATCTTCATTACCCTTCTGTACATGCTGGCTCAGTCTTGTCTCTGCAACATTGTAGTGATATCTACAAAGGAAATAACAGTTAGTGAGGGATTTTCTTAATGAAGGTTTTCGAAAACTTTCAAGTAGTGTATATGCAAAACTAGTTTACCTCTGTTTCATGGGACGACGAGCGTTATAAACTGAAATCCATTGAGTGGCAGGAGTGCCTACTCTGATCTTCTTCTTCGGCTGTTCATCCTCTTCCAAATTAAGAACCAGTCTTCCACGCTTTTGTCCAACCTTGAGAGCCCCATCGATTCTAACTGGTCTAGATAGAGCGCACGGCTCAATTAAAGTATCGAAAATCGAAATAAGCTTTGCGTAGTTTGGCTCCTCGTCAAACTTCAGATTAGTAACTGCCTCAAGGAATAGCTTAAACGGTGGTGGACAGAAACAGCACATCAACTCAGGAGAAGTTGACATCTTTTTCTTGCAAACAAGAAAACTCTTGTTATCACCCTGCCAAAAACATCAATGGATGCATATAAGTCACTAACTACATTGAAGAAGATAAATAGCTGTAAGTTCATGAAAGGAAGTAAAAAAACAGACCTGGTAACCTTGCCATGGCAATCTTCCCTTCAAGAGAAAAATTAGAGTATAAGCCAATGACTCAAGATCATCTCTTCGACTTCCAGTACGTCCTAGATGTGCATGAACACTTGCATACCTTACAGTCCCCCTGTATTGCCAAACATTATAAACATGTAAGGAATAATATTATATTTTTATATGAAAACGGTAAAATACACGAATGAAAAATACCTGAACACATCAGGTCTTTGATCATATTCAACATGCAGGCCTGAGTGAGTATCTTTCCATTTTGATGCTGAAACAAAAGAAAAGATTATGTGAAAACTAATGTAAACATCAAGTGAGACATTGTAGCAACAGAAGAGAAGGTACTAGTACATAAAACTCACCTAGACCAAGATCGATAAGGTAGAGTTTCTTCTCATCTGCTGTTCCGGGTTGACCGAGTAAAAAGTTTTCAGGCTTCACATCTCCATGGACAAACCTATTGTGGTAAAAAAAAATCGAATTATTTCCTTGAAAAGAATGAAACTATTAGAAAAGAAGTAAGCAAGAGAATATTTTTCGCTAACCCTTTCATGTGAAGTTTCTCAAGAATAGATATGGACTCAACTGCAATGCACGCTACCATGTTTGGTGACATCCTGCCACATGTCATGAACATGGATCACATTAAAAATCTTGCAAAGAGAAGAAAATGTGGTGAAAAGAAAAGAGAATCTTACGATTGCCCTGAAGAGTTCCAAACATCCCAGAGACTCGGACCAAGCATGTCCATGACCTGAAATATTTATCGAAACGTTTCTTAATACAAATAACAATGGCCAATCTCGCAGTGTATTTGATAAAGTTCATACTAAAATACATACAAGGATGTAAAAGTCTCCTTGACGACCCTTATAATGTACAGCAGGAACTCCATAGCAACCGTTGAGATTACTGTACACTTGCCACTCGTAAGGTGGACCAAAATTGCATCCTTTGCTATTTTTGTGCTCAAATTTCAAAGCCACCTGATAAAGAAAACAATAGTCTATCTCAATATTTGACTTCTTTTAAATCTTAAGTATTCTTCTTGACAACATACCTCAACTGCATCAGGGCCAATCCTATCGCTGCCACCACTCACCCTTCTACCGACAAAAACTTGACCAAAGCCTCCTTTACCGAGTTTCCTCTCAGTCTTATAAACAGGAGAGCTTCCAACTTGTACCTATTACACAAAGAAGAAATCAAAAATTAAGCATCTCTCTCAAAAGAAAAAATCTTTTTGATGGAATGTCATAAGATTAGGCATTAAAACTTTACCCTTTCAGGGACTGGAGCTGTGCTTGGATCTTCTTCCACACCAACTACCTTCTCTGGACTACCACCTTCCATGGCGATACCCTTATCAGCTACCCCTTGGACTTGATTAAAAGCAGGCTCGCCTACAGGCTCTGCCTCTAAATCTATTAACCTGATGCCTCGACCCCTACCGGTAGCACCAGTCGGTCTTGGAGGTGCAGCGGCTTTGGCTAAAGCTGCAGCGGTTCCTCTTCCTCGACCACCACCACCACCACCTCTTCTCCTTGTTGTAGTCTGACGAGGAAGCTCAATATTTTCCGCCTGTTCAATCGCCTGAGGGTTAGGTTGTCTCAATCTACGTGCTCCACTTCTTAACTCTGGCATTCTTACTCCATAGAAAAGACTAAGAAAATCTTTTACGTAACCTGCAGCATAAAGAGAGGGAGCAGAGGGTAACAATTTAGTTGACCATTTTTGGCATTACCTACACAATATACAAGAGAGGACACTAATCTATTGTGATAGCAAGTCTTTAGAGAACCTAATAGAATAAGAGAAACAGTGGCTTGCACTTCGAGCAACCTTTTTTTTTTCCATCAACTCACTTTATTGTAGCCATTTCTAATCAAACACATAAGCAAACAAAATCACAAGCAAATGTAAACCAAGTTCAGACCATAAAGTCATCAGCTTTGGCCCAAAAGTAATCAAAACCATCGTTAATCTCTAAGAAACACCATCAACAAGAGCCTAATACTCAAAACATATTTTGACCAAACACCATGAATACAAACTTTCTGCTGATTCTCATCTTCACAGAAGCAGCATAAAAAGTAATATTTTAAAAAAGAATCAACAGGTTGAAAACATCCAAAAACAAGATCTTTTATAAAAAAACACAAGTAAAAGACTTCAAAGAAAGAAAGAAAAAAAAAACATTAAAACAAGATGTCAAAAACATTTCTACCTGAAACGATTAGAAATAAGCCTTCGGAACGATGATCGGACTATGATGATGATGGAATCGATCCACAAAAACAAGCCTTTCAGATCTCCAACAACGGCGATTTAAATGTTGGAACTTTGTAGCTGGATGTGAAGCAACACTTGGAGAGACGTATATATAAATAGAGAGACAAAACTGTAGATAGATTTTGGGTGTTAAATAACGAAGACGAAGATGGAAATACAGATGTGAGGAGGTGCAGATTTGGGGAAGTATTGATCTTTCAGAAAATTTTCTGGCATATATTTGGTGGAGATTTTTATTTTATTTATTTTTCCTCGAGAAAAAAAAAACTATATAAATTTTGAAATTAGAAAATTCTAGTCATGTGTGTACTTACCCGGGCCGTACCATTACCTGTAATGTTAATGGTCTGATTATTGCTGTTTATCTTTGGGGTTGGTCGTATAGTTTAATCTTTTAAACCTTGTTTATATAATATTTTAACACGTTCGTACGCATGTAATGGGACTTGTCTTCAATACCACGTTCACGTGTACCCACATACTCTTTACGCAAAATACAAAAAAAAAAGAGAAATGAAGACCAGTGTAAAATGTAGTTTCTTTTGTTTTTTTGACAAACGTGAATAATGATAATTAGTTTCTGATCTGATCAAACTTACGAGAATTATCTGTAGAATATACTGTGCAGAACATCTATATATATATTATTAAAACTGAAGTACATTTGAGAGTTGTTTGGAAACTTGGATAATAGTATAAATGAGAATTATTTGGAAACATGGATAGTAGTATAAATGAGAATTGTTTGGAAACATGGATAGCAGTAGAAAATAATACTTGCTTATCTTAATTGATTTTTTAAAAGATTTTAATTATATTGTTAATCAATTCTAACCCTTCATCTATTATATTTACTAAATAAGTTAATATCATTTATTACAGAAGTACAAAACAAAATTTATTTGTTTTCAATTTTTATTTTATCTTTTACATTCATTTTTCTCAATTTTAATTATTTCTATACAAAATTCAAATCAAAATAATAATTTAAAATTAATTTATATAAATAATTGATTCAAATATATATATATATATATATATATATTTTAAGAAAATTTACTAAAATATTTTCCAATAACCATTTAAAAAATATTTTCACTATATATAAGAAAAATACAATACATAACTTAATTAAAAACACCAACTTAAATTATGGTTTTTATATTTCATATTAAGTTTATAAATATAATATATGTGATTATTTATATGATGGTATGTATAAAATAATATTAATTATATGATTACTTATATTATGGTACATATAAAATATGATTAATTATATGATGACATATATATGATATATAATAGTGACATGAAAAACAAAACTTATTTGTTTTCAATTTTTTTATTTTATCTTTTACATTCATTTTCTCACTTTTTAACTATCTCATTAATTATATTTACTATAATATTTTGCCAGGATTATTTACATATTAACTATAATAATTCGACATATTTGAATGAAACCACTCTATTTGTGATAAGAATTCAAAATGGTTGACAATTTTTTTTATTTACTTATGTATCGGTTAGACATGGACATTCGGATAACTATTTAGCTACGAGTTATTTATGTGGGTTATCATGCTTTTTGAGTTTTGAAACTAGACTTCATTTCGGTATTATAAATTTTCATGTGTGTTTCGAATCGGGTCCAGATGAATTCAGTCTTGAAATATACAAACCTACAAATATCCAAAAACTAATGTATTTGACGCTGGTACGGATATTTGTATGAAAAGTAAGAATATTAACCGATTCAATTCGGGTATGTTGAATTCAAATTAAACTAAAAATAACCAAATAACCAAAAGTAATCATATTACTCTATTTGATTCAGGTTCGATCATGATGTATAGAAATCTAAAAGTACTTATGCAATTAATTATATTATGACACATATAAAATATATAATACTAATCATAAAAATAAAATATCAATTTATAAGAAAGTAAAAATTAACACCCGCACGGGCGTGCGGGTCAATCTCTAGTTCTTTTTAATTTCAAAGTACATTAGTGTTCCTCTCAGGGTCTAGGGACCCTAGGGCAAAAAAAAATTTTTTACTCTCTAAATTTATATAGAAATAATGTTTAAAATATTTTTAAAATTTAATCAATAATATTTTGTAATGAAAATAAAACTATATACATATCAAATAATTTTGGGCCCTTTTCAATTTTATTTATTGTATTTATATTTTTTTTTATATATAAAAATATAGATTTATAAAAAATTGGACTCCTTATTTATCATTACTCGGGGGGACACGGGTTTGGATCCGGGACGTTCGTACCGCTTCTCCCCCCCTTGTAAGCCGGCCCTGGTTCCTCTACCAAATAATTTCCTCACCGCGTGTAATAAAACAAGTTAAAGCCATGTCGCTTTCTGTGAGAAGAAGGCATATTAACTGATTTTATAAAGTTCGGTTCGGTAAACCGATCGGTTAGATAAAATTATTCTAAACCGATCGGTTAGATAAAATCCTTTTAAATGAAATCGCAGGAGTGTCGTAGCTAGTGAGAGAAGGATGGCGTCACCGACTGATCACGGCGGCGACTCGGTTGAGACTCGGTCTCCGGAGCTCAGAAAGGATCCGGTGACTAACCGCTGGGTCATATTCTCTCCCGCCCGAGCTAAGAGACCGACTGATTTCAAATCGAAATCTCCAGAGAACCCTAATCCCAAACCTTCCTCTTGCCCCTTCTGCATCGGCCGCGAGCACGAGTGCGCTCCGGAGATATTCCGCGTCCCGCCGGATAACGACCCGAATTGGAAAATCCGGGTCATCGAGAATCTCTACCCGGCTCTAAGCAGGAATCTCGAGACCCAGTCGAAGCAAACGGGTACGAATCGGAGTATCGTCGGGTTCGGATTCCACGACGTGGTGATCGAAGCTCCTCTTCACTCGATTCAGCTCTCCGATATCGATCCGGTGGGTATCGGCGATGTTATGATCGCCTATAGGAAGAGGATCGAGCAAATCGCGAAACACGATTCCATCAATTACATTCAGGTAAGGAGTAGCTTCCGTAAAAGAAGCTAACTTTGACACGTGGCTTAATCTGTAAGCTTGATGTGTTCTTTAGCTTTCAATGCTTGTGTTAATGTGTGGATCTTTGTGTTTGCTTACGTGGCTGCAACGATCAAACTTGGACTTGTTTTTGTATTGTGAAAGGTGTTCAAGAACCATGGCGCGTCGGCTGGAGCATCGATGAGTCACTCACACAGTCAGATAATGGCTCTCCCTGTTGTTCCTCCTACAGTTTCTTCACGACTTGATGGTACGAAAAGTTACTTCGAGGAGACTGGGAAGTGTTGTCTTTGTGAAGCTAAATCAAAACACTTTGTGATCGATGAGTCGTCTCATTTTGTTTCTGTGGCTCCTTATGCTGCTACGTATCCCTTTGAGGTTTGGATTGTTCCTAAGGATCACTCTTCCCACTTCCATCATCTTGATGACGTCAAGGTAGCTTTTTTTATTGCTGCTAAGTTACATTTTTTGGATTGTCACCTCACTTTAGTTTTGGTCACTTACAGGATGTTGATCTTGGAGGACTTTTGAAACTCATGCTTCAGAAGATTGCAAAGCAACTAAACGACCCTCCGTATAATTACATGATCCATACTTCTCCCCTCAAGGTGGCAGAGTCACAGTTACCTTACACGCACTGGTTCTTACAGATCGTTCCTCAGCTTTCCGGGGTTGGTGGGTTTGAGATGGGCTCAGGGTGTTACATAAACCCAGTTTTCCCGGAGGATGTAGCAAAGGTTTTGCGGGAAGTTAGCCTTGCTTGAATCCGGTTTTGGTTCTACTAACCTGATGTTCTGAGGGAAGTCATTGGTGTGGAGTTTTGCTTCTTTGAGAAAAAATTGCTCATCGTCTTTGTTTCATCTGTTGAAGAAGATGTTTGAGCTTTGATTTAAATAACATTGATGTTAACAATACATGTTAGTTCTTTTGTAATAAGCTGAGTTACCTTTAAACTACGTGTTAGATTCACACATTGACTTTTTCATCCCTTCAAACATTCTGAGACAACTAATCCTTGAACCAAACCAAATTCTCCAGTGTCCCAGCTCCACTAGACGATGCTTGAACGTCAAACATTGGCGTTTATAGAGTCCCAAAACCTTGTCATGTCGCTAGATAACTATGCAAAAACAGAGGAAGATACATGTTCCTACGTGGTCAAAGAACAGAGAATCTTCCATTTTGGTGCACAAACAAACCAAACCTTCTTGGATCATAGTTGTGCCACTGCATGCAATATTTGTCAATCGTTAATAGATAATGTAGTCTTCTTGACCATTTTAGTTGGTCTCAACAAGCAGATAGAAAAAGACTGACCCTGATGCTTACAGTGAATAGATACATTCTCTGGGATATATGGTTAGCTATGGTGTTTGTATATGGCAAATTATAATGGCTAAACAAGCGGTGGACGGTGGGCCAAGGAGAGATGCGGCTGCAGCCGCTGACACAAGCGCAGGCTAGTCCTTTGCTCTGCATGTGCTTGTTCCCTAGCAGCATGACAAAGTTTATTCTAATAGAAGAGATGAAGAAAGAAAACTCTAGTTGGTTGTTGATCAAAAAAGAAAAAGAAACTCTAGTTGGTTCTACACAAATATATGATCAAACATTCAGACAAGAGAAAAACAACATGAGATATACAAAGTCTAAAAGAAGCCACGTGGCAGACATTCTCGACCCAAAACAGAACACAGTCAAAACCAAAAACACTGAGTCAGTTGTCGTCCAACTGATTTTAATTGGCCCTCATGGCTGCAGCTTCTTCTCCGCCGTACTCCCTCGCCGGCCGAGTCGCGATAGTCACCGGTTCATCTCGTGGCATCGGCCGAGCCATAGCCATACACCTCGCCGAGCTCGGCGCAAAGGTAGTCATCAACTACACCACCAGATCCACTGACGCCGACCAAGTCGCCGCTGAAATCAACTCATCCACCGGTGCTGGTCCGGAACCGGTAGCCGTCGTGTTCCGCGCCGATATCTGGGACTCAAGCCATGTAGAATCTCTCTTCGACGCGGCGGAGAAAGCCTTCAACTCGCCGGTTCACATCCTGGTTAACTCGGCTGGGATCGTCGACCCCAACTACCCCACCATCGCCAACACTCCCATTGATGATTTCAATCGCATTTTCAGGTCAAACTTTGTTTCTTTTACATTGTCTGAATATCAATGACTATCTTGAACTGTTGTTTTGTTCAGGGTGAACACGAGAGGATCATTCTTGTGCTGCAAAGAAGCTGCGAAGAGGCTAAAACGTGGAGGCGGTGGTCGGATCATACTCCTGACTTCTTCCTTAACCGAGGCGCTAATCCCGGGACAAGGAGCTTACACAGCATCTAAAGCAGCCGTAGAAGCAATGGTGAAGATTCTCGCCAAGGAACTCAAAGGCTCAGGGATCACTGCAAACTGTGTTTCTCCAGGTCCTGTCGCGACTGAGATGTTTTTCAGCGGGAAGAGTGAGGAAACAGTGAGGAGCATCATCGAACGGAGCCCTTTTGGTAGGCTTGGTGAGACCAGAGACATTGCTCCTGTCGTTGGTTTCTTGGCTAGTGATGGTGGTGAGTGGATCAATGGCCAAGTCATTGTTGCTAACGGTGCATTCCTCAAATGATTTGTGTCTTAAAAGTTTCAAATTGCTATATTGATGCAGCCGAAGCTACGAAAATGCAAAGATATTTGTTTAGTCTAAGAATTCTCGAATAAACTAAAGCATTCTTGAACTCGTTGACATCTCTATAGATCAATCAAAACAAGAAACAAAGATAAGACTCTTAATTTTATTTACCAAATTATAAAACTAAATAAAACAATAAGTCTAAAATATATATATATAACAAAATCATAAAAACCCTTAAACAATTGATCTGTATCATATATGCCTATATGGTATTACAATCTCCTGAAGAAGTTTGATATGTATATATAATGGTCACTCAAGAATCAGCAGTATAGTAGTACAAACAGGAGCTCATAGTGCCATAAAGAGCAGTAACATACTAACCAGACCGAACCGGACACTAGAACCACTATACATACAATGCCCTGACGTTGGATCACCAATCTGTATAGGGAAATTACACTGATCTCTCGAAATATTCTTAGTAGTAATCATCGCAAGCCCTTCAAAGTCACAAGCCTCCGCCTTCTGATTCTGCACCTGAAAATACATATTAAACGCATACGAAGCGTTCCCAACCTCATCAAGATTCCCACAAGAGGAACCATACCCCAACGCAGTACAGTCAGAGAAAGTACACGCGTAGTTCACGTTATCTCCAAGCTGGTTAGTACTGTTGCTGAAACTGATCGCGTTAGGATTCAACATACACCACTGATTCTGCAAGTACTGAACATTCTGAGCTCCTGTCAAGGCCTTCTTCTCACCTTCCCCTGATAAATCTGCTGGAAACTTCGGCTGGCCATCGTACTTGAATATACCCCAGTGACGCTCGAAGTTCCCAGGAGCTATACTCTTCGCGTCCTCGTCGATGAATCCGAAGAGATACACTTCGATGTAGCCGGGACGCATAGGTGTTCCTCTGTTCGCAGCTAGCTTCGGGAGAAGGCCCGCGTAGAAGCGTTCCGCGTTTGGGATGTTAGCGTTCTTGTCGCCGTCCGTTGGCCAACCAACTTCTCCTACTATAACAGTCATGTCTCCGTGTCCTAGCTCTTTGAGTGAAGCCAAGAGCGTGTCGAAGTTGGCGTCGAAGACGTTAGTGTAGACGACGCCGTTGCCGTTATCGTTGACGGTGTTTTGGCCGTTGAAGAAGGCGTAGTCGAAAGGGAAGTCGCTGCTTAGGTAGAGGCTAAGGAAAGGGTAGATGTTGACGGTGAAGGGAGCTTTGTTGTGAGCTAAGAAGTTCACTATGAGTCTCATCTCTTCGTAGATGTCTTGTCGGAATCTCCCCGCGGATGGGACGGGATTCTCCGGGGGAGAGCTGTAGACGTCGGCGTTTGAAGGTACGGTGGCTTTGATGAAGTCTCCGACTCCTGCTTCGTTTAGTGCTTTTTGGATGTTGAAGAGTGCTGGATACGTTAGGTTTATGAATGATCCGTTGTAAGATGTTAAGAAGGGTTCGTTCCCTACGGCAACGTACCTGCCAAGTAATTAAATATATAGTTAAAGTTTCGTTCCAGCGGTAGTTCGAACCGGAGACCTCTGACACAATGGGCAAGAGCTAACGATCTCTATGTTAGAATCAAAACTTTGTTGTTACTTACTTGATTTTGATGTCGTCGTTGAAACGAGTGATGTTTCTTCGGACCCAGTCTTTAGCTCTGTTATAGCTTCCCATGGCTTTGAGCTGGTCGTTAGGGATTGCAACCATTACTTCGATGCCGGAGCCGGCAAGAGCGACCATGGTGTTTGTGTCTGCGTCGAAAAGCTTTACTTTTTGTACGTTGTTGTCTTTTAACATCTGTACTACTGTCTTTGGAGGGAGCTGGTGGGTCGCCATTGTTCCCCAGTTTACTCCCAAGGCTGAGACGTTGCTGGAGAAGAAAGATAAGGAGGAGATGGTGATGCAGAGGAAGATGACGGTGGTGGTGCTCGGTTTCCAATGATTACTCATTTTGGTTGTTTACTCTGGTTTTGGCAGCCTCTAGAAGAAGAAGAAGAAGAAAATGAAGATCTGAATGATCTTCCAGGATTGTTCTGTGCTTTGCGGGAAATGCGTAAAATCGAAGAGAAACTTGCGATAACAGTTGGAGGAATTAATAACCTTCAGAGTGAAGAAATTGATATTATATATTTGTTTTTGTTTTCGTTTTCTGTAGTAACAAGAATAAAACAGAGAAAAAGAAGAAGACGTTCAATAGTACACGTTAATTTGAAATTGTAATAACAAATCTGAATTTGTTTTATGATTTTCTTGCATCTATGATCTATCTAATAATTTGGAGTTTAAAGTCGTGATACAATCTTAAAGTTTAGAAGTTTGTGACCAATAAAGATGACTGTGGATCCAAGTGAAATGGATTTAAATGATTGTCATAATAAATGTAGATCTGTTGAGGTTCTTTTTATATATATTTACCGTATTTGGTCGGTCTTTACATGTTTTAAGAAAAACGCAAAGGGAGGTTGCTTGGGGTCTAAGTGATTGGCCCGAAGAACGCGACGCCGCTCGTCAGGTCATCTCCAAAGCGCGACACTCTCCACATGCTCTTGTGATTACGAAATTTCCACAGATCCACTAAACAAGCCCATACTAATATTTTAAGTCACAACTCAGTTCTCTGTATTTTGTTTTCTCCAATTTATTAAACCGACACTGCATAATCTTAGGTACATGCACATTCTTGAGATTTCAAGGAACATACTGTAGTTATTATTTTAGCCTGGACCAAAAATAAATAATATTTGGATTGCATAGGACCAAGAAAATATTACTATCCCAAACTTTGAAACGGAAAAGTAATTTGCTTATTGAAATAAAAAACATTACTGAAGAGTATATACATAATGAAACATATATATCTCTCTTTATCTTTTCTATACGGCGAGTTCATCTTCAAGATAACTGTATTCAAACGTGAACTCGTTTTTGATCCTTTGAATCCTACACAGACAGAAAAAAGGAAAAAAATATTAGGATTATCATCTCCAGTGACAAAGAGGAAAAGAAGACGAAAAAACGATAAATCATACCATCCTCCGTCCTGGCTCTCGTCTTTGGGGGTTTGGAAATCAAAGTAAACATAGGCTCCTTGTTCATACTCATCCGTTGCAATCTTTGGCTCCTTATGTCTCTGAAACCATGTGTTGAACTTTCTGTGGTATCTCCATGACTGTTTCTTCAGCTCTTTTGCCGCTAGATACTGCTGATATGAGTTCTACACCAACCCCCCAAGCAAAAAAGAACACATGACCCATAAGTCTGAGAAAAAAATGAAAATAAGTAAATGTGGAGCGTTGAGACTTTTTTGTACCTGCTGATAATAAAATGCAAAGAACAAAGTATCGGTTCCATAAGCATCGCTGCCTAAACGTTCCCAGAACAAAGGGTTGTTTACGATTGGCGCTTGTGTTTGGGGAAACGTTTGAGGTGTGATTGCTGGGTTCCTCTGTTTAAGCTCATAGAAGATAATATCAAATTTAAGGGAATATTATTCAAGTGGAGAGGCCAAAAAAGAGAAATTTAGAAGAATGGTGTTACCGGAGTATAGGGTCTAGGCCGTTCTGAATCTTTGGGTTGAGGAAGTCTATAGTACGCAGCTTCAAGCATCTGGAGATTGTGCATCTGATCATGCATTGGCCCTAAAGCTGAAGGGTCACCAATGGCTCCTAGTTCAGAGTTACTTCTACGTCCAATGACACCGAGGCTGCTTGAAGGTTGGCCGGGTTGAATGGGTTGCCCAGGAGAGAAATCAGGACCGTCCCTAGTTACCTGTACTTGATCCAACATGTAGCTGGGCATTCCCGACTGTGAATAAAGCAAAAAGACACAAAGTAGGTACTTAGGATAAGTCTTAGATAGTTCTGTGTCTTAACAATATACCACATTCACTAGTGAATTCCATATGTGAAGTTTAAGCGAAGGAATGACAAATCAAAACATTCAAAAACACCAACAAGGACATTTAATTTTTATTCAGTTAAAACTTTTCGGTAAAATCCATCTCATGGAAAGCATATATTAAAGAGATACTAAGGGCTAATAACTGTTAGCACAGCTCATGCTTACCGGAGTATCAAATAGACCTTTAGAATCATCCTCATTCGGAATGGTTTTTGAAGCTGCTAAGGAAGATGAATCATCAGGTAAGTTTTGTTGAAGCTGATCATCATTTCTGCCATGATCTACATCTGCACAAACATCAAACACCGGTCTCTTACTTTTTCGTCTGCACTTTCAAAACTTGAAACCAAAAACTGAGGTCCAATCCAACAGCTCTAGGATTTAAGTAACAGCCATAAGGCCCACAACGTGTTGAACTTCACAAAGAATGGTTATAATTGACTAATATGACCCCTAGATTTTATTTTACCATAGATGCACAGAAATAGTGTCTATTGACAACTATACCATAAACCACCGAGATTATCCTAAACAGTAAATTTACCTGCGACAGAAGGCTGCTGACCCAATTGTTGAGTCATGGCATTTGACGGCTGCTGTAAGGAGGCAGAACTCATGACACTAAAACCTGGTGCCTGAAATCCCATGCTACCATGAGGAGACATGGCAGAACTCTGATAAAAAAAATAGAAAAAAATAATATCTTATTATGATGGTATTGTTTTGAGTATCATTAATCATGTAAATAAAATGCACGCTACCTGCTGTAAAAGAGGATTTTGCTGTTGTGAAGAAAACTGCATCTCGTTTCCTCCAGATAGAGAAGGCATGCCTAAGAGGTTCCCATGGTTTACTTGCTGGTACCGCTCTAAGAATTTCTCTCTTTGATCTGGTGCTATTTCAGTTCTTCCACGGACCTAAAAGCAAAAAAAAATAGCAGGTATCAGAGAAAACAAGACCTCAGAACCTAACAAACCACAAACCACGGGATGTATTAGGAATATATCTCAGAGAGCCTAGTCGTATAATGTTAGAGTGTCAACCCAATTCTACACAAAGTTACACACTAAAAAACCGGGATTTTTTTTTCTGAAGTATGTTCTAAAATAGGAGAAAACCTAACAAGCAAAGCCACGATATTGGTCAGAATACCAACTTAATATAGTTCAAAGGTCCTGGAGATCCTTTGGATTATATTCTAATTCAAAACACGCACCGTTTCACTCTGACTCTGAAAGGGACTCCCAGGCCTCCACTGCGAACCAGATACAATAGACGGTGAATATGCTCTACTGATACTTGCTGCAACATCACCGGGGTTGCTATCAGAGGCAGTTCCATCATTAACCTTCGCGGCTGGTGACAATACCATTTTGCTCGGAGAACTTAGAGGTTGGACGTTGCTCTCAACTCCCATTATATTCCTCTTTGCAACTTCAGCTGCTGAAGTAGCACTAATGCGAGCTCCATTAGCAGGACTAGGAGACAGAGGCTGACTTGGTTGGGACTGGTTGGGGCTACTAACCCTACCAATGCCCCTCAATGGAGCATCAGCAACAGATGAGGGTGGTTTACGGGAAGACAAGGTTGTTGCGTCTTCTTCCTTTGCAGCCACTGGAGACAAACTTCCCATGCTTTCCGTGGAAGTTTGAACAGGAATAGAAGTTGATAAGACAACTGGTGCATTTGGAACATTACTGACGGGAACATTCAAACTTGAACGTCCCCCAACGGGTGTTGATGGTGCTGAGTTAAGGCTTGCGCCATTCTTTGCGGGAGGGGTTTTTGGAAGTGTCTCCGAATTGCTATCCAGTACAGTTGTGTCATCTGGCAAACTTATGCTCTGAAACAAAACCAAATTATTGAGACATAAACAAGAAATTCTTCAAACAAAGGGATATAGAAAAATACTTACCCGAACTTGAGGTGCTGGTACTGGTGCTGCCAAAGAACTCTTCATGCTCAGAGGAGTACCCTGAAAATTTTAAGTCATGTTACTACTTACTACTAATCTAACGCTACTTTCAAAAAAGATTCCTGAAATTTTGTGACGGACACAGCACTTCCTGTTTCCAAAGAGAGATAAAGAAGTAAGCAAACAGAGAAATTGCAAGAAAAATTCACCTTGACAAGGGGGCCAGCAGTAACTAAATCTTCAAGACCCTCCACCTCATCAAGCGGCAGCGTGCTATACAGCTCGTCAACATCACTGAATTCGTCAAAATCATCCTACATAGGGAAAAGTTAAACATAATCCAGGAGAATATCAGCCTACTTATAATGTTGGAAACCCGGAGTAACTTGTATTAAAAACATATAAGTAAGATATTCCTTGTTATAGATGATGCAGACCTGATTTCGTTCAACATAATCATCCAGAAAATCTTTGACATCATTTACTTGTTCTGGACTTAGTTCGTCATTGTCCAGAAGCCTCAAGATCAATTCCAACTTTATTATATGATCTTTGTGCCTTGAAATAGATGTTTCAAGATGTGTCTGAAAGGGAAACAAAACAAACAACATAACTCATCAAAAGCAAGGAAGTAAGGCATTTGCATACAGATGCGTATTTTTCTAAGCTTACCAGTCTGGGTGGCCTTGTCTTTCCTTTTTTGACAGATAGTCCTTCCAACTCAGCTTCAAAGCTATCAATCTGTGACTCTAGTTCACTCACCTATCAAAAGCAAGAAATTGATTGGTTAATCAGCTATGATTTAAGATAATCCATACGGACTTCACTACCTAGGATTCCTAGCACATCAACCCACAATTAACCTGGGTTTCACAAACACTATTTATATAAATCCGCTTTGACGTTTCTGTCAAAGGGGTTACAGAATAAACAATTAGGCAACTTACCACATTGTTCAACCAATCTCTTGTCTCGGACTTTGCTTTCTCTTTTGGGTCCTATTAAACATGATGCAGAGACACAGTCAGTCATCTGACTATCAGAAAGAGGTTTAAGTAATATGTAAATCCACCCAGGATGATTCCAACAGATTTCACAAAAACAAAAATGTTTTGATAACTCAGTGACGTTGTTAGAAAGAAAACGTATTCATATCTACAATGGACCGGTAGAAAAACACTCATTGATCCAACATCTCCTTTAAACATGTGAAAAAGACAGCTTGCAGTATACTGCTTCGTAAATAGTTGCTGCAATATTCTACAAAACTGAACCTTAAGTATTTTGCTATATAAATGACAATCTGTACATTGCGTGATACATAAAGATGAACAACAGAACCACCAACTAATAACCAGTTAGTCCTGAAAATTTTGGCAGTCCATCATATTCGTTTTGGATCAAATCAAAGGAAACGTGGAGAAATGCTTACAGTTTTCGGTTGCTGACCCAGTCCTTCCTTAGAGAAGGCTTTAGTCTTGGTCTCTTTCTCACAGATCTTAAACCTCTCCATTTCTCGCTCAATGAGCTTCCGAGCGTCAACCAGGGACTGCTCATAAGATGCACTGACCTAAATCAAATAACAGACAATCTTGCTCAGTTGAGTCTTGAGCATACAATATCAGGAAAGGCGTAGAACAAAGATAACCACTGACTTTTTTATCTTTGATCTCACTAGACTGAATCCAAGTCTTGATCTGGTCCCTATACCGCTGCAACTTCTTGATCTCCTTCTTCAAGTCCGCCTCAAACTTCTCCTTTTGGTTTACATTATCTGAATCATATACCTGCAACACCAAAAAAGTCCACGTTTGTCTTCTGTCCAGTTTAAAAAAACTTAAAAACAAACATTCTGCTCACATTCCACTGCATAAACAACAAACGGAGCTCGATACTGAGTTCCACTGGATAAAATTTTCACTCACAAAACAAACAAAAACACAAAGTTATAACTTATAACGAACAAATGGATAAAGATTAAATCATCTCATCTCACACACTACTGCTTCAGTTAACTCGATTCAATAAATTGACGTTGATGAAATGGTACACAGACTATTAGATCTTCATGCATTATCCATATCATCTCTAACACAGAATCATATGATTGGAATCATAACGGGTACCTTGTTCCAGATGCTGTCGAAGACATCAACGCCTTCCTGAACCTTCTTCAGCACCCGATCTATCTCGCCTTGTAATTTCCGACTCGCACCCATTAGAGCTGACAGTAATTAGGGTTTTCAGTTTCAGACAAGAAGATGTTGAATTGATTGGGATCGTTGGGGATGATCCCGACAATTATCAGAACGAGTTAAAGGATACGAGTTCGACCATCGACGGCCCATAATTAAAGAATATAGCGGGCTTTATTTTCCGATTTTGCCCTCTTCTTTTTATTATTTCTGGATGAAACCCCTAACTTTTAATTAGTGACTAGATAACCAACTTTTCATTTTTTTACTAGACCACAAAAGTCTAACATCAACCTAACATTTATGACAGTTTTGGATAAGTTTGTTTTCATATGAATTTACAAAATTATAATGGAGGAATTCTCTGAGATATTCAGTTTATTTTCACAAAATAGCTTTAAAAAAATGACCAAAATAAATTTTGTCAAAGGGTAAATATATATTTATCTTAAGATTAATTAATAAAAAAATTTATAGGATAATCATTTTTAAGTTTTTGTCATAAAAATAATCTTTAAAGAAGAAAATAAGCAAAACAAATTTTATTAAAGAGTCAAAATGTATTTATACCTTAGGGTTAAATAATATAGAATTAGGATTTAGAGTTAAGCGGTGGGGTTTTGAAGATAGGGTTTCAAATTAAAAAAAAAATAAATATTAAATTTTTAAAATAAAAAGAGACCATTTTAGTCATTTTTTTAGAGATATTTTGTGACAAAAACTTAAAAACAATTATTTGAGAGACTTAGTGTTTAAAATTTAATAGTGGAGTTCAAATTTTTAAAAATAAAAAATAAATATTAAATTTCAAAAAAAAAATTGTTTTGGTCATTTTTTAACACTATTTTTTAGTGACAAGAACTTAAAAAAAAGTTGTTTAAGAGAATTGCCAATTGCAAGATCTTAAATAATCTTAATTAAGTAAGTGGGACAAATAATTTATTGTGGGGAAAATCAAGCCTCTACAAATATTTCAGGGACTACATGACAGTTTTTATCTCTTTTGAAACGTTGTCGTAACATACTCGTACACTTAACTTATTCATGAATGTTCATGTAACGTTCTTCATTCAAAAACATGCAGTTAGTAATATGAATGTAACATACATGCATGAGGATCATAACATGTCTCTTTTGTTTCGAATGATAACTCGCTTTCAGACGAGTTCTTCAGGATGACAAAGGAAAATCAAATGGTTGGTACAGTTTTTAGGCTTTAGACTTTCTTCTCAACTCCAGCTGAAACCGTTCAAATCAAACTGTTTCGGACGTGTTGTACCGTAGGTTTCGTCATGTGTGTTAAGATCCAGAGCTGTACTGGTGCGTGTTTCAACCTTGCAATCTTCTCCATTCTCCCTGTATCTTTCCTCTGTGTACCCACCTCGATGTTCTTGTAATCCCACTCCTATTGACAATCTTCCAGGGCTTCTTCTTGAAGACGAGTTTCTCGGTTCCATTGCTGAAAGATACGGCCTGTTATTCTCTCTGATACCTTCTTCTTCTTCTTCTTCTGCCCATGTGAGCTCCATTCTGTGGAAAAATGGTTCTTCCATTATCTCTTTCTGCTCCGAACTTGAATCTCCAAGATATGTCCTTAGTCCCAGTCTGTTCTCAAGCATCTTTGGAGCTTTCTGGTTTCCTTCACTTGAGGTTAGGCAACTCTCCAGGGAGGAGTTTTGTGGTGGATAGGCTGTTTGCATCTGTTGGTGGTGTAGATTCTGTAGTTCAAGGAAGCTAGCGTCTGGATATTCAGATGATACTTTAGATACTAGCTCTGAGAGTTGAGCTTTGGTTGCTTCAATCCCAGCTGGACCTAGGTTCTGTCTTCCAAGGGTCTCTTGTGCTTTCTCCAGAATCGCTTGCAGGTACTTTCCTTGAGCTTCTATCCTGAGCTGCAAATGTCGCTGTACCTGACTCAGTTTAATAAAATTATAATGAAACCGTATCTAAATGCTTTGTTTTTTTTCTGTTTCTAGATAGAGTTTGAGTCCTCTGTTGATGTTCTCTACTTATGTCTTTATGTGTTTCTACACGTTTGAGTATAATAACAGCACACTTTATGATAGTTTTTAATTTAACTTTTATGAGAGTTAGTGAACCAGGCTCTTCTGGATTGGTGTTACCAACACTGTTGTTAATGCTGCTTTAAATAGAATGAGTCCACAGTTTCTAATATGTGATACCTCAAGTTGCTCGTGTAGTCTTCTCTGAACCTCTATTTGCATTTGAAGAGCATCACTTATGGGCAAGTTCCTGTGTACACATATATATGTCATTATTTTGAAAAATTTAATACTATGTAAGCAAGTAGCCATATTCTTACATGCTCGGCTGTGGTCCAATGCTTAAACTCTCGCTGTGACTTTCGTCTGCTTCAGGGGTGTTTTCTTCTACCATGGTCATCACACCTACACAAAGTAACTTTTAGTTCCTTAGATAAAAGTGAACCTTTAGATGAAAAGATTCGTTATGATGAATAACTAAGCTTACTTGTCTTGTTTAAACTGCTGTTAGCTTGTCCATTAAGATTCTTGCTCAGCCTATATTTCTGGTAGCCAAATCATGAAATTAATAACCCTTGTAAAGCTGGAAGATTTTTAGGTAAATGTCTCTATGAAGTGTTGATAGATTTTACCTGAAGATGACTCTTGAGATGATATAAGGTAAGGCCTGGAATACCCATAACTTTCATGATTGTCTTAGGAGTAGCCTCTGCAGAGACAAAAGTATATACACATTAGTACATTATGTCTAGATGCCTGATTGTCAGAGATGGTTTATTTGCTAATGGTCTTACTTTCTCCTCCTCCAAGCTGGTTGACTGCTTCGACGAATCTCTCATGAAGATCAGGAGTCCATTTTAGTCGTGGCTTTGCATCGGTTGAGAGGATGAGTCCAGAATCTCCTGGGCCATTTCCTCGGAGGAATGGGTGCCTTTCAGAAGGAATAGGCATTCTAGATGAAGAGAGGAGGCTCTTTCCTTGGTGCTGGTTGTGGTAATACATAAGTCTGTCTTTAAAATAAATAAAAAAGTTATATAGAAATACTGCATTAATAATGAGTTGTAATGACCAAATGTTTTTCTTTTACCTGACACAATCTTAGTTTTAAAATGCAGCCTGCTTCTCTCAGCTCGGAGATAGTACACTATGGTCTGCAACTCCACCAATTTGGGAAGATGTCTTTGCCCCCTTTCCTTATTTATGCTCAGGCCTTGGTCTGAAGAGTAAAAGGTCTTTGCAACATTTCTTTATATAGAGGACGATAACTAAGGTATGGAATATGAATAACTGGTCTAATCATAGCTTTGTTGTTTGTGTTCTTATCGTTTCAGTTGTAGGTTGTTTACTTAGATTATATTTTTAATTTCTTGTATTGATTCCTTTGGATTACTGCTTTTCAATGCAATTCAAGCCTTGCATTAGATACCAGAATTGATTCACAACTAATGCATCGTATGCACATTCTTTTCACCATTCTGGCATACGAAAGTATCTTATTCTCCAAAAAAAATTGAAAACTTTTCTACTTGGGCGCAGGGGAATTCATTCTCTTTCCTTATTCCTCAATTTTTTTCAAAGTCCACAGCTCTAACCTTTCTCTCTCTTGAGGAATAATCTCAACTAGGTTAAGACCCGCGCCTTGCACGGGATGAACATTATATATAAAAATTATTTTATGTATTAAATATTTTTACATATTAAAAAATAATAAATATATATTGAATAATTAAAAGTTAGTAACTATTAAATATATAATTAAATTGGTGTAAACATATAAATCAATTTTATTAATCCAATTTTTTTTAATATTTGATAGGATATGTAATTAAATTTAAATGATGCTAACATACATAGTATATTTTAGTATATTTTTAATACGAATGTCTATTAAATGATGATTTATACTCATATAGTATTTTTTTAATCATTTGTATCTTTTATAGAAAAAAAATTAAATTACTGATAACAAAATTTTCATTGTGAGATTAATAGTTTTAATAATTTCTAATAAAAAAAATAAGTTGTCAATGTTCGTTCAAAACTTTTACCAAAAAATTGTTCAAAGTAAATTTTGAAACTAAAAGATTTATGTATTTTATATGGTTTATAGTTTAATTTAAAACGATATATATATATATATATATCAATCTTAATAATTAATTAAATTATACTTTTTACTTATATAATTTTGTAATCATTTGAATGTAAGACTTTTAACAGTTTTAGTAATTTATAGTCGTTTTTCAAAATTCAAAATATAACATATACAGAAAAATTTAAATTTTTTATTATATAGTTATTGTAGTTATTTAATTTATTTAATAGTTTAAAATTAAACAAATATGATAGAAGATACACTAATTTTTATCAAATCTTTATTATTCAAAATCATTAATTGTCATATATATTTTAGCCACATTAGGCAATTTCGTAAATTTTATTTAAGGAAATAATGAAGTACATTAATAATGAATTTATTGTTAGTTTAATAAAAAAACTTATTATATAATTAGATGGACCAACATATTTTTCTAGTGATTCTAAGAATCATCCTAGTGATGACATGTGGCTACAAAAAAAAGTTGTAATGTTTCTCAAATAATATATAAGGGATGCTTTCCACTTGTCTGTATTGTTTTTGCTCCTACTTGATAGTCATTATTCAGTCTCTAGATACATCTTCAGCCTTAGCATATTCTATTGAAACTTTAAGATAGATTTTACCTATATCAACCAAAATGGCTCATGTTTCATGAGTGTGTACTGATAATATCTGAATGGTTTTTATGATAGCCGCAACCCGCAAGTGGGATGAAACTTAGGTTTCAACATTGTTTTGCCATTTTTTCAAAAAAAAAAAAAAAAAAACATTGTTTTGCCATGAAAGATAATTAATTAAGACGTGAGAAAGCGAATGAAGAATACTTCATGCTGTCTCCTTCAACAAGTTTAGTACCTATTCTCTCTAAACAGCATAAAAATTAGTGGTGGGCCTATATCTTACATTCTTTGATTGGCACAACATATTTGGCACATCCATGCTTGTGCTATGTATGCATGCATGCATGTATGTATGTCTGTCGTCTTTCCTGTCTATTCTTAAGGCAACATAACATGTCTTACGTCCATATTTGTATGTATTGTTTGTGTATTTATATGCGCATACGTACATAATAGATATATGTACAAGCTCGTGATAACTATGCATCTAAAGTCTGGCTGCTTTCTTACATTATACTTCCCTGAATCTACTTTCTCCATGGCTATGACTCTAACGTCCATCATCAAACATATTGTAGTTTGTATTAAGTATAGATATTGGTATATATATAGAATAAGTTCGTAGATAAAGATATGTACAAAGAAGTCGTGATTGCCAAATGCCGAAATGATAGCTTCTGTATGTGAAATTGTGAATATATATCCACTATCAAAGTATAGAGTCTCACATATCTTATTGAGTTTGATAGATGCCTTATAGAGGAAAAAAAAGACACTTGGCTAAAAATATGGTCTGTTGTTTCAAAGGAAATTGTCAAACACCAAATCTTATGTTCCTTGAATGATATCTTTGCATATATTTTTTCAACCTTTCATGGTTCTGATTTCTCATTAACACTTTATTCTGTTTGGTAAAGAAACTTTTTCATAACCTTCAGTTAAAAGTATTTAAGCATTTTGCCGAAATAGTTGATTGGCATGTGAGTGGGAATATGCTTCCACAAAGAGAGGCTTCTATCATTATGTGCTGCAAGATTTAAAAGTATATTTGAATACCATCAAAAAGTAAACCTAACCAAGCAAATTATGTGTTTGAATTCACTTTTAACCACATATTGCTAGAAAATCACTGATTTATATCAAATGTAGCTGCTGATACCATCAAGATTTGAGTATGCTTTCTTGCAGCATGGTCTGTTTGAGTATGCTTTCTTGCAGCATGTTCTGTTCCTAACTCGGTAACAAAATTAGAGAAGAAAAGGTTTTACTGCAACACATGTTTCTCCAGGGCTTCTGGGCTTCTGGCTGCTGATATCAGTTAATATAAAATGATGCGTGTTATTGCGGAAGTAGTGCCTAACTAGTAATTTTACATGTTAGAGCCTTATTTTAATCGTGCTTAGTTTTTTTCCATGTAACTTTCCTTTTACTGTGCTAATGGAAATGTCACTCTTTAAGTAAAAGAGAAGGAAGAGTGATACAGAATAAATGTTCTTCCTTGTACGTTCATTTCCCCTTACAGATTCTTGTTCTTGTTTACTAACTTTTTTTTTTAATTTGATCTTCCTCCATAGGTATAATAATTGAACACGTGGGCGGCATCGTTAGGATTGTGACTGCTTAATGGAACGAGAGAGTATTGGATACATTAAGAATCAAGAGGAAGCGGGAAATGACCGCGGAATTATATTCGTTTTGAGAGAAAATGGAGACGAAAAGTTGGTTCATGAGATTTCAGAATGAGAATATGAGAATCCAAAACTAAAGAAAGTTTTGGTGAGTCGCATTCTCAACTCAAGAAGAATCTTTTTCTATTCATCTAACGCCAACACACACAAGAAAAGAAGATAGTATTCGGGTCTATTTCTTTCTGCTTTTGCTTAGTTTGGTTTTTAAGTGATTTTTGTAGTGACCTTATGATTCTTATATGCATAACACATAGTTTTGTGTTCACCACAAGACAGTCTTGTCTGCGTCCAACAGAGAACATATTGTGATTTGTTTGTTTGAATAGTATAGAAGATAGTGTGCACGGTGCGCGAGGTTGCAAACGCAAATTCTGGCTAGTTTTGACAAATCGGATTGTTTTTTTTGTCAGATGTTTGTTTAAACCAGATCAAATGTCGGTCAGACGAGATTTTCCAAAGAGCATTTGCGTGTTTGATCTATATGAAAAAAATAGTTTCTGGATCTTGCTTTTTTCGCTGACGCGTCCACCCGACCATTCTTACTCTGAGGAATATGAATCAGGCTCATATCTTCGAAATCCTTTTGTAGATTCTAGATCTAGAAGACTTCGATCTCTGTTGTGAATGTTGGTCAGCTTGTCGGACTTGTTGTTATGTCTACTAGGTCCAAGCACTATGTCTTGAATCGTATTGAGGATATCCTCTTATCTCGCATACATGAAGTTGTCTAAAGTAAGTTTTTTATTTCAGTATGTAAGAATGAGAGGCGCCTACCGCATGCATGTAATCCAAAAGATTATGAATCCATTAATTTTTAAGATTCTACCCTAAACCACTAACACTGCTATTATCGATCCATGACACATCGATTTAACATGTAAGAATTTGAGATATCCAAAAGGGTACTGTTGCAACCTTTATAGTAGGAGGGTCGTTATGTTTATCGTTTACTTTCTCCTTTCCATTAGTTTTTCTCCAAAATTATGTTTCAAGTGACGCATGTTAGAGAGTATCTATCGGAAAAACGATTTTTCCATTAGAAAATTTGTTGTTCCTCGCCTTCTAAATATATCACTAGATTTACAGGAAGGTATCGTATTGTAGTTTCAGTTATTTTTTCTCTTTTCCAGAACAAAAAATTCATATTTTGGTAAATAGATATATTCGAGAAATAATCTTGAAACATTTTCCGACGTCCAAACCCGCAAGGCCGGGGGACAAATCGGATCATTTATAAAGATTGATTGTTTAGTTGCAAGTAGATAATAGTATCCATTCTTGTTTTTCTTATTTTCAGTTTATTTATTTACATTCTTTGTTCGTCTACTTTCTCTTTATATTCGTTAATACATGTATTTCAAAAAGTTGTCTTTAACCCTTTGGAACATGGAGAAGTGAGATTCTAAAGATAACTTGGATAAGCAAAAAAAACATCTTACCAACAACAAATGTATCACCTCCTAAAAAGTAAAAAAAAAAAAGAAGATGGAGCTGAGTAAACCGGTCCTGACCGGTCCAAAGATTCTAATTAATAGTTCACGGTTGGACCGACTCGGTTTGTTTAAGCTGGCGTGTAGAGAATACGCAGGCGGTGGACTCTTTCTCGCCGAACAACAACAGAGGAAGAAAGCAAAACAGAGTCTCTAAACCCTATCGTTGTGGGTTTCTCGTGCTCTTCTTCTTCCTACTAAGAAAAATGGCTGATTCAGCGCATGAGACAGAGATCAGATGCCATCATTGCGCAGGCCCTCTCACGAAAAACTTGGTATTTTCAATTTGTATTATACAGATCTCTATTTCAGATGATCATTTATAGATGAAGATTCGTTCTTTTAGTATATATTCTTAATTAGGAATTGATTGATTTCAGGAAACCAGTGAATGGACTGTCTCTCCCTTCATCAGGGATAGCTTTTCTATGGTAAGTTTCGTTGTAAGAATTTGATTTCTTTTGGTTTGGATTTGGCAAAGTTCGACTCTTTTAGTGTAACTGAAGCCTGCTTCACTTGTAAAAAGATTGTCTTTTGACTTTGAGGATGCAAAAGACATTCCCTTTTGTTATTGTTTCAAATGGATTAAAAGGGTGTTAGTGATCTATGTTTTCAAGCTTTGTTTTGTTATATGATCTTTAGATTGGATCAGCTGTTGGTGGTACTGCAAGTGCATTCATTGGATTTAACCATGGTATGTAGACCTTCTTTCGAACACTTATATCTCACATCGAATCTTGTCTGAGCTAGTATCTTCTTATGTCTTTCAACTTGTTCTTTACTCGTTGATTGTGTCTAAAAGTCTTTAATCGAGTTGCACCTACTTCTTTATTGCTCACTTTAGGAGTCTTCTCTGATTTGGAGAAGGAATTAGAAGCAGAGATTTAGTATCTGTATTAGTTATCTAGTTATGTGTTGGTGATAGACTACACTGGTAGCAGTTAGATTTAAAGCTTTGTTTAAAAGAGTCTAGTCTGTTTGGCTTGTTTTAAATGCTCTTTTTTTTTTATTGACGCAGTTATGCCAATTGTACGCAAGTGGATAAAAGGACCCATGTGGTTACACTTTCTTGTTGGGGTAAGTTATTTACAAAAGATGCAGAATTCTCTTCTTCTTTTCATCATGCTTTGTTTTATTTTGTCCCATTCATAATTTTTCTGGGGGAAATAGACCAGTGAATTGCTTAACCGTTTTCCATACTGATGAAGCAATTGAATTTTCATTTATGTGTCAATGCAGGCACCGCCTGTTATAGTTGTTTCATCGGCCTGTGCTGGACTAGCAGGTTTGAGATCTTCTTCCCCCCTCCTCATCCTCCACTACTTTCTTACTATTGTGGAACATAATTTCCTTTTTGATCTCTTGGTCACTTAAGAATGAACCTGGTCTTTAATGTTTGCAGGTGGCACCGTACCAGCACTGGCACAGCTTGCGTCCTCTTCATATCAAGCAGCAGTCCGTTCGTCTCAGCCACCAAAGGCACAAGAGAATAACAAAATGCAAAAGTCTACAACATCTCCTCTGTAAAACACACAGCATAGCTTTTTCCCTTTTGTTCATTTTCTTTTCTCTCCATCTTTTTTTCTGTCAGCCTTTCTCCATCTTGTATGTCAAGAAGTGAGGTTCTTGGTGTAAATACTTCTACTTAAAACTCACTAGTTCTAAAGAAAGCTTAAGTCGTGCCAAGGGCTTTATTGTTTTGGTGTTTCAGACTCTATTCCATGTCCATGGATCATTCTCATCACTCAATATAAAGAAAGCTCAACTTAGGATCATTTGTGCTCTTTCAGGAGATAAGGGGTTTCTTAAGAATATAAGTTTGGATCTGTTATGTTAATATATCTCTTTTACACATGAGGGTAGTCTTGGAGTTTCACAATTGGAGGCGGAAAAATTTAGGAGACTAGGGTTAGGGCTTTGACCAAAGACTAGTATAAATATGGAGCAAGTAACCAACTCCAAGCTTCAAAACTACTTGATCTTATCAGAGCTGAGAAAAAGGGTTTAGGGATTAGGTTTTTTGACCTTCTCCGATCATCACGAGCAACCCCATGTCCATTCTTTTGGAAGCTATGGCCGGCGGCTCTGGTGACGGGAAAGGCTTCAATACCTTATCTTTTATATAATCCCTTTGTTTTCAGCGATGAAGACTGCTTGCTGCCTGAGCGTACGATTTACTCGGCGCAGGGATGGCTTTTGCGAGCTTTAACTCCCCCAACAAATATATTTAAGTTTTAAATTTTTTGATTTTTATTCTTTTTTAGGTTTTTGTTTTTGATTCCAATTTTTTTTACAAGTGTTTTGTTTTAAAAGTCTTTTTCTTACAAACTGTCTTGAATAGAGTTTATTTTGGTCTACAAGTAAAAATTCATCCTTATTTGTTGTTACAATGGCATAGTAAATCAATGTAGGTAGTAAACATATGGTTACACTTATGAGCTAGATCCAGGTATGAGTTATAGAGGAACCTAAATAGAATAAGGTCACGTTGGATTTTAGGAAGAAGATAGGAAGCTTATATTCAAACAGCAGCTTAGTTTTTCCCATTTATGTCTTCTTCTAAGCTGTCTTGTTTGATTGTCGGTACTAAGCAGCTCTGAACCCAGAGCTGTGTGGCTTCTTCTTAGAGATCTTAGAGCCTGTTGCAGCGTCTCAGGCGCTATCAGTTCATGCTCTATTGCTCCGATGGTATTTGAGCAGGCAGGACAAGACGGATCTCGGGTTTGAGAAGTTGGGGTCACTTTGTCTAAACATTCGACATGGTAGACGTGGTGGCAGGGGAAAACACCAGCAGCTGGCATGTCTCCACTTCTCAGTATCTTGTGAGAGCACCATGGTGATTTCTGCGATAGGAGCTTTTTGCAAACCCCGCATCTATGTTGTGTGACTTGTGTCACTGAACCTGGTTCAAGTCTCTGGTTTGCTGCCTGTGTTTCGTTGAATCTTTCCACATCTAGCAATGTGTTGTCATTGCTACTCGTGCTGTTACTAGAGTTTGATGATGCTTCCTCTACTTGTGAGCCTTGGTTGTTTATTGTGGACGTCATGAAACTGGAAACAGGATCTGTGAATGCGTCTTCTTGGGGATGATGAAGTTCAGGATTCTCACAATCTGAAACCGGGTTGCAGAAGACTCGAGGATAAGAACAGTGAGCATGGCTTAAAGGTTGCTTGCTTGGAGTCACCCGTGAGGCAGTTGTTGGTTGTGATAGTTTCAGCAACGAGCTGAAACTCGCTGTACTTTCTCTATCAATATTTTTCTCCTGTAATACAAGTACATCAGCGAGGTACATGGTTCATCTATCATGAAAACCTCATCTTGAAGATTGTAAGAAGATCAACTTACCTCATCCAAGCATTGCGGCTTTGAGTTATTTGTTATTGGTACAGTGTCCTGTTCAATCCCACCAGAGGCAGACGAGTTTGAAGCCCATAAGCAGGATTCCAAAGTTTCACTTCGTCTACTTGTGCTTGAGTACAGTCCAAACCTGTGGCTCTCATCATCGCTCGTATCATGTTCCAAACCATCTCTGGTATATACAGCAGGTGAGAAGCTGAGATTAGTCCGCCATTGCAGTGCTTCTTCATCTTGACGCGATGGAAGAACATCTCTTCCGCTGCGGGGTGGCAATTTGGCTGTTACCAGTGGCCTTGAGGCCACAATACAACAGAGTGCTCCCGTTTTGAACTCTGCTTTACTCTCACCGCCTTATGCTCCAAACGATGCTGACAAGTGCGAAGAGAAGTGTAATCTTCTCAATGCAGTGAGACCTCTACATCAGGAATTAAAACCAAAGGCCTTCTTTAGTAACTTTTTAACACTGTAATCTTACTTTATATTATAAATGAAATTATTTGCTTATACATAGGTAAATCCCCACAAGTTTTTTTTTTTGTGACAAAAAAAAAGCTTGTGGTTAAAATAAATAACACTGAATGAAAACTAATCTCTTCTCGAAACTATACCGTTTGGTTTAAAGGATAAGAACCGAAATTAAGACAGGTACACTGCTCGTAACAGCTGTTTCTGAGCTCATACAATGACTGACCAGCAGGAATTTAAACTAACAGAAGCTAAAAACATTGTTTAAGCATCACAAGACAAACGAGATCAAGCATAGTAACGTTAAATTCATTTCAGTGTTAGAGAAAAAACAAGATCAGGTGTCGGTGAAAGCCAAAATTAGACTTGTGCAGAGATTTATAGTTTCTTATACCTTCAAACGGGAAACTGATGATCACTGTATCTTGGTGACTTCGATGACAAAGAGGAGAGAGAGATGGAAAATATTTTTTGCAGAATCAATGGAGGAGAAGCGGCGAGAAGAGAGAAAGCAAGAGCGCTCCTTCTCTTTTGAAATAGAGAGAGAAACGACTACTATGAGTTATTGAATGAGAGAGAGAGAAGATTGGGTAATTATTAATTAATCACTCCCTTAGTCGTTTTGTTAATTATTACTATCTCATTCATCTTCTTTTTGTTAGTATTTAATTAGTATTTGTTCAACCCCACTCATTGATTTTTCTTGTTTTTTTCTTCCTAACATAAGAATAATCATTATTGGTTTATCAAATATGGTTATGGCATGTATGACTATATTGACATGATATATTTATCAAAAGTTATTTCGATTTATATAGCTATCATTTTCCATTTTCATGCTGTTTTCCTCGTTTTCTGTCACCATCCTTGTTTATGATGGGTTAACCTGTTACCTGTTAATCATAGTCTCAGCTAATCCTTACTACCAAGACCAACTAGTGGTTGTCGAATAAAGGTGTTTCACTCAAAATCGACCTATCATAATCAACTTTCTATTTTTTATTTTAGACAAATCAACTTTCTATCTTAATTAACGGAATAATTAATTGTATTCTGTAATGTTGTTATCGTATTGTCAAACTCAGTCCTTAGTCTTCAAAATATTTCATTCGATTTTGTTTTAAAGTCCAGTCGGCGTTAAGGACCATAACTAGCAATTTATGTCCAGCCCATGTGATTTCAGTCCTAATTAACACACGATACTCATCCCCAAATGAACTAAGCCCATGATCTTTACATTAGCCCAATATTTAGTGCTATGTTTCCTTTTGTCAAACCCATTGCTCATGGTATAGCTATCTACTGTCTAATCTTTTTTTTTTGTCAAACTCTATCTACTGTCTAATCTGATCCGCTCTTTGTAACAACTAGATTTTTTAACCGCGCTACGCGCGGATAAGATATTATATGTATTTCTCAATTCTAAAAAAATAATGTATAATATTGTATTATATTAATTAAAGAATATAAAATAATTATTTTTTATATTTTCTTTGTGGAAATCATTATGTTGTTTGATTGTTGTACTTGATTCACATATTTGCATAGATATTTGTGATAGATGAATAACTATATTTTTATTATCAGTAAATAATATATATATTTATTATGCAATATAAGAAAAATAAAATTATTTACTTTTTAAACAAATTTGTCTCATGTTGGAGACTCGGTTATAGACATATCATATTCGAAAAAGACATTTTTACAGTTATCAATGTTCTTAACAATCAATAAACAATTCTGAATATCAAAACAATATCTCATACGATCTTTGTGTGGAATAACTGATCTGAAGAAATTGAATTTATGCATAAAAAGACTGGAAATGGATGTGCACATGTATTATCTAAGTCAGCTTTACAAAATACTATTCATAGTTCATATATCATTTATGTACATCCTATTTTTTTTGTCCATCATTTCTTAAGCATCTTGAAATAACTGATGTTAATTAATAATAAACTTTTGGTTGGCAAAAAAAATCAAATTTGTCTAATTATCGCTTAATTTGTCTAACTGATATATGTATTTCTAAATTATAAAAAATAATATATAATATTGTATTACATTATTTAAAGAATATAAAATAAGATTACATAACATAAATATATTTTTTAAATTTTCTTTGTGGAAATCATTATGTTGTTTGATTGGTGTACTTGATTCACATATTTTTATTATAAGTAAGTAATATATATTTATTATATAATATAAAAAAATAAAATTATTTGTTTTTAAACACACTTGTCTCATGTTGGGAACTCGGTTATAGACATAATATATTCGAATGAGACATTTTTACAGTTATCAATCTTCTTAACAGTCAAGAAACAAATCTGAATATCAAAACAATATCTCATACGATCTTTTTGTGGAATAATTGTTCTAAAGAAATTGAATTTAGGCATAAAAAAGGACTGGAATTGGATGTGCAGATGTGTTATCTAAGTCAGCTTTACAAAGTACTATTCATAGTTCATATATCATTTATGTACATCTTTTTTTTGTCCATCATTTCTTAAACATCTTGAACTAACTGATGCTAATTAATAATAAACTTTGTGCTGGTAAAAAAAATCAAATTTGTCTAATTATTGCTTAAATATTTTATTAATCTTGTCTAAGAAGCTTTCAAGTGATATCATAGTTTAATTTTTATTAGTTTTTTTTGTTAATTTTTAGAGTTTTTTGTATTTAAGATTTTTTCCATATTAAGCTTCTATTTCTTTCACAGAATTGATATATATATATGTCATAAAAAATATCATCAAATCAGTTTTACTTATTTACTATTTTGTTTTTAGTGAAAATACACTTTTAAAATAATTTAATTTAAAATAAAAATATATATTAATTTGCTGTATTCTAAAAATTTGATTGATTTAATTAATTTGCTTTGGTGGATAACTTAAAAAAGTTTTCATATGAATCGGGGAAAAGCAAGCTTATATTGTTATATTATATTTATTTGTGTATATAGAATATATATATAATATATATATAATGCTAGTGTAACAAAGAAAGAACATTTTTTTGTAACTTCAAAAAGATACATTATTACAATTTGAAATTAATCAAAATTGGATAAAATGGTAATTAAATATTTGTAAATCTAATTGTTTTTTATCTTGTTATTTGGATTATCATGAAAAAAAATCGATAGGTTAAACAAATGTTTCAAAATTTGTTGTGTTATTTTTTTGTATATAAATTACAAACTTTATTGAATTGATATATTTAATTAATGCACCCTTGAATAATATTTTATTAAGACATTAGAGAATTCTGTTTTGAGTTGTTTTGTCAAAATTGTACAAAAATCTATGCTTTTTCATATTTGTCACAAAAAATTATATGTTAAATTTACTTTTACAAAAAAATTTAACTTTGTCAAAAAAAAAATCTATGCTTTTTCATATTTGTCAATGTTTCCACACTTTCAAAGAATATATTAGCTTAGTCACTTACGTATTTTTTTTTACAAAACAAAGTACCGGAGTATATTTTGTGTGCTTTCCTGAAATTTTTTTTTTCAAAAAGCATGGTATTTTAGGGTACCCCTTATATGTAGTGTGTTTCTCTGTTTTTGTTTTTCCTATGTGGTTTTCTTTTTTTATATATAAATATATGTAAATATTCAGTGACGCATGTACAAAGAATTTAAGGCTAAGAACATTTGTCACAAAAAGAAACTAAGAAAAAAAACGAACATGCATAGATGATTGTGACTTTATAGAACAATTTTCTAAGAATGCTTTAACCAAATATGCATAAAGTTCAATGTGTACGTCTTTCTAGCATCATCTTCCTCATTACCGAATAAAGCTCCAAAATCTTCTCATCTACTGAACAAAACTATCTCCTTAAAAACCTTTAACTAATTTGTCTATTAAACTCACTTTATATTCTCATCCAGAGATCATATATATGCTAAAGCTAACTTGACTAATACGTTAAGATCATCTTTTGGTCTTCTTTAGAGAAACATTAAAAAGTTGGATATATATATATATATATACACACAAAGTTAGAAACAAAAAAAATTAAGTTATTAATCATAGCTTGAGGATATGAAACATATTGAAAGCTAACATTGCTAAAAGGCTTTGAAAGTCATGCTTGGTTCAAAAACACTTAGTGATCTTTATAAAAAAAAAACAGAGAAGAAAATTGCAGAATTAAAAGGGCTCAAAGAATATATGATCTGTGCTCCAATAATAGCTTGATGTTCATTCTTCAAACTTTTTATTATCACTCGAGCCATCAAGTAAATTATAGAGGGCATCCATGAACCTGTGCTTCAACTTTATCACCTCTTTTCGCTCAACCTTATGCTCTCCCTTTTGATACATCACTAACCTTACTACGATTCTCTACACCTCCATTAACTACTCATTTCTGAGTGGTGACACCAGCCATGTTTATTTCCAGGCTGTGTAATGTCTTTTGCCGTAAATTAGTCGACGTCATAATAGAGGCAATTAACTCCACTTCTTCCACTCTGTCCCAATCAATACCGATAAGATTCATCCATGGTAACCGACGAAGTCTACACCTATAAATAATCATGTCATCTTCTCTTCAACTCATCGCTCCGTCCACCGTAGATCCGCTGCAAAGCAAAGCCCAAAGCACATAAAACCAACCGATGGGCGGACTTGAAACTCCAACTGTTTCAACCACAAAGATTAGCTCGTGCTAAACGTTTGCAAATTTTGGTTCATACGTGATAAGATTGATACATTGTTGGTTTCTGAAGTAATACCTGACCAGGCATGACTTCTCCATTGATCTGCACTGGTGTTAATTCCGGCATACAAACATTTCTTGTAGTGAGAATCAACATTGTCCCTTCCAAAAGATTTGTCAGTTCCAACACTGCAGTAGTATGGTCCCTGATATATTTGGTTTTGTATAAACATCAAAACAGAGAATCGAAGAAGGAAATAAAGATCCCTAGAAAGGGAAATGGACATGACTGGCCTTGCTATAAGATCACCTCACTGTCTTTCCCAGGAGCTTCACCAGTGTTGGAACCATCATAGTTCCTTTTTTGGGAGTTTTGATGGTTGGTTGCAGGTCCAGGGAGAGTGTAAATGTAAACCAAAGAGAGATCAGTATGCTTTGTCATTTTGATTCTATTTTACAGGAAATTTGCTAACTTAAAGTGTAAATAAAATGAAAAGATTACCTTGGCTGTGCTTCTCATGTCCATTCCAGAACCACCAGCCTGTTTTGAAAGTTCATAGAAACCCCAAATTAAGATGTAAAAATAAACAGAACACATAACTCTTTCGTTGTTGTTCAAGATGCAATTATTAAGCTACAACCCAATGAGAATGTCAAAAACACATGCTTTTAAATCTAAACTGCAGAAAGAGAGATGAGAAAGGAAAAGTTACTGATATGATATTTCGAGGTAGGGACTTGGTCAACTATTACTCGGAAAGAAACCATTTCATAAAACCAGCTTGAGTACAAAAGCCAAGAAATGGCAATAACTAATTCATGAACGGAGCATATTATATGTCAAAAAAATCATACAGAAATGTCACCCTAAGTATTTTTTTCACTGGATGAGCTTTTGCACAGAGTTTAATTTGACAAATTTGTTTCCCTGACAAAGAACAATAGAATTTGGTTAAGAACATGTTTTAAAAAGTGGTGACGAAACAAATAGCCATAAGAAATATTCTGTTTTTGAATTCCCAAATTGCCAAGAAATTGGTGGATAAGAAAAAAATAAAGAAGATTTGTGATCATTTTCGGAAGTCTCTTACGCTGACTGTGGTTTCAGTATCTGAAAGAGCAAACGATGTGTGTGAAAGATCTCTCATCTTGTACATATACGAGTCTTTGTTCGCCGGAAACACCGCTCTCTGCCGTGATCAGATTCGAATCCCGTCGCCTGCGCCGTCGGCGAAACCAGTGCCTACTCCGTCTAAGAAGAAGGACACAGCGAAACTAATCAGAATCATCGCTGGAAGCGCCGCTGGCGGAGTTCTGATCTTCATCTTTCTCCTGACAGTTCTTATCTTCTACTGTCGACGGAAGCGGTAGATCAAATCTCCGAGGGAAGATATAAAAGGCAAAGGAATAGCTGAAGCCGAAGGAGGAGGAGCGCAGCTTCGGAGACGGAGAGGGACATCGAGAGGAAAGACAGAGGCTTATAACGCAAAAACAAAAGAGAGAGATTGGAGAAGATGAAGTGGAAGAGTCGGGAGAGGCTCGCCAAGCTTGAAAAAAGCATGTTTATCTAGATGGGTTGGATGTATAATTGCTATATCCGTCTCGCAATTTGTTCGCAATTGGTTGTTTATAATTATACGATAAAGACGCGGCCCAGAAAACCAAAACGAACGCCTCTGGTATCCTACGTGTATTAACCAAATGTTTTGATTGGGGAATATATTTGCTTACGTGGATAGGCTTAAATCACACTATATCTTCCTTTTAGTATAGGATAGATAATGAAATGTTTAATTTAATCGCTTAATTGATTTTACATCAAAATCATGCAAACTTTTGAAATTGAAAATTGGATCTTCTTACTGATAACAAATCAGCTGTAAAAAGAAACATTTTTTTGTGAGAAACTGCAACCGGTTAAGCAAAAACATTTCGAAATGGTACTATGTTTTGGGTTACGCAAGACAGGCGAAGGTGTACGGTGCGGAGTCATTGGCTAACGCATGTGACCGTCAAATTTCTTTCTCCAGTAAACCCTAATAGGGTTTCGGCTAATTCATATTTCAATATCTCAAATATAGATTTATACATAAGCGCAACTATTAAACATATTTTAACTAGTAAAATAATTTTTAATTTATACAAAATTCAACATAATTGGACTGTTTTCTTTTAAGAAGAAGAAGACTGGTTCTAACAATGTTAGTTGGATCATCCCACCTACACTTCAATGTGTCCATGCAAATATGGTTCATTGTTTACGTTCCATCTGAATATCCAAAAAAAGAGTTTATCTGCGAAATACAGTTCCGTTTAAAAATTAGTTTAGACCATTTCATAGATTCGTGATATCCCTAAATTAAAAAGAAAAACGTTATCAGTTGGAACGTCAACTTTTACATTGTACGTATATATAAAACTACTTTATGTACTATAACTCTAACCTAAAAAGTGTTTTAATTAAATTGTATAATGTGCCACATAGTTTCTCATCAATGTGAAAGTACTTTTGAAAACTATGTAACAAAAAACTTTACATTTTTTTATAAATTCACACTTGTTTTCTACAGTATCATTTCAAATATAGGTGATGACAGAAAATTCAATACAAAATAATAAAGTATAATCATTGATCAAATTTAAGTTGTCCATGACAAAATATAATCATTCAATGTATATGTGTTTAAAAAAATATCATTCAATGTATATGTCTTCTGGGCGATAAATGATTAATATCTATAGAATATGGTTTGGTGTATATGACATGATGAACTGAAAGAAAAGGATAGAAGAAAGAGACAGTACAAAAGAGGCAATAGAGATCATCATCTAGAAACCGAAAAAACGGGAAAGAACGGTTAGCTTTGCTGCAAGTATCGATCTAAAAGCTTCGCTTTAAATGGAAAGTCCTGTTATTATGCGCATTAAAATAATGCTCATATTCCTGCATTTTCTTTTTACAATTTTTTTTAATTAGTAAAATCGCTTTCTACAACTGTTGTAAGCCAAAAAAAATTTATCGTTATATTCATGTCCAAGATTCAACATATAATTAATGAGATTTATGTCCTTAGTTTGAGGTGGAAGAGACTCACACGCTTATTTCTAAACAAGCAGAGTACATTGAACCCGATACATCATTTATTTATGTACGGTTAAGAGTTTTTGTTTTTTTTTCCAGTTGAACGTTTGCATCATTTTAGAAAATGATGGTAATATAAGAGCATAGAGAAAATATTAAGGATAAAAATTAAGACGAATCTATAAGTCAAGGGAATTTGAAGAAGAAAAATGTATTAGATGCATGGCATTATGTTTATACAGTAGATATATGTTCATGCTTTTTTAATTTTAAAATTAAAATGAATTCTGTGTCGTTATATATATAAATATAATATAAAGAATTCAATTCTAAGAATATCACAGCACATACAATCAAAAACAGATCTGCTACTAAATCTTAAACACAGATCTGCAGCCATATCTTATTCCATGTAAAGCCAAAGCTTTGATTGGGACCCAAGAAAATTCCTTGAGATAGTAGTATATCTATATTGAAAAAAACGAAATATAACAAAAAAAAAGTAGAATGCAATCTTATGTGGCTACTGGTCATCCCTCTTGGCTTTTTGAATTCTTTGTCAATGAAAGTAGTCTCCTCTAATGTGTCCTCTGTTCTCTGGTGTGGTGTGGGTTGGGGGTTCAACTGTCTCTGTTTTTAGGCAAGGTGTGTCTTTTCAGGTCTTTAGAGTGCCTCTGTGGTTTGGGTTATTTGAGTCCTCTGTACCTCTGTACCTCTTTTCAATTCCTAATGAATTTCAGAAGTTAAAAAAAAAAAACAAAAAAAAAAGTATTTACGGTACTAACAGATGTAATCACAAAGTGCTGAAAATTGAATGATATGAAACATTCAAAAACTCGCAGCTATTAAAAAATTAGTAGGAAAACGTAATGTGATTGATGTAATAACCAAGTTCCTTAAGACATAAGACTAATTAGGGATCTGGAATTGTATTTCACAAGAAACCCATCATTAATCACTGTTCTTAGTTGAAATGTATTTCTATATATATTGTCATATATTAGTGTGTCAATGTGTCATAATCTAATAATCTAAATTGTTTGGCATATGAAAAGGCTAATATGCTGCCCAGATTCAGGGAACATTCACATGCTTCATGAGCTGTGTTTTATTCAGATTCGATCGAAAATGCTAAAAAAAAAAAATTCTCAAACAAAAAGAGAGTCTATTTTAGCATATTTTTTTTCAAAAACAAATACATAATGCTAAATTAGGTTGACAAAAACATTTCTCAAAAAATTAGGTTGATTATGATTATAAGCGATGCAAATAGTAAACCTAAAACCATATATATCTACACTACTGATAACAACTGTAAACAAAAATACATAACATTCACATAGCTATTATCATTTTCATTTGTATCTCTACTTGGGTTTGAAATTGTCTTAGGATATCAAAATTAACTAAGAACATAGAATATACTTCATTTGTTTCGATATGATGCATCTTTTAGATTTTTCACACATTTTAATAAAATACAAAATAAATTTATAGTGTTTTGTTATTATTTTTTCCTATAAATCTAAAAAATAATAATCCAATAGATGCAATTAATTTTTTTAAATTTGTAATTAATCATTGTTAGTTACAAAATATGCATTGAAAATACAAAAAAATGTATCTTTTAAAAATATTTTTTTTTCTAAAATATACTATAACATTATGAAACGGATGAAGTAGTTTGTAAATCTTGGTAATTGATACTCTATAAGAAGTATGAATATAGGAAAAATACTTATATGTATATTACAGTGTACATTGAGAATATATTACCTAAGCACTAAAAATCCCAAATGATCCCAATCTTTTTTTTTCATTTTTTTCTCCACACTATAAACTAATTACACAACCAACTAAACAAGATCAATGAAGCGAAAATAATATATAGGATTAACCCCTTAGCAAATCCTATATATGTAATGTATTAACTACATAAATTAATTTAAAACCCAACGAATACACTCTTTAATCACAATTAAATCATTAATTAGCTGTAATTCTCCCCGACTAAATCTAATCAGTAGTCCCATAAGATCCCTCTTAAGTCACATAGATCATCATAAGACTTGCTACCATTCATCACTCCCATCATACTCATCTCTTGCTTCATTGCCGGAACCGAAGATACCTCCGTGGTCGTGGCTGCATTCACATCTGAGCTCAGGCAGGTTTCTTGAGATACACTAACAAGCGAGTGCTCCATCTTGATCATCTCCTTGTTGTTGTTATATGAAGAACCGGAACCAGAAGCAGAACCAAAACCCTGGTGGTCAAAGATTGATTGGTAACTAGAGTTGAAGTGATGAGGTTGGATTGGTGATGAGATGTCGTAGGTTGGAGGGTTGATGGGTTTGAAGTTGTGTTGTTCAGGTTGGCCCGTGAAACTCGGATCCATGAGGGGAGGAAGAGATGAGAAGTCTAGGAGATGGTCAATGTTATCTAGAGAATCCATTCTTGTGAGATCTTCACGGGGTATTCTCATCATTTGTTGGGTTGTCGTAGCAGGATTGTTCTTGTGAAAAACCCTACACACGACCCACTCGTCCTGTAATCAAGATCACAAACAAACAAAAAATGTTAGATATGATATTCAATCTTTTATTTAGCTTGTTACTCAATCTTGGATTGGATATAAACTCAAACTTATTGAAAAGGACAAAATTTCCACCAAATTTAAACACTTTTGGTTTAAGAAAATGAATATTAATAATTAAACTTGACCTTTCTCATCTATAGATTTCAAAAACATTTGAGAATGTGTACATTAGTTATATATATGAACTTACCCTTGCGGATTTGGGGAGATTGTGATAAGAATATTTGCCTTCAAGACGATACTCATGCATGACCCAATTAGTCTTTTCACCTCGTGGAGCTCTTCCTCTATAAAACACAAGTGTTTTCTTCATCCCAACGAGACAACCTTTGCCTTTGAAGATCGCCTTGTCCTTCCCGGTCGCTTTCCAATACCCGGACTCGGTGGCACGGTTCGTCCTTAGCCCGGTCGGGTACTTCCTGTCCCTTTGACAGAAGAAGTATAATTCTTTCTCCCCCATCTTTGCCCTCTCTATGCCCACACAAAAAAAAAACAAGAATTAACAATCAGAATCTTGGTCAAGAAGTCAAAGAAGATTGAAATTTGTTTGGTTATAAAGTGAAAGTTCAAGAAAAAACAAAGTTAGCCTCGTGTGAAAATTTTGATTCAAGAATTGATAATCTTAACCAAGAAGCTAGCCTTGTGTGTTTATGTGTGAATACTCTTTTGCAAATGGTCAAAGACGAATTGAATTTTTTTGGAAAATTTTGTTTGAATGCAAAACTTACTTTGCAAATCCCAGGGCTCGCACTTGTTGAGATCGGCCTCTCCCATAGCCACAGCCGTGAAACGGCTGTCTAAGACCTTCTCTTTGAGATAGCACGTTATGAGCTCTTCATCTGTTGGATGAAACCTGAATCCAGGTGGCATATCAACAAGCTCTTCACCTCCATGATTCAACACCATGCCTTCTTCCACCACAATCGCCATATGACTATGTAACAGTGTATCTATTATATGTATTTGTATACTTTTATAGTTTAACGATTCAAGAACAAAAAATAAGAAGAAAAAAAAAGAGCCCAGAAAGTTTTCTGGATATATAGATAGAAGCAAGAAGGAGATGAAGAAAGAAAACGATTTGAGAATCTTTTGGGCAGTTAAAGGTAGAGAAATTAAAAGTATTGAAAGAGTGGAAATGGCTTATATAGAGGAATTGGAGGAGCTTTGCAAATAAAATAATAATAAAACCATTATAGCTTTTTCTTCATTTTTTCCTTCTTTTTGGTGATTTAGAGAGATACGTAGGCTCCAAGCGACCTCTTGAATTGTTGAACAAGCTTCACATAGACAATAATTAGATTATTATTTTCTTAAATATGTAATTTTAAATGTATTAATATCGATCATAATATTATACCTCAAAATCCGAAAACGTTGAAAAAAATAGAGATTAAAAATATTTATACCTTACTTTAAATTAAATTAAAATGTATTCTATATATAATTAATTATTTCTTTATTGTTGTCAATGGCTTAGAAAAACAAAAACCGTAGGAAAGAACGCCATAAAAATAAATTGATATCAAACAAAAAAAACCTGTGGAAAATTCAGTAAAACTTGTTATAATTTGTAACTTTTATATGAGGACCCATGATTGAAGATCGCATTAATTTAATTTGATTAACGTCCTACATAAAAATAAAAGTATGCAATCTCCTCTTTTTGTATTTAGCTATCTACTGAGTTTCATATTGATTGTGAAGTTTTATATAAGCATCCTTTAATTTATCGTTTTAATGTCGAGAAATACGCTTATATATGTTTCGTGTATATTAGAGAACTTTATTATAGTTTAATGGGATCCCTAGTATTTACTTGCTTCTACTTCAAAAGGCTGTGACCTTTTTTTGTGGTGTTTGTTTTAGCCTTTCTAGTGAAGCCGAAGAAAGCAAAATATATTGTTTGGTATAAGTAATTAATTAATCAATTAGTAGTAGTGTGATTTTATGATTTTCAATTCATTTTAATGCGTGTAAATAAAAAAGAAGCATAGTACACAGCCCAAAGAATAATGTTCAATTATAACCAAACAATAAAACGTTAGATTATACTATGACTTTTATAAATTGGGATTAACCTAATAATTTCTTACGTCGGTGAAAAATATCGACTTGTCAAGACACCTAGTTTGGTGACTGAAGATCGTATGAGGAATGTCTAACCACGAAGTTGAGATTTGAATATATTTTGCAAATCCGTTAGAATATAACATTTAATTTGAAACTAATCAATAATAATATAAAGACTACTATACTATAATACTAATTAGTAATTACATATGTCATATGTATCGATGTCATGAAGAACATAACATAAATTAGGTCATATATATTTATCATCAAACTGAAAAAATGCAAAGTTGTGTATTCTATGTATTTAAATATTTCGTGTGACATTTTGTAATGTTGCGTGAACTGCTCCCAACCAATTCAACTGTACAATCAGTATAGTTGATTTAATTTACGAGCTCAATATTATAAACTCATACATTTGATTTATTAATGTTACAAATATATTCTTATGTTCTCTGTTTGGATGAATCTGGCCCATGGAACGCTGACTCAGTAAATATGGCTACGTCACAGTCTGTTGTTTCTTTTGATAAAAGAAAACAAAATAATTTTTGTATGATAATGAAGAAATCTCTCACACGTCGTTCTCTTGGAGAAAACTCGTACTTCGACCAATTTTCCTATATAATTTTGAAACATATGACACAAAATCTCCAACCAGATTAACTGTACATTTTTGTCTTTAATCGATATGATACAATTATTTATATAACCAAATACAATTTACTGTGAATTTATGAACTCCGAAGTCAGTCACGACTACAAAAGGAATAGTAATTGTTTTTCTTAAGAATAATAATTGAATATTGCTCTATAATTTTTTGTACGCGTTTAATGATAATTAAAATCCATAGATTTTTTTCCAGCCTGTCATCTTCTGGGAATTATTAAGACAAGACCAATTAGTTTCATTATGAATTTTGTAATAATCTACGCATTGCCGACTCAGATTTAATTGGAAAGTCGTTTTAGTCAGTTACGCTTTAACATACCACCGACTTGATTTCAGCATTTCAAAAAGAATATATACACAAATTTATTGAATCGCCTCAGGTCCTATTATGAAGTAGTAGTATAGTTAGTCTCCTTGTTCGGAAACTCGCTAGGCGCAACGCGTGCGGATGACCAGCGCCTAGCGATTTATCGAAAAATCGGAAATAAATCGGGGAGTAATCGGGGATTTTTTTTATGGTTATAGTACTCACTAGTACATATCTTCATTTGTGGATTCCAAATATTATTAAAACTTAGGTCAATTGTTTGTTTAAACCTTTTGGACCTACTAAAATATGGTTCAACCCGTGAATTGTGGTGTTTTATAGTCTTATAACTTTTTAGTATTTACTTTGTTTTAATAAATATAAAAAGATACACGTATGTCTTCATCTTCTTCTTCTTTCTTTGGTTCTGCGATTAATTTATGGCCATCTATGGTTCTTTCTTTATTTTTTTTTTGTTTTCACTTGATTTTCTTGATTCGTACACTATAATTACATCAGATCTACAAATAGAAACATCTTCAGAGATTTTTGAGGTTTCTGGAAACAAAATTACACCGCGGTGGTTAAAAGAAAAAAAACATTACGCGGCCGTGTAACCTTAAACCACGTTTTGGGCGGTCAAAACGCGGATTAGCGTGGAATGCATCCGAACTGGCCAAACTCGCCACGGTAACCCAACGCTTCACGATTTTGCGGACGATTACTCGGCAACTCGGCCGCTTTTTAGAACAAGGGTAGTCTTAGTTTAATTTCAGTGATCTGTTCATTTTATTGACCAACGAACTTAAACATATACCACTGTATTTATTAGTATTGACATTTATTGATTGAATGTACTCCTTCTGTTTTTTAATATAAGTCGTTTTAGAGAAATTTTTTTGTTTTAAATTATATGTCGTTTTCGGTTTTCTATGTAAAATTTATTAATAATTAATGTTGTACTACTAATGATAATATATCTTCTATTTTTCTATTGGTTGAATTGTAGTTAGGTAAATAATTAATAATATTTTTATTTAAAAAATATAAAAAATTAATGATTTTTTAATCTACGTATATAACTGTAAAATGACTTATATTAAAAACATAGGGAGTAGCATATAGTGTACATATTTAATGTGGCATATCACAAGCTGTTGTAAATTGTGCTTTTATACAGTTGTCATATTAAAAAAATAGTTTATGATTCTTTTGCTTTCTTCCTGAAGATAGATTTCTAATCCAGATTTATAAAAGTGATTTGTGCCAAAATGTTCGTAAATTCCAACATAATTTTTACGGTATACCGTATATACTCTGAATCGATATTTGTCTTAACCTTACTTGTTTTTGTCTTAATTCCTTTTCCCGTAATTATCTCACTTAGACGCGTTTATCATACGTGGAGCATGCTATATTAAGGAAATTGGATAAGAATAACAATTCAGATTAAAATGGTCTAAAATAACACTATGTGGACCGAAAGATATGGAATAAAATCGTTCACAAAAAAAAAAGGAATAAAATCAGGGACTAAACATTATAGCAATATGTATACTGTTTCCTGGTAAATTTAGTTTTTTTTTTTTTTTGTCGAAATGGTAAATTTAGTTTTGATCATGTTGTTTTATTTTAAAATTTTCAGCCGTGTGGACCACCTTGTAGACTGTGGAGGAATAATTTTAAAATGTTTGCGGATGTAGAAGGAGTTGAATTTTTCTCCAGAAGAAGAGACTGCAAAGCGAAGAAGGAGCCACATCATTGGATGAGGGCTCTTTGACGTCATCACTCTCGCTTTCCACGGATTTTATGGGCCACGTGGACTCACCATAAGCCGTTGAGATGTGCGGCCAGGGATTATGTCATACAACGCTCTCGCCTTCTTGTGTAAGCGTCAATTTTCTTTTGTACTTTACCATTTATTTATTTTCCTTCGCTAGGATTATGATTTATTTATACAAATATCCTAAAATATATTATGAATGTATCGTTGTTCGGTTTAGAAAGTCTCACATGTATTGGTCCTGGGGATTGGAGAACGTAAATAAAGTAGTTTTTTTTTTTTTTTTTTCAACAAAAAAGACCAAACTATACTAAGTAGATTCCTGAGCCGAGAGCCATCTCGGAGGAACGGAGTCAACATAAACCATAGCAGAAGGCTGATTCCTAGCACCTCGTGCTAGCTTATCCGCCATTGTGTTTTATGCCCTTGGAATATGCTGAATAGTGAAGGTAGTAAATAAAGTAGTTAATGGAATCGATATTACGATTTTTAACATATTTACCTTATCAAAATGAGAACTCCGACAAAACAATACAAATATTAGATCTTTTTTTTGTCAACCCTAATACTAATTGATCTAGCTTTAACAAAAAACTAGATTTTTACCCGCGCTTTCAAAGCGCGGGATTGTATTGTTTGAAATATTTTATTTTATAAAAGTTAAATTTTATAACATATATTTTTCTGAAAAAATTACATATGATAAGATTTTTTTTGTATATGTGTAGTAGTTGTTTTATATGTTTAGGATGATAATTCTAAAGATATAAAGGTAATATAATATATAATCTAATGCTAATTTATAATATATATATATATATAAATAATATAATATATATATATAAATATGATAATTGTAACATGCAGGTGAAGGAATATTAGATCTGAAATATTATAATATATACAATATGATAATTGTAAATTTGACATTTTAATATAATATCAAAGGCAATGTATAATATTTTGATAAACTCATAATCTAAAATATTGAAATAATTAAGGCAAAGCCCATATATTTAAAGATAGTTTAATAGATATTAACGAAACCCAACAAATTTGCAAATAGAATGGGCCACCAAAAAATGGTTCATCTCATTTGTAACCCAACAAAACTGAACATATATCTTTGGTCTTTTAGACGGCTCAGATTTAAAAAAAAAACAGTAAAGGCAAGAAAAAAAAAGACAGACATATAGAACGGTCTCTTAATCGACAAAGGATGAGATGAAGAGAAATCGTTGTCGATGTTGAAAATCGAAGCTGTACGACTCAGATTTGGTAAAGACGATATCAGAAACTCGTAATTTTAAGGTATAACATCGTTTACTCATCCGCAATTTGTTTTCTTCTATCTGTAATAGAAGTCCTAATCGAGTTATTTGTTGACAAATCCTAACATGCAGGTGAAGGAATATTAGATCTGAAATATTATTAAAGAGAACAGACGAACACCATCACTTTTCACCTCTTGGAGATGTCGAACATCTGAAGAAACCAGGAACATAAGGTGAGCATTTACGAAGACTCTCCTATATTATTGTCAAAACATGTTGAATTTAGCTTAGAAAAGTCATAATATAAGCATACTATGAAGAAAATAGATTTCTTCACATATTTGATATGTTGTTACTGTCGCAGATATCGTTTACCGCTTTGAGAGGGACAACACGATAAATCTAAGCCTGAAAGAAGCTCAGACTAAAACGCTAGCGCTTTGACCAAATCTGTTATAGACTATTTATATTTATCTTCTTATACGCCTGTTCTGTTTTATTTTAATGTGTTTAACTCTTTTATTTGACATATATCATGTAGAAAATAGTATGCTGAGGAAGGAGATGAGGACAAAACCTTAAAGTACGAAGATAAGTGTTACACTTTGTTTATTAAGTTACCTTTTAACTAAAACTGTTTGGTAGTTCTACTTTATATTGAGTTGTCTTATTAGTGTATACAGTTCATGTGCAGATCTTTCAGTGGCTTCTTAGTGCCAGAATTCACATAAAAGACATTGGACTCAGACATAAGCAAGGCATTAATAAGTTCCAGATAAGTATTGATTTAATTTAGTAAAGATATTCATAAAAGATAGTGGGAAAGTATAGATTATATTGAGTTGTATTATTAATGAATACAGTGCATGTGCAGGTCTTGCAATATAATCGTTTGAGCCATTATTCAGTTGGAAACAGGTTAGTATTGATCGCAAAAACTTTTAGTTTCTAATCTATAGTGACTTATATTTACCAATTAAATTTTTTCATCAAGTGTTCCAGAAAAAACCGTTTGAAAGTCGGCCAAATTAAGATACAACTCATCATTCATGTGATTGGATCGAGTATTGTATTGATGGTTTGTTGATCGATAAGCTCCTATTGCAGGTCTAACATGGAAATTCCAGATTTTGCGCCAGAAGCCTCCCTTTACTCTCAATGTAAGTCATTTTACATGTTGCTTGAATCTTATCACCCTTGTATATGTAAAAAATCAGTAGAAATATTTAAGAACACAATCAAACTTTTCAAAAAGACATACTTAAACAAAATTTACATATTTCAAAACTATAAATAGGCAGCTACGATTGCTTACATTCTCATCAGCTAAGATGAACTCCATGGTTTCACCTGATAGTTGAATGTTTTGGATCCAAGAGTAATTTAGTAGTGTGTCGGGGCCTAAAGTGTTGAATGGTCAGTTTTTCATTAGAGGCACTCGATGTTTGGATTTTCTTTTGTGTAGCCATTGCTTTTTTTGACGGTGTGGGTTTGATTAGGAAGAGGTGATTGCTATTTATAATAGGAAGAGGTCGAAGGGAGAGGTGTTTAGGTTTTCCGTGTAACTTGATACACACTCTAGATCGTATCTTTCGAGATTTTATGGTTTTGATTTCGATATGAATAATTGTTAATATTAGGAAGGTTCAGTCCCTAATTCAAAATCCCAAGATATTATGTGGGTATTGCACACGCAATATGAATAGATGTAATTCTTTAAAGCGTGATTTTAGGCAAATCGTATAATCTACTTCCTCTATATATTCGGTTACATTTAATATAGGTATGAAATAGTGAAGCTTTGCCATAATCTATTTTTTTTAATAGGAAGAGAATAACACGGAATGAGCTAAAGAATATACTTAGAATGGATTTGACATTCCAATTTAATTACCTGTTTTTAAATTGCTTACGAAAATTAGGGGATTTGTTGAAAAATTATAGTTCGAATAGATATGGTATCCAAAATATTTATAAATTTATTGGTTGTTTAAAAAATAATTAGATTTGTAAATAAATATTGTTATAAATTTTTGAATTATACCATACTAAGTTGTGGTCAAATATATTTTAATTTTTTTGGTTTGATTAAAGTGTCGACCATTATATATTGCATTTTTTAAAGGAGACAACATATATGTAGGTGTCATGTTGTATGTAAATATAATTTAAATAAGTTTATTATTATTATGAACATTGATTCATCTTGGTTAGTGTTTTCATTTCAGGGCATAAGGTTTGCCAGAAAAAAAAGAAGATGATTTTGGTGGGGTTTCAATGGTATAGGGTGTTTCATCATGAAGATAATTTTGATGGGCTGAATATTCATTCATGTTTGGATTTAAAAAAAAAGCCTAAACTTAATCATAGATGGGCCTAAAAACGATTTGAATATGTTTAAAAAATCGAAGGCTTGCGATTGGTTTAAAATAACTGGCGACATTTAAATTTTTAAAAGGAAAAAAAGGCAATGGCAGAGACTTGTAAATAACTTGAAAAGGCAGGGGTAGAATCCTAGTAGGTATTCTGCTTTAATAGTATAGACTAGATTTTGACCCGCGCAGGCGCGCAGGTGTATATTTTGAAAAATATGTTGATATTTGTTTTTCATGTAATTATTAGAATTTGGAAAAATGAATCCGAGGAACATAACCGATACCGATCCAAAGATATAGTACCAAACCCAAACATAAATTGATTAAATATTCTAATTATTCAAAATTTTGTTATTTAGAGAACCGAAGTATTTGGGTATCCGAATTTATCTAAAAATAGATTTATATACTTATATATATTAATTATTTTTTGATTTAACGTATATAAAACATCAAAAATGATACTTTTAAATTGGTTTAAATACTTGAAAATATATATAGATAGTCAAAAGTAAATATCTATTTGGATATATACCATATATATAGATAATGATCTAGTTTAGTTAATGGTTTTCTAATTTCTTAATTTAAAAAGTATGCTACTGTATGCACATCTCACCGGTGAAAATAGTGGTATCATTTTTGGAACACATATAGCCATGTTCTTTTCATTAACGCACGACCAGCGGCTGCGACACCAATTCTAAAGAGAAAGAGGGAAGAAAATTGAACAGAATCAGATTTTAAACGCAGATGAGAGAGAATGAATGTTAATGGTCGCTGTTATTTTTAGCGTCAACGGAATTTACCGAATCCGTGTAGTGTAGTTTTTGATCGCTGCATCTCTCCTTCTCTCTCCGAGCAACCATTAAAATAAAAACAATGAAAAAATTTCACCTGCTGGTCGCAACCGCAACGAACAGGGCTATATTAATATTGTGAATATGCTCCTATATATATAGTTGGTTTAATGTGAATATTCGCACATGTAAGTGTGTAACATAACAATGACAAGATGATGATGGATATGATGTCATTCAACATGCTCAAAGTCGTGGCCACCACCACTAATTCTTCTGTGTGTGTATAGATATATAATTTATGGGTAAATTGGAAAGCTTAGAAGCTAAGAGCATTATTATATGGACTTTTGGATCAAACTGATGACCTTATAAATATTAGCTCGATAGTTGAAATAAAATATAAACCTAAATTGTTTGTTTCGTAGTTTGAGACAGACCACAAATGTATGTTGCAGGTACAAGAAGTTAGGATTGATGTTATTGTTATTGTTATTGTTGGTAGGAATCTAATTTATTGATATGTGTATAATGTAGACACTCCTTTTATAAATGGAACAAATATATATGTTTGATATATAATATACGTTTATTTTGGATTTGGCAGATCATTATGTATATATATATATATATATGTTATTTGCTTGTTTATTATTTACGTGATATTGTTATAATGTAACTAAAGTAGTTGATTTATTTCGATCGACTGTATACTGAATTTTGTATTAAATTATTTGCAGACTTGTATATTAACCGTTTGATAGGATAAAAAGAGAAATGGACCAAAAACAACTAGCAAGTCAGATGTATAATATTGTAGTTCTTGTCCAAAAAATAAAAATAATATTGTAGTTCTATATTTTGTTTTATTAATTTTCGTATTGACAATGAATCAGAGACGAAACCAAGAAACGCTCAGAGCTCAAACAACGGAGAAGAATGAAAGCAGAAAAGAAGTATACGAAGAAGATAGTAATGCCAATAGAAATAGAAAATGAGAGAGCCAAAGTAATGAGAAAATGACTTGTTACTGTGAGAAGAAGCTATAAGGTATCATATAGTGAAGATTACAAGATAACAAAAAATAAAGTGACCAGGATGCAAGGAAAAAACATTTGTTTCACATTAGCGATCAGCTCATCAATGAAACATTGAAGCAATAATCGAATCAAAAAACTCATGATGAATCAAGATAAAAAAATCACCATGTGTGACACTCTGTTACCATATTAAACTGAATAGAATAAATATATTAATTGTGTAAAGTTTGTTACAACGTTATTTAAATACACCCAAAAGGAAACTTTAACTAATTAGTTATCTCTTAATCATAATAAACCGAGATTTGGATATACACTATCTTTTTTTTTTTAACAACATCAAACAAAAATTAACTAAAAATTCCTACCAGTCTGACAAGCCAAACCGATGGGGTTGAATCGACATAAAACAAAGCACAAAGAAAACTCCTCACACCGCGTGCAAACTATCTAATATTAGAGAAATTTAATCACTTTAATTGAACATCAATTTGTGCTCAGAATATATATCTCTATAATATTATTTGAAAAGTTAGTTTCATACGTGTCACGTTCACATTAACTTTCAGGATAGTTGATTACTATGATATCTTTAATGAATCAAATATATCTAATTATCATTATTAAATATTTATTTTATTTTAATTTTCCTTTTTTATTTTGGTTTCATTTTTCCAAATAACCTATAGAATAATTTTTTTTTAGAAATTTCAAAAACGAAAATATCTTTTATATATAGCGTAATTCATAATAAAGAAAGTTTACAAAATAGTCTTGATTTTAAAGTAAAGAAATAATCTTCTTTAAAATAAAATAATCTTAAACAACATAATATATATATATATATATATATTCTGAAAGTATTAAGCATTTTATTTAAATCAATTTATTTCTCAAATTATTACAAAAAAATTTAAATAACATAAACTAAGATATCTTTCATTAATAAAATTTAATATAATCTTTCTTTTTTATATTCCCTTTTATATTTTTCAAATACAATTATGATAAAGAAAATATTTATAAAACTTAAAACAGAAATATTTTTTATATTTAATGTGATTTCATAAAAATGAAATTTTAGAAAAGTAATATTGATATTAAAGTAAAAAATTAATCTTCATTTTTAGAATGTACCAGTTATGTTTTTATGCAATTTTGTACCTATCATCATTTTATTTTTATAATTTTATTTTTGAAAATTAACATATAGCAAACTAATAAATCCTATAAAATTAACATAGTCGTGGGCTATTTACAAATTACAAATAGTCAATTTAATACACATCTAAGATGAAAACCAAACTAATGCAATGAATACAATAAATATGATTTGGTTGAATTAGATAGAAATAGTTATACAAAATTTGACGGAATATATGTAACGCGATATACCCACAAATGAGTATCTAGACCAATCCAATTTTTTTATACAAGTCAAACATTAAATAAAAAATAATATATTTTTATTTATAGTAATATTCTTATATATATAAATTATAGACGACTCAAAATATTACTAAATTAATACGAAATTCTCAAATAGTATTATAAATATATTAACCAACTATTACAATTAAGTATCATTGTTATATTTATTTATGAAACTTTGAATCAATCAACACTTTAGTTTATTTTTACTGTTTGATTCTAAAAACAACATATATTAAATTATACAAATCTAAAAAAAAATTTAAACTACATGAAAACAAAAAAAGTAATCAAAAATTTAATATGTATAATAAAAATATCTTAGTTGAATCAAAAAAGTAAATATTATCTAATATATCCAAATAATAACCAGTCAAGATATTATATATCCAAAATTATACGTCTAATTAAAATAACATAATGCTATTTAAAATAAACCATGTATGTTTATTACAATATAAATAACAGAATTATAAAAAATTTAAAATAAATTATTAATAAATTCTTATAATGTAAATAAATTATTATAATATATTTATTTTATAAATATTTATACTTGTGAATGAGCACGGAAAAATCACCTAGTATATATATACAAGTGTTCACGTCAATATTCACATGTATGTGTATGTAAAGTATATAAAAGTAGTTGGTAAATATATAAAGATATTGTTAATCAATATTAAATGACATTTGTATTCAAAATAACATTTGTATTCAAAATAACACATGGAAGATAAATTTTTTAAAATACAATTAATTAAAAATAAATTAAACTTAGACATTAGTGAATTTTCTTTCATATAAAGAAAATTAAATTGTATTCGTAAATAGGGGTGAGCACAGATCGAATATCCATGTATTTGGAGGGATTAATGTCGATTCGATCCGTAGCCACCCGGATATTTGGTGTCTCAAATATCCGGAAAATTTTAGAATTTTCACGGATTTCCGATTTGATCCGTAAATAAAATATTTTTTTAAAAAATAATCGAATATACATTCCTAAGAGTATTCGTATTTTTGATTTACTTCGTCTTTTACATATATTGCATTTTAGTATTTGATTTGCTTCGTAGTATTACGAATATCCGAATTTTTTGGTTCGAATCAAAACGGATAACGAATCGAATAAAACATTTACGAATATTTTTTCCAGTCTATCCGTAAATAATAAAAATAATATATGTATAACTAGACTTTTAATTCATTATCTGTTTTGATTTGAATCGAAAAATCTGGATAGTGTGAGTAGGTCAGATAGTCTGCAATACATGATATATGCACATATATATTTAACTAGATATGGATGCAGATGCAGGATGATAATACAATCAAATCTAAATAGGTTGGTTGACAGATGTATTTTGAGCATTAGGGTATGTTTTACTAAATCTCATCTGTATATTTACTAAAACATTAATTATGATGGGCAGTAGTCTTACGTAATTTGGAAAAGAAGGAGATAATGTTCTTAAGCGATTATTTAGCATACAATTTAGATTATCTTATAAAATTGGTTTATAAATTTGATTTGTAAGATTTGAAAGTCAATTTGCCAACTTTGTCCGTCTAGGGCTTTGCTACTTTGCTAGCGGATTAAATAGAGTAGACCATTCTGTCATCCATGTTCCATTGCACAACCTCTCCGCATTCTTACGTATCTACGTATACATGCACATTCAGACATGTAGCTATACGGATAGAAAATCAATTCTTAATGCTTATAATTTTGTTTAGTGGATTCGCTTATAATAATCTAACATGATAAACTATGTAGTTACTTTGCTTATTCACCCACATCATATAAATATGTTATATACATATATCAATTACTTCAGTCTTTCTGATACCATCATATATTTTTAGAATTCAGAAAGAAAAGTATAGGTGAAACAAATTGAAGTTGGCATGCTTAATTTAGCCTTAGTGCACACATCAGACTCAAAACTCTTTCATTTCACAAATTTGAAATACTTAACTGGTTCGCGTTGTGCATACATGGTCAGGCCAGCTCTAAAATTTTAATACCTTTTTTTTTTTTTTTTTTGAAAAAATTTTAATACCTTTATCTAGTAAATTATTTTAAAATTTGTGAACCATATTTTAATGTTTTATTGACTATGCCCAAGGCCATCCATCCATGTATGTATATTGTGTTTCTTGTGTGAATTGAGGTACAACTCAATTACAAGTCGAAAATATTATCCAAAATGATTGCATACGCATATCGTTTCTATAAGTGGTGGATAAAAATGATTAGTAACATGTTTTCGAGAAGTATACATTTACGTGTGTACATTGTATCATAAACACGTACATACATAATTGATTAAATTATGCGTTTATACGTGCAAACAATAGCATAAGATTAGGATTTTGGAAATCTTCACACCTAAAAGTTAAGGGTTTAAAACTCTCACAATCTCTATTTTCTTTTTTTTTTGCCACTTAATTAGCACCTAAGAAAATAATTAGCATGGCTATCTTAAAGACCAACTATCATCGTATTTGAATTAAGTTAGCTATTTATATTTTAATTAATTTAAAAAAAATATTACCCAAACAACACACTAAAACAATTTATGTAGAAAAATTCACGTAATATCTGATATATATGTTTAAGCATATTCTTATATATATACGTATGATAGGATTTTCTAATACTAATGCAAACGCATTACAAAATTGTAACATAAATAAAATAGTTTACACAGTAAATTTGTTCCACTTTGTCGATTTTATCACGTTCTTCATTATTAATCCAAGTCTACGACTCAAATTAATTTCAAAATCAACGTAGGTTAGAAAACGACTTATTCCATCTTCAATGTAATTGCTCCCCCATTACAAGACAACTATAGATGTACAATTTTATAAACGTCCCACACATATACGTGGATAAATCAGAAAAGTATACAATCTAAAATCATTAAGCATTGCTGCATCGGAAATCAACTCTTGTCACAACAAATGATACATATGGTAAACAAAATAAATAAACAAGAACAAGGGAACGAATAAACAAACGCCTTACCTTCTCTCTCTCTCTAAACCAGACCCTCTACCTTCTCTCTAAGAGCAAAACCCTAATTGCCTAGCTCTCTCCGGCGGCCGCCGCCTCCTCTCGCGGCCGCCGGACCTCCGTCTTCCTGTTTCTCTCTGTTTCTGTCTCTCTCCCGTCTTCTTCGTTGTTCTCGGTGGAGGGAGTCGCTTGTCTCGTCTCAGATCTGGTGCTCCACTTCTCAGATCTAGGCTCTCGGTGTACGGACTCGCTTGAGGACGGCTTTTCCGGCGTCGCTGTTGCTCCTGGTCTGGTTTTGGGGTTCTCAGAAGTTTTCCCGTGACGTAGACTTGTTTCTCCGAGCGTGGTAGTGGTGCTGCGCCTTCAAGCGCCAAGTCGGCTTCGTTCTTCTTCTGGTTCGTCCGGTGGTGGGTGAATCTGCATGTGGTGTTGGGGATCTGGTTTCTTGCCGGTTTCCTCTGCTTCTTTGAGGAACCTCCGCTGCGTTCTCCAGTGGTGGTGGCGCACAGGGTTTCGTTGGTGGTGGTGCTTTGGCTCTCTGTCAGTGACTCTCTGTGGCTGTGCGTGGATGGTCTTTGGTGGCTCTGGTTCGCTCTAGTTTCGGCTCTAGCTGCTGGTTGCTGCTAATTCCTCTCCTCAGATGGTGTGGTGTTGGCGAAGTGGCCTGCTCTGCTGCTTGCTCTTCTCCAATAATCGCAACATCATTGTCTCTGTGGCTTGCGGGCCTCATCAGCTCGAGTGGGTTTTTTGGTGCGATGATTCGACTACAGGCACCAAGTATGGCTTTGGTTTTGTCTCTTCCGGAGGGTTGTCCGTCTTCCGATCCGTTACTTCTATATGGAGTCCGGTTAGATGGGTGTATACGGTCTTGGTGGAATGCAATGGAGGCGGTATTCTTCGGCGCAAACCATCGAACGACGGCATCGTCGGACTTCGGCTTCTCCTCGTACCGTCGGTGGTCTCTTTTACCAGGCCTACTTTGGGGCTCGAGCTTGGATTCTTAGCTTTAGTTCGCGATGGAGTATCAGTTGGAAGCTGTAGGAGCCGTTGCAATCAGGGTTTGAGGGCACCCTTCTCTCGGTAGCTCGCGGTAACCGGTTGGTTTCTTCATTTAGTTCTAGAGTAGTTTGGTCTGAGGCTGTCTCGTTATCACTCTGTTTTATCGCTTGTATTGTATTGCTCTTAGGTTCGGTCTTTGGTGTTGTCCGTAGTTTGTTATGGTGTCATTTTGTCGTTTATTTTCTGCTACTAGTCGTCTATTGTAATGTCTGTCAAAATTGAAAAATTGGTATAATATTTAACATTTTACCAAAAAAAAAAAAAAAAAAAAAATAAATAAACAAAGGATTATATTTCGACAGTTCAATTTTTTTAAGCTAATGCATGGGCATAAGTAAACTGTCACATCCAGAAAATTATTTAGCTCACCAATCACTGCATGTCACTTATTCATGCGTGTTCTCCGAATTTCCTTTTATTTTTCTTATGTTCAAACTCATTTTGTTTTCGAACAAAACTCCAGTAATCAACTTATGTATTGATTTAAAGAATGATGTCAAAAACATTGATTAAAGAAATTAGTTTTCATTTGTTGCATCAAGATGTGTCTTAAATATCTGTGAACCAGTAAAAACCCAACATTCGTTGGACGCTATCAAGATTGACCTCTGGGGTGCATAGGCCACAGACTCCGCGGTACGGTATGCTTTTTCGGTTTAGGAAATTTATTTTTTCTAGACAAGTTTTATTTCTTTTTTCAATAATGATGAGCCAAGGCCACACATGTTTTGTCCAGAGCCGGTCTTAGTAATTAAGTGGTTAGAAGCCAAAATAAAAAATGTGGCTGAAGTCACTTGAACCCACGACCTTGAACACTAACAACACCAAGCCAAACCACTAAGATACTAAGGACTTTCTGTCCAAATGTGGCCGTTTAAAATCATAATATTGTGCGGCCGGAAGCAGAAGCTTCATTAGCTTCCTTCCAAGACCGGCTCTGGTTTTGTCTGCCAAACTATTGTAAAACTACGGATCTAAGAGTTTGTAAAACTATACATTTACATAATAATAAGAAACTTTAAACATGTATTTGACTCAATTCGTTTTGATATGCTTTCTTCCAAAATTATTTGCGTTTGTTCACGATGTCATTACAAAAAGCTTCTCCTTAGTCGGACTCTGAATCTTATAAGTTATAACAGACAATCCAAGTTCAGTGTGTTCATATATAGTGAGAGAGATGCCCGAGTTTAAGTTCATGATCACTGCAATTCACATATTGCATCGCATATTATTAAACTAAAGATCAATTTTCCAGTTACTTTATAATTATAAAACAAAATTCTTCAATATAACACTATTCCGAAAGGTTTTTACTCTCCGATCGAATTATTGGAAAAAGTGGAGACTGGTGATCGATCCATGTAGGAGTAGTCTTATCAATTTCTGAAAGTAAACCCACACGATTCTCCTTTGAAAACAAATGTGTCACATGTCTTCATTTTCATGGACACATTATTATTATTGGGTTTGCTTTATTCTCTACTTGTTAAAATTCAAATGATTCCCCAATAATTCATTGAAAAATGAAACTTACCTTCACCATGAAGCTTGAAGATATGCCCTTTTTGCGGGATATTGATCACACATGTATTTTTCAATGTAAAAATAAAATAAAAATCTATATCAAAATGATTTAACCAATCATTATTATTTGAACATCATATCATAGTAATTAGTTCATTTTAGATATGATGAAAAATGCCAAAATGATGCCAAAAGGCAAAGAGGGAAAAAGAACAAAACAAGTTGTGAATTTTATATTTATCGTTCTCTAAATCAGTCAAAACAATAAATCTTAATGAAGAAAACTTTGAACTTCGGCCATTGGGAATACTAGATGATTTTTTTTAACACTGAACTTCGGTGATGAAGCAAATATGCCTCTGTTCGATCATAAATGGGAATTCGGCCAAAAAAAACCTCAACTTTACACGAATTGCCAAAACAAACATGAACTTTGGGGCTGGCCAAAAAAACACCAAACTTTCATTGACTTTAGAATTAATTAACAATGTTTTCGCTGACTTGCCAATTTAGCACGCCGTCAACAAATTTAACAGAAATATCTGATGTCGTTTATTGTTGACGTTAAGTGAAACGACGTCGTTTTCAAATGAGATGAAACGACGTCGTTTTACACGATTTGAAATTAAAAATATGTAAACCTCTGGATTCGAACCCAGATTGGTTGGTTAAATGGGAATGTATTTTACCACTAGGCTACTGGCACTTTCAATGTACTTACTAACATGTTTATTTTTATTTGGTGCATATTAAATATAAAAAATTTTCTAAAAACTTAATAAGATCTTTAAAATTCCAAAAAATTAAAAAATAAAGAAGATTTTTATAAAATTAATTTAGAAATTAAAATTAAAAATAAGATTTTATTTTTCTTTTTAAAAAATAAAAACTCTTCCAAAATTTTCTAAAAACTTAAAAAGATCTTTAAAATTCCAAAAAATTGAAAAAATAAAGAAATTTTTTATAAAATTAATTTTGAAATTAAAATAGAAAATAAAATTTTATTTTTTCTTTTCAAAAAAATAAAAAATCTTCCAAAATTTTCAATTTTTTTAATACATTTGCTAAAAGTTGAAATTAATTATACACACATAAAAAGTTGATAATTCTAACTTTAATTTTTTGCATATTATTATAGTTTTTAAAAATTTGGATTTTTTCAAAAAAAATGAAAATTTTGGAATTTTTTTGATTTTTTTAAAGAAAAACAAATATTTAATTTTAATTCAAAATTAATTTTATGAAGTTTTTGGAAGATTTTTTTATTTTTTTTAAAGGAAAATAATTTTTTATTTTTTTTAAAGAAAAATTTTATTTTATTTTCAATTTTAATTTCAAAATTTATGTTATAAAAAATTTCTTTAATTTTTTCAATTTTTTGGAATTTAAAGTTCGTTTTAATTTTTTAGAAAGAAAAATAAAATCTTATTTTAAATTTTAATTTCTAAATTAATTTTATAAAAATATTCTTTATTTTTTAATTTTTTGGAATTTTAAAGATCTTATTAAGTTTTTAGAGAATTTTTTATATTTAATATGTACCAAATAAAAGTAAACATGTTAGTAACTACATTGAAAGTGCCAGTAGCTCAGTGGTAAAATACCTTCCCATTTGACCAACCAACCTGGGTTCGAATCCAGGGGTTTACATATTTTTAATTTCAAATCGTGTAAAACGACGTCGTTTCATCTCATTTGAAAACGACGTCGTTTTACTTAACGTCAACAATAAACGACGTCAAATATTTCTGTTAAATTTGTTGACGGCGTGCTAAATTGGCAAGTCAGCGAAAACATTGTTAATTAATTTTAAAGTCAATGAAAATTTGGTGTTTTTTTGGCCAGCCCCAAAGTTCATGTTTGTTTTAGCAATTCGTGTAAAGTTGAGGTTTTTTTTGGCCGAATTCTCGATCATAAATTCATAATGTCGTAGCCTTATTCTTTAGTGTTCATACTGTTCTTTTACAGTCTGGTTCCATATGTGGCCTTGGCCCAGACATATAGTCAATAGGTCATTTATAAATCTTAGTTTTATATTTATATAAATTTCCGAAAAATGTTAAAAATCTTTTTCTATACACAATTTCAAGTACTTTTCCGGATTCCCTGCTAGCGAAAATTCTCCTAAGCAAGTATTGCAACAAAGTCTCTTTTCTAAAGGTACAAGCGGCTAGTAATGTCTCACATGGCTGGAGAGGAATCCTACTAGGTAGGAATCTACTACTAAGCCACCTAGGAAAAGCCATTGGAGATGGGGAATCAACCTCGGTTTGGAATGATTCGTGGATTAAACCTGATGAGAACATAAAGCCTTTCGGTCCTATGTCCCTGCAAGACAGAGATCTCATGGTTTCAGATTTACTTACTAGAGAAACAAGAGAATGGAACGAAGCAAAAGTGGAAAACCTCCTACCTGAACTTAAAGACCACATACTAACTCTGCGACCCAGCATCCTGGGGTCACCAGACACTTTCATCTGGCCCCTGCAAAAATCAGGTATTTACACTGTCAAAACGGGATACAACGCAATACAAGCTACAAAAAACTAATCGACTAGCATACTCTTGGCTAGGGAGGTTCACCCATGAAATAAACTTATTTGGAGCCCACCCTTGTCACCAAAGTTGAAGCGGTGGGAAACAACGCTCTCCCGACAGGAGCAAATTTGTACACAAGAGGTTTGCTTACAAATACAATGTGCCACCGCTGCGGAGAGTTAGAAACTGTCTCGCATATCCTCTTCCAATGCCCCTTTGCAATGGAAGTATGGAATCTGGGACCGTGGGAACACACTTTGGACACTTCTCAACAGACCTCTTTCTTCGACAAGGTACAATACGCTATGCTACAAGTTCCCCTGCCTCCATATGGTTTTACTGGAAATGCCCTCCCATGGATCTGCTGGACCTTATGGATCTCGCGAAATCTCCTCCTCTTTGAGAATCGCCGACAAACAGCGGGAGAAGTCTTCGCAAAAGCCATAGGATCCCTCAAAGAATGGGAATTAGCGCAACCGCTGAAGAAGGAATCAACTCCTAAGAGCTCATACCAGAACCAAGAGCCAGTAGAAACCTCAAGGGAAATCATCTGCAATACGGACGCCTCATGGAAGGGAGGGATCAGATCGGCGGGTCTGGCCTGGATCTTCACTGATCCCTCTTCGCAGGAGCTCCAAAGAGGATCAAGTGCTCAAGATTTCGTCTCCTCACCGTGCATGGCCGAAGCCTTAGCGATCCGAGAAGCCCTTCTCCAAGCAGCGTCTCTCAATTACCACCATATCTGTGTCAAATCAGACTCTCAAGTACTCGTTAACACGATCTCCGCACGCCGACGATCATCGGAACTCTTCGGGGTTCTCGCCGATATCCACGATTTAGCCTTCTCACCGTCTTCAGCTTTTCAGTCTTGTCGTTTCCTTTACATTCCCCGTTCTCAAAATGGTCTTGCTGATGGGCTCGCAAAATGTTGTTTAGCGGCCCATTTAATCAGTAAGCCATCCTCTGTTGTTTAAAAACCCTCTCGTTAATCTAAGTATTTGGTTGATCAAAAAAAAAAGAGAAATTGCATTGCATATACAAACATAACCCCTTAATTTGCAGCGATGGAAAGTATACTTTTTTGATGTCGTGTATTTTCGTATTGTCCATACTGTCCCTATTTATATTTTCAAAACTATCTGGTCTATATATATTTACAACGCATGAGAAACTGTGTTGTGTCAGGAGAAGCACGATAATCGATACATGCATTCTCTAGAAACTGACTCTCTTCATCTCCCTTCTCCCCCCAAATTATTTTCTTATCTGTGTCAGGAAAGTGATTTGCATTTTCCCAGAAAAAAAAGCTTCTCTTTTGTTCTCCGTTTTCTTAGCATTTTCCTGAAGCCATGAAGAATGAATCGAATCTCAGAAAAAAAACTGTTACTTTAGCCCTTTTAATTTTAAAGGTAGATCCTTGCTCTCGTTTTGTTTTTTTTTGTTTTTCACTTTACTGATAAGGTCCCATATGGGCCAATAATTTAAAGATTCTTTTTAACCGGGGCTTCTAGCTCTAGTGGTAAAGGGCTTACAGCTGTGAGTACCGCCACCAGGGTTCGAATCCCGGCCACTGGGGAATTAACATTTCGACATCGCCAGGGACAGAGGACCGACACGTGGCAACACGTGACTAGTCTGGATCACTTCGGTGGGGCCAGGATACCTCTGTATAATTCAAAAAAAAAAAAAAAAAAGATAAGGTTTCTGAGTTTATTCATCTGCTTTGCTTTATGTTCGTCTTCAGTCTCGTAGGAATCTACACCTTTTGCTTAGTTCTTCTGTGGATTTTGTTTCAGATAAATATTTTGTTTCATTGCTTTGCAACTTCGGAGCAGAGGAGGATCTTCTTCTTATCATGTTTTTTGTTGCCAAAGATGTTTGTATCCTGTGATATATGTGAAGTAAAATATGCATCTCTAGAAACATGAGTTTTGCCATTTCAAAATAAAGACAGTCAATTGTTCAAATAGCCGTATAACACAAATCTTAAAACCAGCTAAACATTGAGTGTACGGTTATGTCGGAGGATAACTTTGCTAACTTATGATTGATGTTCTCAAAAAATTTAACCATTCACGTTTTTATATAGATCGTACGTGGACTATTTTAAATTATATATTTTTATAAAAAAATATATTCTTCTAGTGTTCAAATAGCCGGTAAACAAAGCTATTGTTAGCAAATCACTGTTTATATACATTGTTAGCCAGCTAAAGTAACAAATATATTGCCTGAAAAGATTTGATTTGAATATGTAAAAATATTGAGCATGTGATGGTCTATTTCTGATGGTTTCATTTGCTTTGTAACTTCAGAGCAGAGGAGCATCTTCTTCTTATCATTTTTTTTGTTGCCAAAGATGTTTGTATCTGTGATATATGTGAAGTAAAACATGCGTCTCTTGAAACATGAGTTTTGCCATTTCAAATTAAAGACAGTCAATTGTTCAAATAACCGTATAACACAAATTTTAAAACCAGCTAAACATTGAGTGTACGGTTATGTCGGAGGATAACCTTGCTAACTTATGATTGATGTTCTCACAAAATTTAACCATACATGTTTTTATATAGACCGTACGTGGACTATTTTAAATTATATATTTTTATAAAATAAAATATTTTTTTAGTGTTCAAATAGCCGGTAAACATAGCTATTGTTAGCAAATCACTGTTTATATATATTGTTAGCCAGCTAAACTAACAAATATATTGCATGAAAAGATTTGATTTGAATATGTAAAAATATATTTGTTGGCCGGCTAAACAAACAAATGTTAACCGGCTAAACTAACAAATACGTAAACATTAGTAACTCATGTTAGATGGTTAATTATTATATTATCTTTTCGTATCTAACAGATCTCCATAAGGATACCAAGACGAACTGGATAAAGAAAATCTGCTTTGAAAATACAGAACAGTAATGTGATGCGAGACTATTAGTTAGTGTGATCATAATCTTTTGATGTCATTCGAAACCTTAAGGTTTGAGAAAAAAGCGATATCGGAGGTTTTGTGGTGAGAGAGAGAACAAGAAATTTTGAATAAAATAATACTTTTTGAAAGAAGGAGATTAGAAAGCTCATGTGTAAAATGGAGAAAAAGAGAGAAAAGTAAGCGAGAAGAGAGAGAGAAAACAAAATAATAATTTGTATAAAATAGTATTTTTTGAATATAGACCCAAACAATTATAAACGGTCCGCTGTATATATATGTTTCCTAATCATTACTTGCATGCCATAACTGCAAAACCCTTTCTGCTTCTCGGTGTAAAAAGAATAGCTATAGGGTTATCAATGTCTTTTCTCACCTATCGAAGCTGGGCCTTACTTCTGGGCTGTACATTTTTCCATTTCCGCAAATTCTCACTCTTTCTATATTTACGGTGCAAATCGCTCAAAAAAAAATACACAATTTCAATATCCAAGAAGAAAAACATCTTCTACTAAATTTTGGTAATATTTAAAAGGGGGCCAAATAAAATGATGATTCACCATTTGTTGTGTGCAAGTAATTGCATATCTTACCAAGGACACCAGCTAGTCAGCTACAGACAACAATTTGACTTCAATCTCCACGTGGATTAACGAAGCACCACAATGGAAAATTAAACACAGCAGTTCCTTTATTTTATATGTACGACTGGTATTTTGTTCATTAAATTACTAAATTTGGTCAGACTGATACAATATCTATAGTTGTTACTTAAATACTAGATTTTAAATATATCTGAGCCAAATCTACAACAGATTGTCATATACCATTGTAGATTTTTTTTTAATATGCTTTACCAAACAATAATCATCTTTATATATCACTAATAATAGTAAGTTTTTTTAGCATTACAACAAAAATAAACTTTTAAAAAAATTTGGAAACAATAAATATTTGCTAGTGAAATCAAAAGAATGATGTGAGTACTTCCCAAAATGCCCTGTCACGGTGAGGAGACGGCCTCAATGGCGCTACCCAATGGCCAGGCAGCTTCCACTGCGTGCTCTCCGTATTTCACCTTCTTCACTAATGTTATTGTCTGTGTTGGCTTCAACCCTATTTTTATTTTATGCCCAAAACACAAAGTAGAAAATGAATTACTATGATAATCATATCATGGTAGCAGTGGTAATGATGCATCATACAATCTTAATGTCTCCACTCTTGCATATGTGTTTTTAGTCATTTAGTCCTAGTCAGTATAACCTTAACTTCTACAAATAAGTTGTGACCGATAAAATAGGAAAAAAATGAGATGCTTACCGAATCCATCAACGAGCAGAGTATATTGGTAAACGAGGTCCACGCACAAGTAAGGCAAATTATCTTCCTCCACACGTGGGAACTTTGATTTTCCCTCCTCCATTTTCATACTACAAGCTTTCTTTGCTGCTTTCTCAAAGTCTATTGGACGAACTGTAGCCACAGGTTGCTTCGGGTCCACGAATCCAGCCTGTGCGCATAACCAAGCCCATTGTCCCGAGTTTAACAAAGAAACACACAGGTTGTTGTGTAAACATGGTTTACAGAAAACTAAAGGTGTCTTTTAGTTGGCTTACCTCAGCAGCACGATCGAAGAAAAAAGAAGCAACGAACATATTCTTTTGGCCGCCACCTCGACCACCATTCCATACTCCACCAAATGTGCATTTCATGTGTGTACAAAGTGTATCATTCACTTTGAGTGCGTTGATCGTGAACCTCCGGCACTCATCAAGACTCGCGCCAGATTGCAACGCAGCCGCTTTAAGCTCTTCTCCTCCATACTTGTAAGTACCTACAGCGAATAAAATATGTCAGAGGAAGGATGTCGAAGATAATGGCAATAATGAAAACATGTGTCATACGGTGAGGATAAATGCAAAGAAGTCTAGTTGGAAAGAATATTCTCTCACCATCATAGCCTGTCACAATGCAGGGGCTGTTTGAATCTTCAGAAACTTTCAAAATCTCTGCTCGAGCAGCCAGTAATCCGTAATGTAGGTAACTACAAACAAGAAGAGGAAAATAGCATCTCACAATGAACATTTTTGAATATAACAAGTTGTGTGTTTGGCATGAAAGGAAGAAAAAAAAATTGAAGAAACATTAAATAAAAGAAACCATAACAGCTGACAAACCTGTGAACATAGAGGAAATACTTCCGTCCCTTCAGATACATTTCTCTGACATAAGCATCCTCTCCTTCCAATGGTTTTGGTGCACTTGCAGCATCTTCCTCGGATATAGCATATGCCATTTGAACAGAACCCCCTCCAAGATCAACCACTCCAACCGTATCTGAGTATGGTTTTCCCAAGTTCCTCAACAAGTAGTTGATCGTTACCTGCAGAGTCGGAGCCAATTAAGACAAAAAAATTTAACATTTACAAACTAGACTTCAAACTATTATTGTTGCCATAGTGAAAATTGAACACTTCTTGACTAATTTAGAAACTAGAAAGGATAACAGTTTTTGGAATTGGGGAAGATAAGACTAAATGCATAGACGCACACACATAAGATCTACAGCAACATGACTTCAAGTAGGAACACAAACAAATGTGGGACAGCTTACCCACTGATATGAACCTTCCTGGGTTCCATCCAGCACAGTAACAGCATTCGCCTCAGTTTTGAGCATGCTTCTATCTCTCAAGAGTTCTTTAACCTTACAAACAAAATTATAATAACTTAGAGCTAAGTCAGCAGCATACGAATGTGCATCAAAAATATTTAGAAATAAAATTACCGCTTGCAAAATGTTCTCAGACGCTTCATGACCCAGCGTCCTCAAACCTGCAGTTGCCTAACAGGATATAATGAAGAAAATAACATTTCAGATGATTCAAAAAATAAACAACGACAGTATGATAACTACTCGCTGCCATACCCCAACTCTAACAGGTGTCTTAGGACGCAACTCGCGGGGAACAGAAGACTCTGCCTTGTCAAGAAGAGACACCAAAGAGTTTGCTGCTTGTCGGGGATCAGTTGGATACGCACTCAAGCCTGGTTTTAGCTGAAATCAAATCAGTCAATACTTTAGCTCCAAAGTTCCAACAAGCACCACTAAAGTGAAGCTTAAACAATAAGTTCAAACCACTGAAAATAATCAAATATAATGAGACAAAGGAATGTGATGCTAGTTATGCGTGTTCAAGCATCCTATTAGGATTCCAGAAACACACAGTTCATGCCATATTATATACACTTATACCCTTGCCGCCCTGAAATTTACAGGGCCATAAACTTTATTAATATAAATATTTATAGAAATTTATTATACATTTGGAGGACATAGAAATGTTCAAGAAATCGTTCGTTGTTTTATATGAGATTATTGATTAGCCGGACGGTTAGACTATGATTAATCTCAGTCTTTTAACTTGGTTATTAGTTTCTGCTAAAAAACTGTTTAACTTTTTTAAAGATTTTGACAAAGAAAAACTAAGAGTTGGTTTTTAGCCAAAAAAAAATGTCAAATCACGAGTTAACCGGTTAGAGGGTTTAATCATGCTCTTAGATCCATTTTTTGCTCCTAGAAAAATCATCCGATTTGCTGGAGGCCTAGGCCGTTATTTTAGAGCACTGTATAGAACAATGTATATTCAACCGTTAAGCATCGCCTATAGATGAAGATAGGAACTGAACCTGTAGGAAGAGCTCGAGTTCATTCCCGAGAGGAACAAGATCCAAATTCTTATCAAAACAGTAAACATGTACACGGCTCCCGGAGCTTCCAGCGTCAAAAACCACGGCGTAGTTCTTCGGAGGCCTCGAGTTGGGGCCTCCCTTGCGGTTAAGCACCGTGTACTCTTCAACGACCGCGTCGGTTGTCGATCTCCCAGGCATCAGCAGAAGAACGAGAGCGATCAACACAACGGGAACCGATATCACGAGCAGGATGCTTCGGTGGCGTTGGATCTTGTCGGCGAGAGACTCGTGCCGTCCGATCCCGCGCTTAGCCGTCATTTTCTCTCCGTCGACGGAGAGGAGTCCCTGATGATATTCGGAGGTGGGAGGAGAACCGGTGGCGGTGGAGACGGACTCTAGTAGCTCAGTGTAGGAAGGCGAACGGTAGCGTATCTTACCGTTGCCGGAGGTCTGCGGCGGATCCTGTGACGGCTCCAGATCGAACGATGGGGATTCAAAAGCGGGGCTAGTCGTATCGCCGAACTGATTGGAGGTTCGATTTCAAGTTGTTGCTTTTCTAGATCTGTATTTGTATTTGAGCGACAGAAACAGACAAAAGACGTTATGGCCTTTTACGAGAGCGTAAAAGTAACTCTCACGATCAGTACGGTGCAAAATCGTTAAAACTCTGGTATTTTTTACTGGGTGAGGTGAAAAAACAAAAACAAAATGTATCATAATGTTCTTGTGATTTACACAACTTGCAGTGCAGACAAGTTCTGATGGTTAACAGAATCTCTGAAAAAAATGATTTATGAATAATTATATAGACTAGTGTTGAAAATGTTCTTGATTATTTCGAGGAAGGTTTGATAACATGGTTTGGTGCACAACCAAATTCATGGATTGTATAGGCAGTTATATTAATTTCATTAAGCTTGTGTAGGATCAAAGAAGCACACTTGATGTAAAATAGTTTTTCCTGAATAAAATTTAACATTTATTCAAAAAAAAAAAATGTTCTTGATGATGTAAATAGAATCGTTAAACCTGAATATTCATAAGGCATATAGAGTTGTAGATTATAGAATCTTATTACATAAAGTAGACTGTGTCTCTCTTCTCCTGCTGCCAGCGCAACAAATAGAGGAAGGAGGAGTCGACAGCTGTCCCGCAACCAAAACGCAGAGCATCTTTTAAGTTTGTGTCATTTGGGTTTCTCGGTTCGTTGGGCCTTTTACGTCGTGAGCCCATCACGTGTTATATCAGACGATGCGTTTTGATTAGGTTAACGTCTTCGCGTATACAGAGACAAAGATGAAACCCTTTGCGCCATAGACGTATCGTCTCCTTCCTCTCCCGATCTCAGAAACTGATCAATCACCTTTAAACCTCCCATTAAACGATCGCCCACGATGTAGATTCAATGCGAGATTTTAATTGCGGATGGCGATGGAGTCGACTATAAGAAGGTAAGCTTGCTTCTTCTCAGATACCACATCTCATTTGTTCTAAAAAAAAAAGCAATGGCTAACGTTTTGCTATTCCTCACTGATTTGCAGACTGGCCGCTCCTCTTCCACCGTTGAAGTTTGCTTGCTCCGCTTCTGGGAAGCCAGAAACATCCGCCGTGGTGGCGAGCTCATGGCCGTTGACATGCTCTTACTTGATTCTCAGGTTATGTATTAGATCCGCCTTTTGGTTTTAATTTGCTGATTGTAATTGTCAGTTTTTGTTTTGGTAACCTGTAGTCTATTTCACACCGATTGGTTTTTAGTTTTTAATGATTGTTTTGTAAATATTTGATGTTCATCCGTTTCACCGTCTGAGTAAATCCATCGGTTCACATCTGTAGTCATCTCCACTGTTTTGTATTTAGATTTTGTTAGAAGATAATTGTGTTATTTTACGATTCTGTTTCTTACTTTGATTTTTTTGTTTGTGTATATTCTTAGTATGGTTTCTTCATTGTTTGATTTATGCTGATTTGTATTGTGTTATTTGTGTTGCAGTTTTTGCAGATGTCCCTGCGTCTCTTCCTTTTTGAGTTTCAGTTTCCATCTTAGATGTCTGAATCTCTGTTGATGTCTGATTATATGTAACTGGATTTGAAATACATTATGTTGCCAAATGAAATGAGCAACTGAGTGTTTCTAAGAACTGATTCATTTATCGAGTTTGTTACTTCTGCAGGAGCAAAAAGTGGAATCTTTGGATGATTAGGGCGAGACCAGTAGCTTATGGTCCTGAAATAGTGCATCGAGTCGAGCCTGTGAGCTTAGAAGAACTTGGACGGCCGAGGTTTGATGTCATAATTGCTTTGTATTCAATCTCCAGTACATGTTTTTGAGCCTTAAATCGTTTGCATTTGAAAGTGATGCTCCTGAAGCAAAAAAGGCTGAGAAGAAGAGCAAATCTTTAAGATGGCTCTTAGCACTGCAGCAGTCACGTTAGAGAACCAATCTGCTGTATCCAAAGTCATACCAAAGGATGACGTCAAGTGGACACGAAGGAGGAGGTCGTGAGATATTGAAGAGGCTCACCAACATTGTAGCCAAGAGATGTACACAAAAAGTTCTATTGAGTCTAGCCCATCATCTACTTCAGACTTCTTCCCTAAAGCAAGATAATTTTAAAGTCTTTAATGTGTTGTGATCGTGATCATAGTATACTGTTAATAATAAGGGATGCTCATTGACTTAAACAAATAAAAAACGTCTATGCTCATTGCCTTTGGCTTTATACTAACAAAAAAACGTGCAAGACTGCAGAATCAGTAAGCCTGCAAATCAGTAACCCGAGACAGAAGACACGGATCCTACATAGCTCTTCTCCTTTGTTTGAGATGATCATCTTTTTATCTGATGCCTACTGGTGTTAGTTTTCATTAGCTTTTGTTTTCTTTCGCTCTTCCCTTTGTTTCTGCAGGCAGAGAGCCTTGCTTTATACCCTCTGTACTTTGGTATTTTTGATTTAATGAACGACTCAGCGTTAAAAAAACGTGCAAGATTTTTCTTGGCGCCAGCCGTTTTCTATTGACTTTTGATGAAAAATGGTGTAGTCAAGTGTCTTCTTTCATTGCGTTCTTAAACTCCAACAATAGAGAAAATATCAAATTAAGTGATGATTTTTTTGCCCATTGATCTTCAATATTTAAAGAAAGAGAACATAACTGAGAAGCTAAATTTAGGATTACAAAATAACATGCGTAAGCGGAACAGAACGTAGCCTCAATTATAAAAAACATATTTTTTTAATAAAAGTATAATTTAAGCATCAAAACTTTAATGTTTACACCATTTTTAAATTTATAGTCTATAGTTTCAAAAAAAGAGTATAAACATATATAGATTGAAATTGTTAACATTTAAATTATATCATTACTTATTTCTGTATAAGTTATTGTTTTGGAACATAATCTAGAACAAACCAAGTCATGACAACTATTGATATAATATATTACTTTGGCAGACTTGCTCATAACTAAGTCTTGATATTAGAGGTAAGCCAATGCGAGTTTCGTTGAGGTCAAAGGCAATGTACTGTTTAGACAGAGAATCTCCTGACATCCATGGTTTTGTTGGAGAATACGTCTGAAAACACAACAACGTTTCCGTGAACAACTTAAAAAGAAAGGAAAGTAAACAAAGGATTTCAATTTAAGAAGAAATAATCGTGTACTAAAACAAAAACAAAGAAAAAAAAAGAAGAGAAAGAAATAATCGTACTTGGCACCAATCATCATTTAAGTTGTATTTAACTTTTAAGTATCTCTTGAGCTTCAAAAGAAGATGTAAGGATAGAGGTGATATGCAATCAATGTGAAGTAGCACCAAAAGAAAGACTGGCATGACTCATGAGACTAACGCCACATATATATAAATAAATAAACGAACACCAATGATATCAGCTAAATTTGGACAAACCATATGTAATAAGCTCAGCCGATCTTCCCAAACAGACCCAAAAAATCAAATAGAATTCAAACGTTGTGAAGTATTTTTTTTTCATATATCCAGAATACCAAACAAATCCAATTCTTGAGAAAGAACTTTGTATTTACTATCTCTTCTCTTTTCAAAATAAAGAAATTAGACCACTCAAAAATCACAAATAATACAATTGCCTTACAAACGTATGATTGTTCAAAATGATTCCGAAATTTCATGTCAAAGCAACGTACTCGCCACTTCCTCATAAACATATCATTTTATACATAAGTCAAAACCATCAGATAAATACTTCTAAAGTAAACATTAAAGCTGACCACAATTTCAGCGCCACAAAAACTGAATACTCAATTCCAATATCAACATAGGTTATATAATCAACATGCCCTACTACATACATCTAGAATTCAAGTAACCTTTTAAGACATCATTATAACATAAATATCAAAACAAACAACAACAATTTTTTTTATAATAGTAATTACTAAGATTGTCCAAAACAACTATAATAACTTTGACAAAGAGTTCCTTTAAATTAAAACCTCATTTTTCACTATTTATAAATACTCACAAAAAATAGTATCAGAAAATTACTCCTCATTTTCTTTTGATCGAATCTGAATGATTTATGTATTTTATAGTATTGTAAAACTGAAAACACTATCAAAGCTTACAATTCAGGATTAAAACAACAAAAATATTAAGAACCCAATTATTTTTAGTTATATAGTTGAAATCTGGTGTATGCAACATAATTATAGTTACACCCAACTCAACATAAAAGAAAATTGACACAAAATTACATTTTTTTATAAAACTCGATTTATCAAATCCCGCCCGTAGGGCGGGCCTATCCTAGTTTCTGATAAAGTGGAGTAAAATTCAGTGTTCAGAAAAACTAGCTATGATTCTTGGTTTGACCGGTTAAGTTTTGGTTATGTGGTAAGAAAACCGGACGAGAGTGAATCCATTGAGAACAAAATAGAGGACATGAGTTTACAAAGTATAAATGACGACAAAGAGATCTCTGTACGACTACAACTCAAAAACAAACAATAAGTAGTATATATAATTCATGAAATTTTGAGTTGTGTTCTTCCTATTTACTCAAGCTTTCTTCTGTTTTTTCTGGACCGGAAGTGGCGGCGGAAATAGACTCCGAAAGAGAATCGCAGACAAAATAGCTCCGGTGAAGGAGCTGAACCAATACACATAGAAATGGTTCCATGTGTTGTGTGACTTGTGTATATATGCCCACCCAAATGCCTGCATCCACGAGAGACAAGACTATCAAGATTCATAGTATGAAAAAATAAGTTCAACAATTACTGAGTGGGATCAATAGTATAATGAACTTACGATGGCAGGATTCATGAATGGTCTAGTGAATGTAGATCCTGCGATGAACACTGAGACGGTGGCTATAGCGAGTAAAAATGTTTTAGCTAGCAGTTTGCGAGGACCTCTTAGGATAATCAGCAATACCAAAAATGTAACACAAAAACTTAGAATCACTTCTGAAATAGCTCCACTGTGTGCATCAACTCTGAATGATGGACGCCCTCCAATCATAGTCTTATATTTTTCTGGTATCATCTCCATTATTGTTATCGCACCTGCTGCTGCACCAAGTGCCTGAAATCACAAATTATTTTTTTCCCCTTAAGATGATTTTGAAGACTGGGAAGTAAAGTTTGTAGAGCAGAAGGGTGTAAGGAATTAGAATCAATAACGAATTGACGTGATCTTTTCATATGTGGTTTTTGAGTTGTAATAAGGTTAAATTAGTGGTCAGTAACGAATTGGTGCAGAGGACATCAACGGAAGACATAGGAGAAGAATAGTGCTTATAAATGGAAGAAATCGGAAAAAGTGTTATTAAATATATATATAGAAAAGCGCCAAAAAAATATATTATAAAATAAATTTACATTCAAAATCATATATATACGTTGGAAAAAAAACAAAATACGCCAGCAAGTTCCAGTCGAGAAAGAAAAGTCTGTAGTTAATAACGTTTCTATCGTTGACAGAAAAAGAAAATAACGTTTGTATCGTTGATATCTGTGTTATTCCAACCACTTTTACAAATCACACGTGGAACACACATGTTAGAAACTTCACATAAACCAACCAACGCAAGAAGATCCGTTTTCTGTTCATGCACTCAAATCTCAATATAGTGTTAATCAACACACTGATTGAACAATAAACAAATGTAATAAAAATAAATAAAAATGTGCAAGGATCATACTTTAACAGATGCTTATTCGAATACTCAGGAAAAGATGTCACAACTATCAATTAAACACTTTTTTTTTATTCGGTGTCAAAAGCTAGTAAGAACATAAGTGTATACCTGAGCCGGGGATCTAATAGCCAAGGAGAAGAGAGAATCTGCAGAAACGCCGGCGGTATAAAACGCGGCGTTTCCACAAGGGTTGAAGCTAGCGCCACCGAGAAAGTTTCCAATAACCGTGAAAACCGAGATAGAGAAGAAAACAACCACAGTCGTAATCAGCGGAGGTGCCCAAGTGATGCCATGAAACCCGGCTGCGGAAACAATCGCCGCCGTTTGTAACCCAAACGTCGCCGAGAGAATAACCCAGAAAAAGGTTATCACCATATCACCTAACGCAGACCTCACAGCATTCATCTTTCTACTTTGAGACGAACTCACGATTTATTCGGTTTACGTAGCGTTTTTGGTGTCTTGAAACGTATTTGCGTTTTCTTGTATATATAAATAAACGTTTGGGTTTTGAGAAGATTGTTATATTGTCTTCTTTTACCTTCTTGAAAAGGATATATACTACTAGTCCAATCAAAAATGATATTCTTTTTATATAAAAGGAAGATATGTTTGAGTGACTCACCTAACGCACGTAGCAGATAAGAGCTGGGCGTATTAGTGTTGGAATAATGGTTACCTGAATTTGCATAGATAGAGAGACATGTATCTCCAGCTATTTGTGAGTTTTGTAAGAAAAGGAATATGTAAAGTTTAGTAACACAATATTTTGCTTATATTTACCAGAGAGGGTTTTTATCATATTACAAAATGAGTTTGTATATAGAATCATTACCTTGTATTATTTATTTGAATTAGTATTTACTTTTTTAACTCAGATTTTTTACTAAAAATCCAAATTAATTAGCTGCAATACAGATCTGATAATCTAGAGGTTTAACCACTAAACCAATTCATCGTTGGTGACTTTTCAAGTTTGAACCCGATGCGTTCACTTGAACAAGTCACTTGAACTCTAGTTTCTCACTAAATAGTAAATAGTGTAGATAATTTGTGATAAATTGATTACATAATAGTTTTTTGGTGGGCTAAAATGTTGGTTGCATTAAAATAAATTAAAAAGGAGCAAGAATTACCATTGTCATTATTGTACGGGGACACAGAGAACCCAAAATGATGATGCCAGCCCATAAGATAGTAACCCAGTAACAGCCCAATTTAGTGGAACATGACATGAATAGTTGCTCAAACGTCTAAAGGAAAACAATCCAGTCCAGCACTACAAGTCTACAAGTAGGGGGGTGGGGCGTTCGGATCGGGTATTCGGTGGACTTTCGGATTTTCAGGTATTTTGATACAGGGGTATAAAACCCGTTACCCATTCGAGTAATTCGATATAGAGGCATAGAATCCGTTCGGGTATTTCTATATTTTGGGTCGAATTCGGGTATTTTAAGTCTGGATTCAGATATTTAGATTTTGAAGAAAAAAAATTCTTCATTGTTTAAGTTCTTTGTATTTAAAATTTACACTTTTAACTTAGCTGGTTTTTTTAATTTTTAATAGACTAAAGTATTAACAGGTTTGAAGATAAAATTTTTAAAATAGAAAAATACTATAGTTTATTTGTTATTTTAAAAAAATTGGATGAAACTTTTCTTAATATAAGAAACAAGAATTTGATATGTATTTTAAGCGAGTAACAAATGATTTTGTCCATAATTATATGTATATTATCTGATTTTGCGCAGTGTGCAACATCAATATATATATTTTGAATAAAATTAGAGAAATAAACTAGAAATATAAAGTCAAGTATTCATATGTTCGGTTATTTTGGGATATCCATTCGGGTTCGGATATTACCCGCTCGGGTTCGGATATCTAATATCTCCTAATTCAATACCCGTTCGAGTATTTTATTACTTCCGTTCGGGTTTTTTGGGTAAAATGTCTACCCCTATCTACAAGGGTGAACCAAGTGTTGAAGAATCGAGCGATCGATTCATTTGTTGATCGTCACAAATCGTAACTTGCCAAAGATTACGATTGAGTATGACCAGCCAGGTAAATATACGTCTTTTGATCCATACTATCTTATGTCACACAGTGGGTCTATTCTCCGTTACTTGATTATAGATAGCGCTTGATCTGAAAGCGTGCTTCTCAACTCCATCATTTATCCAGCATTGGCGCCAGTAATTGTAACAGATAACATTATTACCGCTTGATCGTTAACGTAACTTTCATTTAATTCTCTTCCTTTTCTAAGTTTTCTTTTACGGTTTAGGACTTAATAGAGTTAAGGAGTAACACATGAGACAATTTTTAGAATATACACTGGAAGAATACTGGTATGTATATATTGCATAACTCCTTTCAATCTTTCATAGTGGCCTCATCAGACACGCTATTGGAACCCAAAGAAAGAAAGAAAAACATGGTAAAGAAAAGACAAGGACGAAGAGCGAACATTTTGCTGCTTACTCACATAAAGACTAATTTTCTTGAACCCAAAGATTGGTTTTAGTTTGTGAACCAGAGTCACGTCTCCGGTAAATACACTGAGAAACAGACGACGAATGATTGACATACGGAGAATAGTAACTGAAAGTATCATTAATCGGGTAAATCATTTAACAAAAAGTCGAAAGCATAAAAACCAAATGTACCAAAATTTATTGCTTGTGATAGATTATAAAAACGCTTGCGGATTTCATTATTTTATTTTTGTATAACATTTTAGTATTATAGAGTTATATTTTCTTAAAAAATTAGCCAAGTAGTAGGTTCACTTTTGTTATGAATGTATAGAAAAAGAAAACCATATTGAACCGACAGATAAATGCACACAACTGACAAAATTATTTGGTTGGAGTATGGCAGCCAAAATAAAGGTTTTGACTTTTATAATGTGAACTTTGACTGCTGCAAATATCCAAAAGACGCCCAAAACTTCTCCACCGTCATCGTCAAGCTTAAGCCAACCAACCACATATTTTATTATTTTTTGACACATCAGCTACCATCTTTTTTATCGTCAAAAAGCTACCATCTTTTTTTTTCTACCATCTTTCTAAAACAAACTTAACAAAAAAAAATAACTACTTTTTTCAAGTGTAACGCCATATTCAGATTTGGATTTGGTAACTGAAACAATCTCCATGAGTTTGTTCAATTAACGAAGCTTTAATTAGTAGTTTAGACCCCTTTTTTCTGTAAAGCTTGCGTTTTATTCGACTGCAAAACATAAATGTTACTACAGTATAAATATACTCGTTCAATAGCTAGTTAAAGTTTTGGAAGAAAACAATAGCTAAGATTAACTAAATAATTGGTTGTCTAGTGGTGAAAAGTCTATCTAAGAGACTAGTCTTCGACCCCTTTTGTTTCACAATGGTTGCTCCTTATAGGGAAAATTGACATTTTAACCCTGAACTTTCAAAAATAAATCAAACAAACTTTGAACTACAAAATAGGTCATTTAAACTATCAACTATTAGTCAAATACAAAAAAACCACAAACTTTCATTGACCAAGCCTTTTTAATTCTGTAATTAATCATCCGTTAGTTAAAAATTAACAGACGTTTAATGTCTAAACGTCTTCGTTTGACAACACGAAAAAACCTTATTCTAAACCCGAAATTCCCCAATCCACATCCCTAAATCCCTAATTTTTTAATTTCTTGCTTTACAAAACTAAATTTCAAACATCTCTTTAACTCATCTACTTCTTCATCTCTCTCTCTCTCTCGCATCATAAACAGTGGTTTTCTTCACAATCTTAGACAAACACAAACCATCTTAATCACATATCATTCAAAACACAAGACAAAGCATCCAAAGGGTTTTATCTCTCTTTTTCGGACCCATCTTTTCCTCCGTAAAGGTCTGGGTTTTGTGGATAGAGAAAGAGATGAAATTAAGAATTTAAAATAGATGAATTAGGGATTTTTGGGTTTAAAATATGATTTTTCGTGTTGTCAAAACGACTACGTTTAAATACTAAAAATCTGTTAAATTTTAATTAACGGTTGATTTTGGTCAATGATAATTTATGGTTTTTTCGTGTTTGACTAGTAATTGATAGTTTAAATGGCTTGTTTTGGAATTCAAGGTTTTTCTGGTTTATTTTTGAAAGTTTAGATTTAAAAAATCATTTTTCCCGCTCATTATATATACTGTACATAACATGAGTAACATGGCACCTATAACTTGTTTTTTAAATCCTGAAAATAACTATTCGGGTTTATTTTGTTCTCCCCAATAGCTCTTATTTTTTGATAAATTTGATCAGCGAATTCGGTCAATGATTATGGCTTGTAGGTTGTTTTTAGTGAGATTTATAAGGCAAATAGACAAGAGAATTAAATCGGTTTATATTTTCTAATTTTCACATTGGGAAAGTAGCAATTTAGTCAACGACAATCTAAAGTCAAGCCTTGTTTATTTCTGACCGCATAACACTCCACGAGGCCATGCTGTAACTCAACGTCTGGTTTCAGTTTGGAGTCTTTGGACCAATATATAATGTTTCCAATTTTGAAATTTACATATCTGTAAAATTAAATGGGGAATTACAAGGAATATACCAATTTCAATGTTTTATTTAGGGATGAATATTTATCTGTCACACTCGAATGGAAAACGTAACTGTTTTCATTCATTAATAGGCTCATTGATTGAACATAATGAAAAGCTACAAACTGATGATAATAAATAGGGAATCATCAAACTGCTACGTATTCATATCAGCTAGAAATAATTAAACATTATATCCATCATACAAATTCAGGAATTCCATGTGAATAGAGGGCCGACAATATCATAGCCAATCATCATCACAATAGTAAGAAACATAATGGCAATAGTTAGATACGTATTCATATGACATTAGAGTATGAAATGCTAATTGATTTTTTACATTTAATGAAAGTGGACATCTTTGTCAACAAAGGAGGTTAGGTTTTTGAAATGGACTGTAACGTAAAATAAATGTGTCACTGACGAAAACTTAACTAAAAGCTGTAGACCCTCTCCATTTTTTCCTACCTTCCTCTACACTCACTATATATCTATTTATCCTAATATGTTTATTTATATTTTAACAACTTTTTCAAAAAAAATATGTAAAAAGTCTTTGTGTAGATTGAATTTGTATAGTACAGTGATCTTAAAGATTGAACTGAAAGTAGTAAAACTATAATAACATCCATATTTTGGAAACGTAAACACTTTAATTTAAGATCTATCCAATTGATTTTTCCAATCAAACAAACTTAGAAGGGACTCTACCCTTCACTAATATTTTATTCAAAAAAAATCTTAATAAAGATGCTAATGTAAACTTTGTCTCTCACGCTCTCTTTCATAGTTGACTGTTGATTAATAAGAAAAGGACAATTTATTTTCTTTGCCTAGATACCCCACTCTTGCTATAAAAAGACAGTAACCTTTCTGGAGATGAGCCTTTCTTATTTTGTGTGTTAGTGCTTGGAGAGAGAGAGATAGAAACAGAAAGAAATCGTCATGGCTCATGTAAGTGATCCTTCTTTAATCCTCCATCCTTGTGTTCTTTCTGTCGTCGTTTCTTAACATCCTTAAAGTTTGTTCTCTTTTTCTGTTTGCAAATGGTGTATATTTTCGTCAAGATTCATCTTTATACCTGCCTAATACTGTTTCTTCCTCACATAAAACATTGTCTCTCTCTCTCTCTCTAACTTATAGTGTCCACCGATATACGCTATGTGCCAAACCTGGTCACGTGTTTGGTTCTTGAATCATTATTTCTTGTGGGTTCTTGATTCTTGAATCTTAAATCGATCTCTTGATTCTTGAGTCCTGAATGTATGATTAACAAGGGGTTCTTGAGTACCCTTGATTATTATTTATATACTAATTAGAACATTATATATATTTATGTACTAATAAATAATTAACTGGGTGAAACAAATGGGGACACAGGGGAGATATGATAATAATTATAGGAAGAAGAGCGGCCAGATTCCTAGATTTGGAGATTGGGAGGACGCAAATGAGATGCCAATAACACAATACTTCGAGAATGCAAGACAAGCTGGTCTGCTTCGTCACCACCATAACTTCACTACTTCTTCTTCTTCCACAGCTACTTCATCATCTTCTTCTTCTTCTGCAGAAGCCTTAAAGCTTGCTTCTCACCATCCCCGTCCACGTCACCTCCATCATTCAAGACAGGTTCATTAAACTAATCACTCTTTTAATTTAATTATTCTTAATTATCTCGATAAATGTAATCATCTAAAAAGTATAACGCGTTGTTTTGTGTTAATGACTTGCCGTAGACGGCGGGAACGAAGGAAAAGAGGGGACCACAAAGGCGCGTGCGTGACGTCAGTTCACAGACAGACAAGTATTATGTGGACGTCACCGGAGTGAAACACGACGTGGCTCCGGCTTCGAGACCACCTAAGCCCGTTGATGAGGATCTCTACAAGATTCCTCCTGAGCTTATCTATTCTTCAAGAAGGGTACGGCTTGTAAAATCTTCATCTCTCACACATAACTTTTTTTTAATAATAAATGATATAGAATGGTATTTAAACTCTTTAATGATGTATTCTACATCATTTTAAAATATTTTCTTTATTTAATAAGCTTTTTCATTATTGTTATTATTTAAAATATAAATTTGGTATTGCAGAAGAGAAGGTCTGGCTTTTTAGCATGTTTGGTTCCATGCGCATCTTGAACTAAAAAAGGAAGAATGAAGAAAAGGAGAAGTAAAAGTAGGATCATGAATTAAAATAATGTAATTTGTATTTTCTTATTTAATTTGATTTAATATACATATATGATATGTTATATATATATATGTGGCTTGGCAGAAAAAGAGAGAGCATACTCATGGTTTATAGAAAAAGAGGAACAAAGTAATAGCGTAGTTGTCCTTTTGCTCTTGATAAGTGATTATTGATCGGTTTCGTAGTGTGCTCTTGTTACATCGATCTCTACTTTATAAAGTTTTCTCTAGTCGTCACGTCGGTTCTCAACATTCTTTTTGTGTGTGTTTTCCTTTTAAGAGATTTACTGAAAAGTTATATTTTGCATGTTGAATAGCGTTCTCTTTGAGTTTACTTCTATTGTTTGGTTAAGTCTCGTTTATATTTGAAACAAGATTTGGTCACTGACAAAAAAAGGGAGAAATGCAGGAACAATGACCAAACAATGAAGTGAATATATAATATTAACAGAAGGAAGAAAGCTGAGATAATCTTAAGTGATATTGGTAATATGTAAATACTAGTATATGGTCTCAAGCTAATTCGGTTTTGAGTATTACAACATGGAAATAGTGCCGAGAATTTAGAAATTCATGTTTTCAATGCTGCATCCACTAAAAATGGATCCCATATTCAGTGTGAATACGATGATAGAATTTGACTTAAAAATAAAATACATAACTAGGTGTAAATTCTTGGGCTTAAGTTAGGTAAAAAACGTCCAAAAACAGACTAGTAACATGACACATCAACCCATTATAATGAAAGTAAACAAAAGTCATTGGTGGATGGCCTAACCAACGCCATTATAAACGTTGTCCGTGGAGTCAAATATCACTCATGCCACTTTTGAATTTTGATTCTCCCGTGACCCATTTATATATGAGCATATCCTGCTGTTACTTAATTTGTATATCCAACAGAGCCTGCTTATTCGTACTAAAAATGAATTTAAACTGTATAGATATTCATGCTATGATCATGCAATGTATATTAGGACAAAAAAAAGGAAAAAATGTCCTAAAAAAATAATTGACCATTTTTATACCTCTTTTTTGTTTTTTGTCAACGGACCATTTTCTTATACCTCATTTATCAGAAAAAGTCGTAATGTTGGCGCATTTAGATTTAGACTAACAAATCATAGTTGGCCTCCCATCGTACATCGTTTTCTGGATTTCTGATTACACACGGAATAATATACGGTGGATAAGACTCATAGTCATTCTAGAGCGTGGTTTTGCTAAAAAGTCTACGCATTGTTTTCGGTTCTCCATGTTACATCATTACTTTTTGTATAGGAGTCTTCTCTAATTTGATCTTTTTCCAATTTTAGCCCCACATTAAGTTATTTATTTACCACCGACACCCACAATAAATACATTAACTAGTTAACCCCACCATAATCACTTTTTAACAAGTAATCAGTTATCCTTTGAAACAAAGAAAAAGTAATCAAATTATCTTAATGCTTTTTACATGTTATCCTCTTGTTGCTTTCGGTTAAATTGGAGTCCACTCGATTAATGCAGTCAGCTAAATATAGGAGACTATGACCGGCCATATTAGCCGCCCCTTATTATAACATCCCTAAATTACCCGTCCATCTGTCTTTTATTACGGTAATGCCACTGCCATCTGTTTTGATGTAACTGGAACAAACAGAGCGTTACTACAACCTCTGCTTTTGTAATCTTCCCAACACTCTCAAGGCTTGAGTTTACGACCGTGCCGCTAACCGGAAACTATATTATATACAACTTTTTTTTCCCACGCACATTTTCCTTCCCGGAGAAAACTATATTATATACAACTCTTTTTCTAGCTTCGATCAATTTTTGTATGTATGTACCAATAGTAAGTTTGCAAAACTATAGTTTCTGTATCAACATTTTTGGTGCTTCCTTCATCCCCTCTGCGGCGCTTTACCGGTACCGTGTCTCTTAAGCCACTTCAAAATCGCTTCTGCTTTCCTCACTGCACGATCTGATCCTTGCTTCGCAAGCTTCGTAAACGTCCCGTGTTGATTTTCCTCTTCGCTCAGCACTGACAGCCTTCCACTCCTGTCTCTGTTTCGGTCGCACATGTTAAAGACGATCACTACAGCGTTCTCGTGGGTCACTGGACAACTCGGTTTCCTCAAGATACTCAACAGATCATTGATAAGCCCTAGATCATTCATTTCTTTGACCCCACGGTTGTGTGTAGAAACCAATGCCAAGAGAGATAACAACTCAGCTACACTGCTTCCTTCTTTGATCTTATTCGTCAGAACGGGAATTAAACCGGATGAAATAGCTTTTTCTCTGTTCTCCGATACAGTACAGATGTTGAAAACCGCGGAGGCGGCCTCGGTGATGAATAAACCACCTTCTTCGATTAAACCTATAAGAGCCTTGAGCGTTTCCGAGTTACCGATGATGAGCCTATTAGAATCAATGGCTGAAAGTGACAGCAAAGTCGCTGCTGAGTTTCTTCGAGTCTCAGCTGTCCCCTGTTTCAGAGAGTGTGTAAGCAGTGGGATCACAAGAGGAGTTTCAGCAATTACTGTTTTATTCTTCTCAACGATCGAGAGGTTGAACAATGTCGTGACGAGATTCTCCTGAAGGTCAAGATTCGAGTCAACAGCTGAGAGAGGAGTGAGCAACCGTGTGATGGAACCAGGGAGTTCAGAGACAAGGAAGGCTCGGACATTTGCAAATCTCTTGGTCTGTCTGCGAAGCTCTTCTGCAGCTTGTGCCTGATCTGCAACAGAGGAGGGAGAGGAAATCCGCTGAAGCAGTGAGTCTATTCCATCAGTAAACAGCTCATTAACTATCTCTTCCGATGATTTTGGCCGCTTAAATTTGTTAACAAGACACCATTGCTTAATCAACTCATCTACCAAAAGGTTCGGTGTGAAGGATAAATGAGAGAGGACTTGGTTGCTTATGGGACATGTTCGTTCACGCTTCAGCCACTCTTGGATAAATCTCTTCTCATAAGTCTGAAATGTAAAACAATAGAGCGAAATTAACACATGATGTACACATTTGTAATTGTATACATACTAATCCCATATGTTATATGATCACATATAACACTAACAGAAACACATTACACAACATGGAGTTTAAGAAGGGTGCATGCATATGTAAAGTTATATACTTGAAAAAAGAAAAATTAGTAAAAAATAACTTTAAAAAAAAGGGAAAGAAGTTCGAACCTGCCCAGAAGCTATGATGACGGGTTCGATCATGATCTTCTTGGAGAGTGTACATTTAAACTCTTTCGGCACATCCATCTTTACCGGCGACGGAGAAAGGATATCAGTCTCCGGTTCAACTTCTCTCAGAGAGTTGATGATTCTATTGGCTTCGTCAATTGCTTTCATCAAGACTCCAGTCTCACCGTGATCTTTGCTTCCTCCCCCGTAAGATAAAATCTCAGTCAGTATCTTATTAAACTCCCGCTTCAGAGTAACGGCGTCTGCCGCCGTCGTCGTCGAATCCGCCATCTCTGCCGGAGAATTGAGTCTCGAATAAAGAGAACCTAGAAGAAAAAGCCTTAGAAACTCGAGAATTGGGGAAGTTTCTGTTTGCTGTAGAGATGGAGAGAGAGAGAAGCAAAGAAGAAACGATCTTTTTTATCAGTTAGCTTTTTCAGTTATGTGTTTGTTTGTTTTTTTTTTGTTCTTTTTTCTTATTAATCCCTTTTTGTTTTCATTACGTACGCCACTTGTCTACATCGCCTGCCACTTCATGCATTTTTTAGGTAATTAAATTACATTTAGATTCTTGTGGTGGTTTAGAAAAAAATTCCAGATTTTGCCATTAACTATTTCTTTTGGTTAAAGCAAATTCTTCAATGTATCACATAGAGATCAAAATTTCTGAAATATGATATTTTTAAAAAAGATTATAAAATAATACTAAAAAATTCTTGAAATAGCATTCATTTTACAAAAAAAAAACTAAATTACTAACTTATAAACCTTTATTTCAGAACCCTCCCTAAATACTGAACTCTAAAATCTAATCAGAAAATTCTAAATCAAAATAATATATAAAAATCCTTTTAAATATTTTTAGTAAAAGCAACTTTGAAAAAAAATATTCCTGATTTGATCATATTGGTCAGAGCGGGAATCAGACCTTCTGAAACCGCCTTTTCCCTGTTCTCCAATAGAAAATAGAGTTGGTAAAGAGCATAATAGGCTTCCTTGGTGGCTGAGAGATCACCCTCTTTGATAACATCTATCAAAGCCCTGAGTGTTTCTGCTGAGTTCCCATGATGATCTTGTTAGAATCAACGAGTGAAAGTGACCCTTAAGTCAGTTTAGAGATTCTTCTTGTGTCATCATTGCCCTGCTTCAAAGACTTTGTAAGTAGTGAGATCACAAGAGGGTTTTGCGCCATTACTGTTCTGTTCTCCTCAATATTCGAGATGTTGACCAATGTCGTGACGATTTTCTCCTGAAGCTCAAGATTCGAGTCAACCTCCTCGCCCAAAGAAGAGAGAGGAATGAGCAACCGTGTGATGGAATGAGGGATCTCAGCTACAAGGAAGGCTCGGACGCTGTTAAATCTCTCGGTCTGGCTGCACAGCACTCCTGCAGCTTCTACTGCTACTGCTACTAATACCATATACGTTTTGTTAATGTTACTGTCCGTCAACGTCTGCTGTAACTATGTTTCGAGCTGAAGCAACTGAACGTGTGAGTTTGAGGTAATCGAGATATATCGTAGATGGCCCATCCGTGGACCGTGGAACTGTACTTTTCACTCAACATCCGTGGTTGGACTATTGCGTCCTCTAAAGGTATTCAATTTCGTGGTTTTAAGTTCATAGTTACGTGAGCTGATAAATTATATGGATTATTGCATTTTCGTATCAGTAAGGCCTAATATTATCCTCACTGAGAGTGGTTCTGGGTCGAGTCAATGCTGATTGTTGCTATTCCTTTACCAAATATACAATCATGCATCTTCGTATGTTTATCAACGAATTACTTGAAACAAATTGTTCTTACAAACGCAACTTTGCTATTACTGTTAAAGTCCAATTGTTTTCTTGGAACCTTAATAAACACCAGATTGATTGTCTCTGGGTGTTTAGATTGAGCTTATCTTCTTGGAAAATTATATTGCACACGATTACAAAATATAACAACATGTCAATTTCATATACCTACAGAAGGGCTGAACCTCACTCGTCGTGCTCCTTGTCTCTCCATCATCATCACGTCTAGATTCTTCTCCTTGCGTTTTATCTACATCATCCTGTATCTCCTCCTCAACCTCATCATTATCACCATCATCATCTTCATCCTCATCACGTCCAGATTCTTCTTCGCCCTCCAAAAGTTGTACACCGCAGGCTTTCACCTCCCATAGGTTATAAAAAACTTTGAAATGAAACATAAGCTCGCTGAAAGTGGCTTCAGGGCAATCATGGTATAGCCAGAAACAATATTCAAATGTATACAGATGGTCGTCACATCCATATAGATAAGGCATGTCGCGCTCGTATGATCCATATCGGTCATTCTGTTTACCCCTAAACCTATAAGATACACGCATCAATAAATATTTATCCTCTTCATCATCGTCATAAGACACATCCTCTTCATCATCCTCGAAATTAATATTGACTCTTGAGAGCAAGATGCAAGCTTTGAACCTAAGGTATGGAGGAAGAGGTTGTGGAATCTGATTGATCTTTAGGAAACCTGAAGTAGCTCGGTAAATGAAGTTTGCAGGCACTTGTACACCAGGTACGAGCATAGATTCATCATCATCACTTTCAACTTCGTCACCATCATCATGATCACTTTCAACTTTGTTCCCATCATCATCATCATCATCATTGGCTGCATTTATGTCAATAATAGAATCAGGGAACAAAAGTCGTACACCGCAGCTTTTCACCTCCCAGATTTCACAATGGAAAATGAATTCAAACACAAGCTCACTCAAAGTGGCTTCTTCGGCTTCAGGGAAATCCTGGTTTAGACAGAAAGAATCTTCAAATATATACAGATGGTCTTTAGCTATTTCATATCTACACGGCATATGGTGCTGATTTGATCCATATTGGATAGTGAGGCCATTCTGTTTACCCTTGACACGACAAGCAACAACACCCTTTAGTCCCTTGTTCTTAAAAATAGCACTATCTGACAGCAAGATGCAAGCTTTGAATCTCAAGGATGAAGGAAGAAGTTTTGGTGTCAGATTGATCGTCAGGGAACCTGAAGTAGCTTGGTGAGGGAAATGTGCAGGCACTTCTTCACCCGGTAAGACCGCATATTTGCAAGCTGATTTTTGGATAAGCTTTCTGGCTTTTTGATTCAGTCTGACGCAGCCAGCGAAGTTGAGGCAAATATCTGGATTTTGAAAAGAATAATTTATTCTCTTCAAGTATCTACAGCCTTCTGCATCTATATATATATAAGGGAGTCTGGAAGCGGTGGAAGTGTTACGAGATAAGGGCAAAGCTTAATGAGTCCCGAGAGACGTATGATGCAATCTGGAATAGTCTTTAGACGACTGTAGCTCCCTAAATATACTGATAGGGCCTTCTTCGTGGGTAGACATCTCGGTAAAAGGTAGTGAACTTTGAAGTCTGATCGTAATTCCCAACGGCGCTTCGAGTCAGGGCCCTCCCACCTGATTACTGCTTTAAATCCATTATTAAGATTATCACTGTTACTCAGATCAAGATACTGAAGATTCTCCAACTTAGAAACGTTCCGAGATATCTTTTTCAGCTTCTTGCATCCACACATAATTAGTCTGCGCAGACGAGACAGATTCACAATCAATGGAGGAATTTTCTTTATCCTTGTCTTGCTCAACACCAACTCTTCAATGCTGTCAGGAACATTTGGGAATTCGTTGAGGTTTCTACACCCAGTCATATACAACACCTCGAGATTGATTAGCCTACCCATAGAAGAGGGGAGCTCCTTCAAACGAAAGCAATCGCCAAGTTTGCACCTTGTAAGCTTAGTGGCAAAGGCAATAGTGCTTGTGAGCTCTAACAAACTTATGCAGCCATGAAGATCTAGTTCCTCGAGACTCGTTGCAGTTGTGAGATCTGGAATTTTTTTCAGATACCGAGACTCCCTCAAAACCATCCGCTTGAGGCGCTGGAGAGGCTATACAAAAAAAAGATAAGCTTTAGAAAAATGACTAATCGTATTTCACAGGCAATACAATACAAAAAGATAAAATGCTCCACTTTTGACCTTGATTCCATCCCAAAGTTTCTCAAGTTTGCTGTTTGTCATGATAAGTTCGACAAGAAACTTGCAAGAGAACTTGGAAGGCAAACATGTCAATGGACATCTGGGCCACTCTAAAAGTCTGAGTTTGTCGGGGAGACAGCTGAGGCCTTCGCGTATGCGCACGTTCCTATAGTCGATTAGTAGAAACTGGAGATTCTTCATCCCTTGGAAGGCACTTTTGCTTATTTGGATTTCCTCCTCTCCCAATGCTTGTAGCTTTATGCCTATAACTTTTTTTCCAGTACCCTAGAATAGATTATTCAAAAAGAAGTTAATCTCAGCTTGAGAAAACCAAGGAAACAGAAGAAGACTAGAGATGTAAACAAAGAAACTTACAGTATCTTCATCTTCAAGTAAATCAGAAATATCCTTGGTATCCATCAAGAACTGTCGCTCTCCAATCTCCTCCGTCTTTTTCTTGACAATATCTCTCCCCATTTGTTGCAGTAATGCGTGCATCCCTACGTATCCGTTTTCTGTGTATATGAGACTTTTCTGCTCTAAGTTCTGAAGCCCATGGACGACTTGTAACTTACAATCTTCAAGACAATGTTTAATGCGATCAACCTCGAAACCAACAAAGAAACATGCAATATACAGAAAAAGAGTTCTATCTTTATCATCACGTAAGCCGTTGTAGCCAAACATTAGAATTGATTCAATTCCTTTGTCAAGGCTAGACTTGAGCCTTGGTAGTGCATTTCTCCACTCGTCCCTAGACATTCCTCGTAGGGACGATCCCAAGACTCTCAGGGCCAGAGGCAGACCACCAGCAAGTTCAGTAACTTCCTGAGCAAGCTCATAAAAATCATACAGATAATCCAACTGATATTTATAATCAGAGCCAAGGAGAGAAGACATCTCACTACTTCCTCTGATATCAAGAATGCATTGGTTGCTCAAAGCTTTGACAGTTCTCGTCTCAGGAACATAATTTTGAGACTTTTGATCGAAAGCATATTGGCAAAAGATCTCAAATCGTCTGATACCAGGATAGAATTGGTTGTGCAAAGCTCTGGCAATTATCCTCGCAGGACCATAATCTATAGACTTTTGACCGAAAGCATATTGGCATAAGATCTGCATTGCCTCAACTTCATCTGGAAGTTCCATATTGTAAATCCATTTGATGCGTTGTGCCTCGAGAAGTTTTCTATCTTCGGTTGTAATGATGATAACACTTCCGTGTCCAAACCAATCAGCCTTTTTTGCCATTGCCTCTAGTTTGAACAAGCAGTCCATTTCATCAAGAACAATCAACACTTTTTTGCCTCTCAGCCTTTGTTCAGCCACTCCCAAGTGACCAACCTTACTATCCTTTTGGTTGAAAAGCCGAGACAATAATTCTTTCTGACAATCCAACTGATACTTATGATGGGAGCCACCGAGAGAAGGCATCTCTTTACTTCCTCTGATATCCTCAATAAACGTGCTGAACTCAAAGTCGCGAGATAACCGGTCGAACAAAGCTCTGGCAGTGCTCGTCTTACCAATCCCAGCAGGACCCACGATCCCAATGAACTTAACTTTAGCATCAGATTGTTGGCTCAACAAGCACTTTATTTCCGTGATACGAGCTTCCATGCCAACAAAGTCATCAAAATCTTTTGATGGTGTAATCCTCAACACTTTCATAAGTTCTTCGGCAATTTCTTCGATCATCTTAGCTTCATTGTCCCTAGCAAGAACAGAGGCGATCCATCATGAGAAGTAAGTATACGGATAATAAGGTAGTGGGAAGTAAAAGTGAATGAACCATCTGCTGGAGTCATAACCAGCTATATTGCCGACATCCACCAAAGCTTTCTTCCATGCCTCCTTAACACCTTCTGTTCTTCCGTCACAGGTTTTGTTAAAGACCTTTCCGAAATCTCCGGTCTGGTTTCTAACATCAGATGGATCCACTCCGTAGAAAATAGTTATCACTGTTTGTTGCTCCCTTTCTCTGCACTTCATGATTTCCACCAACTCATCCAAACACCATCTCGAAGAAGCGTAGTTAGGGGATAGCAAGACAAGAGCAACCCTTGATTCTTTGATCGCTTGGACGAGCTCGGGAGCGATAGACTGGCCCCGCTCAATGTTATTATCAATAAAAGGACTGATTCCTTTGCTTTCGAGCTCTTTCAGAAGGTGACTAAGAAAGCCTTTGCGCACGTCTCCTCCACAGAAGCTCGGGAAGACATTATGCTTCCACGTGAGACAAGAAGAAGAAGCCATGAATTAGAGAGAGAGCACTCAAGAAACTGAAGAACAGGATCACAATGATTTTTCAGCAAAGAGAGAAATAGCAACGATGACGCAAAGCCACACAAAAGAATCCAAAGACAGAGTAAATAGATAAGAAGACACAAGTGGAGAGGAATATTCAACGATTACACAGAACACAGAAAAAAGTCCAAATAGTCAATAGATAAGAAGAAGCAGCAAGTGGAGAGGAAGATTCATGGAAGATTTAACAAGGTTAACTTTAATAAATTTATAATCCTTCAACTTCCCATTTATTATGAATGGCTCCTCCCCTTTTTCTTATTTCATCATGATATCTTCCTGTGTTTCTTTAGCTTTTGCCCTCTTTCAGAAAGGAACAACAAGCTTTGAATGCATACAATGTTCTAGTTCAAGGTTTCGGGATTTAGATAGGTTTGGGCATCAGCTCGAGTGGCTTATTTAGATTCAAATACTATTTTCAGATATTCCAGTTCATTTTTTAAATTTTCAACTTTTTTGGATACCCTTATAGATTCAGGTAATCCTACTATATAAAAGTGACTAAATCCCTCATTTCTAAATCTTGCCACATGAAAAAAAATATTGTGAACCAACCAAGATACCATGTCATCTAAACTTGAGTTTGAGTTAAAAAAATAAGCTATTTTCAGAGTCCATTCGACCCATTTCGAAGCCTATTCCCGAGCCACTCTCTCATAAGCATAATCCCGTGTTTTAAACATCCCTGTTAAAATTTTTAAAACATTCATATCTTAGAAATAGTTAAGAAAATATCTTTATATAAATATTTTTTTCTTGAATAATATTTAGTTATAATTTTTTGTATCTTTTTAACTTTTATAATAAAAATATTGTTTTCAGATAGCAACAAAATATATATAAGAATTATCTTATTTTTAAATTTTTGATAATTTTATTATATTATTTTAGAATCAATTATTTAATATTAATATAACATATAAATTTTATATGATTAAAATAAAATTCGTTTTTAATTATATATAAAATTCATTAAGGGTATTGTTTTAATTAACACATTAGCGAATCAGTTAGAAATTAATAATAAATCAATAACCTATCTAAAAGTCTAAAACCTAATAAAATATGACAAATAAGAAAAACTAACTAAATTTTAATATAAAATAGAAATTTAATATTACTAAAATAAAATTTATTTTTTAATATATATATATATATAATATTAATTAAGGGTATCTTTTAAATTAATAAATTAGTGACTTAGCTAAAAATAAATAATAAATCAATGATTTAGCTAAAACCTAATAAAAACATGACAAATAAGTAAATTTACTAAAATTATGGATAATATAAAATATGATTGATTCTTTAATACAAAATTAAAATAAGAGTTTTGTTAAATCAAACATAAGTTTGCCGTATCGGTGTTACAAAAAAAACAATCATTAATAGTGTCGTAGGAATTATGTATTTTCCATTAGCGAATAAAATTGAAGCAGATTGTTGGAGGATATCTCAACGTATAGACGAGATTATAGAAATTGATATGGGAGTTGAGGTAACAGACACAACTGTTCCTCCTCAAAGAAACACTATTGCTAGACATCCTGGATAAATGAAAGAGACATATATGAACTTGGCTTTGTGTTAATGGATGATGACTTTCCAATGCTGTTTGGAGCAAGGACCGATATACACGCACCAAATCATCACTGCAAGCGGAAGCTGAAGGTTTGCTATGGGCAATGCAAGTGATACTGAAGTTTGGACACAGAGAGATGGTCTTTCAATCGACTGTGAACAACTGGTTATACTCATTCAAAAGGAGGAAGATTGGCCTGCTTTAGACTCGGAGCTAGACGAAATACAGGCTGTATCCAAAGAATTTTCTGAACTTTCTATTGCTTATATTCCTAGATCTTTAAAATTTTGTACAAATAGCCTAGCAAAAGGGGTCCGATCACGCGCATCTCGATCAGCTTTTGTAAACCCTTTTGCACCAAGTTGGCTAGCCCCACAAGCTAGCATGAGGGTGCCAAAAAAGAGAATAAAGTTGAAAGTGAAATAAATATCCCAATGAACAAATTTATCAGAAGTTCATATTTATATAGATGTCTATATGAGATAAACAATTTTTTTTAGACAATTATAGAATGTAATCACGAAAAATCAATCTTAAAATATAGAATTAAAAAAAAAACCATTTAAACAAATCATCAAAATTTTCAATATTACACCAAATAAGAATATAAAGACCAACTATATTCTCTTGTATAATTTGTTGTGGTAAGATTCAAAAAAATTAACTAGTAAGGAAAAATTAGATTTTTAATTCCAAATTTACAGTAAAAACATAACATTTTATAAAACTAAACAATTGACTTAATAGTATAAAAATATGAAAAAAAATCAAAATACTATCTGCGCGTACAAGGACCTAGTATCCATAAGTAGCTTGAAATACAATCTACAAAATCCATTCAAAATTTTTAGAAATCGAATTGGTTATTCGAATTTTTTGGTTCTGAAATGGTAGATATCCGGTTTTCCTAGTTTTGGAAGTTTTTCATTTCCATCACTTGGTTCACCTAACCGATAGCTCTGGAGGATAAGCTCATAACATTCTTGCACACCAAGAAATATATTTTTCAAGAAGTTCCAGCTTAGATACCAAAAGAGATGCTTCTTATTCATCAATAGTTTACAGAGCCGGAACGCATAAGTGATCTCTCTACTGCTCAAATCCAACCATTCTTTAGTGTCCGGAAAACATGGAAATGTCTTGAGGTTCTTGCATCCCAACATGTCTAGTGCTGCCAGACATTGCCACGATTGTTGTAGGAACTTCTGTTTTACTTTTCTTGACAGAGAGAAGTCCAAGATTCGAAGAAACTTCTGGAAAGCTTCTCAACAGTGAGCATTTTGAGAATGCTGAGAGATTCCAAGTAGATACTGGTTGGCAAAGACCTGTACTTTAGGGAATTTTCATTCTCATAAAACCTATACAACTTTTCCTTCTAATCTTTATGAACCTTTCTACGGATATTCACAAACAAATTCTGGATCAGTATCTATTGTTTCAAAACTAAGTTTGCAAAAACAACTCATTTTGTCAATAGGAGTACTGAGTCCTTGAGCCACATTAAAATTGTTTTGGCTCCTGTCGCTGCACCTTCCGTTCCTTGCGTTGCAAGCTTCGCAACTGTCCCATATTTATTCTCCTCTTCCTCTACCACTTCCTCTGTTTCTGTCACCTGTGCTCAGGCAGCACACACGAGCGACCATCGCTAGAGCGACCTCCAAAGCTTCCTCAAACAGCCGTTTCATATATAGATTTCTCACATCTCAATGATGAAACTCGTAGTAAACCGGCATGACTTCAGTTACAAAATGACTGATGCAAAACGTCTTGGCCACTGAAGCTTTGGAACACATGGTGTCTCGACAAATGAGCAATCTGCCATGTGGGAAGCTAAAAGTAATAAGATCTTATTGTTTTGTTGTAAAGGTAGGTTACAATTCTTGATGGATGATACATCTCTAAACTTTAAATTGGCTTATACTCTTCTTAATTGGGTCAAGACTTTGAGACACGCTTGACTTTGTGGCTTTTGTTTGCGTCTACAGACAAGTTTTGAATTGAGTCGTGGAAACAAAAAACAAAGCTTCACTGAGAAAGTAACTATCCGTCAACGTCTGCGGTAACTATGTTTCGAGCTGAAGCTATATGAAGCAACGGAACGTTTGAGTTAATCGAGACATCTCATAGATGGCTGTTGACTTACCATCTATGGGGGTGTACTTTCACTCAACGTCCGTGGTTGGACTATTGCGTCCTCTAAAGGTATTTCATTTAGCTTTCGGGTTTTAAGTTCATACTTGCGTCACTGATGAATTACGTGAAGTGTGGATTATTGCGTCCTCTAAAGGTATTTCATTTAGATTCTTAATATCCTCACTGAGACTGGTTCTTAGCGAGGCAATGATGATTCTTGCTCTTCTTTGTTCATCCTTCAGGGGAAGATATTCAGCAAGCTTGGTGTTTTTAGTAGGGAGCCAAGCCATATACAGCCATCTAGCGCAAAGATTTTCCAAATGCAGATTGGCAAAAAATTATGAAGAGATTCAGTTTTAAAAGGAAAAACCCAACTCGTATATGAGCTTGATCCATTAGCTCTCAATAGCTGTTTGTTTTCAGTGGCCACGATGACCCTACTTCCGGAACCAAAACCACTGAGATTGCTTCACCAAGGCATCAAGTTGTTCTATTTTCTCAACATAATCAAGAACAGCTTTTAGATCCAGCAATCTTTCCTTTACCAAATTTACAACCATGCATATTTTAAGCTTATGAACAATATAACTTGAGACAGAAATTGTTCTTACAAACACAACTTTGCTATTACTGCTAAAGTCCAATTATTTTCTTGGAACCTGAATAAACTCCAGACTGAGTGTCCCCTGGGTGTTTAGATTGAGCTCTCTCCTTGGAAAATTAATCTGCACAGAATCACAAAATATATAACAATATGACAGTTTCCTATATCTACAGAAGGCTGAACCTCATTCGTTTCTTGCTCCTTGTCTCTGCATCATCATCACGTCTAGATTCGTCTCTTTCTTGAGTTTTATCTACATCATCCTTTATATCCTCCTCAACCCCATTATTATCACCATCGCCAGCTTCATCATCCTCATCCTCATCACGTCCAGATTCTTCTTCGTCCTCCAAAAGTTGTACACCACAAGCTTTCACTTTCCATTTCTTATAAAAGACTTTGAAATGAAACACAAGCTCGCTGAAAGTAGCTTCTTCAGCTTCAGGGAGATCCTGGTCTAGACAGAAAGAATCTTCAAATGTATACAGACGTTCCTCCCATCCACATATATAAGGCATGTCGCGCTGCATTGATCCATATTGGACAGTGATGCCATTTTGTTTACCCCTAAACCTACAAGACACACGCATCGAATACTTCTTCTCCTCTCCATGGTCATCAACGTCATCAAAGAAATAATTAAGGCGCCAAGACACAATGTCTTCATCATCCACGAGATTAATATTTCCTCTTGACAGCAAGATGCAAGCTTTGAATCTAAGGGATGGAGGAAGAGGTCCTGGAGTCTGATTGATCTTTAGGAAACCTGAAGTAGCTCGGTAAGTGAAGTGTGCAGGCACTTCTACACCAGGTACAAGCATAAATTCATCATCATCACTTTCAACTTCGTCACCATCATCATGATCAATTTCAACTTTGTTCTCATCATCATCATCATCATCATCATCATCATCATCATCATTGGCTGCATTTATGTCAATAATAGAATCAGGGAACAAAAGTCGTACACCGCAGCCTTTCACCTTCCAGATGTTACCATGGACTAGGAACTCAAACAGAAGCTCGCTCAAGGTGGCTTCTCCAGCTTCAGGGCAATCTTGGTTTAGATTAAAAGAATCTTCAAATATATACAGATGATCTTCCACTTCTTCAAATCTAAACGGCATATGGTGCTCATTTGATCCATATTGGATAGTGAGGCCATTCTGTTTACCAATGACGTTACAAGACACACCATCCTTGTGCGTCGTGAAACCCTCATGGCATATTGACAGCAAGACACAAGCTTTGAATCTCAAGGATGAAGGAAGAGGTCTTGGAGTCAGATTGATTGTCAGGGAACCTGAGTCAGCTTGGTGAGGGAAGTGTTCGGGCACTTCTTCACCCGGTAAGAGTGCATATTTGCAGTCTGATGTGTGGATGAGCCTTCTCGCGTTTCGACTCAGGCCATAACAGCCAGCAAAGTTTAGGCAAATATTTGGATTATGAAAAGAAGAATCTATTATCTCTAAGCATACACAGTCTTCTGCATCTAGAGACAGAAGGGAGTCTGGAAGCGGTGGAAGTGCTTCGAGCACTCTGAATCCTTTGACGTCAAGCTTAATGAGCCCCGAGAGACGTGTGATGCAATCTGGAATAGTGTTGAGACCATAACTCCGTAAACATAATGACAGCGCCTTCGCGGGTAGACATCTCGATAAAATGTAGTCAACCTCTAAGTCTGATGCTAATATCCAACCTGGCCACCTGTTACGGTCCCACTCGATTACTGCTTCAAATAAGTCAGGAAAATCTTCAAATTCATCGTCACCCCGATCATGATGCTCACTTTGGCCAGTCTTACGCAGACCAAGAAACTCTAGATTCTCCAACTTGGAAATATTTGGAGATATCTTTTTCAGCTCCTCGCATCCATACATAACTAGTCTGCGCAGATGAGACAGATTCTCAATCCATGGAGGAATTTCCTCTATCCTTGTCTTGCACAACAACAAGACTTCAATGCTGTCAGGAACATTTGGGAACTCCTTGAGGTTTCTACAACCAGACATATCCAATTTATTAATATGAGCCAAATAAGATTTGATTGATAATGGCACTTCCCGTATCGCAGTCCCTCTCAGATCGAGTCTTTTCAAACTCGAGCAACCACTGAGTATTTCTAGATTCAAGCAACCAGTGAGTTCTTTCAAACCCGTGCTCTGAGAGAGATTCAGTTCCTCGAGATTGATTAAACTACCCATAGAAGAGGGGAGCTCCTTCAAAAGACAGCAACCGCTAAGTATGCACCTTTTAAGCTTAGTGGCATTGCCAATAGTGCTTGTGAGCTCTAACAAACCTTTGCACTCGTGGAGATCTAGTTCCTCTAAACTCGTTGCATTTGTGAGATCTGGAATCTCTTTCAGACACCAAGACTCCCTCAAAACCATCCGTTTGAGCCGCTGGAGAGGCTATACAAAAAAAAGAGATAAATCTTTAGAGAAATGACTAATCGTGTTTTACAGGCAATACAATACAAGAAAAAGTGCTGACTATTTTTTTTACTTTGATTCCATCCCAGAGCTTCTCAAGTTTGCTGTATGTCATGATAAGTTCGACAAGAAACTTGCCAGAGAACTTGGAAGGCAAAAATGTCAATGGACAACTGGGCCACTCTAGAAGTCTGAGTTTGTCGGGAAGACAGCTGAGGCCTTCGGGTATGCGCACGTTCCTAGAGTCGAGTACTAGAAGCTGGAGATTCTTCATCCCTTTGAAGGCACTTTTACTTATTTGGATATTCTCCTCTCCCCATGCTTCTAGCTTTATGCCTAGAATTTCTCCAGTACCCTAGAATAGATTATTCAAAAGAAGTTAACCTCAGCTTAAGAAAACCGAGGAGACAGAAGACTAGAGAGAAACTTACAGTATCTTCATCTTCAAGTAATTCAGAAATATCCTTTGTATCCATCAAAAACTGTCGCTTTCCAATTTCCTTCGTCTTTTTCTTGACAATATCTCTCCCCATTTGTTGCAGTAATGTGTGCATCTTAACGTATCCGTATCCGAATACTGTGTTGATGGATATGAGACTTTTCTGCTCTAAGTTCTGAAGCCCATGGTCTACATCCAAATCACAATCTTCAAGAAAACGTTTAACGCGATCAACTGTGAAACCAACAAAGAGACATGCAATATACAGAAAAAGAGCTCTGTCTTTATCATAACTTAAGCCGTTGTAGCCAAATATTAGAATTGATTCAATTCCTTTGTCAAGGCTAGACTTGAGCCTTGGTACTGCACTTATCCACTCGTCCCTGGACTTTCCTCGTAAAGACGATCCTAACACTCTCAGGCCTAGAGGAAGATGACCAGTAAGTCCAGTAATTCCCCAAGCAAACTCATAAAAATCAACATATTGAGTTTTCTGATAAGCCGACTGAAATTTACAATAATCGGAGTCACCGAGAGAAGTCATCTCATTACTTCCACTGACATACTCAATAAAAGCTCTGAACTGAAAATAAAAAAAGAATCGGGTATGCAAAGCTCTGATAATGCTAGGACCATAATCTATAGACTTTTGACCGAAAGCATATTGGCAGAAGATCTGAAACGCCTCAACTTCATCTGGAAGTTTCATATCGTAAATACATTTGATGCCTTGTGCCTTGAGAAGGTTTCTATCTTCGGTTGTAATGATAATAACACTACCGGGACCAAACCAATCAGCCTTTTTTGCCATTGCCTCTAGTTTCAACAAGCAGTCCATTTCATCAAGAACAATCAACACTTTTTTGCCTCTCAGCCTTTGTTCAGCCACTCCCAAGTGACCAACCTTACTATCCTTTTGGTTGAAAAGCCGAGACAATAATTCTTTCTGACAATCCAACTGATACTTGTGATGGGAGCCACCGAGAGAAGGCATCTCTTTACTTCCCCTGATATCCTCAATAAACGTGCTGAACTCAAAGTCACGAGAGAACCGGTCGTACAAAGCTCTGGCAGTGCTCGTCTTACCAATCCCAGTAGGACCCACGACCCCTATGAACTTAACTTTAGCATCTGAATGTTTGCTCAACAACGACATTATCTCCTTGATACGAGCTTCCATGCCAACAAAGTCATCAAAATCTTTTGATGGTGTAAAACCCAACTCATCCATAAGATCTAAAGCAATTTTGCTGATCAAATCAGCTTCACTGTGCCTAACAAAAAAAAAACAGACATCATCAGAAGTAGGTACAGATAATAAGTCTAGTGAGAGTACAAGTGGACGAACCATCTGCTAGAGTCGTAACCAGCTATATTGGCTACGTCCACCAAAGCTCGTCTCCATTCCTTCTTCATCTTTTCTTCTTTTCCCACACAGGTTCTGTCAAATCCCTTTCCGAAATCTCCGGTCTGCTTCCTGACATCAGATGGATCCACTCCGTAGAAAATAGTTATCACTTTTTTTTGTTGATCCTTTTCTCTCCACTCCATGATCTCCACCAACTCATCCAAACACCATCTCGAAGAAGCGTAGTTACGGGAGAGTAAGACAGTGGCAATTTTTGATTCTCTGATCGCTTTTACGAGCTCGGGACCGATAGGTTTGCCTCGATCGATCCCGTCATCGACGAAAGCTTTGATTCCCTTGCTTCCGAGCTCTTTCAGAAGGTGACTAAGGAAGGTTTTGCGCACGTCTCCTCCGCAGAAGCTCGGGAAGACATCATGCGTCCAAGTGAGAGAAGAAGAAGAAGAAGCAGCCATGAATTAGAGATTAGATGCACTTAATTGGATTTTGGAGGGCAGGGGGTTTCCGGTAAATCGTGGAAGTGTTCGTCTACAAATCGTTGCCGGCGAGACTCCCGCTAAGTTCACTTTTAGATTCACTGACGGACGGGGAAGATTGTGCCGTACTCTTTCTAAGCTTGGAATCTGGGCTTGGCCCATTACTTGATATCTGGAGGCCCGATTGATTTTGCCACCAAAAGTCCTTGTCCATGAAGATTGATTCAGACCACCTTTAGTTTGGTCGTGATCTGGTTGGCTAGTATATTTTTTTAAGCTTTTTTTTTCCTTTTCATTTTTAACTCAACAACAACTTATCATTGATCCAATTCAATGTCTTACAGATGACTTCTCAACAAGGCTCCGGTATGCTCTTGCGCTACCCAACCTGCTCCACCTTGATCCCTCTCCTTATTCCAGGAGCCATCAGTATTGCATTTTATCCACGATGGAGTTGGTGCTATCCATTTCTTTTCCGGTTCCTCTGTTGTGGTTGTTTTCACCACTTTACTTTAGCCTCTTCTCTGCATTTTCATTCCTTCACGTCATCCCACACCTTCTCCACCGTTGCAGGAGCTTCATAATCTTTTCCCATGAATATAAATTTATTTCTATTCTTCCACAGCAGCCATGGTGCAAGATCCTCTTCCACTTGATCCATTGGGTATGCTTTTTTTAGATTTAAGACCCAATGAATGTTGGAAAAGAGAGAATCCGCCCATGCACCTGGAGGGGGAGTGTGAACGTTTGCCTCTGCCCACATCAGTCGAGCATAATGGCACTGGAAAAGTAAATGATTGAGGCTTCCATCTGCCTCACCACATCTGTTGCATCGTTTGTCTTTAGCAATGTGTCTATGCACCATATTCTCTGCTACCGGAAGAGCATTGCTAAGACATCTCCACAAGAAGTGTTTGACCTTTGGACTGATGTTTAAGCTCCATACTCGTTGATAGATTGCATCTAAGCTTGGCCGTAGCACTTCTTGCTTCTCATTATCTATAGACAGCACTTCCATTTGGACCCAATACACATACTTCACCATATAATGGCCTGTTTTTGTGTATTCCCAAGAGTATGTATCCTAACTATTTCTTCCTGCTGGCCATTAGATCAGTATATTTTGTATCAACAAGACCTTATTTTGGTGAAGCTCTTTTTCCAAAAAAAAAAAAAAGACCTTATTTTAGTGGTTCCATCATTCCCTTTATGTCTCTTCACCAGCAAGTACCGAGTCCTTGAGCCACTTATTTGGGCCCCTGTTATTACACCACCTGATCCTTGCATTGCAAGCTTCGTAAAGGTCCCATATTTATTCTCCTCTTCCTCTGCCACTTTCACTTTCAGTCTACTACTACTCTCTCTGTTTCTGTCACCGGTGCTTCTCAAGCAACACACTCGAGCGACCATCGCAAGGGCAACCTCGCAAGTCCTTGAAGAACCGGTGGATTCCTCAAGATACCGAACAGATCATCGATAAACCCTAAATCATCCGTTGTGGAAGGACAACGTTGTCAAGACAGATAACATCAGATTCTTATTGTTTCCTGATTTGATCATATATTGGTCAGAGCGGGAATCACACCTTCTGAAACCGCCTTTTCCCTGTTCTCCAATACGTAAAATAGAGTTGGAAAAGAACGTAATATGCTTCGTTGGTGGCTGACAGATCACCTTCATTGATAACATCTATCAAAGCCTTGAATGTTTCTGATGAGTTCCCTATGATGATCTTGTTAGAATCAACGAGTGAAAGTGGCCCTAAAGTCAGCGCAGAGAGTCTTCTTGTCTCATCAGTCCCCTGCTTCAAAGAGTGGGATCACAAGAGGGTTTTGATCGATCCATTACTGTAATGTTCTCCTCAATACACGAGATGTTGACCAATGTCGGCGACGATTTTATCTTGAAGCTCAAGGTTCGAGTCGACCTCCTCGCCGAAAGCAGAGAGAGAGAGTGAGCTACCGTGTGATGGAATCAGGGATCTAAGCTACAAAGAAGGTCCGGACATTGTTAAATCTCTTAAGCTTCGGGGCACAAGAAGACGAATCTGCCATGTGGGAAACTAAAAGTAATAAGATCTGTTTTGTTGGATAGGTAGGTAAGTTACGATTCTTTATAGATGATACGGGCCTGAACTTTAAATTGGCTTATACTCGGTTCTTATTTGGGTATGACTTTGAGACACGCTTGACTTTGTGGCCACTGTTTGCGACTACAGAAAAGATTATGGGATTCAAGAACGAGTTTACTTTCGACAAAGGTTCCCGTTTATCAAACGTTCCATTTGAAACGTCTTTCAAATTTAGTTAACATTATTATACATGGTTTTGTCAACAGCTTTATTTGAAGAAATTTCTTTAATTGTCGGTGAGTTCCTTTCCCTTAAATCATGCAAGCTACATCATAGAATCTGAGACCAAAAGTTCTCTACGTACTCTACTCGACAGCAAATGAAGAAACTTGAAATGTTCAACCAGGGGTGGAGATATAAACTAGCACTCAATTCTTACAGACAATGTCACCGGTTTCAGATGTCCGATACGTTATTATATAATAGTCATATCAACAAGCCACAGACATCTAAGAACTCAACAACAAGCCCAAGCATTTCAAGCGCAAATGCAGATTATAAGTAATTAATCTAATCATTGATCAAAATTTCAGGACAAGCGAAATAAATATTAAATCTTTTCTGATATCAAAGAAATAAACATCGTCAAACATAATCCAAATAAAGCAAAAGAACTGAAAAATGACAATCTAAAAGTCTCACAACTCCATCATACTCATCACTCCCAACAAAAAAACACAAACCTTGCAACGATCCAAACAAAAACAAACCAAACTCTTAACGGTAACTCTTCTGGAAACGAGAACGAGCACCACGACCACCAAACTTCTTCGGCTCGCACCTCCTCGGATCCGCCACAAGCAGAGTCCTATCATACCTAATCAGAATATCCTTCACCTCCTTCTTCGACTGCTCATCAACATACTTCTGGTAAAACGCCACAAGAGCCTTAGCGATACTCTGACGGATGGCGTAGACCTGGGAGGTGTTACCACCGCCATTGACGCGGATCCTCATGTCCACGCCTGCGAAACGGTGCTTCCCGAGGAGAAGGACCGGCTCGAAGATCTTGAACCGGAGGATCTCGGGGTTGAAGAGCTCGATCGGGCAGCCGTTGAGCTTGATCTGACCGCATCCGCGTTTGCAGTGGGTGACAGCCACTGCTGTCTTCTTACGCCCGAAGCATTGAACGGATTCAGCAGCTGGTTTGGTCGCCATGGTTAGAGGAGGATTCTGCTATTTTGTCTGCCGCTAAAACCTAACTCGTATAAAACTTATGGTTATATAGTAGTGTATAAAAAAACTAGGGCTTCAGCTCTTAAACGCAGCGTTTTGAAACGAAATGATAAAAATTAAATTTAAAATGAATATTCCACGTCACTGGAAATGATTTTCAAAGAAATTTTCAGTCTTTTGTGGATCCAAAAAATTAATGCATACAGAGAAAGAGATGAGCAAAGAAGTTTACGCTGCCACATGATGATTGTGGGTTCTCAATTTGATCCTCTGTGAGGCCCAGCTTCACAGCTTTCTCCTCTATTTCAGCTCTACCACAGACGCAGTTCTTGCAAGCTTTTTTAGTGGTCTCACAACCACTGACTGCAAAAAAAAGAAAGGCAAGACATCTTACACACAAGGAGTGGACAAAAAATAACAAAGGCCATATGGGATGCGTTTACTTACCAGCAGGAAGTTGTGGCTTCTTCAAGTCCTCCTCTGTCAAAAGAGAATCTTCATCAATAAGATCCAAGTCATCGTCTAGATTAACCTTAGGAAGAGTTTTTGCAGGCTTTTTGAGAGCAAATGATGAACCAATCTTCCAAGAAGGTTTCTTAGCCTTAATCTGCATTTAACAACATATTCCTCTGTTATACGCTTGAGCCAATGTGAGAGCATATATGAAACTCTCAGTGATAAGTAGTATGAAGATCTTTTATCCTTAATGGTTAAAGGCCAAGAATAAGCTTGAAGCAGATTGATATTTGGACGAGCAAAAAGTTTTTCATATGAAACACTGGAAAAAAAAAGAAGAAGAAATGTATAAAAGTGCTCACCCCACCGGATAAGCTGAAGTTAGGCAGCTTGATTGATGTCAAATCAAGAGACTGTGGCTCCATAAAACCAGCCAACGTCACTCTCCTTTGAAGGGTCTGCAAGGAAGATGCCATACTATTAAGCAAGAACAAGATCAAAGAAACTCCCCCATTATACAGACCAAAGACACAGCACAAACCTGTTGCAACTCTACGTTTTCACCCTCCGAATTGGTGCACACAAAAACAGAACCACCAGGCTTTAAAATTCTTGAGAACTCGCCATATATTTTATCACTAGGGAACTCAGATGTTGTGGAAATGGCTAAAACAGTGTCCACTGAGGAAGAATCCAAAGGAACCTGACCTGTAAAATTAGTGAGAAGACATGAATCATCATCCTCTCTACGTCAATATTCAGATTCAATCATATGCTAATTACAGCTTAACTAAGCAATCAAACCACTATTTTTAGAGCCTGACTGAAGGTTAATAGATAAAAGAAGGAGAAAGTAATGAGGGAGGGGACTGAGATTGTTACTTATTGTGGAGGCTTGAGTAATAATCATAGGATCACAACGTTCGACCCCTTCCTTTCCGACAACTTTCATCACAGTTAAAACAGAGCTAACAGGCAAGACAACATCATCCGTCACAGCCAAAACAGTTGTTTGAGTTCCCATCGAATCCTACAAAACAACAAAAGACCAAATATTGGGTTCAGGAAAAGAGATAATATTGAAAACAAAAATTCCACAGCTCACTAGAAACACCAATGCTAACAACTTTGATTAGTGTTTAACAAACCTAAACGAGATATGATCAGCCCATAGTTCTTATGACATGCAAGTGAATTAACAGAACAAATAAATCGATTCACCCAATCCAAACCCCACAGAGAGAGAATTTCTGAGAACGCATGCGAGTCGAAAATACTACAGAGAAAAGTAGATTAAACACGAAAAGAAAGGTTAAACTCACCATATCAGATAGAAATCTCTGTAAAAAGACCCTAAGATCTCACTCTATCGCTCTCTGTAAAATAAGTGAAATCAAATCTTCCTTCCCCTCAGATATTTATAATATTTTTTGGGGGACTTCCTTGGTTCTTCAGCACAATAATGCGGTTTGGTCAAACCGGATGGGTTTATGATTTTCTAACTCCCCGGTTCATGCATGGTAAGGTGAATATTGATTTTTATGAAGCTACTGCTGTACTTTAGAGAGCATATGTTCTATGATAATTGGTAGACACTGGAGTTACTTCCACAACCATAAACTTCATTGTCATAGGACAACGATCTTCAGCTTTTCTCTAACCTAACACGTGGTAACAGTGCCCCGCTCTGTTTAATGGCACAAGCCGTTTTGTCTTCCAGAGGACAACGAGCTTTTAGCATAGAGGAGAGACATGGTTATGGTTGTTCAGCTGCCGAGCTTTCTTCATCCCTTCCAACAAATTAAACCTTCCCATCCCCTTCCTTACGCAGAAAAAGACATTCAAACAGAGAATATTATAATGTTGCTGAGACATGACAGTAGCTAAGCAAAAGAAAGCAAATTCTGATTGGAGAGTTTGAGGATTCCTATGTTTTTAATTCTTAAAGTGTCTTTTTGTATATTGGAATCGTATTTTTAAGTATTACTGCTGTAAATTATGATTCAGTTATAGAAATGAACTACATAATTTATCTCTAAACTCATATTAACTTTTTTGTGTTACATTTTCTTAGAAAGAGTAAAACGCATCATTGTAAGCTCCTTGCAATGAATGGCAGAGATATCTTAAAGAACATAAAATGGTTTTGATCCTGAAGCTTATTTATTTATATTTTTCCGAAATTGTTAACATGCCAAATCTTTGAGACGAAGCATTACATTTGTTTCTTTTAAATGAAGCAAACTGGATGACGACTAAATCATTCTTTAATGATTCCGTTACCTTGAGCATTTGTTATGTTGGAAAACTTAAATACAACTTTATCAAACACAAGGAAGTTTACGTATTGGACACAAGATAAGTCAACATGTTATTTTGTAGCTTGATACAAATGTAACTAGATCTCTGGTTAATCTCCAACCAAGGCCAGAACCAGCACATGGTATCCTTGCTTTAAGCAAGTTCTGGTACGATAAACCAATGAGATACCAATGTGTTGGCAAAAACATAAATTCAGAACATAAAAATATTTTGCTCAAGAAAAAAGAACATAAGAATCTAATAAACGAGAATTGTTTTGGATTTTTTTTTAAAGTTAGCTACAAAATAAAGAAAATTAGAAATATAATGGAAACGAAGATGGTGAGAAGAAGAAGAAAAAGAAAGAGTCCATGAATCATTCCAATGTTTTCAAGAGCCTGAAGAGACCAGCCGCTTCACGAATCCGTGAAAAGTCAATGCAGAAAGCTTGAACTTCTATAAATAGATCCTTCACTGTTTCCATTTACAAAGACAAACAAATAATCAAGATTTATTTCATTTGAAACACATTACCGTAATGGTAGACTATATACTGAGTCTTAAATATTTCTCTTGCGAATGTCTGTGCTATTGGCAAAGCAAAGTTAAAAATTTGATGCGAATGGTTACATACCGTCGATGATGTTGTTACGAATTAAACTTTGCAAGAAGACGCAAACAAGTCGAACAAGCCTATTCTGCATGTACTTGTCTTGCTGCTACACATTGAAAGCAATATATTACTATATAAAAGAAACAACCATATACAAGAAAAGTACAAATCGTAAACCAACAAATCCAAGAAGTCAAGTATTTAACACACTCACAGAAGTTAAAGAAAAAACAAATGAATGCTTTGTTTTAATACCTTGGCGTTCTCACAAGACGATATGCAATTAGTGATGTACATGCGAATAAATTCCTTGGGAAGCTCAACTGCAGTTGTGAGCCTGTTCACAACTTCCATCGAGTGCAAGCTCATGTCCATACTTACAAGAGCTGTGAAATAGCTGCAGAAGCATTCTCAGATTCCGATTTTCAAAATAAATACCTTTTCAAAGACTGTAAGTAATGGAACTGATTAGGTGATGACTTACTCAACAATCTCTGGGGAGTTAATCAACTTGGTGAGGATCTCAACTGCTATTTGAGGATTGTGCTCTACTAATTGCTGAGAATAAGAAACAAGGTCACATGATAGAAGAGATCATACGAGAGAAAAATGGGGAAAAAAACCCGCTAGATATTAAATCACCTACCGGCAGCTTCCGTGGAGTTATTCCACAGTGATAGACAAGCTTTGCATCATTTGCCAATGCTGTAGTGATGTCCTGCCAAACAAATGAATAAAAGTTTGTTGTTTTCTTCACTCCGAAGATCCACAATTTCAAAATTTATACAAATATAAGGGCAAGGCCGATCAATTAAATCATCACTGTCACTAGTTTATCTATTGCATGGTTATTTTCCATAAACTCTATTGCAGTCAGTTCCCTCTTAATATCCTACTGGGAGAGTAGATCTTTTAATTCAATGAGAAAAGGTTAAAGTGATACCACGACTTCTCTCTCAGAAATCAGAACTAGAGTATGTCTGCCCTAATATGGCTGTCTTTACAATCTTTAAAACTTTTGCATGTGTAGTAACTGTCCCATTGCTATATTTTATTCTTATTAGCAGTAAAGAAAGTTAAGCAATGATGTTATTCATTAGAGCAGGTCACTATGTGTATGACTCTACGCACATATGAAGTATTAGAGATCAATACACACCTCTTGCTCCGAAGGTGAAAGTGTCACCTTCAAACCCTTAACAAGTAAGTCCCTAACTGTAGCGCCTCTGCTAGTGTCAGCACACATTTTATCGTCCCAAATAAGCTCATGCTTATTATCAGGATCAATCCATAGCAACTGTAAGAAGTTGAACCAGTAATGGTCAGTTGGATAATTTTCTAAACCGGTTAAAAAATGGTTAATCTTAGCCCTACCTCGCTCTGATGAACTGGGTACCTCGGAGGACATGGACGGATCCACCTAGGAGCTAATCCCCCGGTTGTCAGACTACCCAGTATTCCAGTCACGGCCTCATCTCTATCACCACATCCAATTTTGGGATTCCCACCAGGTTGCACGTCAAACCTACAAGATTATTCGTCTTAAAGATCATCCATAAAATCAACTCAAAATTGGCACATGATGATATAGCACGGAAAATTAGGTTGGGCGGAAAAGTGAAAGCTTGTTAGAGATAGATAAGAGTCAAAACAATATAGCAGCTACAAGAAATGGAATCCCATAAACTCATAGGTTACGTACTCTGGAGAGTTAGGATCGCACCCACGAGGAACATCAGGATCGTGCAAGAGCTTTTTGACCGCATAGTCTGCAGCTATGTGACTAGATGGTCCAGAACCAGCTTTGTCGCCATACTCTCGTTGCAGCTCTCCAAGCTCCGGAAAATCCTGACAGCACGTCACAGTACTAAATCACTCACAAGAAAATATCCTCTAAAAGTTCTCCAAGTAGTGTTAGGCATGATAAAGGAACAGTTTCGACGAAGATAAATGAAACAGAGATATAATTAGAACATATGATGTCTATGCGTCAACCGCTCTTACATGAGTTGAAGGATCAAACGATTTGATGTAATCAACAGCTGACAGTTTGAGAATCTGCAAGAGAGCAAACCACCATTACTTTAATCGATCGTGAATATTTTAATTAGCATCCACAGGTCACAGCGATCATAAAATTATACAAATCAGGACCTTAAAATAATATCCAAAACAAAAGAAGGCTAAGAATATGCCTTACTGAAGTAATAATGGATTTGATTTATGAAAAACATAACTGATCCAAGCATACAAGTTTTCACCAAGGAAAACAACAGTCTTATAGAATGCATAATATCCCTGGAAATCATAGTTCTAAACCATATATAAACAACGTTGAGAGATATTTCAACTAAGCATAATAAATATGGACATTGTTGGTCCACAGGACCATTACGAAACAGGAATCATTGAGTACATAACATCCTTCAGAAGAGCACAACTTTTGAGTTTACATTGAATTAGCAAAAAAAAAAAAAAAAGCCGGCAAACAGCTATATCGTACCTCTTTAGATTTGTTGTAGCTATTCCATTGTAAGAGGTGGAGAATAAATGCTCTCTCATGCTTTTCCACTTGCTCATTACAAGCAGCCTACAAAAGGCAATAGACATATTTATTCTTTCACATGATGCTACGACGCAAAACATGTTTGCTTAAATATAAAAGGTCAAACAAATCAACAGAGCAGGTAAGGACTCAGGTGCATATATAACATAGTAGACTCGCGATGAAAACTGCTTACATTCATCATATCAGATACGAACGGGTTTACAGATGGTTTCTCGGAAGGGTAACACTGGTACATGATAGCAAACGCAATTATACGATCAGTACTCCGGAGCAACATCAGATCCTGAAAAAAATTGAACCAAAACCACATTTTCGATTAGTACCAATCTGAGAATTTGAAATTACAGTGTATCCAACGAGTGGCACAGTGAAGGAATTTCATATCCAAGCCTGTAGACACATAATTAAAATGAAATCCTAGATTCAAATCAAAAACCCCCAAATCTCGCTACCGTCACACGGGGCCGAGCAACGGGAGGAAGTTCAAAGGAAGAAGAGAGGCGAGAGCACGTGCCTGTAAGAGCAGTGAGAGGGAGTTGCAGGCAGTGAAGCGACGATCGCGTGGGAACTTGGAGTTGAATTCCGCCACGACGTCTTCGATTGGCCGGAGATCGGACTTGAGCAGGGACCACACAGTCGCCGTCTCTTCCATATTCATATTCATTGTTAGATCAATCTCGCGGCGCTTAGAGCCTTAGATTCTCTATTCAATCTGTTTGGATGGATGCTTTTTGATTTCAAAGTTTCTTCCTCTCTCCTCTATATTACTGAGATTTAACCTTTATACTTCTTCTCCACTCCGAAGGTTTGAGTCCTTATAGTTTCATTTTGGTAAATAAGTGGTCAGAGTTTTCAATTTTGTTAATTAATCTAATATCTATTTTGACTATATATGTTCAGAGATTTTTTACCAAACTAATTATCTTTTGACATATATTTTAGGAAGGATTCAAAAAATATAATCTAAGAAAATATTTTCTTAGATTTGGAATTATGAGTTCAAAATTATGGTTTAGAATAGTTAATGATTTAGGAAAACAATAAACAATTAAAAATTTAATTATAATGTTATTAAGATGATAAATTTCATTTAACTATAGGTGGTATGTGGTTGGTTTAGATTGGGGTATATGAAGCCCAAGTGAAACAAGACTATGACCCAAACCAATAGCCCACTGGATGTCCTAGATATAATCCAGAGCAATAGCCGAGTCTTACCATCAATTTCACAAACGGGTCAACATTTCAACCCGCGTAACCGGTTCGTACCGGTTGGTTCACGGTCCAACTAAAGAGAACGAGACAGACAATTTTTTTTTTGTCAAGACAGACAATAATATATTTTATTTTTTAAAAGTCGGAGCATAATTAGGTTTCGTCTTCTTCTTGTTTCACTAGAACTCAGCATAGCTCCACCGCCAACGAAATCCACTATTCAAAGGTAACCAATTTAACTCCCCAAATCATCGTCCGGTTTGATTTCGACCTGATTGTACCTGTTCTTACTTACCCCATCGTCTCGATTGTTTTCACAGCGCAGAGACTTAAGCTTCATTAGTAGACCTAAAACCCTAAACCCTACTAAAGCGAAACCGTTCTCAACGGAGGATGCGACCTCACTACAACCGCCCGCAGCGACCGCAACAACAACAACAGGTCTCTCTCTCTCTCTCTCTCTCTTTCTTTCATTACATCAAAACATAACTTTTACTACAAAAGCTAGGATCTTTGTGTCGATGTCTCTGTATTTGTTTTGTCTCTCCGCAGAACAATGGGTACCCTAATCAACAGCATAATGGGTTTCATCAGAACCCAGGGATGATGATGAATCCACAGATGATGATGATGGGTAATCCAATGATGATGGGTAATCCAATGAACAATATGCAGAACATGCCGCCGCCAATACATCCCCAGTTCTTTAACAATATGCCTCAACAACAACAACAACCGCTTCACCAGTTTGGTTTCCCCAACCCTATCAACCAGCTGCTTCCAAACCTCTTGGGGAGTCTTCAGTTTGCTGCTGCTAATAACAATCTTATGGGTGGTGGTGGTCACTCAATGCCGCCCAATTATTTCCAGCCTTCTGGTTTCACTTCTCAGGCACAGCTTAATTCCTATAATAACCCCCCTCCTCCGTATTCTCCTCCTACACCTCAACAACATCAGAATCACCAATTAGGGCCTCCAGGTTTCTCAGAGACACCACGACCACAGGTGATACTCATTGCTCCTTGTTTTATCCCTGCTCTCACTCTTGAGCGAGTTCTAGTACTTCTTGTTATTTTTTTAGTTTAACTTGAGCTTCCCCGCAGGTGCAGTCTTCTGTAGGAAACGTCAACAACACCAACAATTTCAATTCGAAAGGGAATGATTTTCGAAATAATACAAAACAACAAAATTTCAGAGGCCCTGGTCAAGGGTAAGTTCCTACCACGTTCTCCCGTTTTAACTATTTGTTACCTATAAAAAATCTTGTTTTTATATGTTTTCTGAGTTGCTGTTAGTTTCCACAGATCTCAGTCGTATCAAGGAGACAATGCAAAGAAAAAGTTTGGGTTCAACAAGAATAATAAGGGAAAAGGTTAGTCCTTTCCCATCTAAATAATATCTCTGTTTTGGAATGATATATCAGTATTTCTTGGAAAATGTTACTAGGGCAAAGACAGATGTTACTTGATAAATTAGGATTAAGATAGAAAATTTATTTCACACTTTTATTTATTTCAAGTTAGTAGTGCTCTGTGCAAGTGTTTTTATTTGCCAGTATATCTGTCTTTCCTATCTCAAATTTACTAAAATTGAGAATGTTGAAGGTGTTTGCTTTAGTTTTTGTATTTTTTTTGTATTTGATCTAATCAGTTTCTGACTTTAATTGCAGGGAAGAATAAGAAGATGGCACCTAGGGTCTTTGGATCTGATGCTGGTAACGCTGAAGAAACGAAAAGGTAGTGCTAGGCACTTTAATTTATGTTTCATTGAATCTCCTTTTGGTTTCCTGTATCCACGTTCTTAAAGCATTCTGATCCATACAACTGTTACTATTGATTAGAATCAGTTGTGATCATTTCTGTTCAAGTTTATGTTAGGTTATGGTTCCAGTTTTTAATACTGTTCTTTTTTTTTGGTTTTTGTCAATGAGAAGACCGTACATTCCGAACTATCCTCCAAAAGAAGTTCAGCAATGGCGTCAAGCTCGGCGTAAGAATTTTCCAACGAAACTCAACGTTGAAAAGGTTAGAGTAGTCATCCCTCTCTCACCGTCTTTGATTCGTTGAAACTCACTCTCTTGAGTGAAAATATTGAATGCTAAGTTGTCTATTTGCAGAAAGTAAAGAAAAATGATTCAAACGGCAGCCTTGACGATGAAGCAAAGCTGCGTCGTCAGGTACTTTTTATTTTGGTCTTCCCTCTTTCACTTATTAGGCGCAATATTTTCCCATAGTCTAATCATAATATACGTTTTATTGTTTGCATTGCAGCAACTCCGGGAAGTTTTAGCAAAGCAGCGTGAGTTAGGTGTTGAAGTAGCAGAAGTTCCTTCACACTATTTATCCAATCCAGTTGAAGAAGTTAGTGGAGACAACAGTGGACAGTTCCAAAACAAGGATGGCAAAAAGGGAAGATTTGGACACAGTAAGAGAAAATATGGTGAGAAAAACAAGTTCAATAAAAAACAGAAGTTCCAAGACCAAGATTCATCTCAAGAATCTTCCGTGACGACGAGGAAACCTACATTGCTTGAGAAGCTCCTAAGCGCTGACATAAAGAGAGACAAGATCCAGTTATTACAGGTCTTGCGCTTCGTGGTAATGAATTCATACTTCAACGAGTCGCCGGAGGACCCTCTGAAGTTTCCTTTGGTTATGGTAGAAGAAACTGATTGTGAACATGCTGAGGACGTTTTATCCGATGATGATGTGGATGAGAATGGTGATGATGACTCATGTGATGAAGTTTCTGATTGATAAATTTTAAGTTCTAAGTTTGTGCGCTCGAAAACATGGCAGAGTCTTTAAGATTTGCGGTATCAATCCGTGTTTCTTTTTTGAGAATTTCTGTGTAAAACATGATTTAGAGCTAATACAACCATCCATGATTTAGTAAAACATTCATTATGAATCTATTAATTTTCTTTTTACAATATCGTTTTAAGAAACTTTAAAACATGCTCAAACCTATTTATACACATACTACATGCCAGTAGGGAAAAAGTATGTAACAATTATTTAATCCTAAGATATCAAACTTAAGAGATAAATTATAATAAATAAATAATGACAGTGACAGAATAAGCAAAACTCTCTCAGAACCAATTCCATGCATGTTGAAACTCATCACAACACCAATTCTTGAAGTCTCCGTTCTTGCCAATCAACAAGCCCAAATCATCAATCTCCAAAAGATTCTCCATCTCCAAATACCCTGTTTCCTCCTCCACCTCCGGCCTATGCAACCCTTCTCCAGCGTCACCTGACTCACCACTAGGAGCCGACACACTCTCCTTATTGTCCGACGAGCCACAAGATGATGACACGTCATATTCAATCTTATTCTCTTGTTGTCCCGCAAGAAACCTAGACCAAACTCCATTTGATGATCCGTAGTCCGAAGGAGTCATCATCAAGTTCTGAGGTTTCAACTTCGTCGAAAACGTCTGGCCGCCACTACCACTCGCAGCATTAACACTTTCTTGATCTTGTGAACTACTTCGTTTGGGTAATAACCAAGAAAGATTTGACCCACTTGAAGATACGTACCGATTAGAATTATGATAATCATCTTCTTGTAGAAAACTAAAACCTCCCGACCACGAACCACGTGCCTCATTTGACGTACCGAGACCAAGCTCCAACCCACGAACCGTGTCGAACTTATATCCCCAAGAACCTGACCCGTGGCCAGAAAAAGACAAGTTCCTATTTACACATTGCTTTTGTTGTTGTTGTTGTGGGTGCAACAAGTTGAGTTTAGCCTCGTGTCCATACAGTTTCTTAGCGGCTTCATCGTACGCCATGGCGGCTTCCACTGAGGTATTGAAAGTGCCGAGCCATAGGCGGGTGCCACGATTAGGCTCACGGATCTCAGCGACCCATTTACCCCAAGTCCGTTGCCTAACTCCACGGAAGGTACACGTAGCGTTCTGTGGACCGCCTTTGCCTTTCATACAACCTTTTCTAGATCGTCCCATGTTTCGCTTCTTGGCCGGAGGTTGCTCTTCTTCCATGGTGGTGTGTTCTTTGAGGGCTGGTTACTAATTTCAAACTAAATTGGTAATGAATGCGGAAACTGAAGCGTACGTTTATATATATATATATTCATGGACACGTCATGAGTATACGTATTCTTACGTGGCATGTGTATGAGTTTCTACGTGTGAGTATATGTATACTAAGGAATCTCGTTTTATTTATTTCACGTCTCTGTCTCTGTGTTACAAGAAAGCGACCCCCGACCACTGTTTTGATTATCACTCACGCGAGTTCTCTCTAGACCATTATGCTTACAAAAGTAAAAATTCGATAATATGACTTAGTACTCCGTAAAATTCGGTTTCCCGTACTTTATTTTACTTCCATTTCCCATACTTTCATATATAAATTTGTAGTATAAGATGAATGATTTCATTTGAATATCTGAGTGATGACAAAACACTATAATTTAACTTAGATTACATTCATATCCGATTCTATCTTTTTCTATTCTGCAACACTTACGATTGTAGGATTTTTGTTCTTACTTAGGTTATAAGTTTCGCCGTTTAAGTTTCAAACAGGTACTTCAATTTTGTTTCAAGATATGTATAACAATAAGAAATAACAAAAATAAATAAGGGAGAGAGTATCTACGTACACGCAAAAATGGAACATGTCATACTTGTATACGACGTGTCAACATGATGGACGTCATGGCAAACGACTTGGAACACATGGCTCAACCATTCTTTAGGTGCTTCGGCTCGAAGTACCTAATTTTCTACCACTACTTATTAAACCTTTTATTCACTTCCTTCTATTTCCCTTGCTGAACAAAGCAAAACATCAATTTCTTAGTATTTTAACAGTTCTTGAAATAGTTGATTTCTGCCTAGATTTACTTTACATGCTGACCAGGAGAAGACATTTATTCTATTTTCGCTTACATAGGGGTCGTAAAATGATCAATACACGTTGAGTTACAGTTTAATTTATGATTAAGATTTTTAAATATGACCTAATTTTGCAGAAAAATCTATTAATTTATATTGTATATTAAAAAAATATTGGGAATTTAGCTATTTGTTCTTTTTTTTGGTAAAAATGTAAAAATATTATCACCAATTTTCAGATTTTTGACAGAAATACAAAGACAACAAGAAGTGGATGAAAGAAAATAAAACTAAACAATGACTCGATCTAGTGTAAGCAAGACCGACACAACATGACATAAGCCGGAAACAGAGGCCTCAACTAAACCGCACAGCTGCTTACCGCAAAAAGAAAGGCTACAGTTAAACCGAGACACAGAATCCAGTAATTTTGGCCTCCCCGATGATCTGTTCTTAATGATCTGGCCCGACCAAGAACAGCTCGCAGAAGACGGCATTCGCATCCACCATCCGGAAACCAGCCACCCCCACTGGTCAAGCACTAGCTCCAACAAACCGAGCATTTATTCGTGATAAAAAAAGATTACAAGACACAGCCCAAAATCAATTGCAAACTGATCCTGAACCCAACGTTTACTAAACCGTCACGGCCACTAAAGCAATAGCTCGTAAACGGCCTTTCACCGTAGATACAGCACGACTCCACCGGAGCCTTGATGGTCACATCCTTGTAATCAAGCAAGAAAGCGGAACCTGGCAAAAGCCACCTCACCGGCTTCAGACAGAACATCAAAAAAAGCAAAGAAGATAGACCCCTACCGACCCGAGAGGATCGGAGCCAAAGCTGCGCAGAATCCACTCCACACGCGCCGCCAACCGGGAGAGAGTGAGACGTTGACCAGACTACCCCACCATCCCACCAGACATGCGCACCCGTCGAGAACCGAAGGATGTTGCTTCAACCTCCAGACGCTCTGAACCCCACTGGTCAAGGAGCCGCAAGAGACGACGGAGAAGATGTCATAAGCCGCAGAGTCACCGGAAAACTCCACGGAGGAAGCCGGAGAAGACGAGGGCAGAGAGGACAGATCCATCCACAATGAAGCCCATAACCGCAAGATCTGGAAGATCCACCTCTGAAGCTGATCCACGCATCTTCGCCACTGACAAGCTGACCGGAAAGAAGAGAAAATCACCGGTTTAAGCAGACAAGCTCCTAAACGCCGACTCCACTGCAAACACCCGGCCTATAAACCTCACCCTCCTTCCAGATCTATAGCCTCCACCGACTTCAAGGACCACCACCGGCGGATCTGAACAACGATTTTGCCATAGAGGACCAGAACTTAGACATATCGGCTTACAGAACCGGAGAAACAGAGGAGCAAACAGGAAAAGGAGATAAGGGAGAGAGAGGCTCCGCCTACCGGCGAGGCGCACGGCGGCGGAGGAGACGCGTTTAGGTTTAGGAGAGGGTTAGGGAGATGCGAGAGGTAGAGAGAGGTTTTTGTAGCTATTTGCTCTTGCAATCATGAAGTCTTTTATAGTTTCTTTTTAACTTAGGAAGTTAAACATGCAGCCTTATGTTTGTAGTTGGTGTTAGTGTTAAAGACGATCAGAATATAAACTACGCATTGAATCGGTTGAGTTACCAACTTCGGTAACAAAATTGTAGAGAAAAATGTGTTCACTCGGGTAAATCCGTCATTATGTTAATTATGACTTCATTGTAAATATAAATCTCGTTGTCTACTTACTACAAATCTGTCAATGGCTCTTAAGATGCATGAGAAAGAACTAGTAGTACTAAAGTCTAGTAATATGATGAGTAACGGAGAAAAAATGAATACTTTATAAGATAGTTAGCTGCAATGAAAGTTTTTAAGGGGAAGTCTTTAAAAATAAATAATTAAATAATCAGTGAATTTTATCAAAAAGTAAAGATTCAATCCTTAAAATTTTTAAATAATAATTATTTTTTAATGGATTTTTGTACTATTTGCGAGTTTTCACGATATGTGACGATCCGTGATTGATTGATATATTTTTTTTTAAATCTGAAAAAAGTTAAAAAATTAAAAAATTAAAATACATTTTTTTTAAAAAAAAATTTTGGATAATACCATTGCTGCTGCTCTTAGAGTCTATGATGGGTGTCACTCTTTCATCGTTGATAGTGCGACACTTGCTTTCCTCTATTCCCCTACTTCTTGGAACTGATAAACTAACATGCAAATGGAAATTCGGAAATAATTCTATATTTAATTTTTAAAAAAAATTGTTAAGATATGGAACGAACATGGATTGGTTTGAATTCATGATATTTCTCGAATATCCTGCATGGAAAATAAGAAGATATCGTAACATATAATAGTTTGACAAAAGACATGAAGCTTATAAAACTAGCCAGTACACTATATTAAATTGTGATTTGTGAATGTACTCTGCTTTAATTGTATAAACAAAATCAGTTTTAACGTGGAAAATCGAAACTAAATTAATCATTTTAAGAAGTTGATAAAATACGTAATATGGATTTTTAGGTAGTTGAATAAAAACTATTATTTAGGATTTTGAAAGAAACATCAAAACTGCTACAATCATTTCTCGATTAGTGAATAAATATCTTGTGTGAAATTCGAGATCAGTTCAATCTAATTAAAAATGAGAAAAGAATGTTAGTAACGAGTAAATGTCTTTTTTTTTTCTTGATCCGCTTAGTTGCAGAATCAAGCCATAGCATGTGAATCTTTCGATATCCTAGTGAATTTAGAAGTCTATATATATGTATTGTTTGGGCTCCAAATGAGTTCATTGCTTTGCTTAGTGTTTGTTTGTTTGTTTTGGTCCCAGTGATTGTTTTTGGCCCAACGTTTGGTACTTCTGGAAGTCCATTGTCCTTGTAATCAATCAGGCGAGGTGGTCATTATATTACTTGATTACACAACCATTTATTTGAAGTTAAAATAGAAAATTCATAATTTGTAGTATATTTCAGTCTAGTTGAAGTTATATCTAAAAAGTACATATATTCTAGAAAATACTTATTTACATGCACATTAAACCTAATTTAGTATTGTTGAAGTTCAACGTAAGAAAAATATTACAGAATCTGGTGACGGAGTTGGAAGGTTCCTACTCATTACATAGTGCTTTATGAACCGGAAGCATCTAAAGTTGTGGTTTGAGCAGAGCCCGAAAGACAGACATTATAATAACTTATTTTGTTCATGTTGACCATCGGATGAATATTTATATTGCCTTATTTTAATCTTATCTAATCCAACAACCTTTCTCTTTGTAATTTATATCCAATATTTGCTATGGACGATGGATCATTAACCCAAAATATTATATCAACTTGCTTCTGATACATATACATTTTTAACTGAGCTGGGATTAAACTCGAACGGATATATATATATATATATATATATATATATATATATATATATATATATATATTGACCCAGCTGAGCTATCTATAAATGTTAATATAAAAACCATAATTTAAATTAGTGTTTGAAATTGAGCTTTGATTGTATTTTTCTTATATATATTGAAAAAAAAATTATAATAGTTATTAGAAAATAGTTTAGTAAAAATCAATTTTGAATATATGTACATTTTTGAATAAATTTTTGATATAAATTAATTTTAAATTATTATTTTGATTTGAACTATGTATATCAAGTAACATAAGCCCATAACTTTTTAATATAATATACTGGAATTTTAAATTTTTTTAATAAGATAAATTTATTTTTTAATATACTGCTATTTATGTTTTCAAATAATATTATATATATTTATTTTTGCTATTTATATTGTTAGATAAAAGTTTAAAGTTCTTCTACTTTAATAAGATAGATATATTTTAGCCGATGGAATTAAATACTGTTAAGTTGCACAAAACCAAAAGGGAATATAAGTTTTAGCAAAATGACAAATTCTGATTGTTTACCACTTTGAATTGGTATGCTAATAATTCATCTGTTTAAATTGGTTCGGACATCGCATTCAGAGTGTGTAGTTTATAGGCATATACACAAAATAATAACATTTAGTAAACTTAGGTGCATATGTCCGCAATCAAAGATGCCACGTGGGATAAACAATCAAATTTAGATGATGGAACTACAAAACCTGAATCGACTGAGAGACCCCAAGGAAAGATATTAAACTGATGATTAGATTATTATTATAATCATGTCACTAAGTTGATCTGCCTCGTGCATATCCACTAGAACTTTAATTACTAGATCTTTGTAACAGAAGCAATGTCATAAAAGGGAAGAAAGGAGAAAAAAGAAAGAGTGACAGATGAAAACATTGAAGGAGTGTCATAAAAGGGAAGAAAGGTTTAGTTAGTTGGGTAGGTCTCTCTATTGTATTTATAGTTCTCCCTTGCTTCGGTTTCATTTATTTCTCTTAACTTTATTTTAATCAATAGCATTGCTTTACTCTCACACACACATGTATAAAATGAATATTTTCTCTTTTCGTTACTTTTTTCTTCTAAGAAAGAAAATACAACATGTAAAATATATGTATTTCTCCATATATAAATATCAAACCGATGCAGGGCAATGATGAATCTTGATTTGATCTTCTTCTCGAAAACCTCATTGCTTCCGCTTCTTCTCTTCCATTTCCATATTTTTTTTTTTTTTTGATTAACCTGGGGGTATCCCAGGCCCATGGAGAGGCCCAGACTAATCCCCAAGGGGAGGTGCAGCCCACGGATAGACCCTCTCTCCGGGTATTCAAATAGGCCCTAAAGCATGGGCCCATATCCGTGTTGGGTGACCAGGATAATTGTGACTTAGTTTCGCGCAGCAGATGGATCGAACCTGAAACATGTTGGTGTCTCAGCCCCGTCTCCTTACCACTCGACCACAATCACCCGGTCTTCCATTTCCATATTTACACTTCATAATATCTCTTCACCCACTTCTCTTCTTCCTCATTTATAACAGACACATTTATATATTTTGGACTCGCTATTGAAATTTTTTAGCATCTCTTTTCATATTATTGAAATGGTCCTCCTCTCATCTTAACCCTATAAAATTCTGTTCCCCTTTCAGTTTCAGATTTCTTTATTTTCTCGTTCATTGGACACTGAATGTGATACATACAAGAAACAAAACTTTAAAAGTTCCATCAATGGAGGTTTTTGTTCTTGTATTCAACAAGAGAAGTCTATTTCTAATCTTCCTAGTTTTTGTAAGTTTCTTTCTGACGCAAAAAGTTACGCATGTCTCTGCCGTTAACTACACCAAACCGCATAGACAAGTCAGTAGCTTGAGAGCTGAGAGGATCCAAAAGCACTTGAACAAGATCAACAAGCCTTCCGTCTTCACCATCCAGGTTATATATATGTGTGTGTGTACATGTTTCATATGCATATGTTGATTTGTATAATGTATATGTGAAATATTTACCCTTTTTGTTGTTATAAAATAATATTTTGCAGAGTCCAGATGGTGATATAATAGATTGTGTACCAAAAAGAAAGCAGCCAGCTTTGGATCATCCACTCTTAAAGCATCACAAGATTCAGGTAATTCTGACCACGCAACTTTTCTTTTTATTCAATTAATATCTGTATATCGCATATCACTCTCCAAACTCATGTGTAATATTAAACACACATTTATTTATTTGTAACTTCATATATAATGTTAAAAACGGTAGCAAACATAGCTTAAACATACTATGCAGGAATTATAACAATTAGCAAAGTTACTGTAACATATTTATTACGAACATAAAAAATACCAGTTCAAGTTTATATGTAATAAATTTCTGTTTTAGGTGAAATCAAATTAGAAAATTCATAAAAAAACTGTAAAACACTTCAAATGATGCTTTTAAGCTTAAATATGTTACAAAATAAAGAAAACGTCAAATATAATGTTGGTGAATTTGAAGTGACAAGTTATATATATTAGCATATTGCTTTTTGTAATAGTATATTTATAACTGGGTAAATATAATTACTTTTCATACTATTATACTACAAAATAAGTCGGTTGATGATAGTAAAGCTATCTTTTTAGTGAGAACTTTTTTTTTAATGAGAACTTAATTATGATAAATAATGCAGAAAGCACCGACGAGAATGCCGCAGATAATGGAAAAGGAGAGAAGCGTTGATGTTGAAGAAGCAGCCAACGTCTTGGAAAGTGCATGGCAGATGTGGCACGTGAACGGCACGAGGTGCCCCAAGGGAACTGTTCCCATACGACGCAACACAATGAACGATGTGCTCAGAGCTAAGTCTTTGTTTGACTTTGGCAAAAAGCGACGTAGTATTGACCCTGATCGACGGACAGAAAAGCCTGATGCCCTTGGCACTAGTGGACACGAGGTACATTAGATCATAAACTCACTCCCTTGGATTCAACAATATTTTCGGTGAATGTTAGCTTAATACTTAATAGTCAAAGTGATTAAAAATCTTTTGCATGACAGAGTTATATATAGCATTGTTGGTACCTAAATACACGATAGCAATGTTAATGTGAATCGTCTGAGTAGTCATTTAATTATGAACCTATAACAGTTTCTAATGTCAGACACAGACTCATAATTAAAGTCTTTAAAATACATAAAACATAAGCATTCAATGGAGTTCAAAATCTCGTTTTAATAATTCTTGAATATACTACAAGAATATGTAATGCACGGCTTTCCATTAGCATATATTGGGATTAAAAATATGATTTGAAAAGTTAATCATGAATTGTAATTTAAGACTTGTAATCTTGTATAGTACTAAAGTTTAAGTTACTTGGTGGGTGAATGAATAGCATGCGATCGCGTATACGGAAACATCGTCGGAGATATACGGAGCAAAAGCTACGATAAACGTGTGGGACCCGAAGATTGAAGAAGTGAATGAGTTTAGTCTCTCACAGATTTGGATTCTCTCGGGATCTTTCGTCGGTCCTGATCTCAATAGCATCGAAGCTGGCTGGCAGGTACTTGTCTTTGTCTGTTTTACACTTTCATTATATCTTTATTTATTTTTTATTGTTAAAATGATTATCGAGTTTTCTAAAACATGATAACACTGCAATATGTCTAAAGCTTTGATTGTTATACTAGTCAGGTCAGTCCGGAGCTGTATGGTGACAACAGACCAAGGTTATTCACTTATTGGACGGTATGTTGTTTTCTTATTTGTTGATTTTATGTATTGATGCAGAAAGAAATTGATTGCACTTTCATATCAGTTTTAAATCAAGTTTCTAAAACCCCAATGTAGTTAGGGGTGATATAAACTGAATATCCTTAAGAAGTATATGTAGAAGATATACTTCAACTAATGTATTGCTTTTGAGGACATTCATGTGACAGTAGGAGTAGTTTCTAGGTGTAGTGCAGTGTCCACTTATGGTGTATAGATTGTATTTTCAGAATTACCATATATTGCTTTGAAGTCACACTTCCAATATTATATTTTATCTCTGTATATATGGTTCCTTTTTCTGCAATAGGATCAGTTGTCATCTAGAGATTCAGTGAAACTGTGCATGTAAATTATGATAGGGTAAACTGAAAGTAATTTATGCCAATCCCAAAAAAGTACCGGTTAAAAGTAATTTTACTTTGAATGTGTTGTAAGTTGATGGTAGAACAGATTCATGATGATAATGTTTGGTGTAGAGCATTTATTATTACATTAATAGCTTATTAATAATTGGATATGATGCCAATCCGATTTCTGTACTACTCTCCAAATCATTCAATTTGGCTCGGCCCAAAAGCCAGAAAAGGGATGATACATGCTTGGCAACAACTTGGTTGCTACACATATTTATTTCCCTTGAGCACGCATATCTTAAGCTAATGATAATATTGTATTTTGTTAGAGTGATTCATATCAAGCGACAGGATGTTACAATCTTCTATGTTCTGGATTTATCCAAACAAATAACAAGATTGCCATTGGAGCAGCCATTTCCCCTCTCTCCACTTTCAAGGGAAACCAATTTGATATCACCATTCTCATTTGGAAGGTTCATTTCTTTATCTCTTTCTATTTTTTTATCTTCTGTATTGTAAACTTTAATAACAGGGACGTCATTTCTTGAATATTGTTACTTATTTTATTTTATTTGACTATAAATGTGGTTACAAAGGGATTGATGAGATTATGGATGCCATTGATACAGTTAGAATTTTAGTTTAGCATGCAAACTGATGGCAGTTGGGATTGCATGCAGGATCCAAAAATGGGCAATTGGTGGATGGGTTTAGGCGACAACACACTTGTCGGGTATTGGCCAGCAGAGCTATTCACCCACTTAGCCGGCCACGCAACCACCGTGGAATGGGGAGGTGAGGTTGTGAACACACGTTCTTCAGGCCGGCACACGACCACCCAAATGGGTTCTGGTCACTTTCCGGACGAAGGGTTTGGAAAAGCAAGTTACTTCCGAAATTTGGAGATTGTTGATTCAGACAACAGTCTCGTACCGGTGCATGATGTCAAGATATTAGCTGAGAACACCGAGTGTTACGACATTAAGAGTTCTTATAGTAACGAGTGGGGAACTTATTTTTACTATGGTGGTCCCGGGTTTAATCCTGGGTGTGCTTGAAAAACCAAGTGTACATAGTTTGAGTTGGAGAATTGGTTAAAAAGGGGGTCGAATGTGTAATTTGTTAAAAGTATGGGTGTTGAAAATTGCATATTGGTTTATTGTTTTTCATTTCTGGTTGTTGATTAAACCTAGTAATGGTTAGCTCTAAATGCTTAATAGTTCTTACACCAAGAGAGATTTGAGTTCCGACTTCAAAAATATACAGAACTCTTTTAGATTTGTTGTTAAACTATTACATAGTGGACCACAGAAACCAAGAAGTTTATGATCCATTTGAAAAAAAGAAAAGAAAATCATTTATTTGGATCAAATCATGTTATCAACCGACATCAATAATATTTTGATCACCTTATAGGAAAGCAAAAGAGGAAATATCAAGAAAATTCGTTATAAAGTTTGTGTGGGAGATTTCAATACACGTTAATGCTTGGAACATGTGATTTAGCTTATCATTTTCTTAATATCAGCCACATGCATAGTGAAAGACCCCACAACGCGTTTCCATTTTCAGCACCAATTAAAGATTTACTAGTATGTCTCATTGACTTGTTTTCATATCAAGTCCAAAAGTGTATATAAGTTGTTTTTATGTAAGAGATTTCCAATTTGTTAACCTATTTACTCTCTACCTAGGTAAAGTTATATCGGAATTTGATACTCTGGAATGTTACCAATCGCAAAACTTAATCAAACATGTCAGGACCATATATGTTTTTGATTATTTGCTGTCCAAAGGACATAGATATGTTCAGATGATCCTACAATCACGTCACCACGGGTCTCCTAGCTTCGCTGATACTGATGACGATGATGACGATGAGGGAGATGATGATGCAGGTATAAGGTGTATGTAGACACCACAGAAGTGACACATGTTTGATTTTTAGTGAAATGTAAGTGAGATTGTTGTTATAAGAAAGAATATACAGGTAAATCTGTCAATATATATAAACGAAACCGATGCAGAGCAATGATGAATCTTGATTTGATCTTCTTCTCGAAAACCTCATTGCTTCCGCTTCGTCTCTTCCATTTCCATATCTACACTTCATAATATTGCTTCACCCATTTCTCTTCTTCCTCATTTATAACACACACACATTTATATACATAGTTTACGTTTATATATTTTGGACTCGCTATTGTAATTTTTATAGTATCTCTTTTTATTTTTCTTGAAATGGTCGTCTTCTCATCTTAACCCTATAAAACTCTGTCCTCCTTTCAATTTCATATTTCTGTATATTTTCTCGTTCATTGGACACTGAATGTGATAAATACAAGAAAATAAATTTAAAGGTCGATCAATGGAGGTTATTGTTCGTGCATCCAACAAGAGAAGTCTATTTCTAATCTTCCTTGTTTCTCTGGTTCTCTTTCGAAGTCAGAAGAGTACACAAGTCTCAGCTGTTAACTATACCAAACCGCATAGACAAGTCAGTAGCTTGAGAGCTGAGAGGATCCAAACGCACTTAAACAAGATCAACAAGACTCCTGTCTTCACCATCCTGGTTTGAAATGTATATGTATTTTTAAGTTTTAACACACTCAAATGCATTTGTTGGTTTGTATAATTTATACGTGAAATATTTTACCCTTTTGTTGTTATAAAATAATAATTCACAGAGTCCAGATGGTGATGTAATAGATTGTGTACCAAAAAGAAAGCAGCCAGCTTTGGATCATCCACTCTTAAAGCATCACAAGATTCAGGTAATTCTGACCACCATTCAGCCTTTCTTTGTTCCTTTAAAAAAAAAAACTTTCTTTGTTCAATTAAATATTTGTATATAGGCATCTGTAGCTCTCCAAACTTATGTGTAGTATTTTTTTTTTGAACGACTACTTCATTAAATTAAAAGCAAATGAATTACACTGGAAGCTGAGTAGATGAAGAAGCTATTAGAGCACCTTTAGCAAGGGCATCTGCAGCTGTATTGTTCAAGCGAGAAATGTAAACAAAGGAAATAACAGAGAACTCAAGAGACAGTTGTAGGATATCATGGATGATTCCAAACAGCTCTTTCAGAGGTTTTCCGTCGTTGATGGCTCTGACTAACGTCTGAGCGTCCAAGAACACTGTCAAAGTGGAGTAGCCCTGCCGGCGGGCTTGAAGCAACGCTTCTCGTATTGCTAGGCTCTCCGCCATGAGAGGGGACGATAGGAACTCCTCCAGTTTGCTTTCTTTTATAATGATGCTTCCTAGGTGGTCCGTAAAGATCCAGCCGAGCCCCGCATTGTTTGATCCTTCTTTCCATGATGCATCAGTATACACCGAGACTCCAGCAAAGGTGTTGGTTGCGTTGATTCTCCGGTTCGGCGCCGGGGTAGTTGAGTCCTGCACCTTTCCATGAACCTGAGCCTCCTGCCATTCGCGCGCCAAGCATATTGCTTTGGTAAGTGTTTCCAATGGTGAGAAGACTCTGTTTTCAAAGATTAGCTGATTCCTAGTAGTCCAAATTGTCCAACAAATCCAGGGAAACAGGGGTCCCTCAGCCAGTCCTGTCGGTGGTAGGGTAGTAGTCCTTTTTGACTCTTTCAGAGCTGTAGTGAAGGTAGTAGCCGAGGTGATATGTGTAGTATTAAACAAACATTTATTCATTTGTATTTTTAATTTAAAATGCTAAATACGGTAGCAAGCTCAAACATATATATATTCCTGAATTCTAACAATTACCAAATTTATATTAATTTTAACATAAGATTATATGTTTAGTCAAAAAAAAACATGAGATTATATGGAATAATTTAACACCTTTCTTTTTTAGGTGAAATCCGATTTAAAATGATGTTAATGAATTTGATGTGATAAGTTATATAAGTATATTGCTTTTTGTAATATGGTTTATCAGTGTAGTAAAGCTATCTTTTTAATGAGAACTTCATTATGATAAATAATGCAGAGAGCACCGACGAGAATGCCGCAGATGATGGGAAAGGAGAGAACCGATGATGTTAAAGAAGCAGCCAATGTATTGGAAAGTGCATGGCAAATGTGGCACGTGAACGGCACGAGGTGCCCCAAGGGAGTGTTCCCATACGATGCAACACAATGAATGATGTGCTCAGAGCCAAGTCATTATTTGACTTTGGCTAAAAGCGACGTAGTATTGACCTTGATCGAATATTTTGCTTGACAGAATTATACGTACTTGTGTTTCAAAAAAAAAAAAAAGAGTTATACGTACTTTCGCATTGTCGATACCTATATATACGATAGAAGTGTTAATGTGAATCGTCTGTGACTCTGTGTAATCATTTAATTATGGACTTATATAACAGCTTCTAATGTCAGTCTCATTAATTAAAGTCATAAAATACATAAAACATAATTAGGTGTTGAAGTAGCAGAAGTTCCTCCAAATTATTTGTCCAATGCCATTGAACAAGTTAATGGAGACAACAATGGACAGTTCCAAAACAAGGATAATAAGAGAAAGTATGGTGGAAAAGACAAGTTCAATAAAAAAAATGGAAGTTCCAAGACAAAGATTCATCTCAAGAATCTTCCGTGACGACGAGGAAACCTACACTGCTTGAGAAGCTCCTAAGCGCTGACATAAAGAGAGACAGAGGAACACTATCACTCTTTGGCTTACTGCTAAGGCTATGGCTGTACTTGGAAGAATGAACATGTCCTGACTGCGAATTATGTATTGGGTTAACATCGATAGCAACGTGACCATTTCCATTTTTTAAGGTTAGAGCTCCGCTGCATCTGCATCTGCATCATATGCTAATCCCCTCTTGTCTCGGTGTTGTGTCTTCTTCATGACACTTAATATCTTCATTATAACCTTTCAACAAGAAATCCGAGCAGTTTATGCTGCAACCGACCTCCTGGACCTCTTAGGTAGCTGTAGCGTAGTGCATTAGCCATTTCGTTTGTTGTTATAGGATAAAGAGACAGAGATTCAAACTGGATGAAGAAAAACATTCAATCATGAAAACAGATTAATCATCTCTAGTCCACATAGCGAGTAGAATTCATTAATCCAGGGTAGAGAAGTAGGAAAGAACATTCTTCGCACCATTTAGATCACAAGAGGAACAAAGACACGCAAATAAGTATGAGGGAATGCGGACTCAACTGCAAGCTAAAAGTTAGAATATTATAAGGAAGAAGCTATAGATGGTAAGCTTTGCAGATTCTCTGCAGAAATTATGATATTTGTGGAATTAAAAAAAAAAAAGAAGAAGCAAAACTTAGACTAGCTGACGTTCAAATATTGGTTTTGTCCCTATCTGGAAAGATATTTACTGAAAATTGAAAATTGGTGCTTTGGATTTACTGTTACCATTAACCAAAACTAGTGTTAAAGAGTCTTTGTTTACTTTAACAAGGTTAGCCAATCTAAAGAATGATTACCATTTTATATGTGATTGTTGTTCATGGTTCCTAGAGTGTGACTAGCATTAGGACAAGTCACGCACATATCTTCTGAAATGAAACAAATTGTAACCAACTTCAATGATATTTAAATGATAATAACCATACACGATTTAAGTTGCATCTAAATATTGGCATATATAGCCGAGAAAGAAAAAGCTCTCAGCTGAATTGGATGTCACACTTTGATGAAGCTTTGGGGAGAGTCAGTAGATTAGCTCGCAAGAACTCAATCTGGTCGTCTTTGTCCGAGTTAACACCAACTTTAACAGTTTCTAGACATTTCAACTTACCTAAGAAATGCATCATCTGGTTCAGCTCTTCAAAAGAACCTCCATACTCTGAAATCTCTAGCACCTTCACTTGACATGTCCATAAACAACTTATTGTCTTCTCCTCCTCCAAAATCTTCCTCTGCTTCTTAGGGATGCAAGCACATGCATCTCCGCATCTATTTGTTATTCTGTGCACAAGACCCTGAAACTAGAGACCAATTTGTTATGTGTAATGATGGGCAACCCACACTAGAAACAAACAAAAAGAGAAAACTGATAATTACCTTGATGACTAAAGTGTGTAGATTTGGACAACTATTGAGCAGAAGTGGCATTACTTGCCAACCTTTTTCCTTGTCACTCTCGATCGATAAATTAAGGAGGTTGTTGAACATTGGCATGGATTCACAGCAGAAATGAAAAGCCTGGTATAATAAACTAATCATCAACAAGCCAAGATACAATAGAAAAACAGAAGATTAGAAGAAGAAGAAAAAAAAAACTGACCTCAAGAGAATCAGGAGACAAGTGAAGGGTTGTAATATTGCGTATACCCGCAACTAGGTGTGAAACATCACCAATTATAGCTACCTTATGTTTATCATGAAAGGAATCATCATCATCATCATCAGCAGCAGCAGCCTCATTATCATCCTCATCATCGTAATCATAATCATAAGTTGACTCCCATAACCTGAGATCCAGCCTGACTTGGACAAGCGAATCCAAATCTTCAAACCAATGACTCTCGGATACATAACAAGAATAGTCCAGTTGCACAAGATTGGGTGCTCTCAAATAAGTTCCTTCGGGGTGATAAGCTTTTGGAAGATTGACAAAAACCACAAGCCGCTTGATAGTTTCACTTTCCACGTGCTCACCACAATATGACGGTTTCAAAGGATCAGCATCACTTATGAACAAGTCTTCCAGCACAGGGCAGCCATCTATGAGCCGACAATAGTCCGGATGATCAATGGCTGGAAATGATAACATAGAAAGTGATTTGAGCGCTGGAAGAAAAACACGCTCAAGGACTTGAATAAGATGGTTACCGGATAGTGTGAGCTTAACCAATGTCTTGCACGTAAACAACTCTTGCATTATATGAATACCACAACAAGTGTCAGCGTGCAAGTGTAGTTCCAATAAACCCCGCTCCATAGCAGTCCAAATGCAACGGTCCAAACAAAGTTTCACATGATCATGCTTACACGCTGCCTGACAGCGACTGCCATATACATGTCGGCGAGACAGAGATAATTTTTTGATGATAGGAGAATTGTTTAACAGAGTAAAAGTCTTGTCCACGAAATCTAAGAAGCGATGTGCTGCACCACATGTTGCGACTCCTTCCTTGGTGGGATACATAACCATCGAATCATCAAAACAAAGGCTGTCTACAAGACACAGCAGATTCTTCCACCTCTTGGACATGATCGATGTAGAAGCAGCCTCTTTTGTCGGAACCAGAGACAGGATTTTGGCAAGAAGCTCATCTGGCAAACTACTTATCAAATCTCTAGAAAACGTTTTCATACTAACCTATCCGTACCTTCAAAATCGAAAGACTCGAAAGACGAAGCCAGAGGGAGACGAGGAAGAACCAAAAAGCTTAAGAACCAAAAAGCTTATTCTTTTACGATGGGATCCGAGAGAGACCGAGAGAGAGAGAGAGAGAGAGAGAGAGAGAGAGAGCCCTAACCTTCTTCTTCTTTTTTATATAAATTTACCAAAATTTACCAAAGTTTAATGTAAATTACTATTTCCTTTTTGTTAATTTGAGTTTAATTATGATAACCTTCAAATATACAAAAGCAAAAAAAAAAACTAAAAGTTAATGTGAACCATTATTTTAAGTTTTTTTTATAATATTACTAAATGATTTTCCGTGATATAATATCACGTGGTAACTAAAATGGCTAAACCAATGTCCAAATAAGAAGACTTTACATTATCACATCTACACAATATTACACAACACACTTCACGTAAACAGAGGAGCTCTGTTTTCGCAGATCCATATTAAGCTCAGCCAAAACCTTTCTTCAACACATCTCATCTCCCTCCCAGTTATCCTTCTCCTTTGGTCCCGTAGGACCTTCCTCTCCATAAAGCGCAATAGGAAACAGATTCTCAATAGAGAACCTCACAATCAAAGGCAAAAGATTAATGATCTTATCAATCTCAGCTGCAGAATCATACACTATAGTTGGTCCCCACTCTCTCATGTACTGCAGCCAGCACGGCTCCAAAACCACTCCTTCCCCTAAATACTCCGCCGCCACGACTCTATACCTCTGACTAGAATCCACCACAAACTCGCTCTTCCCTACATCGTTTCTCACTCCAATCCCAAGCTTGGACGAGCCTTGGAGATACATCCCCGGGTGTGGGAAACTCGCGTGTCCGTGTTTGGACGAGTACACAACCGGTCTGTTGCTTCCTTTGACAAACTCAAGATCAGACACATCAACCCACCCGCCACCGCTATGCTGCGAGAAGAACATCTGAGTAAGCTCGCCGTTGAAGTTGCTTATCCGGAACGTGAAATGCTCCCAGTCACCAACGTGCTCACCGATACGGTTCATGGGGACGGTGAGAAGACCGATCTTGAGCGTAGCGGGACCGTTAAAGGGACAGAAGATCCACATGACAACGTCGGTGAAGATCCCACCGAGCGCTGGCTTCACGTGGACGTAAAGCTCTGAGCTCTCTATGTTTCCCTTCTTGAGATTGTTTGCGACTTCCTCGTCTTCTTGAGGGAGATCAATCCAGTAGCTCCCGTCGTTTTTTCCACCTGATGGCAAGTTCGAACCGGTTGAGTTAATCGGTTCTCCTTCCGGTTTACCAAACCGGTATAATAAAGCTCCGTTTTTAAAGAACCATGGGACGGAGGAAGGTAAGTAAGTTTCTTCAGGGTGGAAGTAGACCGTTGGTCCGTAATGTTGAATAAGCGCGTGGACCTGGTCGAGATTCGGCATCGCTTGTAAGCTAGGGTCAAGATTTTTCAGACAGGCAATGTTCATGTCGGCTTTGTTATCATTAGTAGAGCAAAAGAATGACCCAACCGCCACGCCTCGTGACCAAATCCCTCTGGAGCATGGTTCCGTGCTCCACACGTTAAAGGAACCTACGCCGAGAATCCTCTCGCGTGTTTCGCAAGTCTCTGTGAGATCCTCTCTTACGCATCTAACTTCTTCGGTGTCAGGCTCCTCTGATTCGTCTGTGACGATAACTCCCACGGCTTTGTAGCCAACGGGAGGATTAGGCAACCAGAAGTAGCAGTCTGAATCTGAACTCCAGACTAAAGTATAGTTCACTGGTTTCTTCAGCGCAGGGCGATCCGCATGATGGTCGGGATCGTTAGCTTGAGCTGCAAGAACAAAGCCTCTCAATGGCTGGTTGTTTTGCTGACAGTAATGGCCAAGGCAATGGAAACCTTCTGGTATCCCCACAGGTTTGTAAAAAGAGGCACATCTCGATTTACCGCCACGTGTCTTGCTACATTTCCAAACTCTATCGAACTCGGTGACTTTCACCACTTGGATCTCTCCGAGGTTTATCTTTCCAGTAGCAAAACCTGTGCCTGAAACAAAGAGTAACAGAGGTTATAGACAAAGACTCAACATAAAAATACTAAGCAAGTTGGTGAATTTTAAAACGATAACTGAGTTGGCAAAATATCATTATCAACAATTACTCAACATTATCCAAGGGGGGTTTGTTGGGACCTCGTGGCATTCATAATTAAAGAGTCAAAACATGTATAAATTATGATATAGAATAATATACCATAAGCATCTTCATTGTGCTACATTAATAAACAATAAAAGTCGTTTTCAGTGGTCATACATTATTGATTTCATTATTGAAAGTCACATAAACCTACCTTCTAGCAAACCATTTTTTGATTTTTAATTTAGCCTAAAAAGTCTACAGCATTTTTCTTCATTACCATTAATGTTTTTAGTTCAATGACATTGACGACCAAAGAAAAAGTCAAATGACAAGAGGTACCGATGTTTGAATATTCAAGCAAAGTAAAGTTCAAAACTAAATTAAGCCATAAAACACATCTTGATGAGGTATTATCACTAATCAAAATCAACTATCTGATTAACAAAAGCTAACTCAGGCATTGATACAGTAAATGTTTTTTTGTTATATAATAACTCAACTAAATTACTTAAGGAGCACAACACTTGCCATTGTTTGATTGATTTGAATTTAAAAGATTAAAAAGCCAACCAAGATATCCAAATGATAAAAAAAAATATGAGCTTTAAAAGGTAAAGTAGTTTGATAAAGAAAAATTCTGCAAACTAAAGTTAAAAATTTGCAATTTCCAATAAAGGATTATTCTTTATTACCTTGTGGCCATCGAGGAAGAGGAGACGGAAGCGAGAAAGGCTTTGACTCGGACGAGTCCAGTTCCAACTCGGAATTTTCTTGGTTCCAGTAGAAGCAATCACAAAACATCGTCGTATAAAGATTGAATCAGATGAGAAACAAACGAGTTTGATTTCTTCAAGTGTTGGAGACTCAGATTTGAGGAAACTCCCCCACACTAACTATCTATCTAACGATCACTTATTACAGATCGGAATATTGAGAGATCAGATAGATTCTCCTCCGCAGACTTCACGGCGAGGAGAGAGAAAAAAAAGAGAGAGGCGTTGAAGCTGAGTTTGCGTGTTATAGAGGGAAGTTCTGTTCAGTGGTGTGGTGGTGGCTTTGGCCTCCTTTTATTTTGTTTTTGTTTTTCGTGTCTTTTTCCCTCATTTACATATATTATCCCTTTCTTTAAACGTTTTCTATAAAAGCCCATGTATTTACATATAATTCAAATACCAGCCCAATAAAACCAATTGTTAAGAAATCCATCCAAATGATCAATCAGTCATCTTGAAACAATAAACATTTATTATGAAAATATCAATTACTGAACAGACTATAGAATTTGCATGTTTGTTATACACATCAGGCTTGCATTACTGATTTTTTTTCTTTTAATTCTCATGTTTTGTTTGCTTATCCAAAGAACAATAATTGCTTAGAAGTTTTATCATAGTGCGGGCTGGTTTGTCGTATCGTATGTAATACACAATGTATATTCTCAAAAATTCCTTTTTTGTATCATACGTAGTACTCCTGAAATAAATACGAAACTTTAATGATTGTACTGATTTTAGAAATGGAACGTATTGTAGTATTTATAACGTAGACCATTAATTTGATGCAGGGAGTAATTAATCCAAATCCAACTAGTAATATTGGATTCAACTTAACTATTCCACGTTATTTGAAGCACTCAATTATCACATTTAAGAAAACTTAAATGTCATTGTCATTAATTTGTCATGGAGATTATTATTTTAAAAAGTTCTTCAACAACACGAATCGAGCCGCCGAATTAGACTGTGCATTATTCTCACTTTATTTTCCAGCTGGAACCTTTATAAATTTGGTTATATTAATCCGTATGTTAAAATTATTTATTATGATAATACTTTAATATAGGTACCAGCTTAATGAAGTAATAATTATATAATGTTTACCAAAAAAGTAATAATTATATAATACCACATGGATTAATATGTGTATGTTTCGTTATAAATGTAGCTTTGCTTTGTTTACTTTCACTGATTCATTCTTCCTTTTTGTCTTTACTATTTATCCTAATATACTTAAGCGAGATAATTTACTTGCATAATTACAGTGTGGAGAGAAAGCAAAGCATCAGACGTTTTCTCTACATTGATAATAATAACAAATGTCATAAATATCACATTTATTCATAATCAGACAAACCCCAAAGACACCCTGGTTTCAACAAGTTTTAAGACCAAAAAAGAGTTCAGATTAGTTTGTCAACGAGTCAGTAAAATTAGATTTAGTTTTGACATTCTATCAAGATAACTTTTGAGCAAGAGTTAAAGTCTCTGTACATGTCATTTGTCACAAATCCAAAAAGTTCTTCACCTGTGTTCGTTTTCGTCGGTCGTCGTCACCTTTTATTGCGCAAAGCTAAATAAAAGCCACAATAAATAAATAAATAATTGGATAAAAATTATCTTTTTCATTTACTGTTTATCTATTTTCTCTGGAACACAGCTAACTACTACTACAAGGGTAATAAAGCTTCAATCTTTCCCACTGACATCTCTGGTCTCCGAACTTCTTTTCTTGTTTCTTCTTTTCACTGCCTGGGTCTTCTTGTCTGTAAGGTTAGAGATCTCTCCTTACAAAGATCCAAAGCAAGGAACTTTCTAGTCAATGCTGCTTGAGATCTAACCTTTTTCCTTCAATGACGCTCTGAATCAGGTTCGGTTCTCTCACTCTTTGTTTTGTAATTGTAACTTCTCTGAGTTTTCAGCTTCTAGACTTTTGCTTTGGTCTTCTTTGATCTGTTTACTCGTCTTTATCAGACAATGCTACGGAATGCTTTGCTGACTTTCTGATAAGTTTCTATTTGTCGGTAGCGAGATTTATTCTAGATAAGTTGCTGAATGTTAATCTTTCACATATGTAGTTTTCTCTCCAGCTTAATGTTTAGCTGGCGTCTGGTCTGAAAACTGAAAAATCTGGCAGCTGTCAACTTTTTTTTGGGACTTAGCCACTTTAGGCACAATGCTTGGTTTGTATGAATCTGATTTTTCTCTAGTCATCTGTTCAACATCTTGTCTTTTTGCCTCTTCCTTTCCAATTTGAACTCTATAATCTCTTATGGTCCCTCCCATGTTTCGGTATAACCTCTGAAGTTGCAGGTCTAGAAAATATTTCTTTAGATTTTGAAGTGTCTTGAGTTGTAGATTCTTTTGTCTTTTCAGGTTGAACAAGGAAGATGGGGTCTGGTTTAAACGATGCATTATCTAGGAAGTACAGTGGTTTGGAGCTTTGGGAGATCATAGTGATTGTTCTCTCTGCAATATTCGTTTTAGTGTTGGCTATATCACTATATCTTACTTTCAGAAGGAAAAACTCTAGATCTTCTTCTTCTTCTAATCAACTCCCTGTAAGCCACCAGCTTCCTCCTACTGTGTCCGAAGAGATTAAAGAGATTAGAGTAGACGAAGTTTCATCAAGCAATGGTGGTGGTGGCAATGGATATCCTTCCATTAGTGAGAAGTTTGGGCACAAAGAGCCTGAAAAAGGGATAGTAGTAGCAGATTCAGAGAATGGTGATAGCAGCAGGTCAGGCTCGTTTAATCACTTGGAGAAGAAAGATGGATCAAGTGTGTCTTCTGCTAATCCTATGACTGCTCCTTCTCCTTTGTCTGGTCTTCCTGAGTTTTCTCATTTAGGATGGGGACATTGGTTTACTCTCAGAGATCTTCAGATGGCTACGAATCAGTTCTCGAGGGATAACATAATTGGTGATGGTGGGTATGGAGTTGTGTACCGTGGTAACCTTGTTAATGGTTCTCCTGTTGCGGTTAAAAAGTTGCTCAACAATCTGTAAGTGAAATCAAGATTTCAAGATTTTCATTTCCTGAATTTTTTTTTGGTTTTTGTAATGGTGATGTTTTGTTGTGTTTGTAGAGGACAAGCTGACAAAGACTTCAGAGTAGAGGTTGAAGCTATAGGTCACGTTCGCCATAAAAACTTGGTTCGTCTTCTTGGATATTGCATGGAAGGAACGCAGAGGTATGTGTATGTTCTGCTGTTAAATGATTACTTTTTGAACTTCACTGAACAGTGGATGTGGTGACACTTTAATTAGGATGCTGGTGTATGAGTATGTTAACAATGGAAACTTGGAGCAATGGCTACGTGGAGACAATCAAAACCACGAGTATCTAACTTGGGAGGCACGGTTAAAGATTCTTATTGGAACAGCCAAAGCGTAAGTCTTGTTATTGTTATAGTTTCCTCTTTATTTCTGTTTGTTTATCTTCTTTATCTGAGGCTACGGGGGTGGTGTGATGCAGGCTTGCTTACCTTCACGAGGCGATTGAGCCAAAAGTGGTGCACAGAGACATAAAGTCAAGCAACATTCTGATTGATGACAAATTCAATTCTAAAATTTCTGACTTTGGACTTGCCAAGCTGCTTGGTGCTGATAAAAGTTTTATAACTACTAGAGTTATGGGTACCTTTGGGTAAGTAGTTGTGGTGGCCTCTCTCTCTCTCTCTCTCTCAGTACACTTTTCACTTAATAAATGTGAAGACGTTAACTTGTTTCTTTTTTACTTTTCAGGTATGTAGCTCCAGAGTATGCCAACTCTGGTCTTCTGAATGAGAAAAGTGATGTCTATAGCTTTGGTGTTGTACTATTGGAAGCTATAACTGGTAGATATCCTGTAGACTATGCTCGCCCACCACCTGAGGTATATAATCCCTTAAGTTTGTTAAAAGAAGCCTTCAGACACACACGTCAACTCTGCTCACTTTTTGTAGGTACATTTGGTGGAATGGCTGAAGATGATGGTCCAACAGAGACGATCAGAAGAAGTGATTGACCCAAACCTCAACACAAAACCATCTACCAGTGCATTGAAAAGAACACTCTTGACTGCTTTGAGATGTGTTGATCCCATGTCTGAGAAACGACCAAGGATGAGCCAAGTTGCACGTATGCTTGAATCAGAGGAGTACCCAATTCCTAGAGAGGTATGAACAAAGGAAAAGATCACAGCTTCGAAAACTGCTTCTTATTTTTATCAGTCTGGTAGATCTTTTGGTTGCTAAAAGCTCTAACGACTTTGGGAATTTTAGGATAGAAGAAGACGAAAGAGTGAGAATGGACCAACAAGAGAGTCAGATCCTCCTAGGAACAGCACAGACACTGACAAGAGCGAGTTCCAAGAACCAAAAGCCTGAAGCTGGATAAGGCATTGGAAATAACCTGAGGTGTAAATGTTTTCCGAGCTTCTTCATGTGAAGAAACAAGTCCTTGTTCGTCTCCAAATCTTCTGTGTTTATGTGATGTTTCTTCATTTTGTCTTTGGTAATAAAGAGAAAGAGGAGGAGAGGGGAGAGTGTGTTCATCGTTTGGTTTTGCAAATGGTTTAGATCACATCATTTGTTTGTATAGTGTTTGTTGTATCGTTTGCTTCTCTACGTTTCGCAATGTAGGTTGGTTTTGGACCAAGAAAATGCTAGGCTATGTCAAGTTCTTCGTAGAACGATGTGTAGTTTGTAGTTTCCTTGTGTGATACTTCCTCTGTTTGATGAAAAAAATGTATGTTTTAAGATTTTCGCATTTATTAAGAAAATATATCATCAATACATTATTTTTCGCAATTAACTATTTTTCACAATTTTTAACCAATAGAATTTTAATAAAACCAATTATATTTTTGAAGTTTATAATTTACAATTAATTTATGAATTAAAAAAGTAAAAAATATATTTTTAAAATTTTTTTTTTACGAGTTTACAATTTGTAATACTCCATCTGTTTCAAGAAAAAATGTATGTTTTAGAATTTTCACACTTATTAATAAAACATATCAGATTTTAGTTACCAAAACATTATTTTCTATAATTAACTATTTCTCACAATTTTAAATCAATAGAATTTTAATAACCACAATTATGTTTTTTTGAAGTTTACAATTTACAATTTACAATTAATTTATGCATTAAAAATGTAAAAAATGCATCTTTTTGAACTAGACTTTTTTTTCTAGGATATGGATCTTTTGGAAACGAAAGGAATATATTGTTTATCTGAGACTCTGTGAGTCTCAAACAAAATACCAACTAGTTAATAACTTTAATATTGATGTATAATTAATATAAAAAATAGAAATTACATCTCAAAATTTTATTACATAGATTTTGATAAATAATAGGCATCTTGCCCGGGACAAACGCTATATCCAGTAGCGGACTTCGGGTCCCCCCGGAAGGAGGCCTTTAAAAAGAACTCCTCTCAATTTTTTTTCTTTCAAATTGATAGTGCCACTTTTAAAAAGATAAATCTCAAGTATGATTAGTTTCCAACTTTCAGTTATCTCAATTTTCATCAAACTAAATTTCATAATATTATGTTTTCAGTGTTTAATCTATTAATAATAGTAATCTCAATTAATGTTGCAAGGTTATGTGTTTTCATCTTAAGAGTTCTATTGGTTTAAAAAATTGTCAAAATGTAGAAGTATGTATCTTTTCATTTTTACAATTTATCTTTTAATCTTAAAAATTGCATTAGTTTAAAATAACTTGTCAAATGTAATTTAAAATATAACTTTTCATTTTTAACATTGTGTCTTTTCATCTTAAGAGTTTTTTTTTTTTGAAAAAAGGGCTAGACTTTTTTTCTGTTTTTTTAATTTGTTTTGTTTCTGGTCATTTGATTTGTATGATTGCCAATTTATTTTAAATTTGACAGAATTTTTAATTGTTTTGTGTGTCTTTTCTAAAAAGAAATTTTCGTGAATTAGTTTCATCTTAAGAGTTGCATTGGTTTAAAATAAATTGTCAAAATATATCAGTATGTACATTTTTACCTTAGTGTCTTTTCATCGTAAGAATTGCATTGGTTCATATGATACATATTATCACTTTAGGAAGGGTCTACAACAATTTAGGAAATTAATAATAAATAGTTATTCTTCTATAATCTTATAGTTGTCACACGTTAGAAATACATGATTTTTCACTTCGAACAGTGGTGTCTTTCACCCCTAGTGTTTATAAATCCTTCTTTTAGTCCAAGAATTTTGAAAATAAACTTTTATAATTATAGAACTACCCGAAGATGTTGTGTGTAGTATTTTATTAAAGGTCTTCGATCAGTCAAGTAAAGATTTTGGAAATTACAGATTAGTCAATAAAGAAATTGAAAGAATTTCAAAATCAACATTTGTATTAAAAAAATCAACTAATTGGTGTCTTTTAATCCCAGAAAAAAGCCCTTCCATATATATGAACAGACAAATGACGTCCATTAACTCGTACACAACTCTTATTTTTCTACCTACTGAACTCATGAGCGACAGAGAAGGAATAACAATGATGGATGCTGTCGTTTGAGTGGTCATAATGGAGAAACATAATCATTTTAGGGATTGGACGAAGGTTAAAACAAATAACTTGACTATCACCAAATCAATGATTATCGATACTATAGTTACGAAGGAAGTTACAGTGACAAGTGTGAAAGATAATTGTGAAAGAGGTACGATCATCAAACTTTTCACTGGTTTTGTTTAGAGGCGTGCTTACCATAGTTTTGATAAGGCTTCTGCCTAAGCCCCCCGCAAAATGTATAATTTTCATGGCCCCTAATTTCATAAAATTATTTTATAGAGCTAAATGAATAGTTTTAGGTAGATTTTCACATGATTCTGAATTTGAATTTTGTTTTTGATGAATGCTTTTATTCTAACTAGGTAAAGAATCCGTGCGGTATCGCACGGGAACTCATTTTATAAAAACAAATAAATCATATTTTATTATTCTAAAGTTTACCACTATGAATAGTTTCAAAGATTTATCATAGTTGTAATAATTCATCTCTAAAGAATACCATCTCTAAAAGTTCCAATGGTTTATACATATATAATATTATAAAATAACTAACTTATCCAAAATTAGATTATCTAAATATTTTTAGCCAATTTATTTTTTAAATGCATATAAAATAGATATAAAAATGAACTAAAAGATAACTCATTAACACTTTATGCCAATTTTAGGATAAAATATATATCCTGAGACATTTTGAGAATTCTTTATAAACTTATGCAGTTTTTTAAAAAATAAAAAAAAACTCAATATAATTTCACAAAAAGATAAATTTTTAAAAATTTATAAAAATTATGATAAAAACGCATGCTTATATTTTTCACACAATCTCTTAAAACTCAATATAAAAAGGCATCTCTTGCTTGCACCAAAGTTGTTGGATTTTTAATCGTAGTCCTTAATTTTTTTGGAATTTATTAATTTTTAAAATATAGTGAGGAAGTATATTAAAATAGGAAAATATAAAAAAACTCTATTCATTTGGACTTTCTTGTTGAGTTCTTAGTGCTAATCTAAAACCGATGGGGCTGTACTGCATTGACATAAAGTAGTTGAAATTTTAGGGATGTGTTTTCTTAGGCTGTAAGTTGTGTCTTTTCATTTTTCTAAATGCAATGCTACTTAATAACTTTTAATTAGTTAAAATGTGTCTCATCATTCTAAATACGTGTCAAAAAAAATTCAGCATTTTTTTTGCTATTATATATAGATATGTTTTCATATTAGTAATTTATGATAAATTGTTAATACATCTTTTACAGAAATATTAGTTCGAAATAAGTAGTCATATTATTAAAATAATTATTATCACACTTTTTACAATTTAAGCATGGTCTTTTACAAAGAGTCTATTTTAATTTTATGAAAGGATGTTGACAGATTAAATATAGACGACTTGTGTAGAGATAAAATTTAAGAAATTGAGACTCTTACAAATTTTTGGGGGTATTCAATCATTTAGAAAAGCATTGTTATGTTTATGTAAATAATTTGTCGAGTCATAGACAAATATAAAAATGTATTCCTCTGTCTTCCGATATTTTATTTTTTCTCTATGTTAATTGGTGTCTCTTCTTCTTCTTTTCTTCTGTTCTACGTAAGAGTTTTTTTCCTATGGTAATTTTGTTTTTTTATCGAAAAAAACTATGGTTAATTTCGCTTCTCATAACTACTATCATCTCTATTTTTGTCTGGGGTATTTGTTGTCAGTTACTAAATTTTCTCTTTTCAACACTGCCATGGTTAATATGAGAGATTATCTGCGTAAACGTGTACATGATCTCCATCCAGTGTTCAAAATTCATAACACAATTAGAAATTGTGCCTACAATATTCAACTAAACATATATACATTTCCTCTTAAATGCCAGACCCCATTATTCGATCGTGAAAAGTACCAAGATGCCATTGTTATCCCATTCTGATGATCACTCTCTCGTTCCCTATCTTCATCTCCGGCTTTGATGGGGTTAAAGGAAGTGCCACCATTGTCGTCACCAGACACCACTACCACAGGAAAGGCGTGCCATCGAAAGCCACCATTATTGGTCTTATTGGAGTTACGTAATGGATTCGAGAGATGGAGACTTGGAGGAGCGACGAGCAACCGGAGGCACTATGTTCATCACAGGGTAAGATGCTCCATAATCTCTTCTTTCTTTCTCTACTTCTCAAAGCATTAAAAACCCCAGTAAAAAATCACCGTATGGATTACAATTATATATCTACAGGTCAATAATGAGGCTCTGAGTTCGACTGAAGAGAGAAGAAGAAGGACGTTACGTAGTGCATTCGAGAGATGAAAACATGGAGAAGTGACAAGCAACCGAAGCCGCCAAATACATTTTCTTCATTTCTCTAATTCTCGAAAAGCCTTAAAAGAACGAGTTATAAAACTCACCGTATTGATTCCAATTTTCAAAAATAGAAAATTAGATGGGTGAAGCATATAGACGCAGAGAAGGAATAACAGCTATATGAAAAGAGAAAAAAAAATAAGTAAAAATTTATGCTGTAAAAATTTCAATATATAAGATCTTGAAAAAGTATGTTGTTTGAAAAAGAGACTCTTCAAAGGAAAGGGTTGCAAGAAGAGGTAAAACATTTCGTGACTCTTCACTTAAAATTGGTTTATTTTTTATGAAAATACACAACTTTTATAACGAAAAGATACAACTCTTAAACTAATAGATTTTAGTTTTTTATGAAAACACAAAACCTTTGGATTTTTAAAATCTATTTGAATAGTCACAACTCTTCAATCTGAATGGTCGCATTATCCCAATAGTCACAACTTTTCACTTTTTAAAATATACTTATGAATAGTCACAACTTTTAGACAATTTTTAGAGAAGACACAACTTTACAACATAGAAGTTTTAGAAAAGATACAACCCTTTATACATCTTTTTCAAAAGACACAACCTTTCAATATAGTGGGATTCACAACCTTTGGAATTAATCAGGATTCCTATTATTAATAGATAAATTTCAAGATGTGTTATAACTAAAATGCAAAGAATTAATTGAAGAATTGACATGGTATAACTCACAGTTCTGATTTTCGTTTTGCTTTTGTTACTTATTATAATCCAATTTTTTCCTTACCAAAAGTTAGCTATTTGTATTTTAATTTATATATTATGATAGTTTGATGAAATAGTTTATAGTAAAAATAAATAATACGTTTTAACATCCATATTTTTTTTATCTATCATCATTTTTTTAAACGACAAAATGTTATATACTTGATCTACCATTATTTTTATTCAATATTTTTTATTATTACTTTTATTTTTATTATTTTATCATTGTATTTAAATGATTATTTTTATCTTTCTAAATACCAAACATTATTTTAACTTTCTCTAAAAATACCAGTTTTCTATTTATCATTTTAACCTTTACTTTTAAATTACAAATTAAAAAATATGTTTTATTATATATTGTAAAATTTTATTTTAAAATTCGCCTTGAGCCCCTAAAAATCCTCGCACGGCAAGAGATACAAATGTGTAGAAACAAAAGTTAAATTAAAATGGAACCGAAAAATCCAGAGGAAAACTGTCTTGTAACAGTTGGAGGGAGAGACTAGTATTTGGATATTTTAACTATTTTAAATGATTTTTTTATAATAAAAAACACTATTTTTAAAATTAATAAAGTCCAGTTTTTATTTAAAAGATACAACTATTATAATGAAAAAAACACAACTTCTAAAACTAATATATTTCAGTTTTTAATGAAAACACTCAACTTTTAAAATGAAAATTGTATCTTTTCATCTTAAAAACTGAATTAGTTTAAAAATGTTAAATATTAAAGAATATATCTAGAAATGTATATTTTCATCATGCAATGAGTATAAAAAGTTTTTAAAATATGTAGGAATGTGTTTTAAGATTCTAAGAGCATCAGCACCGGGTACTTTCTCAACCTCAGTCTCTAGACAATATCATAATAGTATTTTTAACACAATTTTTTTTTGAATTAAAATCAATACCATTAAATTAGGATCATTCCAAATTATACCCTTAATGAAAATCGTAGTTTTGCCAAAAGTACTCTTACTTTTACAAGATATTAATATAATTCATTTATGAAAGTTAAGTGTTTTGGTTTTGGACCTACACATAAACCTAAATTGATATATATATATATAATGGGCATATATGTATATTGATAAGATATGCTAATTTTAAATTTAATATAAATATTCTAAGTATAAATATAAGACATACATATATTATGAACCAAAAATAATATTATTTTCTTAAATTTATGTATCAGTATTCAAAATAGACCATTCGAATATTATGCAGATTTTCAATAAAAACCAAAACATGATATCGTACACCATTTCATATACATATTTGAATATCATTTTTTCGTATATAATATTATTTAACGATCAAAAAATGAGTATATACAAAAAAAACTATATATATATATATATTTATTTTTGTTATGTCATTTTGTACATAATATTGATATGGCAATTATGAGAGATTAAGAATATTTTAAAAATTATCTTAAAAGCAACTTTTAAATATAAAATAAAAAATACAAACTTATAATAGGTCATTAATAACAAAAATAAACTAATATTGTCATATCAATAAGTTTTTTTATATTATCATTTAGTATTTGGACAACATAATGAAAATCTCATCAAAGTTTACAGAATCACAAATTTATGCAGTATTAAAAAAAATATGCGTAACTTAATCAATATTATCATATATTTGTGCTTTTATCGGATCAATGGTATCAGATTGCGGGTTAATAACGATTTTTTGGATTTTTACCGGGTTCTATTGGATTTTTAATTAACGAAGTTTTCATTACATCCGGACCAGAATATATACAATGTAATGAGTCTACCGGTTCAACCACGAATCTAGATCGAATATGAAAACAATTCTTAATACTCAAACATTATTATAGAACGACTACCATATGTCGAAAGAAATACCACATTTTGCAGAGAAAAAAAAATGATAAAAACCTAAAACTCAATTGGTATGATTCAAAACAGAAATACTGGTAGTTTGTAAATCAGTTTTCAATCAATAAATGAAAAAAACAAACCTGCGTTTTCTAAGTGCGGACCAAAATCTAGTTAAATGTTTAAAATCCGATAACACCATTTATATTGAAACACCTGTAGAACGAACCTTCAGCCGTTTTTGAAAGTTTCTTCCTAAAAATATGTTTCTCTTTAAATTTACCTTCTCTCATACTTTTAACTTTTTAATATATTTTTTTTGTTGAGAAATGTGGGAAGAATTCACCACTAAAGATGCCCTAAGAATATATCTTTTTAGAATCCAAAATAAATATTTAAAGATGTGTATTTTGATCTTAAAAGTTACATCAGTTTAAAAAAAGGTTATTATTATTAAAGTGTATAAGGATGTGTTTTTTTATATTGATGTGTATTTTCATCATGCAATGATTTTTAAAAGATTAAAGCTCCGAATGGTAACTGCGGTTTGAGCGGTGCAGAACAAGCGGTTTAACTGCGGTAGGGTTTTAACAGTTATAAAAACGTATAGATATATGATATATGTAGAGATTTTTGTTACTGTTAACTGCGGTGCGGAGCGGAACGGTTCGTAACATTTGAAGCCTAAAGAAAATCTAGAAAAATACAGAAAGAACAAGACCATAAAGCCAATTAAGGAAATTCTGCTATCAGATATTGAGGATTCCAAAAAGGAAAATTTGATTAGCAATCATTACAGGATTATATGAAAGAAGGCCAGGTGTGTGGGAACCATTTAAAGAAATTATTGTAGAACAAGTTGACCACTGAACATCCTCAATGGATCCTTATAAATTATACTCCCCTTTTTTTTTGAGCAACAAATTATACTCCCTATGTTTTTTAATACATGATGTTTTGATTCATTGCACAAAAATTAAGAAATATATTTTTTTTCCAAAAAATAACTTTATAAATATAATTTAAAAATCATTCAACCAATTAAAACAATGACTATAAAATCTAATTGATTACATAGTTTTCAATTAAGTTAAAAATAATATAAATATATCACAACTTCGTCTATTTTGAAACAACAAACATTTTCTAAAACATCAACTATTATGAAACAGAGGGAGTATATAATTTCTCAAGCTTCTTCACCAAGTCAGACACTTAGCTCCGAATGGTAACTGCGGTTTGAGCGGTGCGGGACAAGCGGTTTAACTGCGGTACGGTTTTAACAGTTATAAAAACGTATAGATATATAATATATGCAGCGATTGTTGTTACTGTTAACTGCGGTGCAAGGCGGAGCGGTTCGTAACATTCAAAGCCTTAACGACGGTTTTTCTATTTGGCTTTATTCAAAGAGCACCGTCAAATGGCGTAACTCATTCTCTACAATACTTTTTTAACTGGTTCTGGCAGACCCGACTTTTTCGTAGAATCCCAAACGATTTCTAGTCGAACTTTTTTTACTTGAAACATGCATTATTCATAGCCAAACATTCTTTAACTGGCTTTGCGGTCCCATTTTTATGTACTTGGACTATCGTCGTTCCACTGTCAATTAGAGTCACTTAGTCTAAGTCAATGTGTTCTTAGTTAAAAAGAAACATTTGATACGTAATGAAAAATTAACAGTTACAAATGATAGAGATTTTAGTGATAAAAATCCTCAGCTATATTCGAATCGGAAAAAAAAATCTTCAATTAATTTTTAATGTTATAGTGTTTTTTTAGTTTGGTTTAAAAAACTAAGCAAATCAATACAGTTTAGTTTAGTGATAAAATACTTTTTGTAATTAATAACCAATACAGTTTTTCGTATTCAAATAGTTGTTCCTTTTTCCATTTGGCTACATGATTTTTTTTTTTTTTGTAAAAGGAATTTGGCTACATGAATTAGTATTACTTTAATCTTCTTCCTTGTCTTCGTTTACATCCTACCCGTCACAAGGTATGTAACGAATTTATCTTTTAAAAAAAAAAATGACAAATGTAATTATCATGTTTTTGTCATTGTTACGAGCTTGACAATACTGCTATGAGCTTGAAGTTCAATGAATGTTAAGAGGTTCATCAAGATAAGACTGAAAACCAAGGTGAAGAGGAAAAAGAACAACATAAGAAAATATCTCTGATCCAAAAATTTGGAAAACCGTTGATACGAGATTGAGAGATTTGTTGGTTAAAATGGGTCTATGATAAAGACTAATAAGTTATTACCTGTTTTTTAAGAATAGTATTGGTAGGCATTTTTCATATGCATTCTACACAAAAGATATGATAAACAGAAAAGTTAGAAGATGGTTGATATACTTAAAAAGTTTTGAATAAAGCTTTTTATGTTTCTATCGCAAGTTGTTTGACATGAAAAAGGTGGCGATAACTTGGCAAACTCCAACCACTTCATAAGAGGACTCTATTCCGGGCTTCGTGGACAAAAACGCTAGCCGTCAAAAGAGAAAAAAAAGATATTTTTTCTGTTTTTTTTTTATTTGTTTTGTTTCTGGTCATTTGATTTGTATGATTGCCAATTTAATTTAAATTTGACAAAAATTTTAATTGTTTTGTGTGTTTTTTCCAATGGATTTGGAAACACAAAAATTTTAGTTTAGTTAAACCATTTAAAAAAGGTAATTGACAGATTCAGAAGTGGATGGTGACGACGAGTCTAACGGAATTCAATCATTGATGGTTTTTCATTTGATGGTAATGAAGTTCTTGCCGTAAACTATTGGTTATTCCAAAATGCAACATGAAATTCTAATTATAAGCCTAAAAGGCTAAATCCTTGTGTTCAGTCATTTGCAACTAATTTTATTGGATACGGTTTTGCTCGGTTTCCTCAGAATAGGCAACATTTCATCAAAGACATGACGTCAAAATCAACCACCACAAACATCACAATCACAAAGTAGAAAACCAAACGGATATACTATCAAACTCTTAACTAAAGATGTATCGGATCGACAAGCAAAGCAGTGAGATAATCCTTTAGTTTTCCTTCACGGTGATTGTAGAGATCATCCGACGTATAGAGAATATTCACCATGCGTCCAAAATTGACGACTTGCATAAGAATGGGACGTGAAATGTTGGTTGTCTTTAAGCACTCTTCGTTTACAAGCTTGTTGATATCTCCAATCATCTTATGAAATTCCCTACTTGCCTCTTTTTTCGTGACTCCATGTTGTTTCATGTAATAGTTAAGCGCATTTGCAGTGTACCCTTTATTCATATCCTCCTGATAATACAATGAGCCATTTAGGTAACAAAACGAAATCATTGATTAACCTAAACCTTTCTAATTATAATGTGTACCTCAAAATCCGTAATATCATCCAAGAGACGTGCCTTCCTTGCTAGATATCGGACAGACTTTGGTCTAGATAGTAGCCACTCAAAATCTTCTTTTTTACCGATCTCTCCAAGTCCCATAATAGAACACGCTATGGTTGCATACGAACCAGCCTCAGCCCCACCAGCCTCTACATACTCATCAAAGTTAGGGATTTGACCTGCTCTTGCCCATTTGATAAGGTCAAGGTTTGTTCTCGCGACTATCTTGAACTGCTTATACCAAAGATTTAAACATCATACACAACTTCATTACCACTAAATATATGTAAATTTGGGCTTTTTAAAAAAAGAAATTTGTTTGGGCATTTAAGATTAACTAAGGTGTTGTAAGTAGTTAATCACCTCTTCTATCATCTTCTCCAACGCAAATGATCTTCCTTGTGACTTCAATATTTCTTCAAACTCCTTGTAAACAGACATCACAAATTTGAAGGCAGTCTTCATGTGACCATGAAGATTTTCCATGTACTCAGGATCCCATCTGTTCAAATGACAATTCACAATGGTTGTCAGTGTTTCTGATGAAACCAAATAGATGTTTCTTAGGTGTATATATATAGATACCTTTCCAAACAGTTAACCACGCTTTCAACTTCAGGAATTGAACCATAAGTATCGCAAACATCGTCTAAAAAGGTGAACAATAAAAAAAACTTGGCCGACATAATTCTCCCAAGTGAAAATTGTGGCTCAAAATACATCATCGATCCCACAAACCAACACTCGAATGTTCGTTCTCTGAAACCGGGTGGGAGGTTCTTTGTATGGTCTAGTTCCCTCCACCACCTGCAAATATAGAACAAAAATTATATATATATAATACTCCTACATCTATCTCATAAGAAAATTTATTCATTCACACACGTGGTGATAATTTTTAATTCTTGAATGTAGTGAAGTTGCAAGAACTTGAAATTGAGCTTGGCTAGCTTGAGTAGTGTCTCATCGTTGTCCTCTTCTTGTTCATAGAACGAAAGATACTCTCTTGCAACCAGAACTTGGACGTTCTGATGCTGCGGTATGTAAAGAGCATTTTGTATATGCTTTAAAATATGTGGTGGGATCGCTTTGCTATCTGTAGCTAGTGACTCCAAATAGTCCAATGTAAAGCTCAACGCTTCATCCAGGATATGATCTGTCGTTGTCCTGAAGTGCGCTGCTTCGTAGAAGCTTAGCATGCCCTGGACATCTTCCATTAAACTTTCTTTAAATTTACCGTCGTTTCTTTTGAATCTATCGAAAACATCTACATGGAAAAAATATATATTATTCAATATATAACGTACACATACGTAACTCATTAAGATATTACTTACCAGTTTTTGTCAAAAAAAAAAAATTACTTACCAGACAACATATTATGACCATATATTCTAAAAACCCGAAACATGATGGAGACTGTGTACAGATCATTTTCATCTGTGATCAGTTCATCTATCTTCTCGAAAGCATGTTTTAGGGTCTCCACGATCTCCTTCTCAAAAATATAAGCGAGGCCAAGACTGTCCAAAATATGAATCGAAAGAATGCTCCTTTTCATTGCGTCTTTGTCTCTGGAAGAAAACGTGAATATGTTTTTTCTTAATTTAGGCGTTAGTACTTCCATCTCTCTTGCAAGCACATCAAAATCCTGAAAGTCAATACAAGTCAAAGATATACCATTTAAGGAATAATACATGCATGTATATATATATATATGCTTTGTCCGAGTATATATATATAAATGGACTCACTGAATCAGCAATGGAGATATTGAGAAAGTGATCACCCCATTGAGAGGGTAGCAATTTTGAAAAATTTAAGTAGCTTTTCTGATCTCTCTTCACTTCTTCCATAAGGAGACAGAGCTGAGGGTGGTGCAGACCTTTTCAGAGGGTAGACATATATATAATACTAGGAAATAATCTGCATCCTTCGCAGAGTGAAATACTTTTAAAATAAATATTTTTAAAAAATTATTTTAAATAATAACAAATTATATGTAAAATATATTTTAATGATTTGATCAAAAAAAATTATAAAAATATCTGATTTTTTTTTCAATTCAAATATTATGCATATTTCAAAAAAAATCAAAATCAAAATATTCATTTATTTTATATGGTATATAAATTAATTTAAATGTTATTAAAATACATATTTTTAATTTGAATATCTACTAAATGAGGCTTCATACTCATATGATTTTATGATCAATGGAACTTGTTATAATTAACAACAATTTTAAATAATTGATCACAAAATTTTCAATGTGAAATTTTCAAAAGATCAATCTACAATCGTTTTAAAAATTTCGAAATGTAACATACGAAAAATTCTAAATTTATGTTATATGGTTAATTTGATTATTTAATTTTTAATAATATACTTTTTATTTAAATTATAGAAGACACACTGTTATCAAATTTTTATAATTCAAAACCATTAATTGTCATATATATTAATCAAATTAAGTAATTATGTAGATTTTATTTAAGAATTTTTTTGTAGATTACTAATTAATTTTATGATTAATATAACGAAAAATATAATTTATGTTTAGATGGACCAACATATTTTTTAAAAATTTTCAGAATTATTCAAGTGAAGACACATGACATAGCGCAATTGATATAATGTTTCTTAATTAGTATATATATATATATAAATGTTCAGGTATTAAAATTATTAGATCATCCAATTTTGGACAGTAGCTACTTGTTTGTGTGTTTACAAGGAAATAAACCAAAAATGTACAATTTTATCATATGATAGATCTTTCAAAACTAAAAACTGCATGTGAGATGAGATATGGTTGCGAGAAATCCGGTTACCAAAGAAAGGTAAAAGAATAGATGGTGTGATTCTAATTACGCCGCAAAGTAAATATGAGAGTTAATAGTTAGAGATTTTTATTTATTTTTTTTCTTCAGGCTTCTCCGGTTACTGCTAATTAAGGAAAAAAAAAATAGAATTAATACATAAAAAGAGTGGTTGTCGAAAACCTAGGGCATTTGGTTATCCCGTGAATTATGGTTTATTTCGACGTTATTCAGCACAATTTCTCAATGAATTAAGTAGTTGGTTTTACTATTGAGTTGTTTAGTTATTTTATTTGCAAAATGTAAGTATAATCAATACTTTTAATGCTCTCTTGTTTTGTCATGCCATCTTCATTTCCAAATATAGTACTCCCTCCGTTCCTAAAAGATGCATATTCTGGAAAAAAAATTGTTTCAAAAAGATATATTTTTTACCTTTTCAATGTATGATTTTATGAAAAATTGTAAGTTTCAAAAAAATTAATGGTGTTTATTGAATTTTTATTGGCTAAAAGTTATAGAAAATTGTTATTTACAAAAAACAATGCATATTTAATGAGTTTTCTTAATATATGTGAAAAGTCTAGAATATGCATCTTTTAAAAACAGAGGGAATATTAACTTTAAAATACACAATTTCTATCACACAACATATTAAAGTTTAGAATTTAAAATTTAGGGTTTACAGTTTTGCTGGAAGCGTTAACGTCGTTAAAATTATCATTTTTATTTTTTTGTAGCTATTTTTTATTTTTTATTTTTTTTTTTTCAACTATTTTTTATTTTTTATTTAATTTAATGATTTTAATTAATAATTTATATGTCACTTTGATTGGTTTTAAAAGGTGTAGTGAACCTAAGTTTTGTTTTCTTTTAATGTGCTCTTTCCGTTTTAAACATTTTAGGAAGCAGTTGTCAGAAAAAAAAAACATTTTAAGAAGAAATAAGAATTTTTCTTTTTTGAAACTCAGGAAGAAATAAGAATAAAAAAATGTAGCCGACAAAAAAGTATCAGTTTCTGACCACAGAAATAAAGTTAAAAGCCTTATCCTTTTAATGTGCTCAACTTTCTTGTCATTAGTGACGTAGCAAATAAGTTGCCATCTCTGAAATCCTAGTAGCATTTCATTTTTTAAAAGAGAAAACTCTTTAAAAGATCGTTGAATTTTTCTCTTTGGACATTTCATTTCCTTTTGGGATTATTCATTGATCTTTTGGAAAGATCGAGAAGGGAGTAAGAGTCAGAGAACCGATGGCTATGATAAATCCACAAGGTTGAAAACTGGGTCTTATTTCATCTTCATTTGGATAACTGGATTGATTTTATAATAATATTCCCAAAATTTATGAAAATATATATTCTTATTATTGTTGGCATTTACAATGAAAGTATGAAACCAATACCGAGTGAAGAGATCATATTATTTTCCATGCAACTCTAACACTTTTCACTCGATTGTATTATGTTTTTATTATATTAACTAAGAATATTTTATAAAAAAATACACGTTATTGGTTTTAAGATACGTCAATTTTACAACATGCTCAAATATATTAACACGATTCTCAATAATTTTATTGGTATTTTTAAAGTATAGTCTAATAATTATATATGTTAAATAAATTGAAAATATTGTTTTACATTTATTTTATTTTGTTTTATATTAGTAGAAAAAGTAAGTCTGGGTAAAACATCTGGATCCAAAGAACCGAACTAAACTAGATTTCAAAGCAATACTAAACACAAACTAAAACTGATTAAGTAATAAAACTGATTAAGTAATCAGATGGATCTAAAAGTTTAATATCCAGATAACCAGATCCGAATTTGATCCAAACTAAAAGATTTTGGATACCAAAATATCTAAATCACAATTATATATTTAAATATATTGATTATTTTAAATTTTATATCTATTAGATATTCAAAAATATTAAAATATCTAAAAATTATCAATATAGTCACAAGTAAATATCTAAAAATAACAGAAAATATTCAAAATACTGAAAATATTTATTTTTTCTCCATCCAAATATTTAAATTGAACTAATATGTAAATTTAATTATTTAGTCTTACATTATTCAAATTTTTATGTTTTATATTATTTTATTTTAATATTAAGTATATTTGGATTTTTGTTAAAAATACATAATTAGAATGTGTATCCAAACTCAAATCCGAAAACGAATCCGCAATGATTGGAACCAAATTCAAACCAAAATTTGTAAATATTTGAATATGATATAAATTTCTAACCTTAAAAATTTGAAATCCGAATAGATTAACTGAATCCAAACGGATATGTGAATGATCATCCTTAGAAACAAAACTATACAACAAATCCCTTAGTACATCATACGATAAATAATCTAACAAACTATTTAACTCCGCGCGTAGCGCAGATTACTACCTAGTATATTCTTATTATTGTTGGCATTTACAATGAAAGTATGAAACCATGACTAAATTTTCAGCATAATGATTCAAAATTTATTTTCCTAAACCTAGAGTTTTCTATTTTATAGGAAAGTTTCTAAATTTTGATCAAAGACCCCACTAGAACCTTTATATATCTAAAAATATATGCTTCTAACATTTTGGTGTAGTTTTTTGGCAGTTTAAGATATGTGTGAAATCAAATCTTCAGCTTGTATATTATCAAATGGGCTAAATCCAGTCATGTGCCAAATTTTGATGAACAGAGAGGTTGGTGCATATCAGGGTATGTAGCCATGGCCACGTCATCTTCTTTTATGGGATTTGGAAACACTAGTTAGACGTATTATTTTGAATGGTTAAGTTCTAGTCCAAAGCTTATCCGTTGGCTGCAAATGTACGCCTCATGGATGACATAATTGATGATGAGGTACACAATTTATTTATGACGATTTAAGTTGAATTATTGTTTAGTTGTCCAAAATTGACTTGTGACGTGATTATGTATTATATTAATGAATAAGGAATACTCCCTTAACTATTCCATGAAGCAACATGGAATTAGCAAACGCCCTTAACTATTCCATGAAGCAACATGGAATTAAGTACGGTTTAAAAACATGGAATTTCCATAGAATAAACTAATAACGAAGATTGCTTAAGGATTAATAAAGATAAAGACAGAAACTTGAAGATATGAATATTTCTCTGAAATTACACTTTCATTTCTTGGGGTTTACAAAGCTGATTGAGTCTCTATTTATACACATCAGTAGAACGATCTAGTGACATCACATCTGGATTTGCCAGCTCACTCGTCATGACCAAAAAGAGAATCAAGTCAGTTACGCAGGATGACCTCGTGAGCTGGAAGAACCGTACTCTTCTTTTGTTGTTTTCCTCTGTTCTATTTTGTTGTGTTATTGACCGTTGTGATAGTTACTATGGGCTTGTCTGAAGCTAAGCTCAATATCTTGTTACTTGCTGATCCATTGGATTTAATAATTAACAGCATTTTTCGTTTAATCCTTACCCTAACTCGTCTATTATAGGATGGAAGTTCTCCATACGGTAGATGGCCTCTGCGACTACCATGGAAAGTTCAAGGATTATCTCTTCACTTTGCTCGTAGAACCAGTACAATTTTTTTTTTTTGCTAAAGATGTAAATATCATTAAAACATAACAAAAGTTTGATTACAAGGATCTTGTAATCTGATATGCTCGAAAGCATTTCCGATTCAAGGAGTCGCAGAAAAGATAAAAAAAAACTCATTGAATCAGAAAGCCACTAAGTTTCATCTGTAAATTAACAGGCCTTAGAGCTACATTTTCACCTCTTGCAGCTGCATACGTTCCCATACATGCCTTTCTAATCCTTGGAGCAACCGATGGATGGAGGAGAAGGCTGAACAGATCCGAATTTGCCAGTACAATTTTTTAGGCTGCTACATAGAGTACTACAAACCACAACCAAGATACGGTCCTTATAGATAACTGTTTTAGGTTCATCTCAATGACGCCTCTAATTATTCTTTTATACCATATACTGACTTGCTCTTGTGAACTTTATTTGTTTTCCCGTATATTGACGCCTCTGAGTTTTGTGTTACCGTACCGAAGAACTATGCTTACTGTCAGGGTCGGCTCAACATTGTCAAGGACTCTAGGACAAAAAAATAATTATTTTACTCTCTAAAATTTATATACAGATAATGTTTGAGTTTGTGTGTCGTCTCAGATGAAGTGACAATCAAACTCTACTTACTGTGTACGCTAATGAAATAAAAGATTAGCTACTATATGACACGCATATTTACTATCCCAGTACAAGTCCTTTGCACAAGAATGTGCAGTACATATTGATAACAACACACTTTTTTATCCACGTCAACTTCTTTAGTTCAACAACATAACCTGGTACTTTAATTCTTTTGAGAAGAACATAATACAACATTCTGATTTTCTTACTTCCACAACAAAATAATTTTTGAAGTATCAATCATCCACTTGAACTTTTTTTTTGTGATTGTAAATCCAGTCCAGTCTGAATCATACAAACCCGTAAGATCAAAATTACAGTTAGCTTTCAAGAGAATCGCCATCCCACGACATTCAAGTCACCAACTAGCCTCAATTCAACAGCAGTTCAACGATCCTCTTTTGCCTCATGCATAAACTAAGACAATATTTGCATTGAATAAAGCAAGATATGGTCTAACGGCAGCAAAAAAAAAAAAAGATTTAGACAATAGCAATATTACAAAGGAAATTTATCAGATTTTTAAAAATACATGAATGCATAACTATTATACAAATTTAATACAACAACAACAATAATAGCCAGGTAAATTTTATCCAGAACCTCCAAAATCCTAAAATCTTATTCAAACAAATTGCATGTAATAGAAGATGGTTGTTGTTTTTGACGTCGTCATACGATTCATTCTTGTTCATATCAAATGTATTCGCGAATATTAATATCAGCAATATCTATGTCTTTTAGCAATAATTTACTTCCCTCTTTTATGTCTTTAAAAGCTAAGTTTTTAGCCTTATTTTGCATTCATAATTCAGTCATCTCGTAACTTTTTCTCCTTTTTGTTGCACTTTAAAAATCAAGTTTTTGTTCGTTTGATGATATCAAAGTATCAACGGCTGAATTATCAGCTTCGGTAGTCATCTTTTTGAGTTTTGCTTTTTCCGATCCAACGATCCCTCATCATCACTACTTAAATTAATTGAAAATGAAGGCATTCTCGGATATTGTGATGTCGGAGAGCTGAAAGTATCACTTCGATGTTAAGAGTATATAGGATACCAATGTTGATATTGTTTGTAAACTTTGGGAGATCCTTCATCATTACCCACACATGGTCAAATTAATATTTAATATTTTTTAGTTTTGGATCCTGTAGTGAAAGTTTTTAGCCTTTTCCATCTACAAAGTAATGAAACATAAACCTTTAACAAAGCTTGATCCGCGTAAATGTGCGGGTTTCGGTTTTTGGGCACGAGGGTTTGACTTTTACTTTTCTATAAATGGCATATTGACATTTTTAAACGCATAGATTATTTGTCTAATTTTAGGTTTTTACGAACCTATCCGGAGATAGAAGAATCCGATTCGAACCCCCACCATAAATTTATTATATTTAAACATAGTTAATTTTAAAATTAAAAACAAAATACCCGAAAAACCTATATGTACTCGAACATGTACCTGAATGCCTATATATAACTAATTCTGTAAAATAAATATCATATATATCGAGTAAAAATGTATGATTACAATGTTAAATTCGGATTAACCTAGGGACTAAGCCACAATACGAGGTGTGATTACAAGTGCACCCACAAATTTATTGATATTGGAAATTTGACATGTAAAGTACTAAAGTCTCAGTGGATCAAATGGTAAAAATCAGTCTATGCCCCCATAATATCTTGACTTCGAATTTCTTTTATTTTAACTTAGTTTTTATGACCAATACTGCACCCAGTAAATAATTCCTTTGGATTAGCCCCTAGGTGCACTATTTGGATGCATGTTCTCCACTTGTGTTATCCATCTCTTTGAATTTTTACTATAAATTACATTGAATTACAATAGATAATGCATCTCAAGTTTAATACTACATATCACCAATCAGAGCCACTATAAGGTGTATCCTAATCATTTAAGTGTATTAGATAGATGGTGAATTATAAAAAAATTGTTTGTCGTACTGTCTCATTTCCTATATAACAATTAAATATTTAGTTAAATTATAAATTAAACTTATAATTTAAACAGAGTAATCCTCTATATATTATTTGAGATTACTGAAGAATCTATTTCACTAATATGCTAATATCTTCTCATAAATATGAGTTATTTTATACAACAAAAATGAGTTGTATGGTATTCTTGCATAAGCACATAACTACATGTGAATCCCCTCATAATTCTCCACCATCTAAAATTTCATTCACTTCGTATTTGAAAGATTAATGTTTTATGATTTGCACACATATTAATAAAATTAAATACATATTTTTTTTTAGAAAGGGCTTAATTAAATACATATTTTTATCTTCTACTCCCTCCGTTTTAAAAAGATGCATGTTCTAGAGAAAAAAAATTGTTCTAAAAAAATACATTTTTAATATTTTCAGTGTAATTTTGGTTAACTAATAATAGAAAATTGTGAAATTCAAAACCATTAATTGCATTTTTGAAAGTTTTATTGGTTTAAGAATATAGAAAATATAAAATTATAAAAAATTATGCATTTTAACTAAGTTTTAATAAGTTTTATTAAAAAGTTAGAAAATTCTAAAACATGTACTCCTCCGTGTCAAAATAATAGATGTTTTAGAATTTTCACACTTTTTGATAAAACATATTAAAACTTATTTATAAATGCATAGTTTTTTATAATTTTATATTTCTTATATTTTTAAACTAATACAACTTTAGAAAATAAAAGTTTGGTTTTGAACTTCACAATTTTCCATTATTAGTTGACAAAAATTACAGTGAAAATATAAAAAATATATCTTTTTGGAACAATTTTTTTTCTAAAACTTTCATCTTTTTTGAAACGGAGGAAGTATTATTTTGAAACGGAGAAAGTATATTTAGCCTTGTTTTTAGTTTTAATTGATTCTTAATAGAGTTTTATTATTCATATTTTTAGATTTTAATTTATGTTTTAGTTTTAAAACAAAGTGCATTAATTAAAATTTAAAACATGAATCTTTCAAATACAAAAATAAAATCTAAAACATCTATACTATTATTTATGAAGTGATTTTGCTGATTTGTCACATTCTCCATGATTTTAGTTAATTTTGCTTATTTGTCATATTATTATTAGTTTTTAGCTTAAATATTTAATTTATTAATTTAAATAATATAAATATTTCATAATTTTTAATTAATTTATTAATTTAAATAGTATACTATTTCGAACTTTATAATTGGAATTATAATTATTTTAACTTTCACAAGTTTCTTATTAGTTTTTAGCTTAATCATTAATTTATTCCTTTAAATAATATAACTATCTTGAAATTTCTAATTGGAACTAAAATTATAATTGTTTTAACTTTCACAAGTGAAGACCAATTCTTGTTTTCATTTGATGTAAGATGTTTTAAATTTTATAGTTTCATTTTTTTCATTTATTCCAAGTTGTATCGGTTATAGTTTTTTTTCATCCTCTAGGTATAGTGTTTTTTGGTTGTTTCAATTGATTGCGTTATTTTCATGATATCACTTCATTCTGATGTGAACGTTCTCTTTTCAGTGGTTCAATCATTTTGTGAAGATCAAACAATACTTTTTTGTCAAACAATATTATTGGTAGGGTTGTTTGCATTAACAGCTATATGAACAACATCAGATCTTAATTCTCTCTTTAGTTTTAGATCATTTTTGGGTTCTTAACATCAATATTTATGTACTTTCGATAATTGTTTTTTGTTTAGTTGGAGTTTTATGTTTTTCTTTCTTTCGTTGAGTTTAAAAGACTAGGAAGCAAATCGGGTTTGTTACATGCAGTTTGGAATTATGAATTGGTTATTCTAAATGATTTAATGGCAGTTATTTCACTTATATGTTCTATTACTGTTTAATTTATAAGAAAACTTATGCTTTAATTTGATATTAAGTTTAGAGAGTTGCTTATGTAATCATGTTATGAACATGTGTTTAATGGTTTAATCTTTAAAATGGCTAAAGTAGATATATTTTTAATGAATAATTGGATTTATCATTATATAATTAAATATAATAATAAAACTATCATTATCTTTTTTTTTATTAAATGTAAACTTATGAAATATTTTGATAAATCAATGTATATATTTATCAAGTAAACCAATGAAATATTATCATTATCTCAATTTTTTTTTAAAGTTTTCTTCTAAATTATCATTGAACTTTATTTTTTATTTATTTTATTTTTACTTGGATTTGTGTGTTTCAATGTTTTTTGGTAATTTAATACATTTTTCTGGTTTAAAAATTAAAAAGTAGATTAAGAGAGACTAAAAGTTCACATTCTTCGTTGTCCAAAACAAAAGTTCACATTTTTATTTTACTTTATTGTGTTTAATATTTGATATATAATTATGCTCTTATGATTTCATAGTTTTATAGTTTTTCTTTGTACTAAGAAGACGTAGACCGAGATAAAAAAAAAGAACTCAAATGACTAAGAATATAAATAATAAGTTATTGTCATGTTTAAATCATAAGAAATATACTAATAACTATTAGTAAAACGATTATGCATACATATGCGATATGCGGACAAAACACCTAGTTAATATTTTAAATACAACATCTAGTTAATATTTCAAATACGGATGAAGTATATAGTAAAAATGATGTTTTCTAATTTTTTTGTTTTACAAAGAAACATAATTTTTGTATATATAATTTCACGCAGCTCATGATGCTGGTCATCACCTAATCATATTAAAGACTCTATTAATCCTAGTAAAATAAACATTTCTATACATAGTTGGAAAGTATAATTAAAATGACGCATACATTTGTGTCAGATCTGAGATAGACTGAAGACTATATAACTCGAAAAATCAAAACTCGCCGACGGTTATACGATCCCGATCCCACACGCCTCTCTGTCTCTCAACCACAACAATGACGAAAATGCCCCCTGCAATCGCCATCCTCCTCTTCTCCGTCGCGCTCCTCGCCGCGATCCCACCTTCCACAGCCGAGATCAAATCCCTCGTAATCTCCGACGACGCCCGCCCCATGATCCTCTTCGAAAAATTCGGATTCACACACACCGGCCACGTCACGGTCTCCGTCTCCTCGGTCTCCGTCGTCTCCACCTCCTCGGATCCGAACCCCGACCCGTCGCGCCTCGGATTCTTCCTCCTCTCGGAAGAGTCCCTCCTCCAGGTCCTCCTCGAGATGCAGCAGAACGCTCGATTCTGCGTCCTCGATTCCCACTACGTCACGCACCTCTTCACGTTCCGAGATCTCTCCCCTCCGCCGAACTCGCGGTTCAACCACTCGTACCCGGTGACTTCCCCGAACGAGTACTCTCTCTTCTTCGCGAACTGCGTCCCCGAGACGAAGGTCTCCATGGCGGTTCGCACGGAGATGTATAACAAAGATCCCAACGGATCTAAGGACTATCTCCCCGCGGGAGCTACTCAGCTGCCGTCTCTCTACTCCTTCTTCTTCCTCTGCTACGTGGCGTTTTTAGGTTACTGGAGCTATACCTGCTGGACGAATAAGAGAATGGTACACCGGATCCATCTTCTCATGGCGGGGCTGCTTTTAATCAAATCGTTGAATCTGATCTGCGCGGCGGAGGATAAGCATTACGTGAAGATCACGGGGACGCCTCATGGATGGGATATACTCTTCTACATCTTCCAGTTCATTCGCGTTGTTTTGCTTTTCACTGTGATTATCTTGATCGGAACGGGATGGTCGTTCTTGAAGCCGTTTTTGCAGGAGAAGGAGAAGAATGTGTTGATCATTGTGATCCCGCTTCAGGTGCTAGCGAACATTGCTTCGATTGTGATCGGTGAGACTGGACCTTTTATTAAAGATTGGGTGACGTGGAACCAAGTGTTTTTGTTGGTTGATATAATTTGCTGCTGTGCGATTATCTTCCCTATCGTATGGTCGATTCGGGCCTTGAGGGAGACGTCGAAGACGGATGGGAAAGCTGCGAGGAACTTGTCGAAGCTGACGTTGTTTAGGCAGTTTTATATTGTTGTTATTGGGTATCTTTACTTCACGAGGATTGTGGTGTTTGCGTTGAAGACGATTGCGGCGTATAAGTACCAGTGGGTGAGCTTTGCGGCGGAGGAGATTGTGAGTTTGGTGTTCTATGTGATTATGTTTTATATGTTTAGGCCTGAGGAGAAGAATGAGTACTTTGCTGTTGATGATGATGAAGAAGAAGCTGCTGCTTTGGCGCTTAGAGACGATGAGTTTGAGCTTTGAAAATGGAGTAAGGACTCGAAGATTTATTCTTTTTATGTGTTGATGAAAGCTCTGTGAAGACAGAGTTCTATGTTAAAGTCGTCTGATATTGCAACTTTCTTTTTCTGTTAAATTTTTGTTCTTTCTTTTACATGGAAATTTCATTGTTACAGATGTTCCACGCTTTTATATAGTTCTCTTCACAGTTCATCGTTTGTGCTCGTTCAAGTTGATGTGTTTCAACTTTCAATCACTGTTTCAAAAATCGTCGTCTCATTGACTTTACTTACTAAGTTCTTAGAAGGGACCAATTCAATTGATGTCTAGCCCCTTAATCAAATTTATCACTAGTTAGCTTTTAGTTTAATACGATAAATTGATTGATTATAGTTTAATGTAGTCTTACAATGGCCAAAATCCAAAATAAGAAGAAAAACTGTTTGTTTTTGTTAGCAGAGAAGAACTACAAACAGTTTCTCTTGTAAAAACAGAGAAGATAACATACACCGTATAGACAAACCAGTACACTCTTCGTCTCCTTGAAGACAAAAAAAAAATTACAGAGGCAACATAATTTGTAAAAAAACATTATATGGTAAATATATATTTCGCATTGTAGTTTCATTCAACAACAGATTCTCAAGTAACCATCATGTGCTCCAACGATGAACAACCTGGAGAATGGTAAAACACAAATGGTCGATAAGTCCGACCTCACTCTTCCTCCCTTTTCCGCCATATACAGTTTCTGTGGTATAATCCGCTGCTGCTGCTGCTGCTCGTCCTGACAATTGAACAAAACATATCATCCTCACATAATTTATCTTGATTTCACCAGGAATTCTATAATTTCTAATATTTGTTCAGGCAATGTAGCAAAATTGATCAACGCGTGTTTGGTTTTAACTCATTAACGTGAAAATCTCGATAAGGAGTGAGAAACTACCTCGTCTTGAGACTTTGACAGTGAGAAAACCCCAATGTTGTTTCTTGAGATGGAGATAACGTCTTTGCCCCAGATGGAGAAACCTGAAACACCGTCGTTGTGTCCTTTAACAACAAAAGGCTCTGGTGTCCAGCTCCTGTTTTACCACAAAAAACAAAACCGTTGTTATTACATGTAAACTTACAAAAAAAAAACTGTGATGACTGTTTTGCTCACTTCCTCAAGTCCCAGATACGTAGGGTTTTGTCAAGAGAGCTGGACACAAGTAAATGGCTCTCAGGTGCCGCTAACTGCAAGAATGAAGACAACGTTCGTAGATGAGAAAAAGCCATATTGGTTTTAGGAACTTATATCGTTTTGGGAGGAATGAGAACTTAGTTCACCTTGGTCACATATCCGTCATGAGCTCTCCAGGAGGAAATAACCCCACCTTTCCTCAAGTCAAATAGCTTACACTGGCCAGAACTAAAACCAGCTGCAATCCAAGATGGTGATACTGATGCTCCGTCTCCTTGTTTAGTATGAGATCCTCCTGAACAAAGAGCAGATACGAGGGAAGTAGACCCAGATTCAAAAGATTCTCCACTCCAAAGTTGAAGCTTCTGGCCTCTTGCTAAATCGATAAACCTGAATTGTACAGTGGAAATAATTGCATATTATCTCTAATGCTTAAATGTTATGATTTTGTACAGTGGATACTGTTTTACCTGAGGGCTCCGGATCCGGTTCCGACAACAAGCTGATCCATGTACTCTAAATAATGCATACATGTATACATGTTTCCATCGAATATCCCATTTGATAACCCATGTGACACATGTCTATTAGACTGATTGGAATTATTGTTTGATGACAGATATGAGGAAGCTTGATCTTGATCTTGATCCGCAGGTGACTCGGAGAACAAATGTATTAGTTTCCCGGTTTGGCTGTTCCACACATGTATTGTTCCGTCACAAGATGCTATCTTTCCGGTGGAAGATAAAATACTGATGTCATTAACAACCTAAAATATACAACAAAAAAGTTAGATGCTTTCTATTTTGAATAAATTGGCGCTGAAGGTAAGCTTTAGTAAGCCAAGGAACCAACCTCTTCATGGGCATGATAACCAGAGACACAGCTTAAGCTTGCTAGTTCCCACTTCTGAACACTTCCCTTGAACCCTGGATCAATACCTGAGGTGAAAACTGTACACTCATCTTCAGAAACCACTAAAGATCTTAGAGCTCCGCGATGGGCATGAGCTGAAGACAAAACAGATGCTCTAATTTTCCATCGTTGCTCATCTTTGGGGTTTCCAAAACGTCCAATGTCAAGTCCATCCCAACAAGCTACTGGACTAGGAAACCATGACCAGGGTTCATGCACCAAAGGGCTTAAGACTTCTTCTTGTCCTTCAACTGGGTCATGTATATGAGGTTTTAAGTGATTGGAGTTTCTTAAGCCCTGCGACTGGGGAACTACCCGTCCAGATCCATTAAGCAATGTCTTAGGAGTGTGCTTAGACGCAGGGCCCTTGCTTAGCACAGGCTTGGTTTCCATATTATATCGAGAGGATCGTCCTGTGTATTCCCACTGATACACAATAGATTCAGTGATAAATGACTATTATATATCAGATATTATTGCAACAAAAACCAGAAGAACATATATGAAGAAAGGATACCTTCCAGTTATGATGCTTTAGCAGATATTGCTCGAGTAGTAGCCAGGTTGGACAGCCCTGACGTAATTTCTCCATACCAAGAAGTGAGGCGAAAGAAGGATACAGAAGCAACCTGTCATTCCTACAGTGTTAGGACATAAAATGGAATCACACAAAAGTTATTTACCGATGTACAGGTGAAACACGCACACAAGATCCATACGGCTTTTGATTGGAGATTCTGGATGGGAATTTCTTTCTGTAGTTCTGATCTTCCAGTTTAAAGAGTCAGATACATCAGTACTCTTCTCAGAGAAAGCAAATTCATCGAAAAGCTCCTTCAACTGCGGTAGAACATGCAATGCAGTCAACTCTTGTCCAATCCGCTGGCAAATTGACATCAGGGAAGTTGCAGCAAACTGAAACATCGAAGAAAACAACATTGAAAAGAAAATCAAATGTTAAAAGACATTTCATATAACTGCAACAAGCAGAAAAGAGGTACTGATAGATCCTTTTATAAATTAGGCATTGGTGCATGCCTCGCAGCGGAAATACCAATATAAATAATACTACAAGAGAGCCCTTAAAAATTTAGCTAAATATCAGTTTTTGGATTATCCTTCACACCTCCCTCAAAGGTACTAATAAAGAAAATAGAAGAACAGAGAAAGAATATCAAGAGTACCTGAAGGACTCGCAACTCTAGGTTTTTCTGCATAAGTACTCTTACGTGTAGGCACAACCGACCCTATATGATGATAGACAAACCACGACAGACGAAAAGTTAAGCGGTTAACATAAAACTACAATAAGGATAGGAGATTGAACTTTTTTATCACATACTTTGGTTAGTTCATGTATGAGCAACTCGTCTGGTATAAGAGCAACTAGACCATCGAGTGTGATTAGGCAATCAGTCAGTGCTAAAGAACACCAACTATGGACAGGCTCTGGTTTTTTCATAGAAGAAAGATCGATACAGAAGCAAACAACATGTTCAAGCAATGGCATCATTTGTTTGACAATGTAGTTCACGCCCAACAGTCTCCCTGAAACGTTACAACATAACAATCACTTGGCTAATATGAAACTTCTATGTAGAGGCTAAGTTGCTTAAACCAACAGATAGAGTGTACCAATTCTAACCAGCACCTCAATCCCATCAGTACGTATTCCTTTTCCGAAGTAATTAATCAGAGGCAGTATAGTCTGTATTGAGGGAAAAGTCAGCATCCAAATCAGAATTTCTGAAACACAGCATACCAGATGAAAGGTATATTAAAAATAATTTTGACAAGAACAGGAAATCTTGTCTCACCTGATGGACTGTAACAGGGGCGCCAAGCTCTTCGCTGGAACCAATCAGCAGCACAGAAGCTGCAGAAGCCGAAATCTTGTCCGGAGAATTATACAAGTTTGATATGACTAGTGGATGAATCATTTCAAGGTATACTCTCTTTCCAATTCGAGTCCATAGTTCCCTCACAAACGAATCTTGAAGAAGAGAAACTTTCAAATGCGAGTAACCTGTCGTCTAAGCATATTATACTACGTCAGGAGACAATAACTGAAATTAACAGTAAGCTGATATTGTAAGTACATTAACAGATTCCATTGGTAACCAACAAACTATACGTACCAATAAGATCTTCTGGATAGAAGGCAAGACAAGTCTTTGCACAGCCACTGGTGTCAAATATTTTGTGAATTCTTTGATAAGTACATAAGCCCATTCACACTCGTTGTCAGATAGAAGTGTCGTCACCAGTGGCAAGCAGTACGCAGCACACATCTCTGCCACAAATGATCCCATTGCTTTTAAGGCCCCCTGTTTGGCAAAACTAGCAGCATAATACAAGCGTGTTCCACCTTTGGCCAAAAGGTGAAGTGGAGCAGCAAACAAGTAAGCTGACTTCACTGTGGCTGAGAAATACGGAGAGTTCAAAAGACTCTTTGCTGACGGCCTCCTAAATTTTTCGAAAGGAAGAGAAAGTAAAGAGTCAGTCACACATCTAAAAAGGAGAAAACGTGTTACTACATTTTTTATCAGCATGTAGCACACAGAGAGTCATAAAGCCAGTGGAGTATCAAAGATGACTAGGGTTTACCAAAAAAAGGTGAGACAATATACCTTCGCCAATCTCGTTCAATGCAAGCTTCAACAAGTACTTTAGTAAGAGGAGGAAGTTCCTTGATTAATTCAGGTAAGTCACCACCTTCTAAATAAGTAGCCAGAGACACCGAGTTAAATAGCGGCCTCATCAAATAAAGTTCCGCCAAGACACAGCCAATAGAGAAAATATCCTCTGCGATGGCCTTTCCTAGGCAGAAATCTTGCCGCCATAGTAACAACTCCTGAGGTTCTATAGAAACTTCGTCTCGCACGTCTATATGCTCCAGAAGATAATTCAAACATATATCGGATGGTACGCCTTTGTTTCTTGAAGTTCCAGAAAGACTAGTATCAGCTTTGTTCGTGTTCTCACTAGAAGATTCATGCAAAGGAGACTCATCCAAGTTTTGATAAAGGTGATATTGAGGACTTAGATGTGATGCATGTTCAGAAAATGCAGATGCCTCTTCAGTTTCTTCCAAATACTCATCAGCTTCGAGGATGACGGATCTCTTGTTGTCCACCCCAAAGCCATGAAACGTATGCATTTCTTGTTCATTTCTACTTTGTTCCTTCTCGCGGGAAAAACGCAGGCGCACCGGGTGAGGCCGGAAAAAAAGCTGACGGCGTCCAACCGACCTTGGTACAGCTGGCTCAGATGAAGACAGCATAACATTCTTTGCAGTAATAGCAGCCTGGCCCGACATTTTGTAACCAAAAGTAATATCAATCCAATGATGTAATCGAGATGAAACATGGGGGCTTTCCAGAGCATCTCGATGCAATCTAATGAACTCCTCGGGGCTGCTTGCCCATGGAGGTACAGCCAAATCAGACATACTAGGATGAAGAGAGCAGAAGATGCGGGAATCGCAGTAAAACTCAGGGATGCACTCGTCAGGGGTCCAATCATAAAGCCTTTGCATATCAGAGGGATACTCATTAGGCTCGTACACAGATCGAACTGCCTTACGCAGGACGCTCAGTGGCAGTCTCCTAGCTTTGTAGCTGCAAACAGCCAGCTCAGACAGACATTCATCTGAAACATGATGCGGAATCTCAAATGTCGAATAGGTAAAATCTAACTGCTCATCTCCTTTTGCCAATCTCCATTTGCTTTTCCTTAAATCCCGCCAGCCTGAGTCACTATCTTTTTCAGGTTTTTTGCTGAAATCTATGACCCATGGCATTACTGGATGAAATGTGTGGTCTCCCCACCTTCGGCCTGCTAGTTTGTTTAAGAAGAGTAAATACTCAAAATTGCTAGCCTCTCCCTTCCACCATTTATCAAAGATAGTCTGCCAGTCCAGATGTGAAGAAATTTTAAGATCAGCATAAAGGCCAGAATAATAGCAACCCTCTACACACAAACTTTTTCTTGAGGCAGATGAATTGGCATCTCCAGATCCTAAATCAGGCTTGCTATAGATCTTTAACCAACTCCACAACGATTCAGACAAGAAAATGTTTGATGGACGAATATCCCCATGGGGGATCCCCAACCCATGCAAGTGAGCTAGCGCAGACAACAGCTGATATACAATAAAACTTCTGTGCCACTCTGACTTTAAAGCATTAGGACTGTAGTAGAGAATGTTTTCCAATGTAAACGGGGGTTTGGGGAGCACTGAGACCAAACAATCAGATGATGTCAGAACCCCCAAGACCGGTGACAGATTTGGATGCCTGAGACCTGGAAGATCGCTTTCCTCCTCTAACAACGGTAACCCAAGAAGACGAAGGAAACTTTCAGTTTCTTGTGCAGATGACTCTCCACCAATCAGGCGATTTAGAGAGGCTAAAATATAATCTTCCGGGCACTCAGAAAGGAAACTAAAAGCAAGCTTTTGAAGATGAGAGGCAGAACAACATTTGCTAATCTGAGCAATTGGTAAAAGTGCAGCCAACGCTCTCCTGCTTGGAAAACTACCTGAAGACTCGCAAGAGATGTCCTCTGTGCCTAAGCCTAACTCTCTGCCGTTCGTAGCCTTAAAGTGTGAACAAATCAAATTCTCATCACAGTCAACATCATCGTTTGAATTCCCAAGTCCTTCACTACAGAAAAAGGAAGTTCACTCAAAATCACGAATAGGAGAAGATCCAACTATTTAGCCCAAGGAGAAAAAGATTGAACATACACGTAATTGACTAAGCAACCATGTTCTTCCTTGCGGAGATACTCCAAAACGAACTGAGATGAACTAGAATCAAAATCAGAAGCAGAAACTCCCTCCTCGCTAGAGTCAGAAACCTACACAAAATCACCACTCGAATCAGCTTCAAATTCCAATACTCCCACCATCGATATCTACATACATATTGTGCATACTGAACTACCTTAACGACGGCGGAGGATCCGAAAGGAAGCGGAGAATCGGAGAGGCCGTAAGAGAAGACGATCTGATCGGAGAAGTCTGACTTGATCCGTTGCTGGAGGCAATCGAAGCAAACTTCACCTCGCATCCTTTATTTTTCTCAGTATCTTCCTCGCATTCTTATTCCTGTCGATGAGATTCCGATCTGAAGAGAGAGAGACGTCAATATTTTTTTTTTCTGTAGGAAAGATCGACCAAACCTCGGCGACCTTCTCAAATCAAACGCGGCCAAGCACGCCGCGTTTCCTTTAATTCCTCCCCTTCAAAACGCCGCGTTTTAGTCGGTTACCGCCATATTAATTATTACTCCATAATTGGTTCAATATCGGTTTAATAGTCCGGTATGATTTCGGTTTGTCAAATATTTGAAAGTTTCTGATCGGTTTAATGGGAGGAGGAGGAGGAGGCATGGAGGAGTTGACGGAAGATGAGAAGAGAGCTCTCAGAGGAAGCAAATTCGCACCGCTTACTTCTCTTCCTTCCTCTTCTCGCTCTCAGCTGCCCAGGTTCTTTATCACTCCTCAAAGCTTTTTCTTCTTATCGATTTGAAGTTCCGACTTTCATGTGTTAGCTCATCCAGGTGGACCAATGAAGACGAACAAAGCGGCGGCTTTAGCCAAGTTTCTAGAAAGGAAGCTGCAAGATCCTAATGTGTTGTCTTCCATTGATCCTGATCTTATCGAGTTGGCTGTCAAAAACTCCAGACACATTATTTCGAGTGAGTGCTACATTAAGACAAGACTCTTTGACGGTGTATGTTTGAAAGTTTTGGAATTGGAACGAAAAGGGATTAGTTTGTTTAGAGAGGTGTATAGCATTTGGAAGATGGCAATGTAAGGCTCCTTGTTAGTGTAGTAGAGGACCATTTAATTATTAGCCTTGAAGAGTTTGTTAGTTGATTATAGTCACGGTTGATAGCTCAGCATTAGCTGAGAGCTGAGGTTGCTGTGCATAATCTGTTGACGTACTGATAAGGTGTTCTTGTTGAGTCTAATGCAGGACTATATTGTAACTAGCTTACTGGTAGTGCAAGTTACTGGTAATGAAGGTGTTACTGTAATTATTTTCGGTAATTTGCTTTTGTTTGTTCTCTGTCCGCGTTAAATAAAAGGAGGATCACTTCTGTTTCTTATCTGGTATTGTAGATTTTCTAGTATTTTGGTTGGACATTAGCTTTGAGAGCTAGGATATGAACAAGCTCTTCTGAAATTGTAGCTCAGTTCTAGTTAAGATAATTGGTACCAAGCCCAACTCTCTCCCTTCAATGCTGAAAAACTATGAAAAGTGGAATAATGTAGTAGAAACTATGGGTGGCATCCATCAGGAAATCTTATATGTTTGGGTATAATTGTGTTTCAAAGGTTATGTTAGAGCAGGATGTATGTGGTATTGAAACTTCACTAAATCGTTGCAAATAAATATTGTGCATTGATGCATTCCTTTGGCTTTCCATAATTTCATAGTCGCTTTGAAAGAGTTTGGAAAGCATAGTATGTAGTTTGGCATTCCTGAGATGAAATGCATAATGACTGCTTGCCTGAATGTGGTTCCACACTATAAGTCACATTGTAACTGTGGACTAAGTTTAGCTCACTTCGAACGTTAGAATAATGTTATTCCTAGATGTTCGGTGCAAACAACATAGCACGCTAGCATAGAGAGATTTGCTTTTATCCAAGCCAATGCCGTGTAAAATAATGCACAACGTTAATGTTATTGGGGAATAGATATGTGGCAGAACGAGTTTTCTTAAGGCTCTGGTAAGAGTATCGAATGTGAAGGCATAATCTTTTATGATCCTCTACTGATCTCAGGTAGGACTTCAAGTTCAGGAAGAAGAATCCAACACGTTGTCTCCTTTGTAGACGTTGAGGTACCTGATTCTTTCTACTATCTTTGAGAATATATTCTACTGACCAGTTCTTACGTACGCCTTCTTCCGTCATGTTTTAGGTGTCTTCTGATGACGATAAGATAGAGAACACTAAGCTAAGCAAAAAGAAAAAGAAGAAAAAGAAGAAGAAAAACAAAAAGCACAAGGTTATCTCCCTCGCACCCTTTGTCCTTACCTCATCTTTCGGCTTGCTTTTCGTTCTCCCCACACAATTTTTATAAAGTCTGTTGCTTTCTGGATTCCGTCACTCATATCTGTGTGGGGTAAACTTTTATGAAAGGAGCAGATCACAGTCGATGAAGATGCCAAGTTGAAGAGACCCAACAAGAAGTTGAAGCTTTAGTGCCCCTTTTTGGGCTATATATTACTGGTCATATATTTGATAAAGTTTAGACTGGAGCTATTTGTGAGTTGAATTCAAATAGCTTCGTGAATCTGAAATTTGTATTTTGGTTGAAGTTGAATTGATTTTGTTTTTAGCCTCTTAGATCATGATTAGTGATGGTCCGGTCTAGTTCATTTGCAGGAACAGTATATGTAACAGAGATTATTATTTATTGGGTTAGGTGTTTGTACTACTTCCAAGGGACAAGATGAGACTCAATATAGTACGAAAACTTTTAAGTTACTAATTTCTATGATTTTCTAAGATTTGATCATATTTTATTGTCTACGTGATGATTATCAATCTCTTTCATGTCGTCGCTTTACAATTCATGGATCAAATCTAATGAGATTTAGCAGCTAACTAGTCAAATTAATTGATTATAATATTATTCAATTAATTTGATCGTTCGTATATTTGTGAAAACTATTCATCATATATAGCATGGTCCGAGCTCAAATTTCAAACAATTTTTTGTATTAGAAAAACAAGAGAAGAAGTATTAGAAATGAAAACAAGGAAAAAATGACCCTCGCCGACATTTGGTAGATAAGGATACGAATGTTAATGGTCGAAAAGATGGTATGGTTGGGAGAATAACACAATCTCCAAAAAGCTGCTCACATGTGGCCAATACTTCTCCAAGTCAAAAACTTCACCATGCTTTATAAGTTTATATAATAAATGCCTCACTTGGCGACAAAAGAAAATAACACTGCCTCACTTAACTAACTGATCTTCGCTCTTTTGTGAGTGGCTCGAATCATCGATTATACAGTGTCACATTTTTAAGTGGTCCGAACGCAAATCCTCACGTGTCCTTTTTACGGGGTTTAACTTCACGCGCTTTATAAGGCAACCAAAACGAAAACGACGATAAAAACATAACGTAATGATGGTATTCGAAATGCTAGAGAAATTTCATCCAACTTTGGCTCAACTTGTCGCCCACAAAACAAAATGTAAAATAGAAACTCAGGCTATTACGATGGCTGGTGAAAGAATCCCAAAAACTTGAATCCTGTTTGACACATTTAACTTATACTATGATGATGACCTTTGTAATAATTCACCCAACGCATTAAATTTACGATTCCATATATTTATCAGAAGTGGTAATAATGCTATATACTTCGTAGTGTGAAGTGACTCTTTAAACGTTTCGTGGAGGTGTTGACTGCGATTCACACTCTTTGCGTGAGCGTGCAAGACAAATACTTTCCGCAATCTCCTTCTCACCACGTCAATTTTTGTTTGTGCAAATAAAACAAGTTGTTTTTGTATTCTTTTATATACTTTTATAGTTTTCATTTGTAAGTATTGTTTTCCCTCTATACAAGCTCATGTCAAAATCATGACAAAGTGTAAATCAGCTCGAGGCGCCAAGAGATAACGAGTTTCCTTATCTGCATTCATGATTTCGGAAAGGAAATCTATGTTTGTCAACGAATATCAAAAACCAGTGTTTTTAAACCCAGACGAAAAGATAAACTAAAAAAATTTTGGATCATGGTTCAATATGATTGGATTAAACCTTGTTCAATAATCTGTTTTAATACATTTTAATATATAAATTTAGAAATAATATTAGTAAATATGATACATAAGTAAAAATATAAATAATTTTAAAATATAAAATATTGTAAATATAAACTAGTTTTATGCTAATAATTTATATCAGTTTAATAACTCTGAAATCCAATCGTCCGACTATGTAATCGGTTTAGGATCGAACCAGTTATTAGATCCAAACCGGCTATGTATCCGGTTCATGGTCGAATCCAATTTAACTATCGGTTTTGTCCGGTTTTAAAAACACGGTAAAAAACCAAACATTTATTAAATGGTAATATTGGTTTCTTTTTTTTGAATTATACAGAGGTATCCTGGCCTCACAGAAGTGATCCAGACTAGTCACGTGTTGCCACATGTCGATCCTCTGTCCCTGGCGATGCCGAAATGTTAATTTCCCAGTGGCCGGGATTCGAATCCAGGTGGCGGTACTCACAGCTGTAAGCCCTTTACCACTAGAGCTAGAAGCCCCGGTTAGTAATATTGGTTTCTCTTTCTCGGTTGTCTTTAATATTTAATTGTGTTCTATTGCTTTTATAGTTTCCGCATGCAGATAGATATAATTTGTTTAATGGTTATAGTTATATTCATATCTTATAGATATAATTTGTTTAATGGTTATAGTTATATTCATATCTTTTTTTTAGAGAATAATTATGTTCATATCTTTGAAACAAAGCGAGTGTAATCTAATGGTGACGGCGTGGTTATCTTCTCTGGAATTTGAATCTTCTTCCTCTCAGTTTAATATCCTCGTGAGAGGAAGATTTACGTCCAATAACAAAGATATTATCAAAGGTTACTTTTTTTTGGTAACCTTTTTAGAGAATTAATTCTTTGATATTATCAAAGATATTATCAAAGGTTACTTTCGAGTCTAGAAAGACGACGAGTGGTTTTGTTTGGGAATTTCTTAATTAACAAAGAATTAATTCTTGTTTATAATGTTTACAGTTAAAATATTACATTTACGAAAAAACTGTTTTGTATATGGCCATACTCGACACAGCTAGTCAAAAATGTTAACCGTAGATAATATATCAAACTAAGAATATAAGGTGGACAAGTCGTAATCAACATTAGCACAAAAAATATAACTCTAATATGCTCGAGCAGTGTAGTAGCGAATAGCGACCCATAGGTAAGTTTACAAAACAACTAGCAGATTGGTTGAGAAAACAAAATGTTAGCATCAAATATTAAATAAGATATTTTGTTATAAAAAAAAGATTAATAAGACATACGTTGCTTTTGACAAAGAAATTGTCTTCTTGCTATATTTGCAACTTGAACCGACAGAGTTTAATTTATTTGACTTTTGTTTTCCCAACCATTACAATTTCCAAACTACCATTTCCCATTTTAAAAAGATTTCTATAGTAAGATATTTTTTTTTATAAGTATATAGTAAGATATTGCATTTGGATAGACTATATATTTCATAACATTTGTGTCAATATATCTATATGTGACTTTGTGTGTGTGGTGTTTTTGTTTCAAGAGCTAAGTACACAAGTTTGTAAACTCATTGTTTTGTAGATCAAAGTCAAATTTTGAACCCCACCATCCAAACATTGGTAGAAGTTCATTCTAATCAGTAATCACTTTCAATGCCTTAGTTAGTTGATAAAATATTCGATTTTCTATTTACATCGATAATTAATCTAAATTTTTACCTATAATCCATCTGGATTTTATATGCAAAAGTTTCACTAGCATCATTTCTAATTCATTGTAAATATATAAAATACCTACATTAAAAAGCTAAAAAATCAATCCATAATAATGTTCAAAATACCTGATTCAGCTAGTTATGAGGGTATAAATATTTTTTACTTTTTTAATGAAACATATTTTGATTACCCTTTGATAGCTGATAAAAAAAAATTAATGCTATCCTAGGGTATTTTTTAAAAAAAACATATCCACATATTATTTCAAGTGTTTCATTTTGAAGGTATAATTTCACAGTAAATCAAAATCAATAATTGATAAAAATAGAAAATATCAAGAATAGAAAGCAATAATAATAAAGAAAGAGAAGTCATCTAGTATAGGTTTGGCGCGTATATTAACCACCACCGGCAAAACACCCACAAAAAGGCGACCCACGCATAAAGAAAGATCAACACCTTCTTCCCCCCTCCATCCCCCTTCCAAATAAAATTAAATTAAAATAATAATAAATAATTCATTACGAATTAAAACCAAAAATATCGGCACAGACGAAAACAAAAACTGAATTTAACAACTTTAAGCAGAGAGAGAGAGAGAGAGAGATCAAGCGAGCGACTGAGAGAGAGTGGTGTTCAGACAGAACCAAACCACGATCCGTGCTTCTTTGTCCTTTTCTTCCTTCTCCAAACAAACAAAAGAAGAAGAAAATCCCTTCCCCGACACTCCCATTTGAACGGAGCTCAACATTGCTCGAGACAGAGAGAGGTTAGGGAGATAAACGATGGAGCGGTACGGTCGCGTCGGCGAAGAAGGGCCACGGGCGGATCCATCACCTCCCGGAACCGAAACCGGTTTAGAAGGTATAACGTTGCGATTTAGCGTTTTGCGATCGTTGTTTTTCAAAATGCGGTTTTTTGTGTAGGTTCGATGTGGCGGTTAGGGCTGCGAGGCGGTGGAGGTGAATCATTCCCGGAGCGTCCCGATGAGCCTGATTGTATTTATTACTTACGTACCGGTGTTTGCGGGTACGGTTCCAGGTGTCGGTTCAATCACCCACCAAACCGTGTACCGGTAATAATCTCTCTGCCTCTCTCTCTGTTTTTTACTGTCTTGAGTTTTTGATAAAGTTACTACCTTTTTGATCACAGATGCATAGTTGTATCTATATGATCTAACACTGACACATGTAGTTTGCTTGGAAGCTCTTAACTAGATGTTTTTATTCTTTTAGGTCTTGGGAGGTCTCAGAACAGAACCTGGAGAGTTTCCAGAGAGAATGGGACAACCCGTGTGTCAGGTTTTTTTATCGATTCTAGCAATGCTTAGTGATTTAGTGTAGCCAAAGTCTCTCACTTTTTATGTTTTTTTTATTTGAACAGCATTTTATGAGAACGGGAACATGTAAGTTCGGTGCTTCTTGCAAGTATCACCATCCTAGACAAAGAGGAGGAGATTCTGTTACTGTCTCATTAAACTACATGGGATTCCCATTACGCCCGGTTTGTTTTTTCTATCTTCTCTGGTTTTTGTCTTTGTTTCTTTTGGTGGTGTACGTGTATTGATCTCTCAATGGTTTTTTCCTTGCAGGGTGAGAAAGAATGCTCCTATTACATGAGAACCGGTCATTGTAAATTCGGTTCCACCTGTCGGTTTCACCATCCCCTTCCTCCTGGTGCACAACCGCCATCTCACCAGCAGCAGTTATCAACTGGTTCAGCTATTTATCCATCGTTACAGTCTCAGTCAGGTGTTTTTGTAGCAAGACCACAGCTTTTACCAGGCTCCTATGTTCAAAGCCCTTACGGTACTTACAGCCAAATGGTTCTTCCTCCTCCCGGTATGGTTCCATACCCGGGCTGGAACCCTTACCAGGTAACGTTCCAAACCGATCCTACTTTCTTCCTTACCTCTTAATCTTTTAACAAAGTCTCAGTTTAATTTTGTTTAGGCTTCCCCTGGGAGTCAACCCTCTATGGGATCAAGCTCTGTTCCTTTGGCGCCTGCTTATCAAACGAGCCTATCTTCAAATAAGGAGCAATCTTTTCCTCAGAGACCTGGAGAACCAGACTGTCAGTACTTTATGAGAACCGGAGACTGTAAATTTGGAGCCTCTTGCAGATTCCATCACCCTCTTGAAGCAGCACCACCAAAAGGAGTTAATCTCAGCAATATTGGCCTCCCACTTCGTCCTGTAAGTCTCACTCATTGACTATTTCAGCTTTTACGCCTTGAGTTATGAAAAGAATTGTCATGAAATTGTCATGAACTCAACGTTATAGAGTTTATTGTTATGAATTAATAATATGTTCCGTGTAGAAGAACTCTGTTTCTTGATTTGATTTGAAAGTTTTATTCAGACGTAAGTTTATTTTTTGAAATTTCATTCTTTTTCCTGTACAATAATACATCTTATAACAATGTACAATGCATCTTAGAACAGAAAGTTAATACTAAGAACATTTGCAGGGCACAGCGCCATGCAGCCACTTTGCGCAACATGGGATCTGTAAGTTTGGGCCTGACTGCAAATTTGACCACTCCATGGGCTCTTCTTCACTAAGCTACAGCACGTCTGCTTCTTCGCTCACTTACCCTCCAGGATCCTCATCGCTCGGCACATTAGCTGCGTCATCATCATCGACGTCTGACCAACGCACAGAGCTTCACTCTTCGAGCTCCGTTAAACCAAAAACCACTACAAGTGGTGGCTCGGAAACTGTGTCCGCTGGAGTTTCTTCTTCTATGACCGGGGGTGTGAGCGAGTCTGAGCCTGTTGCTGAGACCAAAAATGGTGACTCGGCTAGCATTGAGGATGAGGTTAAGGCTTCAAGTTAAAGAGACAAAACTCAAAGGAGAGAAGAGAAGAGAATCTCTCTCTATTCTTCTTAGGTTATCATCTCTCTCTTTTTTTCTCTATCTTCTTTTCATCAAACTTTCATGAACTCAGGAACATAAAAAGGGAAAAGATTCGTTTTTTGGGTAGAGACAGACAACACCAAGAAGCAGAAGGAGAGAGAGACGAAAGCAGCTCTAGTTTTATGTGTTATGTCTTTCCTCTTATGTCTCTCTTACCATGTTCATATGATTCCTTCATACGGCCATCTATCTTTTTTTCTTTTCTTTTTTCTGTTCAAACATTTCGAAAACAATTGTTAATAAAATGGCCTGAAAATCCTTTGTTTCTTAAGGAAAAAGGTTATGGAAAATGGGATTTGATCGAGAATCCGATTTTTCTTTTTAATTACGTTTTTTTTAAAAGGTGAAGTTATTAAGTAAAACCCTTGTTATTTTCAAGAGAAGATACATGTATAATGTTTCAGTCAACCCTTTACTTGCTCAAAAAGAAAGGGTTTGGCAAAAGACTTTTAATTTCTAAATGTAAACAAAATGTTAAATAGTAAACGCAATAGTCTTGAAACAATCCGATTCTAAATGGTTTGGGAGCAGCAACAAGAAGAGGAACAGAAAATATATAACAGGTTTCGGTGTCACGTTTCTATTTTCGTTCTTCTTGTTCTACACTCGATCCGTACGACTCTGATCATGCTATGAAAAGAAGTAGGGTGTGTAAAAAAAAAGTAAAAAACACTGTTAATGTGGAAGTAGAAGTCAGTAATTCTCGTACTTGGTTATTTATGTCGGTGATATAACATGTGCATGTGCGGTTTGTTCATTGCGTCTAGTTTTACTCAAACAACTGAAAAATCATAATCATGAGTTTGGTCAATGAAACATCACAACAAAATCTTTCAACAACCCATAAACTACTAATCATTAAATGATTTATCTCTCAGTTTGGCAATTAGATAATCTACCATTTTTAAAGGCTGTCTAAAGATATCGCTCTTATATTATGGTAGACTTCACAAATTATGGCGATTATAATGATACGTACTCCTTATATTTTAAATATATAACTTCCGATTGGCATTATAAATGTTTTAGAATACATAGTTGTTTGCAAGTTATTTTCTTTGGCGCCAAACAAATTCTAAAGCATCATATATGAACTCCATGGCACATTGACACATTTTATATATATATATATATATATATACATATACACATGTGCGTGTGTATCTATGTTTGATCTGTATGACAGCTTTGATTGGATCTGATAGTTTTATTAAGTAAAGTGAAGTTAATCAACACTGGAAAGGGGACTAATTGAGTTCTATGAAACAAAGACAAAAACCTTAACCAGATGTTTTTTAAAGACAGAAAGAGTTGTGATGTTGAGTTGTTGACAAAAGATGCAAAAGAAGGGAGACATGAAACAGTGACTGTGCAATCAAAGACCAAACAACTCATGACCAGAACACATGTAAAACACCATCATGCTACTTCACTAAAAGTCCATCTCACTTTCCCTAATATTATTAAATTAAAATGCAAAATTTGATGCCAAATCTCCAGCGTCTCTAATCTTAATATTTTTCGCATAACCATGTATATATATATCTCTTATATTAAATATATATATATATATATATCTTATATTAAAATTCAAACTAATGCCAAATTTACAATTGTCATAAACGTTCACAATAACCGAGCATCAAAAGTTCAAAACTATGGATACTTGAGTTTCTGCAACTAATCTAATAATCCTGTCAAAATAATTTACATATCTCAGTTATTCACGTCTAGTCAAATACTCCCTTTCCCTCTGATCCAAAATAGTTGATGTTTTGGATGAATGCACAAGAATTAAAACATACACATTTTTCTAGAAAATACACACTAAAAATATAAAATAAATTTAATTCAGTCAATTATCAAAAATACTATAAAACATCATTGGTCACACAGTTTTCAATGAACTTTAAACTAATTAAAAAATATCAAACATCATGTATTTTGAAACATCAATAACTCTTCAAAACATCATCTATTATGAAACGGATACGGTGGGAGTATATGTTTTGAGTAAGACATTTGATTTCATTATATTATACACACCACTTATAATATTTCATAATGAGTGTGTTGGAAGTAGCATCGAACAAAAGTGATCTATAATATAACTCGCATTAACACCGTTTGCTAGTCAAAACCATGATATTAAAAAAATCATACAAAATAAAGAAGAAAGAAAATAAAAACTTCATGGTAAGGTAACCTTATGGTGCATGATACAATAAGCATAATATATAATTAAGTAGATAACATATTGTCAACGACAAAAATCAAAATGACCATGGAATAACGTTTATATTATTACTTAAAAACAGAAATATCAAAAAGAATGTTCTAATAGAGTGAGTAGAAGCCTGTGTCTGTAACATCACCAAAAGCAGCGATAGGAGAAGAGAAATCTTGAGGCTCCATTATAGCGTAATCTTCCATTGACATTGAAGCACCAGCACCATAGTTAGAGACCATGGCAGAGAGATCACAAGAACCAAACTCATGACGATTCATCATCAGCATATCACCATCATCGAAGTAACTACTACTAAACCCTCCGGGTGACTCAAAGGCCTTGCTTGCCGGAGTTGTGAAACCTGCTCCGGTTTGGTTTTGGATGGTTGTGGTTTCCGCAGGTGGTTTAAGGCAGTGGTGTGGGACAATGCAGTCCAAGTAACCCGAGTTGGTACTGGAGTTAGTTCCTTCTAGCGAGAAGAAGTTGCTTTCCTCGTCTAGTGAAGAAGATAGCGAGCCGTTAGAAGACGAGTTCTGAGGACTATTACCAAACGCTTGAGTATCTGCGTTTTGATGACGAACAGGCGTTTTGAAAGAAGCGACGGGTGAGACGGCTTGGGGGAGAGTATGTTTAGGTTGCTGATATTTTTGATAATGAGGAAGGTGATCAATGACAAACTGAGGAGAAGAGTTTGGTAAGAAAGATTGGTTATTATAAGGAGAGACGATGAGAGAGTGAAGATTAGGGTTTGTGAGGATAGTGTGAACATCAGTTGGAGTGTAGACGAAGTTAGTTCGACCTTGAGTGCCTCTCATCGAGAGAGCTGCTCTATCGTAGGCAAGAGCGGCTTCGTGAGCAGTGTCGAAAGTGCCGAGCCAGTGACGTTCCTTGGTGGTTGGATCTCTGATCTCTGCTGCGTAACGACCCCATGGACGTCTCCTGACTCCTAAGAATCTCCCTGGCTCTGCTTGCTTTGATCTCCGGCCTCTTCTCTCGCCGGTTGTGGCAGTTGTGGTGGTCGTTGTGTTGGTTGTGTTTTGGTGGATTACAGAAAAAACCATTTGAGTTTGCGATGTTCCACAGGGTTTATTATGATTTAGGGTTTTGGAGGTTGACATGATAATGAAGAAATGGGTTTTTTCCAAAAGGAGGTTTCTTTTAGGGTTTTGGCTAAAGATGAGTAAAGGGAGAAAGTTTTTTTTTTGTTGTTGTTTTGCTTCTGTCTAAAGATGATGAGTGTTGTTTGGGAATGGAAGTGAAGTGCTGTTATAAATAGAGAGACATTGAGCTTGATAGAGAGACATCACTTTTGATTTAACTGCTTTTAGTAGACCATCTTCTTCTTCTTCTTTTTTTCTTTTCTTTTTTTTGGTTTTTATCTCTTTTCCAAAGATGTTATATTTAGGCTTCAGCGACAGAAGTAATTAAACTTTCGCACAATAATTACTCGGATTTTTATAAAATTTGTAATATATCATTCCTTAACATAAATCGAAACCGATTTTAAACAGCTTAATTGACTGTTTCTTTAGATCTGTTTTCTGAACATTACTATTCACCGGTTAGTCTCATTTTTTAACGTGTGTATACAGTATGTATGTATAATGGCTACTTATGAAAGCCCAAGGAGGCCAAGAATCATTGGAACTACTGCAAAATATTAAGTTCAAAAAAAAAAAAAAAAAACTACTGCAAAATATGGAATGTGACAGTATATTTTAGCTCGATGGGATCAATCTAATAATTAATTAACTCAAATAATCTGATTAGTGGTCACGTGCAATCTATACTATACTAAAAGGGGATATAAGCCATGGAGAGGATGTCCACATAGGATAGAAAAATCAACCAATCAGAGAACCCGAAATTGCCATGTCATCTCATTTATTTTTCGTAAAAAATAAAAAAACAATGCGAAGGTGAGAATCGAACCCGGGTTAGTATGATATATATATAGGACAGTTACCACTAAGCCATTGAAACTTTCTTGGATACATATACAAGAACCACTAAGTATATAATCACAAACTCTTATGTACATTTACAATAATATGAATTTAACTTTCAAGACTCCGATAGTTTGTTTTGTAAAAAAAAAATAAGTAAGTGACTAACCTAATATATTCTTAGAAAGTGTGAGAACGTTGACAAATATGAAAAAGCATAGATTTTTGTTTTCGTGACAAAGTTAAGAATTTTGTAAAAGTAAGTTTAACATATAAATTTTCGTGACAAATATGAAAAAGCATAGATTTTTGTAAAATTTTGACAAAACAACTCATAACATACTTTTCTAATGTCTTAATAAAATATTATTTAAGGGTGCAATAATTAAATATATTAATTCAATAAATTTTGTAATTTATAGACAAAACAATAACACAACAAATTTTGAAACATTTGTTTAACCTATCGATTTTTTTTCATGAGAATCCAACTAAACAAGATAAAAAAAAATAATTAGATTTACAAATATTTAATTACCATTTTATTCAATTTTGATTAATTTCAAATTATCATAATGTATCTTTTTGAAGTTACAAATATGAAAAAGCATAGATTTTTGTACAATTTGACAAAACAACTCAAAACATATTTTTCTAATGTCTTAATAAAATATTATTTAAGGATGCAATAATTAAATATATTAATTCAATAAATTTTATAATTTATAGACAAAACAATACCACAACAAATTTTGAAACATTTGTTTAACCAATCGATTTTTTTTCATGAGAATCCAACTAAACAATTAGATTTACAAATATTTAATTACCATTTTATTCAATTTTGATTCATTTTAAATTGTAATAATGTATCTTTTTGAAGTTACAAAAAAATAATGTTCTTTCTTTATTACACTAGCATTATATATAGATTCTATATACACAAAATAAATATAATATAACAACATAAGCTTGCTTTCCCCGATTCATATGAAACTTTTTAAGTTATCCACCAAAGCAAATTAATTAAATCAATGAAATTGTTAAAATACAGTAAATTAATATATAATTTTATTTTAAATAAAATTATTTAAAAAGTGTATTTTCGTTAAAACAAAATAATAAATAAGTAAAACTGATTTGATGGTAATTTTTATGATATATATATATATATATATATATATATATCAATTCTGTGAAAGAAATAGAAGCTTAATATGGAAAAAAATCTTAAATACAAAAACCTCTAAAAATTAACAAAAAAATCTAATAAATTAAACTATGATATCACTTAAAAGCTTCTTAGACCATATTAATAAAATATTTAAGCGATAATTAGAAAAATTTGATTTTTTTTCCAGCAAAAAGTTTATTATTAATTAGCATCAGTTATTTCAAGATGTTTAAGAAATGGTGGACAAAAAAATAGGATGGACATTAATGATATATGAACTATGAATAGTACTTTGTGAAGCAGACTTTGATAACATATCTGCACATCCATTTTCAGTCCTTTTTGATGCCTAAAATTAATTTCTTCAGATTAGTTATTCCACAAATAGATCGTATGAGATATTGTTTTGATATGTAGATTTGTTTTTTCAATGTTAAGAAGATTGACAACAGTAAAAATGTCTCCTTCGTATATGATATGTCTATAACCGAGTCTCCAACATGAGACAAATTTGTTTAAAAAGTAAATAATTTTATTTTTCTTATATTATATAATCAATATATATTATTTACTGATAATAAAAATATAGTTATTCATCTATCACAAATATCTATGCAAATATGTGAATCAAGTACAACAATCAAACAACATAATGATTTCCACAAAGAAAATTTAAAAAATATATTTATGTTATGTAGTCATATTTTATATTTTTTAAATAATGTAATACAATATTATACATTATTTTTTATAGAATTGAGAAATACATATATCAGTTAGACAAATTAAGCGATAATTAGACAAATTTGATTTTTATTTTGTGAGCAAAAAGTTTATTATTAATTAGCATTACTTATTTCAAGATGTTTAAGAAATGATGGACAAAAAATAGGATGGACATAAATGATATATGAACTATAAATAGTTTTTTGTAAAGCTGACTTAGATAACACATATGCACATCCATTTCCAGTCCTTTTTGATGCATAAATTCAATTTCTTCAGAGCAGTTATTCCACAAAGAGATCGTATGAGATATTGTTTTGATATTCAGATTTGTTTCTTGATTGTTAAGAAGATTGATAAGTGTAAAAATGTTTCATTCGAATATGATATGTCTATAACCGAGTCCCCAACATTAGACAAGTTTGTTAAAAAGTAAATAATTCCATTTTTCTTATATTATATAATAAATATATATTATTTACTGATAATAAAAATATAGTTATTTATCTATCACAAATATCTATGTAAATATGTGAATTAAGTACAACAATCAAACAACATAATGATTTCCACAAAGAAAATATAAAAAATATATTTATGTTATGTAGTCTTATTTTCTATTCTTTAAATAATATAATACAATATTATACATTATTTTTTAGAATTGAGAAATACATATAATATCTTATCCGCGCGTAGCGCGGTTAAAAAATCTAGTATGCATAATAACCCCATATACAATAACCTAAAGGTCAAGGGTCTACGTAAAAAAAATCGATATTTCTCAAAAAATAAATCCCCTGTCAATTAGGGTGTCTGATAAATTCGTCTGTCAATCATGAATTTGTCTTCTAACCAATTTTAGTAACAATTTGAATATATTTCAAAATCAGTAAGCTTAAATTTTCTCCCAATAAGCGTCATAAACATTCGAGTTTTCTATCGTATTTTGATTTGTTTAGTAAACATTTAAGTGTTAATCTAACTTAATTTTAGAATCCCCTGATGAAATCACATGGTTACCCGCATTTTAAGCGGAAATAGAAATGAGAATAGATTTTTTGTCATCTAGCAATGATTTTTTCAATGGGAGTGGTTAAGGAAAGACAAGATGAACCACACACAAATTAAAATGCTTACAACGTACGTTTACATTTAAAAAAAAAAAATTAATATCTCAGTGGACAATTTTGTATTGATGTCCATGTATGCAAACAAACACAAGTCAACACAAAATTAGTCTCTTTGCGTTTGTAATTTTCTAGGATTACACATGAGCTTCCAGTAGTTATTTGTCACATGTGATTGCATTTAGAAATTAATGTCTTACCCGACAAACAATATATATGATGAATTCACGAAAAATGTTCATAGTCAACGATAACACGACTTTAACTTAAGAGCTATAAAAGGTCAAAAACTAGTTAATCATTCAATAATGACTATGATTATTAGAGACTTTAAACTAAACATACGTGATGAGCCAGAACACTTATCTTTGAATCGTTGTGGATTGATGATACATTTAACTTAGGAGTTTCCATGTTGAGAGAAGTAGAAATATAGCATAAAATATTATTAAATATTAGGTTTGAGATCAAACTATATTTCTTCTTTAATGATATCAGAACTAAATAACCGCAAACATATATTTTTGGTGTGACAAGCTTTTATCTATATATGTTTTGGTTATTGTCTTTAGTAGAACGTTCGACGGTATCCAACGGTAAAAAAGGCTGATGTTTTGCGAATATGTATAAACTAGTACTTTAGGTGTATATATAAACTAGTACTTAGGCGTGAAGATTATTTTGATTCATATATAACGAATCGAATTAATACACGGTTTGGGTTTAAGAATTTTTCAGCATATGTTAGAGAAAGATTAGTCAAAGAAAACAATTAATAATCGGGCACGTGAATCAGTATTCCGAAACAACACCTATCAAATTTTAAAATTAAAATCGAATGTCAAACATACATTTAAGGAAGACATATATTGCTTGGACTGCCTATGTACATGGACCCTTACATTTCGTTGGCGGTATGCAAGTATGTAATCCACATTTTCGTCTAGTAACCGCATTGTTATTTCAAATAGCTTAAAAGAGCTATGACTTGCAAATAATTGCATTTTACTATGTTTTATCCTCATTCATACAATATTTAAGACATTTTTCTCGATTTGTAGTTTATTTATGAAATTATATAAGATTGAACACATATAACTGCAAAAGCCAAAGACACTTTAACAATATAGATAATCGACCCATTAGTTTAGTCTTGTGTACATTTACCATACTATTAACGGGACCAGTCGGAAGAAAAAGAATTGATAGTCAATGGGAAGTTCGGAAAGCTCAAAAGGAACTGTAAAGCAAAGTTGGATCAAAACTGCCCAACACAAGAGCAACAAGGTAGGCCACTTCTTTGAGTTTATAGTAAAAATCAAAACTAATTGATGGTAGTTTGGTTATTATTCACTGAGTTCATGCCGCATATTGATTCCCACTACACTTATTTTCCATTTCAGTATGAATTTCATGAGTATTACTTGAGGTTTTGGTTTGAAATCTCTAGCTATAATAACAAAATATTAACTAGGATTTTTTTTCAAACCAAAATTTTAAATCTATACGAAACAGTTGAAAAGTGATTAAATTATCATCCAAATTTTCAAAAAGTCAAACTCTACAAATTGATAAGTTATATATTAGTTCTGAAAGTTCTTATATTAATACCTTTTACTAAAAGTCATATTTGTTAATTTTGAGAAAAAAAAGAGAATTTTGAAATAGTTTTTTTACCTTACGGTGCAAAAGTGTGATGTACTCCTTATATTAAGGCTTGGAAGTGTGATAATTGTTGGTAAGCTTTTTTTGCAAATTGCTAATGGCATTGGGAATGAAAATTGTATTCTTTTCTTGTAAAAATGAGTCAAACTAATAATATTATGTATGGGTTCTATTCATTTTTGGCTCTCTTTTTTTTTTGAACTACCATTTTTGGATCTTTTAACATTTTATCTTTGACTAATACGACAGTAATAACCACAGTCATTGTCTTCTGGTGCGGAATATGTTGTGCGCCAGAATAAAAACACCAATGGTATTTAGTTTTATAAGTTTCATGCATATTTTAAATAGGATAATTGCTAGGCAGAGATCAATCATAGAATAGCATATAACTTAACAATCTCTATAACTGGGAATGTTTTATATTATAACCTCTTTTAAGATATAAGATGTTTCAGTTGGAAATTTAAGAAATGTTTTTAATACATAAATATTAATGAATATATCAATTATAATATTTAACTCAACTATAAAAAAAGTTTGAGAGCAATTGCTTATAATAATTAAAGTTTGTTTTTTTTTTAAATGGAAGCTTTTTATTAATTGAAACAGAAAAACCTCTAGAATATCTTATACTTGAAATATGATTATTATTTGTTAGAGAACAGTAATTATTTATAAATTACACAGGTTTCTAAAATGCAATGATTTAAGACAAGTAATAACTGCTTAATTTGTTGTGGAATTTTAATAACGTTCATCCCTTTTGAGTGTTAGGGACAAGCTTAAACTATAGAAAAATCTGACGTCCATTGACTCTTCCACCCATATTATGAACTTCACGTGGGGGCTACCCTTCCATTTGACTATCTTCTACTATACATCATATTTTACGTATTATTACCATCGAAATTAAAATCAACAATAGTGGTATTAAATAAAAAATAGTTCACTATGTTTGATTTTAGTGGTCATACAATCTGAACAATAACTAGATTCAGTATTTGGCCCGAACACAAGCAAGGGAAGCATGTGTTTCCGGCTCTTCTTTGAATATCAAATACTCTAGCCTTCTATCCAACGAAATTTTCACCAGAGTAGCGTAGTTAGTTTATGGTTAAAATTATTATGTTCTTGGTGCTGAGTTTGAGTATCACCACTACTTTTTCCATTATTTTTATATGTATCACAGCCTCAATTTTTTTTGCTTCCAGTCCATAATTGTCGAGAGCCGGGTCTGAGTATATATATGTAAATACGTATTCTTGTAGGATTTAAATCTCATTTTGTCTAAATATTTGTGTATTACCTGAGTATATGTATGTAAATATGTATTCATTGTAACCAAAAAAGAATATTTACTCGTTACAATGAACATCATTTATATTTTAAGTCAGAAATATACATGAAAGTTTTGTACATTTTATTGTTCACAAAAAGTAACACCAGATCCGCCGGGTCTGAGGGAAGACATTCGAAACATTTAAATGGGCCTCCACTATATGGATCCTCCACTCTTTTCGGAATACATTTTTAAAAAATTATGATAGAAATTATAATCTTAAAACTTTATGTATTTTAAAACAGACAAAGTATATTCATGATAGAAAATGTAAAAGGTGATGAAAAATTATAAAATAAAAAAACATTTATGTTATAGGATTTAAATAGAAATAAATTTAATAATAATTTCAGTTTTTATAAAGAAAAATAAATAAACTATGTTTTTATTAAACAAATTACATTTTTCGAATAAGGTCCAAAAAATCTCAAGTCCGGCCCTGAGTAATCCATAACTTTTGGTATTTATCCCCCCAAATTAACACTTCTTCAGACCTTTGAAATTCTAAACATATATTTAACTATCAACTATCAAGGGGTATAACGTAATGTGATTACAAAAACACTATCGAATTAATTAAATATAGTTCTATAGTTTTGTTATGATGATGTACGAGATAATTATTTACTAATAACAAGTATATACATTTGGTTAATAACTTAATATTGAATTCATGTAGTGGTTAAAAATTCAAAATTACTATAAATATTACGTAAAATACTCGGAGAAACTAAACAAAACAACACATCTGTGTATTCACTAAGGTAAATATTCATATTAACAAATACATGATACGACAAACCCGATTGGCATTGCGCACGATATTGGGATTGCACTGTTGCACACTTTTGAGTGAAGTAGTCAAGTTCCATGTGATCGAGGCTTTCTTGGGTTTAGTAATGGAGAATTTCTTCACATTTCTCAAAAAAAAAGGCAAAGAAAAGCACACAAAGTTTTGAACAGCTATTGAAAAGCCAAAACTTTTTCTTAAGAAATTTAACAGCTTTTTTTTTGCTGTGGTTTTTAAAAGTTTCTTTCTGTGTTCAAAGGACAACCCCGGATTCAAGGTAAAGGTTGTCTTAGAACAAAGTTGGACTTTGACGAGAATCCAGACAGTGTGACTGAAAAGCCAAGTGGGGGCTTCACTATTAGTTTGCCTTATATCACCAATGGTAAGGTCATGAAGATACAAAATGAGTATCAGTAGGTACTATTATCAAATGCGTTTATTCATAGTAAAAACTAAAAGTTGGCTCGCAGCATATCCAGCTTCTGAAAAATAATTAAAAATATTGTTTCCCAAACTGATCATTCATGCAAATTTATGAACATACCATGGTACTTCTTTTTACCACACTCGTGTACAGTTTTTTTTTTTTTTTTTTTGAAACTCATAACACTCGTGTACAGTTTATTAATCATTATTCTTACTAGTTCTCGAACTAAGGTAACTGGAAAGCTACAGGCTCCGATCCTTTTGTTTACAATTCATTTTTAATTAAAGTCAGGTGATCAAACACACTCGTGGAACCTAGTGGGACGTAATACATCATAATTAATTCCTAACTGATGTTCGTGCTCGCCATGTGCCTTTCAATCTCTCTCTCTACATAATATAAAGGTTAAAGCTACGTACATATGAGTAAAATAATGGCCAATTGCGTATATGTTTTCTACGCTGTTTATTTATTATTGAATGTAATATTATGCTATTTAGGTATCTTGAAATATATAAATTTCTTAGAAATTTGAGGAAACTATTATTATTATTTGAGAAGATGAGTATATAGAGTGTAGTGTTACTATATTAGTGAAATACTCACATCAAGCTCCAATATGTGTTAAATGGCAAATTCATCCTAAATTAAATACCACAAATATATGTCCGAAAGTCGAAACACATGAAACCAAACAAGGCAACTTTATAAACCAAACATAATTGGATTCTTCGGGAAGAAACAAGGACCAATGAAAAGTAAACAAGTAAGCTAGAGAAGTCCCACCGAACCTAGTACGCTCATACTATGTGGGACACTGTCGATGACACGTAAGATACTGTTGCCGCACGCGACAACGAGGAAACAAAGCAAACGCGGGACCTACTAAACTATACTCTGCTAACGTGTTATGATCTGAGCGATGGAGTTTGTGGGAGCCACGTTAATGGTCTGATACACTGTACGGCTGCGATTTTCCACCTAACGGGGGAGAGAAGAGAAGTGGATCGTGTGCATGACGTGTGTGGTCAAAAAGAAGATCTCTCTCTCGTACGAACCGTCTGATATTGGATTGGACGGCTGATAATCAACTTCGAGTGATCTCCTGTCAAAATCTTTTTATAGACCATAACCCTCTTCCCCGTTTCTACTCTTCCTGTTTCTTTTTTTCTGTACCGGGACAACCCAATCCGTTTCTTTAACCGAGTTTGAATACCGGTCACAAACTCCAAATCGGTACTTGTAGTTATATACAGTCCAGCAGTTTTGCATATACCCAGTAATTGTTATCCTTTTTATGATTCAAATATTAGCAAGTAATTGGGTCTCATTGTAATGTAATCATATATGAATATATGATTAGATTAACCTCCAAGAAAACAGGCTGAAGAATTACATTGATAAAAGTATATAATAGTTTATGGGCTTGAGGAGTCAAGAAACAGCTAATGGACATTTTTTGAGAAAGAGCTAATGGATATGGACGCCATTTGTTATATGCTCTGTTTCCGGGAAAATGATGTAATGGGCTTTTATCACATTCTGTACTAGAATTTGATTTTATAAAGTAATTGGCTGATAATCAAAAGTACAATAAAATCGAGGACTTATATTTACTTTTGTCACTTTGAAAAGTTCGAAAGCTGCTCCAGGGTTCAGCTCTCACTCACTGCTTCATTTTTAAGGTTGTGACTATTTGCGTGATTCGAAGCAAAATGCATAGTGGATCTAGCGGTGGCGAGAGCCATGATACACCGACGCATAAGAAGATTCCGCCGGCGTCTTCCATGCTTTGGGTTAGAAACCTACGGCGGTACATTGGTTCCGGCGCCGGATTAGGATCCGAAGCTCTAATGGGTATGCCATAAACACTTTGTCTTACATTATCCCGTAGCAAAGTTTGAATTTTTATTCGCGTTTTCGAGCTCGTTGTGTGTTCGAAACGAGTAAAGTTCCTGACTTTATGAAAAAACAAAATTTAGCTCTTTCTATGAATTAAACAGTGTGTTAATAATAGTGACTGGGGTCTTGAGTTTTGCTGGGTTTGTTTTGGCAGAGCTTGAGATCAAGAGAATCTTGTTTGAGATATTTAAAGAAAAGCAACTGAAAAGCCAAGAATCAGGCACGATACCTAGTTTCTACAAGAAGGTATGGGCACTTTACTTTATAAGATGATAATGTCTTGTCTCTGTATTTCACCTGATTAAATCTTGCATTCTTACACACTTAGTTTTCCTTTTTTCGTACTATACAATAAGCTTTTGTTCCTTTACTCTTTTGTTCAGAAACCAGAAGAAGGATCTATTAGTCAAAGGGTCCAAAAACTTGCGAAATACCGCTTCTTGAAGGTATAGAGATTCTTCACTGCCTCCGCTTGAAGACGTTTAATGTTTTTGCTAACACTTCACTATGTTGTTTCGTTTCCAACAGAAACAATCGGATCTTTTGTTAAACTCTGATGATTTGGATGCTTTGTGGAATTGTTTGAGAGAAAATTGTGTGATTGATGATGCCACTGGTGCAGAAAAGGTACATTCTTAAAGTTTTGAAACTATGTGTAATCTACCTTAACCAATGATTCTGATAGTTGCTAAGTCTGTGTCCATGTAGATGAACTATGAAGACTTCTGTCACATTGCCTCTGTATGTACTGAACAAATAGGCCCCAAATGTCGTCAGTTTTTCAGCCCATCCAATTTCATGAAGTTTGAGAAGGATGATGCTGGAAGGATTGCCATTTTACCGTTCTATCTATATGTCCTGCGCACGGTGGGTATCCTCATCTTCTTCTTTTTTTAATCATTTGATATCTTTGGATTACCCTTTGATTATTGTGATAAATCATTTGTTCATCACTTGTTCAGGTGTCTCTCACACAAGCTAGGATTGATATGAGTGAGCATGATCAAGACTCTGATGGTTTTCTTCAGTCTCATGTAAGTACCCAAGTGGCCCTAAGCTTAAAGTTTTAAATTGCCCCAAAGAAGCATTCAGGACCATCCTGACTCTAATCTAATGTTTCTTTACAAATACTATACCTGATGTTATTGTAGGAGATGGAGTCTTATATAATGGGTTTAATCCCTAATTTGGCACAACTGAGGGACATGCTGGAGACCTTTAGACAAACGTATTGCCGCATTGCTGCTCAAAAGTTTTTCTTCTTTTGTGATCCGCATAGGCGAGGTAGGGGGTAAAGATATAATAGTTATGAAAGCTATGAGAAATTTGCCTAACCTAAGTATGAGTAGAGTATCTAATCGCCATGTGTTTAATGTGTGTGATTTATTTTTTTGCGTACAGGAAAAGCCTGTATTAAGAAGATACTGCTCAGTAACTGTCTGCAGGAACTAATGGAACTGCATCAGGTCAGTTTGGATGAAGGATTAATGAAAGACATCTGTGTGTTCGTAAATAGCTTTCCACTTTCGAAAGCTGATTGTTCCGCGTGTTGCTCTATGTTAGGAAAGTGAGGAGGAAGTCACAGAGACAGAACAAGCTGAAAATTGGTTCTCATTGACTTCAGCTCAACGTGTATGTGGTAAGTATTGCAATTTTGTCTAGATAGCTTATGTTATGTCTTGTGAAGGACTCAGGCGCAAATTTATCTAGAGCTTATCTTTTCTTCTGTAGATATGTTTCTTGCGCTTGATAAAGATGCTAGTGGATCGCTGAGCAAACAAGAACTTAAAGAATACGCTGATGGGACCCTAACTGAGATTTTCATTGAAAGAGGTAAACTTCAAACACTTTTTGAATTATAGTTCTAGAAGTAACTAACTAGGTTTTTCTTTTAAAGAAAAGGTTCATCATATCCTTTACTCTTTGTAGTGTTTGATGAGCATGTCCGCCGTGGCAAAAGCAGCAGAGTCAATTCTCGAGAGATGGACTTCGACAGCTTCCTAGATTTCGTTCTAGCTTTGGAGAACAAAGACACTCCAGAGGGTTTGACATACTTATTCCGCTGTCTTGATCTCCAGGGGAGAGGCTTTCTCACCACTGCTGATATTCACTCTCTTTTCAGGTAAATGAATATCTCTATCAAGTGACTGAATCTATTTGGTTTTTAGTAGATTTTCTTTTAAAAGACATGGAAGTGAAGAAGGGGAGCATCAAAGAGTTGTGATGTTATCTGATACAATCTTCCTATATTAAATAAAACCTCTCTGCATTTTCCTGCTTGCGGTGCTGAGCTTTGTTCCGCGAGTCTCATATCTGCAAAGACACTAGCTCCATAATGAAAGACACCCTCCTGGTGTGTGATACTTCTAAACTTATCAAATCTCATCTGTTAAAAACTTGCAGAGATGTTCACAAGAAATGGATAGAAGGTGGGAACTATGAGCTGTGCATAGAGGACGTTCGGGACGAGATCTGGGACATGGTGAAACCGTCTGACCCTTTAAAGATCACTCTGAATGATCTCTTGGGATGTAAACAAGGCGGAACTGTTGCGAGCATGCTAATAGATGTGCGTGGCTTCTGGGCTCATGACAACCGTGAGAACCTTCTTCAAGAAGAGGAAGAACCACCTGAGGAAGAGTCCCAGTGATGAATGTTATTTTCCATGTCTATAACTAATGCTAGCTAATCGTAGGCCAGATAGGTTGGAGAAAGACCAAAAGTCTCCCCTGATGTGTTTGTATTTTGTGTAAGAAGCTTAGTAGTTGCTGACCTTAATTATTTTGTATTTTGTGTAAGAAGCTTGTTGACGTTTAATGAAAAGAAATGATGGATGTGTATATTATATTATCACTTGTGTATTCTTATGCTTGGAATCTGATTAGAGTCTTGAGATTTCTTAATTTCTTTTTACATTAATCCACAAACACACAGATGGTTTTCATTAGTTTCTTGGGAATATTACAAAATGCGAGTCTTAAAGGTTCTCGTCTTATGTTTAGACGTGGAAAGGCTTTCTTGGGGTAGCAGCTCTGTTCTCCAGAGATTGTAACCTTTGCTTCAGATGAAACACTTCAACCTGCATTCACCTCACGTTTAGAAAAAAAACGCCGAAAATGAAAACTAGTTATATTGATTGATGATGGATGATACCTGCAACTGAAACGCTCTTGCTCTTTCTCCTGCAAGAACACCTCTTGTGGACTGCAACTCCTACAAAACAGACGACGCACAAAATGCTATTAAAACTTTGATCCTTCACCTTGTATAATATACACAAGGATTATTATTACCTTCTGTGTATCGTCTAGGACAGCTCTTAGGAACGCTACATCATGTTCGAGCCTGACATTGTCAGAATGAACCATGTTCGACAGACTATTAGCTTCATCTTGTGAGAGCTCTAGCCCGGTGAGCTTCTCCTTAAGCAACTCAACATCTCTCAAGGCGTCAGAGAGCTTCTTATCAGTCTCTTGTTTGCTCCTCAACGCAACAGACACATTTCTCTCAGCCGCTTCTCTCCCCGCCAATGCTGCTTCTAACTGCCCTTCCAGAACCCCATTTCTCCTTATGAGAGCCGTCATTTTCGCCTCGTGGAACTGGTACACGCTCGATGATGATGGTGCTAAAGTGGCGTTATCCATTTCAGGGAATATCAAGGCGTCATCAATGTGTGCAAAAGGAAACGGTTCAGAGGATTGCTTGTGGAGTTCACGGTCAGAGACAGTAGAGAGTGTTTTCTCTGCTGTAATCTTTGCTCCACCTCCACTGTCTTCATCTGTAATCTTTTCTTCTTCTGGGGACTTTGCAGGTGGTTCAATGACTGCTCTATACTCTTCTTCAGTGCTGAATTGTTTGCGTAAAGAGACGTTTCCAGAAGAAGGGTTACGGGGATCAGCAAAAGCAATCTCTGATAAAGACCTTCTACCGGAGCCACCGTGCTCTTCAATGGCAGAAGCAAGTTTCTGTCTAGCAACAGAATCAATCAGCCTCTGAGAAGAGGCCTTGACAGATTCATCAGAGGTTAAAACTGCAGAGGAAGAAGATCGTTTTCCGAAGAGTAACCGGCCAGTGTTCTTCTTGGAAGTTGTTTGCTGATGTGTTGGTGATTCACTCTTGTTCTTGTCGATGGTAAAAGCCTCCACCTGTTTCGTTAGAAAAGATTCATGTCTTTGAATTCAAAACACTTTTCATTTCAGATGTAATGTGATATGAGCTCAGACCTGATTTGAAGGGTCTTTTTTAGTTCCTCCGAAAGCTACAAGGAAGTCTTTATCCTTGTGTTGCAGAAGAACTAGACTAAATCCCTATACAAAACATTTAACTAAGCTTGAACAAGATAGTGGTTGAAAAGTTGAAAACATATGAGTTAATTACTATTAACTTAAACCACCTTATTAGCTGTGATGGAAGATTGAGAGGAGATGCTTGCCACAGACCACTCGACCTTTAGAATATCAAAGACTAATGTCTCTGCATGTCCTGTGAAAAAAAACAAAGCAAACTTGTAAGATCTGACTTAAGACAGTGCGGTTTTGATGTAGAACTTACTCTTCTTTCTGCTTCCACCTCCGGTTATATACCATTTGTTACCGCAAAGAACTCCACAGCTACCCGCTCTTGGTGACGGGTGAAATCCTCTAATCTTGATTCTTGACCATACCATCTTGATAGCAAGATAAGAAATGTTAAAATATATTCAATCTAGTAAGATAGATAGAAACATATGGTGCAGGTGAAAAGCATTACAGTTTCAAAGTCGAGTGAGTATAAGTCATTAAGTGTTTTGTTCTTGCCCGAACCTCCAAACACAAACAGAATTTTGTCATCAAATAGCGTGGCTACATGATTTGATCTTGCACACGGTCTTGTTCCTCTGGTTATTAAGCAAAAACATGTCAAGAAAAATAAAGAGTTTCATGTAAACTGACATTAGAAGAAGGAGAAGAAAAAAACTCACGTGCAGTTAAGAGGAAGCCATGTAGATGATTTGAGATCAAACATATGAAGATCGTTTAGTTTCCTCTTCCTAGAATCTTCACCGCCGAAAAGGATCAGTACTGAACTTGCCCTCACCACTGTGTGACCACTGCGACTGACCTGCAGTTTCTTATCCGAATAAGACTTGTTTCTTCGAGCCACCAAACTTGTAAATGAATACTGAGAGGACTTAGAGAATTACCGGTATGTCTCCCTTTGCATCCATTAGTGACCAGCATTCGGATTCAGTATCAAATGACCAAACTGCAAGTAATGTATACAAACATACAACACCATCTTAAGCAGACTTTTAACATAAAAAAAATCTAAACTTTGGAATGTTAAACAACAAAGTGAAACCTGAAACTCTATCACTGCTGGGATCTGTTTTTCCACCAACCAATAGCACTTTTTTACCCCAAGAGACCTAACAAACGGATTAAAAAAAACAATCAAAACCAAAAGATATAAAACCACAAAACAAACAATCAATATTACCAAGCAATGGCCTTTCCAGGAAGGGATCATGAGAGGCAGACTACTTGGTGACAAGTACACTTTTGAAGACACCGTGGACCAAGTAAATGAATCGAAGTTAAGCACCTGCACATTCAAAAAGACTGACAACATAGTAATTGAAACCAAATAAGTTAATTCTCCATATTATTTTCTACCTGAACATCATCCAACAAGCCATTACCAGATTCACCACCAACTACTATCATTTTGTTACCAATAGCTGCCGCCGCATGCTGCATCAGAATCAACTCATTAGTCTTTACAAAACAGCTAAGAATCTAATATGACTATAAACCGAGAGAAACTCTTTACATTAAAGCGTGGAGCTGGTTTATCTCCACTAACAGATAACCCCATCCAATTCTCAGAGTTCCCAGATGAAGGCTGGAAATCAAGTTCATCAGAATGACTAGTTGCAGCCAAAGCAGCAGCTTCATTCTGCAGACATTTTTCTTTACAAAATCAGATAACAGTCAAAAACGTTACCAAACAGTTATGCCTTTTCTGTATATTAGCTTACAGTAGAGTTATCAACGCGTTTGGTCACACGCAAAGGACTCTTGGTGCCTTGAGAAGAATCCGAGAGCTGTACCTTAACTCTGAATCAAATTACATCCAATATTTAACAGAAAGAGAAACAGAACAGAATGATCTAAAAATAGAAACCCCTAACCTGCGAAGAAATAAGATTAAACTTTACTTCAATAGTACGAAAAGGGAGTTGCTTTTACAGTAAGCTTAAACAAGATTCTCCAAAAAGGTGATTCATAAAATAATCGATTATAAAAAAAAAGTAGCACGAAAAAAGTTCACAGCTTTAAGAAAACCAATAGAGACCCAAAAAGGTGATCTGATCTTATAGATAAGAGTAAGAAAAGAAGACTAACCTGCCAAGCTTCATGCGCCTCTTTGAAAAGCTGAACATTTTCTTACAACTTTTTTCACAAACCCTAAAAAATAAAATAAATTTGGACATGAAAAATTAGCTACATTGTCATCAATCCAGACATGTTCAAGAGCAAAGCTATCTCTGAGGAATCCGTCCTTGACTTGTTAAGACGAATCTAAGTTTCAGAAGCTGAACCAAATCTGACAAAACAGAGATCTACTTAACACCCAGAAGTACTCACCTGTTTGTTTAGTCGAGAAAATTCCAGTAAAGAGAGGAAGAGAAGAGTATTCAGTTTCTAGAGAGAGGAACAATAACCACCATAGCCATATATATCCACAGCTTCGAAACGTACTAATACGACGTCGTATTAAGTAGTAGCAAGCTGGCGCAGAGGAATGATTGGAGAGGGTAGATTGATATAGAAGCACATAAAGTTCTCGTCTTTAAGCAAAATAACTTATGGGACCAACCAAGTTCGTGTCTTTTAAAACGGTAAAAAAAATGAGAAAAAAAACGAATCTTGTACACGATCTGGACTAACTTACTTTAGCCGCTCGAGACAATAGAGCGGGTTGTGTTGTGTTGTGTCATAAAAAGTGTGATGTTTTTGATGCAATGGTTCCGTTGAGTTAATGGCGACATGTTTTGTCTGTTTCTGCTAAGTTGTGATTTGAGTTCGCCGATGACATTCAATGCTTGCGAGCTGCGACGCCTTTGTGGGTCCCACCCAACCTTCGCTTCTTCCCGGGATTTAAATTAATTATTGTCTTGATTTTTGTTTTCTCTCTAACCGATAGTATGATTACTTACTAATTAAACATATGGAAAAATTCATTTGTTTAGTTATTTAAGAAAGATACAGTTATGAGTATAACTGAAGCTAAAATTAAGAATTAGCATGTTGTATTAAAATTTCTTGAATAAACTTCAACATTTATGGGAAAAAACAGATTCTTGTTAAGTAATACTACTTTACTAGTTTCAGATTTTAAGCAGATTAATGTTCTAGCTTGCAATCTTTGTTCTTTTTGTTATACTGGAGTTGAATATGGATATTGATATCATAATGATACTAACACAGCGACTAAACATTGTAACTTTTTTCACTATTATATTAGATCCTCCAGGTCGATATATTTTTTCTTAAAAAAGTGCATAGAAGCTCGCACATTTTTAAATCAAGATAAGCTCAGAAACAATAAAAAGACGACGCCCTGATTACTGATCTAACGTGGACTTATATCACCATGTCAAAAATCATAGATGTGTTGAAATTTAAACATTATTCTGCGTACTTAACTTAGTATTAAGTAACTAATTAGAGATAAATATATTAAGTCAAACCCACAATGCACCAGCCCGCTTAAGCATAGGGATCAATGAGCCGTTAAGATGAAGACTCATGACCTCGTTGGCTCCACCAACTAACTCTCCTCCGATAAAAACCGCTGGAACCGCCGGGCTACAACCAAGCCGCAACAAGGCCTGCTCAATCTCTCTCCCTCTTGATACCTCATCTAGCTCGTAAACGGCTGGATTCGCTCCGAAATCGCAGAGCAATGTCTTGACTGTGTGGGACATACAACATAAGCTTTTGCTGTATATCACCACGGGTCTCTCCAAAACCATCCTCGTGACCATCTCCATTGCTTGTCTTATATGGTATCACACAGCTAAAATCAAACTGCTTAGTTTTTGTTTCTTTGTTTTACAATTGGAATAGGTTTATGATTATGAATCAATATCTATGTGTTTTACGGGTGAAAGAAATATCAAACAATGTTTTTGGAAAAGGTTTAAATAATGAAACTCTTGATTCGACTCGGAGAATAAGGTTTTGTGAGAATGTTGTGTGTGGATATGAAATTGGTGAGAAGTCTTTGTTTATATAGAGGCAGCGAATACGATGATTAGTGGATCAGATCGGACAAGATGTTTGGATTTTGTTTCTAACGATATCGTGTCCGAAAGCGACACCAGCTCAATTTTATTTTTGGATCACGGAATGTAAGTGTTGAGAATCTACTGATTTCCAAAAGTTTTATCGTTTCTTTTAGTTGTCCATATATGCATACGTATGGCGAAAGATGAGAATGTCATTAGCTCGTACGGTTCCATAAGGCGAGCTATAGGTCAATATCAATTAAGATAAAACAATCACAAATCATTGATTAAAAAAAGAAAGTATCTGCTTACATTGTTCTCTGTTATAGCCTAATATAAGCTTGTTGTGGCTCAACAAGGTATTAAAAGAATGTTTTCATCATTTGAATAAAAAACGATAAACAAAAACATGCATACCAATCCGGCAATGTAATCACGACCTAGTGACAGTACCATAATTAATCAGTTCATGATTAAGTCTACTTCATGCAGCCTCGGATTATCGCCAAATAGCGTCCACTTATAATCAAATAAAGTTTTGTAATTCAGAAACATCCAAACTTCCTAATTAAATCTTTGCAAGCATAATTATTCCAAGGCTTGAAGTTAAGCTGGGTTTTCTTTCTTTCTAGCATATATAAAAATATGTTAACCTCTTTCTCGATCAACTTAAAAATGGAATATGTAAAGCTTATCAAAGAGGCATCTTATGAGTTGGAGAAGTAGTTATCCTAAATAAGGTCTCTTTTTCTTTAAGGCACGTTCCCTTCTTCTTCTACGTGAGGATTCTATTCTCGACTCGCCATTTCCACATTTTTCAACTAAGTAAAAGTTTCTTTTGTAGCAACTATAAGAGAGAGGAAGAAATGTCTTCCATATACGTATGGAAGTAATAACAAATACTTATACATATGGGCATGTCCTCGAGGTCCCGGCTCGTTTCAATAGTTGATTCCCATGCAACATGTGGTGTAATTAGTTTCTATCATTCGTTTGGAAATATACAGATTCGCGGAACATGGTTCATTGGTTTATTAATATACCTAAAAATCAATCTAAATGTTTTTAGTAATGTTGTTCAGCATGATCTTTGAGATGTGAGGAAACATGCAGCAGCGATAAGGCAAAAAATCCAGTTTAGATATGTAGATGGTCCCATGGTGTCGGATAAGATACGTGGCCTAGACGGTCCATTCCATTGCAGCATTGCCAAAAGTTCTAGTAAATTTACATTAACAATAGTGGTGGTCTCGACTCGACTCTCAACAGAATTATTGCAAAAGGTGACATGACTGGTTTTTGATGATTTTCCGAAATACATTTCGATTAGGGTTACTGTTGCTAAGAGGCTATGTTTCATGATTCAACCATGATTCTAGACTATATTTTCTGTAACTCAAAAAGGAAAAGAAAAAATGCAACTGTACATCTTTGATAGTTAAGAAAACTCTACAATGTTTTGGTAACCCATGCAACTGTTTCATCTTACTTGTAAACCTTGAATTTTGTAGCCCTATCTAATATATGTTGTTATCCATGATTTTTAACATTTAACACACAGGTCTTTTACCCTTGTCTAGTTCTATTGAATCAATTTTTGGAACTTGGGGGGGGGGGGGGGGGGGGGGGGGGGGGTTGGTTTGGGTGCTGGTGACTATCCAATAAATAAGTTAAGGAACCTTTTTCAAACTGCAGATGCTCCCTTCTAGTCTTGCTTACATATACAAATCTTGCTTACATATACAAATAAATAAATATCTATTACATATAGAGATATATATATCGTATATATATCACTTGTCAGAATAAGAAAATTAATAGATTCGCTGATGGTTGCATGTGCGACTCTTGGACCTCACAGTTTGGCTTGCTAGAAGGCCAATAGCCACATTATTCGGGTTCATGCATATTGGAATCACTACAATGCTTTATTTTCCCTTTTAATTTTGGCAAAATATAGCACACATATTCTCTATATATAACTTTTTCAACACTTTTCAAATTGTTTAACTTTTAGAGATATGTGATTACGTACTAAAAAAAATTGGTTTAAAACAGGTTATCTATGAATTAAGTTTAGGGAGACCGAAAACCATTGGTTGCACACAAATAGCTGAGTTAATTGTTTATAGTTTTCAAGTTACGTTGTTGTATTAGTACATATAGTGTAAAGTGTATCAGAATATATAGGATAATATTACTAATAAATTATAAGTACAATCAATATTATAAACCAAAGGTGTTATTACTCTGCCAGGCAATTTGAATGTCGTAAACATGTATGCCATACTTTATGGTTTAAAAGTTTTCTATAAAACTGGCAGATTAAATTATAACTAGTAAACTAAGTTTTTTTTTTAATTTGAAAGATAGCTAGTAAATTTAAGCAAAAAAAAAGATAGCTAGTAAATTCAGTTAATAATGAAATGTTGAAACAAGAGCGCACTGACCCAGTGGTAATCACTTGAGGGAGCTACGACTCCAATACGAGAAGTCACCTGGATTTAATTCACGCTGGCCACTGGAGCATTCACATTTTCTCGCTAGGCAACCCACTATTTTTTTTTTATATAATGCAACGTCGATGATGATAATAAAATCGCGAGGACGGGTCGTGGCGTCACATATTGCCAATTTGCCATGTACGATTGTCCGTGTAACTTGTGTGGTTGCTCGTGCAACTCAAGTTGCATTCATCTAATCTAAACTTAAATATTCTAAGAAAATAAATCTCTTTTTCAATTATAAAAGAGAGATGCTCAGAATACTTTTTTACACATGTTCGTTTATTGGTGTATTTACCTATCTATATAACGACGTGGAGGAATGAGATTGATCCAAAAAAGAAAGTTGAGATTGATAAAGACGAACTTGGCGTCAGCACAAAAAATGCTTAAATCCGCGACCGAGAAACGCGTGTTCCCACAAACGATTCCGAATCATATTCCTTCTTTTATTTCTTACCCCCATACTAAATTTTCGACTTTTTCTAATAAGGAAGAAAAAAACTGCAAATTGTATAAAACATATTGCTGGCTACAGAGTAATCCCAAAGGGCAAGCTAGGTAGATAAAATACACTGTTCGAATCATGCAGAATTTCAAACTAATGTTCCTACAGAACTTAATTATTTTGATGCACAACGAAAATAACTAACTTTTTCACCTTATGATCATATACATTTGTCCTCTTCTATCGTTCCACATCCGCTGCATATATATGGAGGTAACATAACAAGCGTCGTGCCATATTTGTCCTTATGATTCAACCCTATATATATACCATGAATGCGGCTTTGCACTTTTGAATTAACTCCAGCATTGCTCCTAGAACTATCTGTTTCTTTGCGTTTAGATTATTGTTTGCGTTTTAATAATATTATACAGTAATATATATATATATATATATATATATATATATATATATATTGGAAACGCAAAGAAAAGAATCAGTAAATTGGCTTCCATCCGCTCTTTCTGCGTCTTGACTTCCATCTCCTCTGTCCCCTGAATGTTTTTATTTTATTTCATGTTGTGGGCAACTCTCTCTTTATTATACCACTAGAGATTTTTTCCGCGCCTCGCGCGGATTGTGTCTTATAAATTTATTTTATTTATAATATTATTTGTCGGTTTTTTTATTTTACATTAACTTCTTATTTTTCCAATGTTATTTTTTCTTAATTTAAATTTATATGTTTATAATTTTTCATTTTTCTTGTTGTAGATGAAGAATTATATTTTTTATTGATGGTTTTTTGTATGTGATATAAACTTTTTGATATTTTAAAATAATGTTATATATAGTACGATTAACACATTAAAAAAGAGAAACATATTCAGGCACATTTTACACAGGTTTTATATGCATAATTTTAAACATTATATATGTATATATTATAAGTTTGAAACATGTAAATGTTTTCTGAAGCTAAATACTTGTTCTGAGTTTACATAACTTATCGAAAGTTTTATCCCTTTTTAAATTCAAATCACAGAAAAAAAATATCAAAAAGTCAGTATACATGGATTTTTTGGGCTTTTAAATCAACACTGAAAAATTACATGAATCAGATAACAACCGTTTTATAAACAACTGGATAAAATTTGACCGAGCCAAAGATTTTCACACAATATGTTCTTTCTTCTTCAAATTGCGAATAGCCTATAAGCACAAGAAAAAAAATCATAATTTTTGTTTTCACTTATATAACATTTTTTCTCCTTTACACACGGAGTTTATTACACTGTTATAAGCAATGAAAAACTCTATTCATATAAGATTCACATCTATGCATTTTGACAAAGAAGAATTTTAGCCATCTTTAGTTTCAGAATGGACCAACTTCAGTCATATACACTATATTTTCTCTATGATTCAAATCTTATGATTTTAATATATGTGCAGATTTTCATATGAAAAAGCACGCACGTCATCTATCATTCAACCTATTACTTTTTTCAAAGTAAATACTATAATCCACATGTGGTTAGCTCCACAAATTAATCTCTTTGGATCAGTTTACTAAAAAATATAGATACTAATGTTAGAAAAGAATATAAACACTATCAACAACAAATATTGGCACAAGTTTAGATTTGCTGCTGAAGTTTGGATTTCTTCTCCGGCTGATCTACACTCTGTTGCAGCCTGGATCAATCAACCTCGCGTCAATGCAGATACGCATGCTACTCCAGTCATCAAGCTCTAATTTCAGTCAACCATCTACCTGCTGTGGAAAGAGCGTAATGCTCGTGTGTTCACAGCTGTTTCCTCACCTTCATCAGTCATCCTTACCTCTCTCGACCGTATGATGCGTGACTGTCTCCTCTCTTACCCGACAAGTTCTTCTTTCTCTTCTTCTCTACTTCTTTTTATCTTTCTTGTATAAGACTTCCTTAAGGCTTTTTTTACCTTGAGTTGTTGTTGGTTGTTTTTGTTTCCTTGCTGTAATAAGTTGTTTAAAAACAATAGTGTAACCTTTCAAAAATTGATAATCTTAGCATCTTACCAAAAAAACAACAAATATTGATTTATTTATGTGAATATGTATTTTATTTTAAATCATTATAGTGGACGAAGAAAGCACCATAATTTGTACAACAAATTTTCTTAGATTCACGTCATGATACTCACCATTTTATCATTTTAATTACATAATTTTACATGAGCTTCTTCACCTTCCCCGATTATTTTCTCTTTATTTATAACTACAATATAAAGTTATAAACTATATATATTATAAATTAATAATTTATTTACCCTTAAAGTTTAACGATTAAAAATAGAACATAATTCAATATAGATATATGATTGTATTAATAAATTAGTAGTTACAAATTTGAAATTTCTAGAAATATCAAAAGTTGTATGTTAGTTAATTATCTTATAAATGACATTTATTTCTAATTCTTTTTGGATGAGAATATTTTGGCTGAGGTGGATAGTCTCAAAAGCTTTGAATTTAGTCCCTTTTATATAGTGGGATATCCTTTTATAAACATCATTGTATATGGCCTTTGCTTAAAGAAAGAACAATCTTAGAAGGCCTTGTCAAAACTGCTCGGTAAAAGATAACGGCCCGAACGACCCAACAAGTGTATATAGATTGCACTTGAAAAATTAATATCATAGGAAATACGATACATTCCCCTGCCTGCAATCTTATAAGACACAACACACATGTATTCGTTGAGTTTTTCGGACGGTTTGAGGCGCATATGCCCCCCCCCCCCCCCACCCACAAAACGTGACCATTCGAAATGTTTGTAAGCTACTTGATTGACTTTAAAGATCCCAAAATTCACCTTCAACAATATCACACATAGATATTGTTATTGAAAACTGGAATAACCAGTGTTCAACTAGACTAATGTGAATGTATCTGTTTTGGTGGTTTGATATTGCATTGTCATGAACAGTGGAATCATTAAATTAAGCGAACCCCTCCATACCATTAGTAGTGGGTTACGTGTAACGTAACAATACGCTTGAATTAATTCGGTCCCGTTTCCTTTTTAATACTCCTCTTACGTGATATTTAGGAAACTCTTTATTTTATGTGTGTATGCCCGACCAAGTTCTTTCAAGAAAGGAAAGAAAAAATATGAGTAAATAATTCTGTCGACATATTAATTAAGACAGCTCAATACATAATCACATTTAGTGATGTACGGTAGTGTAGTAATAGTCTGATAAATTTGGTCACTAGACTAGGTTTGATCATATTCACATTATGTAAAAGAGGAGAATTATAGTTTATTTTTTTTTCTAACGAATATAACTATAATATATATATTCTCTCCGTTTCACAGATATATACTTTAGTGTTTTCACACATATTAAAAAAATACTTTACTGAATGTATTGTTTCCTATGATTTCAATTTTCAATAAATTTTAACTAATAATAATTTAATAAAATCAATTTTTTTTTAAAAGTCACTTTTTTCATAGAAAATACCAAAAAGTATATTATGAAATAATTTTTTTTTCTAAAACATTTAACTTAATGAAACGGAAAGACTACTATTTAACAGTTTTTTTATTTTTTTGGACTGCCAGTTATTAAACAATCTAGGGATGAATTCTTCTATATTAATGAATTTATCAGACTAACGTATGTTTATTAGGCTAATGACCATTAAACTGAGCAAAAAAAAAAATACAAATCCAACTACCGAATCTGTATTATACTGTACAACTGATGAATAGAAAGCTTTTTTAATGTCCAAGTAAAATTAAGCACACGTTAACGAGTTTTGGTTAACAATCATTGACTGCACTTACTTATTCCACGTGTCATGTGATGAGAGGATCGACGGTGGTTCGTTTATAAAATGGGGCGTCCTCTTGATCACTTAACGAGTCCATAATGCTTCTCCGACAACAGAGGCAATTATCCACAACGCTCATGTGCATTGTCTGTTACGAAACTCTTATTAGCTGTTAAACAGCCAAATGGAGAATATGATGTGCCGAGAAGCAGCTGAATGACGATCATTCCCCCACGCAGCTTAGCAATATTGTTACTTAATCCGGTTCGCAGTCATTGGTTCAAAATCAATTGTTTATTTTTAATAGGAAATTTATACTGTTACATGTCTTCAATGATTTTATTAATTTTAGTTAATTATAGATTACGTATTCGTTGCGAAGAGTGGCACTGCCACATGCAATTCTTTTTTTATGATGCATTGCCATACATACAATATAACTTGACATCCAGAGCAATATATATTTCATTCTTTATACAGATTTGTCACTCAGAGAATACGGTTGTTGACTCTGAAAAGAACAAAGTTTAATGGACCAAAATAAATTAAAAGAAAGAGAATTATAAGTGTGTATATGAAATTCGCATTGCCTAAAAAGCCTTTAACCGGAGGAAATAGATTAAAGGGATGTTATTCTTCTAATATATAGCGTGAGCTTAGTGATATGATTTAACAATTTTTGTATAAGTATTATTAATCTATATGATATATGTCGGTGACGTTATGTAAATATTGAAAAAAGGTGTTCGAAAACGACAAGCTTGTTGGTTAAAATATTTGTCAATGACTCAATGTTTTCTACCTTCAAAGTCTGATTTGTTGGGTTTGACTATCACACTAATATTTTTTTTTTGTCGACTTCTTTTTTGTTGACGACTACAACACTAATATACATTTAAACGTTGATAATTTTAGATATGTACAGTAGTAAATTATAAGACGAGGAAGAGTCATAAATAAGCTGGATGAATAAATGTGGCCCAAATGTGACTCGTGAGTCAACTTGTTTGATGTTTCTTTTAGGCCGGCATTTTAAATTAGACCTTTTCCTTTTCTAGAAAACTCGCTTTATAATTTGAAATAAACAAAAAAAATAGAGCTCGTAATCATATTTAAAGTTGATAGACGTTAAAATTTGACCTAACGACTTTTTTTTTTCCATCTGTGTATTATTATTTAATAGACAAAACCCATAAGCAAAGCCCATACAAAAACCGACGGAACAAATCCAAGGCCCAACCGAAAAAAAACTAACAAACAAAAGTAAAACATAATAGGCAAAGCCCAAAAAACGAAAGCCCACCACCGATTTACTCAAACACGTTGAAAAACACGTGTTAGAACTTCAACAACGAGGCCAACACGCGTCGTCATCTACCATCGTCTTCTCCACCACCGGAGAAACACGAAACGTTCACCGGAATCTCGCCGGGAAACACGTGCAGCTTCCCATGTCTTCATCGACCGAAATAAACTTCACCTCGAAACCACCAGAATCACCTGGGACCACCACGACGAAAGAAAACCTCCAACGACTGTGTTGGAAGGCAGGAGAAATCCATCGTCTCCAACACAAATCCTTGTGCTCGTTTTTCAAAGAGCTTCAATCGACCTAAATTGAGATCTCATCTAGAAGCTGAACCACCGAGCACAAAACCGAAACTTCTACCCCTTTGGATCTGAACCGTAAACCATTCAAAACCACAACCCCGGTACCAGCCGACATCACCAGAGTGAAAGTGAGTCGCCGGAATCAACAAGCCAGCCATATCTGTTGTGGGAACCAATATATGCCGGAACCAAAGTCCGAACTTCGGGAAACCTTCACCAGAATTAGAAACCGGTGAGATAAAGGGATCAAATTCTCTTGCTCTCTCTCTGAAAGAAACTGATCATGTTGTTCAGAAAAACAAAAGAGAGATCAAGCTTTCTCATCATCTTCTCCGTAAAGGATTTTTTGATAGAGAACGGAGAAGAGAGAGAAAACTACCTAACGACTTATTTCAAAGACGACAATGTTATAAGTTTTTTTGAGAAAGAATTTTGTTATACTTCTTATGTCAATAATATAGGGGTTATTATCTGTAATCAGCTATTAAACAATAAATTTACTAACCGAAATTTATGAATACACAAAAACAAGTAATAATTCTAATACATTTATTTAAGTATAAATACTCTTTGTCTAATATAGTTTCTGGCTTTTAACAAACAAATGATTACACATAACAAAGCTCTATTATATGACCAAATATCAATTAATGTTTGTTCTGTTTTCTTCTACCTCATTAACACTGAAGATTATGTGAATTTTGAATCAGTTATGTTTGTTATGTGAACTTTGAATCAGTTCACATAGTCCATCGATATATTGATACTATAAGCTACACCAGTTTGGTTGTAGTTAACTTGTAGAGTATAAGTTATCATTAACTATGCTCATAGTGGTAATTTGATGGTAAGAGGAAACTTTGGAACATAGTGTAAACTTGTATATATGTGTTGGATTCGATTTTTAACTTAAACAAAATTGCTAGTTTTTGACTAGACAAAATTGAAACTATGCCTTATAATTCATTTAGCAAATCAAGACCTGAATCACTTGTCAGACTAATCTCTAATGGCATTAGTTGGAGTTCGGTCCATGCATTCCTAGTTTACAAAGAAACTCATACGCATATATACTGCATTACGTAAATAATTTGGATTTTAAAAAGAAACTGCAATACTTATAAACTAATCGTAAACGTACAAAACATTATATATATAATCAAGTGGTATTTGGAAAATATACTACATATTTTTTTAAACACAAATATACTACATATTACAAGTATACTTTTGAAGGAGAAAGATAAAAGAAGGCGTGGGCTTGAGAATATTGCTCACAAAGCGTGAAGGCATATCCTAGATATGGGACCTACTTTCCGACCATGATGATTCGTCTTTCTCTCGCGACGCCGTTAATTTAGTGTACTAATCTAACTTAAAGAAGATTGTGTGTTTGTTTAAAGACAAATTAATAAATCGACTTAACACAGCTGTTTGCATATAGTATCTTCAGGAAACGGAATTATTAAGGGTTATATAAGTTAAATTCAGTAGCTATGTAATATGTATGCTACAGAGTGAAGCCAATAAACATAAAATATATAACTATTTATAAGCTAGGATTCACATCCTTCATTTTTAGCATTTGTTTTTACCAAATGATTCCCAAGCTGTATGTAATTAGATAAAAGATAAGATGGTAATATTAAGTTATTCTGTAATTGATGAAGATAATGAACGCAACGTTTATATACTATCTCAATAAACCATTTGTAAACAAAAAAAAAAATCAATTATTATAGCAATTGTCAACCGATAGTAAACCGTATAGTTATAGAAACTATATCGATTTCGGCTGAAGATATCATCAACACACAGAAGAGAACAAAATCGTCTAAAATGAACTCTTAACCATTTTAATCAACATACGCATTGCACAAACGAGACAAAACAAAGAACAATTAAACAATCACACCAGATACATATGGATATTACTATATTTGTATATGTACATTATAATATTTTTTTGTTAAATAAAATATAATATTCCTTAGTGACCAACTATATCCTTCCATTAAAAAGTTCTATATATTTAAACTTTATGATACATTCTGACCAAAACAAATTCAAGATAATAATTTACATAAAAGTTTATACATCTATTCTAAGATATTAGTAACTTAATGTCAATAATTAGATAGTCTAATGCGTTTGAATAGTATCTACTATATAATATGGTGGTTAATGTTTAAAATGTTAAATTGTGATCCATACTGTTTAATTAGTATGTGTTTATATATCTTATTTTTGTCGACCTGTTTATATATCTAACTATTCTATCATCTTCATCAGCATTATTTTTCAAAGTAAGGTATTAAATTATACTGTACAAACTAAAAAAGGTTAAGCAGATGGATATTTGAATTACGTAACCATTAATCTAAAATTTAAACGGATAATGATTCCCTCTAATTTCATCTTTAACTTTAATAAAAAGATTATCCCTTCGATAATTAATTAAATGTCAAATCGTTTTGTAATAGAAATTTCATGTCTTTTAATTTTTGTTTTGTTTCTAATTGTTCCTTTACCTTCCCCCTTCCTCTTCTTCTCGCTAGCACCCACATAAAAAAAAAAAAAAAGTTTCCTCGATTAGTTGATCTGCTGCTGGTCTCAAAATCTCTCTCCAAAGATCTCGAGTTAGAGAGAGAGAGATGCATTGAAAAAAAGGCAGAGACTTTTCCTGTTTCGTGTCACAGTAAAAGGAACCTCGAGATGTGTTGAGAGCTTATCATTGTTGGGATTCTCCGGTTGATTGATTTTGTCGGTAGGGTACTCTTTTGTTTTAATTTGAATTCTCGAGGGACTTAAGCTTCGGAGATGAGTGGGTGTTTGCCTTGCTTTGGATCTTCGGCTAAAGACGCTGCTTCTAAAGATTCTGTGAAGAAAGAAGCTTCAGCTAAAGCTAAAGACGCCTCTCTTACTCAGTCTCACCATGTCAGCTTAGGTGACTACTTTTTTTCATTACATAGCTTCGGGATCTGTTGAGTTTTCGTGTCTTAGATCGATTTAAGCTTCTGGGTTCTCATAAAGTTTGTACCTTTGGTAATTAACGAGTCTGTGGACTCTGTTTCATGAGATCTGATGTGTTTTATGAGCTTTGGTTATAGCTGTGATACAATTTAGCTCCAAATTACAGTTTCTGTTTTGCTCTCTATACATGGAATGTAATTAAGAGATGCCACAGTAGATTGCAACAAACAAGGAATGATAAAAATGTTAGCTTTAGGTTTCCAGATATAAAGAGAGTTCTAAATAAGGATATGCTATCTACTTGTAGAAATGAAGGCATGTGAAAGTCTAATACTTTCTTTATTTGTAGACAAATCAAAATCTAAAGGAGGTTCTGAACAAAAGAAGGAGCTAACCGCTCCAAAGGAAGGGCCAACCGCTCACATCGCTGCACAAACGTTTACCTTCCGTGAGTTAGCTGCCGCCACTAAGAATTTTCGACCGGATTGTCTTCTTGGAGAAGGAGGTTTCGGACGGGTTTACAAGGGTCGTCTAGAGACCACAGGACAGGTGAAGTTCTTTAAACTCAATCAACACAAACATCTTTTTATTCTCTCATAAATCAAACTCAAAGTTTGTCTCATTTTTAATGTTGTGCAGATAGTAGCTGTTAAACAGCTGGACAGAAACGGTCTACAAGGAAACAGAGAGTTTCTTGTAGAGGTTCTTATGCTGAGCCTTCTCCATCATACCAATCTTGTGAATTTGATTGGTTATTGCGCTGATGGTGACCAACGTCTTCTTGTCTACGAGTATATGCCACTAGGATCGTTGGAAGATCATCTACACGGTAAGCAAATCAATACTTTTTACTTTGTACTCGAAACTACCATATATAGAAACTACTGCGTTGTATAGTGATATATTAGGAAAGTTTTTCTTCTATGCGGTGCATGTGGAAATGTAGAACTTTTGTTTGTTTCAGATCTTCCACCGGATAAAGAGCCTCTAGACTGGAACACGAGAATGACAATAGCAGCAGGAGCAGCCAAGGGACTGGAGTATTTGCATGACAAGGCTAACCCTCCTGTGATCTACAGAGACTTGAAGTCATCTAATATCCTTCTCGGCGATGGCTATCACCCAAAGTTATCTGATTTCGGGTTAGCTAAGTTAGGTCCTGTTGGGGACAAAACACACGTCTCAACACGTGTGATGGGCACATATGGCTATTGTGCACCTGAATACGCTATGACAGGGCAGCTCACGTTGAAGTCTGATGTCTATAGCTTTGGAGTTGTGTTTTTGGAGCTTATCACTGGTCGGAAAGCTATTGATAACGCTCGAGCACACGGAGAGCACAACCTCGTCGCATGGGTACGTTTAAAAATCTCAACTTTGCATCAACAAAGTAGAAAGTCTCAACCTTTTGCATTCTGATATGATAGTTAACGCTTTTGGACCGTTGCTTGGTTACACAGGCTAGGCCGTTGTTTAAAGATCGTAGGAAGTTTCCAAAGATGGCAGATCCATCACTGCAAGGGAGGTATCCAATGCGAGGTCTGTATCAAGCGCTTGCTGTTGCAGCAATGTGTTTGCAGGAACAAGCAGCTACAAGACCACTGATAGGCGACGTGGTGACAGCTCTAACGTACCTAGCTTCTCAAACGTTTGATCCTAACGCGGCAAGCAGTCAAAACAGTAGAAGCGGTGGTGGGGGGCCGCCGTTTATCAGGACGAGGGATGAGCGGAGAAGCATGGGAGATGGGAGTAGCTTGGATAGTCCTGCGGAGACACGCAGCAGGTTAGGGTCACCAGCGACTCACAAGAACTCTCCAGACTACAGAAGAAGGGATATGGTGAGGGAAGTGAATGCAGGATCAGAGGCAGGGAGCGAGAATGGAGGAGGGTCAGGGAGGAAATGGGGGTTGAGCGATGTGGAAGGGACAGAGTCACAGAGAGGGAGTCCAGCGAGTGTTGGGAGGGGAACGAGAGGGACTCCAAGGAACCGTGATTTGGATAGAGAGAGGGCTGTGGCGGAGGCTAAGGTGTGGGGAGAGAATTGGAGGGAGAGGAAAAGAGGTATCAATGGACCTGGCAGCTTTGATAGTTCAAATGATTAAAAAAGCTTTGTATGTTTGAAAAGGTTTAGATAAATTGTCTTTATGGGAAGAGGCGAAGGAAGAGAGGGTTCTTATGAAACATTTGTTGAGTCTGGTCGGGTCGGTCAGTTGTCGGATTTGATGTCTGAGTCAGAAGAGAGGCTCTTCAATATCGTGGTTGAAGCTCAAGAACATGATGCGAATGATGAGAGATTGGGCAACTAGGAGGGGATGAAAAAAGGGTTGTTTTTTCAAGTCGTTTTGGTTTCTTTTTTAAACGGGTTGTTGTATATGTAATATGGGAGGGAGAATTTGAGTCGATTCTGATGTTGTACTATTTTTACTGTATCATGTGTTCTGTTCTGTCTATCGATTCGAGTCTACCAAAAGAAAAAAAAAGAGAAAGAAGTCTTGCCAACTAAGCCAGCTTCTAAGTTCTTCCATGGTGCTAAACTGAGAAGAGTCGTACGCTCTGTTCTGTTCGAATCCAACCACTATAGCAGAATTGAGATGTAAGTTTAAATAGAACTACTACAACTGCTAAAATTAGGAATGTGTTAACACAGTGATTTTACTAAAGGAGAAGAAAAAGTAGGATCAAAGATAGTCAAAATAATGAGGGTTGCGAATACAAAATGTTAGATCGGCCTTTGTCACAGCTAAGCCAATTCTCTGATTTGTAATCATACCTAACTAGAAATAACCACCAATACATAATAATATGCATAGCGGAATGAATTCATCTAGGCTCTCCTTATTTCCTACGTTTTCCCTGCAGATACACGAAGTTTTCGAGTTAGGATCAAAACTACACAAGACTTGTTTTATCTAACGAATTGTCTGGTTTGTATCACTTAGCAGCAAAATAAACAAGTCTATATATTATAAACGATTTGCTTACCGAGGTCACAAAATCATCCATTGACAGCTGCTTTCGCTTCTTCACGAATGTAGGGCTCTCATTTGCTTGACTACCCGAAGCTCGCTTTGAAGGTGTTGCATTCTGAAACAATTTATAAAGCGTATCATCAGATGCTCAATAACTAAACAACAAAGCATGAATGTGAACTCTTTTAAGACTTTCTTCCAAGCCTCACCTTTGCAAGCTTCTTATCCCTACGGGCTCGCCTCTCTGCCTCATCATGCTCTTGGTTCTCTTTCTCAATCAGCCGGATCAGCGTGTCGCATCTCCTGGCCAGTTCTTGACTCGAACGGGATTTTACAAACCAGTCAAAGCTAAACAACGGGGATGTCTTAAAAGCTGTCTTTAGTTCATCCCAGTTTCCATACCCAAGCTTATGGACCATGCATACCTGTTAATCACAAGTTCCTCGGGTCAATGTCATCCAAAATCTCAACCCACAGAGAACAAATATAGAGGGTTAAACAGATATCAGACCAGGAAACGGTCACACTCTTCATTGTATAGCTTCCCTTTGTTCTGACCATACTGAATCTTCAGTTCCAGCCACGGGTTCCTGTAGCGGTCCAGTTTCTTCCCAATAGCTTTCATGATTTCATCTTTCCTAGAGATTCTTCCTTCCCCTTTCTCAATATTCTTGATGATTCTATCGTAATCTAAGGTCAGAGGTAAAATCTTACTTAGCATAAGATTCTTCTGCGACGCAAAATACCCGACCGTATTTTACAGCTGACACTCAAAAACTTAACAATATAAATTTTACTTACCATTTAGCTCCTTGTATCGCTCTTGGAAAACTTGAGCATATCGTTCAACCTCTTCGTCTGTTTTTCCTTCCATCTCAGATGCAATACTTTTTATATCATTCCGGCCATATTTCTCACAAGATCTAATGAAGCTGTTGAAGTCTCTTTTGCTCCATGTTGGGAAACCCTGAGGAAAACAATCAAACATATTATACAAAGGTCATCATTAAGAATGCCAACCCACTGTAAAATCAAGTGAATTCACTTGCCTCTTCCAACAATTGTTCCTTTTCTTCCACTTCTTCAGCAGTTAAGGGATCTCCAACTTCTGAGAAAGTAATTCTTAATCAGTAATAGGTTCAGTGGAGTCATATAAGGATAGAGGAAACAGACTGAAAAAAACAAGCTTCACCTTCAGGTTCATCAGCTTCAACTGTGTCTTTCATCTGAGTTTTCTGATGTGTTTGCTGAAATCAAAACGAATGAAGATGCTATCACACCCTAAAACACCTTTAAACTAAAAATTGCATAAATGACATGATAAGTCGATAGATCTTTCAAATAAAAAAACAACCATAAGGTGTCGCACTTCCTTTTCATACAGCTCGGTCAATCTCTGTGTGTTAAAGAACTGGAAATCATGCCTGGGGGATGGAAAAGAAAATTAGATATATAGGATAAAAATATCATCCAGGAAAATGGTACTTACAAATGGGGCATGCGCGGAATTCTAGGCTCTTTGGGTTTAGCCGGAGCACCTTGTCGCAATGTTTGCTTGAAGTATTCATTTTCAGAGTAGCTGAAGGGTAGGTACATAAAAGTAAGTATTTGAGGTTGGATGTTGTTGAGGAAGACATGATAAATCACATAACAAAAAAAAAGAGAAGTAAATACTTACTTGCGCTTTCTTTCTCTTTTTGGTGGATCATTCCAATTCTCACTCACAATCTTCTTAAAATCCAACTTGTTCTCATCCTACCAAACAATAAAGATATAAATTTAGTACAAAAGATTATTCAAAATAGTGCAGGTGCGTAAGCAGAGTATGCAAGAGTACCTTATTATCATCGTCAAAATCATATAGGTCAGCAGCTGCAACAAACCGCAAATCACATTAGCCATGCAAGGGAGTTGCCATTAAAAATAACACAAAGGGTTACATGAGATGCTTACGGTCATCCATTTTAAACTGTATTGCATCTTCAGTGAACTTCTTCATTTTCGCATCAAGTTCAGCAGTTGCCTCTTCTCCTTTGGCAATGATTCTGTCAATATCCTCATCCGTAATTGTGCTATCTTTAGAACTGAACACCATTTCAGCACCATATCTAACCATTTGGAGTAACTCATCCTTATTAACAGCTGAAAAGTATAGAAAAGAAACAAAACAATAAGAGAATGAAAATCCATACAAGACGCGCCTATACATTTTACAACCTCAGTAGACAAACACTTACTTTTCTGTTCTGCCAATCGCCCTTGCTGAATTACCAGAGCATCAAGTGCCAATTTCTTGTAAGCTCTTTCAATCACTTTTTCCTCAATAGCATTCTGTAAATGGCCAATACAAAATTAGTTTTAGGTTCTGGATGCTTTTCATACTTAATATACATGTGTAGAAGACTAACTTCTGTGCAGAACCGGAATACTTGAACTTCTTTCTTTTGACCAATCCTATGTGCACGATCTTGAGCTTGCAAGTCAACTTGGGGATTCCTGCGAGATTCCGCCCACCACATTAAGCAAGAAGAAAATATTCTTACACTACAATCGACAAGAAAAAGCTTACCAGTCACTATCATACAGGATCACAATATCTGCAGTAGCAAGATTGATACCAAGCCCTCCAGCTCTAGTGGATAACAAGAAAACAAATTTCTCACTTCCTGGCTTGTTGTAGGCTTCTATGGAAGCGTCTCGTTCGTCACCACCAGTATTTCCATCAATACGGCAGTACTGGTAACCACGATACAACATATAATCTTCAAGAATATCCAAAAGCCTTGTCATCTGATACAGACGAGCGAAATCATTAGAATAAGAGAACAAAAAGAATAGCACTCAAACAAAAGGAAACAAAGGAAGGAACCATTATTTGTTGTGTTAAGTCCTACCTGAGAAAATATCAGAACCCTTGAATCGCGTTCTTTCAACTTAGGTAGCAATTTGTCTAAGAGAATCATCTTACCTGGAAACAAGAATCGCAACAGAAATTACTAAGACATTAAATGGCTACAGTATAAAATTTGAATGCAATTCATACCTGAATTTGTTACAAGGTGATCCCCTGTGGTATAAGGGGGGCCAGGCTCTGCACCCTGAAAGAGATAAGGGTGATTGCAGCATTTGCGCAATTGCATTGCTATGTTCAACAGACGTTTGCGTTCTCCCCCACCATTAACCACTTCAAGATCTTTCTGCAGTAGCGCCTTGTAGTACTGTTTTTGCATCTGCGACAAGCCAACCTTAAGTATCGTCTCCTTTTTTGGAGGCAAGCCTTTCTCTACATCTGATTTTAACCTCCGAAGAAGAAATGGTCGGAGAACCTAAAAAGATAAGAGTAAGCGATAAGCATAACAACTTAGAAATTAAAATCGATTAACCACGAATACATACCTTATGAAGCTGTTGAACAACTTCTTGCTGGTCATTTTCACCAGAAATTTGAAACCACTCATCAAAAGTCTCTGCTGAACTAAAAACCTCTGGCAGAAGAAAATTGAGAAGAGCCCACAATTCATGGAGATTATTCTGTATATAAGAAACAAATATGAACATATCAAATGAGAACAGTATTATCTGAAACAGTCATAAGTACAAAGGACATAAGAAGCATGTATAAAGAATGCACAATAAAAACAACAATGTTCAAATAATCATGAAAAAGGTTGGTAATTATTCTAAATAGATTGAACAAATACCTGAAGGGGGGTTCCCGTGATAAGAAGCCGGTAATTGGTACTAAAAAGTCTCATCGTTTTTGAAAGAAGTGAATTCTCATTCTTGATTCGGTGTGCTTCATCAATAATTATGTAACGCCAGCTAAAGCGACGCAAGGATGTCTTCTCTTTGATAGCCATCTCAAAGCTTGTGACACAAACGTCGAATTTACCCACAACAAGCAGTTCATCACGGATATATCTCTGCATTGTTTAACGTATATTTCAGAATCCTAGCGAGCACACATAAATACAACCATGAAATGGCAAAGCATTTGTGACTCACCCTTTCCTCAGGATTACCAAGGAATTTCACGGCGCGCAGGACAGGACAAAATCGACGAATTTCATTCATCCAGTTACCAATGGTTGATTTTGGAGTAACAATCATATGAGGGCCATTAATTCCCTTGAATTCATGCAGGTAAGCGAGCAACGAAATTGTTTGAAGTGTCTTCCCCAGACCCTAGACCATGGAACAAAAATGAGGTAATGATTAGCATCCGAGAAAATAGAGAGCTGAAAACCCTTAGCTTAGTTATGCAGTAGTTTACCATTTCATCTGCAAGAATTCCATTTATGCCATTCTCGTACAGCCGAATGAGCCAGTTTAAACCAGCCAATTGGTAATCTCTCATTTTCCCCTGAATACCTGTCATATGAATATTACGAAGGTCAGAACTCTAAAATTCAACCGAATTTACCCAGTAAACCTAGACACTATGAGGTAGCCGCTGAGGTAATACGTATAACATGCGTTAGAAAAGTGAGCGTAAGGTTTCATATCCTATTATAACTTCTGTTCAGTGCTTGCAATAAGACTTGTGCGCCATTCTAGATAAAAAAGAGCAAAATACAAGTACTTACAAGACGGTTGTGTGAGCAATCGTGTGCCTCCAGATCCAGAAATACCACCTTCTTCTTCCTTTAAACATTCTTGATCTTCCTCTTCTTCAGTTAATTTGGAAGCATGACGTCCCCTGAAGACAAAGTGAAACCCAATAAGTAAGCCATGAGACTGTGTACTTATCATATTTCATGAAACGTCCCAATGAATGACCATAATATATTTTGAGATTATTTACAATGCAACACACCTTCCTTTCCCCTTCTTCTGAGACGAAGATGGTTCACTTTTAGCAAAATGTGCAAACAACTCAGTTTGCTGCAGAAGATAAGTAAGTCTCCCTTTTCCTTTGTTGTTCTACAAACAAAGAACGATTGAGATTTTTCAATGCCTGGGGATGTAAAAGACAAACAGCTAAAATCCTAACAAATTATTTACCAGCTTACCATGTCTTTATCTATGGAAGCATTTTGTGCGTCCAAAATTTCCTGAATTTTCTGCCTCTTCATCTTCTGCATCTCTTTAAGCCTAGCCTTCTCACGTTTCCTGATTTCAGCTTTCTCGTCATCTTCTTCATCCTACAGATGCCCATAAAATCATAAAAAGCGTTACCAAATATCCTCAGGAGTCACATCAGAGAAATACCAAAGGAAACCTTAATCGTGGCTAAATTAAAATTTAAGATTTCGAGCAAATTCACAGCGAACATGATAATGCGAATCGAAAAGGGCGAACAGAGGTACCTCATCGGCATCATCTTCTACAGGGACGACCTCATCGTCAGATACGAGTGCTTCGTCGGGGGCAACCTCTTCCTCTTCCTCGTTGGAGTCCGCCGAGCGAGCAACGGCTTGGAGCTCCTCATCGTCTTCTTCCACATTGACCTGATCGTTAACTCGCTCATCCTCTTCCGACGAAGAGTAAGCCTCGTCTGAAGAAACTTCCCGATTCGAAGCTCTCGCCATCGCCACAACGCCTCTCTGAGATCCCTGATTTCGGCCGAGATCGAGGGTTCTTTAAGACGGACGTTTGAAACGACTGTACCTTTGGAGAGACGGTTTTAACCCCGTTGATTCGAGAGATCTAAATCTAACGGCTTCAGATGTGCCACGTTGCTTATATATAATTTCCCGCCACTTGAGATCCCGCTTTGGACTAATGGGCCAAAAAGGCCCATGGGCTCAACATTAGGTCAAATTTTGATACGTAGTTTAACTGCCTTATCCATATATCTCGCCGAATCACGCAAACGACAGCTCAGAACTCGAATCTATGACACAAGCTACAACTGAAATTCCACTAATACCCTTGGTAAGAGGCTAAGACGCTTTCTCTCCGACATCTTTGCGTATTAAAGGATGAAGGTGGAATTTAAATTAAAAAAATGATTCGTATCGCTTCGACGTTTCTTCCTCCTCCTCCTTCGCGAGAGTCGTCATCGCATATCAATCACGCTCCTCTTATATAAGTCGCCGCTAATTTCATAGCGGGAGATAGTCTCCGATCATCGACCGATCGCTTGCTTTGATCCTCAGTTTTTTCGGGTTCTGAGATTCCTGGATTGGGTTACTGGAATCTCTTGATATAAGGTAAACTGTTGTGATTATTTGCTTCCTAATTTTGCTATGATTTAGCTCAATTTTCCGTGATTTTGAATTTGTGAATGTGGACCTTCTTGCAGAACATGGGACAGAAGAGATGGATGTTCTTGCTGGCAATTTTTTCTGTTCTTCTGTCATTTACAAGTGGAAGAGGTGGTAATGAAACTTCTATAATGATATGTCTGTCGGTTTCCTTTCTGGAACTTGAGTTCACAATTTATCCCATTGAGTCTAGTTAAGATAATAAGTTTTGAAACTTAGAGATGTATTGATAGTTGTTTCGGATGATTCATTAAGGTCTAATTACATGTTCTGTCATGTTTTTTTTGTTTCTAGAGGAACAAATCAATATATAACCCATTTAGCATCAGATTCATAAGGGACCATGAATAATAAAAATTATTGATTTCAAAGCCTTGTGATGCGACAATCTTTTGTACTTGTTATATGAGCTGTGAGGTTATATAAATGAGTTAAATCTGAAACAAGTGAGTTGATGGTGACTTATTTCTTCTAATTGTAGTTCTCAAGTTGAAGAGCGATGATGATCGACATGTGTACAACCATACGCTTACACTGACACTTGTGGAGTATGCTTCTGCGGTAAGCTAATATTGCAGATACTTAAGTAATAACAAAAAAGAGCTGTAACAACCGTTTTACGTTATTCCCCTGCCGATTGCATTTCATTTATCTCTAATATTCTCTGAGAAAAAGATGGAGTCTGAGAAAAAAGAGATGTAACAGCCGTTTCATTTATCTCTAACAAATGTTATTCCTCGTGTTTTCATTTATAGTTGTTAATAGAAAAAAAAAACTCTGTTAATAGTACTACTAGAGAAGAGAGCGTAAGCTGATAAAGTCCACCAGTTTGGATGATACAAGTTTGTTTGTGTATGCAGGTCTATGTGTCTGATTTGACAGAATTATTTAATTGGACGTGTGAAAGATGCAATGGTTTGACTAAGGTATAACATTTGTTGAGGCAGATCACTGGCTGAAGCCACAATAGCTAGCTCCAGTTGGGAATTCTGACGTGGTTTTGGATGGTGCAGGGTTTCGAAGTAATAGAGATAATATTTGACGTTGAGCATTGCCTACAGGTCTGTCGTGATATCATAAGCTACATCTGGACACAATGTCTTTAGTTGAACAGTTGTTAATATCAGTAAGGGGTTACCTGTAACAACAGGCATATGTTGGTGTGGCAAAGGATTTGAATGCTATCATTATTGCATTCCGGGGAACTCAAGAACACAGGTATTATTCTTGTCACTGTAATCGTTAAGGTACATGCCTAAATTTGCTTGATTGCTTAATCAGCTCAAACATTTGTGCAGCATACAAAACTGGGTCTCGGATTTGTTCTGGAAACAGCTCGATCTCAATTACCCTGACATGCCAGATGCAATGGTACGCTTTAATGTCAAGTTTTGTCATCTAGATGTCATGTAGTAAGTTGGAATTTCTAATACTTGTCTGCATTGGCAGGTGCACCATGGCTTCTATAGTGCTTATCACAATACAACTCTACGCCCTGCAGTTTTGGGTGCAGTACAACGAGCGAAGATATCCTATGGTGCGAACATCAACATCATTGTGACCGGTCATTCAATGGGAGGAGCCATGGCTGCCTTTTGTGGACTAGACCTAGTTGTAATGATACTTAACTCTAACCACATTTTTATATCTTATAGTTATGGCCTTTGAAATTGTTCCTTGACTTTGATTTGGAATGTCTTGTCAATCACAGGTAAATGAAGGAGAAGAAAACGTACAGGTGATGACATTTGGGCAACCTCGTGTTGGGAATGCGGCTTTTGCATCATATTACAGTTTGCTTGTGCCTAACACCTTCAGGATCACGCATGAGCATGATATGGTTCTTCACCTGCCTCCTTACTATCATATTTTCCCTCAGAAAACATACCACCACTTCCCAACAGAGGTAACGTCGTTTTCTCAGTCCACTAGGTGTTCATCAGAATAACATTTTTAGTATTAATCTACTTTATGCAAAAAATCTAGACTAGGCAAGCGTTTTTTAAATGTCTCAGAATATAATTTCTCAGTCTGGTTTATTGACTGTCTGGAAGAACCGATGGTGTGTTTCGGTTTGCAGGTGTGGGTGAGAGATCTCGGTTTTTCGAGTCTAGTTCTTGCTAGTGTGGAGAAAGTTTGTGACAACACTGGTGAGGATCCTACATGCAGCAGGTAACGAGCAATCCCTCTAAACAGTTTGCTGCTATAGGTCCATTCCGCAAGTAGAAACTTAGGATTGTTATTAACTACCACAACCAACCGGATCGATGACTGTTGTTGGTCAGGAAACGTTACAAGATGGCTTATGTTTCATGTTCTAGCTGAGTCACCAGACATTTTTAATGCGGATGATCTCAGTATAATAATTGTTAATCCTTGTCGTTTCAGATCGGTGGTGGGGAATAGCATCTCTGACCATTTAAAGTACTTTGGGATAGATCTAAGGTGTGAGACGTGGAGACAATGCACAATAGTGATGAGCCATGAGATGGATAGATTCAGCAGGAAAGATTCAAAGGGTAACCTAGTAATGTCACGGACACTTCCTTCCACGACTGTTAGCGAAACAGAAGCTCTACTCGAAAATGGTAGTCTTTAAAGTCTAGAGGCGTCGGTGGGATAGAGTCTTTGTCAAGCAAAGTTTGAAAGGGAAGGTTTTGGGAGACTCATATGTGGAGAAAGAAGAATGGGTCGTTGATTCTTTGTGGGGTCTAGAAAGAAAGTGTGGATAATAACAAAAGACTTTTGTAAATTAAGTCGTAGGATGAATAGCATGTAACAATGTATAGTTGTAATTTTTAATTAAGTCGTAGGTTTAAATCCATATGTTCACATTGTTATTGGATCCAAATATGTAATAATGTATATATGGATATTGACATTTGGCTGGTAAACTGTATAGTTTTGATGTTATCACTTACAAATTTATGGACAAAATGCAAGAAATAGCAAACCCGCTAGATGAGAAAGAGTGTTTTAGTAGATCTCAGTCCTAACTCCTAACTGCCAAATAAAGACGCAATCAAAACCGAAAAAAAAAAGAAAATCATCATCGACCCTGTAGTTCCGAAAATACCCTTGACTCTTGATGATATCTAACACGCGTCGCCTCTTTCCTCTTTGCGTATAAAGGACGAAACTGGAAATCAGATTTAAAATAAGGAAAAAACAAACGAATATTCGTATTTTCAGAGGCGTTTCGAATCGCAATCGCAATTATTTCTCAGCCGAGGAGGAGAGGATTTAATCCCCGATCACTAGTGTCCGTATTTATATCCATTCGTGCTTCTTTCGCTTTGCTTTGAACCTCAGTTTTTGTCTGGTTGGTGAGTTCTCTTGGGGCCTTTTTGCTCTAATAATAATCCTCGATTAGCTCGTTTCATAAGCTTTAATTTAGCTTCAAAATCCTCCTTTGATTAGCTCAATTTCGCCGTTGATGAACCATAGATTGATGCGGGTTGTGTCTTGTTGTATTGTTGCAGGACATGGAGCATAAGAGATGGGTGTTCTTGCTGGCAATATTTGCTTGTCTTCTTTTCTTTTCGCGTGGACGAGGTAATAATGATTATTTGTATTTGTATGTTTCCTTTAGAGGCTACTTCATTTTTCAGTTCTCTCTTTTGTGTCTTTCCTAACTAAGATAATAAGCTAGTGAAGGGGTTGTTCATTAAAGGGGACATTTTTATTTAAGACTGCAAAAATTGTGACTTTGTGGTGTAACCTTGTCTCTTTTAGTTGCAGTTCTCAAGTGGAAGACTGATGATGATTCACCTGTTTACAACCATACACTTGCCTTAACTCTTGTTGAGTATACTTCTGCGGTGAGTTGATAGCGCAATTACTAACACTAATCAAAAAGGCCTTTAACAACTGTTTTTCTTTGAATGCCATTTATCTCTAATATTCTGCTAGATGAAAAAGGAATGTGTAACACTTGCGACTTCATTTATCGTTATTAGCACTACTATAGAAGAGAGTTTATGCTGATAAAGTGCACCAGATGGGTGAATCAAGTTTGTTTATGTATGCAGGTCTATATGTCTGATTTGACAGAACTCTTCACTTGGACATGTGAAAGATGCAATGGTTTGACTAAGGTATTACATTTGTTTTTTTAAGCCACAGTATGCATAAATCTAGTAGCTGTAAGATTGGATATTCTAACGTTCTTTGAGGATGGTGCAGGGTTTCCAAGTAATAGAGATAATAGTTGACATTGAGCACTGCCTACAGGTCTGCCATGATATCTTAAGCTGTATGAGGATATGATGTTCTTTCATTGAACAAGTAATTGATATCAGCTCTTTTAACTTGTGACAACAGGGATATGTTGGGGTAGCAAAGGATTTGAATGCTATCGTCATTGCATTTCGGGGAACTCAAGAACACAGGTATCATTCTCGTCATTGTAGTCTAGAAGCTACACCCTTTATCTAAACTTGGTTGATGCTTAATCAAACCCAAAACATGTGCAGCATACAAAACTGGGTCTCAGACTTGTTCTGGAAACAACTCGATCTAAATTACCCTGATATGCCAGATGCAATGGTAAGCTTTAACAAGCAAGTTTTTGTCATCTAGATTACCATTTAGTAAGGCGGAGTTATTTAGTGTTATTCTACATTGGCAGGTTCACCATGGCTTCTATAGTGCTTATCACAATACAACGGTACGTCCTGCAGTTTTGGATGCAGTAAAACGAGCGAAGAAATTCTATGGAGAGAACATCAAGATCATGGTGACTGGCCATTCAATGGGAGGAGCCATGGCTGCCTTTTGTGGACTAGACCTAGTTGTAATCATCCTTTACTTCAACTAAATTTCGTTATATCTTATTGTCATGTCCTGTGAAGTTGTTAATGACTTCTTTTGGGGTGTAAATCGCAGGTAAATGAAGGCTACGAAAACGTACAGGTCATGACATTTGGGCAACCTCGTATTGGGAATGCGGCTTTTGCATCTTATTATAGTTTGCTTGTGCCTAACACCTTCCGGATCACGCATGACCGAGATATCGTTCCTCATCTGCCTCCTTTCTTTTATCTTTTCCCTCAGAAAACATACCACCACTTCCCAACAGAGGTAAACAGAGCCTTTTACTATTTTTATTTAGTTGTTCTCAGCATCCTCCGAGACCTTACATGTTCATCAGAGTAACAGGTTTGAGATCTTTATTCAAACAGTTGGTAATAGTGTGTTTCGGGTTGCAGGTCTGGGTGAGAGATCTCAGTGTTTTGAAAATTGTTCGTTTTGGTATTGAGAAAGTTTGTGACAACACCGGTGAAGATCCTACATGCTGCAGGTAACTAACTATTATAATCTTTGGTCCGCAAGAACATATAAACTAGCAAAAACAAGCCCCCAAATCGAAGCATAAGATCATTACTTACTATCGTTGACATGGCTTTTAATGTTTTCACTTTGGTACATTTTGACTGGAATATATATAACATGACTTATGTTTCATGTTTTCACTTGGTTAGAGGACAGTTTTGACATGAATATAGTATAACTTGTTCGCTTTTGTTGTTTCAGATCGGTAATGGGAAGTAGCATATCCGACCATTTAACCTACTTTGGGGTAGAATTGATGTGTGAGACATGGAGACAATGCAGCATAGTGATGGGTCGTGAAGTAGAGAGTTACAGCAGAAGAGATTCAAAGGGCAACATATTCCTGTCCCGGACAGATCCTTCCACGGAGGTAACTGAAACGAAAACTCAATCCACAACCGGAGTCTCCAGTATTTAGGAGCTGGTTGATGAGAGTGTTGAGCAAGAGTGCTTGCTTCAAAGGGAGAGTTTGGGAAATTCAGATGTGGAGGAGGAAGAAGAGTTCTTTGATTCTTTGTGGTCGTGTAAGATAGTGTACAGATAATAATAATCAAGGCGTTGTAAATAGGTCGTCCGTTGATATAAATGAAAAAACAAACCTTTTTATTAATTTAAATCCATTATCTCATGGATATTGGACAACTATGTAAATATAAAATGTGTATGGATGGATATCCAATTTCTCTGGATAGTGAATTTATGTGTTATATGTAATATAATGTTCAGTGTTCACTAGTTTGAGCTCCAAAGCGATGAATGTGTTATCTTATCTGCATGCTTTGGCTGATTTACGAATTGACCGGGCTGGTTGTAAACAGTTCTGGTTGTGAAAGTATATTCCTTTTTATCAATGATTTCGTTGTTGTTGGAATTTTTTAATTTAGATCTAACACAATAAAAACAAAACAAAACGTCTTTGACACAAATTACCTCAAATGTGTGTTGGCCTAGAAGGGGATAAGATTATGACAGCAACCAAACCAAAATAAATTGATTTATTAAAGCACGGAAACTGCACCAACTGCTTCTAGTTATGGAATAGAAAGTTTTGAGAAGGCTAATATAGTACAATAATTCATATTTTGACCGTCTCTGGCCTGTAGCTAATGTATGATCTCATTAAAAAAATTGCATTTTATTCACATACGTGTTAATTTTTTAACAGCAAAGTATTTGACATATATTATTACTCACCATGAAAGCTAATAGTATTATACGCTTCATGTACAGAAGCATTTTCCAAGGTTTTGTAACTTTGTAAGTATATATTAAAGAAAAGGGATGGAGATCTGAATGTCAAGTGGCCTGCATGTATGATAGTAAGATGTACACGAAACGAATATATTGTAGCATTTTACTAACATTATCCACATCCCACGTTATTTATAGTCTTTTTAAGTTTAGCCCATGATTTTAAAACTAAAGCTGTTTGTAATCTTGTTACACCGGAGATCCTGTTAAATTGTTTTTCTCCGGTATAAAGCTCGAAACACACTAGACATGAATTTATTAAAATGCAATTAATTTATGTGTAATTTTGAAATGAAGCATATCAAAAGGTGTTGATTTAGAAATCCCCCCCCCAATTCGAGTAAATTTTAGTATTTTTCATCTCTATATGTTATTTCCGTTTATAGAAATAGTGATATATTAAGATGGACAAGCTCGTGGTACCATCACGTGGTCCAATGGGCTTGGTGGGGGCAATGTAACTGACTCAAGCAACGAACACTTGACCCTTTTTTTTATTGCAAAATGCAACTCTCGCCACTGCCTAAAAATTGATCAATCATACTCTTTTGTATTCGCAAATGCCTAAAAAAATTGTAACCTACCTTTATCTATGAATAAGTATCAGGTGTCTTATTACTGTATTTTTATAATCTTATTAATATTTGCTAAAATATTATACAAATTGGATATTAAATAAAATTATTTTTTGGAAACATATATAGAAATTGTAATCACCACCTTTAGCCTTCCAAAAACTCCAATTGATAAACAAATAAGTCATTAACTATCATTCTGCTAATATTACACAATTTACAAAGAAAAAAAACATTTATTTTTATATTAGAAAAGCACCGGGAAATAAATAGAAATTGTCTGTTACATAACCGATCTAGAAATATGATTGGTCAATAAATCGGCGCGCTCTCTGTTGCGGTTGGATCCACGTCATCCATCTCCTTCACCACCTTCTCCACCTTATCTCTCTCTCCATTAAATCATTCTCGTCTTTAAAGCCACCAGGCTTATAACAAGATTCACAAGGAGAGAGAGAGAAGATAAAGCGAAAAGATCCAAAGGCTTTATTTCTTTCTCTCTGAAAAAATAGGAAGATTGAAGAACTTTGTGTTCACCTTCTTCGATAAAAACAAGACCGTGGTGGGGTCTGTTATTCATTCCTGGCCTTGCGATTCCGATAAAACCATCGGATTCAAAAGCCCATTCATTCCCAATCCAATCCAAATCCACTTGTTCTTCGCATAATATATAGATAGACAAATAGAGAGAGAAAGAGTTACACCTACCTTTTAGCTATCTATCTCTATCTCTTTCTCTCTCTATCAGCTTTGTCTCCTCCTGTTCTCATGGAAGCCTCACCCAATGATCGTCTTCATTTTGGCGTAATGGCTTTCGGGTAAAAACATCTCCTCTGTTTCCATGTTTGTGTCTTTGTGGGTCGTGTCTCGTTGGTCCTCAAGCTCTAAATCATAAAGTTTATACCTTTTTCCACATCTGATTCATGGGTATTCGTTAGTTTCTAGTATCTGAACCCAATCGCTTCGTCTTTTTGTTTGTCTGCTCGAAACCATAGTAGATCTGTCTCGATCCATGAAACCGTATCTGATCCATGTAGATCGTTTCTGATTCCAATGTGTAATATAGGTGCGACCATTACAATAGGAGATGCCAAATCAGAGCTCCATGTTGCAACGAAGTCTTCTCTTGTCGTCATTGTCACAACGAGAGCACTGTAATATTCTCAGTCCGCACCCATCTTTATTATTACAGTTTTAAATTACTTTCCCTGATATGTCCTAATCTATTTGGGTGTACAGAGCACATTGCGCAATATCTATGACCGTCACGAGCTTGTTCGTCAAGATGTTAAACAAGTACGACAACATCCTCTGAATTGAATTATGTGATCTCAGCAAGTTCGTGTTTTTTTTTTCTGATTTTGTGTTTTTTTTTTTTCCAGGTGATTTGCTCTGTTTGCGATACAGAGCAGCCGGTAACTCTCTCGTCATTCTTATGAGTTAATGATGATCACACGCTTATCAGTATAAGCTCGTGTGTGACATTTTGGGTTGGTTTCAATGTTTGTTTTATTCAGGTAGCTCAAGTATGCACCAACTGTGGTGTCAACATGGGAGAATACTTTTGCGATATCTGCAAGTTCTATGATGACAATGTAAAGAAAGTTTATTTCTTTGTACATATGTTTGGAATCTGTTTTCTTTCTCGATATTTGAGTCTGGTCATTTGCTCATGTGTTGTCCTGTTTCAGACTGCAAAGGAACAGTTCCATTGTGATGACTGTGGAATTTGCAGGTGAGAATCTTTCTTCTTCATACAATGCGATATAGTTTATGTTCCTCGCTCTTAAGGCGTGCTTCGTTAAAAGCTGTGTGGTGTTTTTGTGTGTTGCAGAGTTGGTGGGCGTGAGAACTTCTTCCATTGCAAGAAGTGTGGTAAACTTCAAAGCAACAAACTTTTTTTCATTTTCTGCTTCAGAAAAACACAATCTAGTGTTGATTGGCTCATGAAGTTATTATATGTTTCTTTCTTGCTTTCAGGATCTTGTTATGCGATTGGCCTGCGCAACAACCATCGTTGCGTTGAGGATTCAATGCGGCATCACTGCCCCATTTGTTACGAGGTACTATGTTTGTTTAAGGCTTTTAACTTTTCATCAAAACATATGGTTGGTTTAGCAAATTGTGTGCTAGTGAGTAATGAAGATACTTTGTTTCTGTTGCAGTATCTCTTTGACTCTCTTAAAGACACAACAGTGATGAAATGTGGACACACAATGCACTTTGAATGCTATCATGAGATGCTCAAGCGTGACAAGTAATCTACACTTTTAATTCTAATCATCACTATTTAAAACCTTATGGTTGATTGTGTTAGTTCTTGAACTTGTGAGTTATTGTCTGCGTAGATTTTGTTGTCCGATTTGCTCGAGGTCAGTGATTGATATGTCAAAAACATGGCAGAGAATGGATGAAGAGGTTAGTTTAAAATACATTGTTGACTAAAGCATATCTCAGACTGAAACATATCAATATCTACTCATTGGTTTTCTTAGATTGAAGCCACTTCTATGCCATCAGATTACCGCGACAAGAAGGTAAATTAACTTATCTTTTTCTCCATCACTCGAAGCTCGATCAAAACCCTGAACATTTTAAAGTTAAACTGACAAGACTATGCGGAATTTGAGCAGGTTTGGATACTGTGCAACGACTGTAACGACACAACAGAAGTAAACTTTCATATAATCGGTCAGAAATGTGGACATTGTAGATCTTACAACACCAGAGCCATCGGACCTCCTGTTCTTCCTCAGTGACTAAACCAAACATCTTTATCACTTATTACCGCCACCAGAAAAGCAACCAAGAACTTCTTGTTGAAAAACAAAGATTGTTGATCAGTATGATCATTATTGGTCACAAAAGCAAAGACTCACATTTGTCATCTTCATGATTCTATTTGTTGTTGTTCTTATATATGATTATGTTTATTACCATTTCTATTTGTGTGAGGTAAAGCCAAGATAATGTATCATATATATTCTTGATCCAGGAAAATTACCTGTGATATAATCTCTCAACTTCACAGATTATATAATCTCAACAGTTACAACACTTAACACACTAAAAGAACTGCTCACCAAGCTCTTGACCAGCCATCCCTTCTCTAACAACCTTCTCAAAAAAGTCCTCAAGAGTATCCTTCCCATAGCTCGGCGTCTTCTCCTCACTATACTCCCCAGTCTCAGGATCAAGAATCAACATACTCTCCGCAGCATAGTACCTCCCAATCTTCCCAAACTCAGCAGCCTCCGCAACACTAGGAAACACCTTCGCGATCCCATCAAGAACACCAATCACAAAGTCCATAATCTCAATAGGAACTTTCAAGAACTTAGGCTCTCTCCCAAGTATCCTAAACAAAATCTCCCCTTGCTCCAAAGGCGTCAAGGCCTTCCCAGGCCCACCGATAGGTAACACCTTATTGATCTTGCTCTCTTCCAAGACACAGTCCGCTATGAACGAAGCTAAATCCTCCTCGCTGATGGGTTTGCAAGCGCAGAGCTTCCCGTCTCCGAACATCACGTAAGGCTTCCCGTCTTTGACGATGTCCACCTGTCCACCTAAGCTCTTGAAGAACGCCGTCGGTCTAACGATGCTGTACGTAAAGGTAGAGTCTTGAACCTCCATAAGCTCTGCTTCGAACTTGAGCTTGGCTCGCTGGAACTCGAGGAGAGGCTTCTGCACGCAGATAGCAGAGAGGAGGACGAAGTGTTTCGCGCCGAACTTCTTGCCGGCGAGGAGACTGTTCTTGGTAGCTTCGTAGTCGATCTTCCACGAGTCTTTGATGCCTCCGTTGCGGCTGGCGAGGCAGGAGACGACGACGTCGATGCCTAGGTTGAGACTCTCCACGGATTGCTCGAGGGAGGCTAGATCGGTGACGTCGGAGAAACAGACGTTAGCGCCTTGGAGCTGTTTTAAAGTCGCTTCCTTGTCGTTTTTGCCTCTGACGCCGCTCTTCTCTCTTGCAACTGCGATCACGTTGAAGCCTCTTTTGACGAGCTCTTGAACCACGAATCTGCCTATGTACCCGGTGGAGCCGACGACTAGAATGTTTATCTCGCTGGGGCTTTTGTTCCTGAAGGTGGAAGAAGACGATGTCGGAGCGGTTTCAAGAGATGAAACTGGTTTGAGTCTGAGATTCTTTGAGGGTTCATTGGTTTGGAAGGTGGAAGCGAGAGGGAATGAGTTTAATTGCTGAGGTCGTGAGAGGAGTTTGGAGTCTCTGAGGAAGGTTTTGGGTTTGGGTGTGTAGGAACAGGAAGCGAAGACGTTGAAGGGAGAAGAAAGTGACATCCTTTAGAGGTTCTGTGCAATGCTGGGGGAAATGAGAAAGTGCGAGAAAGTGAAGGAAAGTTATTCAGAGAGACGATGTGAGAGCCATTGGTTGTATGTATCCACTGGATAACTCTCCTTTGATCTTATTATTCATCCTCAAACACATAAACAAGTTAATTTTCAAAAAAGCCCTTATATTTTACTTTCTTCTTAATTTAACCCCAATAGTTTGTTCTATGGTTGAATTTCTGATCCAGTAATTTTGATAAAAGAAGAGAAGTTAAAACATTCATTGATAATCAAGAACCAAAACAACTTATTCATTAGTGATCAGTAGTCAAGAACCAAACATACATGTATGTATAAAAGAAGAAATCTTTTTTGTGCTTGTGATCTGATATATAGATGGTATACTTGTTGAAGGTTGGTCAACGGCACCGGACAACGCGAACGGCAGTACGGCGTTCGTTAGAGGTGCAGACGGCCATGAGAGAGAGACAGACGACTAGCATGATGAGGAGATGTGTTAGTAAACTCGAACTATTGTCGTCACCCCCACCACTACAAGCCGCAGACATGCACATCCCACCCATTCTTCTTCTTGTGTCCGATGATTAGTCTAAGGAAGGTGAGATGATGAATTGAGAATGGAGAGGATAGTAGATGAATTGTTAGATGAGAAGGGTCTGTCTTTAATGAGTTTTTGATTGGTAGTATGCTTTTTAAAATGGTTTTTGTTGGACTTGTTTATGCCAACCTCGTGTATTAAATATGTATAAACCTATGTTTTAATATGTTTACTTATTTTGATGGTCCGTAGACTTAATGTGTGTAATCCTCTTGTCAATGTATATTACAACATGATGTTTTTTTAATGTTTTGCAATATATGAAATTACTTGATCAAGTAATAATGTTTGAAAATGATGATTAAAGTCTTGGCCTTCGATATATATGTTCTATGATTTTTTTTCTTAAAATTGACACTTTTGGTTATAAAGCAAATTTTATATTTTCTTGGCTAAATTGACTCTACTGATTGTCAAGTTTCGGTGGTAGACGGAACAATTGTTTAATTTGTGAAGAAAGGTTTAAATAGCATCAAAGTAGGTTCCGACGTTCAACAGGATGATCGTGTTAGTCTTTTAAATAATTTCGACCGTGAATGCGCGACTTTGTGAAACTTGGGCTTGATTATATAAGTCTTGGGCTTAGATTGAGATATCTAAAATACCATTTGACCCAGTGATTCACGCCCTTCAGGAAATAAATTGGAAATGTTGTACAAATCATATGATCTTTCAACTAAAGATACTTAAAAGATTGCATATAACTTTACAAATTGAAAGTACATATTGAGAAGTGAAAAGTACAAACTGAAAGTATAACAATCAATTGATGCGTCACGAAACCTACGTAGATTTGTTTCTAAAAAAGTTAACGTGTTATATATAGTTGGACATTAATTATTGATTAAACAAATCAGTTTTAGATACTTTTGATGAAATTGGTTATGATAATTATAAAGCAAAAGTTCAGAAAAAGGTTAGTCGTATACGCATCGTCAAGTGGCAAGTGCCAAGTGGGAAGAAATTGATACTTGGTTCCAAATGTTTCAAACTCAGAGTAGACCTATAATCCACCTAACACGCCCCAAAGATCAAAAACTTTTCATCTGTCCCCAAAGGCCAACTTCCTGTGTTTAGGTCTAATGGTGATACGTAAAGGGCCACGACACATTCTTTTTTGCATTTTTCATACGATGAGAAAGAGTTACTCCCTCTATTCATATTCTAGAAAAAAACTTTTGTTTCAAAAAAATACATATTTTATATTTTCAATGTAATTTTTGTCAATTAATAATGATAAATGGTGAAGTTTAAAAATATTAAATGTTCAAAAAAAAAAAAAAAAAAAAAAAAAAAAAAAAAGTTTAAAAATATTAATTGCATTTTTTAAAATCTTCTTCTTCTTTTTGAACACAACATTTCTTAAAATCTTATTGGTTTAAAAATATAGAAAATATAAAATTACAAAAAACTATGTATTTATAGCTAAGTTTTAATACATGCTTTATTAAAAAATGTGAAAATTCTAAAACATTAATCTTTTAGAAGGGATGAAATATTAAAATTGTAATAAGCAGTTCGTCTTTAAGTCTGCGATAATCAAGCTCTCTACTCTACATCTAAACTATAGTGAATCGAAGTAACGAACTATACATCGCAAAACTAAAGAAAATAAAAAACTACTATACGTAGAAGTTACAGTTATAGAAAGTGTTGTCTTGGCGTTAGTCCCATCTCGGTCCTTCGTTTTTGCTGCCATTTGAATCAGCTTCCTATGTGTTTGCAATCGGTTAGCACCCTCCTAGTGATCTTGTCTGTGTTAGCCTTGGTCGAGTCTCTTTTCCGGAAATATAATTTTTATCGCTAATTTTCTAGGTGGATATTTACAAGTTGAAGTTTGGAGAACTACCAATTATCGTTTGCTTCCATGTTTTTATCTTTTTCGCCGTTGAATCAATTATCCGAAGTTCTACAATTTGTTAACAACACTGTAAAACTTTTTGTTCATTTTTCAAAATGATATTTACATTATTAGCAACAAAAAAAACAGTTATAGAAAGTTAAGAGCTGATAACGCTACAGAATTTGAGGAAACATTGTTGCATGGACTTGAGTCAGCATCTATATTTTGAACCTCCGATAGTGCAACACGTGACAAATTGTCTGAGCCCGTACGTTAGCAAGTCACAACGAGTGAAAAAATATTCGTTAAAAAAGTCATACCCTCGTCATTGACAACTTGAATTGACGTGGCATTTTCACATAACCACGTTCTCTTCTCGGTACAAAACAAATGTTATAATCCACTTGCTTACTGTTACTCGTTTTTAACCTAACGTCAATGTTTCTATAACTATGCATATGATATGATTGTGTTTTTCTCCAATGATGCACGTAATTGATTGTTCCTTAGCTAAATATATATATATATATATATATATATATATATATATATATATATATATATATATATTGTATTCGTACGTAGGCAAAGGCAAAGTCATCATAGTATTATGCCCAAGCAATCATCTAAAAAAAATTTAAATAACAAATGAATTATCTTAGCAAATAAAAACAGGAAAAAAAACAAATGAATTATTGGATATTCACCGACCAGAATGGTTCTGGATATAGTTCATTGAATCCAGCTATGATAGGTTTATACAGTTAATTTGGATAAGATTCAGTTGCCTCGATATTCTAACTGTTACTTAACCCAACATGACATAGAATACACTATACATGTCAGACGATAATTAAGAAGGATCAAAGCAAATAACACAAAACCAATTTAGAAAGGAAATCCCAGCTAAAAGAGATACCTCTATCGATGCTACTTTTGGAAGAGTTTTTGTTTTAAAGTTAAAACATTGTAGTCCATTATTATGATGTATTGCTTATGTATCACTCATTTTTTTCCCTCCATGGAACGAACTATATAAACCACTAGAAATACTTTTCACCCATAATATGTTCTCTGTTGACAAACAAAAATATACATGTTTCCATTAATAATTCAATTTCCGTGGACGCATTTAACTATCTCAATATTTGCCCATTAAATGCAGAAAAAATTCAAAATTATAAGCGGCTACAAGTATGGGAGGATTCTGATGACGACACGTGGAGTGTCCAGGAGGGCACGGTTTTATCCACAAACCTTTCTTCTCATCGCTGTTTATATAAACCAAACACAAAATCCTTAAGACAATCCACAAACCACTTCTGTTTCTTTTTTTTTTCCGTAATCAATTTTACTTTGTTCGGATAAAGTTGCAACCTTTTTTCTCGCTTTTCTTATCTTCTTCGATTTTTCGATTCGGTATCAATCTTCTCTTTGTCTAAAATGGAAGTTTCAGTGATTGGAAACTCTCAAACGAAGAAGATCTACGGAACAGAATTAACGTACAGAGAGCTCGGGTTCAGATTCGGGTCCCAAGTTATCTCCGGTGAATCGAGAAACAGAGTTAGCTTCTTGACCCACCAAAGCTCGAAATGGAAGGAGATCAAGATCCAATCCTCTCCCAGGTCTGTCAGATGCGAAGCCATCGTCTCCGACCAAGCTCCCTTTCTGAAACCCACTCCAAAATCTAGATCGGTAATAACTACCTTCTCTGCTATTGGTTCTTCAAATTCATACAAATTTCAATAAAGGTCCTGACTTTATTCAAATCCAACGGTTTGAACTTGATTTCAATAGCAAAAGATTGCATCTTTAAAGGATTCATTATTATATGTTAAACATTATTTCCTTTTTCTTTCTTTGTTGTGTAGCTTGACAGCGTGAAACTATTCGTTGGTCTTCCGCTAGACACAGTATCCGACTGCAACAACGTGAACCACTTGAAAGCCATCACCGCTGGCCTCAAAGCTTTGAAGCTACTCGGCGTAGAAGGAATCGAGTTACCAATCTTCTGGGGTGTTGTTGAGAAAGAAGCTCCAGGAAAGTACGATTGGTCAGGCTACTTAGCTGTTGCTGAGATTGTTAAGAAGGTTGGACTCAAGCTTCACGCTTCACTCTCTTTCCATGGTTCCAAAAATCCAGAGATAAGTCTCCCTGACTGGGTTGCAAAGATCGGTGAAGCTGAGGGAGGAATCTATTTTACAGACAGATATGGTAAACAGTACAAAGATTGCTTGTCCTTTGCGGTTGATGATGTTCCTGTTCTTGCTGGGAAGACTCCTATGGAGGTTTATGGAGACTTCTGTGAGAGCTTCAAGTCTGCTTTCTCAGACTACATGGGCAACACCATCACGGTATTGTATTTGTCTTTGCGGTTCTCAATATGTTTACTCTTGTTTTAGTTACTGAGTTTTTTTGGCTTACTTGTTTCGCAGGGAATCACATTAGGTTTGGGACCAGATGGTGAGCTAAGGTATCCTTCTCATCAACACGAGACTAACATCTCTGGAGCAGGAGAGTTCCAGTGTTACGACAAACACATGCTCTCCGCTCTCAAACACTACGCTGAGTCCACAGGAAACCCTCTTTGGGGACTTGGTGGTCCGCACGACGCTCCTGCTTACGATCAACAGCCTCATTCAACTTCATTCTTCTCAGACGGTGGCTCTTGGGAGTCTCAGTATGGTGATTTCTTCTTGACTTGGTACTCGTCTCTTCTCACTTCCCATGCAGACAGAGTCCTCTCTGTTGCTTCATCAGCATTTAAGGGTACTGGAGTGTCTCTATGTGGGAAGTTACCTCTCTTGCACCAATGGAACAAGCTAAGATCTCAGCCTTCTGAGCTAACAGCTGGTTTCTACAGCTCTGGTGGTCATGACAGGTACGAGGCCATCGCGGAGATCTTTGCAAAGAACTCTTGTAGGATGATTATCCCTGGGATGGATCTATCAGACGAGCATCAATCACCGGCCTCTCTCTCCAGCCCCGAGTCATTACTTGCACACATCAAGACATCGTGCAAGAAACAAGGAGTGGTTGTTTCAGGGCAAAACTCGTCAGCCTCGGTACCTGGTGGGTTTGAGAGGATCGTTGAGAATCTGAAGGATGAGAGTGTTGGAGTTGATCTGTTTACTTACCAGAGAATGGGAGCAGTTTTCTTCTCACCTGAGCATTTCCATGCTTTCACTGTCTTTGTTCGGAACATGAACCAGTTCGAGCTCTCCTCATATGATCAAGCAGTAGATGGAGATAAGGCCAAGACAATGAGCATAGGTTCAGGCACTACTGGTGCAGCTAGTTTGCAAACTGCCTGATGAATATTTAAATTCATATTTATGACGTAAATAAGAAAGTCCTAGCATTTATATATTATATTTTTTTAATATCATATTACTGTAAAAATTATATGTATCCAACAATGCCTTCGTAAAAATCAATACTATTAAAACAAAAAGCAAGCATGAAACTGCATCCAACTTGCTTCTTGGTGAATTTTTTAAACAGATTGATATTACGTGAATCAAAATCATCCAAGCATTGTAAGCAGATTGATCGCTTGGGTGAAAAGATAAATAAAATGTATGAACCTCAAGCTCTATAATGGTGGCGTGAAGAAGAAAACCAGAGGTGTAATCGAAGTATCGGTAGTGGTTGATGCTTCAGCGCTCTATTTTGTACTCTCGTCACTATCAGCGAACCTGCAAAAGAGTACAAACACAAAATTTAAATTAGAAAACAAACAACCGAAATCATAGTGTAAAATATAAATTCTTTGGAAAGATGATCACAATAGTTTATCTCCATATTAACCAAATTAAATAAGATAAAATCGAGAAAAATTATAAAGTAAAACCTCTTTAAATTAATATTCTATAAATTAATATACATTAAAAAATCTCTATAAAATAATATAATTTTATAGTCCTAAATTGAATTTTTGTTTCAATTAGTATATCGATAAATTAATATATCTATAAATTAATAAAAAATTATAATTTTGGTGTAGTCCCAACATTATTAATTTATAGAGGTTTTACTGTATATGCATAATTTTGTACCTTGAGTAAATGGCTTCAAGTGAGGATTTGGATTTATAATAGTTCATATGCAAATATAACAAAATCAAAATCAGCAGAAAAAAATATAAGTTTAACATTCAAAACAATATAAAGGTACTAAATCAAAAGCAACAAACATTTCACAGCAAAAAAAATAGTTTTGTCTCTAAAATCTTTGATTATCTGATAATAACTAGTGAATTTTTTTTAATTAAAGAGAGAGAGAGATAGAGAGAGATAGATAGAGCGAGAGAGAGAGAGAGAGAAAGAGTAAATTTTGTTCAGAGCTCTGCCATGGTTATTGTATGGATGCAAATTTGCAAATGTAACTTTTAATATAAAGCTCAGTGTTTATGGAATGTAATATATCTATGCTCTTACCAAAAATACATCATAAAAATGGTTTTCAAAACAAAAATAAAATAGTTTAAAATAACATTGAAACATTTTATTCTTCCAAACTTAAAAAAAAATGACCAAAATAATATTAAATAAAAGTTTTTTTTTTGTAATTGGATTTTGGTTTAGTGATTAAGACTGAGGATTTATAATGTAAAGATTAAACCTAGTAAAGATTAGATTAAGGTAAATGCTCAGAGTTTGGAGTAATTTAGTCATTTTACTGTAGTTAATGCTATTTTTTTTAATTCTGTACTAGTTTTGACATAATGTATTTTTTATATCTAAGTCATATTGCTATATCTAAAATGTTAATATATCTACTCCTCTATCTTATGAAATTATTTTACAGTGTCGATTGACATTAGATAATAAATTCGGTAAGTAGTTATTTTTGGTTCTCTCTCTCTCTCTCTCTCTCTATACCATTCTGGTTCTTACTTTGCAAAGTCAGACAACTGTTTTACAGTGTGGCAATGATGGAGCTTACATTTGGTTTACAGCTCCAGCACTAATTCGAAGATTACTCGTTTGAAAACAGTGGTAAGTTTATATCTTATATTTTATTTTTGCTTCTTAAACTAATCTTAACAATTGGTGAATGTGCAGGATCATCCGAGCATAGATGCTAAACAATGAAATCATTTATTTTTTCTTTTGTGTTCTGGTCGGAAACTTGAATTTTTTCTTGTCATGTCAGTTATAACCGAAATGACAAACATAATTGAAAGAGAGAGAGTTGCCTGCCTCATTAGAACCTGTTAAAACTTGAATTATATTCTTGGGATCTGTTGTGGTTGGTGTTTAGGGTTTTGAGAGAGAGAGAGAGAGAGAGAGAGAGAGAGAGAGAGAGAGAGAGAGAGAGAGAGAGAGAGAGAGAGAGAGAGAGAGAGAGAGAGAGAGAGAGAGAGAGAGAGAGAGCTATGATCTATTGATCTAGTGAGATTTGTCAATCAAAAAATTGCTTCATAAATTTGTAATGTAAATAAAAAAGTCTTAGCAGTTATATAAATATATTTTATCATATTACTGTAAAATTATATGTATCAACAATGTTTCATAAAAATGAATCATGAAGCTTTAAACACAGAGATCGCTTGTTTCCTTTGAATCTATAACTGGAAATCCGCCAAATCGAACCAAAATTTCCGGTTAGTTTGGTTAGGAATTTCGTTTCATCCGGTAAATTTTTCTAAAATAGTTCGAGTTTCAGTTCGTTTTGGCAATTAATCAGTTTAAAAAAAAATAAATTATAATAAAACCATACGAAAACTCTTAAACAGAACCGAAATATCCAATTTTTGAACCACAGTAACTAACCTAACCGAACTTATCCAAAATTTAAATAAAATTAATTAAAAGATAGCCAAAATCAAAACTTCTATAGAATTTTTAAAATTGAAATTAACCAAATACCAAACCAAATTTTATTTCAGGTTAATTAAGTGAGTTTACGTTGAACCGAACTATCCGAACCGGCAGTAATGGAGAACAAACAAAAACATCATCATCAAATACATCAGAATCAGACCATGTTTTTTTTCACAATTTACAAAATGCTTGAAGATTCTCTTTTACAAAAGGAACCAAAACATAGTGTTGATAAATTATTCACAGGCGATTCTAGTCTCAAAGCTGCTCAAGCAAATGGCAAAGGCCTGGAAAGCTGAGATTGGGTATCCATAATCCATAGTGAACATATCTTTCCCAACTTTCCCAAACTGCAGTATTATCCGCTCGTTCTGCCTCTCCGGTGACAACCCCTCGCCACCGCCAACACCGCTGCTAGCTGCCGCAGCCACTAGTTGAAAGTTCTTAACTGAAGCCACTGTGACGCGGCCGTGGAAGTTCAAGCACCAGCAACGTAGCTGCTCATGCCACCGTGGTGTCTTGTTGCTCAGCACTAACGGTGTCTCTTTCAGGTGGCTTAAGCCGCTGCTGCTGCTGCGTAGTGGTTTCGATTGAGACCTGGAAAAAGTTGACCGAGAACCACCGAGGTAAGGAAACTCTGATGGCTCTGAAGATGATACTCCTCGAGGTTGCTCCATTGCACTTGTAGGTATTGTATCCATCACGCATTGCATCTTCCTTGGTCCCCTAATTAATACCACCATCACAAAAAGATTTAACAAATCAGATTTCTAATAGTTGCTAAAATTATAGAATCTGATAACTCATTTACCTGGAGCCTAAGACATTCAACTCGTATGTGATATGAGAGACCGGGAAGCTTCCAAGAGGAACTTTTGCTGAAGCTTTTGCGGGATTATAAGATCGGTTCTTTCTCAGCCTTGCGGGTCCAGTTGACGTTGACGACGGCAGCATGTTTCCGTCGAAGACTGTGAATTTAGTTCCTAGGAAGTTTGATCTGCCACATGTTTAGACAGAGCAACATATCAAAACCAGCAAAACACCTTTAACGGAACTGTTTTTAGTTTACTAGAACATGTTAAACACTTCTAATCCATCAAAGCGAAGTTTAAAAAGCTAATAATCGAATAAAACTCATAGTAGATTAATGTACATGATCATATATAGACGCACCTGACTTTGCCAACGTAAGCTTGGCTTCTCCTCGACATATCATCAGAACGCAAAGAGATAATATAATCAGTGCAAGTGGTGTGCTTCAACTTACTCGCAGCTAGAAGAAACTTTCCCTCATCAGTTAACGCTGCAAGCACATAAAAAAAAGATAACTTTTGTTTGCTCTCTTGTCTGTTGGATTAAGAACACGTTAAAGAGATAAAGATGCTCACAGTTGGTTAACCCGAGATACAAATGATATGATTGCGTAGCTCGGTTACGTTTGATGAAGCACTGAACCAGAGACTCCCTTGGACCAGGCTACAAAAAACAAACACACCAAACAAAGCAACACTCTTTATATCAAACACCAACAAAGCAAACGCAAACGCAGCACATAAAACTAGGAGCCACCTCTGCGTTTCAGAGTAAACGCAAACGCAGAGTCAACGCTTTTGCTGAATTTCACTAGAATTTGAAAACCCATCAATAAAAATCGAAACTTTGTTACTAATTCAATCAAAACAGAGATGCTACATAGATAGTGATTGGTAATAAGGAGAGAACCTGCTTGAGGGAGATGGGGAAAGTCAATTTAGAAGAGATCTCAGGGACAGCGACGGTTTCGTTCATAAGCAGCCTCCATCCGCGGCAGACTCCGGCACAAGCCACCACGCTGCGTCGCGACGGCCAACCGCCACCGTCGGCAGCCTCGACCCTGATGAGAATCTCCCTCAACAGCTCCTCTGGGATGTCTGACCAGCGATTAGCTTCAGATGAGGCGGAGGGAGTCGAGTCGGCGGCGGAGGCGAGGTCGTGCACCACACGATGCGACCTCGAGCGCATCTCAAGGATCAAGCTTCGTAAGGTCATGCGACTTTAGGGGTTGGGTTGTTTATATATAAAGGGATTGATCTTTGATCTGTTGTGGTGGTTTTGGGTTTAGGGATTGAGGAGAGAATGATTGAGAGAGGTTTTAGGTAGAAGAAGAATGAAGAAGAAAGTGGTGGTGGTGTTGTTGAGAGACACCAAGCTGATTATTTTCATACAATTATTGAGGATTTTTTTACTTACTTCGATTCTAATAAATTTTGTTTATTTTTTGGTAATTAGATAATATTATATATGGTTGGCGAAAAGAGAAAGGGTACATTTATAAAAGAAAAAGCAAAAGATCAACTAAAAAATTACTCTGTATATATAATTTTGTATTTCGTTTGTTGAGAAATTTTTATTTTATTTTGTGTTATTTTGTGACATCGAATTAAACATCAATCATCTTCAGAAATTCATAGGTTGATATAAACAACTTTTGTACTTTTGTTCTTTTGTTTTACATAGCACCATTCATGCGTTCTATTAATTTGATCTGTTCCAAACTATTTTTTATAAAAGAAGTGTAGAAAGCGTGAGTTTATTTATCACACATTTAAATATTATGCTACCATAAGGAAAAATACAATTTTGGTTGTTAAGAAAATGATAAAACCTATGGTGGCTGAGAAATCGGTGGTTTGGATAAGATTCCGGTTTATTAATAGGAGATATAATAATAATGAAAATAAAAATGTCGACAACTTTTATAAAATGTTTTTTTTTCGTTGTAAATTCAACCAACTACATTTTTTTTGTCGACATTCAAATAACTACATAATATCTTCAGATGACATATAACTCGTAACAAAATATTAGTTTATAAACTATATATCTAATATTATCCTTGTAAAATACCATTAAGAAAAAGGGTGTAAACATGTTTTGTATTCAGTTATTACATATTTTAAAGCCAGCGAAGCTTCATGGACTACACAAAAGAGCATTATATGAGGTATATGGACCCACTCAAAAATATCTAACCATCGCTCTTAATATATAGTAATGGGGCATGCTCTCTATTTCATTTGGTCCCTTTCTATTTATTTACAATCATTTTTTTTTTTTTTTTGAGAAAGGGCTTTACTTTTATAAACTAAATGGCCTCTAAGGCAATTGTTTTGGGTTTGAACCCAATACAGAAAGATAGTAACCAAAAAGGATCTATGGGCCTAGCCCTAATCGAATTGCAATTGAACCGAAAATGAAGAGGTAGTTAGTGACGGAGAAAAACAGAGAGTCACACCGAGAGAAGATCATCGATCAAACCAAAGCTGGAGCATTGTGGAGGAGAGTCGGGGGTTTTCGTCTCGGAAGCCTGAGATGCGGTTTCTGATGAGCAAGTCGGCTTGCCTCTCGAGAGACGCAGTTGACCGAAACTGCTGCCGATGGAGACGGTTGTTGCGTTCAGTCCAGAGGAGGTATATGGAGGCTTTCCATGCGATGAGGATGAGTAATCGATGGAATTTTGGGAGGGAGGATCCCTGTAGGCTGCACAGACCAGTATCCCAATTCCTAGAAGGCGTCCAGTTTGCTTTTCTTGCCAGACCCGACCATAGATTCCACGAGTAGGAACATTCAAAAAACATGTGGTTTCTTGATTCTGAAGCGCTAGTACATAGAATACAAGCTGGGTCTGTTGGGATCCCCCAGTTTTGCATCCTGTCTTTCGTGGGGCAGCGATTCAAAGTAATGAGCCAGGCGAGAAAGTTATGTCTAGGTATACCTCTGGATGACCAGATAGAAGCATGCCAAGGGACCTTTTGTTGATGGGGTCTGATCTCATTATAAACCTGACCTGTTGAGAAAGTTGATAGCGGCGAGCCAAGGGGAGACCAAGTGTATTCATCATTCACTTCTGAGAGGGTGATAGTAGAGAGGTGAATGTGGAGGTTGAGTTGGGCTTCTGATCGAGGTTGAGGAAGAAGCCACCTACCTTGCTGGAAGAGATCATGGAGGGTGGCAGATGCTCTTATACCGAGGCTAGTAGTAGGCGCCAAACCAAAGTATTGTCGCAGGTTGCCATAGGGACTCCAATTATCTGACCAGAACCGACAATTCTTTCCACTGCCAGGTACAATTTTGATCCAATTATAGACATAATCTCTTACCCTTAGAATCTTTTTGGTGGATGAGGAATGAGTTTGCTTTTCTCTTAGTGTCCACAGGTTACTCAAATCACCTGAGAGAACATTTTGAATGAACCAGGCCACCCAGATGGAACCCGCTCTGAAGAAGAGTAGCCACAACAGCTTGACGGAGCAAGCTTTGTTCCACCACACCAAGTTCCTGATCCCAAGCCCTCCTTCATCTTTTGACAGTGTGACCGTTTCCCAAGATACTCTTGCAGAGTGAGAGCCTTCCGATGATCCTTTCCAAAGGTAAGCCCCACACAGAGAATTTATGATTTCTATGCACTTCTTAGGGATTGTGAATGTTGAGCACCAGAAATTCGCTATTCCTGCTATCACTGTATTGATCAGTAATAACCTTCCTGCAAAAGACAGTGTTTTTGCAGTCCAGCTATTAATTTTGTTCTTGACCTGTTGAATAAGGGGGTCGCAGTTAGCTAATGACAGTTTCCTTGTGCAGAGAGGGACGCCCAGGTAGCGAACCGGCAACATCCCTCTAGAAAGCCCACACTCCTCTTCAATGTGATCGATTTCAGCCTGGTGGACACCGCTTGTGAAGAAGCATGTTTTGGTAATGCTTACCGTTAGCCCTGATGCCTGCTTGAAAGCTTCTAGGACTTCAAGCACATTCTTAACAGACTGGAGAGAGCCGTCGCAAAAGATAAGCAGGTCGTCGGCAAAGCACAGGTGCGTTAGTTTTGTGTCTTTACAAGCATGGTGATAGCCAAATTTACCTTCTTCAGCAGCTTTATCTAGCATAAGTGATAGACAATTCATTGCGATGACGAATAGGTATGGCGATAAAGGATCTCCCTGCCTGAGTCCTCTATTGCTTTTGAAGTAGCCTTGAACTGTCCCGTTGAAGCCAATCATAAAGCTAGGAGTAGAGATACACACTTGGATCCACTGGATAAGAGTTTGCGGTAACCCCATTCCCTGAAGGCAGTTGAAAATGAATCTCCAGTTGACTGTATCAAATGCTTTGGCGATGTCCACCTTCAAGGTAATTCTACTCGGACCTTTATCTCTGTGATAACCGTGGACTATCTCCGAGGCTAGTACCGTGTTCTCCACTAGCAAGCGACCCTGAACAAATGCAGTCTGGTTGGGGAGGATCATGTTGGGAAGAAGGGGCTTGAGGCGCTTCACCAAGAGCTTGGAGATGAGTTTGTAGATGGTGTTGCAGCAGGAGATAGGTCGATAGTCTCCAATGGCAGAGGCACCCGGGTGTTTAGGAAGGAGAGAGAGGATGGTGGCGTTAGAGGCTGGTGGTAAGTGACCTGTGCGGAAGAAAGAGCTGATCCCAGACAGAACATCAACCCCCACAATTGGCCATGCTGCTTTGAAAAACCCCGAAGTGAGTCCATCAGGGCCCGGGGATTTATTGGGGTTAATTTTGAATAAAGTTGAAGTAATATCTTCTGCTACCGGGAAGGAGGTTAAGGAGTTGTGAAGCTCTTGAGGACAACGGTAGTCAGTTAGGTTCTGAATCCAGAGCGGGGAAGAAGTGGTGATAGGAAGGAATGGGGGAGCAAGAATGTTTTTGAAGTGAGATATAGCGATTTGGCCCATCGCTATAGGGTCCGAAATGATGTCTCCATTGGCTAGGCAGAATGAGCGGATGGAATTATTGGAGTTGCGGACTTGAGTAAGGCGGTGGAAGAAAGAAGTGTTGTGATCCCCCTCTTTTAACCAACAGATGCGAGACCTTTGCCGGAAATAGCTCTCCTCTATGGATCGTAAGAAGACTAGCTTTGCCATGACTGTTTTCTCTTCTTGGAAGTTGGCACTGGTCGGGTCTGTTAGAGCTCTCACCTGCACAGTTTGAAGCAACAGGTTAGTTTCTCTCACTCTCTCTTGAATATTGGAAAAGTTATCTCTATTTATTTTTTTTAACACTCTTTTTATTTGCTTAAGTTTCCAACAGAGATGAGAAAGATCCAATCCGGCTCCTCCGATTTGATTCCATTCCGGACCCACCAATTGGCAGAAATCTGGGTGTTTGGTTAGGAAGTTATAGAACTTGAAGGGTTTGGTTCCTGCTCTAGGAAGGTCCACAGCAAGGTCAAGGATAGCTGGGCTATGATCTGAGACTTCAGGGGCTAGGAAATTTGCTTGGCTGTGAGGGTGGGAAGCAATCCACGGGTGGTTGACAAGGAAACGGTCAAGTTTCTTGGCTACAGGGTAGGTAGGACATTTGTTGGACCAGGTGAAGAGGGGGCCGAGGTAGCGTAAGTCAAAGAGGCCAAGCTGGGTTAGAGTGTTTCGGAAGTCAGTCATGGGAGGGTCAAGATGGTTCACAGTTGGGCTAGAATGTTCAGCAAAGTGGGTGATCTGATTGAAGTCGCCTCCAACAACCCAAGGGCAGATGTCTAACTGATGGAGCTGTTGGATAGAAAGAAGATCTACCCAAAGATCCGCACGGTCTGATGCAAGGTTTGCAGCGTAGATGGCTGTAAATATGAATTTAATGGTTCCAGCAATGTTGACCTCGCAGGTTAGAGACTGTCTAGATTGGTGGAGAATAGAGACAGCCGCAGGATTTTTCCAAATAATGATAATGCGTCCATCTGGATCAGAAGCATGGTTTGAGGTGAAGCTCCAATCCTTACAGACCTTCGACATTACATGGTTCAATTGCACTTCTTTGATATGAGTCTCCAAGAGAGCTCCAAAAAATACTTGATGACTAGCTATCCAATTATTTACAGGTTGGTGCTTATCCGGGTCATTTAGGCCACGGACATTCCAAAAAAATGCTTTAGCACTCATAGGGATTGATGAGAGGCTTCCTCGGAAGGAAGGGAAAGCTCATCAGCAGTAGAAGATAAAAGCAGAGGGAGGGGTAACGATGGAAGGTTAGGAGGAGGGGGGACTTTAGTGGGGGAGGGGGAGAAAGCTGAGAAAGGGAATTTTGAGAGGTTGGAAGGATCAGAAGTTTCAGTGAGTTTGATGGATTTGTTGTGGGGGGCATCGAGCAAAGTGAAGGGATTGAAAATGGTTAGGGCAGGAGGAGATAAGGGGGATGGTCTCTTTAGGGAGGATTTTGGTTTGAAAGGGATGGTTCTGCGGTCAGGGTTGGAGGAGATGGTTACAAAGGGAACAGAGTCAGAAGGTTCAGGTAGAATAGAGGTGGAGGGGAGGAATGGGTCAGGAGAGATTGCAGGGTGGGAAGAGGATGGGAGCGAAGGGGAGAGAATTTCTTGGAGGTCTTTCTCAAACGACAAGTCTACCGGATCAGCAAGTGGGGGCTCAGTAGCAGTAGGTAGGGTCTTTATTGCTGCCTCAGCAGTTCCGGAGTTATCGCTAACTGCTGCATCATTTGAGTTGTTGTTTTTGTCTACATCTTTAGGAACCTCAGGGACAGTAGGTGCGGATTTCTCCTTTTCAACCCAGGTTGGGTTTGCGTGGAGGCAATCTTTCATGATGTGGCCAAGTTCCCGGCAGTTGGAGCATGTCGGAGGAACCCAAGGGTAAGTGACTTCCACCGGAATAATTTCACCATTGGTTCTTCTCAATTCTATTAATTCTGGCAGTGGCTTAGAAAAGTCTGCTTCAATCTTCACATGGGCCAAGTCAAGATCAGTAAGGTTTCTCGTAAATTCATCTGTTTCTTTGGGTTCACCAATGAGACCTGCTGCAAAACTGAGACCTTCCAGGCTTCGCAGGTCCAGGGGAAGACCTTTGAGATGAGCCCAAAGGGGGATGGAAGTAGGCACAGACAGAGGAGCAGCACTTGTGTTGGTAGAGCACCATTTGGAAACGTGAAACATAGATGTTCCAACATACCATATTCTTTTTTCAAGGACTTTAGATCTTATGTACTCGTTAGGGATTCGCACAAGAATGGAGCGGTCCTTCAGGTTAGTACGAATGTCTAGTTTAGTACCTTTCCCCCACATGAAGTTGAGCACACTTTGGATGGCTTGGTATGTAGGCATTTTTGCGAAGAAGTGTCCTTGTATGAAGTCTTTGTGGATTTCTGCTCCTCGCTGGAAAACTTCATCCGGTACTGTAACCTGAGGAATTCCCGCTTCAGAGTAGGTAATAGGGGCCAATCGCTGCAAAGATTTGTTAGCAATTGGTTTCGCTTTCTGGGCATAAGTTTGAGGTTTATGAGGAGGAGGGACAGAGGTTTGTGGTGGTGGTGACTTAGATTGGGTGTTTTGTTGGGGAATAGGGAGGTAGTTTAAGGGTTCCTTGCGTTTAGTTTGGGGTGGGGTTTTCTGGTGATTACGGGAGGAGGAGGTTGAGCTAGACGGGAGAGGAATAGAATTTTTGGGAATGTGAACAGTAAAACCCTTGAATTGGTCATGGGTAGTTCCTGTAGATGCAGGGAGAATTAGATCCGATGTAGTTACTGGAACAGCTTCGGTAGTGAAGGGGTCCTGGGCCGGAGAGGCGAAGGGAGTAGTAGGTGAGCAGTCAACCTTTGGAAGAGAAGCAGTCCCAAGAGCTCGGGAAATTTGCTTCTTTGACAAAGGGGGAGAGGCTAGAGTTTGCTGGAGGGAAGGGAAATGGGTGGCGAAAGGGGGGTCAGGTGGGTCAGGGGGGTGGAGCAGAGGACTACCAGCGGTGGTCGGAGGCGGAATCAAGGCGGAGGGGCGGTCGGGGGAGAACCAGGGATTCTCTTTCTCACTCATCTCTCTCTCTTTTAAGTCTTGTAAACTTTTTATTTACAATCATTTTGTTTCGTTCAAAATAGTATTTTTAAGAAGTAAATTTTTTTAAAAGTCAAAACAAATCGAAGGCTTTTAGTTCATAGACTGGACTTTTGAATGGAAGATATACGTCGTCTTACCCAACGAATAAGACATTCTTTAAACAAAATAAAGCCAAAACAGAAACTTTTTAGTATAATACCGTATGTTTCTAACATGCATGCATGTATGGATTTATAATTACTATATTCTGAAAGTATATGCGTGCTTTCGTTCTTAGTTGAAAGTATGTTCTAATTACATGTCGAAAGCCAGTTCAAAAAAAAAGTTTTTATTACATGTAACTCGAGATGAAACTATTACATTTGTGTTTCTCCAAAAAAAAACTATTACATTCGTAAGAGCACATATACTATCATTAATTTATTTATTATATAAACGAAGTTTGGGTGGGCAGTGGCGTAGGTTAGCGTCATGGTTTTGTTCATTCGAATAAACCAGAAGTAGGTACTCTTACATTAATGCTCTATTCCCTTTTGTGTTTTGTCCCTTTCTTCTTTTAAAGCCAAACCTAACTATTTTGTTGACAAAAAAAAGAAAAAGGCTTTCTGATGCAACATAGTTGTAGATAAGTATGGCTGGATTCTTCATTCGAATAATCTTGTCATGTTCCAACCACAGTATTTCCGCACATTGTATTGTATTTTCAATATCTTTAAACAAATATTATTTTAGAGATATTTTTGGCCTATTTTATACTGTATTTTATAACTTGTATGTAATTTTCAGTTAATATATATCGCAGTACAAAGTTTTCCGCTGTCGGTAAACAAAAAATAATGTGTGATGTTTCAAACATATACCGTTTCAGTTATGTAAAAGCCATATCAATAGTAAATAGCCATTTACATACCTTTTCGACCGACCATGATCTCGTTCACGGCCTCTGTGTAGTTTCACCGTCATCATTGCTTCTATCCATTAGACTTTAGTCATATCTTATCGACAGCAAACAGTAAGTTTTATATGTGAGGTTTGCGATCCACATCTTTCCCTTACTGGATTTGTGAGGTTTTTTCTTGTTTGTTCATTGTGGTCTGATTCTTAACCCAATTTTTATTTGTGGGTTTAAAATAAAGGGTGGTCTTGGGCTTGCGAGATATGGTCAGTACTATATATAGCACATGATTTTTGTTGTGCAGAATAAACATGTGTTAGTTTGCCAACTCGACTTATATGTAAAGTGAGCTTATTGGAATCATGTGTACTTTATATATTCTGATTTAGATTTAATGTTGTATCTGTATAAATTTTTGATATAAAATTTTGGTCGTAGACTTGAAAATATTTGATTATTTATTTGTAAGTTTTCTAAAGGGATGTTATTCAATTAATAATTTAAAATTAATTATTAATGTTTTACAATCCAACAAATTTTTAAATTTTAATATAGTTTAAGTTCGTGAATTATAAAATATCTGTAGTACCCTTTGAAGTTTTATATCAATCACTAGGATCGGCCCGCCCTACGGGCGGGATATTAGTTAATTTGATATTCACTAAATGCTCGAGTTAAAATTTGTTTTAAGATTCAAGGATTTGGCTGTCTGTTATGTGTTACTTATTAGTATGCGGTGGTATAGTTGTTTTTCGATTATTTTTGCTTTGGTATTGTAACAAATTAACTAATTGTCCAACTCAAAATTATAGATGTACAAATGTGGATTTGTGATAAAGTTTGATGACAATACTGTTTTTTTTTTAATTCTTATTCATAGTAGAGTGTGCATGTGTCAGAAAGAGGCATATATCAACTTTTATATTTTTGCGTATGGATTTTAAATATATATTATTTTGTATAATGCATACTTGCTCTACAACATTTGCTTGTAGACTAAAAAAACTGTTTTCTATATTTTTAAAAGAGAAAATATTTAGTCTAGAATATAACATGGACATATGTATTGACTATATATAGAAGTTGGGTGTTATTTTAAAATGACATATGTACAAAGGTTTTTCAACCATTACTTCACTGGCACAAAACATTTATAACTGCAAATACCTTCTTTTAAAAGCAAAACTAATAAAAGCGTGTACAACAAATGTATTTTGATATATATTATATGCATCAAGTTATAAAAGTTGAAAACATTGCAAAACTGTTTGGAGCAAAGTTTTTAACTTCACGATCTTCATCTTGACGTCAGTTCAGTGCCGGCCCTGGCCACAAGCAGAAGAAGCATGGACTTCAGCCAACACGATAATAAGTATTTTCGCGGCTACATATTTATAAAAAGTGACTCTAGCCTAGCGGTTCTAAGAGATATTATCAGTACTGGAGGTGCTGGGTTCAATTACCCCTGACAGTTTTTTGTTTTATTTTGGCCTCAAATACAAAATGAGACACGTGTCACTCCCATAACGCACGACTTGATGACGTGGCATTACAGGAGGGAGGCGAACATATTTTTATATATATAGATTCATTAGACTCCACATAGAATTATTAGAAAAAAAATCCTATAAAATTGAATAACACTAGACATTAAATATTGAATTTAAATAATTTAATAAATAACACCAGCCTGTTAAATAAGATTTATAAATACTATATTCAATAACAATAGATTTTAACATAGAATTTAGAATCATCATTCGAATAATGATAGATTGTATTTAGATTAATTTGAACTTCATTAAAATACATGATTGAATAACATCTCCCAAAACTAAAACACAAGTAATGATTAGCAAATGTTTTATAAGTGATGTAGAATACAACCAATTTTTTTCTTTCTAAAACACAAAGCTCTTCTAATCATGCTTTAAAAACACCTTTTAAAGCTACATATTTTATTTTCTTTCTTCTTTTTAGATTTTGAAAGCGAAAAACTAAAGTACTTAAATTTTATCTTCAGAAAATTTAAAAGTAAATCACTAAATCTCATTAAATCTACAATCAAAATTCTACACAAAAAATATAAAACTACTGCAAAAAATCTGCAATATTAATGCTATAACAAAATATATAAAGCTACAACTCATTTCAGTCAAGTCCATAAGTGCTATAGGTATTTTTTTTGTCAAGCCAAAAAGAAAAGAAATGAAAGAAAACTATGTAGCTTTAAAAAAAATTCTTTCTAAAGCATGATTGAAAAAAAAATGTGCTTTAAGTAAAACTGACTGCACAGATATTCTACAACAAGAGCCTCTCCACTAGTTGATTTCATTTTTGTCTTCAAAATATCACTTTCTTCAAAATGAAAAAAAAAATCAAGCAATATTCACTTCAATGATTTGTTTCATTTTTTTTTTTTTTTGTAAAAAGAATATTCCAAATATATTGCATCTCCAGTTTATCATTAATTATTAATAAAACCTTATGTTTTTCATATTTACTATTTTACCTAACTATTTTTATTTTCCAATAATCCAACACAATTATTATTTCATATAAATTAAACATCATCATATAATAAATTTATTACATATTATGAATAAACAAACAAGAAGCATCTTAATTTGTAAAAAACACCATATATGTAGTTTTTTCTATGAGTGATTAATCGAACTGTTTAGAAGTAAGAGATGAGATTATTTAACTTTGATTCTTTTTAATCGAGTTAAAATTTATTAAAAATAAATATTCATATGCTTTCAATATAAGCATCTGATTAGATGAAAATAACAGTCAAAATTTTGAAATTAATTGGATAATAACGTATGTAATTTATTTTGGTAAAAAATAAAAATAAGTAAAAGTTAAGAACCAAATTACAATTTTAAAAGTTCATCTTCAAAAATAAAGATGGAAACAATATGTCTTCAAATTTGATTTAACACTGTTCATTATTTCATTTTGAAGTAAAAAAAAAAAAGTTGGGAGAAAAACTTACTTTAAGATGAATCAAAAAGTAGCAAATGAAGTATGTTTAGAGATGGTCTAAAGCACTTGTCAATCATCACCAATACTTTCGAATTAAATTTTTCAATATCGATCCATGCGAACAAGAGCTGATTTGAAACTTAGTTTGTTATCTTGGGCGTGGGTGTTTGTTGCAGCTTACAACAAGAAACATAACACGTGTGTATTATACGCCCATGTTCGTAATGAATCAATACTGTGAAGCCTCCAGAAAGTTGAGTTTTATGAGATTTTTAAATTTAGGTTAGTGAATTGATGTATTTTGTCATGGCTGAGACATATATTTGTTAATCACACTGATTGAGATGAACTAGTAAAACCAATCCACGTAAAAATGTTCCAAAACCAAATATTTTACGATTAAAAGCAATTGTAGTAACCAGCTACGTATGGTTAAAGTCATAGTGTTAGCCTCTGGGACTAGTCAGAGGCTCAAGCGATCCAGATACTCATTGCTTATTGACATTACATGTAGAGATTATCACGGTTCAACGAGATGTGTTTTTTTGGCATACTCATTGCTTATTGACATTACATGTAGAGATTATCAATGCATATACTTTGGAGCTTGACATTGCTCCTAGTCTCCTACTAAGGACAAAGATAGTGGGTACCAACGCAACATTATAGTGATCATACCATCTGTCACGCACAAATCCTTAAATTATAAAGTCATATATTCATATACACGAAAATAATAGTATTTTTGTGATTTGACAACATAGCAAAATATTGAGAAAATTAGAAAGTAACTAAAGGTGAGAGACAGGAGATGAACACTTTTATACTTTAGCAGGATTAGGAGGAACTCACATGCATGTTCTAACCATTTGCCCATTTTAAATAATTCAATTGTTTGGTTTTATCTAATATAGTTTGATATCATATACCATATCTAATCAACATATCCCTCTCTTTTTTTGACCAGCATAATATTTTTTTATTTGAATGAATCATATACATATATTACAAATATCTTTTCAAATAACTTTACAATAGGTAAACATATCTATACAGGTTCTCACTACTTTTTTTTTCATTACCATATGAACGGTTTCTTATAACTATCTAGTTTCATTGGACACTCATTACTAGTTGGGTCTTTACATCCGCCAAACATGATTTAAACTTTTTCAAAAGGTGCTTTAACAGGAAAAAGGAATAAAGCAGCAGCAGAAACAGACAAATGAAGTCCACCTAATTAGACATAGATTCTCCTAACTATAACACACATATAGTTTAATTTATATCGTTATGTAAAAGGTATATATAGCTCATACTAACATATACATAATGCATGTAATAAGTAAGGCTTATTGATTTTATATGAGATGAAATTTCGTTGGTGTATGGTCCTGATATAAACCATGGTGAACTTTGAGTTCAAATGATATCATCCTTGATATAACTTGTACACACGTCTTAAACAAAAAAAAAAGCTTATATGCATGTTAATCGAAATGTTTAACATTGACTCACAATTTCAGCAGGGGGAGTGAAATGGAAAGATTAAATGTATAATACATAGCTCACAACGGAAGAAAAATGTTATATATATTTTTTGTTTATTCGAGAATGATATACATTTGGACAAACACGTGAAACCCAAAACGTTCGTTTAATGTATAACTGAAGTGGAACTATAGTAGTGCTATAACGCCACAGAGCCATAGCGAGGCGGATGAGACAATGAGAAAGAGGAGTACAACTCCGGTGAGAGGATGAGACGGTGGAGCAGGAGAAGAAACCGGCGGAGAAGCGAAGGGAGCAAAAGCCGGGTCAGGGTACGAGGAGCCGTCGCTAGTGTCGGGATCAGGAGGGCTTGGAGAAGAAGGGATTGTACCGGCGCCGGCGCCGGAAGGTAAAGCGTCTCCTGGTGAAGGGAGGAGAGGAGCGATCTCCGGCGAAAGCTCTTGGAAGGGAGGAGAAATGGTTGGAGTAGAAGGTAGAGAGGAAGAGAGAGAAGAAAGAGAGGAGAGAGAGATGAAGAGGATGATGATGAGAAGTTTATTGAGAAAAGAGGAAGGAGCCATCTTCTTCTTCATCATCCTTTTTTTGGTTTAAATGATGAAAATCAAAGTTGAGTTTTCTTTTTGTTGGATCTGTCTCTCTCTATTTGCTGATCAGAGTGCATCTTGAGTTGTAATGATGATGTCTCTATATAAAAGAAGCTTTACTCTTTAAAATTATAAAAAATAATTTTATTTTCTGGAGGGAAAGAGCAAGGTCTTATAACTTTTCTTTGCAAGAAATTGAGTATAATTACATATATATATTTATACATTTCCAGTAAAATACTTCACTATTTCTTTTATTTGTTTCTTCATAGTGATGAATCATGATTCACAATATAGAATGAATTGACTATGATGTTCAATCTCTGCATCCCCATATATAATACTCCAAGCTCCATCTTAATCTTTTTTTTTTGTATGTTTAGTTATAGTTTACCTATTACCTTACATTGCGTGCATAGAACATAAATAATCTCTAGTAATTAGATTATTAAAACAATAAAGGGTGATTGTATATTAGACTATTCGGAGTTGAAACTTGAAAGGATTGTAAGTCTATATATCTTAATGTGTTATTGGAGTTGGTTTGGTGGAAGGGAAAGTTTATCTTTCCTTTGTCACGTGGATCGATTGACTTCGTTAATGTGTGTGGTAATAGTTGAAGACTTTGAAATTTGCTATAAAGCCAAGGAGTTTCCACAAGAGATGATTTCTTGTCTTTTGCACTTTCAAAAGTTTTTTACTACTTAGTATAATACGACATCATATGATATTTGATTTGAACTAATTAATCATATGAAACAAAAGAAGTGATAACAATAATTTAGCAACATCTATGAAATGGGTTCCGATATTTTACAAAAAAATATTTAACCAACAACTTTAGGCTTAAATCAAACTCGTCTCGAACATCCAACGATTCTAACCGAAGTAGTTCGTAGGTACCAGCACCACAATTGTAATGGAGAGAACTAGGATTTACAAGAAAGATGAGCTTCAATGTCACATGCTTTTGAGTTTGTTTTATCTCGTACATATTCAGAAAGCTAGAGCTTAACAAAAAGACATGACGAATACTTTGCATTAAACTTCTAAACTAAACAAAGACTCAATCAAACCAACTACTCCTTTATTCCCAGACATGATTTGCTCCAACAACTGGTAGTAACTGTGTATGTTTGATCGATAAAGAGAGCTTGGAACTTTATGTTTGTTAATTTTATGCTAGAAAACTGTCAAAATTTGTTGTATGAGTCAACTTGATATACAAACATATGTGAGATATACTGATATACATGTGATTGTTTGGCATTTGTAACTTTAGAATAACATTGTTAATCAAAACAAAATTGTGAAGTCACTTAAGAAAATTCATATGCTTCTTCATATGATAGGTTTAGATTTCGAGGTCGTTTTTCTTTGCGTCCATAGACAATGCTCTAAGTAATTACTAGTTAATCAAACCTATACAATACAATATATTAGGTCTAAACATTTTACATGGATCTGAAAATATGAACCAGATGGTCTCAAAATATTCAATTGAAAACCAAACAAAACTTTTATAAGTAAGGTTCAAATTTCCTCATTTCAAAAGAATCAGAACCAAAAATAACCGACATGTTTTTGCCTAATTTGTTTGAAACATTTATTGTTTCTTTGTTTATGAAAGAAATGGTTGATATGAGAATGTTACACATGTCGTGAATAAACGTACTACATAAGTCCAATAATGATCAGAAGAACATGTGTGCTAATGAGAAGGCTACACATTGTTTCGACTTTGTTCGATTAAATATTTTATGTAGTCTTGTCATTATCACCTCTTTCACTTCATAAAAAAAGAAACAATAAAGCTTTTAAACACAGCCAAAACAAAAATAAGCACAAAGATTCCTTGTTCGACAAAATGTCAATTTATGTACAATTATTGTATTTTAGCGGGTATAGTTTAGTGCTAAAATGTGATTTGTTACTTTAATTCCTTCTATAGGATTTAGTCCTTTATATTTCAATGAAAAGTTCAAGAAAACAATAGATTTTCTTAGTTTATATCCAAAGACTAATTAATTGTCAATTTGTATTCTGAAATTTCAGAACATAATGTTTGAATTGGATGACTATTTACAATTCAATAAGTATAACAAAAAAACTCACGGATAAAGCAAAAAAACATGTCTAATTGTAACTAAATCTCTAGTTTTATTTTTTTTGTTTGGTATAGGAAAATTGAAACAAAATACTATTAAATGAGAATTTTGGTTTACTAAAGTCATCGACATATTATATTGTTTTAGCTCGGTAGATCCTTTTTGAAACATGAGCTAAAAACATTTTTTTTGTATCTAAACAAAACTGAACCATGCCCGTTTGGAAGTCATTCATAAATAAAACTTTCCTTAATTTCATTCGAGGTAAAACATTCTAAAGTTTATTTGGGAGGGATGGTTTTACACAACCCCGTTTTTCAGTGTTTCATTTTGAATTAATTAATCATATGAAACAGTAAAATTCACTCAGTACTTTAGCAACATATATGAATGAAAAAGAGTCCGATATTTAATAAAACTGTAACTGAGAGAGAACTACGATATACATTGAAAGATAAGCTTCAATGTCACATGCTTTTTGAGTTTGTTTATCTCGAACATATTCAGAAAACCAGGGCTTAACAAATAGATAGGACGAAATTGCAGAAATACTTTCACTAAACAAATAACAAACTCAGCGATGAGGCAACCTCTGCAGCTCCACAACAACTAGAGAAGCGACGCTACTAAGACCAGCGACGTCTGAGTTCTTGATCTCAGAGACTATGGCGTTGATCTTATTGACATCGTGTCCTGATATCGACAAAATCATCGCGTGCGATAGATACTGCTTGCACGCATAACCCAAACAATGCAAGATTCTCTTCAGAACCAACAGTTGCATCTCCGTGCTGTTCCCCCTGCCCCATGAGTCCAGAATCGGTGTGATCTTAGGAAGGTTAGTTAAAAAACCTGTAGTGGCTTCTCTCGACGCAGCTTTAAGTAGCAACACGACACACTCAGAGGCAATATCTGCTACTGCGATGCTCGTGTCATCTAGACCCGCGAGGTGCAAGAACAAGCCAATGTTGCTACCAAAATCTGCAATGTCTCTTATACACTCCTGTGGATCGACCTCGAATGTGAAAGATGATTCTGATAAAAGCATTGGCTCTTTCGAGTAGTTGGAGCTGAGACCTTTCTTGTTCCCAAGTGACCTTAGCAGAAAAGCTCTGCAGAGACTCAAAGTAGGCTCAAGGAAATCTTCCATGTCTTTGGCGTTCACGAACTCTAGCAGATTCCCGATTCTTCTCACCACTTTGAGCTGAGAAAGTAGCTTAGTTTCCATCTCTGGAGCTGAAGCCAAGGCAAGACAGAGCTTGACGTTGTTCACATTTGCGCTTGATAAGTCTCCGAGAAGAAACTCGAAGCATTGTGAAACTGTATTCTGATGCAGTATGTTGGAGATTTTGATGTAATCAAACTCAACGAGCATGACGAGGAGCTTTTGTGCGTAAGCTGGGATTGGATCTTCGTCTTGGATCAGTGCAGGGTATAGTGGGAGGAAATGAGAGTTGGATACTGATTTCAAATCCTCAGATGTTTGTTGCTCGATGTCCGTGCATTCGGTTAAGAGGATTGTCAATGAATCGAACCAGATCTTCAAACAGAGAAACCGAGCATCCCCGTCTTTGTTACCATTGTAAATTGCAGCCAGAGATGGGAGAATCTCACGGATAATAATCTCAGCGTTTTGTTTAACCAGCGGAGCATCTTCTGCTATGCATTCTAGAACTTGAAGAAGGGTTATACGGAAGTCATCTCGTCCCTACAAATTGGCAACAAGTCGTCAAAATTTGCATAAATATATCGTATCAAGGTTCATTGTGTCATATAGACCATGATAAAGACAAGAGAGCAAACGGAGATGATTCTTAAAACATCTTAGCTCCTAAACATACATCAATAGTTAACACAGGAAAGAAGCTAGTTAGGTGAAAGTTCCGATTCTAGTTGTATGAAATTTTTAATCCTGTCCTATACGAAATACTAACCATATTATAGTACAGTAGCTATGATAAAGCAAAGAGTTTAAGCGTTGACGAGCATCTAATCAAAACCCCACAAGTGCAAAATGAGAAAACACAGAGCATTTCATTTGATTGTAACTACTGACCTGAAATGAAGCTTCCACAAGTTTTGTAAGATTTGCCAACTGGCGTAGAATTTGTTGAGTTACCAATTTGTTCTTAAACGAAGAGCTTCCAAGAAGATGAAGAACCACAGGGAACAAGTGTGCATTAGTCTTTTGAGCTGCTCGGTTGTTTAGGGTAGAGCCAGGTCCATGGCGTCTTCCTGTCATTAGTTGCTGGATATCATTGGTTATCGTATCCAGCAAACCCGGTATTATGGAGGCGATCACATTCACGAATGCCTCAAGACATTGTTGCACATAACTGTCTTTTTCTTTGGCTAATCTATCCACCACAGGAAGAAATCTTGTATTGCAGAAGAAATTTGTTAGCCATCGCCTACTGTTTTTGCAGAGAAGTGCAACGGAGAGAACAGCTTTACCCCTAAGAACTTCAGTTCCTTGCTCTATGACGGAAAGCAAACTAGGGAAGAGATTTTTCTCCTCTGCCAATGTCACAAGATGCCTTCCAAAGCTTGGGAATGTGTGACTTCCAATCATAGCCATATTCAGAAGATTTAAGCAGACTTGCTGCTCTCGTGCGCTGCCTTTGACAAAAGATGAAGCTATTTCCTTCAGTGAAAGCTTTTCTACAACCGTCTGAATGCAAGGAGGGTTGAAACGAGCAAGACGGACCAAACATGATCCAGCAGTCTGCCTCATGCTCTCCTGTTTCCCTACTGCCCTGTAAATATAGCAGAGGTTGCTTATCAAATCTTGGCTAGAGAAACGGGTGGCCCAATAAGCTCCTTGACTGCAGATGTTTTCTATTGTCCTTAACGCGTAGAGCTGAGTCAGGTCATCCTCTCCTTTGCGTAAGGTAGATGTTACTAGAGAGATCAATGCATTTGAAACCTAGCCAAAAAGAAGAAAAAGAATCTGTTTAAATAGGAATCAATGAAAAGATAGAGTTCACTTATTCAGATTAAGGAATGTACTTTGGTCCATAAGAATTACACCATAAACATTAAAAGCTAAATAATAAGGCAAGGAATCTACAAGTTTCAAAGTAAAAGTCCTGGAAAACTAACCTGCCAACCTGACGCAGACCGGATTTCTTTAGATGGGGATTCTGTTGGTTTAAAATCCTTATGCTCATTTTGAGTCGAGATGTAGAATAGCAATTCACCTAGAGCTGCCATAGAGAACCTTCTCACTTTTTCATGCTTGTCTCTGAGGCCATTGGTAAGAGAGTCTAAAATACCAGAGTTTGCCAGGTCATCCTCAATAGAAGTAGAATGCCGAATTAACAAACCAATTAGTGAAGCAATTTGTACACGAAACGCCGGGGTCTTGGATAATCGCAGAACTTTAACAAGCACAAGCATTATTGGCCCGTTGGTCAAGATGTTGGCCGCATCAGCATTGCCACTCAGTGTCTCGAGGTATCTGATCAAATTCTGTTTCTCTGAGATGCCAGCACTACTCCCACTTAGAACCGTTATGATCCTATTGTTAAGCGGTTCTAGTTCTTGCTTTCCCATCTTACCAAAATCAGAAGGCTGTGGTGCTTCGAATGAGAGAGAAGGCACAGCTTCTTTGTCAGATTTTTTGCTGGGCATCACAGGTCTAACAGAAAGATCAGATAAATGCCAAAGGACGTCACTGATGCTATTAGGTGTTTTAGACGAGTCGTGATTTACAGTCAACCCAGAAACTTCTCTTCCTCTGTGAGTTTTAACTAGAGGACTAGCACAAGGTAGCGCAGCTGACACTTCAATGGGTTCTGACTGCTCTTCTTGGCAATCTTTGGCTTCAGCCGAGGTTGGTGTTTCATTTGGAGACGAGTTCTCATCAGGGACATTATTGCTCCTAACTCCTTGTCTTTGGTGACTCTCATTTTGATTCAGAACTCTTTCATCCTTTGCACAAGGGGTGTTCTCATTTCCTTCTGATTCATCTGGTCCCTCTTCATCATTGTCTTCATCAAAATCAAGTTCCATATCAGTGTTCTCGATCTTCACTTCAGCACAGTTCTCGTTGCTATTAGGTAAGGGTCTCCTGTAGTTTTCCTTCTCATTTTCCTTTTGGAGATTTGCCTTTGCGATCCTTGACAATCTTAGAATGTTCACCTGCCTGTTAGCACCCGGACGACCTACATGCTTTTCCTCAGTTGCTTTACTAGGAAGCTTCGTTTGAACTTTAGAACCAGCAGGGGTACCCTTTTGTGGCGTCTCATGACCCCTTGAACCTTGAGTATTGCTCTCATTGTGTCTTGAACCTCCTTTTGGATCTTTCTCCCGAGACTTCTGAGGGGTCTTGTTTGGTCTGTCTCCGTTATGCTCGGAAAGACATGGCTTTGGGTGTATGCCAATCATCTTATCAAAAGTAGGCTGAGGAGGCAACTGTACTAAATTGATCTTACTCTTCCAAAATGCATGACCACAGAGATCTGCCCATTGTATTCTTTGAGCTGGGTCTTTGATAAGAAGAGACTCAATAAGATTGACGAATGAACGGCTCGGATTTCCAGGCAGTGGAGGAGTTGGATCTGAATGAATAGATTTCACAAGCTGCGTGAACTCTCTTGCCACAAAAGGAGGTCTCCCTGTGTAACATTCATATAACACACAGCCAAGTGCCCACAGATCAGAAGCAAAAGAATGGACCCCTCCATCTTCATATAGTTCTGGAGCCATATAGTACGGAGTTCCACGTTTTCCCTGATGCAAGTTATCACAGGAGATCAGTATTCACGGCATGAAGCTTCCAATGTAATTTGATATCATATATTCACTAGTACCGTAAACCGCATATATAGAAAAAGGGACAGGCAAAACTGTTTACCGTGGAAGGAGATTTAGAAATATCGTCTAGTTTCCTTGCCAACCCAAAATCGCACAGCTGCAACACAGAGCAAAATGAGATCATTTAAACCAAATAATCTCCACACCTGCATAAAAAAAGACAGCAACATGCTTACCTTAATATGTCCATTTTCATCAAGTAAGATGTTTGATGGCTTCAGATCACAATATGTAATTCCTTTCGAATGCAAAAACCTGGAAAATACCGTAAAAATGTCCATAAGAGAAAACGTTTTATACATGATCCTAGATGTAGTGTCAAACTGGTAATAAAAAAAGGGCTTACAGCAGGGCTATGACAAGATCATACGCAAGACCATAGACCGAATCTTCAGGCAGCTTAGTGTCCTGCAGAACAAGTGACTTTGAGAAAAACTGTGATCTACCATCAATAAGAGAGTTGAACTACAAGCAATAATACCTGCTGCAGTAACGTCCTGAGATCACCCCCAACGCAATATTCCAGAACTAACCACATGTGAGCAGAAGTTTCGTACCTGAGAGACCCAAAGAAGCCGATAAATAAGAAACAAACAAAACATAGAGCGCCAAATAATTGTTTCGATATATTAGCTAATGAGTTGTTACCAAGCATAGAACTTGAGTACGTTGGGATGATTCAGCGAGTGAAGGATCCTGACCTGAAAAAGGAATTGAATAATCAATTCAGCCTTTCGATTCACAAACATAATCCACAAATAGCAACTTAAGATCCCTAATTGACGAATCTATAGTGAATCCGAGTCCATATAATTAAATCACTAATTCGACAAGGAATCTAGAGTACCTCTTGAAGAACCTTGCTCTTGCGCGACTTTTCGACGCTCTTGCAGGCAAAATACTCGATCGTCTTCTTCTTCCTTCCTTTGTACACAGTCTACAACAAAATACGAACCGATTTAGTAACCAAAAACAAAACGACTGGTAAAGCAGATTAGGAGTTACCGAGCATTTGCCATGACCAATAGCTTCGTATATGTGGTACTGGTTCATCGTCTGAGCTTCAACTCTCCTTAGATCCGATTCGGAATCTTCTCAGCTCAAAAGGAGGATTAATGGCCGTTGTTGAATCGATCTGAGAAGAGAGAGAAACAGAGGGGGGAAATGGTAGAGAGAGAGAGAAATGGAACTTTTTCAAAATTCAAAACCTAGTAAGAATGAAGAAGTGGACAAATAATTTAGGATTATATTTTCAAAATATAATGAAGCTTACTTACCGGTAACCGGATCATCTCCTTGTTTTTTTAAAGGAGGAGGCTATGCATGTCAAAATTCAAATATGATTAGCTGGGCTTGGTGGGCCTCTAGTGATCGTTAGCCCATTTATCCTAGTTATTTTCCCGCCAAAATGAATTGGGAATGGAGCTTTTACCGCTGTGAAAAGTGAAAGAGCTGTAAAATAGAGCGGCAGAAACTGTAAAAGAGTGGCAACGACGACGGAACCTCCAGCCACAGTTCTCTCCGACGTCGGAATCTTAGACAGAGTAAGCTCCTTAGTCGCTTTTCTTCTTCTTCTTCTTCCTTCTCCGGCGAAACTCACCGCCGACATTTTCGATTTAGGCTCCGTAGTCCATCGCTAGGGTTTTAGAAATTTATCAAAATGATTTTTGAAGTTTCTTCCGATTTTGAATTTTTTTTTCTGTTGTTTACCTCTAAGTGTCATGGCTCTTTGAAAGTTTTACTTCTCCTAAATTCTATACGTTACATTTTGAATATAAGTCTGAGGAATCAATTGCTTATAGCAGTTCATCTTTGACCTTTGCTTTGTTTTTGATTATTCTATTTGTTTCGTTGTTGTTCATGAGAAGGCCTGAAACCTGATCAAGCTGAGATGGAAAAGACTAACCTTGATGGTGCTCCAGAGCTTGCTGCTCATCACAATCAGACATTCTCTTCTGCTACAAACACTGGGGAGAAGAGAAAGAGGGAAGGATTGGCGAGTGGAGAAAGAGGAACTGGATACAGCAGCGAGACTGAAGAAGTTATTATAGTTGGTGACACTAAGGCTATAAAAGATTTTGGTTTTGGTGGAGGAGAGCAGTCTCAGAGGTCTGTGTTTAGCAAGCTACAGGCTTTCAATGGACAAAGTAACATGAGTCTTAAAGGGTCTTTGGGAAAGAAAGAAGCAAGAGAAGAACCAGAAAGAGCAAAGCAGGATTCAACTTTTAACGACTTTGATAAGCTGAGGGAAGAAGTGAACTTTGCGGTTGGACAGACATGGGCTCTTTATGATGATAAGGTGGATGGGATGCCTAGATTGTATGCTCAGATCACAAAAGTTTCAGTTCCCGGTTTCTGTCTTAGTGTCAGATGGCTTGAGCCTGATCCAGACCCCAAGGAGGAGATCCAGGGGTATGAAAAAGGGTTGCCTGTTTCTGTTGGTAGGTTCAAACTCGGGAAAACCGAAGATATAAAAGATCGCAGAAGGTTCTCTCATCTGGTTCAGTGCAGTGAAGGGAGTAGCGCAGGAACATTCAGTGTATACCCAAAAGAAGGAGAGACGTGGGCTATCTTCAAGGCTCACATCACATCTCTCTCCTCGTACTTTAACCATGACTGGTCAGCACATCCTGATTCACACAGTAAATATAACTATGCATTCGTCGAAATCTTTTCAGAAGATTGTGATTATCGTAGAGTACCGATTGGGTTCTTGCATAAAGCAAAAGGTTTTCCAGGTGTGTTTTGTCGCTTTAACAAAGAAGTTGATATGTCTTACATTAAGCGTGGCTGTACAATGCAATTCTCCCATCGTGTTCCATCATTTAAGACGACTGGAATAGAAGCAGAAGGTGTGCCTTGTCGAGGTGCTTATGAGCTGGATCCCGCAGCATTACCAGAAAATATCAAAGAGATTGACGTCCCTTTACATCTACTAGAAGAGCCTAGTCCTACAGTGTCAAACCATGGGGAGGAGGATAGTACACACTCGCAATGTGTTTACTTTGCTAGTAAAGGAATAACTTTTCAAACAGGCCAAGTCTGGTCATTATGCAGTGGTGATGATAACTTGCCCCGGCACTATGGCAAGATTCAGAAGATCACGTTTATTCAGGCTTTTGAGCAGGATCCGGTGGTTAAATTGCATATAGGTCGGCTAAAGGCTAGACCCAACAAAGGCGTCATCCAGTGGAGTGACAAGGATATGCCCATCGGCTGTGGAAATTTCAGGGCAAGAAAAGTTCTAGAGATATTCACTGATCTTGCTGTGTTTTCACGCCAGATAAGCCTAGTCTCCTCAGGAGATGGGAATGACTACAGCATCTTGCCCAAGACTGGTGATGTTTGGGCGATATACAGAAACTGGAGTAATGACCTTGAAGCCGTTGATCTGAAGTCCCAGACTTATGATCTTGTGGAAGTTCTTGATGATAAGCTGGACTACAAGGTACTGCTATTGACTCCTGTTGGTGGGTTTAAATCAGCCGATTCTGCAGGTTTTGGTTCGGCGTATGTTGCTGCTACTGAGCATTGGATTGATAATGCCGATGTGAGATTCACAATCCCAAAATGTGAAATGCTCAGATTCTCGCATCAGGTTACTACTTCGAGAGTAACAAAAGAGGTACATGGAACTTGGCAAGAAGTTTATGAACCTGCTATTGAGACATCGCCTGTTTTGAGCTGTGCTGTTAGTGTTGGTGAGAAGAGAAAGAGGAATGAGCATGGTGAAGACTTTGATGGTCTGAAGTTTAATGACTTTGAGAAACTGCGGAAAGAAGTAAACTTCTCGGTCGGGCAGACTTGGGCTCTTTATGATAAAGTGGATGGGATGCCTAGATTGTATGCCCGGATCCGAAAAGTTTCAGCTCCTTCCTTTGGGCTTAGGATTGCGTACTTAGAGCCAGATCCAGATGATGAGAAACAGATCCAATGGCTTGAAGAAGACTTGCCTGTTTCTGCTGGTCAGTTCAAGCTTGGGGAACATCACAACACAAAAGACCTTTCGATATTCTCACATGTTATACACTGCATGGAAGGAAGCAACACGGGCCATCTCACTGTTTCCCCGAGAAAAGGAGAGACTTGGGCTCTATTCAAGAACTGGGATATCAACTGGTCTTCAGAACCAGCTTCTCACCGCAGTTACGAGTATGAGTTTGTTGAGATTTTGTCTGATTACGCTGACAAAGCTGGTGTATCTGTTGCATTCTTGCATAAAGCAAAAGGGTATGCAAGTGTCTTCTTTCGAATGGGAACTGGTCATGCTCGCATTTTACCTCACAGTTTGTATCGATTCTCCCACAGTGTTCCTTCCATCAAACTGACTGGAATTGAAGGTGTGCCTAAAGATGCTTATGAGCTGGACCAGGATGCGTTACCAGAAACAATCGAAGAGATTATGATGCCCTCAATCTCTGAGACTCAGCCTAAAGCCATCTACTTTGCTAGCGAGGGGAAAGTTTTTCAGACTGGTCAGTTTTGGTCATTTTACAGTGGTGATGATGAGTCGCCTCGGTACTACTGTAAGATTCAGAAGGTCTCTTTTACTCTGGTACTCAACCAGGAGCCAAGTTTTAAACTACATATAAGTAGGCTAAAAAAGGCTATTCATTTCCCTGAGGACGTTATCGACTGGAAAGAGGGGAAAATGCCTCGTGGTTGTGGAACTTACTACCCAAGAACAGTTCTTGAAACAATCACTCCAAGTGAGCTTTCACAACAGGTAATGCCTCAAGCCTCTATGGATGGAAAAGAATATATAATTCTCCCCAAGATTGGTGAAGTGTGGATCACATACAGATCCTGGAGTCCTGACATTGAGGTTGATGATGATTTGGATGGTTTGGGTTATGACATTGTAGAAGTTCTTGATGATACATTGGACTATCAGGTCGTATTGCTGGATCGCGAATCGTTTTATGAAGAAGATAAGAAGTTTGAATATAAATGGTTTAGCCCAGGTACGAAGTATAAGTATAAGGAGTTGGGTGGGTTGATGCCAATATTTACGATCCCAAAGTCGGAAAGGCTCAGATTCTCGCATAGTGTTCGTGCCTCTCGTATAACAAGAGAGATACATGGAGAGTTAAAAGACCTTTTCAAAGTTGACTCTAGACCATTACCTTACTTCCTTTCTGGCGACTGAAGAGATGATGAGGGAAAGGAAAGGGAAGCCAATGTTTCTTTTTTTTGGTTAGCTTTTGGTGCATGTGGTGAAACAAGGTTGTTTTTGGTTAAGAATCTTAAAACTTTATCTATGATGTTGTTAGTTTTGAATTCTCTCACTAAACAGCAAGTATGGTATTAATTTATCTACTATTGCCTTCGCTTCTTGATTGATCTCTCTGCAGATTTAACTTAAACATTATATTTGGGAATTTTGTTAACTTATACTTAACGGATATCTTTCCCGCCAAAGATATGGCTCATAAAGAACTTTTACCGCGTGTTTTTCTCTGTCTCTTAAATCGATAGATAAATTTACACTAATTCTTACAAAATAAAATTACGCTTAGTTCACTACTCACCAGCAGACGTCTCCGCCTCCCTCCGACAGTGGTTTGCTTTTGCCGCCTGTGGTTGATCGAATCGGTCAGTGGACTTTTGATGTGTCATTTATGCTGAATCTGAATCTAGGGTTTAGGATTTCTCGCATTTTCTCCCATTGTGAGATGCAGATTGTTAATAAGTAGTGGGTGTTTGATTTAGGGTTCGTAATCGGTTTCTTTTGATTTCGAAGTTGCGTCAAAGTCTTTACCTTTTCGTTTGCTTGGTTCTTCAAAAATTAAAAAAAAAAAGTTTGTCTATTAGCGTATGTAAATGCTCATCTTTGTTTAAACAGATTTTAACATTGTTATAGTTTACGTGTGAAAGAAAGTATCTGATGACGTTAACTGTATCCTCTGCAGGAAGTCTAGAGAAGGAAGTTGTCTTCTCAAGTGCTTATTTTGTTTGATGATGGATATCACTGTAAATGAGCTAAGTAGAAAGGGAATAGCTGCGCAGAATCATCACAGCAGGAGTGATTCAGTTGCATCCATACCAAAAATACACCAGGAGAAGACTCAGGCTTTCTCTAATTTGAGTTGTTCTGCTGTGAAGGTTGGTGAGAAGAGACAGAGAGACGAGTTTGCTGCTGAGCTCTGCAATGCCGACGAACAAAACAAGAGAAGACGTTCTGATGCTAATATAGATGCAGAAACGGGAGAAGAGTTGGTACAACCAGAGATTTCTGAATGTTCTCATCCAAAGTTTAATGTCTTTGAGAAGCTGAGGGCAGAGGCAACCTTTGCGGTTGGACAGACATGGGCTCTTTATGATCCAGCGGATGGGATGCCTAGACTGTACGCTCAGATCAGAAAAGTTTCATCTCCTTCGTTTGGCCTAAGGATCACATACTTAGAGCCAGATCCAGATGATGAGAAACATATCCAATGGTGTGAACAAGACTTGCCTGTTTCCACCGGTAAGTTCAGGCTTGGGAAGAACGAGAACACAAAAGACATCTCCAAATTCTCTCACCTTATCCAAAGCCACGAAGGAAGCAACACTGGTCGTCACTTCACCATCTCCCCAAGAAAAGGCGAGACTTGGGCCTTGTTCAAGAACTGGGACATCAACTGGTCTTCAGAGCCAGACTCTCACCGCAGTCACGAGTATGAGTTTGTTGAGATCTTGTCAGATTACACTGATGAAGCCGGTGTCTTTGTTTCATACTTGCACAAAGCAAAAGGCTTTGCAAGTGTCTTCTTTAGAATAGGAACTGGTCCTGCAGACATCTTCCGTATCTACAATCTGTATCGATTCTCCCACATGGTTCCTTCCTTCAGACTTACAGGAACTGAAGCAAAAGGTGTGCCAAAAGAGGCTTACGAGCTAGACCAAGCTGCGTTACCCAAAACAATCCAAGAGGTTATGGTCCCTTCAGAGAGTAACAGTAAGCCTAAACGCCAAGAAATCTACTTTGCCACCAAGGGGAAAGTCTTTCAGACCGGTCAGATTTGGTCATTCTGCAGTGGCTATGATGATTTGCCTCTGTACTACGGTAAGATACAGAAGATCACTTTCACTCAAGCGTTTAAGCAGGAGCCAGTGTTTAAACTACACATTGGTAGGCTAAAGGCAACTACTCCTTTCCCTAAGGATGTTGTCGAGTGGAGAGACAGAGGAATGCCTGTTGGCTGTGGAACTTTCTACGCAAGAAAAGCTCTCGAAATCATCACCCCTAGTCAGGTTTCACATCAGGTCATCCCTCAAGTCTCCTTGGATGGAAATGAATACACCATTCTCCCTAAGATTGGCGAAGTTTGGGCGATATACAGATACTGGAGCGTTCACATTGATGTTGAGGATTTGGAGTTTGGTCTTTACGACATTGTGGAAGTTCTTGATGACTCCTTGGAAGACTATAAGGTTCAAATGCTGGTGCAAGAATCATATCTTGATGATGATGAGAATTATAATAGGTATTTTAAGGGAGCTACGGAGTATGTGGATAACGAGGTGGAAGGTTCGGAACCAATATTTACTATCCCAAAGTCAGAAAGGATCAGATTCTCCAACAAGGTTCATGCTTTGCGTGTAACCAAAGAGATAAATGGGGAGTTAAATGACCTTTTTTGTATGGAGTTTAATGCGGTGCCTATAAATATTGTACTCCATTGAACAAAAGAAGTGAAGAGAATGATGATCCTTCTATATTCTTTTCTTTTTGGGTTAAGAATCTTAAGAGTTTATTTATGATGTTAGGCCTGGGCATTCGGGGTCTCAATCGGGTTTCGGTTTTATCCAATCGGGTTTCGGTTTTTCGGGTTCATCAAAATCAGCCCCATTCGGATTATATGAAAGTTCGGTTCGGGACCGGTTCGGGTTCTATCGGGTTCGGGTCGGGGTTAGTGAATCTTCAAAGAACCGGTACAACCCAATATACTTTCGGGTTCGGGTCCCAATCGGTTTTTCGGTTTAAAAGTACCTGATTTTTACCTATTTTATAACCAAAACATGAGTAAAATCGGTTCTTCAGTTTTAAAATACCTGATTTGTACCTATTTTGTAACCAAAACTTAAGTAAAATCGATTCAAAAATAAGGAACATCAACCGTGATCATTCAAAATCAAACGAAAAGTAAACATATTTACTGATAAAAAGAAAACCAAATAAATAAAAGCATAAAACGAAAACCAAATTCTCATGAAATGAGAAATATTGTTTAACGAAAACAAAATTTAAATCTAAATACTTCAAGATTCAACGGCCATCTTTAACCATCAACCTTCATGTAATAGAACCACCAACCTTCATGTAATAGATAAGTATTTTAGATGTTCAATATTTCTTAATGTATTTTGGATACATATTAGGAATTGAGATCATGTTTGGTACAAGATCTTTTCGAGGTTTTGAATGTTTCGGGTTCTATCGGATATCTATTTAGATTCGGGTTCGGTTCGGATAATACCCATAACTCAAAATACCACAAAACAAGACCCATTCGGTATTTACGTCGGGTTCGGATCGGTTCGGATTCATTTTTATCGGATCGGATTCGGTTCGAATTTTCGGGTTCGGTTTATTTGCCCAGCCCTATATGATGTAATGCTTATTTATCATATGAAACATAAGTATTTGCTGGTTGTGACTACAATTTTTACCTATATCTCAAAAGTAGTTTAACTATTTCTACATTGTCATAACTACAATAATCCAAATATCAATCTCTCAATTAAACATGTCAATTAGTGTAGAGGCCTGTAGTCGCCTAAGCTCGCCCAACTCTAAAAAATTATTAGGGTTAGACTTAGTTTTATAAGTCCAATAAAATAATTAGGTCTTACGGATTAAGCCTATTTGGGCTTTGGATATTTTGGGTCTAATTCCGTTTGAGCTGGGACAGGTCCAAAAACCAAAAAAATTATATTTTTCTTTTAAATATTATCATTTTGCAATCAAAACTATTATTAATATTAACATATTATTTTAATATTTTGATCCAAATCCTAGTAAAGCAAATATGAAAGTTGATAATGTACCTTATTGTTTGATCATTAGAAGTGTCGCATTTTAAATTTTGCAAATGTATCGTCTTCTTTTACGTCCAACATGTTTTCTTTTCAAAATATAAAGTATGAAACGTTTGACCATGTTTATCATAAATTTTGTTCTCTTATATATTTTATTTTAATCTATGTTTGATTATTTAAATTTTATTAAATTTGAGTTGTTTATAATATGTTTTTAAAGCATACGAAAAAATAAAACATTTTTGACAAAGAAGAAAAGTTTAAACTCATTTATATTTTAAAATAAAAAATTGAAACTCATGTATAAAAACGATAGAAGTGATAATAACAAATTATCTTTCGAAAAGTCAAAAAAAAAAACCCCCGAAAAACCATATAAGGGACAGGCCTGACTAAAAAGTTCATTTTCACTTACCTATGTTAACTATACTTTTAACTTGAATACCTTTTTAATTTTAGTTTAAATAATATTTTATGTTTTTAAAATTTAAATTTGCATAACAATATAAAAAAATATTTAATTGATGTTTATATAATAAGTCTTAGTTTATATTTAATTAAATTAATTACTAACTTGAAAGATAAAACTTTCCTATTTTGATGTGATTTCAGTTTATCAAAGATAATTCAAAAAGCATATTTTGAATTGTACCATTAAGTTGCTTGTTTTATTTATTTATGAAAATTAGTCTATGTTGTTCAAAACCCTAAATCTAATATATATGGATTCATGTTGAGACAAAGACTTTTATATCCAACTTTTATATCCATAAAAAGGTTTGTATGAATACAAAAGTCTCCCCATAAAGAAGAAAATAGGACAAAATTACCCAATTCTGCACAAACTAGTGGCAAATTAGCTAAACTTAAAGGACCTATATGCAAATAAGCAAGAGTTCGAAATTCAATTGACCTCAAAGTTGCGGAAAATTACAGAGAAAACCAGAGAAGGCATATAAACCGTGGGAGAGGTGTTTCCCCCACAATCGAAGAGGACGACAGGTTTCAGTCAAACGAGTCTGTTTCCCATTGACGTAACCATTTGACTGCTCCCTTTCCCTTTCTCTCTCTCTCGCCCGTTCGTCTCTCCTTCCTCCGGTGAGTTTTCCGACACTCTAATTCTCACTCTGTAGCTCGTGTCTTGTCTCGAAATCGTTTCTTCCGTCGATTTGTTTTAAATAAAAAAACCCTTTTTTTTTTTGCGTTGTTTGGTTCGCATGTCTTAATGTCTGAGTTAGATTTTGTCGAAAGCTGTTATCTTTGTTGTTTCCTGCTTTTGATCTACTCTCTGAACTCGAATTGTGTCTGTTGTAGGGTCACTATGAGCAACAAAGACGAGGCTCTTCGAGCCAAAGGGTTAGCAGAAGACTGGATGAGTAAATCAGACTTCCCCACTGCTCGTAGAGTCGCTGTCAAGGCTCAGAAGATGGACGAGACGCTTGAGAACATCGCCCACATGATAATGGTCTGCGATGTTCACTGCGCGGCGCAGGAGAAGTCCGGTGACGAGACTGACTGGTACAAGATTCTTCAGGTTGAGTATAATGCAGACGACAACGCCATCAAGAAACAGTACAGGAAGTTCGCGCTTCATCTCCATCCTGACAAGAACAAGCTCCCCGGAGCTGAAGCTGCTTTCAAGATGATTGGGGAAGCTCAGAGGGTTCTTTTGGATAAAGACAAGAGGAGGCTTCATGACATGAAACGCAAATCTTTCAAGAGGCATGCACCAGGAGTACCTTCTTATCAACCGCAGCCACAACAACACGCTCCCCCGCCTAGGCCTTTTTACACTGCGCCTGTCTTTAATGCGGCGAGGACCAACCAGGCTCAAGCTCAACCTCAAGCTCAGGCTCCTCAACCGACTGGTTTCAGTGAAAGCAGGACCTTTTGGGCCTGTTGCGCCTTTTGTCACATAAAGCATGAGTGTGTGAAGGAGTTTCTACACAAGCAAGTGATTTGTCCGAGCTGTGGTAAGCTGTCCGTTGCTTTTCAAACCGCTTTCCAGGCTCCACCGGCTCAGCCGACGTTCTCCTTCTACCAACAGAGCAAAGCTCCAGCTCAAGAGGCAGCAGCGCATAAGCAGCATCCTGAGAGCTCTGTCAGAGTCTCCCCAAGGAAAGAGGCTACTAAAGCAAGAAGCTCTGGAAGTTCTGCTGAGCACATCAATGGGAATGGAAAGAGGAAGAAGATAGTTGAATCTGATGACAGCGAGGGTAGCTTTGAGTGTGAAGAAGTTGCAGCGACTGGTGGACAGCGTTCTAGAAAGTCGGTCCGTAGCAAGCAGAAGGTTTCATATGAAGAGACCTTGCCCAATGGTAGAAACAGGAAGGAGAAGGCTAAAGATGACCAAGTGGGAAGCTCAAGGGGATCTCGTGCATCAGACTTAGAGATTCTCCAGTGTGCTGATCCTGACTTCACAAACTTTGACAAGTTAAGAGAAGAGAGCTCTTTCAAAGCTGGCCAGATATGGGCGATGTATGATGACAAGGATAAAATGCCTCGTTACTATGCCAACATCAGGAAAGTCATAAGGAAACCTAACTTCACGCTCAAGATAACGTGGCTAGAGCACAAACCGGATGATGAGAGAGCAAAAGGGTGGGCTCGCAGAAAGTTACCTGTATCCGTTGGTAAGTACCAGCTCGTCGGAGATGACAACGCAAGCGAAACTCCATCCTTCTCTCACCTGATCAGTCCCACAGTAAGAGGCAGCAAAGACGTTGTCTGTGTGTATCCAATGATGGGAGAAACGTGGGCTCTGTTCAAGAACTGGGACATCAACTGGCCCTCTGCTAGTGGCCGGGGTCATGAGTATAAGTATGAGTTCGTTGAGGTCTTGTCGGAATACGCTGAAGGGTTGCCTATAACGGTTGCGTTTCTGCGTAAAGTAAAAGGCTTTGCAAGTGTCTTTCATCGAGTTGCTGCAGCTGCGTTTCAGATTCCTCCTCATGAGCTGCTTAGATTTTCTCACAGCATCCCTTCTACTAAACTGACGGGGAGAGAAAGGAGCGGTGTTCCCGTTGGTTCGTATGAGCTTGATACAGCTGCGTTACCACAAATGATAGAAGGAGGTGGAGAAGAAGCTGTTCCTGTGGTGAGATCAAACCAAGCTCGCCTTCATCGCTCTCCTCCGGCTTCATCAGAGCCAGACTGTGTCGTCATTCCTAACTTCGAGTTCCATGACTTCACCGCGGAGAGATCAGAGGGGAAGTTCACAGCTGGTCAGATATGGTCGTTGAACTGCAGAGAGGAAGGCTTGCCTAAGTACTACGCCAAGATTCAGAAGGTGGAGTGGAGGCCAGTGTTTAAGCTTCAGATCAACAAGCTAGAGCTGGACTCACTTCCCGAGAATGTCACACAGTGGAGGGACAAGAGAATGCCAGTTACTTGTGGGAGATTCACCTTGAAGGAAGGTCAGCAGAGAGAGACGCTCACTAAGGTGAATGGCTTTTCGCATCAGATAAAGGCACAACAAGAGAGTAGTAACAAAACCAAGTACACGATCCTCCCCAAGACTGGTGATATTTGGGCAATGTACAAGAACTGGAGCGATGCAATCAAAGTGACGAGCTTGAAGAAGTGTGGTTACGAGGTTGTTGAAGTTCTTGACGACGACGAGAGCCACATTGAGGTTATGATGTTGGAGCGGGTGGAGGGGTTTACTTCGGTGTTCAAGGAGAAAGTGGAAGGAGGCGTGGATGTGAGGAAGACGATCCCGAGGTGTGAGCTGTTGAGGTTTTCGCATTATGTTCCTGCATTCAGGCTGACTGGTGAAAGAGGTGGAGCGGTAAGAGGGTATGTGGAGCTGGATTGTACTGCGTTGTCTCGTAACTTGCTCAGATCTTAGACTATGTTAGTCGTTTGGTGGTAGTAGTGGTGGTAATGGACTTTGTGTTTTGTGCAAGAGTGTCTTAGCTTTTAATGTTTTAGATTCAGACGGATCTGTCTTTTGACTCTAGCTTTAGTCGATCTGGTGAAATATCCTTTTAGCTTATTTGTTCTTCTTGCTGTCTTTATTTTCATAACATATCTTGACGTTGTCTTAATTTGTTTCTCAATCTGTTAAGGTTAGTTGGTTTGTAAATACAACTAAGTGACAATGCTACAATCAAACAACAAGGGCGTTTGGTCTAGTGGTATGATTCTCGCTTTGGGTGCGAGAGGTCCCGAGTTCGATTCTCGGAACGCCCCTTTTTTACACATTTTGATACGCCCTTGACATTTTGATCAGAACATTAAATTGCAAAAAAAGTTGTAAGCCTAGAGACTTCATTGAAAACAGTATGATATCATTCACTTGATGTATCCTCTTCATACATTTAAACTGTAATTCCACAAAACTTTGGTCTCTCCATACAAAACGTACAAAGAATCAATATATACAAGTTTTACCCTTTCATGTACAAGCTTATAAGAAAACAGAAAGAACTAAAAGAGGAAGAGACTCTGTTTTAAATCTGTTGATTAAGCAACTTAACTGGTTTTATACTTTCTGGAGAATTTAACCAACACTGAAGAAGATTTTTCTACGTTTGAATAGGCTTTGCCGGAGAAGACATTGAAACGATTCTTTAACATCAAGATGTTGATGCATTCTGCTGCATTGCTGAACTTGGATCAAATATAAAAGTCTTGAGCTTCTTATACACCCAAAGTACTTAATGTAATGATTAAAAATGATTGGTTTAACAAAATGAAAACCATGATTTGAGGTCTTGTACTTAGACCTGAGATCCACTTTCTCTGATCCTCAAACTGAAACTTACAAACAAAAGTCTAAACTCTAAACCCCAACTTGAACCACCACTAGAAAAGAAATAAAAGAAATGGGGTCACTTCATCTTCTGCTCGGTGAAGAGGACATGGCGGTTGACGCGAGGGTCATACTTGCGGAACTCAAGCTTCTCAAGAAGGCCCTTGCTGCTCTTCCTCTTCACATAGAAGAATCCAGTTCCAGCCGCTGAGACTAGACGGATGAACATGAACGTCTTCTTCCTCTTGTCCCCCATTTTCTTTTCTCACTTCAATCAAATATACACCAAACCAAAGAGAAAAATCACAAATCTCAATTCCATATTCGCATCATCACGCGACCTACAAACCTAGAGATCAAAGCGTAATCACGAACCTCTTTCCTAATTTATATAATACATTTTGATAAACTCTATAGCTCATTCAATGCGTCGATGAGATGTGCTAATCGCAAAATGAAACATTGAGCAATTACAGCAGAAACTTACAAATGGCAGACGGCGACGAGACGGCAGTGATACGACGGCTGAGACGAATCGGGAGAGCTGAGAATAAAAGCTTTATAAAGAGAGAGAGAGAGACGACACACACTCGGCTATTTTTTTTAATCCGGCCCATTTAAAAATGTTAAATCGATCTAAAGGCCCAATAGGGCCCATTGTTTTCTCAGCTACTCTCTCACCTGGTTCTGTTCTCTCTCTCTCTCTCTCTCTCTCTCTCTCTCTCGTTTGTAACTCAGAAAGATCCAAACCGATCCGTTTGAGAAGGTATGAAGATGATCTCCGTCTGCTCATCCGTTTCGTTTAATTTTTGATTTTGCTTACTGCTCTCTCTTTTGGGGATTGCGATTAGATTGGGATTGATTTTGTTAATCTCCCTTTTAGGGATTTGGAAATATCTGAGCTATGTCGAGTGCGGTGGACGCGACGGGGAACCCGATCCCTACATCCGCGGTGTTGACTGCGTCGGCGAAGCATATAGGTTTAAGATGTATGCCTGAGAACGTTGCCTTCCTCAAGTGCAAGAAGAACGATCCAAACCCCGAGAAATGTCTCGACAAGGGTCGTGACGTCACTCGCTGCGTCCTTGGCTTGTACGTTTCTTCAAAACCTTCTTTGGTTGATTGCGTTTATAGTTGAGCGATAACATGATATGATTAAATAGTTAGTTTTGATGCTTAGAAGTTTGTTTACTCTTATAACAATGGATACAATGCCTATTATTATATCAATCATCGTTACATCAATCTGCGTCAGCTAGACCGTAGATTAATGATAGTGCTGTTCGTTTGGTTGACGCAGCTACCTGCGGCTGCGTCGGCTTCAATTTTTTTAATAAACTTTTGTTCGTTTCATTGACGCCGGTACTGCGTCTAAACGCTGCGTTCTCGCATCGATTCTGTGTCTGTGACTAAAACTGAGTCGGCGACGCCGTCGGCGTCTACGAAACGAACAACAACTATTTTTATTGACGCTGACGCCGAAAACTGCGGCAACCAAACAAACATGACTGATGTTGATTCCACATTGCGACGTTATGTGGCATTTTCCTGGGTAAAGAGTTAGTTTTTTTTTGTTGCTGCAGGCTGAAGGATCTTCACCAGAAGTGCCAAAAGGAGATGGATGACTATGTTGGGTGTATGTATTACTACACCAACGAGTTTGATCTGTGCAGGAAAGAGCAAGAAGCCTTCGAGAAAGTGTGCCCCCTGAAATGAATGATTAAATCTGTGATCTCTTAATAAAGCAATAAGCTTTACTCTCTTCTCTTTGTTGTTTTCATCAGCAATTTTACTCTTAAAACACTTTTGTTATTAAAGACAACCAAATGACTTCAGTTTTCATTGTTTGATGGTTCTTTAATGAGCACAGGATGGATATTTTGGATGAACAATCTGTTTTATGAGCTTAATCTGTTACCATACTCGGGCAGTTGACACTAGTCTTTATAAGTTTCATCATTCAGTGTAATCGAACAATTTGATTGGGATCTGTTTGTGGAAGCACTTCTCTTAGTCTTATACTCTTATATAATTAAGACAAAATAAGCACAGAGATACACATCCATAGCAAAACTTGAGAATCTTTTCTCCCACTCCACTTGAATCGGAAGATCAGCTACTGCAAGGAAACACCAAACCACACTTTACTAGATATATAAATCTTGAACCAGAGGCAATAACAATGCTGATTGACCGAGAACGTGACCTTGGCAGACTTCGAGACCTTTGCCCGAGTCAAAAAGGAAATAAACTTGCTAGTGACGCTTCTTAAGCTTCATTGCCTTGGCTGCATCTCTTTTTTTTTTTTTTTTTTTTTTTTGAAAGAATTTTAAATTTATTCATATAAAAAAAAACTTCTTTACAGAGAGGGAACTGCTATACTTTTTGTAACCTATGATAAGAATCTCAAACTTCTATGAAAATCCTATACCTTATAATCTTCCAAACCAAATCTCCATCGCTTTCTCGTATCTCCCTCCATTTCTCTTTCTAAGAGAGGTGATTCTATTTCGCACCAACTTATCTATCCTTGATATCAGACATGAAGCTGGCTGTGATGATTCCCCAACCCTTCTAACATTCCTCTCATGCCATAGAGCGTAAACTACTGCTTGAAAACTGTATCTCAAAAGAAAAGTAGGAATTCTCTCCTGCAGTCCATTAACCACGACTTGAGTCACTTGAACCCAACTGTAGCCGTTTCCATTACCAGCCAAATTACCGATAATCCCCTTCCACACTTCTTTAGAGTATGAGCATTCAAACAACATATGGTCTCTGGTTTCAGTCTCCTCCTTACAAAGCCAACATGTAGTGATGGCTTGAGGATTCCATCTTAATACCCTGTCCCCTGTTGCTAGTCTATTGTGCATCGCAAGCCACGTTATGAAAGCAAATTTTGGGGTAATCTCTGCAATCCAAATACCTCTGCTCCAACCAACCTTCGGTGAAGAGGATCGAGTGATGTTCCAGGTATGTGAAGTACTGAACCCCATTTTAAAATTTCCATTCTCCTGCTTCCACAAACAGACATCCTCTAGTGTATTCAGACCTTGGTTTCTCAGCTTCAATACTTCCTGTTCTATCTGACGAAATACCGGGAGCCGATGAAGTCTCATCTTGTATAGCTGAATAGCTCTCTCCACCGTAGAGTTTATAGGAATACCCAGTGCAATACAACCACCATCACCTGTTAGCTCTATCAACCTTCCCAAAGGGGACCAATTGTCCCACCAGAAATAAGAGTTTGATCCACTGTTAATCTCCATTCGAGCTAACTGATAAGCCAAAGGCCTTAGCTTCAACAGTTTCCTCCACACCCAGGAACCCAACAAGCTGCTCTCCTTGACACTCCAAAATGAACCCTTGCCTTGGCTGCATCTCCACCATAACGGTACTTAACAATTAACCCTCTCGGCTCTCTAGACCACAAAATCATCATCAAAACCGCAGTTAAAAGGTGGGTTTTCTGCTCAAATCACATTGACTTGCGCAACACCAGAAGTTCCCAATAAAAAAAAAACTATCTCTGTCTGGCTGTGTTCTACATAAGACAAAGCTATGAACCTGAGCAATTCAATTCTCAGTATCCGTCACTCGGAGCTAATCTGAGTACAAGATACAAAGTTTCACGCATACCTAGTATAATAATAATTCCAAGGCAGGTACATGTTCTTGAGTGAACCAAACCGCTCAAAACAAAACCAGCGACAGCCAATATGTTATGCCAAAAAGAACCGTAATTGTAAAACAGTTCTGAGATCATTGAAAAAAATCCACACATGAGAGAGAGAGGGAGACCCTAACTCTAAACAGCAGCAGTTCGAGTAATATTTTGGAGGGAGAGATGAAAAAATAGACGACCATTCCATACGAGAGTTTTCAAAAGAACACTTGCCGGAAGCCGATTAGGCTTTGTATGGGCCGATATCCTCTGTGGGATTAAAGATGTACGATCATAAGCCCAAATTAACCTTACTAATTTAAGAAAGAGTATGTGAATGCAGCGACTCAAATAAACCCATCATAAAGAGTTAAGTACATGGTACATGTGTAGAATTAGAATACATCATAGAAAATAACCTTTACAACAACAAATAGATAGATTATCATGGATCACTTGTATATTATTCAAAGACGTAACAATCCTCGTTATTGTTTTTTGACATCTGCTGGATATGTAATAGTGTCATTAGGAAAAATCGTATTAAGCAAGTAAGCAACTGCACCATTTCTCATTTGTGTTGAATGGTCAGAACACATGATGCCCGTTCTCTGTGTATTGCATTGCGATCAAAGAGTACATGAGCTCAATCTTCATTAGTGAGAGAATATACACATTCCTAACGTAATGAGCATACCATCGACATTCCTAATCTATCAAACTGTGCATTAAGCTCATTACTTCGTTTTCATACTAGAAAAAGAAAGAAAAAAAATCGCATAGGAAATAGGATGGGATATGGTTGAGGTTGAATCTAATCCGCATACAGTTTCAACTTTATGTATTCAGTTGTTCATAATGTCGTCATTTGTTCATGGGCCCAGGCAGGCCCATTTGAGAACTAAGTATCCTATCATCCCTTACTTTAACCATCCGAGAAGTGAGTCTATTATTGCTACATACAGAACGAGACGCGTGTCTATATTCTGATGGTGATCGACTTGGAAGCAGTAGACTAAGCTCTACCGTTATTATTGGAGAAGAACAAAAAAAGAAGAGAGAGAGAGGACACTTTTGGTAGCTCGCGTCCCGAGTAACACTGATCTGACGTCGATCTCCGATAAAGATTGATCAACCTTTGGTGGTTTCCATCAAACACGCGTAGCTTGCACGCGATGCTTTGCTTGCTTATGAAGAGCGTGCTTGTCACGCCCAGACACACGGCTGGCTCGCACACTCCTTCACTTTCACCTCAATCAAAGTTTTAACCGGCGCACCGAATATATATTTTTTTTTTTTTTTGGTGAATGGCGCACCGAATATATTTGTCCCTTGAGTTTCTCTGTTGTTGCATTTTTAGTATTCATAACATTGTATTTTTCTTACAGAATACTTTCTTTTTTACATAATACAGTATATAATAACTTTGTCATATACTCATAATATTCTATCACTCTTTTTATTTCCAGATAGAAAAATATTTTGTATTACAGAACTTATATATTCTATCACTTACGTCTGTGAATGATGTAAGTTAAATAGTTGACCGAAATAATTCTACCATATGTAACCATTATCCCACGTATTTGTGCTGATGATTGATCAACAAGTTTATAATTGGGATACCAATAAAAAGCCTATTAAATAATAAAATTAGTTTATCCTATCAGATATCACATTCATTGGACTTTCCTAATTGAGTTTTTGGGAAAGGAATGTTTTAAAACTATGTAATTAAATTTTGATTAAAAAAAACTATGTCATTAAATATGTCATCTAATTGAAAAATACTAATACGTGAATAATACTCCCTCTGTTTTTTAAAGATGGATGTTCTAGGAAAATATTTTGTTTCCCAAAGATGTATTTTTCATGTTTTCAAAGCATATTTTGTCAATTAATAATGAAAAATTGTGTGTTTCAAAAATATTAATTACATTTCTTTTAATCCTATTGGTTTAAAAATATAGGAAATATAAAGTTACAAAAAACTATGCATTAATAACTAAGTTTTAATATGGTTTCTTAATAAGTGTGAAAATCCTAGAACATTCATTTTTAAAAAACAGAGGGAGTAACAAAAAGGAGATAAAAGAATATGTGAATCAACTATTTATAGCACGATTAAGTAAGTATAATCATGATTGTGCTTGTTATTTAGTTCAATGAGTTCATATCATAAAAAAAGGGCAATTGTCAATAATAGCACCTTTTGAAGTTTTCCTTCCCAAACTAGCACTCAGGATCAGAAGTCACAAAAATAGGTTTCATTAAAGGGGTAATTTACCTTTATACCCTTTGTTATAAGAATAGAAAAAAAAAAACATTTCATTTCATTCGATCGCGAATCGTGTCGTCTCCTCTCGGGAATCTTCAAACCCTCACCGGCACTGTCGTCTCCGACTCGGGAATCGTCGTCTCCGGCTCGGGAATCGTCGTCTCCGGCTCGGGAATCATCTTCTCCGACTCGGGAATCGAAGTCTCTGGCTCGGGAATCATCTTCTCCGGCTCGCTAATCGTCTTCTCCGGCTCGCTAATCATCTTCTCCGGCTCGATAATCATCTTCTCCGGCTATCTAATCATCAGCGTCACACTCTCTACTCTCAAAATCGGTAACTTTTTAAAATTAGGGTTTTTGAATTAAAATTTGGGAAGCTTGCGTTTTGATTTTGATTTGTGTGTTACTCGTTCTTATTAACAAGCGAAGCAAATGAAGACTTTTGTGTTGTTTTGTATTTGTGTTATTTCAGGAAAGCCTTCCAGAAAAGTTTGAAATTTTTTTTTTCCTTGTTTACGCAGGATAGAAACAAGATGGGAGATTCAGTACCTCTAAAACTAGCACTGCCAGAGCTGAAGTATCCTATTGGTTCACAGCCAAAAGAAAAGTCAGCAATCAACCAATACTCTGGTTCAGATTATATCTCTATTGTCAAAAGCATCCTAAAACCAGATGAGATGATAAGAGTCCGAGGATCATTTCTGGGACCTGTAATGAAGCTCAGTGAGAGAGGATTGAAGTTATCAGCAAAGATAGTCTACGCCATTCTCACTAGAAGCATCGTTTCTGTCAAGGAGAATGAAGCCTGGTTCCATTTCGGTGCGCAGCCAATGAGGTTCTCTATAAGAGAATTTCATATGATGACAGGCTTGAAATGTAGTGGTGCATTAGAAGGACCACGAAGGGAAACCGAGAGATTTAATTGGGAATTGCTAAAGGGGCGTAGTCATAAGTTAAGTGACGTGGTGGACCAGCTCAGAAACACAAGAGAAGATGCTTCTGAGGAGAGAATATGCCTCGCAATGCTCATCCTGGTAGAGAGCATATTATTGCGGAAGAGCAAAGGAGGGAGTTTTCCTTTGGAATATGCGAAAAATGCACAGGATATGACATATCCATGGGGAAAAGAGGCTTACATTGTGCTCCTGAAGTCAATTCAAAACGCTGTCGCGAATCATTTGGAGAATAAATCCAAATTTGAGTTGCAAGGTTATCCTCTAGTATTCCTTCTTTGGATACTAGAGTCGATTCCTTTGCTAAGGAATAAGTTCAGTAAGTGTGTACCAACAGTTGAGGTTCCTGGGCCGACTTACTTGTGTGAAAAATACACTGAGATAGAGAATCCATCACTTGATAGGGTTTTACAGGTTGAAGCTGATACAAAGGTAAGCTTTTCCAAGTATATGTTTCTCAGTTTATTTGGCTTCTTCTTTTTAATATGTTTCTCATTGGTCTTTTTTTGAAATATTCTCAGCTGAAGGTCCATTGCATACTACCTTCTATTCCTCATGATCCAGAAGATGATATCTCCATTGAAGACAAATATAGTGACGAGTTGGAAACAGTGAAAGATGTAACAAAGAAAGGGTACAAGATTACAGCCGATGACTGGGAAAATAGGTGTGTAGACACATTTGACACATTGGATGCTCTTATTCAAATGATGGCAAATAAGGAGACTGGCCAAGCTTCTACTCCGATTGATGAGGATTCAGTAAATGAAAAAGTGAACAGGATCATCACGGTAATGGAGGAGAATCTGAAGAGCATGAAGGATCGAATGTCATTACTGGAAGAAGAAAACATACATCTTAGAGCTCGTGTGTCAGAGTTGGAAGGAAACAGCAATGTTTTTCCCACTAACGTGACACAAAAGGTAAATTCTCAAAACATCTTCTTTTACATTTGCATTTTCAAGTATTTTTTGGAAGATCTTGTACATATTCTTGAATGCCTTCCTAATATTTGACAAACAGCGATCCAGTGGGACACCTTTATCTCCAATGTCTCACACGCAACCATCCAGTGGGACACCTTTATCTCCAATGTCTCACACGCAACCATCGAGTGAGACACCTTTATCTCCAATGTCTCAACAGCCTAATTTGACACATGAGGTATGTAACCAATAAATATTGTTGAGTTTTGAAGTAATATTTGGAAAGCTTTTGTACTTCTTGAATGCATTCCTGATTTTTGCAGGAGACAATGATTGAATCAGCTGCATCTCCAAAGTCTCAACAAAATGAGGTATATGCTCAAAAATTTTTAAGAAAATATTTGGAAATTCTTGTACAAAATCCTGAATGCCTTCCTGATTTTTGCAGGATTACACGCAATCATCGAGTGAGACGCCTTTATCTCCAATGTCTCAACAGCCTAATTTGACAAATGAGGTATGTAACCAATAAAATATTGTTGAGTTTTGAAGTAATATTTGGAAGCTTTTGTACATATTCTAGAATGCATTCTTGATTTTTGCAGGACACAATGAATGAATCAGATGATGAAACTCCTGCCCTTGATACTCAAGTATTCTCTCCTAATCTGACAAAAGAGGTATATGCTCAATGATATTGTTTTCACAGTTGGAGTTTACAAATTAGTTTTGGGTGATTTTTTTTTACATATAAAGGCTTTTCTGATTTTTGACAGAAAGAAACAGAAACGTCTACCGGTGAGAGGCCATCCAATCCTAATCAAGATGGAAAACCAGATGATGAGGTAATATTTATTCTAGAAATTATAGTTGAATGTATTCATGATGGCCATTCCTGATATTTTTTTGCAGATTGTGAGAGAGAAATTAACAAGTGAGTCACCTGCTAGTCAGAGTCAAGTTTTGCAGAAAGAAACAGTAGAAATGAATGAGACACCTTCTTCTCCAATAGCTCCAAAGAGTATTGAAACTCCCGTTTATACTCCAAGTCAGACTCAGCAGGTACATGGTCAAAAAAAATCTTGGATTTTTAAGTTAATGTTTGGAAGCTTTAGAACGTACTCTGGATTGACTTCGTGATAATTTTTACAGATTGAGAGAGAGCCATCGGATGACACGCCTGCCCTTGATACTCAAGTTTTTACTCCTAATCTGACAAAAGAGGTATATGCTCAATGACAGTTGGAGTTTACAATTAGTTTTGGGTGATTTACATATATAGACCTTTCTAATTTTTGGCAGAGGGAAACACAAACCTCTACTGATGAAACGCCACCCAAAACTAATCAAGGAGAAGGAAAACCAGATGATGAGGTAATATTTACTCTAGAAATTATAATTGAATGTATTCATGATGGCCTTTCCTGATATTTTTTGCAGATTGTGATTGAGTCACCTGCTGCTCAGACTCAAGTTTTGCAAAAAGAAACACTGGAAATGAATGAGACACCTTCTTCTCCAATATCTCCAAAGAGTATTGAGGCTCAAGTTTTTACTCCAATTCAGAAACAGCAGGTAAATGTTCAAAAAATCTTGGAGATTTCAAGTAATGTTTGAAAGCTTTTGTACGTGTTTTTGATCCCCTACCTGACTTTTTTTTGTTTTTTTTTGCAGACGGTAACAGAGGAAACGTATGAGGCTACACAGCCATTGACTGAGATCATTTCAGCAAACAATAAAAAGGTAAGCATAGAAATGTCTTTCATAAGTACAACTTGAATTTTAAATTGTAGAAACTTCTTCATAACTACCTCTTTTATTTTACTGTTATTACAGGAGGATACACATGCTGTGCATTACAGACCTTCCTCTCCATTGTCTTCACTAATTGCACTAGTTATTGAAGAAAATAAGAATGCTTTGGTAAGAAGAAATATTTAAAATGTTTAGGTAATATTTTTCTATTCAACTAACTCTTACCATTTACTTTTGTCTTATAGAGTGAGACAGAAACTGCGACCCAATATTTTTCTACAAGTGAAGGAGAGCATTCACAATCAAGCAGAAAGAATCAAGCGGAAGAATATCTCAAGGATACTACAGAACCTACTACTGAGCTAGTTTCCACAGATGTTTCGAAGACACAGCCTCTTACTCCGCAAACACAGCACCTTCAGACAAGTGAGGGAGATCAATCCGATGAGACACCATCAGAGCAGAATCAAGCAGAAGAAAATCTCAAGGATACTACAGAACCTACTACTGAGCTAGTTTCCACATATGTTTCGAAGATGCCGCCTATTACTCAGCAAACAGAGCATCTTCAGACAAGTGCTATAGATTTTTCAGAAAAAAACGAGGTATGCATCGAGTATATTTGATCTTTAATTATTATTCTAACAATTTAAAACCGCTGATGTTACTGAATCTTCATTTTTAATAGGTTGAAGTAAGCAGGCTTCTAGCTCACTTTCAAATAGGCGCAGAGGTTGAAATTTTGTCTACTGATGACGAAATATGGTATCCAGGAAAGGTTGTTGATCTTAAACTGTGTGAAGGACTAGAGGAGCTGACAGTTGAGTACACGACACTCTTCACAGACCAACATAGACTTCAGAAACTTCAGGATACTATCACGGCTGACAAAATACGTCCTGCAACACCAACTAGTGACCAAAAATCCTTTGAGATGATGGATAAGGTAGAAGCCTTCTACAACAATGGCTGGAGCAGCGGACAAATTAGCATGGTACTTGGTGATAACACATACTCGGTGTGTCTCTATACTTCTATGGAAACTATTCTATTCAAACATTCAGATTTGCGAATTCATAGAGAATGGAAAGATGGAGTCTGGAAGATGGCAGATAAGGTAAATCATAACTAGAATTATACTTCACGTGAATTGTTTGATATACATACATTTTAGTTTCAGGAATGGTTTCCAGAAATTCCGATTGCAACAAATTTGATAATATTTTGCTTGGTGTCTATTGTTTGATTAAAGGTGAAGCCTGATAAGAAAAGGAAAGCTGCTGCCTCATCACAAAATTCAGGAATGGATAATGTTTTCCTAAGAAGGAGCGAGAGGGTGCCTAAACGATCTAGAGACACAAAAACTCCATTCAAGTCTGACAGAAATCCGGCTTTAACTGTAATACCTGAGATTATACCTGCAGTTGATCCGTTTTCAACTCCTGCGGAACATAAGCTTTCAAGGCTTCAAAATTGGATGACATTAAAGCCCGGCATGCATGAAACGTAAGCATGTTTCTGTCCTTGTCTATATATTCTTATATTTATGTATAAGAGGTTTGGTAATTCCTTTGAATCTTTAATCGACTGCAGGTCCCTATCAATCAATGATAATAAGATAAGGAAATCTTTCTTTCAAAGCATGGAAAATGCAAAAAAGGACCTTAAGAAAGAGGTAATTTGTTTACATATGTTCTTGCCTTGAGCTTTTTTTTTAAAAAAAAATTCAGGAAGGATTTGTTTAGTTTCAGGAAATTATATAGTAACAAATTAGATAATGTTTGCCTTTTTTTTTGCAGCACATTGATGGAGCCTTTGCAATGCTAAATTGCAGAAGAAATGAGAATGCTGCTTGGTTCCACAACTACAAGATTCCAAAGGCGTGCTTCCTACCTATGGAGTTCTTGCATTGCTTGCTCTCTGATGATTTGGCTTACAAGAAAGAAAAGGTCAAAGGTAAAAAGATTTTCAACGATTTATTTAAAGATACTGTGAGAGGGAAGGTATATCCAGAGAAGACATGGGGAGAAGATGTTGATGTTGTGTATGGGATTACTCTTGGAAAAAAAAGCAATGTCTGGATTGGGATGGAAATTCATTTGAAGAAGAAAAGAATCACAGTATATGATTGTTTTCAAAAGGAAAGCAACAGCATTGATATTCCTCAAGTGAAAAAGTTGGCAGGTATGTATAAACAATCTGTATTTGATGTATTCATCTGTTTCTTGGTTTGAAATATTCAACTGATTCTATCTTGATATTGATTTTTAAATATGACAGTGTTGATTTCTAATCTGCTGGTGGAATCTTCTGGTGATGAGGTAGATAAGGTGAAGATGATTCCATTTGAGATTGAGCAGGCACAAGGTTTACCCAAGACAAAACATCCTTTCAACTGTGGGATATTTCTTGTCAAGATTCTGGAGTGCCAGTCATTGAAGATAGGAGACATGACAAAGATTAATGATGACAATGCATTGGAGCTAAGGAGAACCTTGTCTTGTGAGATCTTCAACCAATTTGTGGATGAGAGCTTTGGGAAATGAGAATGATGCATGAAAACATTTTTTGTTTTAGTTAAGACTCGGTTTTAGTTATGACTGTTTATTTTGTTATGTTGTTGGCGTCTGGTTACATAAGAAAGATTGGAAGGATATCAAGTATTTTATTTGGGTATCATATATCTTGGAAGGTTAAAATATTGTTTCTGGATGGGTTTCCAGAAAAAAAGTTAAGTGTTTCAAATGTAAAAAAGAATGAAATGAGATTATATACTAAGGATTGGACATGTATATGGTAAGCTTAAAATTGTGATGTTTACAGACAACAAAAATTTAGAACCACAAAGGATCGAACCCAGAGGGAGAGAGTCTGCGTATTTGGATAGTGTGGGAGTTTAGCCACTAGGCCAAGAAGAATCATCTGTTATGGATTACATTTAATTTTATTTAACTCCAAACTGTAACACAAAAAAGAATTAAAATAGATTTTGAATCCACCACATATCGAACCCGGGGATAGAGAGACTTTTGAGTTATAAAAAGCCTTGGTTTAACCGCTGGTCTGAGGAGAATCATCTGTTAAAGAATATTACATAAGCATACTTAACCCAATTAATATAGGATAGGTTTCCAAAACAATACATTTCGATTGAAAAAAAACAAAACTCTTGCCGTCTCAACACTCTCGCCGTTTCAAACTTCTCGAATCTCACTCGTCTCCGCCTCTCGAATCTCTCTCTCATCTCCATATCTCTCGATCTCCGACGAAAACCCATCTCCAGAACTCTCTCTCTCTCGATCTTTTACGCGAGCTCTCTCTATTCTCCGAGAAAAACCATTTCTAGAGCTCTATCTCTTGAAGGTATGTTGCAGATTCAACCTTATGTGTGTTTTCTTTCTGAGAGATTGGTCTCCTGGTTTTTGCTTGTGTATAGACTTGCTCGTTTTAACCTAATATGATTCGTAGAATTCTAGTTCATGTGAAAGCATGTGTATAGACTTCGGGAAGGATTTGTATTTTTTTCAGGAAACCCTTCCTGAAAATTGGATTTTAATTAATTTAGACAAATAAAATTTTTCTTGTTTACGCAGGATAGAAACAAGATGGGAGATCCATTACCATTAAGACTAGCACTGCCTGAGCTGAGGTATCCGATTGGATCAGAGCCAGAGAAGACGATATCGATAAACCAACACTCGATAGTTGCTTATATCAAAACTGTTAAGGAAATTCTAGGAAATGATGAGTTCAACAGAATAAGAGGGACGTTTTTGGGACCGGTGATCAAGCTTGGAGAGAGGTCTTTGAAATTATCAGCTAAGATAGTGCACGCAGTTCTCACCAAAAGCATCAAGACAGTGAAGAGACACGAAGCATGGTTCCATTTTGGTGCTCAGCCAATGAGGTTCTCTATAAGAGAATTCCACATGGTGACTGGTTTGAAATGTAGTGGTGAAGCAAGAGAACCACGAGAGGGAACCGAGAAATTTAAGTGGGACTTCCTAAAAGGGCGTACTCATACAGTAAAGGACGTGGAGAAGCAGCTCAGAAACACAAGAGAAGATGCTTCTGATGAGAGATTCTGCCTTGCAATGCTCCTCCTGATTGAGAGCATACTACTACAGAAGAGCCTTCTCGACGGTGGCACAACTTTTACTTTGGATTATGTGAAAATAGCGCAGGATATGGATGTCTTGATGACATACCCATGGGGGAGAACAGCTTATAATTTGCTGTTAAAATCACTTCAGAGAGCTGTCGACAAAAGCCTCGACAAAAACAATTATGATTTGCAAGGGTTCCCTATGGCATTTCTTATATGGATACTTGAGTCAGTACCTTTGCTACAGTATGCATTCAGTCAAGTTGTTCCTATTCTGAGCGTTCAACCGTCTACCCCAATATTTTTGTGTGAGAAGTACCTTCAAATAGCTTCTCCACAGCTGATAGATGTTCTCCTAATTGAAATCAAAGATCATGTAAGTTTTTACATTATTTTTTTCTTGTTTCTGTTTTGCCTTATGATTCTCCATTTAAAAGCTAATTATTTTTATGGTTTCAGCTTAAGGTCACATGCATCCTACCTCCTATTTCTAATGATCCAGAAGCTGATGTTTGCATGGGAGACGAAGCTAATAAAGATCTGGATGACATGGCCGATTTATCCAAGAGAGGTTATAAGTTTAAAATTAGAGATTGGCGAAACATGTCAGTAGACCTATACGGTGCTAATGAAGAAATAAGAAGAGCATCTTTACTGTTTGGGAATGGAGGGATGAGTCAAGCTTCTACTTCGTATCAGGAGGAGTCTTTGGAATCAAAGATCAACAGAATCAGCGAGATGGTGGGAGATAATTTAAGGATCATGAACGATCGTTTGTGTTTGATTGAAAAAGACAGGAAACAGATTAAAGAACGTGTGACAAACTAGAGAAACTACAAAGAGTTACTTCATATGAAACTCCAAACAATGAGGTAACTTTTTTTTCGGAAATTAAAATTAATGTTTATCTAGTTCTTGATTCAGTTTTGAGTTGTCAAGTAATTTTGGAAGATGTTATACATATTTAGGATTGCCTTCCTAATTTTTGTTGTACTTGCACAGACTGACACAACTCCATTTCATGAGACGGCTTCCAGACAAGGTGAAGCCAATGCAGATCAAGCAGATGAACAACTTAACAATGAGGCAAGTATAATTTTGAAAACTGTTGGTATTTATAAAATTATGAATTTGGTACGTGTTCATAATCCCATTCCTGACATCAGGATACACGAGAGCCTATGAATGAGATCACGAAAGAGACACCTGGTTCTCCAATAGCTCAACAGAATATTGAGACTCCAGTCCTTACTCCAATTCAGACGCAGCAGGTACCTTCTTTAAAAAATTGGACTTTTCAAGTAATTTTTGGAAGCCCTTGTACGTGTTCATTCAACCATTCCTGAATTCAGGAGACTCACGAGCTTATGAATGAGATCATTTCACCAAACATTTCCGACACACAGCCAAATACCCGAGCTCGCAGAAATCTTTTAACAGAGCAAAATAAGGTATTACTTTCATTAAAACCTTTAATAAATACTCAGCAACTATCAAAATGACTGGATATCCTTGAATCTAAACCATCACAGGATGTAGAAAGCAGAGTTCAAAATCCCTTTGAGATCGGAGCAAATGTGGAGATTTCATCACAAGATGACAATACTTGTCATAAATGGTATCCAGGAAATGTGTTTGGCAAATATTTGGTTGATGGGGTTGAGATGGTGAAAGTTGAGTACTTCGTCCCGTCTTCGGGACGAAAAAGAAGAGGAAAAGGAGTGTTGAGACACGTGTATCAATTGACAGAATACGTCCTCAACCACCACCTGAGAGATCTGGAGCGAAGAAAAGTTATGAGCTAATGCAGGACGTGGAGGCGTTCGACAATGGTGCCTGGTGCGCTGGAAAAGTTAAAGTCATTTTGTTTGATGGCTCGTGTTTTGTCTCTTTGAACAATTCTAAAGAACAAATTTACTTCCACCATTCTGAGATGCGAAAACCAAGAAAATGGGTAGATGGTGTTTGGGAGATGACAAAAAAGGTAAAACAAATGCCTTGGATCACTTGAATTGAAAAATAATGTCATTTGTTTAATATCTCGGTATTGATTTTCAGATGGAAGAAGAGCAGACGCAGAGTGTGAATCCAAGTGAAGGAGATGGTGATAAAAAGGTATGAAATATTTATACATCATACTAGGAATTAAGATATAAATGTATCTGAATTTTTGTCATTCAAAAGGGGAAGGCGAAGGCTGTCGCTTGTAAGAAAAATGAAGCAGCTGGTCCATCAGAAGATGGTGTTGGGAAAATGGCAAAAGAGGTAATAAAAATGAATAAGATCCACTTGAATTGAAGTTCAGGTCAATAGTTTGATATATCGGTTTTGTTTCACAGATGGAAGTAAAGCAGGGTAAGAGTGTGAAACCAAGTCAAGACGATCATGCAAAAAAGGTATAAAAAATATTTTTTACTTCATATTAGGAAGGCATTCAAGTATAAAGATAAAAACGATCCTGAATTTTTGTCTTTATTTTTAATTAAAGGGGAAGCCACATGTTGGTAAGAAGAAGAAAGCAAATGCTCAGCCAGTAGATTTGCTTCCTTTTCTACAGCGAGAAGAGAAGAGGCCAATACGACCTAGAAACCCTCCTATACCTGTAACACCTGAGGTAATCCTTCCAATTGATCCATTTGTGACACCTGAATTTCCTCGGTTTTCAAGGCTTACACACTGGATGGATCTACGGGGCATATATCGTGTGTAAGCAACTTTTTGTCCTCGCATAAATATTCCTAATTTATTTTGTAAAAGTTTCGATTGATACTAGTTAATTTTATCAACTACAGACCGTTTTATATCAATGGAAAAGAATTGAAAAAGAGTTCTTTCAAAAAATGGACGATGCAGAAAACAATCTCAACAAAGAGGTAATCAACACTCTGTTCTGTCTTCTATTTGATTGTGTGATATGTTTAGGAAGAGGTTGAGTTGAGCTATGCTAGATGTCCATGTTATAGCAGTTCTATATGAAGTTTCTAACTATATTGTTACATTGGCAGCACATAAATGTTGCATTTGAAATGCTAAATTGTAAGAGGGTTGAGCAAGGTGCTTGGTTCCGCAACAACAATCTTCCACCAGCATGCTTTGTACCAGTCAAATTCTTAGAAGTGGTTGGGTACGCTTATGAATCTGTCAGGAAGCCACATAAGAAAAAAAAAAGTTATTGGAGGGCTGTGTAGGCGAACTTGTGAAAGGTTTAATACATCCAAAGAAGGTATGGCTGGAAGATGTTGATGTTATATATGGTGTCATTGAAGATAAGTTGAGCTGTCACTATATTGGGGTGGAGATACAATTGATGGACAACACAATCACACTCTTCCATTGTGGTCTTCCAAAAGCAAATATCAAACGTGCTCTTAATCAAATCCAAGAACTGGCAGGTAAAATATTAGCTAATTTAGAAAATAAAAGTTTGTCACTTGCTTGTTTGTGTTGTGTGATTGCATTTTTACATATTCATTTTGTTGTCTGTTGGTGATTGATTTATTGTATAATTTTGGGTATTTATGACAGTGTTGATTAGTGCCATAAAGATGGAACTTCTTGGTGAAGAGGTTAATTTCGAAGATATCAGTCCATTTGAAGTTAAGTTTGCAGAAGGGCTTCCAAAGACAAAATTTCCATACAACTGTGGTATTTTTGTTGTGAAGATGCTGGAATGCAGGTCACTGGGATTGAAGAGCATGGCTAATATAAATGATGAAACTGCGATGGACTTACGAAGCAAGCTATGTTGTGAGATCTTCGACCAGTTTATGGATAAAGATTTCCAGGAAGGTCAAAGGAAGTGAAAATGTCATATTTGTTCTGTTTTCTACACTGTTTTTCTACTTTGATATTAATTATCCCTAACGTTTAAGTTTAAGTTTGTAATGAATTATCCCTAACGTTTTTTTCATTTAGATTGTTATTGAAAATTTTTAGGATGTATTGATGAATTGTCAAATGCTTATGGTACTTTTAGGATGGGTTTCCAGAAAAGAGTGAGAAAGCAAAATGCACCAAAGCCTAGCATATTCCTTTAAAGTTTACAAAAAAATGAAAAAGAATGTGATCCGATGTTGATTGAACTCGTGAACTCTCGAAAGATGAATCAAAGTGTGCAGCCGCC